>NW_028270158.1:71438912-72678912 GCF_037043375.1 Chiloscyllium plagiosum
ACACACACTTCAGAGGATATCACAACAACAAAGCTGGAAACTTGCGAGTAGGAAGAACAGCCCCAAATCCAGTTCAACGAGCTGTAACCGAGAATTTTAAACAGGTGTGTGGGCATAAGCATTTCAGAACTGGAAGGTTACTCGGCATATGAGAGGGAAAGACTGATTTTGTGAAATTGTATATTTTTCTATCTTGCATTTCAAAGATAATGAGCTGCGTCTCACTATTAATGTCAAATGGAGGCCAACTCAGCAAGCACATCGATCAGATCATATGGAAACGAAGCTTACAGGGGATATTGTCAATATCGACAGGGAAATGGTCAACATGATGATTAATCGTTTTACCTCAGTATTTTCAAGAAGGAAAAATCAACAAGTAAAGTTTCACTCAAGTCCTTTAGGGAAGAAAACTGCCATCCTTACCTGGTATGAGCTACATATGACTCCAGACCCTCTGCAATGGGCATTAAATGCTGTTCAATACAGTGAAGCTCTCATCCCATTTAAGGCCACAGGGGTCTTGCTGCTGTTGTAGAAAACCTTTTTATCAACTCACTTGCAGTATTGTGAGCAGAGCCAGGCACCACACTTGATGAAGAATACATTGCCCTTGGAGGGAGTACAGCGTAGATTTGCAAGAATGGTGCCTCGAATGTAAGAATTAAGTTATGAGGTAGAACTGTACTAAATCATACCTTGTTTTTCTAGAAATTAGGAGACAGATCAGATAAAGAGAAACTATTTCCACTGTTTGGGGATTCCAGAACAAAGGGGCGTTGTCTGAGTCTTCGGGCCAGGGTGTTCAAGAGAGATGGTCGGAAACACTCCTAAACTGAAACGTTGGTCGGGGCTTGTTATTCCTTTACACAAATGACATGGATTTTGGATCAGTTGTTCATTTTAAATCTAAGATAGAATTTTCTTTTCCTTCAGCGTCGATATTAAGGGATAAGTCACAACCACAGGAGCATGATGCTCACTTACAGATCCGCCATTGACAGCCGGGGGGCAGAATGGCCTTTTGTTATGTCACTATGACTATTGATCTCCTCTCAGAACCTATCCAATGTGTTGACATCCTTCCTAAAGTACTGTGTTCAGAAGTGGGTAGTGGGCAGTCTTAACCCATTACAAGCCATTCGCCTTTGAAGAGTTCAAATCCAAGTGTCTTTCCCCGAAGTGTGGCTAAAACATTTAATCGTAAAGGTTTAGCAACATTTCCCTTATCGTAGTATTCTATCTTGACTTTGTATGGCTTTTTTGCACGACTGTCCAACCATCACAGTCACTTTACAAAACTAAAAGTACACCTTCAAGTGTCTTGATGTTCACTCCAGGATTGGGCCACTCTACTTATATTATCACTCCTTATTAGCCATTGAAAGCTTTCTCAATTCCTACATTGTCTGATATTTGCATGCCTCTTTCTCTGGTTAACCGTGTAAAATGCACCCATAAAAATCCACGAGAGTGACTCGCTGCAAAATTTGGAAAACTGCCAGCAGACCTTATTTAGAATACAGTTCAACAGGAGAACAAATAACAAGAGATTTGAAAGTCTCACTGTTAGATTTGGTTTTTAATTCAATGGACAAAACATTGCTAAGCTTTCAATCATTGAGTGTGCTGTTGGCATAGACATACCCAGCAACACTGGAATAGGACGCGGCCACTCAACCCCTTCTCCAGCCATTTCCACAAGAACAGAAAGCCATTTAGCTCAAATGTCTCTCCAGAGCTGCTGCTAGACTGCTGAGGTTTCCTAGTAATTTCTGCTTTTGTTTCTGATTTAAAACATCCACTGTTCTTTCCATTTTTATTCAGTCCCTTATCGGGACTGTTACACAGGGAGAGACCATTCACCAAGTGGAGGCAATAGCATAATGGAATTTTCACTGGACTGTTCATGAAGGCATTCAGGTAATGTTTTGGGATATTGGTTTGAAATGCCACTGGAGGAATTTGAATTCAATAGAAGTCTGGAAATAAAGCGTTTAACGATGATCACATAATCAGTTGATTTGCGTCATTTAGCGAGGACCACTGCCACCCTTACCTGGCCAGAACTACATGTGACTTCACACTTACAGCAACGTGGGTGACATTTACTTGCCCTCAAGGCAGTTAGGGATGGGCAATAAATCCTGGTACTAGCTTGTGACTCCCTCTTCCCGTGAATGAATTAAACAAAGTCTCTATTTTAGACTGACACAGAGGAAGTGAAGAGTCAATTTAGCTTACTTTGACATGGAAAATTGGAGCAGCACCAAGCCATTCACCTCTTCTCATGTGAGTGCCAGAATGGCGGAAGGGCATTTCGCCTGTCCAACCTTCTCTACATGAAAAAGCGAAGGGAGGAAGGAAAGGGAAATGTGACGAGTGGGGAGTATGAGATGCTATGACAAGTGGATTGGGAATGATGGAGTAGTCGGTAAGGTGGAGAGAGGTGATCCTGCAAGGCAATGCAACATGGAGGCAACAAATTATTGTAATTGAACGAGTGAATGCCAAGTTTCAACGTTGAGACATAGAAAGTTGCAGGGCTGAGCCAATTATTTGTCAGGTCATCGAAAGTGTATACCAATTCTATCCCCCTCCCCCACCACCCGCCCACACAGACTGAAGCTGGAAATCATCTTGGTAACCGTAATCCGTTCCCTATTCCTCAGTATTTAATTATCTCCATTGCCCTGAATGTAATTCATGATCTTTTGCAGTCTTTGAACCATTTACGATTGCTTTATCGTTCATACACTATATCTCTCTCTCTCCCCACTCTGTATTTAAGCTGTTATCTGCCTTCTGTCATCTCGATACACTGCCCTATATCTAATCCTTTTCCCTTTGATTTGTATTTAGTCCTCCCGAATTGTTGTTTGTTTAACCTGACCTTTATTTGTATTTCTTCCTCTCTATTCCCCTATATTGAATTACCTTTGTCGTTCTCCTTATTTAATCCTCTATTACTCTCCATTGAACCTGCTTGATATAATCCGCAGACATGGCAATCTTTAACACTATCTCTGTATTCAACTTCCTCCTTATCGTTTTTGAATAAGGCCTTTTACTACCACTCTCCAATCATCCACTCCATGTTGTATTTAACCCTATCCTTTGCACTGTATTTGACGTCTCCCAGCTGTTCTGTATTCAACCGAATCATTCTTATTCTCTATTCAGGAATTTCTCTATTCCTCCGTGTTAATTACCTTCTCTATTCCCTCAATTTAATGTTAACCATACATCCGTTTATTCAACATACTACCTAATACTCTATTATATTCTCTCAAGTTCCACAAAAGTGGCAATCCATCATCAAATCACTCTGCATTTACACTTACATAATACTTGATACTGACCCAGCTAGCACAAAGCTGATTCCTCGAGTGAGCAGAACCCCTGACACTCTTGTTTATATTTTTCAGCCGGGACTCCTTGATTGTACCAGGTTACCAACTCCAATCAGATAACTCTTATCAAATGTGATTAATCTGGATGACCTCATTACAATACTTGCAGCTTCCCCTGCATTAACTGTCTCCCTATAAACTTGGCATCAACTACCTTTCTCTGATTCTCTATACAATTTTCTCCCTATCAGTTTCAACTAAATCCTCCCTTTTCTGTCTTAAATTATCTCATGTTCCTCTGTATTCAGCTCTCTCCCTATTACTCTCGACTTAACCCTCTCCACTTGTGTATTTAATGCTCTGCCCATTATTCTCCATTGAATTCTCTCCCTATTGCAAACTTTAACCATCTCCCTGCCTATATTTAATAATTTTTCTTCCCCTCGTGCTCGACATTTACTATCTGACTCTTCCAGGATGTGTGTTCTGCCACACAATAACCAGAGACTGGGGATCTCGGCTAAATCATTCCCAACAACCGCTAACACGTGACTTTCGCTGCTCTGTGCTGCCACTCATCTGGCACATCTATCACAAAGTACTGGAGAAGCTCAGCAGCTGCTGCACATGGTCATAGACACCTTTGCTAATGTTCTGGAGACAGGCATAACTTCAATATGAACTAATACAGTGTTGATATATAAGTAGGAAAATCCTCCAATATACAAGAAACCTGCTGACTCATAGGGCCAAAGGACAGGCTTGCGTGGAATGCCCGTTGCAGGGTCGGAATGGACTCGATGGACCAATTGGGCTTTTTCTTCACTGCAAGGATTTTATGATTTTATTCAAATGCATTTTCTAATGTTTCCTATTTGTATTATCCAATCATCCCCAGTCCTGAACGTACTTTGTCACGTGGGAGTTAACTTACCGTTGTCACCTGTTCGTTCAATTTTTAAATGAATAAATTGAACCATGTTATAATGGAACAGTCCCCCACGTGATACCAATCAGGTATAAATGAAAACTTTGTGATGATATCACATCGGCATTTCGTGCGGAGAGATTGTCTGCACGTCGAGATTCATGCAGAAATTATATTATTTATTATATCAGATGGAGAAAATGTTTCGCACAACTCTTGTGACAATTCCTGGTGACTGCCTTGAAGATTTGAAATTGTGTGATTCTGTCTGAGGGTTATCTATGGTTTCCCTCTGAAATTGACAATAATTCTTGGGCAGGTTGAGGCCACCGTCACGCAGCCGATCAGTGATTTAGTCTCAGACTACAGAGATCTTGTGGAATACCTATCATTGCAGATTCCAAAAGAAATGCCTGGAAATTTAAATTTTCGATTGCATAATTATTCACCTCTTCTGGCAACCTTTCAGTAATCTCCATTTCAATTGGAGACTCCAGAAAGTTTTGATGGAATTAATGAATAGACGCGTGTTTATGCCATGAATCGATCAAACTCATGTGGAAGTCGACCCCTAAGTTTTATATTTTCCATATATCTCGTGCACTACTATATTGCATTGTAGACCTCTCGCAAAGGAAACTGAATATTCTCATTTACGCAGCTAAACAAAATTGCATTCATTCATTCATACCTATAACTCGAATCATCACTGTTTGTTTTCTGTATTTCAACTCTTTCCATTCATTCATAACTCTCCTTTTCGCACTTGGTTTAGTGCATTAGTTTAGTTCGTTCATTCAGACCGTACTACGGCTATCAGTCCTTATTGCACTTTGTTCACTATGCATACAAAAGTTAATACTATTAAAATGATAATCATCTTAATTGTTCCATTATATCTGAATAAAAGTGAGATATATTATCCATACGCCGGTATATCTTTAATGCTTTGACAAATAGGTTAATGTTATTGATGTCATAACGTATGATAGTAAATGGGAGGGAAATAGGAGAAATTGTCAGGAAAGTTGAAGACACTTACACATTCAGTATTTAATAAATGTTTCATTTTAAGCGTGCCATTATATCAGATCATGATGATGTTGAACAGTGTGTTTTTTGCAGGATTTCAACCAATCTTTGACATGTTAATTTTTCATATTGGTCTCTTGCTTTTATCCAGTAATTACCTTGACCATAACACATTGCATTTTTTTTCTTTACACGGGTCTAATTGTGCGACCAAATCGACTTTTGCGAAAAATGCAGTGTTTGTAATGGCGGCATGAATTTCAGCCTTTCAAAACTTGTGCCCGTGCATTGTTTCATTCGCTAAATTGATCATTAGAATATAGCCTTAAAATTTAGACCTATACACGAGTATATACGGTAGTCACTTTTGAAAAATATAAACTATGGTGTTTTTATGCAGGAAGTGCAAATTCATGTTGGGCGAGTTTGTTGCGAGTTTTTCAGTGAAAAAGTTTCAAGTTTCACTATGCTGCTGATTGTAACTTGTAGATATTTCTGAAAGTATAGCATGTTGTTTTAAAACTGCTGTTTCAGTCTGGCTATAGGCTGGATGGTTTTGTGCAAAAATGAACTTTCGTTCATTTGTAATTGTTTGCAACCCAGCATGGTATGAACAGAGCGTCTAAAGATTTGTTTCAAAGTTATGAAAACTGAGGGTGAGGTAAAATCCCTTAACTGATAAACTTCTCGTTTCATTTTTGTCGTTTTATTCGTCCTTGTAAAACCTGGTACTGAGTGATTGTATAGATCTGTACTGCTGAGAAGGGAATGAGATTGTTAGACAATTATATTAACTTGGTGTAAAAAATTGCTTTGATGCCAGACAAAAGTGTTTGGATAAATATAAAGCTCTAAAGGGAATAGATAAAGCTGAGTACATTGACACGAAGCTGTGTGGTAGCTCCTGGAAGAAGTTCACTGCAGTTACAGTTTAAAAGTGGCAGTCACAAGTCTTCATTCAAATGTTACATTTTTTGAATATTATTCCAGGGGTGGTACTGGGAGTGTGTAATACGTACAAGTCGTTTTCTTTCATTTCCTTCATGTGTTGTTTTGACATTGATGAGATTATGCATTTACTGTGTATTCATTGCCTTTGAATCTGTGTTATAAGTACACAAGTTGAGTTAAATAATTTTATCATCATTTCATTATTCATAAACTTCTGTAATGAAGTGTAAGGAATATTTGAGGCATTGTTCTTTCCGGCTCAGCAAGAGATCAATTTGTTAAATCAAAAGAATATTGTTTATGATCCAGCAAGATAGATTTACTTCTGGGTATTGGCTTATTCTGGAATTAATCACCTAGTATCTGAACAGACGTGAGGCTGTGAAACAAATAGTATAACACGTAAGGAACTGATAAACTAACCCCACTCTTCATTCAGGCGATGCCCCAACTATAGCCCTCTACATCCAATATATGCTGCAGACCCTGATCAGACATCCACACTGAGACATAATTCCATATTACTTTTCATAACGTTACTGCTCTTCCACTCTGCACCAGAACCAACGCAACACAAATTCCCTCGCCCCCTGCCAGTCTTGTAATAGTGGAACAACATGAGACACTGAGTGGCTCACAGGTTTTGTGCACAGTAATGTTCATCACCCCATAGTGGGGATAGAATTGCTCTGAGAAGAGAATAAAAGGGATTTACAAGAATGTTGGCAGTGTCTGGGAATTACTTCATTACTGCGAAAAGATGGATAGGATCATTTTCTCTAGGAAAGAGCAGAATGAGAGGTATTGTTATTGAGGTATCCAAAATATTCAGAGTCTTGGATGAAGACCTCATCCAGAATCCAGGACACATTTACCAGGAGATGCAGAGCGAGAAAAAATACATGGAAGGATTATCAGGGACATGAGGGCTAACCCTTTCATTCATGGTACGTCTGGAATTCACGTCCCATTTTGGTTGGCGTGTGAGTTGGCAATGCATAACACATTTAAAGGGAACCGTAATCTGCAACTAAAATGAAGTAACTCTCAAACTTGTGGAACAGTTGCTGGAAAGTGCAATAAGAACAGAAGCTCATATCTTCAGTTGATGCAGTCTTTAATAAACACCTTCGTTTTTTCAGAAAGACTGAAGTGATTAGAGTGGATTCACTTGGTGATCTAAATGGTCTGTTTCTGTGCTGCACGTTTCCATCAATTCTAAAGAATTATTGGAATAATGTGTAGTGTTAAAGTGAATTCCAGAGGACAATGACTACGTTCTAGTATTTCCCGAAGAAATGTTTGTGGAGTCAACATTTCTGCAATGCACAAAGTAATGTTGCATGAGGAGGAATAATTGAAACGAAGATGAGAATGTAAAAATTTGTAAAGTAGATTATTAGGTTAATATTACTTGTTCAGTTACTCTCATCGTAAAATAAAGTGTTTTCCTTTAAAGAACATAGAACATAGAACATAGAAGAATACAGCGTAGTACAGGCCCTTCGGCCCTCGATGTTGCGCCGATCCAAGCCCACCCAACCTACACTAGCCCACTATCCTCCATATGCCTATCCAATGCCCGCTTAAATGCCCATAATGAGGGAGAGTCCACCACTGCTACTGGCAGGGCATTCCATGAACTCACGACTCGCTGAGTAAAGAACCTAACCCTAACATCTGTCCTATACCTACCCCCCCCCCACCTTAATTTAAAGCCATTCCTGAAGAAGGGCTAATGCCCGAAACGTCGATTCTCCTCTTCCCTAGATGCTGCCTGACCTGCTGCTCTTTTCCAGCAACACATTTCCATCTCTGATCTCCAGCATCTGCAGACCTCACTTTCTCTTTAAAGCTATGCCCCCTTGTAATAGCTGACTCCATATGTGGAAACAGATTCTCACTGTCGACCCTATCTAAACCTCTAATCATCTTGTACACCTCTATCAAGTCTCCCCTAAACCTTCTTTTCTCCAATGAAAACAACCCCAAGTGCCTCAGCCTTTCCTCATACGATCTTTCTACCATACCAGGCAACATCCTGGTAAACCTCCTCTGCACCCGTTCCAGTGCCTCCACATCCTTCCGATAGTATGGCGACCAAAACTGCACACAATACTCCAGATGTGGCCGCACCAGAGTCTTATACAACTGCAACATGACCTCAGTACTCCGGAACTCAATTCCTCTACCAATAAAAGCCAGTACGCCATATGCCTTCTTCACCGCACTATTTACCTGGGTGGCAACTTTCAAAGATCTGTGTACATGGACACCACGATCCCTCTGCTCATCCACACTACCAAGTATCCGTCCATTAGCCCAGTACCCCATCTTTTTATTACTCTTACCAAAGTGAATCACCTCACACTTAGCTACATTGAACTCCATTTGCCACCTTTCTGCCCAGTTCTGCAGCTTATCTATATCCCGCTGTAACCTGCCACATCCTTCCTCACTGTCTACAACTCCTCCGACTTTCGTATCATCCGCAAACTTGCTCACCCAACCTTCTAACCCCTCCTCCAGGTCATTTATAAAAATGACAAACAGCAATGGTCCCAAAACAGATCCTTGCAGAACACCGCTAGTGACGGCACTCCAAGATGAACCTTTGCCATCAACTACTACCCTCTGTCTTCTTCCAGCCAGCCAACTCCTAATCGAAACCTCCAACTCACCCTCAATGCCATACCTCCGTATTTTTTGCAGTAGTCTACCATGGGGTACCTTATCAAACGCCTTACTAAAATCCATATACACCACATCTACCGCTTTCCCCTCGTCCACCTCCTTAGTCACCTTCTCAAGGAATTGAATAAGGTTTGTGAGGCACGACCTGCCCTTCACAAAACCATGCTGACTATCCTTGATCACATTATTCCTATCCAGATGTTCATAAATCCTATTCCTTACAATTCTCTCTAAGATTTTGCCCACAACAGAAGTGAGACTCACCGGCCTATAGTTACTAGGGTTATCCCTACTCCCCTTCTTGAACAAGGGAACCACATTTGCTAGCCTCCAATCTTCTGGCACTACTCCTGTAGACAACGAGGACATAACAATCAAGGCCAATGGCTCTGCAATATCCTCCCTTGCTTCCCAGAGAATCCTAGGATAAATGCCATCAGGCCCAGGGGACTTATCTATTTTCACCCTTTCCAGAATTTCCAACACCTCTTCTCTACATACCTCAAAGCCATCCATTCTACTTAATTGTGACTCAGTACTCACATTGACAACAATGTCCTGTTCCTGATTGAATACTGACGAAAAGTATTCATTCAATGTCTCCCCAATCTCTTCAGCCTCCACACGCAAATTCCCACTACTATCCTTGACTGGACCTATTCCTACCCTAGTCATTCTTTTATTCCTGACATACCTATAGAAAGCCTTAGGGTTTTCCCTCATCCTACCAACTAAGGACCTTTCATGTACCCTCCTTGCTGCTCTTAGCTCTCTCTTCAGGTCCTTCCTGGCTACCTTATAACTCTCAATCGCCCCAATTGAACCTTCACGCCTCATCTTTACATCGGTCGCCCTCTTCCATTTAACAAGGAAGGCTTGTATTGTTTATGACCTGCTACGTATTTACATGATCAGTTTAAGTATTAGATGCGCCTGACATGACCAGAGCACAACAGAGAGTCAGAGAAACCCGATTTTTAGTATATCATTATGGGTTGTTCATGGAATGCAGCAGCCGTGTTCAATGATTGCAGTATTGAACTGTTTTGTTTTGAATTATGTGGTTTATTCATGAAATACCAACACGCACATGCCAAAACAATTTGATTCAGACAATGTAAAGAATACAATAAAAACATTACATTTCCCTGTTTAAATTTTAGTTTCTTTGCTGTACATGTAAAATTAGAACATGTGCGAAACATGACAAGGAATTGTTGACTTTCCAAACCAAATTATGAGAGACTCATTGAGTTAAGAGTTCCTCAGTTTTTCATCACAAAGAGAGCTTAAATGGTGGCTTGTGATTTTATTGATGAAACAAACCTTTCTTAGCTCTGTTAGAATTCTCCATCGAACAATTACATCCTCTCAAATGTAACAACTCATGTTTTTATAATATAGTGACCAGATGACAGTCGGTAATCCTAGAAAGAGGACGGAAAATCAATGTGGCTGCAACACGTGCGTCTTTTCTAAGCTATCTTAGGTGTTAGAGCTGATTTCCTCGAATTCTGAGAACAGTAATTATTGTTTTTGAAGCTGTTGCTCTGTTGGATCGTCATTTTGATCCAATGACTGGGAAGGAACAGCAGCATATTTACAAATCCGAATGGTGAGTGGCGTGGAGGGGAACTTTCAGGTGGTGGCGTTCCCAAGTACCTGATGCCCTTGTCCTTCTAGATGGAAGTGGTCACGGGTTTGAAAGGTGATATCTGAAAATCTTTGGCGAATTTTTGCAGTGTATCATGTAGAGAGTACACACTGCTTCTACTGAGCGCCAGTGGTGGGGATTGACTGTTTATAGATGTGATTCCAATCAAGCAGGTTGATTTGTCCTGGATAGTGTCAAGCTTCTTGCACCCATACAGCAAATGGGGAATGTTCCATCACATTCTTACTTGTACTTTGTAGACGGTGGATAGACATTGGGATGTCAGGGGTTGGGTTACTCACAGCAGTATCCCCAGTCTCTGACCTGCTCTTGCAGCTATTGTGTTTATGTTGTGGGTCCAGTCGAGTTGCTGGTCAATGGTAACCCAAAGATTCTTGACAGGGGGGGACTCAGTGATTGTAATACGGTTGAATGTCAAGGGGCAGTGTTTAGAGTGTCTCTTTCTGGTGACGGTCATTGTCTGGCCTTTGTGTGGCCGAATGTTATTTGCCACTTGTTCGCCCAAACCTGAATATTGTCAGAATATGTTGCAATTGAGCACAGACTGCATCAGTATCTGACGAGTCCGGAATTGTTCTGAACACTGTGCAGAATATCGGCAAACATCTCCCCTTCTGACCTAATGACAGAAAGAAAATCATTAATGAAGCAACTGAAATGTGTTGGGCATCAGACACTACCCTAACAAACTCCTGCAGAGATCTCCTGGAACTGAGGTGACTAACCCACCATAACCACAACTATCTTTCATCATTTATATCAATGATTTGGATGTGAACATAGGAGGTATATTCAGTTTGCAAATGAAACCAGTGGACAGTGAAGATTACCTCAGGGTACAAAGGAATTTGATCAGATGGGCCAATGGCCGTGGAGTCGTAGATGGAGTTTTATTTAGATAAGTTGAGGTGCTGCAATTTGGAAAGGCAAATCAGGGCAGGACGTGTCCACGTAATGGTAAGTGGAAAGTTTTGCTGAACAAAGATACCTTGTAGTGAAGGTTAATAGTCGTTGAAAATCACATCTCAAAGAAGAGGTTTGGTATGCTCCCCTTTATTGGTCAGAGCATTGTGTGTAGGAATTGAGAGGTCATGTTGTGACTATGCAGGACATTAGTGAGGCGTCTTTTGCATTAGAGGTTTATAAAATCGTGAAGTCGTGGAAAGGATAAAGAGACAAAACCTCCTCCCTGGGATGGGGGAGTGCAGAACTGGAGTGCATAGTTTTGGTGAGAGGGAATTATATAAAAGAGACCTAAGAGGTAGCGTTTTAACACAAAGGGTGGGACGTGTATGGAATGAGCTGCCAGTGGCAATGGTAGAGGCTAATACAGTTGCAATGTTTAAAAGACATCTGGATGGATATAAGAACAGGAAGGGTATGGACGCATATGTGCCTTGTGCTGGCAGGTGGGACGAGATTGGGTTGGAATATCTGGTCAACATGGAAGAGTTTGAACCGAAATGTCTGTTGCTCTGCTGTACATCTCTGTGACTCTACGACTCTATTTGTGGTCTCACTCCTAGAAGGAGGATGTTGTGCAACTTCGAAGGGTTGCAGAAAAGAAAGGATGTTGACAGGATTGGAGAGTTGGGGCGAAATGGACAGGATGAACAGGCTGGGATTGTATTCCCTGGACAGTTGGTTGATGAGGGGTGATCTTATGGAGTTTTATAAAAACAGGAGGGGCATGGACAGAGTAAATAGACAAGGTATTTTCCCTCGGGTGGGAGAGTCCATAATAAGAGGGCATAGGTTTAAGATGAGATGGGAAATTTTTATAAGGCACGTAAGGGTTATAAATTTCATGCAGAGGGTGGCTTGTGTATGGAATGAATTGCCAGAAGGAATGTTGGATGCTGGGCCTTTACAGTATTTAGACGATAGCTGATTTGTTAATTGAATAGAAAGGGTTGAGAGGAAAATAGGGGCCTATGGGACCAGATTAATTTAGGATATCTGGACGATACGGATGATTCAGGCTAACGGGTCTGTTTCGATGCTGTATATCTCTATTACTCCAACTATGTCCGGTTTTGAAGAGCAGTCGAACAAATGTTCCATCAAGATGTGAATATCAACTTTTTAAATCTCAGTTCCCTGATAGAAATGAATCCTTGTGTATTGGTTGCAATGATAGGGTCTTGTGCGTTGGGAGTCCTAAGATGGTGTTTTGAGTTCAGTGATTCTTGTTCACATGAAAATGTTCTGATGAAGAGTTACTTAATTAACTCTGTTTCTCTCCCCACAGATGCTGCCGTACCTGTTGGGTTTTGCCAGTTACATCTGATTGTGTTTCATGTTTTTAGCATTTGGATCCCTTTCATTATTTCACTAAAATACTTCACTTCCAAACCTGCCTCACAGAGGAATTCTGAGAATGAGAGAATCAGACAGTACAGAAGAGACCCTTCCGTCCATCCAGTTTGTGCTGTTAAAGCGACACAAAATCTACACTCATTCCAGCTTAAAGAACTTTACTCGTAGTCCTGAATACTGTTCTCCTTCAAGTTTTCATCCAGGCAGTTTTTAACGTTTATGAGGTTTCCTGCTTCCACTATTCTCCCAGGCACTGAATTACCAAGCCCCACCACTCTCTGTGTGAAAACCTCTTGCTCGGATCCCCGCTAAAACCTTTTCCTTTCATCCTAAAAATGATTTCCTCCTGCCATCTCTTGAATGCCTGCCCACGTATGTCAAAGTCAGGATTGCGGAGCTTCGAAATGGGTCAGCCCATTGGAGCTGACATGTTCAAACTCGACATCTGAACCCTTCAAATGGCCCCAGTTAAGATCTTCCATTGCTCTCTGGTCTGATGCGGAGAATATTTGATAATTAATTTCCGATTTGCATTTCACCTCCTGTCTCTTTCAGGGAATTTCTTGCTGACTTTGGTCCTTGCACGTGTTAAATGTGAACCTGTCAAATGCCCAATGCACTGCCTTTTGACTATGGCAACATCGGATCTACTGTTCATTGTCATGAAGATCATACTGTGACAACTCAAATACTTTTAATTCTCCAAGGGTTTGCTGGACCTCAGCCCTGTGTGGAGTGCTTTGTATGCTCTGCCTCATGCAGCCGCATACTGTTCCATCTGGTTCATTGTTCTTTCCTCCTTTGATCCTGTGCTGCCTGAGAATGAAGAGAAAATATTGGATAGAGAAAGCCTTGGCTGTTGCTATGGCTGCAATCGGCATTATGCGCTGTTAAACAAAAAAAATCTATTGTATTTTCGCTTTAAACCTAGAATGATGATTGATAATATTCTGTGGTACGATATAACTAATTCAAATTATTTTACTGATCCCAGTTAGCTGGAATGAAACCAGTCTCATAATATTTCAATATCGTTCATCCAATTCGAGTTAATTCTGTTGATGTACACTCTGATCGTCTAGTGCATTTTAGTGGCCAGTTGAGTCCACAAGAACCTCAGGGGACAGAGAAAGGGAGAGAGTCACAAAGATGCAGGTGTAGAGATCCGGTGGACGTCGGTAATTTTCCGTTCCTTATTTCCATCAGCTTCATACTTCTGTTGGTCGTGTAGTGTGCAAATTTCTTATATTGCAGCATGAATGGAACAATTGCTGCCAAGTACATTCGTTTTCGAAAGAATTTTGTGTTCGGTGCAAAAATGCTGAAGGATGTCAGCTGCAGCACAAACATTATTTTATGCAGTGACTCTGCCCAAGTTCAGAGGGAAGTTCAGGAATGCAGTGCACCAATTGATCAGATAGCTTCTTCACTTAATGACTCAGCAAAACAACTGAAAGAGCTCAAGAGGCAGCCACAGTTTTCCCAGTGCAGAAATTGCATATTTACGGCGAGGATTCCAGCAGCACAAACGCATGGATTTATATATAACTCACAGCAGTGAATGGGGAGGGTGTGTATTAACAGTATGGGTCACCTTTCACCACACTCAGGAACACACTTCTATCTCCGATTGACTGACGGATTGACACACACGGGGACGCACAGACAATGAGCAGCAGGAGGCCATTCAGTCATTCTCGTTTGGTTCGCCCGCCATTTCAGAAGATCACAGTTCATGCAATTCTAAAGTGTAATCCACATTTCTGTCTGCCCCCGATAGTGCTCAGGCTTAACATTAATCTATCCACCTTCAACTGAAGAAACATTGACAGGTATGACAAAGGGACAGCAGGTAAGGAGGGAAGAGTTAACTGTCTGCGACAGGGTAGGATGGAATGAGGCTGCAGAAGTGATTAGAAATGACGGACTTGCTGCAAGTGATGGTTTCAGCTGGAACATTGGATCTTCACTGACTTCCCCATGAATGAGTGTTAAAAACCAGCAGGACGGGTCCCCATATTTCCGCTGCAGGGGAGCAGGAGGATGGGCAGAAACAGAAACAATCTTATGATTGTAAGATTCTGTCTCTTCAACTCTCAATAAACATTTTATTACAACAAGAGAAAGTCTCCGGTTGCTGATGATCCTCTCGTCTAGTATGCTTATTATTTCACGCGTATTTGTTTTTGTTTTCAGTTTTGACCGTGTTTCATGAGTCCAACTCCTGTATACTTATATCACAATGATATTGCCTTCTGTTCCTCTGCCTCTTTCTCCATGTCATTGTCTCTGTCCCTCTCTTCTCTCTCTCCCTCCCCCTTATTTCACAATATCTGCGTATCACTGCCCCCAGCTCTAAGGTTATTGCTGTCAGTCTCTCTCTCTCTGTCTTTATCTCCCTTTATCTCTGTTTCTCTGATTGTCTTAGTCTCTATCTCTCTCTTTCTGCGCCTCACCCTGTGTCATTTTATCAAACTGACCACATCAGTCCCTTTTCCTGACGAAGGGCTTACAAAACATCGATTCTCCTGCTCCTCAGATGCTGCCTGACGTGCTGTGCTTTTCCAGCACCACACTGTCGACTCTAATCTTCAGCGTCTGCACTCCTCAATTTCTCCACATCAGACACATGTTGCTTCAGTTTAATGTTTGCTCACATGAATTGGTTGAAAACACGTCCATATCACTTCATTCACTGATTTTACCTGACGAGGTGGTCCTTGCAAAATACAAAATTCACAAACACAACCAGCAATACCTTGACGTAATTTTAGTTGCATTTCTGTAAACGAAATATCCCTCCATCTCCTGCACTTTGACTGTCGCTCTCTCTCTCTCCCCCTGTCTCTGTGAGGGAGTTTGTGATTCTGTGTTTCAATTTCGGTCTATGAGGGTCTGTGTATGTGAGTATGTTTCATTGCCTTTCATGGGAAGTCACTCTGTGTGTATGGCTCTGTTTTTTTAATATGTTCCTGTGACACATTATGAGTGCAGTTCTGATTCTGAGTTTTGGTTTCCGTGTCTGTCTGATTGTCTGTGCATGTGTGTATGTGTTTGTGTTTTGGGAAGTATTTTAGTGACTACATATTGCGGTAATTATGCATTTGGGTATGTTATTCAGTCTGCGTGGAAATGGTTCGTTGCCGGTGAGTCTCTTTGTGTTTCTGTTTGTTATGTGCCAATGTGAATGTGCATCTGTGTGGGTTTTGACAGCGACATCTGTTATGTTTGTGTCTGTGTGTAGGAAGTGTGTGCGTGGTTACATTCCTCTGACTGTCTGTGTGTGTGTGTGTGTGTGTGAATGTGTGTGTGTGTGTGTTTCTGAGCGTCAGCATGTCATGATGTTTCCATGACTGTATATGGGTGTGTCCCTAACTGTCAGTGCACTATTATGGAATGCTGTGTGTGTCTCTGTCTGGCTGTGCTACTGTTTAAACAGGTGAATGTGCTGTTCAGACTGTATTTGGCTCTTTGTTCATGGGTCAAGATCGTTCCGTGTCCACAGCAGGATCTCTCTGTGCCTCTCTGTGGGTATGTCTCTGTTTCTGAGTATCACGCTATGACTGTATCTAATTGTATGTGTGGCTTTGTAACTTTGTTTAAGTGTGCTCATGTGTGATTATACGAACTATTCTGTAAGTTCTTGCATGTTGATGTGCAATGCCTATCAGTATGAATTCAGTTCTGTATGTGTGTGGGGATGTGGGTGTGATTCTGTGTCTGTGTGTAAATGTGTTTATTTTTTATTGCAGGATGACTTTTATGTGTCTATCTGTGTGTTCCTTGTCTGTAATTTGGTCTATTCCTGCATTTCAGTATGACGGTGTGTGTGTGAAGTGTGAGTCTGCTAATGTATCTGTGTGTAGGTGTGGCCACACACTGCAATCTGATTGCATTCCTCTGTGTGTGCGTGAGCGAGTGAATGTTTCTATGTCGGTGTGCAGTATTTCCTCCCATATCTTAGTTTTGAAGCTGTGTGTTGACGTGTTGTGGTGGGTGATCGGACGTGTTCCGGTTTCTGTTTAACAGTAAGTTCCTATGCCTCAATTTGACTATATTTGTACATGTGGGTGTGATTCTGTTTTTGTGTGTATATTTGTGTGAGAGTGGATGTGTTGAAACGTCAACTGTTAGTTTGTTTCAAAGACCTATTTTCTAATGAGTGAAATAAGACATGGGGATATTCAACAAGAGGCAAGGCACCAGGAAGCTCAGAGGAACAATGGGATCTTAGAATGCTTATCCACAGATCCCTAATGGTAGCATGACAGATTAATAGAGTAGTTAAGAAGGAAAATGGTACACTACATACCTTGATCAGTCGTGCTGCAGATGAAAGGAGCAAGGAGTGTTTGTTGGCGTTTTGCAGGACTTTGCTGAGGATCTAGCTGAAGTACTGTGTACAATTATGGTCAACACATGATAAGAATTTAAACACTCACATAAACACATCAATCTTCAAAATGCTGATGAGAGGTGGGAGGAGTGACAGCGTTTAATATGGGGAACAGGTCAACTGGGTAAGAGTGAGATAATCCTGAGTAAGTAAGGATCCAAAAATGGTTCCCTACAAAAAAAGGACATGAGTCTCCTCTGATTATTGGAGAAAGCAAATATTTAAAGCACATTGTTTGTAGCAGAGCTGATGCATTTAGCATTGATACTGACTAACAAGCCTTGATGGTTTTCTCCGGTGTATCTGGTAGAACGGACACATTTCTTCTCCTGTCAGTGTCTGAGGGAATGGATGATTGTGGATGCGATGCCACTCAAACTGGGGCTGCTTTTTTTCTGGATGGTGTCAAGCTTCTTAAGCGTTGATGGAGCTGCATTCTTCCAGGCAAGTGTGAAGTATTCCATTAAACTTCTGAATTTTATCTTCTGAATCTTGGAGAGTCAGGAGTCGTATTCCTCGCCTCTGACCTGCTCTTGAAGCAATAATGTTTAAATTCACTATGAACAGATAGATATTGACAAAGCCGCTGAAGTTGGTTGGGCCTAGGAGACTACCCTGAGGTAGGCTGGAGCTGAGATGACTCACCTCCAACAAACACAACCATCTTCCTATGTGCCAGATATGACATAAACTCATGGGGAGTGTGTGTTGATTGTCATTTTGTCAGGGCCACATGGATGTCACTCTCACCTCACTTCTGGAATTCAGCTATTTGTCCATGTTTGAAGCAACGATGTATTTATCAGCTAAAAATAAAAGAAATTGCTGGAAAATCATAGCAGGTCTGTCAGCAACCATGAAGAGAAATCAGGTTTAACGCTTCAGGATCATTGACATTCTCAGAACCTGACAGAACTTGCCCTCCCAACTATTTTTGTGTTTTCTGCAAACCTGGCAACAGCGCGTTCACTTCATTTCTCGATATCATTCACATACACTGTACTACATCTTTATAGGTATTGGACACACAGTATTATGGATTATTATATGTTAGCGCTGTTTGTGTCTGTCCAAATATTGCTGTGTGTAGGAACGGATCATGCTTACATGCAAATACTATTGTGCATTGTAACTGTTTACGTTTGCATCTAAATATTCTTTTGCATTGCGGCTGTTCCAGCTTATATATAAATATGATTCAGTATTAGAACTGCTCATTTGTAAATATAAGCATTGTTGGATCTAGACAATATTCATTTTAGTATTCAATTTCTTTTTTTTCGGAGCTGTTCATGCTTGTATATAAGTATTGTTGTATCTCAGAACTGTTCTCTATTTTGTACAAACACTTGTGTGTTGCAGCTACACACATTTATATGTAAACAATTTTTCATTTGTAAAGTATTTACGTTTATATATCAATCTTGTGGTATATTGAAACAGTATTGAAACTGTTCATATTTGTGTTTAACAATTGTGCATTATAACTGTTTGTGTTCATATCTAAATATTGTGTATTAGAACTGTTCATGTTTATATGTAAATATTGAAGTGTAATGGAGCTGTTCAGTTATACATAAAAGCTGTGAATTTGAACTGTTCCAGTTGATGTCTATAAATTGTACTTTGTACTGGAGCTGTTCCAGTTTGCACATAAATATTGTGTATTGGAACTGTTGCTGATTATATGTAAATATAAGTGTATATTGAAGTTATGCCTGCCTCCTCCCGATCAGCAATATAGTGTCTAACATGTGGTTCAGCTGCTGAGCCCCTCGAGTCCTTTGGAATGAAGTTGCAATTCCAGGGCCGGCCAGAGGGTCGGCAACACAGAATAGCGACGTTCACGTGTTAGCAGTTGTGATGAGTGATTTGGTAATGACTCCGAGACTCTGGTTCTTGTGTTGGGAACACGCATTCTGGAACAGGGAACCAAAATTGAAGAGCATCAGAGGAAGACTGACAGAGTTAGAGAGGGGACTAATGATTGTAACAGAGAGCGAATACAATTCAGAACAATGGTGACAGGATTAAATAGATAACAATAATGAGAAGGTTAAATGGAGAGTAATACGGAGAGCGTTGAATACTCGATAATGGGATGGAATTTCATGCAAAATAATAAGTAAAGTTGTAAATGGAATTTTATTGGAAGAAGTTTGAAGTTAATTGAGCGAGGAAAGGGTTGACTACGGGGAAAGGCCAGGAGTTTATGTCAAGTAGCACGAAGTGGATTAGGCAGAGAGTAACGTGAAGAAATTTCAATATAAGGGAATACAGATGGTGGAATGGAGAGTGTTACATCATAGTGGTGAACCGTTCTGCTAATTAAACCAAACACAGGGAGAAGCTCAACTCGGCTCATAATCTCTTAAAGTATGAGTGACAGAGAACTCCCCAAATTCCACTATTCAAAGAAAAACATCAATTTTATTCTTTAACTCTAAAGGTGAATATTAAACATCAACTATTTACATGTCTAAGCCTCCTTTCTCTTCGTGGTCTGTTGTCTACCTTCAACTCTATGACAATATATTGATCCAATAAAAGTCTTTTAAATTTGCATCAATTAATGTTCAAAACTGGTGTCTGTTGGCGTTGGTGTCTTCTTTCTGTTGAAGATTTCCATGGTTCATCTTCAATCTTTTTCTGCAAAGATGCTTCATATGAAAAAGTACTTTTAATAGAGCGTATGTTGTGAGCATATGCTCTGATGATGGCAGTTGGTCGCTCCCTCTGGTAATTGAATAAAATGCCAGCTTGTTTATAGCTCAAACATCGGAATTTCTGATGGTTCAATGTTGTCAAAGCAGTAAAATTCAAAATCGTTGGGGTTTAGATACTGGGGCATCATGTAAACTGAATGATTAAATCTGAACTGCTGTGAACGTAGCAGCTAAATGTTACATACTTACAATTTTCTAGTATATTCTGAGACTGCTAGTCAGTCACATGACATGTATCTACAAATTCTCATTGCCATAAAAGCGTTCGCTCCCTCTTAAAAGGTACAGTATAGATCTTCAACTCTCATAACAAGAGTAATAGGGAGAAAATTGAAAACAGGATAACTGGGAGTGAGTTGAAAAGAGGAAAGGGAAATATTTAATATAAAGTAATAGGGGAGAATTACATGCAGAGCAAGAAGTGTGTTGATTGCAGGGGCACAGGGAGATCTCAGTGAACATGAGTTCCCTGATTGTGAATGTTAACCAGATCCATGAAAGTGATAGATATCAACAGTAATGTCAGAGTTTCAGCTCACTCCAGGAATCGGCTTGGTCAGTGTGATGTACTATGCACGTGTAACTGCAGCGTGAGTTGGTGATGGGATAAAAGTGAATTACAGCGGATGCTGGAATCTGATACGGAAAGAGAAAATGCTGGAAAATGTCAGCAGGTCTGGCAGCATCTGTAAGGGGAGAAAAGAGCTGTCGTTTCGAGTCTAACTGACCCTTTGTCAAAGCTAAAAAAGGGAGAAATATGGAGGTATTTATACTAGGCTGAAAGAAGGTGAGTCATGGCGACAGAAGCAGAGGTGATAATGGCAATGCGTAGAGAGAGCTGACAAATGTGTTGCTGGAAAAGCGCAGCAGGTCAGGCAGCATCTAAGGAGCTGGACTATCAACGTTTTGGGCATAAATTCTTCTTCAGGATTCCTGAAGAAGGCTTCTGCTCGAAACGTCGATTTTCCTGCTCCTTGGATGCTGCCTGACCTGCTGCGCTTTTCCAGCAACTCATTTTTCAGTTCTGATCTCCAGCATCTGCAGTCGTCACTTTCTCCTAGTGCATAGGGAGATTAAAGGGAGATTAGGCGCTGTTAATGACCAAGGCTGAAGCCAGTGATATGTGACAAAATATGTGGGAGATGGGGGGGGGGATGAGTGAAGCAAAGGCAAAATGGAAAACAGTGGAGAAGAGTAGAAAAGGGGGAAGAAGAGAGGGAAAAGTTGGTGAGAGAGTGGGGAGCGAGAGAAAGAGAGACAATCAAGAAATAAGAGGTACAGAACGGTGAAAAAATATAAAAAAGATAAATAAATAAATGAATAAAATTACGGAGCAGAATGAAAGCAGAGGGGTCGAGATGGAATAATCATCTGAAGTTGTTGAACTCGCTGTTGAGACCGGCAGGCTGCAATGTGCCTAGTCGGGAGATGAGATGCTGTTCCTCCAGTTTGCGTTGAGCTTCACTGAAACGTTGCAGCAGGCCAAGGACACACATGTGAGCATGGGAGCAGGAATGTGAGTTGAAGTGGCAAGCCAGCTTACGTGGAAGGGGAGAGAGTTCAACAGTTTAATCGGGAGACAAGTAAACAGAGAATAACAGGGAGGCTGTTGGAGTGGAGCAGCGCGAGTGTTAAGTATAGAGGAAAGGGAGTGGAGTTAATGCAGAGAAATAGAAAAAGAATAAATAAATTACGAAAATAACTAAATAAAAAGGTTAATCAAACAATCAATTAATTCGGTGATTTTTGAATACAGGAGAGCGGGGAGCGGATTAACTAATGGGCAAGAGGACAGTGGAAAGGAATATATATATAAAGTAATAGCGAGAGAGCTAATTAGAGAGCAATGGGGAGAAAACTGAACACAGAAGTGGTTAATGATTGAGATGGATTAGGATTAAATGTAACGGGTACATTGGAGCATAGTTTTGAGACTTTTTAGATTAGATTACATTAGATTTTTTTTAGATTAGATTACATTACAGTGTGGAAACAGGCCCTTCGGCCCAACAAGTCCACACCGACCCACCGAAGCGAAACCCACCCATACCCCTACATTTACCCCTTACCTAACACTACGGGCAGTTTAGCATGGCCAATTCACCTGACCCTGCACATCTTTGGACTGTGGGAGGAAACCGGAGCACCCGGAGGAAACCCACGCAGACACGGGGAGAACGTGCAAACTCCACACAGTCAGTCGCCTGAGGCGGGAATTGAACCCGGGTCTCAGGCGCTGTGAGGCAGCAGTGCTAACCACTGTGCCACCGTGCCGCCACAATTTAATGCAAAATATTAGGTACATGATTCAATAGAGAGTAACAGGAAGAGGAATGAAAACAGGGTAAGAGAGAAATGGTTAAATACAGGGGAATAGAGAATATTGAATGCAGATAAAGACAGAATTAAGTCAAGAGTAGTAAGGTAGGATGGACGGTGGTTCACTGTTTTCCACTGCTGCCAAACAGTGCGAGAAACCCTGATTCGATTCCAGCCTCGGGCGACTGTCTGTGTGGAGTTTGCACGTTCTCGTTGTGTTTACTTGGGATCCCCATGGGTGCTCCAGCTTACTTCCATAACTCAAAGGTATGCAGGTTCAGTAATTTTGCCATGCTAATTTAGGCATAATTTTCAGGAATGTGTAGGCTAGGCACATTAGTCGGGGATAAACGTAGTTAATAGGGTAGTGAAATGGGTTTGAAAGTGATACTCTTTGTAGGGTTGGTGTGAACTTGTTGGGGCGAAGGGCCTGTTTCCACAATGTATGGAAACTGTGATTTACTAATTACAGACTAATAAGAACAGAATTAAATACTGGGCAATGAATAGGGTGGATTGAATTACAAGAATAGCTGAAATACAGGGTAAAAGGGAGAGGCTTAAATACAGAGAGAGAGATAAGGTGAATGACACAGCAATCAGCTGAGAATGAAACATTTGGGAAGAATATGGGTTACACACAAGGTATAAGAGATACGATTAACAGGGAAAAGTTTGCATACAGGGAAACATAAACGCTGAAATGCAGGGAAATGGAGTGGAATAAATACAGGGAAATCGAGACTATTTCCAGCTTTAATCAACTTGCGTGGGAGGTGTTGGGCATTACCTTCTTTTCAAATTTCCAGACATTAACATTGAGCCGTGGCTCTCACCACGTCTAGCCCCGCAATTAGTTGCCTCCATGTTGCGCTGAGTCCCGGGAACAGCTCTCTCCAACTCACCGATTGCTCCCTCATTCCCAAGGGAGAACAAACCAGGTTCTATATAACTGCAGCATTACGTCTGCGGCCTTATATGGGATGAGAGAATTATTGTCTCGGACATCATTCTTTGCCCATCCCAGGGAGCAGTCAAGAGTAAACCGCATTACTGTCGGTGTAGAATCACATTAGGTCAGACCAGATAAGGATGGCAATTTCCTCCCCGAAGGGCATGAGTGAAACTGTTCTTGTTGATTTAATTTTCCTCGAAATTACTGAGGCAAAATGACGAATCAATGTGTTGGTTATTTCTCTGTAACCATTGACAATATCCAATGTACATTTCATTTTCGGATTGTTGCAACGTTGGGTAAACCCTTCTGCTGATTTAACCCCGGCGTACAGAAGATCTCACCTCCCACCGTAATCTGTTAAAGTTTGAAAGGCAAAGGCCTTTCAAAGGCAAAGGCCTTCACTATTTAAAGTAAAGTTAATAATTCTATTGTTTACGTCCAACAAAGAACATTAAAACCGCTATTTAGAACTCCATTCTCTTAAATCTACCTTTTACATCTAACTCTACGTTACTGGTCCAGTAAATTCCCTCGTAAATTTATGGCAAATCGCTTTCAATTGCAGTTGACGTCTTCGGATGTCGAACGTTCTTTGCAGATTTGTCTAAGTCTGCTTTGATGTTCTGCTGCACAAATTTCTAATAGATATATACCTTTCAAAGAGTAATTTTGTTAAGAGTCTATTGGTGCTTGGGGCTGTTCTTTTCTGTTCTCTCCCTAACTGTTCAAAATGTCCGGCTTTGTACCCCAAAACATCAGATCATTTCATTTGTTTGATGTCATCAAAACATTAAATTCAAATTTGATTTAATTTTGGTATCTTGGGACATCATTTAAACTAAATGGCTAAATTTGAATTTATTGTGTGCCATCGCAACTCAACTGCACTATTGGTTTCGCTGTCAAATATTGCAAGTTGATTTCTCTCAGCACACCCTGTGCCACTCTAAGTCAATGTCAACGTTCAGTGTTGCTTAAAGGTACAGTCTCTCTAAAAAGTACAGTACGCACGTACACCTTCATACGAGTATTGACAGATCTACGTGCTTAGTTCGTGGCAATCGTTTTACGCTAATAATGTGAAGTTGTTAATTATCTTTGAAAAGCAATATATAAAAATATCCAACCTTTAAAAAAAATCAGGTTTTTCCTCTGCTATCCCCAGTAAACTGCTAGTCTCAAACGTCTTTGCCCACGCTCTAGTTTACAATTTCCAATTACAGCTCACAGAACTGGAGTTGGGGCTTTCTTCCTACCACCAAGGCACATGCTTCTTTGTCATGATGTTCTCTGGAGAGTGTGTAGGATCTCTCTGACTTACGTGGCTTGTTTACCCTTGATGTGCGGATGCCAGTGTTGAACTGAGGTGGGCAAAGTCTGAAGTCACACGACACGAGGTTATCATCCAAACGGTTCACTTGAGATCAGAAAATTTTATGTGACTCCTGACCAACTTTTAATTAGTTGTCCAGGTCATTTCCGAACGCAGTAGCTTGACAGCAGATTTAACTTTAGTTTTTTTTTATCCCAGGAAGGATATTACAGGAAATAGTGTTAGATATTTTAAACTTTGTGGCAATATCTCATCAACAACCCATTCAATGTTCAATCAAGGTGAAGGCTTGCACATCGGTCTGACTTGATTGAATTTGACGGTGAATGCTACAAGATTCCCAGTTTAATACCTCAGTTCCACTGTCTCATTGACACTGGTTCAATGTAATCGATCAAGATAATGGGATTGCATACATGGGCATACCACGCTGTCGCCACTACCGACATCAGAATACCTGTTCCAGGTTCACAACGGTGCTGCTATAGACAACACTGATGCCGTCTTCGTTCACCGTCACAGGCACAAGGAACAGAAGACCAAGTTGAAGATGAAACAGCAAAGATGAAAGATTGATGAGACTGAAATGGTAATCAGAATCAAATGGGAGCAGGAGCCTGTCACCGCCGCCATATTAAAACAAATAATATCAGGAGTAAATTTACGAGGGAGGTTCACCAGTGCTCGTGTGTTTCACCTGTGAAGTGAGACTCGAGGATCTGGGATTGGTTTCGGTCAAATTCAACAATGTCAAGCTAGTGTTCTTCTCTGACCATTGCCTCCTGCTGGTCAGCAAGGGAACGTGAAATCTGAATGTGAAAGTGCTGATCCCAGAAACCATCCACTAGCTCAAAAGGGGTTCCACAGTTTATAGAAACGCGAAGCCCCATTTTGAGTCTCTCTCAGACTGTACAAAATGTCCTGTACAGCTGCAACATGTCCTCCCAACTCCTGTACTCAATACTCTAACCAATAAAGGAAAGCATACAAAACGCCTTCTTCACTATCCTATCTACCTGAGACTCCACTTTCCAAGAGCTATGAACCTGTATTTCAAAGTCTTTTTTTCATCAACACTCCCTAGGACCTTACAAATAAGTGTGCATGTCCAGCTAAGATTTGCTTTTCCAAAATGTAGCACCTCGTCTTTATCTAATTTAAACTTCATCTGCCACTTCTCAAACCATTGGCCCATCTGATCAAGATCCCGTTGTAATCTAGAGTAACCGTCTTCACCATCGACTACACACGTATTTTGACGTCATCTGCAAACGTACTAAATATACCTCTCATGCTCACATCCAAATCATTTATATATATGATGAAAACGAGTGAACCCAGCCCCTATCCTTGTGGCATTCCACTGGTCACAGGCCTCAAGTCTGAAAAACAACCCTCCACCAACCCAATCTGTCTACTACTTGTGAGCCAGTTTTGTATCCAGATGGCTAGTTTTCCCCGTATTCCATGTAACCTAACCTTGCTAATCAGTCTCCCTTGAGGATCATTGTCAAACGTTTTACTGAAATCCATATAGATCACTTCTGCCATCCTACTCTCCTCAATCCTCTTTGTGACATCTTCAAAATACGCAATCAAGTTTGTGAAACATTATTTACCACGCATAAAGCCATGTTGAGAATCCCTAATCAGTTTTTGCCTTTCCAAATGCATGTACATCTTGTCCCTCGAAGTGAGTTACTCTTTTCATGTATTATTTCTGTCCAAATAGCGCAAGCATCAGGATAAATAATAAAGAAAGGAGAGATTACAACAGTAACTGTATAACATAACGGATACATTATTATGGATATCCCTAAAATGTGAAAGTAATGCTTCAGAAAGAGCTCTGTCCTGAATCTGAGAGGCATGAGGAAGGGGTTGATCCTGAAGATTAGGATTCTGCAGCATAACATCTCCATGGACAAGAATGTATTTTTGTTGCTTTTCGCCTTCACTTACAGATTTACTACTTCAAGTGGCCAGCTTCATTCCCTGCTAACTGAGCATTATTCCAGGTTCCCATCACTCTATTACAAGATTGAATATATATTCCATCATGGCGGTTGTGTTTCCCCAGAAGAGTAGCAATCCCCATCCAATTAAAGCAAAACCCACGTTTCCAATGTATTCAGATTGCACCAAACCCAGAAACCTCACCGATCATTGATACATCCAAAACCCTTCCTACTGAAATCAATGCTCCCAGCCACATGTTCATCGGCACGGTGTTTACTCAGACTAACGGGAGAAAACAACTTTTCAATTTCTTGCCCGATTTACTACTTTTTACTGATGGCAATTCATCGCTGTTTCTGTAATTATTTTCATGAGGTCAGCCAGCTAAACCTCATTAGATATGAGTTCCCTGATTGGATCTGTGAAGCTGATCGCTTCTGGGAACCTGTCTGAAATAAAAGGATGGATTTCAGGGATATTGAGATGCGGAATGTCTGAATGAATGAGAGACTACTCTCAAAGGCGATGCATTCGGAAACAAAGGATGCCCGCCTCTGAAGAGTGATTTCCCTCCCAGACATTGTCGGTGCCAGTCTGGACCAGGACCACGGACTCTTCACTTTACACACAATCCCGCTCATGCTCCTGTCCCACCCTAGAAAACCACAATTCCCAAGACTTGCTGAAGTTGTTCTGTGTCGTTTTTGCCCCGAGCCACCCTTTAGAGAAGATACCATCCTGGACTCTGTCAAGTCAGCACTGATGGTTCTGAAAACATCAGTCATTCATTTTACCTTTCTTCACTGCTGCGATTTGATTTTAACAATACTCCAAACTGACTTTATAAATAGGGAAAAATAAGAAATATACTGGGACGTTGGGAGTCCATGCCCATTCGCTGCAGCATCGATTGACCAGTATGATACCTGGACAGCAAGGGTTCAATGCTGAGGAAATGAAATGACACAAACCCAAGGTTGAATTCCTCAAAGTTAGAAGGGTCTGGGATGAGTAAAACTTTCAAGAGAATGATGGAAACCCCTGGCACTGAATGGGTAGAAAGGCGTCTTGTTGCCTCTTGATTTAGGACTAGGATTTACATCTAAAACTTTATTGAATGGCCTAAAATCATTGCAAGGCTGAGATTAATGAACAGTGCCTCACATTTCTCGACATTATATTGCATAGAGTATTTTGTGATCATTCACAGTGAACCTGCCCCTGACCTTTCCAATGTTCCTATGTACTCCTTGTGTTTTACTGTCCCACCTAACATTGTGCTATCAGCAACGTCACACATGATCCCATCATCTCTGTTGCTGGTGGAGAGTATAATTGGGCAGAAGTGGGTACTGCAGATGCTGGAGATTAGAGTCAAGATTAGAGTGGTGTTGGAAAAACACAGCAGGTCAGACAACATCCGAACAGCAGGAAAATGGAGTCTTCGGGCAAAAGCCCTTCATCACGAGATTGTAAATGGATGTGCATGGAGAAATGATCCTTGTGGCACTCACTAATATCAGTCTGACAACATGAACATACCATATTTATTTCTGCTGTCTGATTTCTGTCCTTTATCATTCCTCGCACCAAGTCCCATTCCCCATCACTACAGGCCTCATTGACAGCATTGCCTTCCACGATGTTATTTCGAGAATTTGTCACTTATGCATCCTTGTGTATGAAAATCCCTCCCTGAACTTACTGTACCATCTCGCTTGAAACTGTTCCATCTGATCATCAATCAGATGCTTTAGGTTTCTTCTTGATACATGTGCAGTTCACTGCAGGGAATCGGGAATAGCTCATCCCCATGTACTGCTGCATAGATCGCGTGTTTGTCTCTGTGTCAGCTCTGAAACATGTAAAGGAGATTCGTATCCTGGTAGGAGGACCTGTATTGACTGGAGCTTGTATAACTTGTCGAGTATTTTTTAATGCGTTACTTTACTTCTTTCAATTATTACCTTGATTGAGAAAAAAGTGTTTTTGATTCAGAAACTGTATTCTACTGTGATGTTGGATTTATTAAAACCTACAATGTGGCACCTCCAATCACCAACTATCATTCCTTCATAGAGCAGCCACTGATAATTAGGTAAGCCGCATCCCAGTGTTAGGAGAAAGTGAGGACTGCAGATGCTGGAGATCAGAGCATAAAAATCTGTTGCTGGAAAGCGCAGCAGGTCAGGCAGCATCCAAGGAGAAGGAGAATCGACGTTTCTGGCATAAGGCCTTCTTCAGGAATGAGGAGGGTGTGCCAAGCAGGCATTCCTGAAGAAGGGCTTATGCCCGAAACGTCGATTCTCCTTCTACTTGGATGCTGCCTGACCTGCTGCGCTTTTCAAGCATCCCAGTGTTGAGGAGAACATTTCTCAGAGATATACTCATCAATCAGAATTTAATTTCCAAATGGTCAAAGGCAAGGGAAGGATGACACTGAAATAAAATTTAATTTCAAGGTTGGATAGATGGTGTTGGGGTGGCAATAGAATGTAGAGTGGCACAGTCGCTCAGTGACTAGCCCTGTTGCCTGACTGGGCCAGCAGGTGCGTCTGCGTGGAATACCCTTTGCAGCGTCGGTGTCGACTCGATGGGCCCATTGGCCTGCTTCCATATTGTAAGGATTATCTCACTTTGTTTAATATACATTTTCCAATGTTTGTTATTGACCGATTGAGATTTATATGATTTAATAAAATGCAGTTCTCAAAATACTTTGTCACAACTGGGTGTTAACTCACCACTTTCACCTGTTCGTTAAAATTCTTAAATAAATGAATTGAACCACATTATAATGTAACAGTCCCCCCAGCAATGTTAGCAGGTATAAACGAAAGGCTTTGAGATTGTATCACCTGGGCATTTAGTGCAGAGAGATTGCCTGCACAAAGATATTCAGGCAGAAAATGACGTTCTCAATTCGTCATATGCAGAGAATATTTTATAGGATCCTTCCAAATGTAACAATTCCTGGTAAGTGCCTTGTACCATTGAATTTGTGTGAATCTGTATGAGGATTCTTTGCGGGGTCACTCTACCACTGAGAATGGTACATGGGTAAGTTTTGCCCAAAGGTCACACACAGTGACAGACGATCAGTAATTTAGTTTGAAGTTACAGACATACTGTGGAATCCCCTTCATCGCAAGTTCCGCAGGAATTAATCTCTTCTGGGAACCTTCCAGAAATCTGCATTTCCAACTGAGGCTGAAGAGAATTTCGTTGGAATTAAGAAACGGAATCACTTTGGAAAAGTATGAGCGTTGGTATTTTGATGCAGAGAGTGCAAAATTATTTAATTTGAGTTTGGCTCTGGTCTATTGAGTGAAGAAGCAGTGTGCTTCTCTGCACATCTGAAGTTAATGGTTAACTTGGAATTATATCAGTAAGATAACTCCAAATTATATCACTTGGAGTTTTAGAAATTGTTTTAAAAATTGCGTTTGAGGTTTAGCTACAGGCTGAATGGCTTTGTGCACGAATGAACCTTCGATGGTTACAACTCAGCGTGGTTAAAAGGGAGACTGAAAGATTATAGACGATAGATGCAGGAGTAGGCCATTCTGCCCTTAAAGCTTGCACCACCATACATTATGATCATGGCTGATCATCCTTAATCAGTATCCTGTTCCTGCCTTATCTCCATAACCCTTGATTCCACTATCCTTGAGAGCTCTATCCAACTCTTTCTTAAATGAATCCAGAGACTGGGTCTCCACTGCCCTCTGTGGCAGAGCATTTCACACAGCCACCACTCTCTGGGTGAAGAAGTTTCTCCTCATCTCTGTCCTAAATTGTCTACCCCGTATTTTTAAGTTGTGTCCCCTGGTTCGGCGCTCACCCATCAGCGGAAACATGTTTCCTTCCTCCAGAGTGTCCAATCCTTTAATAATCTTATATGTCTCAATCAGATTCCCTCTCAGTCTTCTAAACTCAAGGGTGTACAAGCCCAGTTGCTCCAGTCTTTCAGCATAAGGTAGTCCCGCCATTCTAAGAATTGACCTCGTGAACCTACGCTGCACTCCCGCAATAGCCAGAATGTCTTTCCTCAAATTTGGAGACCAGAACTGCACACAACATTCCAGGTGTGGTCTCACCAGGGTCCTGTACAGCTGCAGAGGAACCTCTTTGCTTCTATACTCAGTCCCTCTTGTGATGAAGGCAAGCATGCTATTGGTCTTCTTCACTACCAGCTGTACCTGCATGCTTACCTTCATTGATTGGTTGAAGAGTTCTAGAATTTGCGATTAAACAAGAAACACTCAACTGACAAAGCAGTAGTTTACCTTCCAGCATTCTTGTCATTTCTCTTAGTTCCAGTAATACCTTGGAACTGAGTGGATGTATAAATTTATGCTCATGCGTAGGAACTGAGAGTCATGGTAAATTACATTGCCTTGAAATGAAAATGCTATGTTAGTCCCAGACAGAAGTGTTGGGACAAGGTAAAGCTCTGAAGAAATTGTTTTAAGCTGAGTACACTGAATCTCAGGGATGAGGTATCTCTGGGAAGAAATTTACAGCAGTTCTAGTTTAGAATTGGCAGACACAAGTGACAGGTACAGGGAATCTGGTGTGACTATTATATGAGGTTGTTTTCTTTGGAACGGCACTGAGAGTCATGTTTTGTATTATATATAAAAGTCCTGTCCTTTTGTTTTATTTATGCATTGTTCTGAGTTAATGGGAGTAGTACATTGGCTGCATGTTGAATAGCTTTGAATCTGTGTTATACCTTCATGGATTCGTTTATTCTATTTTATTGTTATTACTTTCGGAATAATCTTCTGGTTTTTTTTGTGAAGCAATATTTGCAGCATCGTGTGCGATTCAGCAAGAGACCACTTTGTTAAATCAAAATAAATAAGGTTATGATCCATCAAGTTGGATTTCTATCGAGGATTTGGCTTGTTCTGTAATTTAAAAGCTGGTGTCAGAAGAGAAGTGAGGCTATTAAACACGTATACTAATTCCTGCGGAGCTGAAAAACTAACCCCACATTTCAAAAAGATTAGAATCCAACTCTATCTGTTTACGTCCATTATATGCCCCAGACCCTGATCAGACATCCACAAATATGCAATTCCATATTACCCCATAATGTTATTATTCCCTTACTCTGTACCACGACCAACACAAGACAAATTCTCTCACCTCCTGCCAGATTGGTCACAGTGGGACTACATGAGAAACTGTATCGCTCACAGCTGTGGTTTAGTGCACACTACTGCTCAATGCCGAGTAGTGTAGACAGAATTGCACAGAGAGAAAAGAGGATATTTACATTATGGTGTTAGGTGTTGATGGGAGGATAATCGAGGGCACGAGGCCTACCGTTACATTTAGAAGATGATGGTGCGACTGGAATTCACTATTTTGATGACTTGAGGTGACCAACCTTAAGTCATTTAAAGGGAACTTGGACCTGCACCTAATATATAGAAAATCTCAACGCTGTGCACCAGGTGCTGGAAAGGAGGATTAGACCAGGTAGATAGTTTGTTCATTTGTTGCAGGCATGAATGACCTCTTGCAGTGCTACTACTTCAATGCATTTCTGTGGGATTGTAGAAAGACTAAGGAGTGTTAAAGTGAATTCGCTTTGTGGGTTAAATGACCTGCTACTGTTTTGCCCATTTCGGCCATTGGAACACTGTGGATTGTTGAAATGAATTCCACAGGGTTCAGCTAAATTCCAGATATTCCCTGAAGAAGTGTTTGTAGTTCATAATTTTACAATGTATAAAGCAACTTTGCATGGGGAGGATTAATAGTAGCTAAGATTTATCAATTAATTAGGTTAATATTGCGTACCTTGTTTAATTATTATAATTACAAAATAAAACATTTTTTTAAAAAAAGTAAGTATTGTGAAATCTTGTACTGTCTATGAACTGCTGTGTATTCAGATTCTCACGTTAAATGTTAATTTCCCCTTGCATGATTAGAACGCAGTCGGGAGTCAGGGAGACCGGACTTTTGTTATTATGCAATAGATTGGAGCTACCACATTCAGTAATTGCAGTAGTGAACTCTCTATTTTTTTCTGCATTGTGTAGCTTGTTCATAAAGTATCAACAAGCACATTCCAAAACTACTTCAGCTAGGTAATGCAAAAAAGTCTTATTTCCTCATTTGCATTTTGCATTATTTTCTCACCGAATGTACAATTAAAATTAGAACATTTGCTAATCACGACAAGGAATTATTCACTTTTCAAAACAAACTATGAGAGATTCAGTGAGCTAACAAGTCCCTAGTTTATCATAACAGAGAAGGGTTCGATAAATTTGAAATTGTAGTAGACAGCGAAGAAGGTTACCTCAGAGTACAATGGGACCTTGATCAAATGGACCAATGGCCGAGGAAAAGTGGACGGAATTCAAATTATATAAATGTGAGGTGCTGCAGATTGGAATGGCAAATCAGGGCTAGACCGGTACACTTAATCATAAGATCCTGGGGAGTGTTACTGAACAAAGTGACCTTGGAGTGCAGTTTCATTGTTCCTTAGAAGTGGAGTCTCCGGTAGGTAGGACAGTGAAGAAGACGCTTGGTATATGGTCCTTGATTGGTCAGACCATTGATTAGCGGAGTTGTGAGGTCATGTTGCAGCTGTACAAGACATTACTTAGTCCTCTTTAGGGAAAAAACGTGTAACAGTCTAGTCTCACTCTGAAAGCAAGGATGGTGTGAAACATAAAAATGTTCAGAAACGATTCACAAGGATATTACCATGATTGGAGGGTTTGAGCTTCAGTGAGAGGCAGAATAGTTCCGTTTTTAATGGGATGTTGTAGCTAGGGGTGATATTATAGAGATTGAGAAAATCATGAAGGTCATAAATAAGGTACACAGACAGGGTACATTCCCTGGTCTATGAGAGACCAGAGAGAGAGAGCATAGGTTGAGGGTGAGAGTGGAAAGAGTTAAAAGATAAGACTAGTGCATGTATGGAATTGAACTGCCACAGGAAATTAAGAAAGATGGTACAATTATAACATTTAAAAATCAACTGGATGAGTAAATGAAGTGGAAAGATTTAGAGGGTTCTGGGGGCAAATAATGGTAGATGATGATCGAATATCTGATCGGCATGGACGATTTGGACCAAAGGGACTGTTTCCGTGCTCTATATCTCAATGACTCCAACCAAGCCCAGTCTGCTAAGATCTGTCAAACAAATGTTTCATAGTAGATTAATATGAACACTCTGAATCTTAATTTCATTTTGGACATAAATCCCCGTTCTTTATTTGCAGTATAGCGCCTTGTGAGTTGACAACACCGAGATGATGTTTTGAGAGGAAGGTGCTCTGAAGAAGAATGATTGCATCAAGCCTGTTTCTCTCTCCACAGGCGATACCATACCTATTGAGTTTCGTCAGTTATTACTGTTTCCGTTTCATATTTTCAGTATCCACAGCCTTTGATTTATTTCGTGAAAATGTATCACTTCACAAACTCCCTCCCAGAATTTATTTTTAGAACTGTGGAAGGATTACATATATGGCAACATAAATGATTTCAGGCTTTAGTGAGATTTGGTGGGGGGAACAGGCACCTCAATAAGGTGTCATCCCTTCAATTTTCAAACCCTCAATATTGAGACTTGGCTCTCCTTTCGTCATTGCCAACATTAGTTGACTCTGACGTTCTTTGCATCCCTGGATCACCTGTATCCACCTCTCCGACTACTACCTCATTCCCAATCCAGTTGACATTGAACGTCACACATGCCCAACCCACGAGAACTTCCCTTTCCCTCCTGACGTATTGCCCATCTGATGTTTCTGTATACACATGGGAGGGGATGATTGGCCTTCAGCTGTTCCTCTTTACAATCTAAACTTTAGTTAAATTGCCTCTTCCACTTCCTTTGCATCGGTCTCAGAAATGGGCTCTTTTTATTCAATCACGGGAAGATGGTATCACAGGCTGGCACCAATATTTATTGCCCATCCCTAATTGCGTAGAGGGCAATTCAGCATCACATATCCGTAGGTCTAGAATCACGCATCTCTTGACCACTTTCGGATGGAGTTTTCCCTCTCTAAACTACAGAAATGAACCGACGATCAACATTGGTCATCATTCACATCTTTAATTTCGGACTTATTCATAGTTCAAATTCTACAGTTTGCTGTGGTGAACTCTTTTGGAAGCGAGAGAAGTAATTGCTGGGAAACTCGCTGAGATACTTTTATCATTGCTGGTCACAGGAGAGCAGCCAGAAAGCTAGAGGTTGGCTCAAGTGTTGCCACTATATAAGAAAGATGCTAAGGAAGAGCCAGAGAACTACGGGCTGGTGAGTTGATGTCGTTGGTGGGCAAGGTGTTTGAGGAAATCCTCAGGTACATTTCAGTGGCCAGTGTAGTCTGCAAGACCCTGAGAGGACAGAGGAAGGGAGAGAGTCACAAAAGCACAGGGATGTGGAGCTGGAGGAAGTCAGTGATTTCTCTCTTCGCACTATCCATCAGCTTCATAATTCTGTGGTTAGTGGACGGTGCAAATTTCTTATATTACAGTATTAACTGCACAACTGCTGGAAAGTACAGTCGTTCTACAAATAATTTTGTGTTCAGTGTAGAAATGCTGAAGGGTTTCAGCTGCAGCACAAACACATTATTTTCTGCAGCAACTATACTCAAGTTCAGAGCGAAGTTCAGGAATGCGGTGCACCAACTGGTCACGTAAATTCTTCACTTAATAAATCAGCAAAATAACTGAGAGAGCTGCAGAGGCAGCCTCAGTCTTCCCACTGCTGGAATTGCAAATGTACAGCCAGGATTCTATCAGCATAATGACATGGATCTGAGTATAGCACTCAACGGTGGATGGGGCGGGGGAAACAGGATGGGTCACCATTCACCACGGTCAGGAACACGCTGCTAACCCTGATTAACTGACGGATTGTGAAACATGGGACACACAGACAATGAGCAGCAGGAAGCCATTCAGCCCTTCGAGTTTGGTCCGCCGACCATTCCAGAAGATCGTGGCTCATCCAGTTCTAATGTTTATCTGCATGCCTGTCTATGCCCTGATAAAGATCACCACCTAACAAGCTTAACAATATCCTATCCACCTCCACCTTTAGAAACATTGAAGGATCTGACAAAGGGACAGCATGAAATGGGGAAGAGGTGACTGTCAGGGGCAGGGTAGGATGGAAAGAAGCTGCAGCAGTGATTGGAAATGACAGACTGGCTGTGACTGATGCGTTCAGCTGGAACGTTGGGATCTTGGACTGTCCTATGGATGAGTATTGAAGACCGGTGGGAGGGGTCTCTGCATTGCCCCTGCAGAGGAGGAGGGTGAGGGACAAAAACAGATACAATCTGATCACTGCCAGAATCTTTCTGTTCAGCTCTCGCTAAACAGTTTATTACCATAAGAGAATGTCTCTGGGTTTTGATGATCCCCTCATCTGATATGGTTATTGTTTAATGCACGTTTTTGTTTTCAGTTTTGACCTTGTTTCTTGAGTTTTCATCCTGTACACTTCCATTACAACGGCATTGCCTTCTGTCTCTCTGCCTCTTTCTCCATGTTGCTGTCTCTGTCCGCCCTTCCTCCGTCTCTCCCTATTTTCGCAATGTCGCTATCTCTCGCTATCTCGAAGGTCCTTGCTGTCAGTACCTCTGTTTCTGTCTCCCTCTAGCTTTGTTTCTCTATCTGCCTTTGTCTCTATCTCGTGCTTTATCTTTCTATCTATTCCTCACCCTCTGTTTCGTTTTCTCAAATTGACCACATCAGGCCCTTTTCCTGATGAAGGGTTTATGTCGGAACCGTCGATTCTCCTGTTCCTCGGATGATGCCTGACCTGCTATGCTTTTCAAATACCACACTGTCGATTCTGATCTCTAGCATCTGCAGTCCTCACTTTCTCCACATCAGATAAGTAGAGTTTCAGCTTAACACTTTCTCAAACGAATTGACTGAAATCACTTCCACATTTCTTCATTCACTGATATTACCCGATGAGGTGATTCTTGCAAAACACAAAATTCACAAACACAACCAGCAATACCTTGACGTAATATTAATTATCTTTCAGTGAATGAACATCCCCTCCATGTCATGCACTTTTATTATCTCCCTTTCTCTCTACTTGATACTGATTGGGAGTTTGTGTTTTTGTGTTTCACTTCTGGTGTGTGAGGATCAATATATGTGGGAATGTTTTATTGCCTTTTGTGGCGATGTCACTCTCTGTCTGTGTCTCGGGTTGTGTGTGTGTATTAACGTCAGCATGACACGGTGGTTCCTTGACTGTATGTGGGAGAGTCTCTGACTGTTGGTGTATTATTGAGGAATGGAAGGTGTAGCTCTGTCTGTCTGTGCTCTTGTTTAAGCAGGTGAGTGTGTTGTTCAGACTGTGCTTGGCTGTTTGTCCGTGTGTCAATATCTTCCTACCCCCAGCAGGATTTCTCTGTGTCCCTCTATGGTTTTGTCTCTGTTTGTCTCTGAGTGTTGTTCCCTGTCTATATCTCATTGTGGTTATGGTTCAATAAATGTTTTTAAGGGGTTGTGTGTATATGTATAAAAGGTGTCTGCCAGTTCTTGCTGGTTGGTGTGTAATATCTCTTACTCTGTGCAGTGTAACTTTTTCTATGCTGATCGAATACTTTTTGTATGATTTGAGCTGTTCCAATTTATATGTAAATATATTTAAGATATTTACTCATTTGTAAAGATAAATGTAGTTGTGTCTGAAAAGTGTTCATCTTCGTATTCAATTCCTGTTTAGTTTCTGAGCTGTTCATGCTTGTATATAAGTATTGTTTTATCTCTGAACTGTTTTCTATTATATATAATCTTTGCTGTGTGTTGCAGCTGCACATGTTTATATTTAAATAATTTTGTGTTTCTGAAGTATTTACGTTTATACATCAGTCTTGAAGCTGTAAGGAAATGGTTCATATTGTGTATAACAGTTGTGCATTCGAACTGTTCGTGTTCATATTTAAATATTGCATAGTGGACAGGTTCATATCGAGATGTAAATATTGAAATGTACTGGAACTGTTTCATTTTGTGGAAAGAAGTTGTGAATTGGAACTGTTCCAGTTTATTTCCATGAATATTACTTTGTATCGTGACTGTTCCACTTTGCACATAAATGTTGTTGTATATCGGAGCAGTTGTTTTTATTATGTAAATAATAGTATATGTTGAAGTTATGCCTGCCTCATCCCGATCAGCAACATATTGTCTGACGTGTGGTTCTGCTGCTGAGCCCCTCCGGTGCTTTGGGAACATTTGCAATTCCAGCGCCAGCTGGAGAGGCGGTAACACACAGCAGCGGCGATCACGTGTTAGCAGTTGTGATAAATGATTTAGCAGGGACTCTCGATCTCTGGTTATTGTGTGGGGAACACACATTCTGGAAGGGAAAACAAAAATTGAAAAGCATCACGGGAAGATAGAGAGAGTTATAGAAGGGACTAAAGATTGTGACAGGGAGAGAATTCAATGCAGAATGATAGTCATCGGATTAAATAGGCAATAATAATGGAAAGTTTAAAGAGAGAGTAGTAGCGGGAGGGTAAAATAAAGCATAACGGGATGGGATTGAATGCAAACTCACAGCGAAATGTTTAAATGGAGTTTTATTGGAACAAGATGGTTTGTAATTGAGTGAGGAAAGTGTTAACTATGGGGAAACGGAAACGATTTAATATCAAGTAGCACGGAGAGTATTAACCAGAGAGTAACTTGAAGAGAGTTCAATACAAGGGAATAGAGACGATGGAATGGAGAGTTTTATGATACAGTGGTGAACCCTTCTGCTAATTAAGCCAAACACAGAGAAAAAGGTCACCTCGCCTCATAAGCAGTTAATGTATGAGTGACAGAGAATGTCCCAAATTCCACTAATTAAAGAAAAATATCAATTTTATTATTTACCTCTAAAAGTGAATTCTACACAACTATATAAGTCTAAGCCTCCTTTCTGTTAAAAGCCTGTGAATTACCTTCAACCCTGTGACAATATTTTGATCAAATAAAAGTCCCTCTTTAAATTGTGTCAACCTAATCTTCGAAGTCAGACAGCAGCCGTCTGTGTCAATCTTCTTTCAGCTGAAGAATTCCATGGATCTTCTTCGGTCTTTTGAGGCAAAGCTGCTTCATATGAAAAGGAACTTTTGATGGAGAGTATTTTGCAACCAGATACTCTGATGATGGCGGATGGTCGCTCTCTCTGGCTAACTGTCCAAAATGCCGGCTTGTTTATACCCCAGGCATCGATCTTATCATTGGTTCAATGTTGTCAAAACCGTAACATTCAAAATCGATTGGGGTTTGTAATCCTGGGGCATCATGAACAGTTCTTGGTTAAATTTTAACATAGCAGCCAGATGTAACATACTTCCAACTTTCCAGTATACTCTGATAATGCGAAACATTCACTTAACAGGTGTCTGTAAAGTCTCGCTACCTCAAAAGCTTTTTCTTTCTCTTCAAGGTATGATGCATGCCTTCAAATCCCATAAGGGTAATACGCGAACATTGAAAACAGGGCAACTGGGAGAGAGTTGAAGACAGAAAAGGGAAAGGATTTAATACAAAGTAATGGAGGAGAAGTACATAGAGGTCAAGGAAGTGTGTTCATAGAACATAGAACATAGAACATAGAACAATACACCACAGAACAGGCCCTTCGGCCCACGATGTTGTGCCGAACTTCTAACCTAGATTAAGTACCCATCCATGTACCTATCCAAATGCCGCTTAAAGGTCGCTAATGATTCCGACTCTACCACTCCCACGGGCAGCGCATTCCATGCCCCCACCACTCTCTGGGTAAAGAACCCACCCCTGACATCTCCTCTATACCTTCCACCCTTCACCTTAAATTTATGTCCCCTTGTAACACTCTGTTGTACCCGGGGAAAAAGTTTCTGACTGTCTACTCTATCTATTCCTCTGATCATCTTATAAACCTCTATCAAGTCACCCCTCATCCTTCGCCGTTCCAACGAGAAAAGGCCGAGAACTCTCAACCTATCCTCGTACGAGTTCCTCTCCATTCCAGGCAACATCCTGGTAAATCTTCTCTGCACCCTCTCCAAAGCTTCCACATCTTTCCTAAAGTGAGGCGACCAGAACTGCACACAGTTCTCCAACTGTGGCCTAACCAAAGTCCTGTACAGCTGCAACATCACTTCACGACTCTTGAATTCAATCCCTCTGCTAATGAACGATAATACTCCATAGGCCTTCTTACAAACTCTATCCACCTGAGTGGCAACCTTCAAAGATCTATGTACATAGACCCCAAGATCCCTCTGTTCCTCCACCTGACTAAGAACCATACCATTAACCCTGTATTCCGCATTCTTATTTGTTCTTCCAAAATGGACAACCTCACACTTGGCATGGTTGAACTCCATCTGCCACTCCTCAGCCCAGCTCTGCATCATATCTAAGTCCCTCTGCAGCCGACAACAGCCCTCCTCACTGTCCACAACTCCACCTATCTTCGTATCATCTGCAAATTTACTGACCCACCCTTCGACTCCTTCATCTAAGTCATTAATAAAAATTACAAACAGCAGAGGACCCAGAACTGATCCCTGCGGAACTCCACTTGTAACTGGGCTCCAGGCTGAATATTTACCATATACCACCACTCTCTGCCTTCGACCGGTTAGCCAGTTTTCTATCCAATTGGCCAAATTTCCCTCTATCCCATGCCTCCTGACTTTCTGCATAAGCCTACCATGGGGAACCTTATCAAATGCCTTACTAAAATCCATGTACACTACATCCACTGTTCTACCCTCATCCACATGCTTGGTCACCTCCTCGAAGAATTCAATAAGACTTGTAAGGCAAGACCTACCCTTCACAAATCCGTGCTGGCTGTCCCTAATCAAGCAGTGTCTTTCCAGATACTCATAAATCCTATCCCTCAGTACCCTTTCCATTACTTTGCCTACCACAGAAGTAAGACTAACAGGCCTGTAATTCCCGGGGTTATCCCTATTCCCTTTTTTGAACAGGGGCACAACATTCGCTACTCTCCAGTCCCCTGGTACCACCCCCGTTGCCAGTGAAGACGAGAAGATCATTGCCAACGGTACTGCAATTTCCTCTCTTGCTTCCCACATAATCCTAGGATATATCCCGTCAGGCCCGGGGGACTTGTCTATCCTCAAGTTGTTCAAAATGTCCAACACATCTTCCTTCCTAACAGGTATCTCTTCTAGCTTACCAGTCCATTTCACACTCTCCTCTTCTACAATACGGTCCCTCTCGTTCGTAAATACTGAAGAGAAGTACTTGTTCAAGACCTCTCCTATCTCTTCCGACTCAATACACAGTCTCCCACTACTGTCCTTGATCGGACCTACCCTCGTTCTCGTCATTCTCAGGTTTCTCACATACGCATAAAATGCCTTGGGGTTATCCTTGATCCTATCCGCCAACGATTTTTCATGCCCTCTCTTAGCTCTCCTAATCCCTTTCTTCAGGTCCCTTCTGGCTATCCTGTATCCCTCCACTGCTCTGTCTGAATCCTGTTTCCTCAACCTTATGTAAGCCTCCTTCTTCCTCTTTACCAGACATTCAACCTCTCTCGTCAACCAAGGCTCCCTCACACGACCATTTCTTTCCTGCCTGATAGGTACATACATATCATGGACACGTCGTATCTGCTCTTTGAAAAAGTTCCACATTTCCACCACATCCTTCCCTGACAGCCTATGCTCCCAACGTATGCTCCTCAAATCCTGCCTTACAGCATCGTAATTTCCCTTCCCCCAATTATAAAATCTACCTTGTTGTGCGCACCTATCTCTCTCCATAACCAAGGTGAAAGTCACTGAATTGTGGTCACCATCACCAAAATGTTCACCCACTAACAAGCCCATCACTTGTCCCTGTTCATTACCGAGTACCAAATCCAATATGGCCTCCCCTCTGGTTGGACAATCTACATACTGCGTTAGAAAAGCTTCCTGGACACACTGCACAAACACCGCCCCATCCAATCTACTTGATCTAAAGAGCTTCCAATCAATATTTGGGAAGTTGAAGTCGCCCATGACTACGATCCGGTGGCTTCTGCACCTTTCCAAAATCTGTTTCCCAATCTGTTTCTCCACATCTCTGCTGCTTTTGGGGGGCCTATAGTAAACACCCAACAAGGTGACTGCACCTTTCCTATTTCTGACTTCAGCCCATACTACCTCCAGAGGCAGATCCCCCTCAAACTTCCTTTCTGCAGCCGTTATACCATTTCTAATTAGCAATGCCACCTCCCCTCCTTTTTTCCCACCCTCCCTAATCTTACTGAAACACCTGAACCAGGAACCTCCAACAGCCATTCCTGTCCCTCATCTATCCACGTTTCCGTGATGGCCACAACATCGTAGTCCCAGGTACCGATCCACGCCTTAAGTTCACCCACCTTATTTTTGATACTCCTTGCGTTGAAGTATACGCACTTGAGCCCATCTCTGTGTCCGCAAGTAGTCCCTGTCAGTGCTACGTTCTCCACAGCCTCCCTACAGTCTTGGGCATCCTGACACACAGCTAGCTTACTTGCTGGACTACAAGTCCGGATCCCATCCCCCTGGCAAATTAGTTTAAACCCCCCCGAAGACTGCTAGCAAACCTACCCCCCAGGATATTGGTGTCCTTCTGGTTCAGGTGCAACCCGTCCTGTTTGTACAGGTCCCACCTTCCCCAGAATGCAGTCCAATTGTCCAAATATCTGAAGCCCTCCCTCCTACACCAGCCTTGCAGCCACGTGTTCAACTGCACTCTCTCCCTATTCTTTGCCTCACTGTCACGTGGCACCGGCAACAACCCAGAGATGACGACTCTGTCTGTCCTAGCTTTTAGCTTCCAGCCTAACTCCTTGAGCTCTTGAATGACCTCATTGCAGGGGCACGGTGAGAGAACAAATACAGTGGAAGCTTTGGGAATTGCAGTGAGGTAGATCTAATTGAATATGAGTTCCTTGATTAGGACTGTTAACCACTGAAGAGTCCTGGCTGAGAAATATACAGAGGAATGTGAGGGTTTCAGCACACTCCAGGAACCAGCTAGGTCAGGGTGACATATTATGCATGAGTAACTGCAGGGTGAGTTCGCTTACGTGGAAGGGAAGAGAGTTTAACAGAGTCAAAAGCAGAGGAGAAAATAGAAAATAATAGGGAGGGTGTTGAATATCGTCGAGCAGGGAGACAGCTAAGTGCAGGGGAAAGGGAAGGGAGTTAATACAGAGTAGCAGAAAATAATATGAACAGACTAATGAGACGAGGTTTGAATACAGGAGAGCAGGGAAAGCATTCAGTAAAGGGGAATAGGATAATTGAGGGTATTAAGTAGAAAGTAATAGTGAGAGGGCTAATTAGAGAACAATGGGGAGAAAGCTGAATACAGAGATGGTTAAATATTTTGATGGGTGGGGTTTAAATGGAGCAGGCTCAGTGGAGTGTAGTCGTGTAAAATAATATGGGCATGATTAAATAGATATTAACAGGAAGAGGATGGAAAACAGGGTGAGAGAGAGGTGGTTAAATACAGGGAATACATAGGAGCAAGAGCGGATAATGACAGGATTATTAAAGAGGAATAGGATAGGATGCAGGGTGGCTTAGAGTTTTCCAGTGCTGCCTTCATAGCTCCCGGAAGCAGGATGCGAACCCAAACTCGGGCGACTGCCTTTGTGGAATTTGCACATTCTCCCCGTGTCTGAGTGGGTTCCCTCCAGATGTTCCAGTTTCCGCCCATAATCCAAAAATGTGCAGTTTAGATAAATGGGCCATGCTAATTTGCACATTGTTTTCAGGGATGTGTTTGTTAGGTACATTAATCAGGGTAAATTTAGTGTAAAAGAGCGGTGAAATGGATTTGGGTTTGATGCTCTTCAGAGGGTTGGTGAGAATTTGTTGGGCTGAAGGGCGTGTTTTCACAATGTAGGCATTCTATTATTTACTAATTACAGAGTAATAGGAAGAGGGTTAAAGACAGGGCAGTGATTAGAGAGGAATGATTTATGACAATGGCTTAAATACAGGCTAATAGGGAGAGGCTTAAATACAGAGAGAAAGAAGTTGAAAGACACAGCAATGTGGAGAGAATGAAGGAGTATGGTTACATAAAAGTTATCAGAGTACGATGAACAGGGAAAGATTTGCATACAGGGAAACATAAACGCTTAAATTCAGGGAAATGGAGTGGAACAAATAGAAGACGTTAGAAATGACTAAATACAGGGTATTGGAGACTATTTCCAGCTTTACTCAATTTCGGTGAGAGGTGATGTTGGGATGTCTGCTGCCAGTATTTATTATTGCCCATCCATAATTGCCTAGAGGCTGTTAAGTGTCAACCACATGGTTGGAGTTCTGGAGTCAGATGTATTCCTGACCAGGTAAGGATGGTCGTTTCCCTCTTGAAAAGGCTTTACCGAACAGACAAGCGACTTGGGTTCACCATTGGACTCTTAAATTGCGGACATTCATTGAATTCAAATTCCATCATCTACGACAGTGCGATTTGAAACCATGCCCCAAGAAGATGGCTTGGTTGGTTGGATGAGTAGTACAGTGAGAATCCCACTCGGCCATCACCTCCAACTGCTCAATGACCTCCTGCTGTGTGGAAGGCTGGAGAAGGAACTGAATAAAAACTGGAAGAACTATGCATGCTCTCAACCAGAAACAAAGCAGAAATTCCTGGAAAACCTCAGCATTCCTAACAGCATTTGTAGAGAGAAATCAGAGTTGAATAGCCACCTGTTCCACCGTTTTCCTTTTCCAGCGTTGCTGGGTATACCTATGCCAATAGCACACTCATTCCATCATTGAAAACTAAGCAATGCTTCGTCCTTTGAATTAAAAATAATAATAATATGTCAGTGAAATTTATTAAGTCTCTGCCTTTCTGTTCTCCCCGCTGAGCAATATTTTAAATGAAGGCACCGTGCAGTATTCCAAATATTGTAACTATTCACTGTCCATTCGTTGGATATTTCTATGTAAACTTTATATCATTAAACTGTAAAACGGGCAGGCAAATGGCAAATAATGAAGGAAGTGTGAAAGCTTTATTCTTTTTGATAAAGGAAGGCAATACAAGTTAACTGGCTCAATTCTGGAGGGGAGATAGTAACATCAAGACTTGGAGGTGAACATTTCTTTTTGAAAATTGATTGGTTGAGCAGGTTTGTCTAAAATAATCTTTACAAAATCGAATTAGAATGGAAAGGGAAGGGAAATGCTATCAAACCTTTATAATTCACCGTTTTAGTCACAGTTGGGAGAAACAGATAGGATTTGAACTCTTGAATAGCGAGTGGCTCGTATTGCGTTAAAATTGAGGTCTGCGCACTCCTGAACACCACACTTTAGGAAGGATATCAATGCCTTGGGTAGGCTGTAGGAGGAGATGAATAGGAACATAACAGCAGGCCATTCAACACCCGTGAGCTTGTTCTGACATTCAATGGCTGTTCTGTAGTCTAACTCCATTCACCTGTATTTGAACCTTATCCCTTATTATCTATGTTTCACGAAAAAACAAATCTGTCGCAGATTGAAAATAAACAATGAATCCAGCACCTACTGTCATTCGTGGAAGAAAGGACTCAACATCCCCCACTTTTTTGTGTGGAAGTGCTTCCAAACATCTCTCCGGAACACAATGGCCCTACTTCTCAGAGTATGTCCATTGTGTTCGAAACCCCAAACAGTGGAAATAGTTTACCTCTAAACACACTCTCTGCTCAATTGTTAAGAAACAAGACACTAAATTGTCCAGTATCACTCTATAACTGAGCTCCTAAACTATAGGTATAATTCTTGTAAATGGACATCATACACCATCAAAGGCCAATATGTCATTTTTAAGGTGTTGTGCCTGAATCTGCTCCCAGTTCTCCAAGTGAAAACCGACCCTTTGTACAACTGCAGTGTAACGTCTGGCTCGGACTGCATTTTTTTTGCCCAACCCTGACAGCAGTCAAGAGTCAACCACATTGCTGTCGGCCCAGAGTTACACATAGGCTAGATTAGATAAGGATGGCAATTTACTTCCCAAAAGAACATGACTGAAAATTTTGTTGATTTTATTTTCCTCGAAAATGCTAAGGCAAAATGATTAATCAATATGTTGGACATTTGTCTGTAACCATTGACAATATCCATTTTACGTTTCATTTCTGTATTGTTACGACATGAGCAAATCCCTTGTGCTAATGTAAAGCCGACACACAGAGGAGCTCACCTCGCACCATAATGTGTTCAAGCTCGAGAGACAAACAACTATCCCAGATTTCACTATTCCAAGTAAAAATTAACAATTTTATTCTTTAAGTCTGACAGAAAACATTAAAAAGACTATTTAGAACTCCATTCTCTTAAACCTACATTTTACCTCCCACTCCTCTGTAATGGTCTAATAAATGCATTATAACTTTACAGCAAATCACTTTTAATTCAGTTGACTTCTTTGGATGTCGAACTTTATTTGTCGAAGTCTCTAGATCAGCTTTGGTGTTTTCTGCACAAATTTCTTATGAACAGGTACCTTTCAGAGAGTTATTCAGCTCGCAGTCTTTTGGTGCTTGCACCTGTTCTTTTCTGTTCTGTTCTCTCCCAAATATTCAAAAACCCGGTTTTATACTCCAAAGCATCAGATCATTTCATTGGTTTGATGCCATCAAACACTAAATTCAATTTGCATTTAAGTTTGGTATCTTGGGGCATAATGTGAACTGATTGACCAAATTAACATTTGTTGCATACCATGGCACCTGAACCGAATTATTGGTTTCACAGTCAAATGTTACATTTTAAATTATTAGCACAACCAGTGCCACTCTAAGTCCATGCCAGCTTCCAGTGTCTCTTAAAGTTACAGTCTACCTTAAAGGAACACTATGTACCTACATCTTCATATCAGAATGGACTGATCTACTTGCTTGGTGGACCTTATTTTACACTAAGAGTGAGACGTGGTTTTACATATATATATATATATATATATATATATATATATATACAACCTTTAAAAATCAGTCTTTTCCTCCACTATCCCCAGCAACATGCTAGGCTGAAATGTCTATGCCCACACCCTCATTTAAAATTCCCAATTACAACTCATCGAACTGGACTTGTGGCTTTTCTTTCTACTCCCAAGCTTCCTGCTTCTTTGTCCTGATATTATCTGGAGATTGTGTGAGATCTGTCTGACTTAAGTGGCTTATTTATCTTTTTTGTGGAGGCGCTGGCGTTGAACCTGGATGGCTAAGTCCGAAGTCACACAACACCAGGTTGTCGTCCAATCGGTTTACTTGAAATCAGAAACTTTTGTTTGATTTCTGACCTTCTTCTCGTCAGTTTTCCGGGTAATTTCAGATTGCAGTGGCATAGCAGCTGTTTGACATAACAATGTAACTAGCTTAAGTTAAATTTAGTTTCTATCGCAGGAAGAATATAATGTAAAACATATTGGATACTTAAAATATTGTAGCAATGTCTCATCAACAAACTATTCCATGTTCAATCAAGTTGAAGGTTTGTGCATCTGTCTGGCTTGATTGAATTTGCAGTGCTTCCTTGGTTTATATCTCAGTTCCACTGTTTCATTAAGACCAGTTCAATGTAATCAATCAAGAAAATTTTGGATAATGAACTAGGGTCCATCATAGTGACTACCGATACCGAGATTCCTGTTCAGGTCCGCAATGCTGCTGCTGCAGATACTATTGATGCCATATTCCTCCAAGTTCGCCACCATAGGAGCAGAAGTTGAAGATGAAGATGATTAGCCAAGGCGATAGAAGGATGTGCCCGGCCTGGTGATTCGAATCAAATGGACTCAGGAGCTTGCCAATGCAGCCTTCTTACAACAAAAATTCAGGAAGAATTTTACGAGCGAGGTTCACCAGGACTAGAGTGATTCACACGTGAAGTGAGACTAGAGAGTCTGGGATTGGTTTCGGACAAATTCAACAATGCCAAGCTGGTGTACTTCTCTGACCACTGCGCTACAATGGAACGTGGAAACTGAATGTGAAACTGCTGATCCCAGAAAATATGGAGGAGCTCAACAAGGTTACCACCGGCTGGAGAAACGTGAAGCCCCACTTTGAGTCACCCCGAGACTTATGGGAAACCGTCAAGCAGAACATCTGGAGGACATTTCTGTCGAAAGTCTTCTGAAGGTGAGAGAGAAACGGGGAGAATGTAAAAACTCCAGAAACGTTTGCAGAATCTTCATCTCGTGTAGACAATAGAGGTTGATGTCATGGAAGGTGTTCAGGAAGTGAACAGCCAGGAAGCCTCACCGTTTATCTCAGACGCCTCCAAGATGCTTTCAAGTCCAGGGTTCACACTGTGGAGCAGGAGGAGGCGTGGTCACGTTTGGTCTTTGAATGTTTGCACAGAGAGAGCTATGTGCTCAGAGCCTGAAGGGAGAACATGGATCTGTAGCGTTATCTCAGCCTGACATCCTGAGGATCAGCAAATCCTTTTATGTCAGACTGCATGACACGAAGCCCACAGAGAGTGCAACCTCCCGGTCATTGCTCCCTGTCATGTAGGTCTTAGACGAAAGCACATGGGAGAGGTTGCTGCAACCGTTATTTCTGGATGTGCTGACCAAGACCCTCGAGTCCTTAAAAACGAGTAAGACACCAGGAAGTGACAGCTTACCAACTTAGTTGTTTAAACTGTGTCAGACTTGCTTGGCCAGGGCTTCCTTGAAGTGGACAACACTCGGCTTCTGACAGGTAGTCTGTGTGAACCCATGAGGACAGGTGTCATCCCCCTCACCTACAATCAGAAGGGGGAGAGGACGACTGACGACCCACATCATTGCTCAATGAAAATTAAAATTTCTTGAATAAGGTCATCACCAACCGGCTCAGTTCTGCTTTGGGATCAGTGATTCACCCCGAACAGATCTGATCTGTACAGGCAGCCTCACAATTCTTAAGGATAGAATCGCCTCCATGCAGGACAGGGGAGTCGGAAGCCCGCCTCATCAGCCTGCACCAGGAGGTCCTTGACAGGATCTCTCACACATCCATGAAGGATATTCTCTCAAAGCTAGGCTTTGTGGATGGATTCCACCAATGAATCCGACTGCTGTCCACCAGCATTATTCGTGCAGCCTCAATCAATGGGTGGGAAACAGAAAGCTTCTTCATTAATCGATAGTCAGGCAGGGCTGCTCCCATCGCCTTTCCTGTAACATTGTTGACCTTGAGGCAGCTGAATCAGTGCTGCAAACCATTCAGGCATTGCTTCCTTTTTAGCAGATGTCAATATACCGAGAAACTCTTCCCTAAGGTTCCTCAATCCATTACTTCATTATTTAGATTCAGCATCCGAATTTTAGAGTCCAATTCTTCATTCTCCACGTTAATATACAATTCAAGCATTTTAAGATCAATCTTCCCTCTGTAATAATATTGTAAATTCATACTACTGCATTGTGTCTGTACGTTTTGGAGAAAGTAAATTAACTTGTTGCATGCTTATATCTGTTCTCTCATATCAATTCAAACCTGTGAGATGGAATAGGTTAGTCCTTAAAATGTGCTATTTCTGTCCACGTGAAGCAAGCATAATCACAAATGACAAAAAAATGTGGGACTTTGACAGGATGTGTATGACTTATTGGATACAATCTTGGGATATCCTAAAAATGAGCAAGTAAGACATCAGAAAGAACTCTGTCCCTGAATTTGTGAGTCATGTGAGGGGAGGGTTTGACCTGTAGATTGGGATTCTGAAAGAGAACGTCTTCATCGATCCAGAACGTCTTTTTGTGGCCTTTCTCTTTCACTCACAGATTTACTACTTCAAGTGGCCATTTCCCTGCTAACTGTGCTTTTTTTTTCAAGTTCCCAAAACTCCGACAAGATTGAAGAAATATTTCACAATGGCGGGAGTATGTTTCCCCAAAAGAGAATCCATCGCCATCCAATTAAATCAAAACCCATGTTTCCAATGTATTCAGATCACACCAGGCCGAGAAACCTCGCCAAACATCGAGACATCTAAAACCCTTCTTCCTGGAACTAATGCTTACAGCCACATGTTCATGTACCTAATGTGTACTCAGCGTAATGGGGGATCAGCTTTTCAATTTCTTGCTCGATTTTCTGCATTTTACTGATGAAGATTCATAGCTGTGTCTCCCTGTTATTGCCCTGGGATTAGCCAGCTGGGCATCATAGGGTATGAGTTCCCAAATTATGGCTGCGAACCTGAGCCAATCAGGTAGCCCTGAATGAAATTTAAAAGAAAGATGAATTTCAGGGATAATGAGATGCCAAATAGCTGACACAAAGAAAGACTCCTGTGAAAAGCGATGCATTTGCAAATAGCGAATGATTAATTACATGATGCTGTCCTCTGGAAAGTAATTTCGATCCCAGATATTGTCGGTGTAAATATGCACTCGGACCATGGGTTCTTCACTTCCCACACTTTCCCGCTCCTGCTGCTGTCCCACCCCAGAAAACCCCACGCCCCAATATTACCTGAAGTTGTTCTGTCACGTTCTCGACCCGAGGCACTGTTGAGACAATACACCACCCTGCATTCTGCTTAGTCAGGACTGATGGTTCTGGTAGATTCGCTCAGTCAGCAAGAGTTCACTAATGAGGGACTGAAATGATGCACACACATGTTTGAATTCTTCAAATTTAGGAGGTTCTGAGATGAGTACAGTTTTCAAGAGAATAATGGAAACTGCTGGCAATGAATGGACGGAAAGGCTGTCTGATATCTCTTAATTTAAGACTAGGATAAGCATCTAATAGTTTATAGATGGATTGAAGTCTGTCTAAGACTGAAATGAATGAAGAACACCTCGTAGTTCTATGCATTATATTGCTCAGACTAATTTATGCTTATTCACTCAAAAAACCTGTCCTTTCCTTTCTCAGCGTTCCTGTGTCCTCCTTGTCTTTAACTGTTCCACCTAACATTGTGCTATCAACAGACGTCACACATGCTCCTATCATCACAGTCATTGCTAGAGATTATAAATGGCTGTTTGTGGAGTAATCATCCTTATGGGACTCACTAATACCAGCCTGACAACATGAAAATGGCACATTTATTCCTTCTCTCTGTCCTTTATCATTCTTCACAATAAGTCACATTTCCCCATCACTACAGACGTCATGGACAACAGTGACACACTCAAAGATTTCCAGAATTTGACATTTCTGCACCCTTACGTGCACAAATCCCTCCCTGGCCTCACTCCACCATCTCACTTGGAGCAGTTGCATCTCATCATCAGTCAGATGTTTCAGGTTTCTTCTCTGTACATGTGCAGCACACTGCAGGGAATATTAAATAATTCATCCCCATGCGCCATTTCATTCGGAAGATGACTGTGCAACTGCCAGTTTTGATAGTGGCTTGAGTGACTAACCTTAACTCATATAAGGGGAACTTAGATCTGCACATGAAGTGCAGAAAACCTCAGTGCTGTCGACCAGATGCTGAAAAATGGGATCTGACCAGGTTGATTTAGTTGATGCAGATATGAATGACTTCTTTCAGTGCCACAAATTTCGTGCATTCCTCTTGTTTTGCAGAAAGACTGAGGAGAGTTGAAGTGTATTCACTTGGCAGGTTAAATGGCTTGTTTCTGTGTTGTCCATTTCCAACACTGGAAATTTGGAGAGCGTAAAATTGAATACAATAGTGCTACCTTCCAGTTTTTCACTGAAAACGTTTTTGTAGCTTCAAAATTTGTACAATGCATAAAGCAATTTTACATGGGGAGGAACAATGTTAACTAAGGTTAGAGCATAATAATTTGTCAATTCATTAGGGTGACATTGCTTACTTTGTTTAGTTATTTTATTACAATGTAAAGATTTTAGAAAAGTAGCATTTTGAAATCGTGTATTACCTATGGACTGTAGAGTATTCGGATTATTAATTTAAATGCTAATTGTCCATGACATGATCATAAAACAATAGAGAGTCAGAGAGACCTGTTTTTTTTATCATGTCATATTTTATTATGCAATAGATTGGAGCTGCCACATTCCGTAGTTACAGTAGTGAATTCACTGTTTTCTTCTGTATTGTGTATTGCATTCATAGAATATCAACAGGCATATTCCAAAACTCTTTGAGTCAGATAATGCAGAGAATGCAAAAAAAAAGTCACATCTTCCGACTTGGACTTTGCATTATTTGCTGACTAAATGTCAGCGACATTAGAGCATTGCTAAACTTGACAAGGAATTGTTCTCTTTCCAAAACACACTATGAGGGATTCAGTGAGTTATCATATCCTCAGTTTATCGTCACAGAGAGGACTCTGATCGCGATTTGCACCTTTACTAATGACATGAACATTTCTCATCTCTGTTAGCATTATTCGTCAATCAATTACATCTTCTCAAGTGCAACAAATCATGTGCTTTGTAATGTAGTGTCCTGGCGATTCTTGGTAATCCGAAATGGAGGGCGGGAAAAGATTGTGGCTGTGAGATCTGTTCCTTTTTTGAGATATTGTTGGTGTCAGTGCTGACTTCCACAAAACCCTGGAAGAATAATTATTGTTTTATGAGCTGTTGTATTATTTTGAAAATCATATCAGATCACCTGGATCGGTTGGAGCAGCATTTAGACACAATGAGGAATTCTCAGGAGCTGTGGGTGTTATGGATGGCAGCTATAGGAAGAGAGAACAAAAACAGACACAACCAGGTAGGTGGTTTTATCTTCAGGAAAGGCAGGCGAGGTCGATAGTAGTGCAGAAGTCTCCTGAAGCTATCTCCATTTGAAACAGGCATGCTGATTTGGAACATTTAGCTGGTGATGGGCCTTTAGAGGAAGAGAGCAGGAACAGCCACGTTTCTGGTACCAAGACTGGCTCCAATGTAACGCGGGTTACATCACGTTTCAACGATCAGTTGTGATAGGGGATTCACTCATTACAGGCATGGACAGATTTTTCTGAAGCTAAGAGGGTCTGTTGCCTCGCTAGTGCCAGGATCAAGGATATCTCAGACAGGGTGCAGAATGTTGTCCAAGGGGAGTAGGATCAGCAGGAGGACATTGTGTATGTTGGAACTTACGACATTGGAGAGAAAAAGGATGAAATTCTTAAGGGCGAATGCGAGAGATTTGACAGGAATTAGAAATAACGCCCTTGCGTGTAGTAAATTCTGGATCACTCTCAGCGCCACGAGCTAGTGAATGTCGGAATAGGAGGATAGAGCAGATGAATGTGTGGCTGAGCAGCTGGTGCGGGGCTGAAGGGTTCACTTTTTTGGATCACTGCAATATTTCTTGGAGTAGAAGTGGCCTGTATAACGAGAACAAATTTGCACTTGAATTGGAAGAAAACTAATTGACTGCCAGGGAGAATAGTTCGAGATTCTCAGGAATATTGAAGCGAATGAGGTTGGACTGGGGGGTACGGATACGGTGGGTGAAGACGGTTGGGTGGTGTAGCTAAAGTGATAGTGAGGAAAGAAATCAGTCTGAGACTGATACAGTTGGGAAAAAGGAGTAAGTCCAATGGTCTGGACAGGCAAGTTCAAACCAGAGAATGAGGCACGACTGACAAATTAAATTGCATTTATTTCTACACAAGATGCCTAACAAGGAAGGCAGGTGATCTGGGGACATGGTTAGGAGCATCAGACTGGGATATCACAGCAATTGCACAGATGTATTTCAGGACTGGCAGCGTAAAGTCGAAGGATAGAAATGCTGGAGGAAGGAAGGAAAGGGGCCAAGATAAGAGTGGGAATAGTCTTGTTGATAAAGATTAACATTACAGCTATACTTCGGGGTGGGTATTTTTGGGAAAACATGCAGGGAAGGTATTTGGGGTGGAACTGAGAATGAAGAAAGGACTGATTACCGTATTGGGATGGTCCTAGAGATTCCACACTCATCAGTGGGAAATTGGGAAACAAATTTGTAAGGGGATCTCAGTTGTTTGGAAGAATGGTAGTGTGGTAATGGTAGGGGGTATTAATTTTCCAAATATAGACCGGGACTGCCCCATTATTAAGAGTTGGGATGTAGTTAAATTTGTTAAGTGTGCATATCAAACATTTCAATTTCAGTATGTGAATTTACCACGAGAGAACCTGAAAAACCTGACCTACCTTTAGGAAATAAGGCAAGGCAGGTGATTGAGGGCCAGTTAGGGGAACATTTTGGGGCAGAGACTTCAATTCTGTTAGTTTAAAATAGAAATGGAAAAAGACAGATCATATTTAAAAGTCAAACTTCTAAATTGGAGGATGGCGACGAGGCAAGATTTTTCAAAGGTTGATTCGGGGTGGATGCTTTCAGGTAAAGATGCAGCTGGAAAATTCGAAGCGTTCAGAAATGGGATAATGAGAGTCGAGAAAGATTATGCTCCTGTTCAGGTGTAAAGCAAGGCTGATTGATACAGAACTTGGTTCAGAAAAAGAAGGAAGCAGATATCAAGTACAGACGCAGAGATTGCATGAATCCTGAGCATAATATAAAAACAATCGGACGGTACTTCAGAGGGAAATCAGGAGTACAAAAAGGGGTCATAAGATAGCTTTGGTAAATATTGTATGCAGAATCCAGAGGGCATTCATAAATACATTGAGGATGAAAGAGTATCTAAGGATAGAAGAAGACCCCTGAAAGGTCAGCATGGCAGCCGATGTGTGCAACTGCTTAAGGTGGGGGTGGGGGCGACGAGACACTAAACGAGTATTGTGTTTCATTGTTTACTGTGGAGAAAGACCTGGAAAATATGTAATGTGGGGAAATACATGGTGACATCTTGAAAAATGTCCATGTTACAGAGCAGGATGTGTTGGAAGTCAAATAATGCATAAAGTTAGATATATCCCCAGGACCTGATCTGTGGGAAGCTGGGGAAGTTATTGCCGGACTCTTGTTGAAATACTTGAAAAACCTATCATCACGGGAGAGGGGTCAGAAGACTGGAGGATGCTGCATATGAGCCACTATTTAAGAAAGGTAGTAACGAAACCCCAGCAAACGTTACGCAAGTGATCCTGGCATTGTTGGTAGGTACGTTGTTGGAGGGAGACCCTGAGCGACAGGATTTATATGTACCCTGTATTTAGATAGGTGAGGGCTCGTTCGTAATTGTCAATATGGCTTTGCACGTGGGAAATCATGTCTAAAGAACTTGATTGAGATTTTTGAAGTAGTAATTAACAAGGTTGATGTGGGCAGAGTGATGGACGTGATCTAAATGGACTTTAGTGAGGAGTTTGAGAAGGTTCCCCATGGTAGACTAGTTAGCAAAGTTAGACCAAATGGAATAGAGGCGAACTAGCTAATTGGATACAGAACTGACTCAAAAGTCGAAGACAGGGAGTGGTAGTGGACGGTTGTTTTTCAAACCGAAGGCCCATGACCAATGATGTACCACAAGGATTGGTGCTGCATTACTGTTTTTTAAAATCAATTATATGAATGATTTCGACGTGAACATGGGAGGTATGGTTAGTAAGTTTCCAAATACCACCAAAATTTGAAGTGCAGGAGACAGCGAAGAAAGTTATCTCAGTGTAAAATCGGATCTTTATCAGACAGGCCAATGGGCCAAGGAGTTGCAGATGGAGTTTAATTTAGATAAATGCGAGGTGCTGCATTTGGAACAGAAAATCAGGGCAGGACCTGTACACTGGATGGTAAGATCCAGGAGAGTGTAACAAAATAAATAGATCTTAGATTGAAGTTTCATATTTCCTTGAAAGTGCCGACTTTGGTAGATAGGATCGCGAATAATGCGTTAGTATGTGCTCCTTCATTGTGCAGAGCATTAATTAGAAGAGTTGTGAGATCATACTGTGGCCATATATGACATTGGTCAGTACACTTTTGGAAAAAGATGTGTGCAATTCTGATCTCCCTCTTGTCAGAAAGATGGTGTGAAACATGAAAGAGTTCATAAAAGATTCACAAGAATGTTGCTAGGTTTGGAGTGTTTGAGTAGTAGGGAAAGGCTACATAGGCTTGTTCTGTTATCAATGGAACGTTGGAGGCTGAGTGGTGATGTTATAGAGGTTTGTAAAATCATGAGGGTCATGGATAGGATATCCATGGTCTTACCTCTGGGGTGGGGGAGTCCAGAGATAGAGTGCATAACTTCAGGGTGACAGGGGAAAGAATTAACAAGATCATAATGGAAACATTTTCTCATAGACAGGGTGTTGTATGCATGGAATGTACTGCCAGAGGAAATGATGGAGGCGGGTACAATTGCAATGTTTTTTAAAAAGCAACCTTATGGGTAAATTGGGGGTGTGGGTGCAGATTCAGAGGTATATGGGGGCAAATGGAAGATAGTATTACAGAATATCTGGTTAGCAAGGACGATTTCGACCAATGGGTCTGTTTCCTCTCTCTACATTTCTTTTACACTTAGTTTGTAAAGAGCATTCGAACAAATGTTTCATCACAGATAAATATCAACACTATGAATCTCAATTCCCATTTCAAACTCAATCCCCGTCTTTTATTTTCAATTTAGGACCTTGTTGCGAGAACAAAACCGAGTTGATGTTTTGAGTTCCTTGACAAATGTTCTGGGAAAGGTGTTCTCGTGAAGAATGATTGCATTATCTCTGTTTCATTCTCCATGTATTCTACCGTCCCTGTTGAGTTTCGCCAGGTATTTCTGTTTCTTTTTCATATTACTGGTATCCACAGCTCTTTTATTTATTTTATGAAAATGTTTCACTTCCCAAACTAGTCCCCAGAATTAATTATTAGAATTGTGTAACCCACCTGTAACAAAGATATCTGTTGGAATATCAAGCTTGTACTATCAATGCTAGACAAAATTTAGTCTCCTCCCAGGTGATTGTTAAAGGTTGTGAGGTTTTCTATCTCAACAAACCGCCCAATGAATTATCAAAGCCCATACAACCCTCTGAGTGAAAGCGTTTTCCAAAAACCCCTTCCACACCTTTTATTATCCACCTTAAAAACTATGCCTTGTTTACATCTGTCAATTTCCTGCCCTAGTTAGATATAGAGATCTTCCATTGTTGTCTGGGAAGACATGGAGAATGTTTGATAGTAACTTTCGTTTTGGATTTAATATTCTGTCTCTTTCAGTTAATTTCCTGCTGATTTTGATTCTTTCAAGGGGAAAGTGCAGCCTCTCTAATGTGCAACATGCTGCCTGTTGGTTATGGCACCGACGGATCTACTGTTCTTTCTCTTTGAGATCATGGCGATTGAAAGAGCTTTACTATGGAGGGTGTTTCCTGGATCTCACCCCTGTGTGCAGTGCTGTCTTTATCCTAATTCATGCACCCACAGACTGTTCCATCTGGTTCACTGTCTTTTTGTCATGTGGTCGTTTTGTAGCCATTTGCTGCATGGAACTGAAGAGGAAATATTGGACAGAGATAACTTCTCTCCCCCGACCCCGTGAATATTGTTCTCTGTCTCTATACCTGTTTATTTGTCTGTCTGTCTCCTCTCTGCCAGCCTCTATATGCATATCCTTCTTTGTTTGTCTTTCCGTGTGTGTGTCCCTCCCTCGTTCTCTGCGCATTTTTCTCTAATTGACCCTTCCTGATCCTTTCATACACTGACCTTTCCTGACGCAGTCATTTTGCAAAGTACAATATGCCCCCATAGAGCCAGCAATACCTTGCCATATTAGTGTAAGCAAGTCTGCTGAACATTGATCATTTCGCTTTCCTTTCTCTGTCGCTGTGCGGGAGGTGTGCTCATGTGTTTCCCTTTCAGTGTGTGTGAGTATCTGCGTGTCTGTGTGTGTGAGGTGGGGTGGGGGGAGGGGGAGACTTCATTGCTTTTGAGGGGATCTCATTCGGTGCGTGTGCCCCTCAGTTTTGTTGTCCCTGATTGTGACACATTATGAATGTTTATGCTTCTGAGTTTGGGCTTCCCTTTGTGTGTGTTGGGAAGTATTTCTGTGACTACATATTCATGTGTTTATGTGTTTGGGAGTGTTATTCACTCTGTATGAGAGTCTTACTGTGAAAGTGAGCGTTTTAATGTGGGTCTGTGGTACTGTGTGTGATGACTGTGCATCTGTGTAAAAGGAATAAAAGAATGACTAGGGTAGGAATAGGTCCAGTCAAGGATAGTAGTGGGAAGTTGCGTGTGGAGGCGGAAGAGATTGGGGAGACACTGAATGAATACTTTTCTTCAGTATTTACTCAGGAACAGGGCATTGTCGTCGATGTGAATACTGAGTCACAAATAAGTAGAATGGATGGCTTTGAAGTATGTAGAGAAGAGGTGTTGGAAATCCTGGAAAAGGTGAAAATAGATAAGTCCCCTGGGCCCGATGGCATTTATCCTAGGATTCTCTGGGAAGCAAGGGAGGAGATTGCAGAGCCATTGGCCTTGATTTTTATGTCCTCTTTGTCTACAGGAGTAGTGCCAGAAGACTGGAGGATAGCAAATGTGGTTCCCTTGTTCAAAAAGGGGAGTAGGGATAACCCTAGTAACTATAGGCCGGTGAGTCTCACTTCTGTTGTGGGCAAAGTCTTAGAGAGAATTGTAAGGGATAGGATTTATGCACATCTGGATAGGAATAATGTGATCAAGGATAATCAGCATGGTTTTGTGAAGGGCAGGTCGTGCCTCACAAACCTTATTGAATTCTTTGAAAAGGTGACGAAGGAGGTTGATGAGGGGAAAGCGGTAGATGTGGTATATATGGATTTTAGTAAGGCATTTGATAAGGTTCCCCATGGTAGGCTACTGCAGAAAATACGGAGATATGGCATTGAGGGTGAGTTGGAGGTTTGGATTAGGAATTGGCTGGATGGAAGAAGACAGAGGGTAGTAGTTAATGGCAAAGTTTCTTCATGGAGTGCCGTCACTAGCGGTGTTCCGCAAGGATCTGTTTTGGGACCATTGCTGTTTGTCATTTTTATAAATGACCTGGAAGAGGGGTTAGAAGGTTGGGTGAGCAAGTTTGCGGATGATACGAAAGTCGGAGGAGTTGTTGACAGTGAGGAAGGATGTGGCAGGTTACAGCAGGATATAGAGAAGCTGCAGAGCTGGGCAGAAAGGTGGCAAATGGAATTCAATGTAGCTAAGTGTGAGGTGATTCACTTTGGGAAGAATAACAAAAACTTGGGGTACTGGGCTAATGGTCGGATACTTGGTAGTGTGGATGAGCAGAGGGATCTTGGTGTCCATGTACACAGATCTCTGAAAGTTGCCACCCAGGTAAATAGTGCGGTGAGGAAGGCATATGGCGTACTGGCTTTTATTGGTAGAGGAATTGAGTTCCGGAGTCCTGAGGTCATGATGCAGTTGTATAAGACTCTGGTGCGGCCGCATCTGGAATATTGTGTGCAGTTTTGGTCGCCATACTATAGGAAGGATGTGGAGGCACTGGAACGGGTGCAGAGGAGGTTTACCAGGATGTTGCCTGGTATGAAAGGAAGATCGTATGAGGAAAGACTGAGACACTTGGGGCTGTTTTCATTAGAGAAAAGAAGGTTTAGGGGTGACTTGATTGAGGTGTACAAGATGATTAGGGGTTTAGATAGGGTTGACAGTGTGAACCTTTTCCCGCGTATGGAGTCGGGTATTAAAAGGGGGCATAGCTTTAAATTAAGGGGGGTAGATAAAGGACTGAAGTTAGGGGTAGGTTCTTCACTCAGCGAGTCGTAAGTTCATGGAATGCCCTGCCAGTAGCAGTGGTGGACTCTCCCTCTTTATGGGCATTTAAGCGGGCATTGGATAGGTATATGGAGGATAGTGGGTTAGTATAGGTTAGGTGGGCTTGGATCGGCGCAACATCGAGGGCCAAAGGGCCTGTACTGCGCTGTATTCTTCTATGTTCTATGTTCTATGTTCTATGTGTCTGCTTTGCACAGTGTGCATCTGTTGTGTTTGTGCCTGTATACACACTGTTTGTGGAGTTACAGTCCGATGACTGTGTGATGGTGGGGACGTGTGTTGTATGTGGGTGTTACTGTCAGCATATCATGAACATTCTGTGCCTCCATGTATGTGTGTTTCTGAGTTTCATTTTATTATTGTGGGAGTGCGTGATGTGGTTGTGCCTGGCAGTGCTCTTTAAGCAGGTGAATGTGTTGTTCAGACTATGTTGGTTGTCTGTACATGTGTCAAGATCTTTCTGTGCCCCCAGTAGGATCTCTCTATGCCTCTCTGTCGTTGTGTGTCTGTTTGTTTCTGAGTGTCACTCTCTGTCTATATATCATTGAGGTTGCGGCTCAGTAACTGTGTTTGAATGTGTGTGTGTGCAAGAGGTTTATGTCAGTTCTTGCAGGTCTTTGTGCACTGTCGCTTAATTTGAGTTGATTTATATATGTGTGTGGAGGTCTGGTTATGATTAGATGTCTGTGTGGAGGCGTGGTCCTACATCTCAGTATGACTGCATTTCTTTGTGCATGGATATGTGTGCATTCGGTATATATGGGTGTGTTCCTTTCTCTGTCAGTATGTCTGTATTTATGTGTATGGGGGAGGTGTTTGTGTGGGGGTAGGTGTCTGTCTGTCTCTGTGTCTGTGTGGTTGTGTGTGTTTTGTGTGCATGCACGTATGTGTGCGGGTGTGTGTGCGGGTGATTACGTGTGTGTGTTTAGATGTGTTCCTCTCTCTCAGTATGACTGCATTTCTGCGTTTGTGGACGTATGTTCGTGCATAGGTGTTTTCCTTTATGTCTCAATAAGTCTGTTTTTTGGGGCTGCCTGTGAGCACAAGCACGTGTGTACGTAAGTTTGACCCCTTCTGCGCTCTGATTGTGTTCCTGTGTGTTGTGAGCGTGTGAAAATTCCTTCTGTAGTCTTTGTGTATGTGTGTTCCCACATTTCAGTTTGACAGTATTATTATGCGTGTGTGCATGAGTGTCAGTTGCTTGTGTGCGCGGAGTGTGTTTTTGTTTATCAGTATGTTCCAGTATCTCACTTTATTTCTATGTGAGGGTGTGCGTCTGCATGTTTGTGTATTTGTATGTGAGATTGTGTGGATTTGTTTCTGCGTATATGTGTGTGTATGTGTTTTTTTTTGTCAGTATGTTCCTAAATCTTCCTTTGACTCTATTTCTGTGATTGGATGTGTTTCTGTGTGTATGTGTATTTACGTGTTAGGGTGTGGGTGTGTTTCTATATCCCTCTGTGTGTGGTTCTGTCTATGTCTGATCATGAAACTCACTCTCCTGATGAAAACGGACAGATGAACTCTATAAAACACAGATTGCTCTCAATTGCGTATTTCAGCAACCTGGGAAATATCAATCTATCAGTAACTGTACCTCTTGCACCCTGATAGCTGAACTGTTACTTCAGTTCGAAGTCCTACGTCTAATGCGTATATTGGGAATATTGGAAGAAGTGCAGAATTCCAGTTCTTCCGTCCATGTTTGAACCACGGATGCATTATTTCCTTGCTGAAGATGTTTGCATCCATATTTAAATATTGTTACATTTTGCATCATACCTCAATAGAATGTTGGAGCAGAATTAAACCGTTCAACCTATTGAAAGGGCTCTGACATTTGATCGTGATGGATTGATTTTTTAATTCCATTCTCCTGCCTTTTCCCCATATCTTTGATTTCCTTTCCAATCGGGAACCAACACGTTTCTACTTTTAATACAATTATTATGGACCAGGCAAGAGCCTCTCAAAACATGTCAAGGTGGTCGCGAAGACCCTCACCTTTTGACTTATCTTGAGCAGGTGCACTGTGGATATTCCACGAGTGATTGAACTGGTCATTATTCCTCGGTTTAAATTAAAACAGAATTTATTTGCAGATTACCAAATGAAACACAAACAAAAGAGAGCCGGATACAGAATACTTTAACTTACTCGAAGACACTGGGTGGATTACGGATGCGGTTCAGTGCACAGTGCTGGTCATCAGTAAGTAGAGAGGACAGAATTGCACTGAGAAGAGTATGTAATAGATTTATAAGAATGGTGTTAGGTAATGATGTGAGGATTATCGAGGAAATGATGTCGACTATTTCATTCAGAAGGTGATGGTGCAACTGGAATTAACTGCCCAATTTTGATGGTGGCTGGAGGTGACCAACCATAACTCGTTTAAAGGGCATTCGGTCAGCACGTGACGTGAAGAAACCTTCAACGCTGTGTTCCAGTTGCTGGAAAGTGGGATCAGAGCAGGTTGCTAGTTTATCCAATTGATGCAGAAATAATGATCCCTTTCAGTATCGTAGCTTTCATTCAATTTTGATGGGATCATAGAAAGACTGAGGAGTGTTAAAGTGAGTTCACTTGGTGGGTTAAGTGCCCTATTTCTGTATTCTCCGTTTCCACCGTTGGAACATTGCGGGGTGTTAAATTGATTTTCAGTGGGGTCGGTTATCTTTCAGGTAATCCGAATTGGAGGACATGAAAACATTCTGGCTGTGAGAGCTGCTACTTTTTTCTTTGCAGTATTTTATGTGTCAGAGCTGACATCCAGAAAATCTTGGAAGTGTAATTATTGTTTAATAAACAGTTGCACTGTTTTGTAAATTTGCGAAAAAGAAAGTACAAAGCAACACAATTTTAGAAAAGGAGGAACAGAGACAAAATAGCAGTCCACTTGGCCAGTGAGAGATAGATTTAGAGAAAGAGTGAGCGAGAGAGAAAAAGCAACCTATATTCCGGTCTGACACATCAGTGAAGCTGCACAACTACTGCCTTTACTGTTTGAGTTCATGCATTTCTAGGCATCGAAGTGCATCCAAGAAAAATTAACAAACAACGAAAATCATAGCTGACCTTAGAAGAACCTGTGTGGGAGAGTTCACAGCACAGGAGCAGGCAAGAGTATGATTTTTTTCAGTGTAATATTGCTGACTTTTTTCGTTGTTCTCGACAATCAGTAGCGTCAGTTCTTTTTAATTAAAGGCTTTATTGAGATCTGTCTCTTGATTAAATACACACACACACAAATATATATATATATATATATATATATATAAAGTTCATGGACTAAGTTAACATGGAGCTGTGTCTTTTAGAGCAGTAAAACTGTGGTATTTTCTGAGCCTGTCGATTAATAAGATTCGAAGATGGCATTTAATAGAGTAATGTACTCTTCCTGTCGGATGGGGGAGATTAGGGAGAGCTTCCATGTTACTGATGTTTATGGCGACAGTAAATGTGTTTGGCTGCGAATCCTATCAATTGCAAGAACCGGGGGGGGGGGGGGGGGGGGGGGGAGCAGCAGTTCGAGGCAATGAGGAATTTCCAGGAGGTACGGGGTTTGCTGGCTGGTAGCTACAGGAAGAGACAAAACCAACGGATACAGTCAAGTGGATGGATTACTTCCAGGAAAGGTCGAAGAGGGAGACAAGTAGTGCAGGATTCTCCTGTGGCTGGCTCCATCTATAATAGGCATGATGTTTTGTAAAATGCAGTGGGGAGTGGACTCTTAGGAGAATGTAGCACAAGCAGTCATGTTTCTGGTCCCAAGACTGGCTCTAATGTAATGAGGGTTACATAAGGTTCCAAGCCATCAATTGTGATAGGGAGCTCTCTTGTCAGAAGCACAGACAGACGTTTCTGCAGCCAAGAGCGCCTGTTGCCTACCGGGTGCCAGAATCAACAAATCTTGGTGTGGGTACAGAATATTTTCAAAGGGAAGTGGTACCAACAGGACGGCATTGTGTACATTGGAACTAACGACATATAAAGGAAAACGGATGCATTCTGCAGTGAGAATATGACAGGTTAGTCAGGAATTGAATAAAGAGATCCTTGAGGGTAGTAAATCAGGACTACTCTCAGTGTCATCAGCCAGTGAGTGCAGGAATCGGAGAATAGAGCAGATGAAAGCGTGGCTGAGGGGCTGGTGCAAGAGGCAAGGGCTCTCATTTTGCATTATTGGAACTTTTTCTGTGTTAGACGTGACCTGTAAGAGGCAATCAGATTGCACCTCAGTTGGAAGAGAAATAATTTACTGTCAAGGAAATTTGTGACAATCGCCTCGGAATATTTATACTAGTAAGGATGGAGCGGGGGTTGCCACGGAATTGGGGGTGTGTGGCCAGGGAGGTAGTGAGGAAAGAGATCAGTCTGAGACTGGTACAGCTCAGAAAAGGAGCAAGCCCAATCGTCAGGGCAGGCAGAAACAAAGCAGAGAATGATGCAGGACTGACAAATTAAATTGCATTTATTTCTTTCCTTGATGCCTGACAGGGAAGGCAAATGAACTGAGAGCGTGGTTAGGAACATAGAACTGGGATAGCACAACAATTGTGGCTCAGGAATGGACATAACTGGCAGCTTAAATTTGCAGGATAGAAATTATGTCGAAAGGAAAGAAACAGGGCCCCAGAGAAGTGGAAGAGTTGCTTTTTGATAAAGGTTAACATTACAGCTGTACTTAGAGAGGGGAATACATTCAGGGAAGCTATTGGGGAGGAACTGAGAATTACGAAAGTGCTAATTACCTTATTGGCATTGTCGTACAGACTCCTCAATAGTCAGTGGGAAATTGAGAAACAAATTTTTAAGGGGATCTCAGTTATTTGTAAGTTTAATAGTGTGATAATGGTAGGGGGTTTTAGTTTTCGAAACATAGATTGGGACTGCCAAATTATTAAAGGTTTAGAACGGAGATGAATTTGTTAGAGCATATCCCAAAATTTTCTGATTTGGTATGTGGTAATACCTACTACAGAATGTGCAAAACGTGACCTCCTCTTGGGATTAATGCAGGGCAAGTGACTGATTGTAATTGGGGGAGAAGTTTGGGGCAGAGACTTGAATTTGGTTAATTTAAAATAGAAATGGAAAAGGATAGACCGAATCGAAAAGTTAAAATTCTAAATTGGAGAATGGCCATATGGCAAGACCTTTCAAAAGATTATTGGAGGTAGATGATCCTAGGTAAAGGGTCAGCTGTAAAATGGGAAGTCTTGAGAAATGAGATAACGGGAGTCCAGAAACAGCATAAAGACTTATAGTTATATGGTTTGTTTAAGAAAAAGAAGTAAGTATTCGTCAGGTGTAGACAGCAGATATCGAGTGAATACTCAGAAGAGTAAAAAGGCAGTAGGAGTAGGAAGAAAACCAGGATGGCAGAAAGGGGGCATGAGATAGCTTTGGCAAATAGCGTTAAGAAGAATCAAAGGAAATTTTATAAATATTCGAAGGACAAACGTGTAACTAAGCAGAGAATAGGACCTCTCAAAGATCAGAAAGGCAGCTTATTTCTGGCAATTCAGAAGATATGGATGATAATAAACGCGTATTTTATATCAGTGTTTACTGTGGAGAACGACGTGGAAGATGTGGAATGTGGGGAAATAGATGGTAACATATCGAAGAATGTCCATATTCCAGTGCAGGGTGTGCTGGAAATTAAAGAATGCATAAAGGTGGATAAATTCCCAGGACCTGGTCTGGTGAACCAACAACTCTGTGGGAAGCTAGGGAAGTGATTTATGGCCCCTTGTTGAGATACTTGGATAATCAATAGTCACAGGTGAGGTGTTGGAAAACTGGAGGTTAGCTGAAGTGGTGCTACTAATTAAGAAAGGTGTTAAGGAAAAGCCAAGGAACTATAAACCGCTGGGACTGACATTGATGGTGGGCAAGTTGTTGGCGGGAAACCTAAAGGACAGGATTGATATGAATCCTCAGTTTGAATAGGCAAGGAGTGATTAGAGATTTTCGAGATGGCTTTGTTCTTAGGAAATCACGCTTCACGAACTTGAATGAGATTTTTGAAGAAACAATGAACTGGAGGGCAGAATGGTGCATGTGATCTCTGTGGACTTCAGTTAGGCGTTTGACAAGGTTTCTCATGGTAGACTGGTTTACAAGGTTAGACCACATGTAATAGAGGGAACTAGCTATTTCTATACAGAACTGCCTCGAATGTAGAAAGGCAGATGGTGGTGGTGGAGGGTTGCTTTTCAGACTGGAAGCCTCAGACCAGTGGTGTGCCACAAAGATCGGTGCTGGATACACAATTCTTCGTCATTTATACAAATGATTGCGATGTGAATATGGGAGGCATGATCAGTAAGTTTGCAAGTGTCACCAAAACTGGAAGTGTTGTAAGCAGTATAGAAGGTTACCGCAGATCAGATGAGCTAATGCACTGAAGAGTGGGAGGTGGAGATGTACTTAGTTAAATGTGAGGTGCTGCATTTTCCAATGACAAATGAGGGCAGTAACTGTTCAATTAATAGTAAGATACTGGAGATTGTTACTAAACAAAGAGACCTTGGAGTGCACTTCCATAGTTGCTTGGATGTGGAGTCTTAGGATTGTAAAGAAGGCGTTTGGTATATGATCCTTTATTGGTCAGATCATGGATTATAGGAGTTTTGAGGTCATTTTGCGGATGTACAGGACATTTGTTAGGCTACTTTTGGAAGAAGTATGTGTAATTCTGGTCTCACTTTGAAAGGAATGTCGTAGGAAACATGAAACGTTTCACAAAAGATTTACGAGAACGTTGCCAGGGTTGGAGAGTTTGAATTATAGTGAGAGATTGCATAGGCTGGGGCTGTTTTCACTGGAACATCGGAGGCTGAGGGGAGACCTTATAGAGGATTATATAATCATGAGTGGCATGGATAGGGTACATAGACAACGTGTTTTCCCTGGTGTGGGGTAGTGAATAGGGTACAGTGCATAGGTTTGTGTTGAGAGGAGAAAGATTAAAATGTACCTAACGGAAAACAATTTTCATGCAATTTGTGGTGCATGTATAAAATGTAAAGATAGACGAAATGGTGAAGACTGGTGCAATTACAGTATTTAAAAAGCTGAAGATTGATCAAATAAGGGAAAGGGGTTTAGAGGGGTATGGGGGCGAACTGGATTAGATATTATAAAATATCGGGTCAGTATGGTCGATTTGCACCAATGGGTCTCTTTCCATGCTCTACATCTCGATTACTCTAACCATGCCCAGTATGCTATGAGCAGTTGAATAAATGTTCCATAGTAGAAACACGATGAATCTCAACTCCTGTTTGGAAAACAATCCCTGTGCTTTGTTTGCAATGATAGTACCTTGTGCGAGGAAAAACCGAGATTATGTTCTGAATTCCGTGATAAGTGTTAAGAAGAAGTTGTTCTGATGAAGAATGAGTGCATTAACATTGTTTCTCTCTCCACAGATGCTACCATAACGGTTGAGTTTCACCAGTCTTTCTGTTTCTGTTTCATATCTTCAGTATTCATAGCTCTTTTATTTATTACATGAAAATATTTCACTTCCCAACCTACCTCCCAGAAGTAATTTTTAAAATTGTGGAACCCGAATAATCAGAAGAGGTCCATCAGTCCAACAAACTTGTGCAATACAGGCTGGATGAAATCTGGTCTCATCCCAGGTAGTTGTTAAAGATTATGAGGTTTCCAACCTTAACAACCCTCCCAAGAACTGAAATACCAGAACCGACATCACTCTCCTGGAGAAAGCATTTTCGCCTAATACCCCAAGCCTCTTATCCTTCACCTTATAAGTTATGCTCCTTCCCCGTCTGTCAGTTCCCTGCCCAGTTAGATATGAAGATCGTCCATTGCTCTCTGGGCAGATGCAGAGAATGTTTGACAAGTAATTTCTGATTTGCATTTTATCATCTTTCTCTTTCAGTGAATTGCCTGCTGATTTTCGTTCTCTCAGGGGGGAAGTGCGGCCTCTCTAAATGCACAACGCGCTGTCTGTTAGCGATGGCAACTTCGGATCTACTGTTCATTTTCAGTGAGATCATGCTGTGGCGATTAAGAGACATTTACTACCCAAAGTGTTCCCTCAATGTCGTGCCTGTGTGCAATGTTATTTTTGTCCTGATCCGTGCAGCCACGGACTGTTCCGTCTGGTTCACTGTCCTTTTCTCCTTTGATCGTTTTGTGGCCATTTGCTTCTTGAAAGTGAAGAGCAAATATTGGACAGAGAAAGCTTTGGCTGTGGTTTTGGCTGCAACTGGTATTCTACTCTGTTCAAAAAACATTCCCTTCTATTTTCGGTATGAACCTGAGTGAATAATTAACGATGTTCAGTGGTATTGCTATATAAAGTCAAGTTATTTTACTGATCCCAGGTGGCTGGGGTTTAACTGGTTTGATATCATTTTAACACCTTTAATCCCATTCATGTTAATTCTGTTGATGAACACTCTGACGGTCAGGTACATTTTAGTGGCCAGTCAAGTCCGCAAAAACCTGAGGGGTCAGAGGAAGGGACAGAGTCACAACGACGCAGTGATGGAGACACGGAGGAAGTCGGTGATTTGCCTGTTCACAATATCCATCAGTTTCATACTCCTGTGGGTCGTGCACGGTGCAAACATCTTAGACTTTAATGTTAAAGTAGGACGTCGTTGGACGAACTGGCGTCTAATGCAGTTTACCTGAGCGGGAGAAATGCTAAAGGATGTAAGCTGCAGCACGAACACACTGTTTTATGCAGCAACTCTGCCCAAGTTCAGAGCGAAGTTCAGGAATGTGGTGCAACAACTGGTCACATAAATTCTTAACTTGATGATGGACAGAGGACGGAAAGAGGTGGGAAGAGATATTCGAAATGTCGGACTGGCTGTGAGTGATGGGTTCTGCTTGAACATTGGGTCTTCACAGACGAACCTGTTGAAGACCAGCAGGAAGAATGTCTGCGTATTCCCTGCAGGGAAGGAGGGGGAGCGGTAAAAACTGTTCCTCCTGCACCGAGAAGATTGTCAGACTCTCTCTCTTGAGCTCAAGTTAAATACTATATTACAACATGAAAAAGGCTCCGGGTGATGGCGATCCTGTCATCTGAATTGGCTATTGGAGATGCACATTTGTATTTGAGAGAGTTTATTCAGTCCACCTCCTGTCTATGTTCGTCACAAGAGAATTGTTTTCTCTCTCTCTTCTGCTTCTTTCTGTCTGTCTTTGTTCCTCTCTTCCTTTCTCATGCTGTCCCCAATCTCTCAGCTTCTTGCTCAGCTTTCCTCTCTCTCTGTTTATTTCGCTGTATGTGCACCTCCCTCTCTGTCTCATTTTATTCTCTCTCTTTTTGTTTTTGTCTGTCTCTCTGTCTCCTTCTATGTCTCTCCTTCTTTATCTCTCTTTCTCTGTTATTTTCCCTCCCTTGCACTCCCTGTGTCTTATTTTTTTCACACTTACCATGTCAGACACTTGTTGTCTCAGTTTAGCACATTATCACTTGCATTGCCTTAAATCCCTACCTGATTCCTTCATTCACTAATCATTCCAGAGGCAGTGATTTTACAAAGTACAAAGTGTTCAGATACAGCCAGGAATCCTTTGACACAATACTGTAATAAGTCTGCTGAATATTGATCATCTCCCTGTGGCTGGGCGCGAGGTGTGCTCATATGTTTTTCTTTCAGTGCGTGAGGTTCTCTATGTGTCTGAGTGTGGGTTGGCTTCGTTGCCATTGTCGTGATCTCGCTCGGAGTGTGAGTATCCCTCGGTCTTTGTCGTTGGATATGTCCCTGAGTGTGAGACATTGTGAGAGTGTTTATGCACCTGTGTGTGTGTTTCCCTTTGTGTGTATTGGAAAGTACATCAGTGACTTCACAGTCATGTGTTTATGTATTCGGGAATGTTACTCATTCTGTATTAAAGTGTATCCATGAGGTGAGTGTTGTTATGTGGATGTGTGTTACTGTTTCTGCGTGTTTGTGCATCTGTGCGTGTTTTGCACGTTGTGCACCTGTTGTGTTTGTGCCTGTGTGTATGCTCTTTGTGAGGTTACAGTCCTTGAACTGTGTGGGTGTGAGTGTTTGCGGGTCTGGGTGTTACTACCATCCGTGTGTGTTTCTGAGTGTCAGTGTATTATTGTGGGAGTGTCGGGTGTGTCTCGGCCTCGCTATGTTCTTGTTTAAGCAGATGAGATTCTTTTTTTCAGGCTGTTGCTGTCTGTCCATGTGTCAATATCTTTCGGTGCCCCCAGGAGGATCTCTCTGTGGGTCTCTGTGGTCGCATCTCTGTTTGTTTCCGAGTGTCACTCCCTGTGTGTATCTCATTATGGTTATGGTTCAGGAACTTTGTTTGAATACCTATGTGTGTATGTATAAGATGATTCTGTCAGATCCTGTAGGTTAGTGTGTAATGTCTCTTATTCTGTGTTCGTTTATATATGTGTGTGGGAAAGTGGGTGTGATTCTGTGTCTGTGTGGAGATGTGTTCCGAGATCTCAATATAACAGTATTTCTGTGTGCATGGATATGTGTGCATTGGACATGTCCATTTCTCTGTCAGTGTGTCTGTATTTGTGTGTGTGTGTGTGTGTGTATGTGTGTGTGGATTTTTTTCCAATATCTCAGTACCATTGTATGCCTTTGTTTGTGGATATGTGTGTGTTCTGTCCGGACATAGATGTGTTCCTACATGTCTCAGTATATCGGTTTTTCTACACGTGTGCGTGTGTGCGCACGGGCATATATGAGGACGTGTGCCCCCTTCTGCACTCGAATATTATTCATTTCTGTGTTGTGAGGGTGTTGGAATGTTTCTGAAGTCGTTGTGTATATGCCACATTTCCATTTCACTGTGTTATTGTGTGTGTGCGCATGTTTGTGGATTGCATGTGTGTGTGTTTATGTGTGTTTTTGTTTGTCAGTATGTTCACATATCGCCCTTTGACTGTACTTCTGTGTGTGCGTGTATTTCTGCGTGTATATGTATCGGTGCGTGAGGATGTGGTTGTGTTTCTGTGCGTATGTGTGCGTGAGGGTGTGAGTGTGTTTCTGTGTCCCTCTGGATCTGGGTCTGTCTCTGTCTGATCATAAGGCTCCCTTTCCTGTAAAAGGGCAAGTGATCCCTCCAGCAGGTCACGGTGCCAAGATTAATCTCAATGCCGTAATCGTGGCAAACTTGGAAGTGTCTAAATATGGGTATCTGTGCAACCTGCACCCTGATAGCTGAACTGTTACTTCAGTTTAATGACATCAGTCTATTGAATGAAACTAGACAGGGGAATATTCAATGAAAGGCAGGATTCCAGTTCTTCCGTCCATGTTTGAGCCAAGAATGCAATATTGAAGCTGTTAATTTCCATGTAAAAGTACTGCTATATATTGGATCATTAGGCTCGACAGTGAAGGACCGGAATTGGATCATTCAGCCCAATGATTCAGCTCTTCCATTTGATCAAGAAGGAACTGTTTTTCAATTCTATTCTCCTACCTTCTCCACATAAGTTCTGATTGCCTTACCAATCAGGAACCCATCTATCTCTGTTTATAATACGTTTGTTATGCGCCAGACCAAACCCTCTCATAACGTGTAAAATGGTCATCCAGACCCCAACTTTTTCTACTTCTTTCGAGTAGGTGTAGAGTGGATATTACCAGCGTGGTGCCGCTGGTCAACATTACTCGATTTTTAATAAAGCAATTTGTTTACAGATTATCAAATGAAACACAACAAAAGAGAACAGAATACAGAAAAATTAAACTATCCGATAACCCAACAGACTATCCCAACTTTAGTATTGCTCCAAATTCATACAACAATTCCCGTAAACAGCCTATGCAGAGCAGGTCAATTCAAACCCAGGGTCTGACGGTAGAGATGTCAGGGAGAGATTAGACATGGAACAACATAATCCATGTTGGTGTTCCTTTCACCAACAGTCTAAAAATCGGACTGTGTGCTCATATCACACCAAACTAAACCAGATGGAAGGGAAGCTGGGCTAGTAGAATTGTCGACTGCACTGTGTTTCTATTTACTAGAACACCTTTTCCATACCAGTGTCTGTTGTCTGTGATAAAATTGGCTCGACAACCCATCCAAACTTGACACCCTGGAACCGGTGCATTTACAAGCACTGTAAGAAAAAAAAAACAAGGACAACACACATTTGATAAAGGAGCAGCATCATCGCACGCTCAATGTCCTGGACTCCACAGCACTCTTCGGCAATGATTTCCACAGATTAACCACCCTCTGGCTGAAGAAATTCATTCCTGTCTCATTTCCAAAGGTGCTTCCTTCACTCTGAGGCCGTGCCCTCAGAGCTTAGTCCCTCCCACATGTGGAAAGTCATTTAAAGCAGAAGCTGAAGTGGGAGGACATTTCCAAAAGGAGGTGTAATGCTGATCTGAGGCTATGAATGACAGTCACGGGACTGCTTGGAATTGGTGGAAAAGAGCATGTTCAAGTACTCAGCAGAACACCTGGATGAGAACACCACCATCGTTATGGGCATCATTAGCAAATGGATGGAGTTCTGCGTATTGAAGACGTCAATCCGAATGTTCCCCAAGTAAAAATCTTGAGTTGATCAAAAATTCACGACCGACTGAAGACTAGACAGGTAACATTATAGCGGGAAGAGCCAGATCTATACCGGGAACCAAGATCTGACCTCCGCAGGGCCATCGGGGATGAAAAGAGAGAGTACAGACGACATGAGAGGCCCATACCTACCAAGCAGGCACCCGTTGCCGATGACAAGGCCTAAAAAACATTACAGGATACAAATGGAAGCAGATCAAGCTCGCAAACATCGCTCCCTGAGGCGCTCAATGCTTTCTCTGCTTGGTTTGAGGAAAATATCAGAGGTGCAGAGACACCTGCCCCAACAGTCCCAGACATACCTGTTCCCTCGTTCACCATTGCACATGTCAGGGCAATCCAAGGAAAGTGACGCGCCTGGCTGGAGTCCCTGTCGGTGCTGTTGGACCATGTGGACCAACAGGCGCAGGTGTTCACCGACATATCCACATTGTCCCTCCAACAAGCTGAAGTCCCCATCTTCTACAAGAAGACTACCACCATCCCCGTACCTAAGAAAGCACATGCAATGTGCTAACTTGCCTTCTCATCTATCTTTGTGTCATCTGCAAATTTGGCTACAAATCCTTCATTTCCACTTTCTTTCAAGTTTTATGTATATAATATACATTATGTATTTTTTATTTTGTTGGAACCGTTTGTGCCTGTACAAATATTGTCTTATATTAGAGCTGATTATGTTTACACGTAATACTATTACAGTCATAGCATTGTAGAGATGTACAGCATAGAAACAGACCCTTCGGTACAACCCGTCCAGCCGACCAGATATCCCAACCCAATCTAGTCCCACCTGCCAGCAGTTGACCCATATCTTTCTAAACCATTCCTATTCATATACCCATTAAAGTACCTCTTAAATGTTGCAATTGCACTAGCCTCCATCACTTCCTCTGGCAGCTTATTCCATACACGTACCACTCTCTGCGTGAACAAGTTGCCCCTGAGGTCTCTTATATCTTTTCCCTTCATCCTAAACCTATGCCCTCTCGTTCTGGACTCCCCCACGCCGGGGAAAACACTTTGTGTATTTATCTTATCCATGCCTCTCATAATTTTGTAAACCTCTATAAGATCACCCCTCAGCCTCCGACGCTGCAGGGAAAACAGCCCCAGTCGGTTCGGCCTCTCCCTATAGTTCAAATCCTCCAACCTGGCAACATGCACGTAAATCTTTTCTGAACCCTTTCAAGTTTCACAAAATCTTTCCGATAGGAAGGAGGCCAGAAATGCACGCACTATTCCAACAGTGGTCAAACAAATGTCCTGTACAGCTGCAAAATTACTTGACAACTCCTGTACTCAATACTCTAACTGATAAAGAAATGCATGCCAAACGCCTTCTTCATTAACAAATCTACCTACGACTCCACTTTCAAGGAGCTATGAACCTTCACTCAAAGTTCCCTTTGTTCAGCAACACTCCCAAGGACCTTACCAAAATGCAGCATTTACGTGAATTAAAATCTATTTGCCACTTCTCACCCCATTGGCCCATCTGATCAAGATATTGTTTGTATTGGAGATGTTCGAGTTTTTATCTAAATATTGTTGTGTATAGGAACTGTTCACGTTTGTTTGCAAATTTGTTCATTAAATCAATTCATTATCTGCATCAATATACTACCTCATCGCAGTCTGACATTCTGATAACCCAGGCCATTGCGTGAGCTAATTGCTAATATGAACTCCGTTACACCCCTCCCACCCCTACAACTTCTTCCTTCAGGCAGAAAGTACTGAAGCCCGAGGACACACAACAGCAGCTTCTGCCAAGCCGTTATTAGACTATTGAATGGACTCTCTTGACTCAAGAAAAGTTGACCTTTCCAACATTGTTCTCTATTGTAAACCCTGTGCAATGGTCTGTTTAACCATCTTGCTCTGTATATCCTTGCTTAGTATGATCTGCCCATACTACTCAAAAATAAAGCTTTTCACTGCACGTCTGTACATGTGACAATAAATCAATCAAATCGAATCAAATCAAAATCATCCATGCTGATCACATATCCTAAATTGGCTCATTTAGCCCATATTGTCTAATCCCTTCCTATTCATAAACCGTGGCGAATTCCCAAAGGAGAAAGTGATCAATAATTAAGAAATGATGGGGCGCAGAGATAATAGAAACCTTCACTGACTTTTTCTCATTTGTATTCTTTTTAATAAAATGTGTTTCAAGATGCGAACTGGGAATTGTTTGCTAAGAATAACTTGTGACTTTTGAGACAGCTTGTGGTAAAAGGAACAAACCAAGCAATAGTTGTTTGTTTGTGAAGCCAGGCATTAGGCTAATTGCCGAATTAGTCTTAATGAAAAGGTTTTCTACTGATAGAGTGACCAGCGGAAGAATGTCTTGAGGATCAGCAAATCCTTTTGTGCCGGTCTATAGGACACGAAGCACAAAGACAGCGCAGACCCCCACTTGTTCCTGTCCTCTATTCTCTTTGACGACAGCAGACGGGAGAATCTGCACCAGCAGTTATCGCTGGAGGAGCTGCCCAAGGCTTTCAAGCCCTTGGAAAAGAGTTAAACTTCCAGAAGTGATGGCTTACCGCCTGAGTTATTTTCACTTCTGTGGCACTTGATTGGCCTGGACCTGCTGAAAGTGGACAACAGTATGCTTTCGAACAGGTAGGCTGTGTGAATCCAACAGGAAAATTATCATTATTCTCATCTTCAATTATAAGGGATAGATGGAGGAGTTGGGATTGGTTTCACTGCTTAATGCTGTTTACAGAATCCTGCCTGAGTTCATCACCAACTCGGTCAGGTCTGCTGTGGGATTAGTGGTTCACTCCGACCACACCTGTGCTGTACTGGACAGGGTGATCTCTGAGAGTCACGTGTTCCTGAATGATATAATCGTCTGTGGGTACTAAGGTTGGATTGGAAACCTGCATTATCAGCCTAGACCAGAGAAGGTCTTTGATAGGAAATCGCACACCAACACATGTGCGATGGGTTTGGGGACGAGAGGTGCAATTGGATTAGCCTGACGGGCAGCAACAGCGTTCGTGCACTCTCAGTAAATGGGTGGGAATCATAAAGCTTCCTGAACAGTCCTGGAATCCGGCAGCACTTTTCATTGTTACCTTTCCTGTTTGATTATTGTCTTAGAGGGGACTGAATTATGGTTGAGATTCATTGAGATGTTTATAACTCTTCAGCCATAGCCTATCCACTGGGAACTCAATCCATTTTGACCATTTTTGCGTCCATTCCTTTTTGATCTCTTTATTTCGATTCAGGGCTCTGAGTTCCAAATTCATTTCTTCATTCTCCACCTTAACAAACATTTGAGCACTTTAAGGTCATTCTTCACAAATGCAGTAATATTGTTGCATAATGCTATTCACATCGTGTCCTTAATTTTTGAAAAAAAAGTGCTGCATTCTCACATCTGTGCTCTTGCGTCAATTCAATGCTGCCATATGTAATAAATTAGTCCTTTCATTGTGCATTGTGGCTTTAGTTTTTCGACGATTGTGAACAGTTCACGATATTGATGCGATGGAACTTAGGACACAGAACATAGAAAAGTAAAGCAAAGAAGAGGCACTTCGGCCGATGATTTTATGCCAATAATTATTCCAGTCTTAAATATAATAACCTCGCCTACTTACCTCTCAATTCACTGCTGTCCAGGTGCATATCCAGATGTTGCTTAATTGTCCCTAATGACTCTGTTGCCACCACCTCTGCTGGCAACGCATTCCACGTATTCACAAGTCTCTGTGTGAAGAACCTACCTCTGATGTCTCCTCTATACGTTCCTCCTAATATCTTAAAAACATGACCCACACGTCTCAATCAATCCTGCTCCGGGGGAAGGTCTCTGGCTATTGACACTAACCATAACTCTCATTACCTCGTATACCTCGATCAGGCCACCGCTTTCCACCTTCGTTTCAAGGAGAAACGGCCGAGCTTAGATAACCCCTCTTCATAAGATAAGCCCTCGTGCTGGGTAGCATACTGGTAAACCCTCTTTGCAGCCTCTCCAAAGCCTCTGTGTCTTTCCTATTTTAGGGCGACCAGAACTGGACACAATAGTCCAAGCGTGGTCTCACCGGGGACTTGCAGAGATGTGACAAAACCTCGTGGCTCTTAATTGTGATCGATGTTAATGAAAGCCAAAACACCATATGCTTTCTTAACAAACCTATCCACTTGGATGGCAACTTTGGGTGATCTGTGCAGTTGAAGATCAAGCTCCCTCTGTTCCTCCACAATGCCAAGAATACTGTCTTTAATCCTATATTCAGCATTCAAGTTGGACCTTCCAAAATGAACTTATCTGGGATGAACTCCATCTGCCATTTCTCAGCCTAGCTCTGCATCCTGTGTATGTCGCGCTGCAGGCTGCAATGGTGCTCAATACTGTCAACGGCACCAGCAACTTTTGTGTCATCTGCAAATTTACTAACTCACCCCTCAACCCTCTCATCGAAGTCATTTATAAAAACTATAAAGTGCAGAGGCCCAAGAACAGAGTCCTGCGGGACACCACTCAAAAGTAACCTCCAAGCAGAATAATTTCCATCTACAGCCACTAACAGCCTTCTAACAGCCATCAAATTCTGAATCCAGATAACCAAATCTCCTTATATCCCACACCTCGTGACCTTATGAATGAACCTACCACTGGGAACCTTATCAAATGCCTTGCTGAAGTCCAAATACGCCACATCCACTGCGCGACTTTCATCGACCTGTCTTGTCACCTCCTCAAAGAAATCAATGAGATTAGTGAGGCAAGACCTACCCCTCTCAAATCCATGCTGGACTGCCTTTAATCACACAATGTTTTTCCAAATCGTCATAAATCCTATCCCTCAGAATTATTTTAAAAACCTTGCTGACCACAGATGTCAGACTGACTGGTCTAAAATTGGCTGTGATTTCCCTATTACATTGCTTGTAAAGGGAACAGCATTCGCATTCTTCCAATCCTCTGGTACGACTCCCATGGAGAGTGAGGAAACAGACATCTATGCCAGTGTCATTTTGTTTCTGAGCAAATACCTCCACACCTCATTAAAAAGACAAAATAAAAATAATGTTATGTTTCAACAGTAACTGTACCATTTTACATATGTTATTGTGGGTCTCCCGAAAATCCAAAATAAAAAAAACGCGCTGGCTGGAAATACCCGTGCCCCTAAGTCTATGAGGCACGGAAGGAAAATGATTGGTCCTGAAGACTAGGATTCAGAAGTTCGATATCTTAAGAAATCCAGAAAGGCGATTCTGATGCTGTTCTCTTTCACTGACAGATTGTCTACTTCCCGTGGCCATCTTCAATTCCCTCCTAACTGAGTTTAATCCCATGTTCCCAACCCTCTGACAGGTCTGATTAAGTATTCCCCAAGAACAGGAGCATGTCTACCCAGCTAGGTAGCAGTCCGTATTCAAGTAAAAAAAACAAATGCACTGTATTCAGATCGCCCCAGCCTGATAAGTATTTCCAATAAGTGAGATGTCCAAAGCCCTTCCTCCTGGAACCAATGTTTCCAGAAACGCGTTCTTCGGCCTAATGAGCACTCGGGAACACCCATGGATCAGCTTTTTAATTTGTTGCCCGATTTGCTAATTTCAAGACTGAGGAGAATTTTGGTGGAATTAAGTCCAGGAATCAGTGGAAAAATATAAGTTTTGTAATCATTTAGGTTGAGTTTGGTTCTTTTTTTTCGTGAATAAGCAGCGGGCTTCTCTGTGCATCTGAAGTTAATGGTTAACATGAAGCTATTTCAGTAATCGCAACAATTTGTTTTAAAAAATGAGATTTGAGATTTGGGTGCAGGCTGATTGGCTTTTAGCACGATGAACCTTTGTTTAATTTTGATGTTTGCAACCCAGCATGGTATTAATGGACATGAAAGATTTCTTGAAAAATTCTGGAATTTGCGATTAAGGACGAAACCCTGAACTGAGGAAGAATTACTTTCATTTCAATCAATTTTGTAATTTCAGTTAGTTCCTGTAAGACCCTGGAACTGAATGGATGCATAGATCTATGCTCATCCGAAAGAATTGAGAGTTTTAATAACTTACATTGCCTTGGAATGCTGTGTGTTCTCAGGAAGTAGTGTTATTGTCAATCAGGTGTGTGGTAGCTCCAAGAAGAAATTTACTGTTGTTCCACTTGAGAAGTGGCAGTCACAAGTTATTCAATCAAATGCTAGATACAGGGATTGTGTTCTGAATATTGTTTCAGCGTTGTTTTGTTTGGAACACCACTCGGAGTCCTGTTTCGTATAATATATAACAGTCGGGTCATTTTGTTTCATTGATGCATTTTTTGAGATTAATGAGAATTAAACATTTACTCCATGTTCATTGCCTTTGAAACTGCGTTATAAGTACTTAGTTTGCATTATTCTATTTTATCAACATTTAATTTGCAATAAACGTCTGTCCATTTTGACACCGCGGCGAGGAGACATGGTGGACTGAAGCGAGGGCTGCCAGGAATGGTAAGTTTTCCCATTTAAAATGGCACTTACCTCGGGAGTCGGGCCTCCATTTTGACAGAGCGGCGAGGAGAGAAGGTAAGGTGAAGCGAGGGCTGCCGGAAAGGCAAGGGCTTATTTTATATTTGGGCAGTGGCTAAATCCGAGATATTGCACGTGCAGTATTTCCCTCCCGCCCCCTCCTCTAACCGGAAGAAAAAGACTCAGTTAGGTAAGGCTTTATTTTTTCTTTATCTTTCTTCTTCATATATTTAAGTGTATTGTTTGGTTTTAGTTAGTTCATTTAAAGCTAACCTTACAATGGCAGGGGGCCTCAGGCCCGTGGACTGTGCCTCTTGCTTGATGTGGGACCTTGAAACGTGTCTAACGTTCCTGATTCTTACACTTGCAAGACGTGTTTCCATCTGCAGCTCTTGTTTGACGCATGACGGCTTTGGACCTGCGGATACACTCACTGTGGAGCATCTGCAATGCTGAGGAGGTCGTGGAGAGCAAGTTCAGTCAAGTGGGTCACACCACAGGTTAGAATTGCTGATGGGGATAGTGAATTGGTGACCAAAAGACAGAAAAAGAGAAGGAAGGCAGTGCAGGTGTCCCCTGCGGTCATCTCCATTCAAAGCAGGTATTACATTTTGGATACTGTTGGGGGAGATGGCTCATCAGGGCAGGGCAGCAGTTGCCTGGATCAGTAGGTCAGGAAAAAGACTCGCAGGGCCATAATCATAGGGGATTCTATTGTGAGTGGAGTAGATAGGCAGTTCTGTCGCCGAAAACTGGACTACCAGATGTTATGTTGCCTCCCTGGTGCTCTGGTCAGGGATGTCACAGATCGGCTGAAGAAAATTCAAAAAGGCGAGTGTGAACAGCCAGTTGACTTGGTGCTTATAGGCACAAACGATATAAGTAGAAATCGAGATGAGTTCCCGAAAGAAGAATTCAGGGAGCGAGGAGACAATTTAAAGAGGAGGAGCTCAAAGGTAGTGATCTCGGGATTACTACGCGCGCCACGTGCAGCCAGAGTAGAAATGAAAAACAGGCAGGAAGAACACGTGGTTTGACAGATGGTGTAGGAGGGAGGGGTGCAGATTTGTTGGACATTGGGACCATTGGGGAAGGTGGGCCTATTACAAAATGGACGGTATACATCTGTACCAGACTGGAACCAATGGCCTTGGGAGAGTTTTTGCTACTGCTATTGGAGAGGTTTTATCTAATGTGGCAGGGGGGTGGGAACCAGAAGAGAAAACATGTAGTCAGCGAGGTGGAGACTGGAGACCGTAAGAATTAAGAAGGGGAGAGTAGGCATAGAGCAAATGAGCGCAAAAAATCTTGTAGCTTGAAATGCATCTACTTTAATGCAAGGAGGAGAGTGTGTAAGGCAGATGAACTTATGGCTTGGACTGGTGCCTGGGAGTATGAGGTTATTTCAATCACAAAGACTTGGTTGAAGGAAGGGCATGATGATTGACAACAAAATGTTCCAGGATATAGACGCTTCCGACAGGACGGGGTGGGAATTAAAAGGCGGGGTGGAGCTGCATTGCTGGTCAGGGATGATATCACGGTTGTGCGAAAGGAGCACACTATGGAGGTCTTGGATAGTGAGGCATTATGGGTAGAATTTGCAAGGAGCGTCCAGGAGAGTTTTCTAGTGCAACATATCAATAGTCCGATGAGGGAAAGGCCATATTAGACCTGGGACTGGGGAACGAGCCAGGACAGGTGGTAAAAGTTGCGGTGGGGGATTTATTTGGGAACAGTGACCACAATTCTGTAAGTTTTAGAATACTCACAGATAAAACAGAGAGTGGACCTAAGGGAAGAGTACTAAACTGCACCAAGGCCAATTATATCAAAATTAGGCAGGAGCTCGGAAATGTAGATTGGACACAGTATTTGAAGGGATGTCCACATTTGAGATCGTGCAAGATAGGCATGTCCCGTTGAAAGCAAAGGATAGGAAGGGCAAGATTCGTGAACCGTGGATGACAGGAGAAATTGTACGACTAGCCAAGAGGAAAAGGGAACCGTACATAAGGTCGAAGCAGCTAAGAACAGAACGGGCCGTGGGGAATATCGGAAGAGTAGGACAAGTCTTAAACGAGGAATCAAGTGGGCTAAAAGGGGTCATGAAATAACTTTAGAGAGCGAGCAGAATTAACGAGAATCCCAAAGCATCTTATTCTTATATAAGAAGCAAGTGGGTAACTAGAGAAAGGATAAGGAAGGAAGGCTGTGTGTCGACACTGAGCGAATGGGTGAGATTCTGAATGTTTACTTTGCATCAGGGTTCACTGAGGAGAGGAACATGATGAATGTTGAGATTAGGGATAGAAGTTTGATTAGTCCGGATCACGTTGACGTAAGTGGGGAAGATGTGCTGGGAATGCTAGAGGTTATTAAGGTGGACAAATCCGCAGGACCGGATAGAATCTATCCCAGGGCGCTAAGGGAGGCGAGAGAGGAAATAGCTGGGGACCTGACAAATATCTTTGTGGCATCCTTAAATAAGGGGGAGGTGCAGGAGGAGTGGAGGATTGCTCATGTTGTACTGCTGTACAAGAAGGGTAGTAGGGATATTCCTGGTAACGACAGACCTGTGAGCCTGACGTCGGTGATTGGAAAGTTTATGGAGGAGGTACTGAGGGATAGGATTATTTATATTTAGAAAAAGACTTGGCTTATCAGTGATAGGCAACATGGTTTTCTGCGGGTGAGATCGTGCCTTACCAACTTAATAGCGTTCTTCGAGTAAGTGACCAAATTGATAGATAAACTAAGAGCTGTTCATGTCATATACATGGACTTCAGTGGGTACTTAATAAGGTTCCACATGGTAGACTAATGGGGAAAGTGAAGTCACATGGTGTGCAAGGTGTTCTAGCTAGTTGGATAAAGAACTGTTTGAGCAACAGGAGATAGAGAGCAGTAGTTGAAGGAAGTTTCCCGAAATGGAGAAACTTGACCAGTCGGGTTCCAAAAAAGTCAGTGTTGGGCCACTGCTGTTTGTAATATTCATAAATGATCTGGAAGAGGTCACTGTTGGCATGATCAGCATGTTTGCAGATGACACGAAGATTAGTGGAGAAGCAGAAAGCATAAGTGACTGACAGAGAATACGGGAGGATATAGATAGACTGGAGAGTTGGCGGAAAAGTGGCAGATGGATTTCAATCCAAACAAATGTGACGTGATGCATTTAGGCAAGACTGTTTCTAGAGAAAATAATGCAATGAACGGACGAGCCTTGGGAAAAGTTGATGGGCAGAGAGATCTGGGAGTGCAGGTCCATTGTCCACTGAAGTTTGCCACACAGATGGATAGAGTGGTCAAGAAGGCATTTAGTATGCTTGCCTTCATTGGATGGGGTATTGAGTATAAGAGCTGGCAAATCATGCTCAAATTTACAAGGCATTCGTTCGGCCGCGTTTAGAATACTGTGTACAGTTCTGGTCGCCACATTAGTAAAAAGGATGTGGACGCTTTGGAGAATCTGCAGAGAAGGTTTACGAGGATGTTGCCTGGTATGGAAGCTGCTAACTATGAAGAGAGGTTGGGTAGGTTAGGTTTATTTTCATTAGAAGAAAGGAGATTCAGAGGGGGACCTGATTGAGGTTTACAAAATCATGAAGGATATAGACAAGGTGGATAGAGATAAACTTTTTCCCAGCGTGAAGGATTCAATAACGAGAGGTCACGCTTTCAAGGTGAGAGTTGGAAAGTTTACGGGAGATACACGCGACAAGTACGTCACACAGAGGGTGGTGGGCGTTTGGAACGCGTTGCAAATAGAGGTGGTAGAGAAAGGCACGGTAGATTCATTTAAGATGCGTCTGGATAGATGCATGAGTAGATGGAGAGCAGAGGGATACAGATGCTTAGGAATTGACCAGCAGATTTTGACAGTGCTTTTGGATTTGCTCAGGCTTAGAGGGCCAAAGGGTCTGTTCATGGGCTGTAAATTTTCTTTGTTCTTCGTTCTTGTTGTGGAAACAATATTTGCAGCATTGTGTGGCTACAATTCAGCAAGAGATCACTTTGTTAAATCAAAGCAAAAAATATATCATCAATCAAGCTTGATTTCTGTCTCGGATCTGCTTGTTCTGTAATTAATCAACTTGTAGTAGAACAGAAATGAAGCTATTGAAAACTTAGACGAACTCCGAGGAAACTGATCACCTAACACCACACTTCAAATAGATTGTGCTCAAACTATATCCATGATCCAGATCCATTATATGTCCCAGACCCTGATAAGACATCCACACTGTGGTGAAATTCCATATTACCCATCCCAAAGTTACAACTCTCATTCTGCAGCACAGAAAACGCAAAACACATTCCTTCACCGCCTGACAGGCCTTTCATGCTGGAATTACGTGAGACACTAGGTAGCTTACAGCTGTGGTTTTGTGCACAGCACTGATCATCACCTAGTACTGAGGACAGAACTGCACTGGGGAGAGTACAGAAGAGATTTACAAGAATGTTGGCATTGTGAGGAAATTAGTGCAACATTGAGGAAAGATGGACAGGGTAGAGTTTTTTTTTCTATAAACATAGGTGAATGAGATTTGACGTGATTGGGATGTAGAAAATAAGCAGGATCTTGGATGGAGACTTGTCTTCCCGAATGTAGGACGATTTACCAGGTAGCTCAGCGTGAGAAAAACTGATGGGAGGATTATTGAGGCACTGAGGCCTGCTTTTTCATTCAGAATATGATGGTGCGACTGGAATTTACTGCCAAGTTTTGATGATGGCTTGAGATGAACAACCTTAATTCATTTAAAAGGAATCTGCAGGTGAAGTGTAGAAACTCTCAACGCGGTGGACCAGGTGCTGGAAAGTGGGATCAGAGCAGGTAGCTAATTTAATCAGTTGATGAAGACTCTTTTAGTGCCTTAACCTCTGTGCATTTCTGTGGGATTATAGAAAGAGTGAGGACTGTTAAAGTGAATTTACTTGGTGGTAAAATAGACTTTTTTCTGTGTTATTCGTTTTGACCACTGCAACAGTATGGGCTGCGTCTACTTTTCAGTTGTTTAATGAAGAATTGCTTGTAGCTTCATCATTTTTACAATGCATAAATCAATTTTTCATGTCGTGGAATAATATTGCTAACCTTGTTAAATTATTCGCATTACAACATAAAGATTATTTTAAAAAAAAAGTATTGTGAAATCGTGTACTGTCTAGGAACTGCTGAGTATTCGTACTACTATTTTAAATGTCAATTGCCCCTGACATAACCAGAAAACCACACACAGTCAGAGAGGCCGGATTTTTATCATACTATATTTTATTATACAATGGATTGGATCTGTCACATTCAGTAATTGCAGGACTGTTTTGTTTTGCACTATGTACTTTATTCATAAATTATCAACAAAAACATTCCAAGACTATTTGAGTTAGATAATGCAGAGATTGCAATAAAAAAGTCGCATTTCCCTATTTGCATTTTGCCTTATTTGCTAATGGAATGTTCAAGCAAAATTAGAACATTTGCCAAATTTGAAAAGGAATTGTTCACTTTTCAAAACAAACTATGAGGGATTCAGTGAGTTAACAGATCCCCAGTTTGTGCCTTTAGTGATGAAACAAACCTTTCTCCACTCTGTTAAAATTATCTGTATAATAATAAAATCTTTTCAAGTGCTACAACTCAGCATTTTTGTCTTATGCTGACCAGAAGGTTCTCGGTAATTCTATGTGGAGGGTGGGGGCGGTGGAGATTGTGTTTAGAAAGGTTGCTCCTCTTTTGCGCTAACCTCAATTGCAAGATCTGTGTTCACACCTCCTTCCCCATCTCTGTCCAAGACCCCAAAGGAACCTTCCACATCCATCAAAGTTTCAGCTGCCCTTCCACACATGGCATTAACTGTATCGATTGTTCCTGATGCGATCTCCACTGCATTGGTCATACTGGATGACGATTCGCCACAGCGCCTCAGAGAATATCTCTGGGACACCTGCCTCATCACCACCTCCCGTGTCCGAATGCTTCAACTACTCCTCCCACTCTGCCGAGGACATGCAGGTCCTGGGACTCCTCCATCCCAACTCCCTTACCACCCGACGCCTGGAGGAAGAACGATTCGTCTTCTGCCTTGTGACTATCCAACCCCAGGGCATCAATGTGAATTTCACCAGTTTACACATTTTCCCCAGTCCCATCTTACCTCAGTTCCAACCTTCCAGCTCAACACTGCCCTCATGACCTGACCTACCTGTCCATCTTCCTTCCCACCTATTCTCCCCACCGTCCTCTCTGACCTGTCACTTTAACCTCCACTTTCATCCACGTATCGCACTCTCAGCTACCTTACTCCGGGACCCACCCCCTCTCATATATCTCTGTCACACCCTGAGGCTCCCAGCCTCATTCTTGATGAAGGAATTTTGCCCCAAGCTTCCATTCTCCTGCTCCTCTGATGCTGCCTGACCTATTGTGCTTTACGGGCACCACTCTCTCGACTTTATTCCTCGGAATACATTCAGGAAAGTTACGTGGGCTGAACTGAGAAATAAGAAAGGGCTGAGCCCGTAATTGGGATTGTAGTGCTGACTCCCCAATAGACAGTGGGACCTTTAAGGGAAAAAAAAAATTGTAAGGCGATCTCACTGATCTGAAATGATGATAAGGTGGTAATGATAGGGAATTTTTACTTTCCAAACAGAGACATAGACTTCCATCGTGTTGAGGGTCTAGATGGAGAGGCACTTGTTGAGTGTGTACAAGAATTGGATGTACTTACTGGAGAAGGCGCAAACCTTGACAAACTCTTAGGAAATAAGGCAGGGCAAGTGACTGAGGTGTGAGTGGGGAAGCACTTTTGGATCCAGCGAGAATAATTGTATTAGTTTTAATACACTGATGAAAAAGGATATACCGGATCTAAAAGTTGAAGTTCTAAATTACAGGAAAGCCAATTTTGATGGTAAATGCAAAGAACTTGATGGTAATTTTGATGGTAAATGGCGACACGGTGGCACAGTGGTTAGCACTGCTGCCTCACAGCGCCAGAGACCCGGGTTCAATTCCCGCCTCAGGCGACTGACTGAGTGGAGTTTGCACATTCTCCCCGTGTCTGCGTGGGTTTCCTCCGGGTGCTCCGGTTTCCTCCCACAGTCCAAAGATGTGCAGGTCAGGTGAATTGGCCATGCTAAATTGCCCGTAGTGTTAGGTAAGGGGTAAAGGTAGGGGTATGGGTGGGTTGCGCTTCGTCGGGGCGGTGTGGACTTGTTGGGCCGAAGGGCCTGTTTCCACACTGTAAGTAGTCTAATCTAATCTAATCTAAACTATCAAAAGTGCGCGGTGGATGGGGTAGTGGTGGTAGTGGGCAGATATTCACAGGTAAAGCGACAGGTACAGAATGGGAAGCCTTGAAAAGTGAGTCAATTAGAGTTCAGAGACAATATGTTCCTGTTCAGGTGAAAGGCAAGGATGATAGGTATAAGGAACGTTGGATCCCGAAAAAAAAAAATTAGGTTTTGCGAAGAAAAAGGAGGCAAATGATAGGGATAGACAGCAGAGAGAGAGAGTGTGAATACTTCAGAGTATAATGGAGTATACTTAAGAAGGAAATAAGGAGACATGAGATTGCTTTGGCAAATAGAGTTAAGTCGAAACCAATGAGGTTTCATAAATACATTAAGGACAATATCATAGCTGAGGAGAAAATGGGACACCTCAAAGATCAGCAAGGCAGCCTATGAATGGAACTGAACAGGAAGGGAAAGTATTAATTGAGTATTTTTGGATCATTATTTACTGTGTAGAAAGATATGGAAGATGCAGATTATGGGGAAATAAATAGAGACATCTTAAAAATGTCCATATTACAGAAGATGCAGTGCTGCATGTCTTAAAATGTATGAAGTTGGATAAATCCCCAGAATATGATCAGACGTACCGAGATCTCTTTTGGAAGTAAGTCAAGTGATTGCTGGGCCTCTTCTTGAGACATTTGCATCATCCTTGGTCACAACTGAGATGCCGGAAGACTGGTGGTTGTTTCTGGTGGTGCCACGATTTGAGAAAGTTGGTAAGGAAAAGTCAGAGAACTATGGAATGCTGAGCCTGACGTCGTGGTGGGGAAGCTATTGCAGGGAATCCTCAGGGACAGGATTTGCATGCATTTGGATTGGCAAGGACTGATTAAGGATAATCAACTTGGCCTTGTGCGTGAGAAATCGTGTCTCACAAGCTTGATTGTGTTTTATGAAGACGTTATGAAGGGGATTGATGAGGGCAGAACGGTGGACATGATCTTTATGAACTTCAGGAAGGTGTTCAACCACATTTCTCGCGGAAGAGTAGCGAGCAAGGTTACACCACATTGAAATCAGGGAGTACAAGCCTTTGGGCAGGAATGGCTCGAAGGTAGAAGACAGAGGGTAGTGGTGGAGGGTTGTTTTTTTCAGACTGAAGGCCTGTGACCAGTGATGTGCCAAAAGGATTGGTGCTGCATTTACAGCTTCGCCTCATTCATTTTCATGATTTGAATATGAACATGGGAGACAAAGTTAGCAAGTTTGTAGATGAAAAAAAATTTAGAGTTGGAGAAGGTAGCGAAGAAGGTTCCCTTAGTGTACAACGAGATCTCCATCTAATGGGCCAATTGGCCGAGCAGCGGCAGATAGAGTTTAATTAAGGTGATCGTGAAGTGCTGCATTTTGGAAAGGCAAATCGCCGCAGGACATATACAGTTAATGTTAAGGTTCTGGGCAGCGTTGCTGAACAAAGTGACATTGGAGTGCAGGTTCATAGTTCCTTGAAAATAAGTCTCAGGTAGCTTGGATGGTGAAGAAGACGTTTGATATACGTCCCTTTATTAGTCAGAGCCTTGAGTATTGGAATCGGGCGATTGCGTTGTGTTTGTGCGGGACATTGGTTAGGCCGCTTTTGGTATACCATGTCCAATTCTGGTCTCCCTTCAAAACGAAGAATATCTTGAAACTTGAAAGATTTCAGAAAATAAATACAAGGACTTTGTGCCAGTGTTGGAGTACTTGAGCTACAGGACGAGGCTGAATAGGCTGGGGCCTATCTCCGTGGAGTGTCGGAGGTGGAGCGGTGACCTTGTGAAAGATTATCAGATCATAAAGGATATGGGCAGGGTAAATAGACAAGTTTTCCCCCAGGTTTGTGGGAGACCAAAACCAGAGCAGATAGGTTTAGGCTGAGAGGAGGAAACTTTAAAAGGGAAATAAGGGGCAACTTTTTCATGCAAAGATTGGTGTCAATGTGGAATGAACTGTCAGAGGAAGCGATGGTGGCTGGTGTAATTACAACATTTAAAAAGTATCTGGATGAGTAAATTAACAGAATAGGTTTAGAGGAATATGGAGGCAAATGAATTACATTAATTTCGGATATGTGGACAGCATGGACAATTTGAGCTTAAGGGGTGTTTCTGTGTTGTGCATCTCTATGATTCTAACTATGCCCAGTACATGAAGACCAGTTAAACAACTGTTCCATTGTTGGTGAATATCAAAACTTTAAATATCAATTCCCTGTTGGAAATGAATCCCTGTCTTTTAGTTGCAATTAAAGGGCCTTGTGCAGGAAAAACCTGAGATGATGTTTTGAGTTCAGTGACATATATTCAGATGAAGAAGTTCTAATGAACAGTGATTCCATTAAGTCTGTTTCTCTCCCCACAGATGCTGCTAACTGTTGGGCTTTGCCCGTTAGTTCTGATTCTGTTTCATATTTTCAGTATTTGGTACCTTTCATTTATTTCATTTAAATGCTTCAATTTCCAAACTGCCTCTCAGAAGTAGTTTTTTTAGAATCAGAGAAACAGACTGTACAGAAAATGATCCTTAATTGCATCCAGTTTGCGCTATCAAAACGACACGAAATGTCTACTCCTCCCAGCCTCCTGCAGTAGTCTCATATTGTCCAATGTTATGACGTTTCAAATGTTCATTCAGGTAGTTTTTAAAGTTTGTGAGGTTTCCTGCTTCCACGACACTTCCAGGCACTGCATTACCAGGCCCCAACGCTCTCTCGGCGAAAACTTCTTCCTTAGATCCACTGTAAACCTCTTCCCTCTCTTCTTAAAATTTATGGCCCATCTCCCAAATGTTGATTGCCTGCCCACACGTAGTTAAAGCCAGGAGGGAGAAACTTCAAAACGGGTCAGGCCATTGGAGCTATCCTGTTCAAACTCGACACTGAACCCTTCCAGCTGACACAATTCAGTTCTAAGATCTTCCATTGCTCTCTGTACCGACGTGGACAAAGTTTTGCTCATTAATTCCCATTTTGAATTTTACCCCCTGTCTCTTTCAGTTAATTTGCTGGTGATTTTGGTCTTTGCATTTGGTAATTGTGGCATCTCTAGCTGCACAACGCGCTGCTTGTTGGCTATGACAACGATGGATCTGATGTTCATTCTCACTGAGATAATACTGTGGCAACTCAGATAAATACTTACCACAGCAGGTCAGACAGCATCTCAGGAGCAGGAAAGTCGATCTTTTGGGCAAAGACCTGCTATGCTTTTCCAGCACCACTCTGATCTAAACCCTGGCTTCAAGTATCTTCAGTTCTCACTTTTGCCTAAGTGTACCTACCAGGCTGTTTCCTGGACATCACTCCTGTGTACAGTGCTATCTTTGTCTTGGCTTTTGCAGTTTTGGACTGTTCCAGCTGGTTCACTGTCCTTTTCTGCTTTGATCATTTTATAGTTATTTGTTGCCTGAAAATGAAGAGGTAATATTGGACAGAGAAAGTCTTGCTGTGGCTCTGGTTGCAACTGGCATCCTGCTCTGTTTTTTTAAAAAAATCTCTTCTATTTTTGGTTTAAACCAAGGAGTATAATAGACAACGTTCTGTGGTGCTGTCGACACCCCTTTAATACCATTCGTGTTAATTCAGTTGATGAACATTCTGACCGTCAGGTATATTTTTGTTCTGTGTCTAGCCCGCAAGAACCTGAGGAGGTCAAAGAAAGGAGTTAGCCAAACAGACGCCGAGATGGAGAGCCGGAGAAAGTTGGTGATTTCACTCTTCAGCATATCCATCTGCTTATTATTTATGTGGGTCGTGCACGTTGCGAATATCTTCTACAATAACTTTAAACGAACAGATTGTTGGAAGTAGAGTCCTCTCATCATTTTAACATACATTGAAGAAATGTTCAAGGATTTCAACTGCAGAACGAATACAGTATTCTGTGCAGCGACTCTGCCTAGGTTCAGAGAAATGTTCGGGAATGCTGTGCACAAACTGGTCACGTAAATCTTCGTTTCATGACTCAGCAAGACAACTGAGTGAAGTCCAGAGGCAGCTGCAGTGTTCCAGTGCAGGGCTTGCATATGTATGGCCAGGATTTCATCAACACAATCACATGGATCTGGGTATAACATCCAACGGTGGATGGGAAATAGAGAAACAGAATGGGTCACCATTCACCACTCTCAGGCACACGCTGCTGTCCCTGATTGGCTGACGGATTGACACACGCGGGGACGCTCAGACAATGAACAGCAGGAGGCCATCCACACCTTCGTGTTTGGACAGCCTGGTATTCCAGAAAATCATGGGTCGTCCAATTCTAAAGTATATTCCACATTCCTGCATGTCCTTGAAATGATAACCTCCCGCCAAGCTGAATAGCAATCTATCCACCTCCACCTTCAGAAACATTGGAAGAGGTGAAAAAGGGACAGCAGATAAAGGGGGAAGAGTTGACTGCCAGGGGTAGGGTCGGATGGAACGAGGCTAAGCGTGATTAGAAGTGACGGATTGGCTGTGAGTGATGGGTTTATCTGGACCAATGGGTCTTCACAGACTGCCTTGTTGATGAGTGCTAATGACCGGCAAGAGGGATCTCTGGATTTCCCCTGCAAGGGAGGAGTGGTGTGGCAGAAACAGTCCTTCCTGCACCATGATGACTGTCAGGTTCTCTGTGTTCAGCTCACAATAAACGGTGTATTGTAACAAGAGGAAAGCTCTGGGTGTTGGTGATCCCCTCATCTGAATAGGTTATTGTTGCATGCACATTTGTACTTGACAGAGTTTATTGAGTCCCCTTCTGTCTACACCATTCACAAGGATATTGTTTTATTTCACCTTACCTCTTTCTGTCTGCCTCGGATTTTGACTGTCTTTCTCTCTCGTGCTACCCCCATGTCTCAGCTTCTTGCTGAGTCTCTCTCTCTCTCTCTCTCTGTCTCACTATGTGTGTCTTCATGCCTTTATCGTTCTTTCTATGTCTCTCTCTTCACCTATCTGTATGTCTGCCGGTCTCTCTGTCTTCCTCTATGTCTATCCTTCTTTGTCTCTCTGTCTCTTTCTCTCTCGCTGGCTCTCAGCGTCTTTTGTGCACCTTGTCTCAGATTAACACTTGCAGACTTACATTGACTCAAATCCCTCACTGACCTTTCGTTAACGGATCCTTCCCCAGACAGTGATTTTACAAAATAGAAAGCGCACAGGTACAGCCAACAATACTTTGACGCCTTACTGTAATTAAATCTTCTCGAGTTTGATCATCCACCATTCCTCTCCCTATGGCTGTGCGGGAAGTGTGTTTCATGTGTTTCCCTTTCAGTGTGTAAGGGTGCCTGTGGGTCTCTGCGTGGGGATCTTCACTGTCTTTGTGTGGATGTCACTCTGTGTGATTGTCCCTTGTTGTTTGTTGTGGGAAATGTCCCTGAGTATGACACATTCTGAGTGTGTGAATGCATCTGAGTGTAGGTTTCCCTTTGTGTGTGTTGTGAAGTAATACTGGGACTACAATTTCATGTGTTTATGTACTTGGAAATCTTAATCATTCTGTGTGAGTGCGTTTATGTGAAGGTGGGTGTTTTTATGTCGGTGTATATTATTGTGCCTGTGTGATTGCGTATACATGTATTTTGCACATGTGTATCTTTTGTCTTTGTGCCTGTGTGTTGGCTGGGGTTACAGTCCTATGACTGTGGTCGTGTGGATATTGCTGACAGCATGTCATGATATTTCTGTGACTCTATGTGTGTGTGTGTCTTTGAATGTCAGTATATTATTGTTGGAGTGCAAGGTGTATCTCTGCCTGGCTATGCACTTGTTTAAGCATGTGAATGTTAGTTCAGCCTGTGTTTGATTGTCTGTCCATGTGTCAAGATCTTTCTGTGTCCAACCAGGATCTTTCTATGCCTCTTTTTGGGTGTGTTTCTGTTTGTTTCTGAGTGTCACTCTCTATCTATATATCATTGTCTTCGTAGATCAGTAACTCTGTTTGAATGTACTTCTGAATATGAATAAGAAGTTTCTGTCAATTCTTGCAAGCTGGTGTATCATGTCTCTTATTCTGAGTTTGTTTGTATATGTCTGTGAGGCTGTGAATGTGATTCCCTGTCTGTATGGAGATGTGTTCCTATATTTCAGTATGTCTATATTTCTGCGTGCGCAGATATGTGTGTATTTGGTATGTGCATGGGTGTGTTCCTTTGTCTGTCAGTATATCTGCGATTGTGTGTGTGTGTGTGTCTGCGTGAATTTTGTCTGATATCTCAGTGTGACTGTATTTCTTTGTGTGTGAATGCATCTGGTTTGTGTCCAGACATTAGTGTGTGAGTGTGAGTGTGTGAGGGTGTGAGTGTGCTTATGTGTTCCTCTGGGTGTGGTTCTGTCTCTGTCAGCATGAGACTCCCTCACCTCAAAAAGGACAGGTGAACCATACAGCAGGTCATGGTGCACAGATTTCTCTCAATGGCGATTTTTTTTGCTACTGGGGAAATATCTAAATGTCAGTGTCTGTAACTCCTGCACCCTGAAAAACGAACTGTTAATTCCGTTCAACGACCTAAGTCTAATGAACAAAACAAGATATAGGAATATTCAATGCAAGGCAGAACTCGAGTAGTTTCGTCCATGTTTGAACCAAGAATGCAATATATCCATTTTTATCATGGTGGAGCTGTTTGTTCCATATATAAATATTGTTACATATTGGATCATTAGGACATACAATGCAGTAGCGGAATTAGACCATTCAGCCCATCAAGTCAGCTCTGCTATTTGACAATGTAGCATCTGTTCCCCAATTCTATTCTCCTGCCTTCTCCCCATAACTTTTGATTCGCTGACCAACCAGGAACGCACATAGCTCTATTTTTAATGCATTTATTATGGACCAGGTCAGACATGCACCAGACATTTAAAGATGGCAACCCAGAGGCTAGCATTTCTCCTTGTTTTGAGCAGGTGTAACGTGGGATTTCCAGGAGTGATGCAGCGAGTCAATATTCCTCGGTTTTAAATAGAACAGAGTTTATTTACAGAGTAACGAAAGAAACACAAACAAAAGAAAACAGAATATAGAATACTTTAAGCAATCCGAAAATCCAACAGACTATCACAACTTGTGGGGAATGATTTGGCAAAGACACTGATCTCTGATTATTGGGAAGTGTAAACATGGGTCCTGAAATGGGGGTGGGGGTGGGGGAGTGCAATAGTTAAAGAACACTGGGGAAAGAGAGAGGGTTCAATACAGATAGAGAGGGGACTAAATTTGTAATAGGGAGAGAATTCAATACAGAATAATGGGAAAGGATTAAATAGAAAATAGGAGAGAATTAAGTAGAGAGTAATATGGAGAGAACTGAATACTGGAAAGAAGGGTGGGTTAAAGACAAAAAAGAAAGAGCATTTAACAGAAATTAATAGGAGAAGAAGTATATGAGGAATAAAAGGGAGTGACCTGATTACGGGGACACAGGGAAAAGGTTAATACAGGGGAAGCTGTAGCGAATGTAATGAGGTCAGCCAAGTGGATCTCATGTAATATGAGTTCCCTGATTGGGGCTGTTCACCTGGTACAATTACTGAGTCCTGGCTGACAGATATAAACTGGAGTGTCAGTGGTTCTGCTCACTCCCGGAACCAGCTTTGTGCTTGCTGGGCCAGTCCCATGTATTATGCAAGTGTAAATGCCGTGTGACTTGATGATGGGTTACCACCTTTGTGGAATTTGAGAGGATATAATGCAGAAGAATGGGGAGAGTGTTGAATACAATGGAGAAAAATGAGTGTTCACTTAAGGAAAATAGTGAGGGGAGTTAACACAGAGTAATAGAAAACAGACTGAATAGAGAGTAATACTGAGAGGGTTGTATACAGGACAGCAGCGACACTTTTAAATGCAAGGGAGCATAGAGACCTAAGTACAGAGTGGTGAGGATTAAAGGAAAAACAATAGCAAGAGTGCTAATGAGAGAGTAGTTCGGAGAAAGTTGAATACAGAGTGAAGATTAATGATTGTCATGTGTGCGGTTTAAATTAAGTGGATGAAATGGAGAGTAATTCTGAGAAGCATAAGTGGAAAGTTTTACCTACAGGATTGAACGGAGAGTAACAGGGAGAGGGTTGAATTCAAAGGAAGAGACCTGAGTAGCTACAAGGAAATAGCGAAAATCAAACACAGATAACTGTCGAGTACAGTAAAGAATAATTGTGGAGGTTTAGTACTGACTAATAAGGAGAGGAATAAATGCAACGAAGTGAATACAGGAGATTGAATACAAATCAGGGCGGAAATAGAGAGAGAAAGTGAAAAACAGAGTATTAGGGAGAGAATTAAACTGGATGAGAATGGATTGCATACAGAATATTATAGATATCTTTGGAATAAAGAAAGGCTGAAATGCAGAGTAATAGAGATGATTCCCAGCTTTAATCAGTGTTGGGTGGAGGAACATTGCCTTCTGATGACCTATGAACAAACGGTCTCATCCCTTCAACTTCCCAAAAGTCAACATCGAGCCTTGCTCTCACCCTGTCCATTGCCACCAAGAGTTGCCTCCGTGTTGTATTGCCTCCCAGGATCACTTCTCTCCACCTCACCAACTATTCCTCATTCCCAATCCCATTGTCAATGAACTTCACACATATTTCCATTCCTCACAACTTCACTTTCCCCAGTTCCTTGTCTTTTACAAGTCAAACAGTATCGACTGGCGTAATGCCCATCTGCTGTTCTTGCCCTCACATGAGAGGGGATGAATGGACTTTTACCATTCCTCTTTACCCTCTCAAAAATGCATTAAATTGCCTCACCCAATTCCCCTGTTAATGTTTCAAGAAGGGGCTTTGTTTTTACTTATTCGGAGATGAGGGCATGGCCGTTGAGTACCAGCATGTATCGCCCATTCCTAATTGCCTACAGGGCAGCTAAGTGTCAACCACATTGTCGTGGGTCTGGAGTCACATGTAGTACTCAACAGGGAATGACGTCATTTTGCCTCTCCAAAGGGCATGAGTGAAAACACAATCAGTCATCATTAATCTCTTCAATTCCAGACTTTTATTGAATTTACATACCGGCTTCTGCTGTGTCCAGGTCCCCAGAACATTACCTGGGTCTCTGGATTGACAGTCCAGTGATAATCCCACTAGGCCATTGCCTCCACCTGCTGAACACGCTCCTCCAATGTAACAGGCTGGAGAAGGGACTGACCATCACCAAAAGAATTGCGGATGCTGTAAATCAGAAACAAAACCAGAAATTGCTGTACATTCAAACAATTCATTATTTGCATTAATATGCTACCTCATCGCAATCTGATGCCCTGACAACCCCAGACCATTGCTTGAGCCAAAGTTCCATCTATGGACTCGGTTAGACCACTCCAACCCCGATAATGATACCATATAACGTCTTCCATCAGGCTGAAGGTCCAAAAGCATGAGCACACACGCAGGTTCAGGAACAGTTTCTATCCAGCCGTTATTTCCCTATTGAATGGACTCTCTTGAGACAGCTTGTGGTAAAAGGAAGAGACCAAACAATCTTTGGTTGTTTGTGATACCAGGCCTTGGGGCTAATTGTTGGATGAGTCTGTATTAAAAGGTTTTCTACTGACAGAGCGACAACCGGGAAGAAAGTCCTGAGAATCAGCAAATCATTTTATGCCAGTCTATATGTCACGAAGTGCACCGACAGCGCGGCCTCCCAGTTGTCCCTGTCTTCTATCACGTAGATCTTAGATGACAGCAGATGGCAGAGTCTGCAACAGCAGTTACCTCCGGAGTAGCTGCCAAAGGCCCTCAAGTCCATAGAAGAGGAAATTTCCAAATTTCCAAATGTGGCGGCTTACCCACCTGAGTTGTTTTCACCTTTGTGCCACTTGGTTGGCCTGGACCTTCTGGAACTGGACAACAGCATGCTTCAAACAGGTGCCCTGTGCGAATTCAACAGGAAATTTATCACCCCTCTCATATACAATTAGAAGTGGGTGAGGGAGGACTGACGACCGGTTTCACTGCTAAATGACGTTTACAGAATCCTGCCTGAGATCATTGCCAACAAGGTCAGGTCTGTTCTAGGATCAGTAATTCACCCCGACCAAACCTGTGCTGTACTTGGCTGGATGATCTATGAGAGCCAAGAGCTCCTCAGCGATAGAATTGTCTAAGTGTGGGATAATGAAGTTGGAATGCTGCCTTGTCAGCCTGGACCAGGAGAAGGCCTTTGAAAGGAAATCCCACACTAACAAGTGAGACCTACTTTCCCCATTTGGCTTTAGGGACGAGATATGCAATTGGATTGGACTGATGGGCACCAACAGCGTTAGTGTTGTCTCAGTAAATGGGTGGGAATCAGAAAGATTTCCGAACTGTCCTGGAATCAGGCAGCGCTGCCCATTTTCACCTTTCCTGTTGATTATTGTAGAGTTGACTGAATTAATGTTATTCATTAAGATGTTTCTTCTCGTTAGCCATTGCTTATCCAATGCGAAAGTGAGGACTGCAGACGCTAGAGATCACAGTCGAGAATGTCGTGCTGGAAAAACACAGCAAAACTGGCAGCATCCAAGGAGACGTTTCAGGCATAAGCCATTCATCGAGAATGAACTCTTTCCTGATGAAGGGCTTCTCCCCAAAACGTTGATTCTCCTGCTCCTCAGATGCTACAAGACCTACTGTGCTTTTCCAGCACCACATTCTATCCACTGTGCTATCAATTCATAAACGCCCATTTATGCATCAATTCCTTCTTGTACCCTGTATTTCAGGGCCCAGAGTTTCAAATTCAATTTGTTCATTCTCCAACTGAACAACTAATTTGAGAATTTTGTGTTCATACATCCCATACATAATACTACCCAATAATGTCCGTAATTTTGGAGAAAATATAATTACTGCATGATTACATCTATGCTTTTGTCTTAATTCAATGCTGCAAGATGTGATAAATTACACCTTTCAATGTGCATTGTGGCTTTAGGTACTTGGGCAGTTGCGCACAAATCAAAATATTGATCTATTCTTTCAGTCTGTTTGTGAAAAAGAATCTCTCAAATCGTCGTAAATATAAAATAATAAAAAAGTTAGGATTCCACCGTAACTGCATCACTTGATGCATATGTTATTGAGGATCTCCCAAAAATCAACAAGTAACATGCTGCAAAGAACTCTGTCCCCAAATCTGTGAGGCACAGGAGGGATGCATGTGATGCTGAAGACTAGGATTCAGAAGCACAACATCTTCAGCGATCCAAAATGTGATTCTGTTGTTTTTCTCTTTCACTCATAGCTTCTCTACTTTCTGTGGCCAGCTTCATTTCCCTCTTAACTGAGTTTGTTACCATACTCCCAACCATCTGACAGGTCTGATTAATAATTCCCCAACAGTAGCATGCCTTCCCATCTGGGTAGCGATCCCCATCCAATTAAATGAAAACAAACACAATGTGTTAAGATCGCCCCAGCCTGAGAACCATTTCCAATAATTGAGACATTAAAAGCCCTTCCTCCTGGAATCAGTGTATCCAGCCACACATTCTTTGCCTAATGAGCACTCGGCGTCACTCATTGATCAACTGCTCAATTTCTTGCCTGATTTGCTCATTTCTATTTTCACGAACTCATTGCTATTTGTCTTGGCAAAAAGCCTGGCTGATTCTAAAGGGTGAATGTCAGGGGTAACTGAATACATGACTTAGTGAGAGGGTACTTTTAAATAAATGGTGATTAATAACAAGATGCAAGACTCTGAAGTGTTATTTTGCCACCAAACATTATTTGTCCCAATGTAGACCAAGACCTCGGCCTTTTCACTTTCCAAATGTTCTTGCTCCCACTCCTGTCCCACCCACAGTCCAGCCCTTGCCCAAATATGTGCTGACGTTGTTCTGAAACGTACTTGAGTTTGGAAAACTGTTGAGGCAATTTCTCATCCTGGATTCTGTCATGTCAGGACTGATATTCTTGAAAACGTTAGTCAGCAATTTCAGGTTTGTCCCCTGTTGTCACTTGATGTTAACACAGCAGACGCTTGAATTTATCGAAAGGAAAATCAGCAAAGTGTGGGGACTGGGGATTCCATGTCCATTTGAGTGCAGCATCGATTGACCAGAATGATAGCTGGCAAGCCACGGCTCAATATTTAGGGGCTTAAACGACACAAATACCGGGTTGTATTCCTGAAATTCAGAAAGAGTTGAGTGGAGTAATTTTTTGAAGGGAATAATGGAAACCGCTGGCATTGAATGGACAAAAAGCCTTCTTGTTGCCTTTTAATTTAAGGCAAGGATAATAATTTAGAAATTTTTTGAGACCTGAAATCTTTCCAAGGCTGAAATGAAGGGAGAATGCCTCACATTTCTGAACAATATGTTGCTCAGGCTATGACATGCTTACTCACAATGAACCTACCCTTCCTTTTATCAGCATTCCCATGTCTTCCTTGTCTTTTACTGTCTCACCTAACATTGTGCTACCAGCAAACGTAACACACGATCCCATTGTGTTAGTCATTGATTGAGATTATAACGACTGTGTCTCAAGCAAAGATCTGCAAACACCAGCCTGAGAACATGAAAATGAAATGTTGTTCCCAGTCTGTGTTTTCTCTCGTTTAGCAGTCCTCACACGAAGATACATTTCCCCATCATTACAGGACAATATTGACTACCGCTCAAACATTTCAGGAAGTTGACAACTCTGCATCGCTATGTATTCAACTCCCTTCCTGGCCTTACCTCCACTTCTCCATTCAAACTATTCCATCACTTCATTGGTCAGCTATCTTAGGTTTCTTCACTGCACATGTACAGTACACCTAGGGAAACAAAGAATGACTCAACTGTGTCTGCTGCCTGTGTGCCGCAGTGTCAGCTCAAAACTATCTCCAAGACCATCTCATTCTGCTAGGCGGATCCGTATTGACTGTAGCTTATGTAAACTTTGAGGATCAAACTCAGTTAGGACGAAAATGAAGCTGGCCACAAGAAATAGAAAATCCGTAAGTGAAAGGGAAAGGCAACAAAAAACATTTTGCTTCATAATCCTAGTGTTATGGATCAAACAATTCCCGTGAATGCCCCACAAATTCAGGGACAGTGGTCTTTCGGGACCCTTCCAATTTGAAATTGAGGAGATCCTCAATAATAGATGTGTTAGGTGGTACAGTTACTGTCAAAAGCTTACGTCTGTTATTTAATATTTGTAATGATACGTGTGTTACTGACACAGAAGTACCACATTGAAAAAAAAGCTTACCACATTTCACAGCATTAAATTGATACAAGAGCACAGATGCAAGCATGTAGCGGCTTAATATATTTTCTCCAAAAAACTACACATACAATGTAATAGAATAATTTTAACAATGTAAAGACGAATCTCGATTATCCGGCTTTCGATTATCCAAATATTGGATTATCTGGCAAGATCGCAAGGCCCCAGTGCTTGGCTGAATTATGTTATCCAACATTCGATTATCTATGGAAAACTAAGGACACAATGCAATATCAAGATTTAACAATCTGTATAGGGGATGGGTGCTCATAAATTGTTTATAAAGGTGAAGATTGAAGAAATTGAGTCAAAAACTCATGTCTTGAATATAAATAATGAATTGATGTGTAATTGTACAATGATGATTAAAGAACCTTAGTAAAGATGTTCTCAGTGAAAAAATATTGGCTAAAGAGGAAGAAACGCCTGAATGAATGACAACCATTATTCAGGTGCCTTCTGGTCAACAGCAGAACAAGAAAGTGAGAATGGGACTCCGAATTTGATCAAGAAGCTTTCTGATTCTCAACTTTTGATTGAGGCTGCACTAATGACGTTACTGTAGAGCAATTGTGCTGATTCGCGTTTTCCCTTTCCAAATCCAATTTTAGAGAACACATCGCACACCGTAGGTGAGTGATATGCCGCATCCTGGTCCTGGCTGGTGAGGCAGGCTTCCATCTTCCCCTGTGCTGCACATAGGCGATCGTATCGCAAAGGTGTGTGAGGCACTCAGGATATTCCTGACAGGTTCAGATAAGGTTTATTCGGGTAAATCACTGATTACAAAGCAGGCATTATCTGGTTGGCGATGACCTTAGACAGGATTTTTTATTCTATACTCAGCAATGAAACCGGTCATCAGTCGTCTCTATCCCCTTTCTGATTGTACTTGGTGGGGATGGATGATTTCACTTCATCATCATTCAGCCCTTGCTGTCCATCTATCATTCTGATCAATCGATGCTACACTCGAATGGACATGGCCTCCCAACACAACAATTTTTAAAAATTTTATTTCCCCTAATTATAACTACAGTTTGTTTCTAGCTTAACATCAATTAGCAGCAATGGACAAAGCTAAAATGACTGAATCTTTCAGAATCATCAGTCCTGACTTGACAGGGACCAAGATGGTGTCTTGCCTCAACAGTGACGACGGTCGAGAACGTCACAGAAAAAATTCAACACATTTTCACGGCGGGTGGAACAGGGGTGGGAGCAGGAAACTGTGGAAAAGGAAGAGCCGGATGTCCTGGTCCACACTGGCAACAACCCTTCAGAGTCCGGCATCCTATCATTAATAACCACTTATTTACATATGCATGGCTTTCGACAGTAGGCTTTCACTGAGTCAGGTATTCAGTGTCTCAATATCATTGACATTCAAAGTTTAGAATCCGCCAGGTCTCCCTGAATGGCACAGACTAACAGGGATTGCGTATCCAATAAGGTCCAGCTATACAATCTCATGACAATCATTAGCAGGAGAGAAAAAAAAAATGAGTTTCTGAAAGTAGAAATTAGCAAATCGCGCAAGAAATTTGAAAACTGATCCATGGGTGATTCTGAGTGCTCATGTGGCTACTAACATTGGTTCCAGAATGAAGGGTTTGGGACGTCTCAATTATTGGAAATGTTTCTTAGGCTGGGGCTGCCTGAATACGTTGTGTTTGTTTTGTTTTAATTGGATGGAGATTGCTACCGAGCTGGGGAGACATGTCGTTGGGGAATAATTAATCAGACCAGTCAGAGCGTTTGGAATCTGGGATAAAACTGAGTTCGGATGGAAATGACTCTGGGAAGTAGACAATCTGGGAGTGCAAGAGAAAAACAACAAAATCACATTCTGGATCTCTTAAGATGTTGTGCTACTGAATCCTAGCGTTCGGCTTCAAACAATTTCCTCCCGTGCCTCACACATTTAGTGACAGAGTTCTCAACATCGCATTAAGGTGGTTCGAGAGTTTCTCAATAAAACATGCGTTAAGTGAGGCACTTCAGTTTGAAATCGAACTTTTAAAAAAGATTGTCTTCATTACGGTGTGCGAGATATTTGTTCAGAAACAGGCTGAAAGAATATATCAATATCTTGAACTGTTCACAACCGCCAAATATCCACACGTCACGATGCACTTTGAAAGGACTAATTTATTGTATCTCGCAGAATTGGATTGACAGAAGAGCACCGATGCACGCATGAAGTAATTGGTTTTATTTTCATCAAGCGTTACGGACACAATGAGATAAATTTACGTCACACTATTATTGTGTTTGGGAAGAATGATTGTAAAATGCTCAATTTGTTCATTCAGATGGAAAATGACGAAATTGAATTTGAAACCCAGAGCCCGAAATCTAAATAAAGAGAACAACAAGGAATTCACATTATATATCACATTATAGCTGTTCATATTATATATCAATGATCTGGATGAAGGGACTGGGGGCAATCTAGCGAAATTTGCCGATGATACAAAGTTAGGTGGACAGGCAGGTAGCACTGAGGAAGTGGGGAGGCTGCAGAAGGATCTAGACAGTTTGGAGGAGTGGTCCAGGAAATGGTTGATGGAATTCAGTCTGAGCAAATGCGAGGTCTTGCACTTTGGGAAAAAGAATAGAAGCATGGATTACTTTCTAAACGGTGAGAAAATTCGTAAAGCCAAATTACAGAGGGATCTGGAGTGCTAGTTGAGGATTCTCTAAAGGTAAACATGCAGGTTGAGTCCGTGATTAATAAAGCGAATGCAATGTTGTCAATTATCTCAAGGGTTTGGAATATAAAAGCATTGTTGTGCTACTGAGACTTTATACAGCTCTGGTTAGGCCCCATTTGGAGTACTGTGTCCAGTGTTGGTCCCCACACCACAGGAAGGACATACTGGCACTGGAGCGTGTCCAGCGGAGATTCACACGGATGATCCCTGGAATGGTAGGTCTAACATACGAGGAACGGCTGAGGATACTGGGATTGTATTCATTGGAGTTTAGAAGATTAAGGGGAGATCTAATAGAAACTTACAAGATAATACATGGCTTGGAAAGGGTGGACGCTAGGAAATTGTTTCCGTTAGGCGAGGACACTAGGACCCGTGGACACAGTCTTAGAATCAGAGGAGGTAAATTCAGAACAGAAATGTGGAGACATTTCTTCAGCCAGAGAGTGGTGGGCCTGTGGAATTCATTGCCACAGAGTGCAGTGGAGGCTGGGACGCTAAATGTCTTCAAGGCAGAAATTGATAAATTCTTGATGTCACTAGGAATTAAGGGCTATGGGGAGAATGCGGGTAAGTGGAGTTGAAATGCCCATCAGCCATGATTGAATAGCGGAGTGGACTCGATGGGCCGAATGGCCTTACTTCCGCTCCGATGTCTTATGGTCTAATTGATGCATAAATGTGCAAAAATGGATTGAGTTTTCAGAGGGTATACAATGACTTAAGAGTAAGAAACATCTGAATGAATCACAACCTTAATTCAGTCACCCCTAGGCAATACTCGAACAGGAAAATTGACAATGGGACTGTTCGGGAAGTTTTCTGATTCCCACCCATTTACGGAGCTTGCACTAATGCTGTTAGTGCCCAGCCGGCCGATCCAATTGAAGCTGTCATCCCCAATTCCAATTTTGGAGACTACGTCGCACGTGTTGGTGCACAATTCCCTGACAAAGTCCTTCTCCTGGTCTAGGCTGATAAGGCAGTTTTCTAACCTCATAATCCCACATGTTGCACTTCCACCAATATCATTCGTTGTATCCGTTGCTCCCAATGCGGTCTCCTCTACATCGGGGAGACTGGACACATCCTAGCGGAAGGCTTTAGGGTACATCTCCGGGATGCCCGCACCAATCAACCCCACCGCCCTGTGGTCCAACATTTGAACTACCCCTCGCACTCTGCCGAGGACATGCAGATCCTGGGCCTCCTCCAACGCCGCTCCCTCACCACCCGACGACTTGAGGAAAAATGCCTTATCTTCCACCTTGGAACAATTCAACCACATGACATAAACGTGCATTTCACTAGTTTCCTCATTTTCCCTTCCCCCCACTTCACCCCAGCTCCAAACATCCAGCTCAGCACCGCCTTCATGACCTGTCCTAGCTGCTTATCTTCCTTTCCACCTATCTACTCTACCCTCATCTCTGACCTATCAACTTTATCCCCACTCCCATTCACCTATTGTACTCTATGCTACTTTCTCCCCAACCCAACCTCCTCTCATTTCACTTTCCATTCTGCAGGCACCCTGCCTTTACTCCCGACGAAGGGCTTTTGCCCGCAACGTCGATTTTCCTGCTCCTCGGATGCTGCCTGACCTGCTGTGCTTTTCCAGCACCACTCGAATCTAAACTCTGGTGTCCAGCATCTGCAGTCCTTGTTTTTACCATCATTACCCCAATGTCCAGAAGCTCCAAAAAACATCCCTGTATTTGAAACCTCCACCAGACACTACAATTCTTCCCATCTCTGTAAACTCCCTCAGCCCTCTATATATGTCTAATCACCTGCAGTCTTGAAGACCATTCCTGAAGAAGGGCTTATACCAGAAACGTCGATCCTCATGCTCCGCGAATGCTCCCTGATCTGTTGTGCTTTTCCAACTCATTACTCTCGACTCTGATGCCCAGCATCTGCAGTCCTCACTTTCTCCTTCAGCCCTGTCAAGCTTACACATACAACATCATCACGTCCCTAAAGCCCTCCCGAACTGTGGAACCTCCACCAGATCTTACAACTCTCTCCCTATCTCTGATTTCCTGCAGTGATTTCAAGCCTCCGAATTCTGTAACATCTTCTGGTCTCCATGCCCTCGCCTATCATGGTGGGTTGCTCCTGTCTCTAAATTCTTTCCTACCTGTGTGCACTATCCACATGATCGAACCTTCATTTCTATAGTCTCCCTCAGCTCCTGCATTCCTCGCCATATCTCTAACTCTTGCTTGTTAGCAGTACTCTCCCGAACTGTATTAATGCCTCCGATCACTACAGCCATGTTTTGTGCATAGCCCCTCCAGACCCTGCAGCAATCTGGACCACCTCCTTCAGGCCCAAATCATACAACCTGCTGAATCCTCCTCTCACCAATGCAACCCTCCCAACTTCTTAATATTCCTCTGTGTATGTTATGATACCTAACTGTGTGATCTCCTCCAGCCCCGAGAGCAGGCCTTGTCTTTGTAACCTCTTCAAACCTCGACAGTCGTCGCAGTCTTTGATAGCTCCTTCGGTTGCCGCATACCATAGTAATAATACCACTGTTTTGACGCCATTAAATGCTGCCTATGCCTGCAAACTGTTCTTTTCCCTGTAGCCCATCCAGTGCTCTGTATGACTGTAGTCCCCACAATTGTCCATTTGCTTGCAATGTCTCCAGTCTCAGCAGGCCTCCCTACCCTGGTCGCAGCCTCCAGCCTATACAGGCCTCACTGTCTCTGAAACATGTTACAGCGCATAAAAACATTTCAATCTCTAACATTCTCCAGTCCAAACCAACCTCCTTGATCTTATAATATTCTCCAGATGCCCCAACTATTCTTAAATTTGCCAAATCTTCATTTCCTCTGAATGTTTCCGCATCCCAGTGCAATTCCCTCACTTATGCATATCCTGCAAACTGATCCAGCCCCCTCTATCGCTGCAAGTTTCTCTCAACTCCAAATTCTCGAGCACCTGAAGCTATCGAAAAATCTGTCCCATCCTCCAAACTCTGAACACCTGTAATCTCTATCCATCACTTTAAGCCCCACAACCACTGAAATGCTCCTTGAATTTGCAAAAAGGCACATGAAATGACAACATTGACTGAAGCGAATTGATACGATCTAACTGCCATTTCAGAGACATACCTTTGGAAAGACCATTGACGGGAAGTGAATATTCATGGGTTTCTGGACTTAGGTGCGGTAGGTTTAAAATTAGACAAGGTCAAGTGTTGTGAAGACAGGATATGGTCATCACAATAGTGCGATAACTAATTTAAATATGGAGATCAAAATTTACAGTCGTTTTGGTTACATTGATAAACAGCAAAGGGCAGCAATTGGCAGCAGGATCTGTTTCATCGGCACCAGCAATGATGATATCGTAAGTCAAGTGAAAACCAGGAAATTGAATGAAATTGTACCAAGCGCAGTGCAGCAGTCCTGTGTGACAGTAGTCGCCATCTTGATTGGATAACTATTGATTATCAGTGCTGTGTGGAATACGATCGTGGATTGTAAACGAGATGGCTTTCCTATTCTAGATCAAATGCTGTGCAATGAGAAATGTCTCATAATTTTATTTCAAAGGGGTTTTGTGGGCAGAGAACTTTCATACAAAGGAATCTTTCACTAAGTTTTACATTGAGTTAGTTCAGACCGTGAGACAGAGAAGCGAAATTAGGCCATTTGATGCATCGAGAATGCTCTATCCTTCAATGAGGTCATGGCTGAACTGATTATCATCAACTCTACTTTCCTCTGTAGCCCAAATTCTAGCATTAATTAAAATCTGATCTCTGCAATAAAGATACTTCATGACCCAGTCTCAGCACACCTCTGCAGTAATGCCTTCCACAGATTCACAATCCACTGAGTGAAGAAATTCATTCTTATCTCTGTCTTGAATTCATGAACCTTTGCTGGGATTTTATGAACCATTTTTAAAGATAATCTCACAAGGGAAACTTTAAAAAGTGGCAAAGAAGGTTGTTGAATTTAATCAATGGATTTTGACTGCATGAACTTGACTAAGGCATTCGAGAAGGTTCCTGCTGATAGATTGATGCAGAAATTGCAATCACAATTGATTTGACACTGTGCTGGTTGACAAGTTGGATGCAAAACTACGTTGGTTGTAGAAGATAGGGCATAGACAGAGAAAGGGATGTAGTTCTGTGTGAATGTCTGTGATGAGTGTTTTTCACAAGGCCGTATGCTGCAACCCCTGTTTGTAATTTATATCAGTGCTTTAGGTCAAATTATCGGTTGCCTGATTAACAATTTTGCAGACAATATGAAAATTGGTGGTTTTGTGGAAATTGAGGAAGGGTGTCAAAGGATGTAACTGTATGCACATCAGCTGGATTGTTGGTTGGAGAAATGGCAAATTGAATTTAATCCAGACAAGTGTGAGGTGATGCGTTTTGTGAAGAGCTGTTCTCCTACACTACTCTGAACTTCACTGGAGCACTGCAGCATGCCTGAGAGAGAGATGCTGGCCAGGCAACAAGTTGGTGTTTTACATTTGCAGTCAGAATTGATTGATAGAACAAACCACCCTCCTCCCCAATACCCGCCAAACCGACTTTTTTAACTTCAGGAAAACGAGGTGGTCAAAAACCATCCAATCAAGATAAAATTCCTGAGGACACAGGATTCCTGGGAATGGGTACAATGTTCCAATACTGATCTTCCTTCTGGGAAATTAGAGCATGATTTTTGTCTGATGGGGAAATGCAACTGGTCAGAGGTAAATCTGAAAAACAGGATAAATTGGTGTCTCAGGCTTAAACATGAATAAATGTTTTTCATTACCTCCTTATTTGACTTCACTTTTCTCTCTTACAGATAACATGCTGAGAATTGTGATTCTGCCTCACAGAACACGTGGTCTCACTTCCCGCACAATTCGTTACCTGCTGGCCATGGCAACAAGATCAACTGGTCATTCTGACTGAGGTCATATTGCTATTATTTCCTCGGAGATTACTGTCTATGGTGTTAATGATGTCTTGTTCCAAGCAACCACAGACTGTTCTGTCTGGTTCACTGTCACTTACTCCTTTGATCAATTTGCAGCCATCTGCTGTCAGAAACAAAAAAAGGCACATAGAAAACTCCAGCTGTGTGTCCAGCAGCAACTACTGTTATGTACTGTTCTGTGTATAAGGAAATTCCCGCAGTGTTTCACACAGCAACCGTTGGTTATAATCGACAATATACAGAGGCTCTGTTAATGAAAACCAATATATTGTACTAAACCTGGATGGCTGGCATTTGGCTTGCGTGACAGGGTCTTTATTCCATTGCTTTATTCTCTCTAAGGCTGTTGCCCAATTCTCTGACAGTCAGCCACATTCTAGTCACCAGTGATGTCTGGAAAGGAGTGGAGAATACATGCGCAAGAGAGAGAGTCCCAGTGATCCAGAAATGGAGAGCAGAAGAAAGTGTTTGATTTTCTCTTCAATCTAACTTCCCCTTCATAATTTTTTGGGCGATGTGTGTTATAGAATTCATATATTATAACGTGAAAATAATACATCCTTGAGAGTACAATGATTCCGAATATGTATTTAAGGAAGTTGAGCGGATGTTGAGGAATTTAATTTGCTGCACCAATACATTTAGTTCTGAAGTATCTCAGTCCAAGTTCAGAAGCAGCTTCTGTGTGCAGTGAGATATCCAGTAACATCAATTATTCAGTTACCAAATGAAGATTGCACTTATAGAAGTATAGGGGCAAAGACATCCAATGTAAATCTCTGCCATGTGTCTGACAGTCGCTTCAGGGAACCATGCAGCTCCATTCAATGACTATCTGTCACCTCAAATATTTCGGTCATAATGCAGAAAAAGTGCCAACGTTTCCACCCAATCACTTCAGCCAATCAGTGAGTTGCACACAGTTTCCATCACCACATGCAGTTAATCTGACTACCCTTCCCCTAGACAGCGACCTCAGTCAGGATGGTGATTTACCAGCCTCACTGGAAAGTTTCTGTCAGACAGTGGAAAGAAAAATTGGGACTTAAGAAACTGGGACAGACGTTGACAATTCATTTGGAGCTTCTTTGTCCAAATGAGTTTGGGAACATACGAACAAAAGTAAGCACAGAGACAGCTGTGCGATGGTGGCTGATCTTGTATCTCAACACCATATTCCTGCTTTCGCTCTGAGTAACTTGATGCTCTAAATACGTAAATATATATCAACCTCTTCCCTGAATGTACTAAATGATCCAATCTTCGCAGTCTTCTGTGGTGGAGAATTCTGCCGTTTGACAATCCTCTCAGTGAATAAATGTTTCCTTATCTAAGTCTAAGATGGGTTATCCTGAGACTGTGTCCTCTCATTCTAGACTCCCCAAGCCGGGGAAACGTCTTCTCTGTACCTCATCTATCTAACCCTGTTATAATTTCATACATTTCAATCAAATCTCTTCTCATTTTCTGAACCCTCATAAACACAATCTAAGTCAAACCAAACTCTCTTCATGGTGTAGTCTTGCCATCTGTGTATGAACGTAGTGAAGTTATCCTGAACTTCCTCTGAGTCACGTTCCTTTTTTCGACAGAGACACCAAAACTGCACACAGTACTTCAGGGTGTGGTATCACCAAAGCTTCAGATCACTACATTGAGACATTTTTATTTCCAAACGCAAAACCTCTTGCAAGGCACCATTTGACATTTTAGTTGCTGGCTACACCTATCTGTAAAGTGTGTTGCCAGAAAAATGACATCAGGTCAGACAGCGTCCGAAGAGGAAAATAGTCAATGTTTCTGACATAATCCTTCGTTAGGTCTTGATGAAGGATAATGCCCCAAAACTCGACTCTCTTGCTCCTTGGATGCATCCTCACCCGCTTTCTTTTTCCAGCGCCACACTCTCCAGCATTTGCAGTTGCCAGTCTCCTGTTGACTTTCATTGATGCAAGCAGAAGGTCATCTCCTTGTGCACAAAGTCATCTAACTGCCTTTGTATAATCACAGATCTCAAATTATCATAACTTGGAAATATTGTCTTTTTTTCTGCCCTCTATGCTGTTACTAAATATCATGAAGAGATGGGGCACAATCTATGACGTTCGTCAGTGCCTGCAATCTGTAGAAAAGAACCATTTATTCCAATTGTCATTGTCTAGTCTGACAAACAATTCTCAGTCCGTATCAATATACTCATCACAAACCCATGCAATTAAATTTGTCCATTAGTTTCTTCTGTGAAATTTTATCTAAAGCTCACATTAATGGAAGTCCACCCAATCCACGACTTCGCCATTCTCTATTCCATTCATTATTTTCTCAAAACCCTGCATCCTGACCCTTACCTATTTCTTTTCATTCTTACTAAATGTGCATTTCCCTTTTGTTTATTACAGACTCGAGCAATATCCCACGAATGTTCGGCTAACTGTTTTATCTTTTTGCTTTTCTCTCTGCCATTTCAAATAGTTTGATTACTCGTACCACCCTCCAATCCGCATGTACTTCTCCAAAGTCGGCAGAATTTTGGAAGCGAATCACCAGAATCCAAAAATTTCAAGTTCACAATCTTTAGCCTGGTGAATTGTTAGCGATTAACCCCATTAATTTCCACACAATATTTTTTTTTTTTAATTAACGGATTTTCTTGAATTTCACCCTTCAACTGAAGACTTGTCAGCAGACACTCCTGGGAGGCTATTTGCGAAGAGAAATCCGGAAATACGTGTTTAAGACTTTTACCACTTTCTTTCTCCGGTCCTGTTTCAATTTCCACAAATTTTGATTTTAAATGATTCACGTTTGTTACTTCTGGGCGTAAACACTCCAGGTTAAATTAAACCAGCAACACAGAACATATTTGTCTCGTGAGGTTATCTGTGAGACTTTCAAGACGCCAAGCACTAGTTAAAGTAAAAAGTTAACAATTTTCGTCCTGAAACTACAACAGAGAATAATTAACTAACAACTAACAAACTGGATTGGAGTTTGGTATTTTGGGGAGCATAATTTAAACTGATTGGCCTAATTCGAATTTGATTTTGTCTCTTGGCAACCAGCTACTCTAGCTGTGGGGTCTAACCGTCATATTGTGTCTTGTTCAGAACACTTGGTTCTGTCAAAAAGTTCTGCGAGCTTTTAGAACATAGAACATAGAACATAGAAGAATACAGCGCAGTACAGGCCCTTTGGCCCTCGATGTTGCGCCGATCCAAGCCCACCTAACCTATACTAACCCACTATCCTCCATATACCTATCCAATGCCCGCTTAAATGCCCATAAAGAGGGAGAGTCCACCACTGCTACTGGCAGGGCATTCCATGAACTTACGACTCGCTGAGTGAAGAACCTACCCCTAACTTCAGTCCTATATCTACCCCCCCTTAATTTAAAGCTATGCCCCCTTGTAATACCCGACTCCATACGCGGGAAAAGGTTCACACTGTCAACCCTATCTAAACCCCTAATCATCTTGTACACCTCAATCAAGTCACCCCTAAACCTTCTTTTCTCTAATGAAAACAGCCCCAAGTGTCTCAGTCTTTCCTCATACGATCTTCCTTCCATACCAGGCAACATCCTGGTAAACCTCCTCTGCACCCGTTCCAGTGCCTCCACATCCTTCCTATAGTATGGCGACCAAAACTGCACACAATATTCCAGATGCGGCCGCACCAGAGTCTTATACAACTGCATCATGACCTCAGGACTCCGGAACTCAATTCCTCTACCAATAAAAGCCAATACGCCATATGCCTTCCTCACCGCACTATTTACCTGGGTGGCAACTTTCAGAGATCTGTGTACATGGACACCAAGATCCCTCTGCTCATCCACACTACCAAGTATCCGACCATTAGCCCAGTACTCCATCTTTTTGTTATTCTTCCCAAAGTGAATCACCTCACACTTAGCTACATTGAATTCCATTTGCCACCTTTCTGCCCAGCTCTGCAGCTTCTCTATATCCTGCTGTAACCTGCCACATCCTTCCTCACTGTCAACAACTCCTCCGACTTTCGTATCATCCGCAAACTTGCTCACCCAACCTTCTAATCCCTCTTCCAGGTCATTTATAAAAATGACAAACAGCAATGGTCCCAAAACAGATCCTTGCGGAACACCGCTAGTGACGGCACTCCATGAAGAAACTTTGCCATCAACTACTACCCTCTGTCTTCTTCCATCCAGCCAATTCCTAATCCAAACCTCCAACTCACCCTCAATGCCATATCTCCGTATTTTCTGCAGTAGCCTACCATGGGGAACCTTATCAAACGCCTTACTAAAATCCATATATACCACATCTACCGCTTTCCCCTCATCAACCTCCTTCGTCACCTTTTCAAAGAATTCAATAAGGTTTGTGAGGCACGACCTGCCCTTCACAAAACCATGCTGACTATCCTTGATCACATTATTCCTATCCAGATGTGCATAAATCCTATCCCTTACAATTCTCTCTAAGACTTTGCCCACAACAGAAGTGAGTCTCACCGGCCTATAGTTACTAGGGTTATCCCTACTCCCCTTTTTGAACAAGGGAACCATATTTGCTATCCTCCAGTCTTCTGGCACTACTCCTGTAGACAAAGAGGACATAAAAATCAAGGCCAATGGCTCTGCAATCTCCTCCCTTGCTTCCCAGAGAATCCTAGGATAAATGCCATCAGGCCCAGGGGACTTATCTATTTTCACCTTTTCCAGGATTTCCAACACCTCTTCTCTACATACCTCAAAGCCATCCATTCTACTTATTTGTGACTCAGTATTCACATCGACGACAATGCCCTGTTCCTGAGTAAATACTGAAGAAAAGTATTCATTCAGTGTCTCCCCAATCTCTTCCGTCTCCACATGCAACTTCCCACTACTGGACCTATTCCTACCCTACTCATTCTTTTATTCCTAACATACCTATAGAAAGCCTTAGGGTTTTCCCTAATCCTACCGACTAAGGACCTTTCATGTCCCCTCCTTGCTGCTCTTAGCTCTAGTTCTTTTAGTTTTTTTTAAAGGTACAGTACACTTCTACATCTTCGGAATACATTTGACATCACATTTGTTTTAAACTGCATGGATCTACAAAACATTCACTTTACACTCACTTTATTGTCTTCCTTGTACTTTTATTCTCACTGTAGATTGTTGCAGTCTTGGCCAATTTTTTTCATCTTCTCTTACTGTATTCTGAACTGCTCCGAAAGCTCAGGCTTGTCTTTGTTCTGAACATTTTAGTCATTTCCTCTTTGGATCCAATAATTTTCCTAATGTCGTTTGCAAGATCTAGCTGAGACACATTTCCTTTACCAAGCTGAAAAATATAGATTACTCTTTTAAAAAAAACTCTTCATAGGCACACGTAGGCACGGAAGCAGTTTGGATTCTTACAACAGCATATGCAGAAACAAACAAGCATTGGAGTTTTACGCTATCCATTAAACAAACCAAAAGCATTTCTTACTTGCACAAAATTATATCGACATACAATTGAGGTACGAGGAGCGAGAGAGAGAGCGAGAGCGAGAGATAGACAGATCGAGAGAGTGAGGGGTAGAGAGAGAGATAGATAGATAGATAGATAGATAGATAGATAGATAGATAGATAGATAGATAGATAGATAGATAGATAGATAGATAGATAGATAGATAGATAGATAGATAGATAGATAGATAGATAGATAGATAGATAGATAGATAGATAGATAGATAGATAGATAGATAGATAGATAGATAGATAGATAGATAGATAGATAGATAGATAGATAGATAGATAGATAGATATATGGATGGAGAGTGAGAGTGAGTGAGAGAGAGAAAGAGAGAGATATGTTTACTTGTAATTTCTACCATACGCAACTAATATATTAAAAATGAGACAACGTTCCTTCAGGGCCGAGGGTGCTGTATGGATATCACAAACGATTCAGACGTGCAAAACATAACCGGCATAAGAAATGCAAAACACGCAAGGTACAGTGTAACAAAATAATTAAAAATAATGGACATTTTTTCAGCACTATTTTGGAGTCTGTGCAAAGAATTTCAGATGGGAAACAGTCCAATCATACAGTGTTAAGGAGCCTGATGGTTTGGGGGAAGAAACTGTTGTACAATCTGGCTGTTAGAGACTGAATACTCCGGTATGTTCTGCCAGACGACAGGATGGAGAAGAGTTTGAGTGAGGGATGTGTTGTATAAATGTCTGTCAAGGAGGGAGGAGGGTCTTACAACTAAATGGACCCTCATTGAACCAGCACAAAATCTTCAGATATTTATAAATCAACAGACGCCTATTGAACGTCAGCACAAAGACTTTAGACATTGACAACCGAACGGACACCCATTGAAATTCAGCACAGTCTTTAGATGTTGGCCTTCCACTATTCTGCTTTGACTGCATCTATGGTGCTTAACTGCAGTCCTGAGTGCATCGGACTGAACATTGTGCCACACGAGGTCGAGGTCAACTTTTGGCTCAGGAAAACCAATCAGTTTCTGCAAAGACCGACTTTCACTGAGTTGGTCGTCCTTCAGTTATTATCAATACTTTCTTCAACTGCATCTAGGGGGACAAAGCAATGAATACAGATGGAACTGCTCAGTGTGAACTTCATCAAGAAAAAAAAAGCTGTGCCTTTCTCCAGATATCTTTTAGAATTTTACTTGCCAGGAAGATATGTATGACAGTCTCTATGCTCATGCAGTCACTTCGGGGGCAGCGTGAGGTGGTGAGTAGAGTCCGGATGTACATCCAGGATCTCACAAGATGTGCCGTTCTCACCACCGCCCAAGCAATATCTTAGTTCTTGTTGCAAACTCCTATCAAAGGAGTTCTGACAAATGACTTTGATGCTTTGCTGTATTGTTGCTGTACCAGACGGAAATTATGAATTATTTTACTTCATGTGCACGTTCCTTACGTACTAGCCATTGCCTCTCCTCTAGGCAAAAACAAGGACTGCAGATGCTGGAAACCAGAGTCTACATTAGAGAGGTTCTGGAAAAGCACAGCAGGTCAGGCAGCATTCGAGATGCAGAAAAATCAACGTTTCGGGCAAAAACCCTTCATCAGGCTTATCCTCTGTCAATTCTTTTAGAAAGGTTCCCCAATCCATGCTTGCCAACTTTATCATCAATTCCTTCTTGTTGCCTTTACTTAGATTCAGGATCTTAGTTTCAGGTTTAATTTCTTCCCTCTCCATCTGAACAAACAATTCTACCATTTTATAGCTACTGTTTTCAGTGGACACAAAACAATAAGTTTGTAAACTAATATCATACTATTGCAAAATAACCAATCCATAATATCCTCTTCTCATGTGTATTCCTCAACTTGTCCAGTTCTCAACTGTACCAGGCTCAGATTGATCTCTTTCCTCACTATTCCCTGGGTTCCAATCCCCCCCCCCCGCCCCCCCCCCCGACCTAACCTTACTAGTTTAATTCCTCTAGAGCAGCTCTAGAAAATTTCCCTGCCTTTATATTAGTCCCCTTCCAATTTAGGTGCAAACCTTCCTTCTTGTACAGGTCACTTCTACCCCGAAAGAGATTCCAATGATCTAAAAATGTGAAATCCGTCTCCCATACACCAGCTCCTCAGCCATGCATTCATCTGCTATATCCTCCTATTCCTGCCCTCACTAACTCGTAGCATCGGGAGTAAGCCAAATATTATGACTCTCGAGGACCAAGCAACGGAGAGAACTCCAGAGGCAACCACACTTTTCCCAGTCCAGGAATTGCATATGCACGGTCAAGATCCCATCCGTACAATCACATGGATCTGAGTATATACCCAATGATGGAGGGGAAGGAGGGGAAAAGAATGGGTCAACATTCAATACGCTCAGGAACACGCTGCAATTTCTGATTGACAGACGGTTTGTCATACACAGGGGCACACAGAAACGAGCAGCAGGAGGCCTTTCAGCCCTTCATGTCTGGTCCTCCTGCCTGCCAGTAGATGGTGGTTCATTAAATTGTACCATCAAACCCGCATTTCGTGTGCACCTGTGCACTGCACCACCGCAACCCCCATCCCGCAATTTGTATTTGAATCTATCTATCTCCAAATTCAGCAATACTGAACGGCGTGACAAAGTGACTGCAGATAAAGGGGAAGAGGTAACGGCAAACGTCAGGGTCAGATGGAAAGAGGGTGCAGGAGTGATTGAAAATGACGGACTGGCTGTGAGTGATGGGTTCAGCTGCAACATTGGGTCTTCACTACCTGCCCTGTGGATGACTGTGAAAGACTGGCAGGAAAGGTCACTGCATTTCCCCTGCAGGGGAAGAGCGGGAGGGTCAGAAATAGTCCCTCCCGAACCATCGTAACTGTCTGACTCTCTGCATAGCTCATAATAAACACTATTACAACAAGGGAAAGGCTCCGGGTGCTGGTGATCCCTTCATCTGAATGAGTTATTTTCACAGACACATTTTTTGAGAATGAGTTCATTCAGTCCACCTTCCGTCAGCTCCCCTGTTTTCTCTCTATCTCTGCCCCTTTCTGTTTATCTTTGTCTGTTCCTCTGTTCCTCTCTCGAACTGCCCCCATCTCTCAGCTTCTTGATCAGTCTCTCTCTCTCTGTCTTGCTCTGTGAGCCTCCCTGTCTGTATTGTTGTCTCTCTCTCTACCTCTTTATCTGTTTGTTTGTCTCTCTGTATCCGTCTGTGACTATCCTTCTTTGGCTCACTGTCTATCTTTCGCTGTCTCTCTGTCTCGCCTTCGCTCTCTCTGCATCTTTCTCACATTGACCATGTCAGACACTTGTCACATACTCACATCCCATCATTCCCCAGGCAGTGATTTTGCAAAATGCACAGTGCACAGATACAGGAGCAATATTTTGGCACATTACCGTAATTAAGTTTGATGGAGTTTGATCATCGACCTGTCCTCTCCCTGTGGTTGGGTGGAACGTGTGTTTATGTGTTTTCCTTTCGGTGTGTGAGGGTCTCTGCGTGTCTCTGAGTGTCACTGCCATTGTGAGGACGTCACTCTGAGTGTATGTCCCTCAGTTTTTGTCATTGGGTATGACCCTGAGTGCGACACTTTAAGAGTGCATTTATGCGCGTAAGTTTCCCTTTGTGGGTATTGGGAAGTACGTCGGTGACGATATATTCATGTGTTTATGTATTTTGGAGTGCTATTCAGTCTCTATGAGAGGGTTTCCGTGAAGGTGAGTGTATTTTATGTGGGTGTATGTTACGGTGCCTGTGTGATTGCATATCTTGTGCTTGCACGTGTGCATCTGTTCTGTTTTTGACTATGTATGTGATGTTTGTGGGGTTACTGTCGTATGACTGCGTAGCTTTGCATGTGTATATATGTGTGTTACTGTCAGGATGTCATGATGGTGCTGTGACCCCGTGTGAGTATCTCTGAGTGTCAGTGCATTATTGTGGGTGTGTCGAGCATATCTCTACCTGGCTACTTTCTTGTTTAACAGAGAACATATAACATAGAATATGGAATATAGAACATAGATCAATACAGTGCAGAACAGGCAATTCGGCCTTTGATGTTGTGCCGACCTGTGAACTAATCTAAGCTCTTCCCCTACACTTTCACATCATCATCCATATGCTTATCCAAGGGATGTTTAAATGCCCCAAATGTGGCTGAGTTAATTACTTTAGTCGGCAGGGTTTTCCACGCCCTTACTCCCTCTGAGTTAAAAAAAAGCCTCTGAAATTTGTCTTAAATCTATCACTTCTCAAATAGCAGCTATGTCCCCTCGTACTTGCAGTCTTCACCATCCTAGGAAAAATACTCTCACTGTCCATCCTACCTAATCCTCTGATCATTTTGTATCTATCTATTTAATCCCTGTTAGCCTTCTTCTCTCCGATGAGAACAGACCCAAGTCCCTCAGCCTTTCCTCATAAGACCTTCACTCCAGACCAGTCAACAGCCTGGTAAATCTCCTCTGCACCTTTTCCAGTGTTTTCACATTCTTCCTGTAATGGAGCGACCAGAGCTGTACACAATATTCCAATGGAGGTCGCACTAGTGTTTTGCACAATTTGATGGCATCATGGCTCCGGAATTCAATCCCTCTGCCAATAAAAGCTAATGCACCGTATGCCTTTTTAACAGAACAATCAATCTGGGTGGCAACTTTCAGACGTCTATGTACATGGACTCCAAGGACCCTCTGCACATCCACATTACTAAGAATCTTCCCATTGACCCAATATTCTGCCATTCTGTTATTTTTCGCAAAGTGAATCAACTTGTATTTATCTGCTTTGAACTGCATCTGCCACCTCTCAGCCAAATTTAAGCAGTTGAGTGTTGTTCAGACTGTGTTTGGCTGTCCGTCCGTGTGTCAAGATCTTTCTGTGCACCAGCAGGATCTCTCTGTGCCTCTCTGTGGATGTGTCTCTGTTTGTTTATGGAACTCTCACTCTGTCTACATCAAATTTTAGTTGTGGTTCTGTGTTTGAATGTCTCTCACTCTGAGTTTATTTCTATATGCGTGTGAGGTTGTGGGTGTGATTCTGTGTCTGTGTGGAGGTGAGTTCCTAAATCATGAAGAGGAGGAGCCAGTGTTGGACTGAGGTGGACAAAGATAAAATGTGTGTGCATTCTGTCTGTACATGGGCATGTTCCGATGTTTCTCGTGTGTGTGTGTGTGTGTGTGTGTGTGTGTGTGTGTGTGTTTCTGTAGTCTTTGTGTGGCTGAGTTCCCACTATTCAGTTTGACTGTGTTATTGTGCACGTGCGCATATGTGTTTTGTTCCTCACTCTGTTCACATATCTCATTGCGACTGTACTTGTGTGTGTGTGGGTATGTTTTTGTGTGTATGTATGTCTGAGTGTGCTTCTGTGTCCATGTGTATGTGTATGCATGTGAGGGTTAGGGCATGTTTCCCTGTGTATGTCTATGTGAGTATGAAAGAGTGCTGATGTGTTTCTGTGTCCCTCTGGGTATGGTTCTGTCTCTGACTAATCATGAGACTACCTCTCCTGAAAAAGGACAAGTGAACCCGACGGTGCAAAGATTGCTCTCAAAGCCGTATTTCTGGCAGCCAGGGAAATACCTAAATATCAATATCAGTACCTCCTACACTCTGATAGATGAACTGTTACTACAGTTCAAGGACCTAAGCCGAATGAACGAAACAATGCAAGGGAATATTCGACGAAAGGCATTATTCCAGTTCATTCCAGTTTGAATCAAGGATACAACAAAGAAACATTTTGTTGGAGCTGTTTGTATCCATTTAGAAACATTGTTACATATAGGATCATAAAGTCATATAATGTCAGAGTGAAATTAGGCCATTCAGCCCATCGAGTCAGCTCTGTGGTTTGATCATGAAGGATCTGCTTTTCAATTCTACTCTGCTCCCTTCTCCCCATAACTTTTGATCCCATTACCAATCAAGAATCCATAGATCTCTATTTAAAATACATTTGTTATGTACCAGGCCAGACCCTCCCAAAACATTTCAACATGGTAGCACAGACCCTAACTTTTCAACTTGTTTTGAGCAGGTGCAAACTGGATGTTCCAGGAGCTGATCAAAACGCTCTGTTTTAAGTAAACAGAATTTATTTAATAGTACCGAATGAAATACAAACAAAAGAAAACAGAACACAAATAACTTCCCTTATCCAAAACTCAACAGACTATCCCAATTAAATGATTATTTCAAATTCCTCCAATAATCCCCGGAAACATACCATGGCAAAACAGGTAACATCAAACAAAGGGTCTTAGAGGAGAGATGTCGCTCAGAGCTTCAGTATGGAACACCTTCTTCCTTGCGGTCATTTTTTAACCAGCAGCCAAATAAAATTTACTGCTTCCAAATACCAGTCCAAACCAAACCATCCGACGCCTGGAGGAAGAACGCATCACCTTCCAACTTGAGGCCCTGCAACCACAGAGAATGAATGTGGATTTCGCCAGTTTCCTCTTTTCCCCTCCCCCCACATTATCCCAGTCCCAAGCCTCCAACTTTGCATCACCCTCTTGACCAATCCATTCTCTTTCCCATATATCCAATCCACCCTCCTCTCTGATCTATAACCTTCTCCGCTATCTTCATCTACCTATTACATTGTAAGCTACCTTCATCCCAGCCCCAAACCCCTCCAATTTAACTCTCAGAACGCCGGCTCACAAGCATAACACCTAATGAAGGACTTATACCTGAAATGTGGATTCTCCTGCTCCTTGGATGCTGCCTGACCTGCGGTGCTTTTCCAGCACCACAATCACGGCTCTGATCTGCAGCATCGGCAGTGTTCACTTTCTCCCAAAACCCCCAAAAAACCAAGAGAACAGCTGAGCTGGGAAAGCTGCCCATTCTCCTTTCACTGAATAGGTGTTTTATTAACAAAAAAACTTGACAGCCTTTTGCTTGAGGCCGTGTCTGTTCGCCATCATGAAACTAGTCCGACAACCCACCCAAACCAGTCACCCCACAATTGCTGCATTTACAAACACTCTGCATAAAAACCAAGGACAACACAACTTTTGTAAAGGAGTAGCATCATCACACATTCAATGTCCTGGTCTCCACATTCCTCGATGGCAATGATTTCTACCGATAACTACATTTTGGCAGAAGAAATTCCTTTCTGTCTCAGTTCAAAAGGTCGTTCTTTCAGTCTGAGACTGTGCCCTCCGGTCCTAGTCTCTTCTACATGTGGAAACAGGTGACAAGAAGAAGCTGAAATGGCAGGACTCTTTACAAAAGGAAGTACAATGCTTGCCTGAGGCTGTGAATGACAATCTCTGGGACTGCTTTGAATTGATGGACTGGATCTTGTTCAATTACTGAGCGGAAAACCTGGATGACTACATCACCACCGTCACGAAAATCATCATCAAATGCATGGAGGACTGCATATTGAAGAAGTCAATCCTAGTATTCCCCAAGCATAGACGTTGAGTGAACTGGGAAATCCACTCCCAACTGAAGAACAGAATATTAAAGTGGGAAGATCCAGACCTATACAGGAAATCCAGATCTGAGTTCCGCAGGGCCATCAGGGATGCCAGACCACATAAGAGGCCCTTACCTACCTGACCGACACCCTCCACCGATGGCAAGGCGTCAAGAACTTTGCGGGATACAAAATGAAACAGAACAAGCTATCAGACGAAGACACACTCTGCGGCACTCAATGCTCCCTCTGCTCGATTTGAGCATAATGCCAGGGGCACATTGTCCCCTGCCCAAACAGCCCCTGACACATCTATCCCCTCAGTTATCACTGCAGGCGTCATAAGGGTAATCCTGAGAGTCAACCCAAGGAAAGCAGCGGGCCTGGATGGAGTCCCCGGCCTTGCAGTTAGATCTTGTATGGACCACCTGGCGGAAGTTTTCACTGACATTTTCGACCTCAGCCTCCAACAAGCTGAAGTCCCCATCTTCTTCAAGAAGATGATCACGATCCCCGCAACTAAAAAAAACACATGCAATGTGCCAACTTGCATTCCCAGCTATTTTTCTGTCATCTGCAAATTTGGTAACAGTACATTCACCTCCTTCCTGCAAGTCACTTGCATTCACAGGATTGCAGATTTTATATGGACAATATTATAGAGTGGTATGGTGGCTGAATGGGTAGGACTGCTGTCTAACAGCATCAGGGTCTCGGGCTTGATCCCAGTCTTGAGTGACTGTGTATGTGGGGTTTGCCCATTCTCCCTGTAACTGCATGGGTTTCATTCGGGTGCAAATGTTTCCTTCAACAGTCCAAATCCATGCAAGTTAGGCGAATTGACCATGCTATATTGTCCACGGTATTTATTGATGTGTAGGTAAGGTGCATTATTCATGGCAAACATAGAGTAGTAGGGACATGGTTCTGGGTGGGATAGTCTTCAGAGGTTCAGTGTGGACTTGTTGCGACTAATGGACTTTTTCAACGCTGTAGAGATTCTATGAACACATATTATTTATCGTATGTTGGAGTTCCTTGTGCCTGTACAAATATTGTTGTACATTAGAGCTGATTGTGTTTATATATTATATTATTGTGCATTGAAACTAATTATATCGATATAGAAATATTGTTCTATATTGGAGCCGTTCGAGTGTATATATAAATATTAGAACAGTTCATGTTTATATGCAAGTACTGTTGTTTATTGGAGCTGTTCTATTTATATAACAACACTGTATTATCTCATGTTAAAGGGTGCCTTTCTTCATCCTGTCAGTCACACTCTGTCTGACCCTGTGGGGTGTTGCTGAGATCCTACATGACTTTGGGATCGATCTGCAGTCACAACGCCGGGCACAGGGGCGGCGGCATAGAACAGCGGCGGTCACGTGTTAACTGTTGTTGGGAATGACTATGCAAGAACACGGTCTCTGCGTATTGTTACACAGAGAGAGAGAGGGTTAAAGATTGTAACAGGGAGAGAATGCGATAAATAATAATGGGAAGACGATTAAATAGACAATAGGAGAGGGTTTACTAGAGAGTAATAGAGAAAAAAAGCTAAATACAGGGAAACAGGGAGAGGATTAAATACAGAAAAGGGAGAAGATTCAATAGAAAGTAATGTGGGAGACGTTTATAGAAAAGAACAGGTTGATTCCTGATGCACAGGGAGAAGGTTAATGCAGGGAAGCTGCACAGATTACAATGAGGCCAGCTGGATGGCTCGAATTTAATATGAGATCCCTGATAGGGGCTGTTACCCTGGTAAATCAGGTAGTCCTGGCTGACAGATATAAACAGGAGAGTCAGGGATTCTGCTTTTTCGAGGAAAGAGCTATGAGCTAGCTGGGTCAGTGTCATGTATTATGCAAGTAAAAATGCAGAGTGACTTGATGACAGTTTACCAGCCTTTGTGGAATGTGACAGGATTGAATACAGAGCAAAAGGGAGAGTTTTCAATACAGGGGAGTTGGGTGAGCGTTACATTGGGGGAAAGAGAGTGGAGTGAACACCGAGAAATAAAGTAAGAATGAAATGGAGAGTACTGAGGACAGGGCTGAATTCATGATTGCAGGGAGAGAGTTAAATACACTGGAAACGGAGAGGGTTCAGTACATCGTGGAGAGGTTTTAAAATGAGACTGATAGTAAAAGTGTAAGTTAAAGAGCAATAAGGAGAAAGTTGAATCCAGATTTAGTGTTAGTGATTTAATGTGTGGTTTTTAAAGAATAAATTCAATGGAGGGTAATTGTGAGAGGGTTGAAGAAAAGTAAAAGGGACAGGCTCAATAGAGAATTTAAAACAGGGAGAGGGTTTAAAACAGGGAAGAGAGAGAGAGAGTTAAATAAATATAGTTTAATACAGATAATGATCAGGCTAAGTCAGGAGTAAAGGAGAATTAAATACTGACACCAGGATTCCTGTTCCAGGTTGACAATGCTGCTGCTGTAGACACCACCGATGGCATCTTTCACCGTGATCACTGCCACAAGGAACAGAAGAACAAGACGAAGACGAGAGAGAAAAGAAGAAAGAACTTCCGACCGGCCTGATGATCAGATGTTAACAGGCTCCGGAGACTAAACGCTCTATCCTGCCACCGGCGCCATTCGAAAATAAAATTCACGATGAAGAGGCAAGGGAGATTGACAAGGACACCTGTGAAGTGAGACTAGCCAAGTTGGATTTGGTTTCAGATAATCTACTGATGTCAAGTTAGTGTTCTTCTCTGACCACTGCCTCCTGCTGGCCTGCAAGGGAACATGGAATCTGAAAGTGAAACTGTCAAAACCAGAAAACATGGAGGAGTTAAAAATGGTTACACAAGTTGGAGGAACGTGAAGCCCTCCTTTGAGTCTTCATCAGACTTGTGGGAATCTGTCAAGGGGAACATCAAGAGGATCTTTATTCTCAAAGGTGATCTATAGGTGAGAGAAAAAATGAGAAAACTCCAGAAAAGATTTTTAGAACTTCCTACTGGAGCTGATAGTTGGGGTTTATGTCATGGGTGATCTCTAGAAGGTGAAGAGCCAGTAAGCATCATTCTTTACTTCAGAAGTGGCTTGGAAAAGTAGACTCCAAGGCAAGAGTGTAAATGATATGTGGAACTTGTTCAAGGGGCAACTATTGAGTGTCCTTGATAATTATGTACCTGTCAGGCAGGAAGGAAAGGGTCGTGTGAGGGAGCCGTGGTTTAATAAGGAATTGGAATCCCTTGTTAAATGGAAGAGGGCGGCCTACCTCAAGATGAGACGTGAAGGTTCAATTGGGGCGATTGAGAGTTATAGGGTAGCCAGGAAGGACCTGAAGAGAGAGCTAAAAGCAGCAAGGAGGGGACATGAAAGGTCCTTAGTAGATAGGATTAGGGAAAACCCTAAGGCTTTCTATAGGTATGTTAGGAATAAAAGAATGACTAGGGTAGGAATAGGTCCAGTCAAGGATAGTAGGGGGAAGTTGCGTGTGGAGGCGGAAGAGATTGGGGAGACACTGAATGAATACTTTTCTTCAGTATTCACTCAGGAACAGGGCATTGTTGTCGATGAGAATACTGAGGCACAAATAAGTAGAATGGATGGCTTTGAGGTATGTAGAGAAGAGGTGTTGGAAATCCTGGAAAAGGTGAAAATAGATAAGTCCCCTGGGCCTGATGGCATTTATCCTAGGATTCTCTGGGAAGCAAGGGAGGAGATTGCAGAGCCATTGGCCTTGATTTTTATGTCCTCTTTGTCTACAGGAGTAGTCCCAGAAGACTGGAGGATAGCAAATGTGGTTCCCTTGTTCAAAAAGGGGAGTAGGGATAGCCCTAATAACTATAGGCCGGTGAGTCTCACTTCTGTTGTGGGCAAAGTCTTAGAGAGAATTGTAAGGGATAGGATTTATGCACATCTGGATAGGAATAATGTGATCAAGGATAGTCAGCATGGTTTTGTGAAGGGCAGGTCGTGCCTCACAAACCTTATTGAATTCTTTGAAAAGGTGACGAAGGAGGTTGATGAGGGGAAAGCGGTAGATGTGGTATATATGGATTTTAGTAAGGCGTTTGATAAGGTTCCCCATGGTAGGCTACTGCAGAAAATACGGAGATATGGCATTGAGGGTGAGTTGGAGGTTTGGATTAGGAATTGGCTGGATGGAAGAAGACAGAGGGTAGTAGTTGATGGCAAAGTTTCTTCATGGAGTGCCGTCACTAGCGGTGTTCCGCAAGGATCTGTTTTGGGACCATTGCTGTTTGTCATTTTTATAAATGACCTGGAAGAGGGGTTAGAGGGTTGGGTGAGCAAGTTTGCGGATGATACGAAAGTCGGAGGAGTTGTTGACAGTGAGGAAGCATGTGGCAGGTTACAGCAGGATATAGAGAAGCTGCAGAGCTGGGCAGAAAGGTGGCAGATGGAATTCAATGTAGCTAAGTGCGAGGTGATTCACTTTGGGAAGAATAACAAAAAGATGGGGTACTGGGCTAATGGTCGGATACTTGGTAGTGTGGATGAGCAGAGGGATCTTGGTGTCCATGTACACAGATCTCTGAAAGTTGCCACCCAGGTAAATAGTGCGGTGAGGAAGGCATATGGCGTACTGGCTTTTATTGGTAGAGGAATTGAGTTCCGGAGTCCTGAGGTCATGATGCAGTTGTATAAGACTCTGGTACGGCCGCATCTGGAATATTGTGTGCAGTTTTGGTCGCCATACTATAGGAAGGATGTGGAGGCATTGGAACGGGTGCAGAGGAGGTTTACCAGGATGTTGCCTGGTATGGAAGGAAAATCGTATGAGGAAAGACTGAGGCACTTGGGGCTGTTTTCACTAGAGAAAAGAAGGTTTAGGGGTGACTTGATTGAGGTGTACAAGATGATTAGGGGGTTAGATAGGGTCGACAGTATGAACCTTTTCCCACGTATTGAGTAGGGTATTACAAGGGGGCATAGCTTTAAATTAAGGGGGGGTAGATATAGGACAGATGTTAGGGGTAGGTTCTTCACTCAGCGAGTCGTTAGTTCATGGAATGCCCTGCCAGTAACAGTGGTGGACTCTCCCTCTTTATGGGCATTTAAGAGGGCATTGGATAGGTATATGGAGGATAGTGGGTTAGTGTAGTTTAGGTGGGCTTGGATCGGCGCAACATCGAGGGCCCAAGGGCCTGTACTGCGCTGTATTCTTCTATGTTCTATGTTCTATGTTCTAAGTCTCCAAGATAATCTCTAAGATAATCAACAAATCTTTTTCTGCCAGAATGCATGACATGAATTCCACAAACAGTGCGGCACCTCGGTCATTCCATTCCTCTCTCACAGAGGTCACAGGCAACTGTACATAGGAGAGGATTTACCAACAATTATCTCTTAATAGGATGAATAAAGGCCTCGAGTCCTCAGACAATAGTAAGTTTCCACGAAGTGATGCCTTACTGGCCGAGTTGCGATGTGATCGGCCAGGTCCTGTTGTTGGTGTAGGACAGCCTGCTACAAAGAGGTCACCTGTGTGATTCCATGAGGAAAGGTTCCACACCCCGCCCAACCCCCCCCCCCCCCCCCCCGCCCCCCACCCCCAACTACGATCAGAATGGGGACAGAGACGGCTATTGACCAATTTCATTGTGAGTATGGATTTAAAAATCCTGTTATGGTCTTCACCAATACCACACACATAATCACAAAGAATAAGTAATGAAAGTGAGTTTCCGAAAGTAACTGTGTCACTGAACACATCCAGGACTGCGGATCTCCTCAAATTCAAAGTGTAAATCTCCTGAACTAACTCGGTCCCCAAATCTGTGGGGCACGTAAGGGAAGTGCTTGATCCTTAAGACTGGGATTCTGAAGCACAACATCTTGATGGAGGCAGAAATGGTCTCTGTTGCTTTGCTCTTTCACTCACAGATTTTCTATTTCTCAGAGGAGTTTCATATGCATCCTCAATGAGGTTGCTCCTCGATGGTTATATCAGCTCCAATCAATACGCATCGGCCTAGCAGAATGAGAGTGTCCTGAAGATATTTCATAGCTGACTCTCAGCGATACATGAGCTGTACAGCAGCAGACACGGGTGAGTCATTCTCTGTTCCCTGCAGTGTCCCGCACAAGTGCAGTGAAGAAACGTAAGATAGCTGACCGATGAATTGATCGAATAGTTTGAAAGGAGATGTGAAGGTGAAGCCAGAGAGGGATAAAAGTGAAAATTTGTCAACTTCCTGAAACGTTTGAGCGGTAGTCAATAGTGTCACTAAGTCCTTTAGTGATGGAGAAGTGAGTCTTCGTGTGAGGACTGGTAAAGGAGAGAAAACAGAGAGTGGGAACAACATTTCATTTACATGTTCTCAAGCTGGCATTGTGAATCTTTACTTGAGACGCAGTGTTTGCAATCTCTATCAATGACAGACAACACAATGTTAGGTGAGACGGTAAAAGACAAGGATTAAATGGCAATGCTGAAAAGAGGAAGGGCAGGTTCAGTGTGAGTGAGCAAGTCATAGCCTGACCACCATATTGTGGAGAAATGTGAGGCTCTGTCTCTTCATTTCAGCCTTGGAAAGATTTCAGGCATCAATAAATTTCTCGATGTTTTTCCATGTCCGAAATAAAGAGACAATAAGAGGTCTTTCTTTCCATTCAATGCCGGCGATTTCCATTATTCTGTTTAAAACTCCCCTTAGATTCTTTTGAATTCCAGGAACACAACCCAGAGTTTGTGTCATTTCAGGCACTCAGAGTTGAACCATGATTTGCCACCTATCTTTCGAGGCAATCAATGCTGCAGTCAAATGGACATGGACTACCCAGTCCCCACTCTTTCATTGTTGTTTCCTTTCTGCAAATTCAAGCCACTACTGTGTTAGCATCAAGTGACAGCAAGAGAAAAACCTAAAATTGCTGATTGACTCTTTTAGAAGCATCTGTCTTGACATGACAGAATCCAGGATGAGAAATGAGGGTGCACTGTGTGTGAACCAGGGGTGTGGTCGAGAAAATGTGTAAAGTGAAAAATGGCCGAGGTCCTGGTACACATTGGGACCAACAACATTATGTGATAAAATAACTCTTCAGTGTCTTGTATTCTGAATTACCATTTATTTACAAATGCATAGTCTTTCACAGTGGCGTCTCACTGAGTCAGGTATTCAGCAACTCAATATCGCTGACATTCACCCTTGACAATCAGCTAGGTGTCCCTGACTGGCACAGATTAACAGCCCCAATCAGGGATTTCATATCCTAGGTTTAGAGTTCTTACCAGCGCGTTACTTGTCGAATTTCAGGGGATCTTCAATAACATATGCATTAAGTGATGCAGTTACTGTGGAAACCTAACTTTTTCATTTATTATTTTGTCTTTATGATGATGTGCGAGGTATTTGTTCAGAAAAAGACTGAAATAATACATCAATATTTTGAACTGTTCACATCTGCCCAAGAAGCAAAAATCACAATGCACTAATTGATTACATCTCCCAGCATTGTATTAACACAAAAGCAAAGTTGTAAGCATGCAGAAATTTATTACATTTTCTCCAAAGGTTACGGACATAATGAGATAGTATTATGTAACAATATTATTGTATTTCGGAAGAATTATCATAAAATGCTCAAATTGTTTATTACAACGAAGAATGAAGAAACTGAATTTGAAACCAGAGCCCTGAATTTAAATACCGGGAACAACAAGGAATTGATGCATAAATGGCCAAAAACCTGATTGAGTTCACAGGGAACAGAGAGTGGTGCTGGAAAAGCACAACGGGTCAGCAGCATCTGAGAAGCAGGAAAATCGCAACCTCTGGCATAAGCCATTAATGCGGAAGCAGATGATTCCTGATGAAGAATCTATGCCCAAAACATGTGCTCTCTTGCTCCTTGGATTCTGCCAGAATTGCTGTATTCCAGCACCAGACTCTCAACTCTGATCTTCAACATCTGCAATGCACACTTTCTCAGTGGATAAGCAATGGCTAAAAAGTAAGAAACATATTAATGAATCACAACCATTATTCAATCACCTCAAACACAATAATTAAACAGGAAAGGTACCAATGGGCAGCGCTGCCTGATTCCAGGACAGTTCGTGAAGCTTTCTGATTCCCACCCATTTATAGAAACTGCACTAACGAAGTTGGTACACAGCAGGCTAATCCAATTGCAGCTCTCTGCCCCAAAGCCAGTTTTGTAGAGTAAGTCACACGTGTTTGTGTGTGATTTCCTGTCAAAGGCCTTCTCCTGGTCCAGGCTGATCAGGTAGCTTTCCTACCTTACTACCCAACACATAGAAAATTACATCACAAAGGAGCACTAGGCTCTCAGATGTCATCCTTAGCAGTACAGTACAGGTTTGGTCGGGGTGAATCACAGATCCCACAGCACACCTGACCTCGTTGGCAATTATCTCAAAAAGGATTCTGTAAACTGCATTTAGCAGTGAAACAGGTCGTCAGTCCTTCCTATCCCCCTTCCCATTGTAGATGAGAGGGATGATACTTTCCTGTTGGATTCACACAGACTACCTGTTTGAAGCATACTGCTGTCCACTTCCAGAATGTCCAGTCATGTGCCAATCATGTGCCACAAAGGTGGAAACAACTCAGGTGGTAAGACATCACTTCTGGAAATTGTACTCTTTTCTAGGAGTACAGGAGCAACTGGGAGGATGTGATGTCTGTGTGCTTCGTGTCATGAAGACTGGCAAAAAAGGATTTGCTGATCCTCAGTTCTGTCCGTTGGTCGCTCTGTCAGTAGAAATCCTTTTAATCCAGACTCATCCAACAATTAGCCTCAAGGTCTGACTTCACAAATAACGAAAGATTGTTTCGTCTGTTCCTTTTACCACAAGCTGTCATAAAGGCCACAAGTTATTCTCAGCAAACAGTTCCCAATTCACAGCTCGAAACACAGTTCAATAATAGAACACAAATGACAAAATGTCAGTGAAGGTTCTGTCACCTCTGCTGTATTGTTCACCTTCTCCTTTGAGAAGTCTCTATGCGGATATGAATAGGAAGGGTTTAGATTGAAATGGGCCAAATGGGACAATTTAGTGGATCAAATCGGCACGGCTAAATTTCTAAATGATTTATTTATTGTCACATGTACAGAAGTCTAGTGAAAAGCTCTGTTTATGAGCAATACGGGCAGATGCTATGAAACAAAAAGTCAGTGAAGGTTCTGACGAAGGGCTCCTAATGAAATGTTCATTACCTGCTCATTGGATGCTGCCTGACCAGCTGTGCATTTCCAGCACCACTCTAATCTTGACTCTAATTTCCAGCATCTGCAATACCCAGTTCTGCCGGGAAGTTGTCCCTGAACCTGCTGGAGTGTATGTTCAGGCTTCTGCTCCTTCTGCCTAATGGAAGAAAATGTGGATGATCATTACCGGGTGAAGTCAATCGATGGAAGTTTGGCTCAAGCAATGGCCTAGGTTGTCAGAACGTCAGACTGGGAAGAGGTAGAAAATTGATGTGATTAATGAATTGATTGAATGAACAGCAATTTCTGTTTTTGTTTCTAATTAACAGCATCCGCAGTTCTTTTGGTTTTGTTCAGCCCCTTCTCCAGCCTGTTATACTGGAGGAGGCCATTCAGCAGGTGGAAGCAATGGCTAAGTGGAATTATCACTGGACTGTAAATCCAGAAGCCCGGTAATGTTCTGGGGACCCGGACGCAGCAGATGGTAGAATTTGCATTCAATAAAAGTCTGAAATTGAAGAGTCTAACGATGATTGGTGGTCAATTCACTCATACCCTTTCGGGAGGAAAATTGCCACCCTGCCCTCATCAGTACGACATATAACTCCCAACCAACAACAATGTGGTTGACACTTACCTGCCCTCGAGGAAATTAGGGATTTTCAATAAATGCTGGTGCTAGCCAGTGACACACGCATCCCCTCAATGAATAAAAATAAAAACCCTTCTTGAAACGTTATCAGAGGAATTGGGAATTTGAGGAGGCGACTTTACTCATTTTGAGATTGAAAAGGAGAACAGCAGAAGTCCATTCATCCCCTCTCATGTGAGGACAAGATCAGCAGTTGGGCATTACGTCAGTCCACACTGTTCTACTTGAACAAGCCAAGGCATGCGTGAAAGGGAAGGCGTGAGGAGTGGGGATTTGTATGAGGTTTGATGACAATTGGATAAGGAATGAGGAAATGTTAGTGAGATGGAGAGAAGTGACGCTGGGAGGCAATACAACAGGGAGTCAAGTAACTGTGTCAATGGGCAAAGTGAGAGCAAGGCTCAATGTTGACTTTTGAGAATTTGAAAGTATAAGACCATTTGTTAGTTTCACATTGGAAGCCAATGTTCATTCCCCCAAAATGACAAAAGTTGGAAATCATTTCTATTACTCTGCATTTCATCCATTCTCCATTCCCCAGTATTTAATAATCTCTATTTTCCTTTGTGCACTCCATTGCCTTCCCCAGTGTTTAATTCTCTCCAGATTAATCTGTCGTTCACTTTCTCTGTCTCTCTCTGTCTTTTTCTCTCTATGTGTGTTTAAGCCATCATCTGTATTCCATCCCCTCTATTCACTTCTTTTATTGACAACGCTCACTCTCAGTCTGTATTTAGCCTCCATTGTTATTATTTATTCAACTATATCGTTATCTATATATTATCTTCGCTATTTCCCTGTGCTGGACCATCTCTCTTCGTTTGTATGCAACCCTCACCGTTACTGAATGTTTAATCCTGTATCTAATACTTTCCATTTAATCATTTCACAATTATTCTGCATGACAACTGCTCTATTTGACCATCACATATGACAATCATTAACGTTCACTTTGTAGTCGAGTTCTCCCCATTATTCACAAAGTAGCTCTCTAACTGTTGTTCTTCGTTTAATTCACCCCACTCTGTACTTAACCCTGTCCTCTCCCCTGTATTTAACCCTGTCCCTGCTATACTGTACTCAACCATCTCTTCATTACTCTCTATATAGGTCTTTTTCTATTATTTTGTGTTAATTCTGCTCCATTTCCAATTATCTGCCCAATCAAGTTGCTCCCCAGTATTCAACACTCTCCCTACTACTCTGGATTATATCCTCTCAAATTCCACAAACTTGGTAACCCATCGTCAAATCACTTAGTGTTTACACTTGCATAGTACATGACACTGACCCAGCTAGCACAAAGCTGGTTCCTAAAGTGAGGAGAGCCCCTGACACTCCTGTTTTTATCTGTCAGCTAGGACTCCCTGTTTGTATCAAGTTAGCATCCCCAGTCAGGGAACTCATACTCAATGAGATTCACCTGGCTGCCCTCATTACAATCCCAACACCCAACCACGCCCCCACTACCCCCATCCAGAGTATGTGTTTACACTCTACATTAACCAGAGATCGGGTGTCCCTGCCTAATCGATCCCCACATCCGGTGCTGCTCCGTGCTGCCACACTCTGGCCGGCGCTGGGAACGCAGATCCATTCCAAAGTGCTGGATGAGTTCAGCAGCACCCCCACAGGTCAGACATTGATTTACTGATGGGAAGAAGAAAGGTATAATTTTATCATGAACTGATACAGTATTGATGCAAAAATAGTGACAGCTACAATATCCAACAGTATTTACATACAATCATGAACAGTTCTAATATACAGCAATATTTAGATATAAACTCAAATTTCTCCAATGTAAACAAGGTTTCAGATACAATGCACAATAATATTGCATCTAAACAGTCAGTTCTAATGCACAACGATATTTGTGCAGACACAAGCAGCTCCAACATTTAACAATACATAATGTATATTATACACATAAAACATGAAATGGTGTGAACATAAAGGACTTGCAGGAAGGAAGTGAATGCACTATTGGCAAATTTGCAGTTGACACAAAAGTAGGTTGGAAGGTAAGTTCGGAAATTGCATGTGCTTTCTTTGGTACAGGGATGGTGGTGGTCTTCTTGAAGAAGATGGGGACTTCAGCTTGTTGCAGGGAGAGGTTGAAGATGTTGAAGAATATCTCCAACAGTTGGTCCGTGCAAGATTTAAGTGCACGGCCAGAGTCTCCATCCAGGCCCGTCGCTTTCCTTGGTTTGACTTTCAGCAAGACCGTGCTGACATGTGCAGTTGTGAACAAGGGAGCAGGTGTCTCCGGGGTTGTTGGGGCAGGCGTCACTGCGCCACTGGTGTTCTTCTGAAACCAACCAGAGAAAGCATTGAACGCCCAGGGAGCAATGCGTTTTTGTCTGGTGTCTTGCTCTGCTTCATTTTGTATCCCGAAATGTTGTTTCTCCATTGCCATAGGCGATGGGAGTCTATTTGGTAGGTATGGGCTTCTCATTTGGTCTGGTACTCCCTTTTGGCATCCCTCAGTCTGTCAATCAAAGCCTCAGAACAGCATTGTACTTCCTTTTGCAAAGAGTCCTCCTATTTCAGCTTGTGCTTGTGAGCTGTTTCCAAATGTAGGAGACTAGGACATGAGGGCACAGCCTCAGAGGGAAGGGACCACCTTTGGAACTGAGATGGAAATTAATTTCTTCAACCAATGGGTGGTTAAACTGTGGAAAGCATTATCAAGACGGCTTTGGAGGCCAGTACATGAGATGTGTAATGATGCTGCTCCTTTACCAAGGTTGTGTTGTCCTGGGTGTACTTCATGGAGTGTTTATCATTCAGCCGTTTCGGGGTGTCGACTTTGGATGGGTTGTAGGAGAAATTTTATGATAGCTAACGGACACTGCCTCAGGAAAAGGACTTTCAAATGTAAAAGCATTTACAATGAAAGGGAGGTGGGGATTCTTCTTGTTCAGCTTTTCTCTGGTCCTATTTAGTTTGATTAGGTGTGACCAATCAGTCAGTTTTTCAGACTGCTGGTGAAAGGAATAGCGACATGGAAGATGATTTTACTGCTCCTCGGATGCTGCCTGAACTGCTGTGCTCTTCCAGCACCACTAATCCAGAACATGGAAGATATTGTTCCATGGTGAATGTCTCTCTGACATCTCTCTTGTAATAACGTGTGTTGGATTTTGCCGATTTTGCCATGGGGTTTTTATTGGGATTGTTGCAGGAACTTGAAGCAATGTTTAAGTTGGGATCGTGTGTTGGGTTTTAGGATATGTTAAGTTATTCTGTATTCTGTTCTCTTTTATTTGTGTTGCATTTGATACTCTGTAAATAAACTCCGTTTCTAAATGGTTCCCTCACGAACAAATGGCAGAGATGACTCGATGGGCTGAATGGCCTAATTCCGATCCTACATTGCATGGCCTTATAATTCAATATATAACAACATTTATATATGGACACAAACAGTTCCAATATGAAAAAAAAATGTATATATTGCATTTTTGTTTGAAACTTGGATGAAAGAACTGGAATCCTGCCATTCATTTAAAATTCCACTGTCTTGCTTCATTCATTGGCCGTAGGTCCTTGAACTGAAATAACAGTTCATCTATCACCTGGAGGTACAGGTTCTGATATTTAGATTTTTCCCAGATTGCCGAAATACGCAATTGAGAGCAAACTGTGCACTGTGACTTGCTGAAGGTTTCAGTTGTCATTTTACAGGCGGAGTCTCATGATCAGACAGACACATAACCACACCTTGAGGGACGGAGAAACAAACCCACAGCCTCACACATACACATAAAAGCAGAAGCACACCCACACATAGAAATACAGTCAAAGTAAGATATAGGAACACACTGACAAACAAAAACACACAGACATGCATACGCATTAACTCACAAACATACATGCACACACACACACACAATAACACAATCAAACTGAAATGTGGGAACACACCTACACAAGGACTACAGAAACAATCAGCGTGCAGAAGGGGCATCCCTACTCACACAAGCGTGTGTGCACGCGCACAAACACACATATACACACGCACACAAACACATGAAAATAGACGTACTAAGACATATAGGAACGCACTCATATATGGACAGAATGCACACATCCACACACAAAGAAATACAGTCATACTGAGAGCGAGAAACCAAGCTACACAAGTGTGTGCGTGCACACACACGGGCGCGCGCGCACACACGCACACACATAAATACAGACATTCTGACAAAGAAAGGAACCGACACATGTGCATACCAAATGCACACATATCCGCACACACAGAAATACATTCATACTGAGATATAGGAACACATCTCCACACAGACACAGAATCGCATCGACACCCTAATACATATACATAAACGAACTCAGAGTAAGAGACATTACACAACAAGAATTGACAGAAACATCTTATACATATACACAAGCATATTTAAGCACCGCTCCTGAACCAAACCACAATTAAGTATCGACAGAGGGTGACACTCAGTACCAAACAGAGACACACCCACAGAGAGGCAGAGAGAGATCCTGCTGGGGACACAGAAAGATCTTGACACACGGACAGACAGCCAAACACAGTCTGAACAACACACTCACCTGCTTAAACAAGACCACAGCCAAGCAAAGACACACGCCCACACTCACACATTTATACACTGGCACTCAGAGACACACAAACACATGGAGTCACCGAACCATCATGACATGCTGACCATAACACACGCACAAAAAAACCCACATAGGCACAGTAACATACACTAACATAAACATATCCAACTTCACAGAAATCCTCTCATACAGAGGGAATAACATTCCCTAACACATAGAAACATGAATAGGAAATCACTGAAAAACTTGCCATTACGCAGAATTAGAAACCCACACACAGATGAATAAATGGGCTCAAAATGTGTCACAGTCCAATGGCAAAAACTGAGGGACACACACGCCCAGAGTGACATGCCTACAAAGTTAATGAAGCCCGCACCCCACTGTGAGACACACAGAGTTCCTCACATAATGAAAGAATAACACATGAACACATCCCCTGCCCAGCCATTGTGAGAGAAAAGGGGGACGATCAAAGTTCAGCAGACATACTTAATGTGTCAAGTTGTTGCTGGCTGTATCTGCGTACTTTGTATTTATCAAAATCAATTCCTGGGGAAGGATCAGTGAATGAAGGGATCAGGACGTGATTTTAGTCAATGCAACTGAGCACGTACTAAACTGAGACAATGTGAGATAAAGATACAGACAGCGCGAGAGAGAGCCAGAGAGAGCCAGAGAATGAACTGAACACAGAGACAAGAAGGGTAAACATAAAGGAAGACAGAGGGACAGACTAGATTAGATTAGATTAGATTAGATTACATTACAGTGTGGAAACAGGCCCTTCGGCCCAACAGGTCCACACCGGCCCGCCGAAGCGCAACCCACCCATACCCCTACATTTACCCCTTACCTAACACTATGGGCAATTTAGCATGGCCAATTCACCTGACCTGCACATCTTTGGACTGTGGGAGGAAACCGGAGCACCCGGAGGAAACCCACGCAGACACGGGGAGAATGTGCAAACTCCACACAGTCAGTCGCCTGAGGCGGGAATTGAACCCGGGTCTCTGGCGCTGTGAGGCAGCAGTGCTAACCACTGTGCCACCGTGCCGCCCATAAACAGAGCGATAGAGCGATAGGGAGAGAGAGAGAGAGAGAGAGAGAGATGGAACGATACAGGCAGGGAGACACACAGAGTGAGACTGAGAGCGTGAGAGATAGACTGAGCAAGAAGCTGAGACAAAGCGAGAGAGGAAAAGACAAAGACAGATAGAAAGAAGCAGAGATAGAGAGACAGAAAACGATATCCTTGTGCATGGAGTAGGCAGAAGGTGGACTCAATAAACTCTCTCAAAAGCAAATGTGCATGTAACAATAATCCATTCAGACGAGGGGAGCCTTCAGATTGTTGTAAAGAAGTGTTTATTGTGAGCTATACAGAGAGAGTCCGACAATCATCATGGTGCAGGAGGGATTGTTTCTGTCCCTCTTCCTCCTCCTCTGCAGGGAAAATGAAGAGGCCGCTCCTGTCAGTCTTTAACACTCATCCATAGGGCAGTCAGTGAAGACCCAATGTTCCAGCTGAACCCATCACTCACAGCCAGTCCATCATTTCGAATCACTCCTGCAACCTCTTTGAATCCTACCATGCCCCAGACAGTCACCTCTTGCTCCCTTACCTGTTACCCCTTTGTCATTTCCTTCAGTATTGTTGAAGGGGGATGTAGATAACTTCTTATTCAGGTTTTGGGTGATGATGTGGGACGGGGGCGCAGCTCGGGTGCACAGGGAAATGCGGATTTGATGGTACAATTGGATGATCTTCTGGGCAGTCAGGAGGATCAGACACGAAGGGCTGAACGGCCTCCTGCTGCTCATTGTCTGTGTGTCCCTGCGCGTGTCAATCCTTCAGTCAAACAGGGACAGCAGCGTGGTGAATGGTGACTCATCCTGTTACCCGACCACCCCATTCACCACTGGGTGTTATACTCGGATCCATGTGATGGTGCTGATAGAATCCTGACCGGACACGAGCAATTCCTGCACTGGGAACAATGTGGCTGACTCTGGAGCTCTCTCAGTTATTTTGCTGAGTCATTAAGTGAAGAATTTACGTGAACAGTTGGTGAACTGCATTCCTGAACTTCGTTCTGAACCTGGGCAGAGTCACTGCATAAAATAATGTGTTCGTGCTGCAGCTGAACTCCTTCAGCATTTCTGCAATGCCCATAAAAAGGACAAGAGTCCTGTCCCACCACTCATATGTCCCTTTATTGTTAATGTATAAGACCGTTGCAAAGTTCAGTACCCACAGAAGTATGAAGCTGATGGATATGGTGAAGAGGGTAATCACTGACTTCTGCCGGCTCTCCATCTCTTCGTTTTTGTGAATCTCTCCCTTCCTCTGACCCCTCAGGCTCTTGCAGACTCGACTGGCTACTAAAATGTGCCTGACCGTCAGAATGTTCATCAACAGAATTAATACGAATGGGATTAAAGGGGTTAAAATGATATCAAGCCACTTAAACCCCAACCACCGGGGATCAGTATTATAACTTGACTTTGTTTGACAGTACTACAAAACATTATCACTTATGATCCGCGGTTTAAACCGAAAGTAGAAGGGTATGTTCTTTGAACAGACCAGAATGCCAGTTGTAGCCAGAACCACAGCCAAGGCTTTCTCTGTCCAATATTTCCTCTTCAGGTTCAGGCAGCAAATCGCCACAAAATGATCAAAGGAGAAAAGGTCAGTGAACCAGACCGAACAGTCTGTGGCTGCACAACACAGGGCAAAGACAGCACTGCACACAGGGGTTAGGTCCAGAAAACACCTTGGGAAGTAAAAATGATTGAGTTCCCACAGTATGATCTTTGTGAGAATGAACATTATATCCCATAATGCCATAGCCAACAGGCAGCGCGTTGTACATTTAGAGAGACCGCAATTCCAACGTGCGAAGACGAGAATCACCAGACAATTAACTGAAAGAGACAGGAGATAAAATACAAATCATAAATTAATGATCAAACATTATTCCGTCAGCCTAGAGAGCAATGGGAGATCTTAGCACCCACTGAGTCATTGGGAGGTTTCCGATTTCGAGGTTGAACAGGACAGGTCCAGTGGCCTGACCCATTTCAAAACTGCTCAGTCCTGGGTTTCACTAAGTGTGGGCAGGTGATCAACAGATCACAGCGGGGTGTAATTTTTACGATGAAAGGGAAGAGGTTTCAAGAGGATCTGAGGAAGAGGTTTTCACCCAGAGAGTGGTGGAAGTCTGGTAAATCATTGCCTGGGAGGGTCGTGGAAGCAGGAAACATTACAAACTTTAAAAACTATCTGGATGAACACTTGAAGCGTCATAACATTCGAGACTACGAGACTAGTGTTCGAAGCTGGGATGCGTGTAGATTTTGTATCGATTTGACAGCACAAAATGGATGGAACGCAGGGCGTCTTCGGGTTCTCTAATTGTAAGAATTCCTGCTGGCAAGCAGGTTAGAAAGCGAATGATTTCCATAAAATAAATGAAATACATTAGAATGACAAAAACACGACAGAGAATCGGATATAACTGGCAAAAGCCAACAGGTATGGCAGCATCTGTGGAGAGAGTAAGAGCGTTAGTGGAATCACTATTCATCAGAACATCTTCATCTGAACATGGGCCACTGAACTCAAACATCATCGCAGGTTTCTTCCCGCACAAGACCCTATCATTGCAAACAAAAGGCTGGGATTAATTTCTAAAAGGGAATTGAGATTTAAACTGTTAATATTCACATACTATGGAACATTTGTTACACTGCACTAGCAAATGTTCCATGGTAGGAGTAGGTGAATATAGCGGCATGGTTACAGTTATTAAGATATACAACACAGAAACAGACTCTTTAGTTCAAATTGTACATGCTGACCCGATATCCGAAGTTACTCTAGTCCCATTTGCACTCATAACCCTCTGAAACCTTTGTACTAATTTACCCATTCAGGTATATTTTAAAGGTTACAATTGCAGCGGCCATCAAAATTTCCTCTGGCAGTTCATTCCATACACACGCCACTCCATGCATGAAAAAGTAGTCCCTTAGGTCTCTCTAAATTTCTTCTCCACTCACCCTAAAACTATCCGCTCTAGTTTTGGGCTCCCCCAACCCAGGGAAAGGAACTTGTCTATTCAATCTGTCCATACCCATTATGATTTGATGAACCTTCACAAGGTCACTCCTCAGCCTTTTACACTCCACGGAGAAAAGCCCCAGCCTTTTCAGCTCCTCACTATAGCTCAAATACTCTACCACTGGCAACGTCCTGTTAAATCATTTCTGAGCCCTTTCAAGTTTCAAGACATCCTTCCTTCTCGAGCGAGATCAGAATTGCACACAATATGAGCAAAGTGGCCGAACCAATGTCCCGTACAGCCACAACATGATCTTTCAATTTCAATACTCAATGTTCTGACCAATAAAGGAATGTATATCAAACGTCTTCTTCACCATCCTGTCTACTTGACGCATCATTTTCAAGGAACTGCGAAGCTGCACTCCAAAATCTCTTTGTTCAGCAACACTCCTCAGGACCTTACCATTAACTGTATATGCCCTGCTCTGATTTGCCGTTCCAAAATGCAGCACCTCACATTCGTCTAAATTAAACTCCATCGGTCACTCATTTGCCAATTGGCCAATCTGATTAAGATCTCGTTGTACACGGAGGGAATCTCCTTCGCTGCCCACTCCAACTCTAATTTTGGTGTCATCTGCAAACTTCCTAACTTATCTCCCGGGTTCACATCCAAATCATCTGTATGAACGAGGTAAAGCTGTGGATCCAGAACTGATCCTTGTGGCACATCACTGGTCACAGGCCTCCAGTCTGAAAAGCGACCTTCCATCACCAAACTCTGATTTCTACCTCGAGCCACGTCTGTCCCAAAGGCTGGCTCTCCCTTAGTTGAATGTGATCTAACCTTGCTAACTACTCTACCTTGAGGAATCTGGTTGAACGCCTTCCTGAAGTCCACATAGATCACATCCAAAGTTCTGCCTTCATCAATCCGCTTTGTAACTTCTTCAAAAAACACAATCAAGTTTGTGAGACATGAGTACCCAACACAAGGCGCTGTTGACTGTGCTTATTCAGTCCTTACCAACCAAAGTACATGTAAATCCTGTCCCTGAGAATTCCGTCCAACAACTTGCCCATCACCGACGCCAGGCTCACCAGTCCATAGTTCCTCTGCGTTTCCTTACCCAATTTCTTATATAGTGACACGGCCTGAGCCAACCTCCAGACTTCCAGCATCTCAGCAACGACCAACGATGATACAAATATCTCAGCAATGGGCCCAGCAATCACTTCCCTAGCTTCCAAAGAGTTCTAGGGGACATCTGATCAGGTCGTGGGGATTTATCCACCTTCATACATTTTAAGACATAAAGCACCGTCTCCTCTGTAATATGGACATTTTTCAAGATGTCACCACCTATTTCCCCACATTCTGTATCTTCTATGTCTTTCTCCACAGTAAATAATGATGCAAAAATACTCAATTAGTATTTCCCCCACCTCTTGCAGATCCACACACAGGCTGCCTTCCTGATCTTTAAGGGGTCCTATTTTCTCCTGAGTTTCCCTTTTGTCCTTAATGTATTTATGAAATGCCATTGGTTTCTCCTGAACCCTATTTGCCACAGCTGTCTCATGTCCCCTTTTTGACCTCCTGATTTCCCTCTTAAGTGTATTCCTACTGCCTTTATACTTTTCTAAGTATTCACTCGATATTTGCTGTCTATATGTGACATATGCGTCCATTTATTTCTGACCAAAACCCCAATTTCTCTCATCATCCAGCATTCACTAAAGCTACCCGCCTTGCTTTTCATCCGAACAGGAACATACAGTCGCTGCACTCTCGTTGCCTCATTTTTCAAGGTTCCCATTGCCCACCTATCTCTTTACCTGAGAACATCTGTCCCCAGTCAACTTTTGAAACTTCTTGCCAGGTACAATCAAAATGGGCTTTCCTCTAATTTAGAACATCAACTTTTAGTCCTGGTCTGTCCTTTTACATCAGAATATTAAAACTAAGAGAATTATTCTCGCTCACTCCAATGTTCTCTGCCACTCACACCGCAATCGTTTGCCCTGCCTTATTTCCTTAAAGTCGGTCAAGTTTTGTACCTTTTCTAGTAGGTACATCCAAATACTGAATCAGAATTTTCTTTTGTACATACTTAAATTCCTCTCCATCTAAACTCTTAACACTACGGAAGTCTGAGTCTGTGTTTGGAAAGTTAAAATTCCCTCCTATTACTCCCTCTTATTCTTACAGACAACTGAGATCTCCTTACAAAATGTTTATCTCAAATTGCCGTTGACTACTGTGGGTAGGTGGGGGGTCTGCCATAAAATTACAATAAGGTGATCATTACTTCCTTATTTCTCAGTTCAGCCCGAATAACTTCCCAGGATGTATTCCGAGGAATACAGTCGAGATTGTGATGCTCGAAAAGCACAGCAGATCAGGCAGCATCCGAGGAGCAGGAAAAGCGGTGTTTCAGGCAGAGGACCTTCATCAGAAATGAGGTTGGGAGCCTTGGGGATGGAGGCATAAATGGGAAAGGGGTGGGACTGGGGGAAGGTAGCTGAGAGTGAGATAGGTGGATGGAGTTGGGGGTAAAGATGATAGGTTAGAAGGGAGGATGGGATGGATAGGTGGGAAAGAAGATAGACAAGTAGGACAGAAGGTCGGTGTTGAACTGGAAAGTTGGAACTGGGATAAGGATGAGGGATCTGAAATGAGGAAACTGGTGAAATCCACATTTATGCAATGGGATTGGTCTTCCGGATGCATTCCTCCTCGGCGTCGGGTGGTAAGGGAGTGGCGATGGTGCAGGCCCAGGACCTGCTTTTCATCAGCAGAGTGGAAGGTGTAATCGAAGTGTTCGGCCACGGGGCAGTGGTGTTGATTGGTGCGGGTGTTCCAGAGATTTTCTCTGAAGTGCTCTGCGAGTAGGCGTCGTGTCTCGCCAATGTAGAGGAGATTGCATCAGTATCAACGGATTCAGTGTGGAAGTGCAGGTGAAACTTTAATGGATGTGGAAGGGTCCGTTGGAGCCTTGGCCGGAAGTGGGGAGAAAAGGTGTGCGCAGTATTTGGAGTTGTGGGTAGCTCAGGAAATGAGCGGCTCTCACAGTCACAATCTTTTCCTGCCCTCCATATAGAATTACTTAGAATCGTCTGGTCAGGGTAATACAAAAACCATGAGTTGTTGCACTTGAGAAGTGTTATTTTTGAAGGATAATGCTAACAAAGCTGAGAAAGGTTTGTTTCATTATTAAAGGCACGAAACACAATCTAAGCACCCCTCTGTGATGATAAACGGAGGATTTGACAACTCACTGAATTGCTCATAATTTGTTTTGGAAAGTGAACAACTCTTTGTCATGCTTAGCAAATGTTTAATTTTGCTTGGACATTCAGTCAGCAAATAATGCAAAATGCAAAGAGGAAAATGTGACAATTTTATTGGATTCTCTGCATTATCTGACTCAAAACTTTGGAATGTGTTTGTTTATATTTTATGAATAAAGTCCTCAATGCAAAACAAAACAGACAGTTCACTATTGCAAGGACTGAATGTGACAGCTCTAATCCGAATACTCAGCATTTCATAGACCGTATAAGATTGCACAATACTTCTTTAAAAATCCTTTATATTTGTTATACGAATAACCAAACAAAGTAAGCAATATTAACCTAAAGAATTGATGAATCCTTATGTTCGAACCTTAGTCAATATTATTCCTCCCCATGTAAAATTGCTTTATGCACTATAAAAATAATGAAGCGACAAACATTTCTTCAAGGAACAACTGGAAGATAGCCACAGCTCTCTGGAACTCACTTTAACAATCCAGTGTTCCAGTGGTGCAAACAGACAGCACAGTTAACCAACAAAGCAAATACACGTTTACACTCCTCCGTCTTTCTGCAATCCCACAGAAATGCACGAAAGTTTTGGCACTGAAATTGGTCATTCATGCCTGCATCAACTGAATAAACAAGCTACCTGTCTGAGACGAGCTTCCAATACCTGGTCCATAGCGTTGAGGATTTCTTCACTTCACGTGCAAATCCGAGTTCCTTTTAAATGAGTTAATTTTGGTGATCTCAAACTATCACCCAAACTGAGCAGTGAATTCCAGTGGCACCATCATCTTCTAAACGAAATGGTTGGCCTCATGTTCTCGATCATCCTCCCGTCAATTTTTCTCCTTCTGTGTCTGCTTGTAAATGGTCCCGCGATCGGGGAGACAACTCTCCATCGACGACCCTGTTTATTTTACCCATCCCAATCACGACAAATATCATTTGCCTCTGTTTAGGGAAAATGACACGACTATTCTCGAAAATCTCTTCTAAACATTCCTCAGTGCAATTCTGTCCTCACTGCTTGGTGATGACCAGTACTGCACACAAAATCACAGCTGTAAGCCACCCAATGTTTCATGTACTTTCAGCATTACAGGTCTGGCAGGCGGTGAGGGAATTTGTTTTGTGTTGTCTGTGTGTGAGAGAGGGTACTGTCTTTAGAAGGGGTAATATGGAATTACTTCTCAGTATGGTTGTCTGATCATGGTCTGGGGCATATAATGGATCTTGATGGATATAGTTAGGGCACAATCTATTTGAAGAGTAGGGTTGCTTTGTCGGTTCCTCAGGAGCTGGTCTGTGTTTAATAGCATCAGATCTATTCTGATTAATTACAGAAGAAAGCGGATCGCAGACAGACATCCAGCTGGATGGATGATTACCTGAACACAGTCATCGCTTGCTGAATCAGAAAAACGCAACGCTGCAAATATTGTTTCCACAACAAAACAGAGGTTTATTGGAAAGGAAATGACGATTAACTAGAACAAACCAAACTATGTACATGTAACGCAGATGAACACGCAGTGAATGTATAATACTCATTAACCTCAACACAATCCATAAATGAAACAAAAGGACGCGACTTTTATATATTGGCAAAACATGACTCGCAGTGCCATTCCAAAGAAAACAACTCTCGTGTAATATTCACACCAGAATCCCTGTATCTCTCACTTTGTGATCTGAACTGTGCCTGCCACTTCTAAACTGGAACTGCAGTAAATTCCTTCAGGGAGCTACCGCACACTGAAGTGCTAATATACATTGCTTTAAACAATCTCTTCAGAGCTTTATCCTGTCCAACACTTCTGTCTGGGACGAACACATTATTTTCATTCCAAGGCGATGTAATTTACTAAAACTCTCTTGTACTTCGCATGAGCACATATCTATACATCCACTCAGTTCCAGAGTCTTACAGGAACTGAAAGAAATGACCAAAATGATTGAAGGGAAATTGAAGTTTTCTCAGTTATGGGTTTCTTCTTTAATCGCAAATTCCAGAACTCCCCAACAAATCTTTCAGTCTCCATTAATACCATGCTGGGTTGCAAGCATCAAAAATTAACAAAGGTTCACTCATGCACAAAGCCAATCAGCCTGTAGCCAAAACTCAAAAGCAATATTTAAAACAAATGTCTGTGTTTAGAAAAGTAACTCCAAGTTAACCATTAAATTCAGATGCACAGAGAAGGGCCCCACTGCTTATTCACTCAAAAAAACCAAACTCAAACTAATTGATTTTGTTCTCTCGACATAAAAATACCACCGCTTATGTTTTCCAAAGTGAGTCCCTTTCTTAATTCCACCGAAACTCTCCATGGGCTCCAATTGAGATGGAGATTTCTGGAAGGTTCCCAGAAGAAATGAACAATTCCCCAAGCAATTCCTGCGGAATCTGCGATGATGGGGTTTCCACGGTGTGTCTTTAATCTGAGCATAAATTACTGATCCTCTGCCACTGTGTAATGTTTGGGCACAACATGCCCATGTTTCAGTGCCAGTGGCAGAGTGATACCGCAGAGAGTCCTCACACAGATTCACACGACTTCAATGGTGCCAGGCACTTACCAGGAATTGTTACAATTGGAAGGGTCACGTAATATATTCCCCGTGCATGACGAATTGAGAACGTCATTTTCTGCCTGAATCGCTTTGTGCAGGCACTCTGTTTGTTCTCAATACTGACGCTACATAATCTCGAAGCCTTTCATTTATATCTGCTGGCATCGCGTGGGGGCCTGTTACATTACAATGTGGTTCAATTCATTTATTCAAGAATTTGAGCAAACAGGTCACAGCAGTGAGTCAACTCCCAGTTGTCAAAGAGTATTTTTAGAACTGAGGTTTATTGCATGGTAGAAATCTCAATCAGTCAAAGACAAACATTGGACCTGCATTTTGAATAAAATCATAGAATCCTTACAAAGTAGAAGCAGATCAATGGGCCCATCGAGTCCACACCGACCCTGCAAAGGATGTCCCACCCAGACCCACCCGCGGGCCCTATGAGGTGGAAGGTCTGACAACTGAGCCACTGTGCCAAAATATATAATAGCATTAGGAGAAAGTGAGGACTGCAGATGCTGGAGATCAGAGCTGAAAATGTGTTGCTGGAAAAGCGCAGCAGGTCAGGCAGCATCCAAGGAACAGGAAAATCGACATTTCTGGCATGAGCCCTTCTTCAGGAATGGTTCCTGAAGAAGGGCTCATGCCCGAAACGTCGATTCTCCTGCTCCTTGGATGCTGCCTGACCTGCTGCGCTTTTCCAGCAATACACTTTCCGCTCGTATATAAGAGCATTGGCACACCAACACCATCTATCCAACTTTGAAATCTGATTTTATTTCAGTGTCATCCTTCATTTGCCTTGGTCCATTTGGAAATTAATTTCTGGTTATTGAGAAATGTTCTCCTAAACACCTGGCTTTGGGTTCCCTGGTTGTCAACGGCTGTTCTTTGACGGGATGATGGTTGGCAAGTGGAGACGACACATTTTTGGTTTTAATAAATCCGACATCGCAATAGAATCCCTCACTTTGCATGCACACTGCTTCTCAATCAAATATAACTGGTCCAATTAATGTAATGATTGAAAGGAGTAAATTAAGTCACTAAAAAATACCCTCAACAGTTACAGAAGCTCCAATTCATACAGATCTGTTAAAACTTTACGCATCTCAGACCTTTCTAAATTTGAGGAATTGAACCCTGGGTTCGGAACATTTCACTCCCTCATCATTGAACCCTTGCTGTCCAGATACCGATCTGATCAATTGATGCTGTACTCAATTGGCATGGACTCTTTACTTCCTAGTATGATTTATTTTGTTTTTTCCCTATTTGTTTTCAAGTTGAATGCATGTATTTTACCTTAAAGAGAGAGCGAAGGCTGTTTTGGCACCGAGAGCTTGCAGCCAACTGTCATGTGGCTGACGAGCAGTCTCAGAGTTTTCTGGAAAAGTGAAAATATGTAAAATTTGCCAGCTATGTTCATGACAGTTTGAATTTCACCAATCAGTTTAAATTAATAAATTTAAGATGACCTAATATTTTAGGAATATAAAAAAAGGCATTGTGAAAGCCAGAGAGAAAGCGATAAACTGCCATCTAGAGAAAAACTGCTGTCCCAAATACACTCTACCAAATGTACCTTTTTCATATGAAACATCTTTGCAGCAAAAGACAGAAGGCTACCCAGGGCGATCTTCAGCTAAAAGGATATAAACACTGACGATGAGAACCGCTGTCTGGTTATGAAAGATAGGTTGATGTAATTTTAACAGGATTTTTTTGTTGATCAGTATATTGCTATAGAGTGAGAGTTAGATAACATGCTTTTAACAGAAAGGAGGTTTAGAGTTGTAAATCGTTGTTGATTAATGTTCACTTTCAGCACAATAGAATAAATTCATATTTGTTATCTTTAAGTCGTGGAAGTGAGTTCATTATCATTCATACTTTAACACATGATGAGGTGGGGTGAACGTTTCTGGGTGTTTGATTTAATTAGCAGAGGGGGTCACCACTGTGCTGTAACAGTTTGGGTGCTTGTCCAGGATTTGGACGCTTTAGGCAGATCCAGTCTGAGATTTGGACAGATTTGGGGGAGGAAAAATCCCAGCAGATTTAAACAGAAGTCGATTACGGTCCTAAATTGTTTAATTTTGGTGACTTGTGTTTGGTTAAATTAAAAGTGAGAAAAATGGCTCTGAGGAATGCTAAAGAGTTTCTGAGGTTTGAAGAAGGATCCCAAATTTGCCATAAAAGTTTAGGAGGACAGAAAAAGACCATACGTTTAGAGTTAGCGTTGAGGATAGAAATTAGTTTGACCAAGGACAGAAGTAACGCTGAAATTTAAATGGAGTTACTCAAATACTTAGGGTTATCAAAGAAACAGACAAGTGCAGTAGACTTCGAAAAACTTAAATTACCTGAGGAAAATGGAGTTAGATGATAAGCAAAGAGAGAAAGTGGAAAAAGAAAGGGAAAGAGAAAGAAAAAGAGGTAGAAAAGAAAAAAGGAGAGAGGTAAACGAAAGAGAGATAAGGTTCTTAGCTGAGCAAAGAGAGAGAAGAAAGGCAGTGAGGAATAAAGAGAAAAGCAAGAGAAAAGGAGAAAGAATTTGAACGTAAGAAGTTGTGGTTCTGTTAGGTAATTCAAGTTAACAGGATGGAAATGAAGAGTGAAGACAGTGATGTTAAATTGTTAAAACTGCTACATTTTGATGATAAAGATGTTGAAAACTTCTTTATTTCGTTTGAAACATTGGCTAGGCAGATGGTGTGATCAGAGGACTTGTGGGTAATGCTGTCTCGGACGAAGCTGTTCGGCAGAGCTAGTGAGGTGTTTTCAGCATGTGAGATGAGGGGGGAAGAGATAATGAAGAGGTCAAACAAACCACTGTGAGAGCTTATGACCTGGTACCAGAAACTTATTGGCAGCGGTTCAGGAAAATTAAGAAGGAACTCTGTCGTGAAGGACTTATGTTGAGACCGAAAGACGTAAATGTGGTAATTTTGAAAGATGGGTGCGGACCTTCAAAATGATTAAGATCTATGAGGCTCCATGAGAGATTATTCTGCTGGAGGAATTTAAAAACTCACTTCCAGAGATGTTCAGAATTCACGTGGAAGAACAAAAATTTCAGAAAATGAGACGAGCAGCAAAGATGGCAGATGAATACACATTGGTGCATAAGACACGATTTAGCTTCTGGCAAGTATTTCATCCTGTGAGGGACAGGCGTTGGGAGAAGGAGAGATGATACAATAACAGCGAGTAGATAACACTGGTAATTGTTTACAATAGGTCAAAAAAACGAAGTCCAAGGGGGTGGAAAGGAGGTGAAAAGCTTCTGCTATTTTCACTAAAATGGAGTGTGACACACAAAATTATAGTGTCAGTGATTTCAATGGTTTCACTGCCAGAAAGTGGGACATGTAAAATCGCAGTGGTGGTCAATAATGAACGGCACTGTGGGAAAATATGTCTTAAAAGAACCTAAACCAGTGGTATTAGTGAAAGTAGTAAAGGATACCCACAAAAGGTCTAGGAGCTGCAGGACAATGCAGAGCCTCGGCAGGGGCTGGGTATGGAGACAGTGCCTGATCTCCATAAAGAACTCGCCTCTGTGGGTAAAGTTTATTCGAAAAAAGAGAGGGAAAGGAAAAGAAAGTTGCAACTTTGGGATAATAGTAAGATATGAAAGCATTTGTTACCCTGACCTGTTACCCAAGAGAGTGGTAATGTGCGGGATAGATGGACAGAAATTTAGCATTCTCCCGTTTAACATCAGATTGGAGTGCGAACACAGGACTGGGGAAGTAACAGTGGGACTGACTGACAGACCGTTAGCTCAAGGGATCCCAGTTTATACTTGGGAACGATTTAGCAGGGTCCAAGGTAGAAGTGGTACCCCTTGTTGTGAAGAAGCCCAACGAAGAACCGCGGACTGAGGCGTTAAAAGAAAAAATACCCTGGTATTTTTTCCAGACTGTGCAGTAACAAGATCCCATCACCATAAGTCACAGCATGAAACAAGAACTAAAGAGAAAGTTGAAGGAGTAGAGTTTCAGTTAGCGGAGGCCATGTACGTAATGGTACAGGAAACACCCGGACAATTAGACGGTCAGACAGAAGTGTTTAGTCCTGAAAGTTTAAGAAACTTGCAACAGAAAAACGAGACAAAAAAGTACACACACACACACACACACACACACACACACACACACACACACACACACACACACACACACACACACACACACACACACACACACACACACACACACACACACACACACACACACACACACACACACACACACACACACACATATATCAAGGGCCGAAGTGCACCCGATTGTGTTGCCAGTACCATACACACAGGAGGTGTTACGGGTAGCACATGAATTACCTGTAGGAGGTCATTTAGGTGTATGAAAGACCCAGGTACGCTCCAAAAGTATTTCTATTAGCCTGGAAAGCACAAGCTTGTGGTTAACTTTTACTATACGCGTCATGCATACCAACTGGTATGTAAGCCACAGGCAGTAATTAAACCAGCATCTTTGTTGCCAAATCCCACATTTCAAGCGGGTTATGATTGGTTGTGTAGGGCCCCTCCTGAGAAATAACGTGGACACTAGTTCTTGCTGACCATAATAGATGTGTCTGCAAGATTTCTGGAAGCAATTCCATTATGGAGTATTCCATCAAAAAGGGTTCAGGAGCTAGTAGCGTCCTTCACGTGTATGGGCAACCCAGAGAGATTCAGTCAGACCAAGGGTCTAATTTTACTCCTAGGCTATTAAAGGAAGTCATGGATAGTTTAGGTATACAGCACTTTAAATCAAGTGTGTATCATCCTGAATACCTTGTATGTTCCAAAGGTGGCATCAGACCCCGAAGAACACGTTGAGAGCATTCTCTCAGGATTACCCGAATTATTGGGATAGCGGTATCCCATTTGTAGTGTTTGCCTTTAGAGATGCCCCAAATGGAATCTACTCACTATGAGATAATGTTCAGATATGCAGTGAGAAGCCCTTGAAAAGTAATTAAAGAGAAATTGACAGGACCAAAGTCGGAGATCTAACACTTGAATTATGTCTCAGAGGTGAGGGAGACATTAATTTCAGTAGGTGAGTTATGTAAACAGCACCTAAAGAGGGACGTTATGGAATCAAGCAGGTGGCAGATAAAAACACTGATATTCAGACGTTTTCCCGAAGAGATAACATAGAACATAGAACATAGAACATAGAAGAATACAGCGCAGTACAGGCCCTTTGGCCCTCGATGTTGCGCCGATCCAAGCCCACCTAACCTATACTAACCCACTATCCTCCATATACCTATCCAATGCCCGCTTAAATGCCCATAAAGAGGGAGAGTCCACCACTGCTGCTGGCAGGGCATTCCATGAACTTACGACTTGCTGAGTGAAGAACCTACCCCTAACTTCAGTCCTATATCTACCCCCCCTTAATTTAAAGCTATGCCCCCTTGTAATACCCGACTCCATACGCGGGAAAAGGTTCACACTGTCAACCCTATCTAAACCCCTAATCATCTTGTACACCTCAATCAAGTCACCCCTAAACCTTCTTTTCTCTAATGAAAACAGCCCCAAGTGTCTCAGTCTATCCTCATACGATCTTCCTTCCATACCAGGCAACATCCTGGTAAACCTCCTCTGCACCCGTTCCAGTGCCTCCACATCCTTCCTATAGTATGGCGACCAAAACTGCACACAATATTCCAGATGCGGCCGCACCAGAGTTTTATACAACTGCATCATGACCTCAGGACTCCGGAACTCAATTCCTCTACCAATAAAAGCCAGTACGCCATATGCCTTCCTCACCGCACTATTTATCTGGGTGGCAACTTTCAGAGATCTGTGTACATGGACACCAAGATCCCTCTGCTCATCCACACTACCAAGTATCCGACCAATAGCCCAGTACCCCATCTTTTTGTTATTCTTCCCAAAGTGAATCACCTCACATTTAGCTACATTGAATTCCATTTGCCACCTTTCTGCCCAGCTCTGCAGCTTCTCTATATCCTGCTGTAACCTGCCACATCCTTCCTCACTGTCAACAACTCCTCCGACTTTCGTATCATCCGCAAACTTGCTCACCCAACCTTCTAACCCCTCTTCCAGGTCATTTATAAAAATGACAAACAGCAATGGTCCCAAAACAGATCCTTGCGGAACACCGCTAGCGACGGCACTCCATGAAGAAACTTTGCCATCAACTACTACCCTCTGTCTTCTTCCATCCAGCCAATTCCTAATCCAAACCTCCAATTCACCCTCAATGCCATATCTCCGTATTTTCTGCAGTAGCCTACCATGGGGAACCTTATCAAACGCCTTACTAAAATCCATATATACCACATCTACCGCTTTCCCCTCATCAACCTCCTTCGTCACCTTTTCAAAGAATTCAATAAGATTTGTGAGGCACGACCTGCCCTTCACAAAACCATGCTGACTATCCTTGATCACATTATTCCTATCCAGATGTGCATAAATCCTATCCCTTACAATTCTCTCTAAGACTTTGCCCACAACAGAAGTGAGACTCACCGGCCTATAGTTACTAGGGTTATCCTTACTCCCCTTTTTGAACAAGGGAACCACATTTGCTATCCTCCAGTCTTCTGGCACTACTCCTGTAGACAAAGAGGACATAAAAATCAAGGCCAATGGCTCTGCAATCTCCTCCCTTGCTTCCCAGAGAATCCTAGGATAAATGCCATCAGGCCCAGGGGACTTATCTATTTTCACCTTTTCCAGGATTTCCAACACCTCTTCTCTACATACCTCAAAGCCATCCATTCTACTTATTTGTGACTCAGTATTCACATCGACGACAATGCCCTGTTCCTGAGTAAATACTGAAGAAAAGTATTCATTCAGTGTCTCCCCAATCTCTTCCGCCTCCACACGCAACTTCCCACTACTATCCTTGACTGGACCTATTCCTAACCTAGTCATTCTTTTATTCCTAACATACCTATAGAAAGCCTTAGGGTTTTCCCTAATCCTACCGACTAAGGACCTTTCATGTCCCCTCCTTGCTGCTCTTAGCTCTCGCTTCAGGTCCTTCCTGGCTACCCTATAACTCTCAATCGCCCCAATTGAACCTTCACGTCTCATCTTGAGATAGGCCGCCCTCTTCCATTTAACAAGGGATTCCAATTCCTTATTAAACCACGGCTCCCTCGCACGACCCTTTCCTCCCTGCCTGACAGGTACATAATTATCAAGGACATTCAATAGTTGCTCCTTGAACAAGCTCCACATATCATTTACACTCTTGCCTTGGAGTCTACTTTTCCAAGCCACACATCCTAAGTCATGCCTCACCGCATCATAATTTCCCTGACCACAGCTATAACTCTTGCCCTGTAGTGCACACTTATCCCTCTCCATCACGAGAGTAAAAATCACCGAATTATGGTCACTATCCCCAAAGTGCTCACCTACCTCTAATTCTAACACCTGGCCTGGTTCGTTACCCAGAACCAAATCCAGTATGGCCTCACCTCTTGTTGGCCTGTCTACATATTGTGTCAGGAAACTCTCCTGCACACATTGAACAAACACTGACCCATCTAACGAACTTGAGCTATAGCTTTCCCAATCAATATCAGGAAAGTTAAAGTCCCCCATAACCACCACCCTATTACTGTCACTCATCTCCTGAATCACCTTCCCTATCCTTTCTTCTACGTTTCTAGGACTATTGGGAGGCCTGTAAAAGACTCCTAACAGGGTGACCTCACCTTTCCTATTCCGAACCTCAGCCCAAACTACCTCAGATGGCAAGTCCTCATCCATCGTCCTTTCCACCACTGTAATACTATCTTTGACAAGCAATGCCACACCTCCCCCTCTTTTACCCCCACCTCTGACCCTACTAAAACATTTAAATCCTGGAACCTGCAACAGCCAATCCTGTCCCTGTTCTAGCCATGTCTCCATAATAGCCACAACATCGAAGTCCCAGGTGCCAACCCACGCTGCAAGTTCACCTACCTTATTTCGTATACTTCTTGCATTGAAGTATACACACTTCAAGCCACTTTCCTGTTTACAGACACCCTCCTTGGAAATTGATGCCATGTTCCTAACCTCCCTACACTCCAGGCCCTGCACCCTGAAGCTACAATCTGGGTTCCCATGCCCCTGCAGAGTTAGTTTAAACCCCCCCCCCAAGAGCACTAGCAAACCTCCCCCCAAGGATACTGGTGCCCCTCAGGTTCAGGTGTAGACCATCCTGTTTATAGAGGTCCCACCGTCCCCAGAAAGAACCCCAGTTATCCAAAAACCGGAATCCCTCCCTCCTGCACCATCCCTGTAGCCACGCATTTAAGTGTTCTCTTTCCCTATTCCTCGAATCTCTATCACGTGGCACGGGTAACAAACCAGAGACAACAACTCTGTTCGTTCTAACTCTGAGCTTCCAACCTAGCTCCCTGAAAGTCTGTCTAACATCCTCGGCACTCCTCCTACCTATGTCGTTGGTGCCAATATGGACCACGACTTCGGGCTGCTCCCCCTCCCCCTCCAGGACCCGGAAAACACGATCAGAGACATCACGTACCCTTGCACCTGGGAGGCAACATACCAATCGTGAGTCTCTCTCGTTCCCACAAAACCGCCTATCTGTGCCCCTAACTATCGAGTCCCCAATTACTACTGCTCTGCTCTTCTTCACCCTTCCCTTCTGAGTAACGGGGACAGGCTCCGTGCCAGAGACCTGAGCCCCGTTACTTACCCCTGGTAAGTCATCCCCCCCACAAGTATCCAAAACGGTATACTTGTTCTTGAGGGGAATGGCCGCAGGGGGTCCCTGCACTGGCTGCTTCCTCCCAGTCCCCCTCACTGTCACCCATCTATCTGCCATCTTTGGAGTTACTACTTCCCTATAACTCTGATCTATGACCCCCTCTGCCTCCCGAATGATCCGAAGTTCATCCAACTCCAGCTCCAGTTCCCTAACACGGTCTTGGAGGAGCTGGAGATGGGTGCACTTCCTGCAAGTGTAATCGGCAGGGACGTCGATGGCATCCCTCACCTCATACATGTTGCAGGAGGAACATTGCACTGCCTTCACTGCCATCCCTCTAAAGCTAACTTTTATTTTAAAAAAAACTGGGTCTAAAGAATACAACAAGCAAAATTCAGCACTTACCTACTTACCACAACAGGTGTTATTATTAGGTTAGAGGAGGAGGGCGGGTGGGAGGCACTACCCGTGTAGTGCCTCGGGTTCCTCTCCTTCGCGCTTTTAAAGGGGGAAAAAACCTACCCAGGTAAGCTTACACTAACTGCTTCCGGTTCTCGGCTGCCCCTCTGGTCGTCGTCACTTCCCCCTGGTGCTCCCGCTCTTTCTGTGAAGAGAGAGAAAAAAAACACCGCTGCCCGCTACCGGTAAGCACTTTTAAAACCAAACGGTCTTACCTTCGCTGCTGCTCGCATATTGGCATTGTCACCAGTGATAAGAGATCCCTTCAAAACCAGGTTTCGTGGTCCCTAGCAAATTTTAAAAAAAAATGAGTCAGGTGAACTGCCTGGTAAAGATGCCGGATAGAAAGAAAACTGTATCGGGTATGTGATGTGAACATGTTGAAACCTGATCATAATCGGGAGAAGGAATTGGTACTGCCCCGCAGAGTGAGGAATCAAATCCAGGTGTTGTGGAATTTGATATGCCTCAAAATATATCAAATAATGAAGAAGTTCTTGAGAAGTGGGATAGGTGAGTAAACTATCTGTCTCAGGATCAAAGAAAAAAGTTGAAATGTCTGTTACAGCAGTATGAGGGCATATGCAGCAATAAGTCGAGAGGACTAATACTATTTTACATGAGGTAGATGTTGGAAATGCTGTTCTGATAAAAGAACACCTCTGTAAGCTTCATCCTTTCAAAGCCAGGCAGGTCCAGAAGGAAGTGGAGGCAATGTTCAATGGAGATATCATCAAACCGTGTCAGAGCGAGTGGAGTTCATTGATTGTGTTAGTTCCCAAATCTGACGGGACTCAACAACTTTGCGTAGACTATGGGAAGGTCAACGCTGTAAAAAAATTGGATTTGTATTCAACAAAAGGATTGTCGGAATGTAGAGATAAAGTTGGACAAGCCAGTTATATCACAAAGTTGGACTTACTGCGTGGTTATTGGCAGATAACTTTATCAGATACAGTGAAACAAATTTCTGCGTTTTTGTCCCCAAATGGGCGAAATCAATTCAAAGTGATGCCTATTAGAATGAAGATACACAAGCCAAATTTCAAATACTCATGAACAGAGTTGTGGCTGGGTTAACAGTCTGGGCAGTCTATTTGGACTATGCAGGCCTCTTTACTGAATCCTGGAAAGATCACGTGGTACAATTGGCAGAGCTCTTTGAACGACTACGAGAAGCAAAACTAGTTGCAACCTTTAACAAAACTGAATTCACGAAAGCAGAGGTGACGATCTTCAGACGTAACATCGGCCATGGAAGGTTAATACCACGGAACGCAAAGGTGAAGGCCTTGAGGAATTTCCACAATCAAGCTCGAAGAAAGACGTGCTTCAATTTTTGGGACTAATGGATTCTACTGCAACTTTTCTTCAAGCGCCAGTAGTGTCGTGGCACTGTTGACAGATTTGCTGAAGAAGAACACAATGCACCTCTTCCTCCGTTACATTGATGACTGCATTGGCGCCACCTCATGCTCCTGTGAGGAGGTTGAGCAATTCATCACCTTCACCAACACATTCCACACTGACCTTAAATTTACCTGGACCAACTTCCACACATCTCTCCCCTTTCTGGGCCTCTCCATCTCCATTAATGACGACTGACTTGACACCGACATTTTTTACAAACCCACCGACTCACACAGCTACCTGGATTACACCTCTTCCTACCCTATTTTATGTAAAAATGCCATCCCGTATTCCCAATTCATCCGCCTCCACCGTACTGCTCACAGGAGGACCGGTTCCTGTGAGCATACCAGAACATACCAGATGGCCTCCTTCTTGAAAGACCGCAATTTCCCTTCCCACGTGGTTAAAGATGCCCTCCAACGCATCTCATCCACATCCCGCACATCGACCCTCAGACCCCACCCCACCTACCGTAACAAGGACAGAATGCCCCGGTGCTCACTTTCCACTCTACAAACCTTCGCATATATCACATCATCCGCCGACACTTCCGCCACCTCCAAACGGACCCCATCACCAGGGATATATTTCCCTTCCCACCCCTCTCTGCCTTCCGCAAAGACCGTTCCCTCCGTGACTACCTGGTCAGGTACACGCCCCTCTACAACCCACCCTCCCGTCCTGGCACCTTCCCCTGCCACCGCAGGAATTGCAAAACCTGCGCCCACACCTCCTCCCTCACCTCCATCCAAGGCCCTAAAGGAGCCTTCCACATCCATGAAAGCCTTACTTGCCCATCCACCAATATCATTTATTGTATCCGTTGCTCCCGATGCGGTCTCCTCTACATTGGGGAGACTGGACGCCTCCTAGCAAAGCGCTTTAGGGAACATCTCTGGGACACCCGCACCAATCGACCACACCGCCATGTGGCCCAACATTTCAACTCCCCCTCCCACTCTGCCGAGGACATGGAGGTCCTGGGCCTCCTTCACAGCAGCTCCCTCACCACCCGACGCCTGGAGGAAGAACGCCTCATCTTCCGCCTCGGAACACTTCCACCCAGGGCACCATTGTGGACTTCAACAGTTTCCTCATTTCCCCTTCCCCCACCTCACGGCAGTTCCAAATCACCAGCTCAGCACTGTCCCCATGACTTGTCCAACTGCCTATCTTCTTTTCCACCTATCCACTCCACCCTCCTCCCTGACCTATCACCTTCATCCCCTCCCCCACTCATCTATTATACTCTATGCTACTTTCTCCCCACCCTACAGGCACTCCGCCTGTACCCCTGATGAAGGGCTTTTGCCCGAAACGTCGATTTTAACGCTCCTCGGATGTTGCCTGAACTGCTGTGCTTTTCCAGCACCACTAATCCAGAATCTGGTTTCCAGCATTTGCAGTCATTGTTGTTACCACAATGTTTTGTTGGACAGAACAAGGCCAGGTGGCATTTGACAATTTAAAAGCAATGTTAACCACTGCACCAGTTTTAGTGACATGGAATTTTTTGAAACCCTTCAAAGTTGCCATCGATGCTCGTAACACAGGGGTTGGAGTTGTGCTGCTACAGGAAGGTGATGATGGAATCAAACTGCCAGTTGGTCATTTTCAAAGAGACTCAATACACAACAATGAAAATACTCTGAGATCAAAAAAGAATCATTGAGTTTGGTACTTGTCTGCCAACATTATATTGTTTATGTCACGAACAATGTGGCGGAGCCGGTTGCATACACGGATCACAACATTCTTACATTCTTGGAACGAATTAAAAACAAGAATATGAGATTATTTCATTGGAGTCTCATATTACAGACTCGTAATTTACAAATCGTACATTTTGCAGGTCGTAGGATTGTAATAGCATATCCTTGTCACGGATTTAACCTACAAACTATAGATGCAATTGATTAGATATCAATGTTTTATATATGTGTGTGGAATGAAGTTAATATGAACTTAAATTATTTATTCTTAATTTAAAAATTAGAATGCCTACATTGAGGAAACAGGCCAATTGGCCCAACAAGTCCACACCGACCCTCTGAAGCGTATCCCACCTGACCCACTCTCCTACACCTATTACCCTACATTTCCTCTAACTAATGCACCTAGCCTACACGCCCTAAACAGTATGGGCAAATTAGCAAATACACCAGTATGGGACAAGACATCAGTAATCACTCGAATGTTTCTGAAACAGATTTCAAGTAATCAATCCCAATATTTGCATGTAATTAAATTCCAAACACCCATTTTATATCTTAAACAAAAAAATTGACTATTTAATAAATGCCGAATAACATTAGCACAGTGAAAATTGAACGGCAAAGTAATATCTGTCTCCACCCCTACAGGCAACATCTTCCCTAGAATTCAATTACAACTCAATGACTGCCATCTGTTTCAGCATATGGTACCTTCCAGACTTGCAGAACCAATTCGCATGTTTGTGGGATCTCATTAACAGCCAACTTCTGCTATCTGGTTCAACACAATGCTCTTCTCGGTGGTCGTTCTGTCCACAGAAATCAAGACTGAGCCTACAATTAGTCGCCAGGCCTGTCCTCGCAAACAAACAAACAAATCTGTTTTGTTCTGTTCTTTTTGCCACAAGCTGTCTCAAAGGCCACAAGTTATTTTCAGCCAGAAGTTTACAGTTCCCACCACTTTTAATGAAAAAAATACAAAAAGTCAGTGAAGGTTCTATCACATGTGCTCCCCGTTATTTTTGGTATGTTATTCATGTTCTCCTTTGTGATGTCTGGATGGGGATATGAATAGGAGCGATTAAGACAGAAATAGGCTAAATGGGACTTGATTATTTTAGGATATTCGGTCGGCATCGATACATAGAACATAGAACATAGAACATAGAACATAGAACATAGAAGAATACAGCGCAGTACAGGCCCTTGGGCCCTCGATGTTGCGCCGATCCAAGCCCACCTAAACTACACTAACCCACTATCCTCCATATACCTATCCAATGCCCTCTTAAATGCCCATAAAGAGGGAGAGTCCACCACTGTTACTGGCAGGGCATTCCATGAACTAACGACTCGCTGAGTGAAGAACCTACCCCTAACATCAGTCCTATATCTACCCCCCCTTAATTTAAAGCTATGCCCCCTTGTAATACCCGACTCAATACGCGGGAAAAGGTTCATACTGCCGACCCTATCTAACCCCCTAATCATCTTGTACACCTCAATCAAGTCACCCCTAAACCTTCTTTTCTCTAGCGAAAAAAGTCCCAAGTGCCTCAGTCTTTCCTCATACGATTTTCCTTCCATACCAGGCAACATCCTGGTAAACCTCCTCTGCACCCGTTCCAATGCCTCCACATCCTTCCTATAGTATGGCGACCAAAACTGCACACAATATTCCAGATGCGGCCATACCAGAGTCTTATACAACTGCATCATGACCTCAGGACTCCGGAACTCAATTCCTCTACCAATAAAAGCCAGTACGCCATATGCCTTCCTCACCGCACTATTTACCTGGGTGGCAACTTTCAGAGATCTGTGTACATGGACACCAAGATCCCTCTGCTCATCCACACTACCAAGTATCCGACCATTAGCCCAGTACCCCATCTTTTTGTTATTCTTCCAAAGTGAATCACCTCGCACTTAGCTACATTGAATTCCATCTGCCACCTTTCTGCCCAGCTCTGCAGCTTCTCTATATCCTGCTGTAACCTGCCACATGCTTCCTCACTGTCAACAACTCCTCCGACTTTCGTATCATCCGCAAACTTGCTCACCCAACCTTCTAACCCCTCTTCCAGGTCATTTATAAAAATGACAAACAGCAATGGTCCCAAAACAGATCCTTGCGGAACACCGCTAGTGACGGCACTCCATGAAGAAACTTTGCCATCAACTACTACCCTCTGTCTTCTTCCATCCAGCCAATTCCTAATCCAAACCTCCAACTCACCCTCAATGCGTTGGACCGAGTTGTTTCTGTGCTGTGCTGTGCTGTGAATGTCGATGATTCCATGACTCAAAGTCTGAATTTAACTTCTCAGTGATTTCTTTTCTCCCATTCAACATTTACCCATTTCTGACTTTAAAGGAATTATGTTGGTATTCACCAAGTTTGCTTTCTTTGAATACTGATAGAACGTTATCCAGAAATGTTTACTTTGATATGACCTCTGCAAGCTTACTCTCATACCCCATTCTACCCCATCATAATCAAACCCTTAGTGCTTCCTTTGCTGACTTCTAAAGTGTTCCCAGTTGTCAGAGCTATGTTTGCTTCCTGCAAGTTTTTGCAGCCATTACTACCTGTAACTTCCCTCGTAATCCAGCTTTTGACCACTGTTCTGTTTGCACTCTGGTGTCAATCGGGAATAGACAATTGCTGCAGTTCAACATTCTTGTCGAAGTTTGAAATTGGAAACGGGGAGATAGGGAAGAATTCACAGGAGAAGGCCAAACAGAGTCAGATTGGCATCATCAAAATGAAATCATGTTTGACTAATTTATTAGGGTTTTCTGAAGAAATCTCAACTAGAGTGGATGGGGGGAGCCAACATATGTGTTGTATTTGGACTTCCAGAGCATATTGTACAAGGTATCTCACAAAAGGTTAAATCATAGGATAAAGTCCCACGATGTTAGAGGTAGTACATCAGTGTAGATACGGATATGGATAATGAACAGGAAACAGTTAGGGGGATAAATGATTCTGTTTCAGGATGGCAACTCGTGATCAGTGGGGCTTCACAGGGATAAGTGCTGGGCAAACAGCTGTTAACAAGATATTTATGACTTGGAGGAAGAAAATGTATCTATTGTAGGCAAGTTTGCAGACGACAGAAAATAAGTGGAATTGCAGGTTGCAAGAGGATTACAAACATTTTACAGAGAGATAGTGACAGGTTAAGCAAATGGGGACAAAAATGGCAAATGATGTATAATGTGGGAAAATACAAATACGATCCCTTTTAAATGCATCAATTCTTACTTTAAACTGCTGTCCTTTTCGATTTGGTCTCCCTTACCCTCGGGGAAAGTTCTTGGCTATTTACCGTATCCATCCCACTGATAATTTTGTAAACTTGTATTAGGTCACCGCTCAGCCTTTGAGCTTCCAGTGAAAATACCCCAGCCTATTCAGCCTCTCCCTATAGTTCAAGCAGCAACCTCGACCTGAACAAATGGATTAATGGAGGACGAGGAAATGAAGGAGGCAAGAGGGTGGCGTGGGTGGGGGGTAGTGAATACAGCTGAGAAACTGAAAAAGGAATCTCATTGGTTGCCACCACCACACCCTGTTCCACAGTAAAACAAACAGAGGCAGTTCTATGATGGACATACCAGCTGCTCCTCAGAAGATCAAAATGTGGAGGACTGGCTACCAACAGATAAAGAGGCACCTCACCGTGAGAGAAGGAGAGGATTACACTCCAAATCCAGAAGCAACAGTTGTCCAGAATGGCCCAGTGAAGCCCAACCAGCAGCATCGGTATGCAAAGAGTTCCCACTGCACCACAGATCTGGGAAACTTGGAGCTAGGATGTTCCATATCCGGAGGAGAGCATGACCGTCACTCTGTCTGACTCAGAGTCGGAACATACCCAGCTTCATTCTTGTCCAGGTGACACTGGCACAGAGCATCCGCCCCAGGAGGCAGCTACCTCAGTGCAGAGAGTTTTGCAACGTTCACCCCCACACCATGGGGATACAGAGAGTCCTCCAGGGACCAGAGCCCCACCTGGGAGGCAGCTACATCAGTATGGAGAGTGCAGGAACTTTCACCCCCACGTCACGGGAACACAAGGAGTCCCCCGGTGGCCAGAGCACGCCACCCACCGGGAGACAGCTACCTCAGTGTGGAGAGCTTCGTAACATTCACCCCCACACCACAGGAATACAGGAGTCCCCTCGTGACCATAGCACCAACCGAGAGACAGCTACCTCAGTGAAGACAGGCTCCACACACCAAAGGAATACAGGGAGCTCCCCGGTGACCAGATGACCACCCCGGGAGACAGCTGACTCAGTGCAGAGTGTCTGAACTTTCGCCCACACATCACTGGGATGCAGTGAGTACCTGGTGACCAGACCGCGGGTGAACAGAGTTTGGTTCTCTTGGTAATTCTAAATGGCGTTTACAATTGCTGGTATGACATGGCCAACTTGAAGGCAGACCTCCACTTTCTGCAGGACTGTAGGATTCGCCACCCCACCAGCTCCAGGAAAGGGTCAACAGGCCTTCAGTCTGGTCGGGGATATACAATACTGTTCCTTTGGCCCGTGTATTCTGCGGTGAGGAGGCAACTTCACCATCTCCAAAGGTTTTGGAGGTGGTGGTAATGGGGCTCCTCCTTGTAACAGAGGCTACATACAGGAACGCTCCCCTGAGACTAATTAATGTGTACGCCCCGATGGTAAAGAGGGAGCAGCTGGATGTTCTGCAGCAGCTCCCACTGCTGCCGGCGATGCCCAGGCCTGTCATTCTGGGCAGAGACTTCAACTGCATCATTGATGCAGATGGGCGATGCTGACAACAAACCAGACAGTACGTCCAGATTCCTGATGCAAAAGGTTAAAGCTGTATGATATCTTCTGCCGCCCGCTGCCAATGGAGCACAGCCTGGATACACCTGGTCTTGGCCAGCCAAATTTTAACTGCTCAAGGATAGATGTCCTGTTGTTATCCGGTCAAGATTAGAGTGGTGCTTAAAAATACAGCAGGTCAGGCAGGAGCAGGAAAATCAACGTTTCGGACAGGAGCCCTTCATCAGGTTTTCTGACCTGCTGTGCTTTCCCAGCACCACTCTAATCTAGACTCTGGTCTACAGAATCTGCAGTCTTCACTTTCGCCTAGTTGATTTTCACAACACTGCAAATCCTCTTGCAAGGATGCCTGACTTGAACAAGTCCCCCTCCTCTCTCTACAAAGATCTCAGTGAGTGTCTCTCTCACTGCAACCCCCACGTGTCCTCTTCTGCCTTGAACGATTTCCTGATGCAGGGCTGTTGCCGAATCATCGATTTTCCTGTTCTTCGAATGCTGCCTGACCTGCTGTGCTTTTCCAGCATCTGCAGTCCTCACTTTCGCCTATGTTCTCGTTCAGATTCACCCACTTCAAACTCACGTTTTTCTCTGACCACTGCCCCTACATGCCATGTGAGACGCTATTGCCCCTCAGGGAAACGATTCTCCATGTGCAGAATGGGGAGGTGTACGCCTGCCTCATCAGCCTGGACGAAGAGAAGGCTTTTTACGGGCTATTGCACACCTCCATGTGGGACGTGCTCTCCGAACTGGGATTTGGCGAGGGAACCTGCGAACGTGTCTGACTGCTCTACACCAACATCGGTAGCGCAGTCTCAATACATGGATGGGAATCACAAAGATTCCTGACCAGACTTAGAATCAGGCAGGGCTGCTCACTCTCTCATTTCCTATTTTATTGTTGCACGAGAAGGCAGTGAATAATGGTTGTCCTTTTCTTATTGTTTACCTAATGCCTATGCACTGAATACATTTTTAGTGAGATTGCTCAATCTATCATTGCCCATTTATGCATCAATTCCGTGTTGTTCTCTTTATTTAGAATCAGGACCTGGATTTCAGAATCAATTTCTTCATTCTCCATCTTAAAAATAACGAGGATTCCGAGATCACTGTTCCCAAGACAATAATACTTTTAACTAATGCAATCTCATGGTGTTCACAATTTTTAAAGAAGGAATGAAAACATGGCTCCCTGTTTGGATCTGTGCTCTTGTATTGACTCAGGGCTGCAAGATGTGACAGATTAGAATCCCTACAATGACAAAGCAGGCCCTTCGGTCCAACAAGTCCATAACAACACTCCAGAAAGAATTACACCCAAATGCATTACATGACCCAATGCAAACAACCTAGTGCCCATGAACACATTGGGCAACTGAGCATGGCCAATTCAACTGACCTGCACACCTTTGGATTGTGGAAAGAAACCTGAGGCAACCCGCAGAGACACAGGGAGAATGTGAAAGCACCTCACAGACAGTTACCTGAGGCTGGAATCGCAACCTGGGTCCCGGGTGCTGTGAGGCAGCAGAGCAAACCACGGAACTACCAGGCCACCCTGGAATTAGTCATTTCAATGTGCCATGTGGCTTTAAGGTCTTGACTGATTAACTAGTTCAAGATTTTGACATGTTCTTCCAATCTGTTTCTGATTAAATGCCTCACGCAACATCACAAATAATAAATAATAATGGCGAGCTGTCAACAGTATCTGTATCACTTAATTAACATAAAACGCTCCAGAAAGAACCCTGTTCCCAACTCTGTGAGACATGTGAGGGAATTGTTTGATGTGCAAGGCCAGGCTTCTGAAGCAGAACATCTTTCCAGATCCAGACGTGTTTCTGCTGCTTTCCACTTTCACTCACAGATTGTTTAATTCCCATGCCCAGCTTCCATTCCCTGCTAACTCAGCTGAATCCCAATTTCCCAACCCTCGGACAGATCTGATCTAATATTCCATAACAGCGGTGGCATAGCTCCCCAGGAGAGTAGCAATCCGCATTCAGTTATACAGGAACCCACAATTCCGAGGCATTCAGATTGCGCCAGGCCCAAAACTTCACCAATAATCGAGATCGCCACAAACCTTCCTCCTTGAATCAATATTGCTCGCCATAGGTTCATATGCCCGAATGTGCACACGAAGTAACAGGGGATCAGCTTTTCATTCTCTTCCCTGATTTGCAGAATTCTACTTACAGGAATTCATTGCTGTTTCCACATGTCATTATCAGGAGGTCAGCCAGCTGGACCCCATAGGATATGAGTTCCTTGACTGGGCCTGTTACTTGAGTCCAATCAGTGAGTCCGAGCTGATGGCAAAGGGTGAATGGCAGGGATATTGAGATGCTGATCCCTGAATCAGTGAAAAGCTATTGTTAAAGGTGATGCATTTCGAAATAAATAAAGGGTGATTTATGATAGGATGCTGGACTTTGAAGGGTTATTACGCTTCCAAACATTGTTGGTGTTAATGTAGACCAGGATGTCTGGGACTTTACTTTGCACAATATCTAGCTCCAGTCCCTGTCCCACCCCAATCCCACTCCACACGCAAGATGTGCTGAAGTTTATATTAGATTAGATTAGATTACTTACAGAGTGGAAACAGGCCCTTCGGCCCAACAAGTCCACACCGACCCGCCGAAGCGCAACCCACCCATACCCCTACATTTTCCCCTTTAACCTAACACTATGGGCAATTTAGCATGGCCAATTCACCTGACCCGCACATCTTTGTGACTGTGGGAGGAAACCGGAGCACCCGGAGGAAACCCATGCAGACAGGGGAGAATGTGCAAACTCCACACAGTCAGTCGCCTGAGTCGGGAATTGAACCCGGGTCTCTGGCGCTGTCAGGCAGCAGTGCTAACCACTGTGCCACCGTGCCGCCGTTGATCTGTGATATCCTTGACCCTGCGCACTGTTGAGGCAATATACCATCCTGGACTCTGTCAAATCAGAACTGAGGATTCTGAGTCAGACAACTATTTTGAGATTGTCCACTGTTGTCATTTGATGTTAACACAGCACCGACCCTGATTTTATAAACAGAGAAAAACAAAAAAAAACCTGGGGAATTGACAGTTCATGTCTATTTGAGTACAGCATTGATTGACCAGAATGATTTCTGTATAGCAAGGTGAGGAATGGCTCAAACCCAGTGTTGTGTTCCTCAAATTTAGAAAGCTCTGAGAGGAATAAACATTTCGAGAGAATATTGGAATTCACTCGCCCCGAATGGACAGAGAGGCTTCTTGTTGGCTCTTGATTTACGACTAACTTACGAATCTATACATTTATCGTTGGCCTCAAATCTTTCCAAGACTGACATGAAGGAACAATGCCTCATATTTCTCCACATGACATTGCACAGACTATTTTGTGCTCTTTCACTCACTGAACCTTTCCTTCCCCTTCTCAGTGATCTTATGTCCTTCTTGTATTATTATACTGTCCCACCCAACATTATGTTAGCCAACGTAACACATGATCGCATCACCTCAGTCATTGATCGAGAATTTCAATGACTGTGTCTCAAGTAGCAGTCCCTGTAGGACTCACTAATACCTACCTGACTACCTTATAATGGTATATTTATTCCTGCTCTCTATTTTCTGCCCGTTATCAGTCTTCACATCAAGTCCCATTTCCCCACCATTACAGGCTCTGCAGTGATCTGCAGGAGGATCTGTATTCATTTGAGCTTAAGTAACCTTTGAGGGCAATTTTCAGTGAGTATTTAACTTGTTTCAAGTTTTGCCTTCACTGAAGAACTTATGTTCGATTTAGAAGCTGTATCCGTGCAAGGTGAGGAAATCTATTGCGATACTGGATTTGTTAAAACATGCAATGTGTCATCTCCATTACCAACTGTCATCCGTTTTCAGAACAGCCATTGATAACCACGAAAGCCACATCCCAGTGTTGATGAGAAAGTTCTCAGAGTTGGAATTTAATTTCCAAAAGGTCAAAGCCAAGTGGAGGACGAACTGAATCAAAAGGAGATTTCAAAGTGGACTGTATTGTGTCGCTTTGTCAATGATGGTGTATAGGGTGGCACTTTGCTGTCTCACAGTGTCAGGGAGTGGGTCTGAGTTGGATCCCTTTGTCGGGTTAGGGTAGCCTCGATCGGCCAATTGGCCAACTTGCACGGTGTAGTGATGTTTTGAATTTACTCAAGACGCATTTTGCAAAGTTTGCTTTTGACCGATTGAGATTTGAACCAATGAACCTCAGTACTAAAAATACTCTGTCAAAACTGGGAGTTAACTCGCCGTCGTCACCTGTTTGCACAATTATTTTAAAAATGGATTGAATCACTTTGTAATGTAACAGACACCCAGGCGATGTCAGTAAGTATCAATGAAAGGCTTTAAGATTGTATCACCTCAGCACTGAGAACAGAGGGATTGCCTACGCAAAGAGATTCAGACAGAAAATGATGTTTTATATTAATCATGTGCAGAAAATGTTTTACACAACTGTTCCGATTGTAGCAATTCCTTGTAAGTGGCTTTCATGATTGAATTGATGTGAATCCGTCTGAGGATTCGCTGCAGTTTCATGCTGCCACTGAGAGTGATGCATGGGCCTGTTGAGGCCACCTTTACACAAGGGAGATTGACTGGTGAATTAGTCTCAGATTCCCAGGACCCTGCAGAATCCCCATCACAGTTGATACTGAAGGAACTGCCTGGTAATTTGAACTTTCTTCTGCATAACTTTTCAGCTCCTCTGGGAAATTTTGGGAAATCTCCCTTTCAATTGGAAACTGCGGATATTTCTCCTCCCCAAATGACTACCCCGTCAACCTGCACCAGAGTCAACCCATCTTCCTCTCCCCCTGCCAGCCCTATAACACTGGAAGTACATGGGATGTTGGATTTCTAACATCTGCAGTTTTGTGCACGGTTCTGATCACCAGCTAATAGTAAGGACAGAGTTGCACCGAGTAGACGACTGAAGAGTTTTACAAGACTGTTCCGACTATGTAGAAATTACAGCAGCGCTGAGGAAAGATGGATAGCTTAGTTTCATTTTCCCAGAACAGAGGAAAAAGAGAGGTGATGTGATTGAGGTGTTCAAATAATTAGCGTCTTGAATGGAGACCTGTTACCAAACGGAGGATCATTCCTCAGGGTCCAAGAGGGATACTGATTGATGGAAGGGTTACAGGGGACATGAGGACTAACACTTTCATGCAGACGGTGATCGTATGTCTGGAATTCACTTCCCAGTTTCATGGGGAGGGGATGCGTCAGCTGGAAAAGTTCAGCTGGTTTAAAGAAAACCTGGATCTGCACCTGAAGTGAAGTATCTTCAAGGGTCAATCTGCTGGAAAGTGGGATGAGAACAATTAGATGGTTTATTCAGTCGATCCAGACATGAATGACCTCTTGCAATGGCATAACTAACCTGTGGTTGTTTGGGATTGTAGAAATGCTGAGGAACATTAAAGCGAATTCACTTACTCGGCTGAATGGCCTGCTTCTCTGCTGTACATTTCCAGCAGTTCTAAAAAATGGCTGGAACACTGTGGATTGTTAATGTGAATTCCAGAGGCTGTGGTTACCTTCCAGTTGCACCTTGAAGAAATGACTGTAGCTTTGCAATTTTTACAATCCATGAAGTCAGTCTTCATAGGGAGGCAAAATTTTAACTGAGCTTAGAACACAAGAATTCATCAATTTGATCATTAGGTTAACAATGCTTGCCGTGTTTAGTTTTTCACATGAAAGTGGAAGTCTTTTTTAAAGAAATATTGTGAAATCACGTTCTCTCATGAACTGCTGGGTATTCGGATTTATCAGCTTAAATTATATTTACTGTTGACATCATCAGAACACAATTGGGAGTCAGAGAGTTTGGACGTATACCATATTATTTTTCATTATACACGGATGGGAGCAGCCACATTCAGTAATTGCAGTAGTGAACTGTCTGTTTGTTTTGCATAATGTACTTTATCCAAGAAACGTCAACAATCCAATTTCAATATTTTAAGTAATACAATGCATAAAAATGCAATAGAAAGGTCATATTTCCCTATTTGAAAGTTGTGTTCTTTGCTGACTCAAACTATAAGCATAATTAGAATATTTGCGAAACGTTATAAGGAATTGTTGACTTACCAAAACATGCCATGAGGGATTCAGTAAGTTAGCAGATCATCACTTTATCATCACAGAGAGGGCTTAGATGATTTTTGGTGCCTTGAATGATGAAACAAAACTTTGCCAGGTCTGTTCGCATTTTCCATTGAATAACTGCATTTTTTCACGTGCAACAACTTATATAGCACCGAGAGTAACTTCAAGTATGGGAAGAGCAGTTGAACAAATGTTCCATAGTAGATCACTATCAAAACTTTGAACCTTAATTCCCTCTTTGAAGTGAACAGCTCTCCCTTGTTTACAAGGATAGGGTCTTGTGGGGGGAGAAAGCTGTGATGATTTGATTCTAGTTACCCATGTTCAGATGAAGATGTTCTGATTAAGAGTCATTCTGGTAACACTGTTCTCTTTCCATAGATGCTGCCATACCTGCTGAGTTTCAATAGTTTCTTTTGTTTCTGTTTTATGCATTAAGCAACTTCAAGTTCTTTGATTGATTTAATTACAATGTTTCAGTTCCCAACCTGCCTCCCAGCAGCAATTCTTATAATCATGGAACCTAACAAAGAGGTCCTTCGGTCCATCAAGTTTTTGTTTTGGAAGGTGCTCAACACATGCTCCAGATTTCAGTATTATACTTATAATCTTGAATGTTATGACACTTCAAGAGTTCATCCAGGTAATATCTGAAGCACTGAATTACGAGATCCCCCTCACTCTCTGGTTGAAAGTCTGTTCCTCCAAATCGCTCAAAACCGCTTAACTTTCACCTTTAATATTATGCCCCCATCTCTTCTGTGAATTGTCTCATCCCAATTAATTAAAGTCAGGAGTGAGCAACTTTGAAACGAGTCAGGCTTGGAGCTGTCACGTTTAAACGTGGCATCTGATCTCTCCCTCCTGACCCAGTTAGGTGCTAACATTTTCCATTGCTCTCTGGGCAGAGCAGAGATTGTTTGATCAGTAATTTCCAATTTCCATTTTACCTTCTGTCTTTTCTAGTTAATTTCCTGGTGGTTTTGTTTCTTTCAGGGGGAAATTACAGCCTCTCTAACTGCACAACATGCTGCCTTTAGGCTGTGGCAACGTCGGATCGACTGTGCATTGTCACTAACATCATACTGTGGCCACACAGACACTTTTACTTGTCAAGATGTTTCCTGGACATCACCCCCGTGTGCAGTGCTATCTTTGTTCTGGTCAGTGCAGCCACAGACTGTTCCATCTGGCTCGGCTTTTCTCCTTTGATCGTTCTGTGGGCATTTATTGACTGAAACTGAAGAGAAATGTTTTGACAGAGAAAGCCTTGGCTGTGTTTCTAGCTATAACTGGCGTGGTGTTCTGTTCAGAAAATATTCTCTTCTATTTTCGGTTTCACGCAAGGAGGACAGTTGACAAAATTCCATGGTACTGCTATATAAACTCAAGTTATTTGACTGATACAGGGTAGTTGGTGTTTCAGTGGTTTGATATCATTTTAACCCCTTTCATCCCATCCCTGTTAATTCTTTTGATGAACACTGTGACGGTCAGGCACATTTTAGTGGCCAGTCAAGTCCGAAAGACAGAGCAAGGGAGAGAGTCACAAAGATGCAGAGATGCAGAGCCGAAGGCAGTCGGTGATATCCCTCTTCGCCATAACCATCAGCTTCATACATGTGGTTCGTGGACGATGCGAACATTTCATATTTTAACATTAAAGGAACAACTGGTGGGAAGTATAGATATCTAGACGTTTCTACGGACGTCGGAGAAATGCTGAAGGATTTCAGCTGCAGCATAAACACTTTATTTTATGTCATGACTCTGCCCAAGTTCAGAGCGAAGTTCAGTAATGCGGTGCACCAATTGGTCATGTAAATTCTTCACTTCATGACTCAGCAAAACTACTGAGAAAGTTCCAGAGGCAGCCGCCGTGTTCCCAGTGCAGGAATTGTATATGTACGGCCAAGAAATCAGCTGCACCATTACATGGATCCGAGTGTAACACACAGCGGTGGATGGGAAGGCGTGAAATAGGAAGGGTCACCATTCACCATACTCAGGAACACGCTGATATCCCTGATTGACTGATGGATTGACACACACGGAGTTGCACAGACATGAGCAACAGGAGGCCTTTCCGCCCTTCAAGACTGATCCTCCTCACAGCCCAGAATATCACGGCTACTGTTTTGTTTTAACCATGCGTACCTGAGGACAATCCACATGCACTCCAGACTCCCACGATGAAAAACCGGAAAAGGAGTCTATCCACCTCCGCCATCAGCAGAATTGAAGTACGTGACAAAGGGACAACAGGTAAGGGAGCAAGAGCGATTGTCAGGGGCAGGGTGGGATGGAAAGAGACTGCAGGAGTGATTCGAAATGGCGGACTGGTTATGAGTGATGGGTTCAGCTGCGTCTTCACGGAGTGCCCCGTGTTAAAGACCAACGGGCGTCTCTGCATTTCCCCTGCAGGAGAGGACGGGGACGGGCAGACACAGTCCCTCCTGCGCCACGATGATTGTCAGACTCTTTCTGTTCAGCTCACAATAAACACCTTATTAAAACAAGATGAAGGCTCCGTGTCCTGGTGATCCCCTCATCTGAATTGGTTATTGTTCCATGCACGTTAGTTTTAGAAAGAGTTTACTGAATCCACCTCCTGCCCACTCCTATCACAAGGAAATTGCTTTCTGTCTCTCTGTTCCTTTCTGTCTTTGTCTGTGTTCCTCTATTCCTCTCTCGCGCTCTCCTCCATCCCTCAACTTTTGATCAATCTCTGTCTGTCCCGCTCTGTATCCCTCCGTGTCTGTATTGTCCTCTCTCTCTCTCTCTCTACCTGCTTATCTGACTGTCAGTCTACCTGTGCATCTCCCTCTGTGTCCAAGATTCTTTGTCTCTTTGTTTGGCACATTATCTGTCTCTCCCTCGCTCTCTGTGACTTTTTTCTCACATTGACCATGTCAGACACTTGTTGTCTCAGTTTCGCACACGCTCACTTGCATTGACTCAAATCCCATCCTGATACTTTCATTAACTGAATTTCCCTAGGCAGTGAATTTGCAAAATGTAATGTGCACAGACACAGCCAGAAATACTTTGACACATTGCTGTCAGTGAGTCTGCTGAACTTCGCTCATCTCCCTTTCCTCTTCCAGTGACCAGGCGGGAGGTGTCTTCATGCGTTTCGCTATCGGTGTGTGAGGGACTCTGTGTGGGGAGATGGGGCTTCATTACCTTCGTGGAGATGTCAGTCTATGTGTGCGTCCCTCAGGTTTTTGTCGGTGGATATGTTGCAGACCTTGTTTGTGGGCTTCCCTTTGTATGTATTGGCAAGTATTTTGGTGACATCAGATTCAAGTGCTAATGTATTATGGAACGTTATTCAGTCCGTATGAGAGTGTTTCTGTGTAGGTGAATGCTTGTATGTGGGTCGATGTTACTGTGCCTGTGTGATTATGTATCTGTGTGTGTCCTGCACATGTGCATCTGCTGTGTTTGTGCCTGAGTGTATGCTGTTGATGGTGTTACAGTCCAATGACTGCGCGCGTGTGTGTGTGTTATATCAGCACATCATGATGATTCGTGACTCCACATGTGTGTCTCTCTGAGTGTCAGGGTATTATTGTATAGAGCGTGGTGTTTATCTGCCTGGCTGTTCTCTTCTTGAAGCAGGTGAGTGTGTTGTTCAGCCTATGTTTGGCTGTCTGCAGGTGTGTCAAGATCTTTCTGTGTCCCCAGCGAAATCTCTCTCTAACTCTCTGTGGCTGCGTCTCTATTTGTTCCTGAGCGTTACTTTCTGTCTATATTTCATTGTGGTTGTGGTTCCGTCACTGTGTATGAATGTGCTTGTGTGTGTGCATAAGAAGATTCTGACAGTTCTTGCAGGTTGGAGTGTAATGCTTCTTAATCTGAGTTTGTTTATATATGTGTGCCATGGTGTATGTGTGATTCTGTGTCTGTTGCGAGATCTCAGTATAACTGTATTTCTGTGTATGGGTATGTGTGCATTCGGTATGTGCATGTATGTGTTCGTTTCTTTGTCAGTATGTCTGTGTTTACGTGGGTGCGAGTGTGTGTGTGTATCGATTTGTTCTGCTCTCTCAGTGTGACTGTATTTCTTTATGTGCGGGTGTGTCTGCATTCTATCGGTACATAGATATGCTCCTATATGTCTCAGTATGTCTGTTTTCATGTCTGTCTGTGTGTGTGCATGCATGTGTGAGTAGGTGTGCCCCCTTCTGCAGTCTGATTGTATTCCTGTGCGTTTTGTGAGCGTGTGGGAATGTTTCTGTAGTCTTTGTGTAGTTGTGTTCCCACATTTCAGTTTGACTGTTATTGTGCATGTGTGCATGTGTGTGAGTTGCATGGGTATGCGAGCATGTATGTTTTTGTTTGTCAGCATGTTCCTATATCTCACTTTGACTGCATGTCTGTGTGTGGGTGTGCTTCTGCGTGCATGTGCATCTGTGCCTGTGAGCGTGTGGGTGTATTTCTGTGTCCCTCTGGGTGTGGTTCAGTCGCTGTCTGATCATGAGACTCCCTCTCCTGAATAAAGTGCAAGTGAAAACTTCAGCAGGTCACGGTGCACAGATTGCTCTCAATTGCATATTTCTGGCAATCTGGAAAATATCTAAATATAAGTATCTATACCTCCTCCACCCTGAGGTCAGAACTGTTCCTTCAATTTTATTGTTCTGCCGTCTCCCCATAACTTTTGAATCCCTGACAAATCAGGAACCCATACATCTCGAGTTGTAATGCATTTGTTATGGACCAGGCCAGACCCTCTCAAAACATTTCAAAATAGTAGTCCAGACACTAACATTTCGACTTGTTTTGAGCAGGTGTAAATGGATATTCCAGGAGAGATGGAGCTGGTCAACATTCCTTAATATTATTGAAAACAACATTTATTCATAGATTACCAAATAAAACACAAACAAAAGAGAATAGAATACAGAATAATTAACCTATCGGAAAACTCAAAAGACTGTACCAACTTAATAATTTCCCTAAATTCCTGCAACAATCCCCATGAACACCGTTTGCCATAAAAGGTAAAATCAAATACAGGATCTTACAGGAGAGATGTCAGAGAAAGATTCAGCATGGAGAAACTTCATCCATGCAACTGCTACTTTGAACAACAGTCTAAAATAAAACCTCACAACTTGCTAATACCAAACGAATCTAAATCTGACTGAGCTGGGAGAATTGCCCACTCTCTCCTGTCATTGGAAACATCGTTTTTACACTTGAAATCCTTTTGCCTGCGGCAGTACCTGTCAGCTAACATGACATTGGCCCTCCAACCCATCCAAGCTAGACATCCCGGAAGCACTGCATTTACAAACATTCTAAGAAAAAAACTCCAAGGACATCAAAACCTGAGTAAAGGAGCAGCAGCATCACGCACTCAATGTCCTGGCCTCAACAGCCCTCTACGGCAATGATGACCTAAGATTAGCCATCCTTTGATTGAAGAAATTAATCCTCATCTCAATTCAAAAGCTGGTCCCTTCGCTCTGTGACTGTGCCCTCAGGTTGTAGTCTCTCCGACATGTGGAAAAGTTGCAAGCAGAAGCAGAAATGGGAGGATGCTTCACAAAAGGAAGTAAAATGCCGATCTGGGGCTGTGAATGACAGTCTCCAGGACTGATTGGAATTAGTGGACGGGACCGTGTTCAAGTATTAAGAATAAAACTTGGATGTCTAACCACCGTCACGGGCATTATTCGCAAATGCGTGGAAGACTGCATGTTGAATAAGTCGATCTCAGTGTTCCACAAGTGTGACCTTGTATGAACCAGGAAATCCACTCCCGAATGAAGACCAGACGGGCAAGATTCAAGTGGGAAGAGCCAGACTTAAATAGGGAATCCGAATCTGATCTTCACAGGGCCATCAGGGATGCGAAGAGGGAGTACCAGGCATGAGAAGCCCATATCTAATAAACAGATCCTGCCGACATTACTGGATGCAAAAAATAACAGAGAAAGATAGCAGACAAAGACACATCCCACCCTGAGGCTCTCAATCCTTTCTCTACTCGGTTTGAGCAGAATGCCAGTGGCGCAGTCACGCCTGCCCCAAAAGCCCCAGAGACACGGGTTCCTTCGGTTACCGCTGCACATATCAAAACAGTTTTACTGAGAGGCACCACAAGGAAAGCGACGGGCCTGGATGGAGTCCTGGTGATGTGCCTAGATCCTGTGCAACTGCTGGAGGAATTCACTGCCATCTTCTAACTTTCCCTCCAACAAGCTGAAGACCGCATCTCCTTCAAGAAGGCCATCACCGTCCCTTTACCTTAGAAAGCACATATAATGTCACAATTTGCCGTCCCACCTATTTTTTGTGTCATCTGCAAATTTAGCAACAGTACATTCACGTACTTCCTGCACGTCATTCATATACACATTATTTCATGTGATATGTTGAAGCATTTTGTGTCTGGATAAATATTGTTGTGTACTGGAGCTGATTGTGTTTACTTGGAATATTATTGTGCATTGGACCTCAAGTTTGTTTGTATTGAAGATTTTTGAGTTTATATTGAAATATTGTTCCACATTACAAGTGTTTCTGTTTTTTATGCAAATCCTGTTGTGTATTGTAGCTGTTCCTATTTATAAATCATCACTGTATTAGTTCTTGCTAAAGTTGTGCCTTTCTACTTCCCATCAGTTATACTGTATTTGATGGTTTGCCGCTGTTGCTGAGCTCCTGCAGCACTTTGGGACGGATCTGCAGTCCCAGAATTGTGCAGAGGGGCGGCAGCACAGAGCAGTGACGGTCGCATTTTCGCGGATGTGTGAAATGATCATGTCGTGAAAACCGTCTCTGGTAATCGTTGAGATTAAACACATATTCTGGAACGGAAGTGAGGTTGGAGGGCAATAATTAAAGAGCAATTGGAAAAGAGGGATGGATAAATACAGAGAGAGAGATGGTTAAAATTGCAATAGGGAGAGAATAATGGGGAGAGAATTCATAGACTACAGAAGGGGTGAAGTGGAGAATTATAGGAAGAGAGTTAAATGCAGGAAAAAATGGGAGGGTTAAAGGCAGAAAAGGGAGAGCATTTAAAATAAATTAATAGGGGTAGAACTATACATGGAAAAAGCGGGAGATTCCAGATTACAGGGACACAGGAAGATGGTTAATTCAGGGCAAGCTGCAGGGATTGTACTGAAGTCAGCCAGATGGATCTCATTGAAGATGAGTCCCCTGTTTGGGGCTGTTACCGTGTTAACATCTGGGAGTCCTGGCTGACAGATGTAAACAGGACTGTCAGCTTTGTATTGGCTGGGTCAGCCGCATGTACTATGCAAGTGTGAATGCAGGTTGACTTGATGATACATTACCACCTTTGCGGAACTTGAGAGGATATAATACAGAATAGGAGGGAGGGAGTTGAACAGGGGAGTTACGGAAGGAGAAAAGGAAGGGGCGTTAACACTGAATGACAAAGAAAGAAAGAAATAGAGACTATTCAGGGGAATGTTGTATACAGCATAGCAGGGACAGGGTTAAATGCAGAGGAACAGAAATGGCTAAGTCCAGAGTGGGGAGGATTAAACAAAGAACAATAGTGAGAGGGCGAATTAGAGAGTAATAGGGAGAAAGTTGAATACAGAGTAAAGATTAATGGTTCGCATGTGTGCAGTTTAAATCGACCGGGTACTATAGAGAGTAAGTTAGGAATGATCACCCATGATTATATTGAATGGCGGTGCAGGCTCGAAGGGCTGAATGGCCTACTCCTGCACCTTTTGTCTATTGTCTATTGTCTAAGTGTGAGAATATAAAATTCGCAACAGCATTAAAACACATTAACAGGGAGAGGGGTGAATACAAAGAAACGGAATCGGTTAACTACAAGGAAATAGAGAAGGTCAAACACAGATAACAATTGGGTTGAGTAAAGAATAATAGTGGAGGCTAAATTAAGACTGAAAGGGAGAGGAGCAATTACAAAGGAGTGAAGAGTGGGGATGGAACACAGATAAAGGCTTAAATACAGAGAGAGAGAAGGGAAATACAGGGTTATCGGGAGAGAATTAAACACTGGGGAAGAGAGTGAATTACATACAGGGTTATAGAGATAATTAAATAATGGGAAATAGAAAAAATGATGAAATACAGAGTAATAGAGTGCAATAAAGTTTAGATGAAGAGGAATTTGTTAAGTGGGGACAAGAAAATTTTCGGATTCAGTATGTGCATGTCCCGACGAGAGAAGGTACAAAACTTGACCTACTCTTGGAAAATAAGGAAGGGCACGTCACTGAGGAGGAGCACTTTGGCGCCAGCGACCATAAGTGTATTAGTTTTAAGTACTGAGACCACTCTAAAAGTTGTAGTTCTAAATTGGATGAAGGCTAATTTTGATGGTATTAGGCAAGAACTTTAAAAAGCTGTTTCGGGGTAGATGTTTGGCGGTGAAGGGAAGCATGGAAAATGGGAAGCCTTCAGAAATAAGATAGCGAGAGTTCAGAGAAAGTATATTCCTGTTAGGGTGAAAGGAAAGGCTGGTAGGTGTAGGGCATGCTGGATGACTAAAGAAACTGAGGGTTTGGTTAAGAAGAAGAAGGAAGCATATGCCATGTATAGACAAGATAGATCGAATGAATCCTGAGAAGAGTGTAAAGGAATTAGGAGTATATTTGAGATGGAAATCAGGAGGGCAAAAAGGGGACATGAAATAGCTTTGGCAAATAAAATTAAGGCGAAACCAAAGGGCTTTTACAAATACATTAAGGACAAAAGAGTTACTAGGGAGAGAATAAGGCCCCTCAAAGATGAGCAAGGCAGTCTTTGTGTGGGGCTGCAGGAAATGGGGGAGAAACTAAACGAGTATTTTGCAACAGTGTTCACTATGGAAAAGGATATGGAACATATAGAATGTAGGGAAATAGATGGCGACACCTTGAAAATGTCCACATTATAGTGAAGGAAGTACTGGATGTCTTGAAATGCATAAAAGTGGATAACTCCTTAGGACTTGAAACGGTGTACCCTAGACCTCTGTGAAAAGCTGGGGAAGTGATTGCTGATCCCCTTGCTGAGAAATCTGTGTCATCGATGTGCTGGAACACTGGAAGTTGGCTGACGTGGTGACACTTTTTCAGAAGCGTGGTAAGGACAAGGCAGTGGACTGTAGAACAGTGAGCCTGACGTCAATGGTCGGCAAATTGTTAAATGGATTCCTGAGGGACAGGATGTAGATGTATTTGGAAAAAGATAAAAATAAGGACTGCAGAAACTGATAACCAGAGACTAGATTAGAGGAGTGCTGGAAAAGCACAGCAGGTCGGGCAGCATCCGAGGAGCAGGAAAATCGACTTTTCGGGCAAAAGTCCATCATTGTGAATAGAGGCAGAGTGCCGGCCGTGTGAAGAGATAAATGAGAGGGGATGGGGGTGGGGAGAATTTAGTAGAGAGTACAATAGGTGAATGGAAGTGGGGATGGAGGTGATACGCCAGAGAGGACGGGGAGTGGATAGGTGGAAAGGCAGATAGGACAGGTCATGGGAATGGTGCTGAGCTGGCAGGTTGGAGATGGGGTGAGGTGTGGGAGATGTAATCCACATTGATGTCAAACTTCCAGCTCAGCACTGTACCGATGAACAGTCCTACCTGCTTAGCTTCCTTTGTATCTATCCACTCCACCATCCTCTCTGACTTATCATCTCCATCCCAACGCACATTCACCCATTTGACTCCTTGCTACCTTCCCAACCCTCTTCTCTGACCCATCACATCCATCCCCACCCCCATTCACCTATTATACTCTATGTGACTTTCCCCCACCCCCACACCTCTCTCATTTATCTCTCCACTCTGCAGGCACCCTGGCTCTATTCCTGATGAAGTGCTTTTGATCGAAACGTCGATTTTCCTGCTCCTCGGATGCCGCCAGAACTGATGTGCGTTTCCAGCATCACGCTAATCTCGACCCATGTATTTGGAAAGGCAAGGACTGATTAGTAATTGTCGACATGGCTTTGTGTGTGTAAAATCAAGCCTCACCGATTTGATTGAGTTTTTTTGAAGAAGTAAAAAGGAGGATTCATGAGGGCAGAATAGTGGACATGATGTATATGGACTTCAGTAAGGCATCCGACAAGGTACCCCATGGGAAACTGGTTCGATAAGTTAGATCTCATGGAAGACAGGCAAAGATAGCTATTTCGCTTAAGAACTGGCTCAAAGGTAAAAGACAGAGGGTGATGTTGGAGGGTTCATTTTCAGACCAGAGGCCTGTGACCAGTGGACTGCCACAAGGATTGGTGCTGGGTCAACTCATTTTCGTCATTTATATAAATGATTTGGATTTGGGCAGAAGAGGTATCGATAATAAGTGTACAGATGACACCAAAAGTGAAGATGTGGTGAACAGCGAAGAGGGTTACCTCAGAATACAACGAGATCTTGATCAGATTCGCCAGTGGGCTGAGAAGTGGAGGATGGTGTTTAATTTCGATTATTGCGAGGTGCTGCATTTTGGGAAATCTTAGCGGACTTATGCAATTAATTGTAAGGTCCTAGAGAGTGTTGCAGAACCAAGAGAACTTGAAGTACAGGTTCATAACTCCTTGAAAGTGGAGTCACAGGTGGAAAAGATAGTGAAGAAGGCTATTAGTATGCATCCTTTATTGGTCACAGTATTGAGTACAGGATTTGGGAGGTCATGTTGCGGCCGTACAGGACATTGTTTCGGCCATTTTGAGAGTATTGCATGCATTTCTGGTCTCCTTCCTATCAGAAGGATGTTGCAAAACTTGGAAGGGTTCAGAAAAGATTTACAAGAATATTGTCAGGGCTGGATGATTTGAGCTATAGGGAAAGGTTGAATGGCTAGGGCTGTTTTCCCTGGAGTCCAAGGAGTAGCCTTGTCGAGGTCTATAAAATCATGAGGGGCATGGATAGGATAAAAAGAAAAAGTCGCTTCCCTGGGCTGGGGGAGTCCAAAACTAGAGGGCAAATGTTTTGGGTGAGATGGGAAAGATATAAAAGAGACCAAAGGGGCTACTGTTTCACGCAGAGTGTGGTATGTGTACAGAATGATTTGACAGAGGAAGTGGTGGAGGCTAGTACAATTGCAACATTTAAAAGGTATCTGGATGGATGTATGAATAGGAAATGTTTGGAAGGATATGGGCCGGATGCTGACAGGTGGAACTGGATTCAGTTGGGATATCTGACCACTCCCTCATTGCCCATCCAATTGCCATTGCACCTAATATACCCCCCACTCCTCACACTTGCCATTTCTGTCCGGCCTTCGTGTTTTTCATGTAGAACAGTGTGAACTGATGTAATGCCCTTCTACTCGTCTTGTACTCACATGAGCGGGGACAAGTGGCTTTCTGATGCTCTTCTTTACTTTCTGAAAATAAACTTAATTGCCTCCTCTCTTTACTCTGTATTTGGACTCTGTATTTAAATACACTGTATTTAAACGAGTTTTTTTATTCATTGATGGGATGAGGGAGTGACTGGCTTTTGCCAGCATTTATTGTCCATCCCTAATTACCTTGAGGGCAGTTAGGTTTCAACCACATTGTTGTCGGTATGGAGTCACATGTCGTCATGACAATGTAAGGACAGCAGTAGCCCTCTCTAAAGGCTATGACTGCAAAAGAACCGACACTCAGCAGATTTGTGGTCATCCTTGCACTCTTTACTTCCAGACATGTATTGAATTCAAATTCCCCAGAACATGACCTGGACGCCTTCATGAACAGTCCAGCGATGATTCCACTAGGCCATTACCTCCTCCTGTTGAATGACCTCTTCCTGTGTAACACACTGGAGAAGTGACTGAATGAAAACCAGAAGAGCTGCTGATGCTGGAAATCAGAAATAAAACCAGAAAATGCTGGGAAAACTCAGCAAGTCTTCAGCAACCGTGCAGTGAAATCGCAGAGGAATGGCTGCCTGTTCCAGTGGAAATGTCAAAGAAGGGTCTGAATGGCCTCGTCCTATTCCAGTGTTGTTGGTTATGCTATGCCAACAGCACACTCGTTCAATCATTGAAAATTAAACAGTGCTTTGTCAATTGAATTAAAAACAAAATCTGGAATGAAATGTTCAAGTCTTTGGCTATCTGATCTCCTGTTGAACAGTACTTTCGAAAAGGGCTGCTTGCAGCATTCTAAATATTGCAGCTATTCACTGTCAGTTAGTGGGGTATTTATGATTGCATTTTATACTGTTAACCAGTGAAAGGGGCAGGCAAATGGCAGATCATTTAGGAAGTGAGAAAGCTTTAATCTGGTTGGTATGGATTGATAATATCAATAAAGTGGCCCTATTCTGGAGAGGACATATTAAGATCAAGAATTGGGGATGTACTTTTATTTTTGGGCAGTTGGGTAGGCTTGTAAAAAACCATACAAATTATAGTTAGAATACAAAGGTCAGGGAAATGTTGCTAAACCTTTATAATTCACTGTTTCAGCCACAGTTGGGGAAAGGAGGCCTGATTTGAACTTTTGAAAGGTGAATGACATGGGAAAGGTTAAATCTGAGCTCTGCCCACTTCTGAGCACGACACTTTAGGAAGGATGTTGATGCCTTGGTAAGGCTCTTGCAGGAGATCAAACGTCATAGCAATATAACAACAGGCCATTCAGCCCCACGAGCCTGTTCCAGCAGTCAATGTCTGATCTGCAAGCTAACTTCATACACCTGTACTTGTGCCATATCCCTTATTACCTACATTTAACCAAAAAAAAAAATCAGATTTAAAATTAACAACTGATCCAGAATCCATGCCGTTTGATTACAGATTACATTACAGTGTGGAAACAGGCCCTTCGGCCCAACAAGTCCACACCGACGCGAACCCACCCATACCCCTACATTTACCCCTTACCGAACACAACGGGCAATTTAGTATGGCCAATTCACCTGACCCTGCACATCTTTGGACTTTGGGTGGAAACCGGAGCGCCCGGAGAAAACACGGGGAGAACGTGCAAACTCCACGCAGTCAGTCACCTGAGGCGGGAATTGAACCCGGGTCTCTGGCGCTGTGAGGCAACAGTGCGAACCACTGTGCCACCATGCCGCCCACAAGAGAGTGGAGTTTGTGCAAGAGAGTTACAAACTCCACCAGCTTTTCTGTGTGGGAGCACTTCTGAACATCTCTCATGATCGCACTGGCTCAAATTCACAGACTAAGTTTTCGAATCCATAAACAGTGGAAATAGTTGATCTTTGTCAACTCTGTCTCTTAATCTCGAGAGAAACAAGGCCTAATTTGTACAGTACCGCTTCATAACTAAATCCCTAAAGGCCAGGTATCATTTTTGAAAATTTACATTGCACTCCCTCCAAGGCCAAAATATCCTTCCTTAAGTGAGGTGCCTGGCTCCGCTCACAGTACTTCAAGTGAGACCAAAAAAGGCTTTTCTGAAACTGCAGCAAGACATCTGTGCCCTTATATGGGATGAGAGTTTCACTGTCAGCACAGCATTTAATGCCCACTCCAGAGCGCAGTTAAGATTCAACCATATTATTTTTACCAGTATGCAGTCACATGTCATACAGACCAGGTAAGGATAGTAGTAGCCCTCTCTAAAGGATGCAAATGAACGGACAATCAGCATTGGATTTGTCATCATCCTTTGACTCTTTATTTCCAGGCTTGTATTGAATTCAAATTCCCCAGAACATTACCTGTACGCTTTCATGAACAGGTCCAGTGATAATTCCACTAGGCCATTGCTTCACCCTGCTGAATGATCTCTTCCTGTGTAACAGGCTGGAGAAGGGACTGAATAAAAAGCAGTAAAACTGCAGATGTTGTAAATCAGAAACAAAAACAAAAATTGCTGGCAAAGCTCAGCAAGTCTGGTAGCAGCTCTGGAGAAAAATCACAACTGAATGGCTGCCTGTTCCTATGGGACAGGACAGGGAAGGTGCCGAATGGCCTCCAACTATTCCAGTGTTGTTGCTTGTGTCTATGCTAACAGTACACTCATTCAATCATTGATAACTAAGCAATGGTTTGTCCATTGAATTAAAAACAAGGTTTAGAGTGAAATTTTCAAGTCTCTGGCTATCTGTTCTGTTGCACAGTACTTTAAATAAAGATTGCTTGCATTTTTAGAAATATTGCAGCTATTACTCCTTTTGGGATATTTATGGATGCATGTTTTACTGTTAACCCGTGAAAGGGACAGGCAAACGGCAGATCATGTTGGAAGTGAGAAAGCTTTGATCAGGTTGGTAATACAAATAAAGTGGCCCTATTCTGGTGAGGATACACATCAAGAATTGGAGATACACTTTTATTTTTGGCAAGTGGGAAATTGGATAGGCTTGTAAAACGCCGTACAAAGTCCAGTTAGAACAGAATGGTCAGGGAAATGTTGCGAAACCTTTATAATTCACTGTTTCAGCCACAGCTGAGAACGCTGATTTGAACACTGAGAAAGCGAAACACTTATAATGGGTTAAAACTGAGCTCTGCCCACTTCTGAGTACCACACTTTTGGAAGGATGTTAATGCCTTGGCAAGGCTCTGGCAGGAGATTCATCGTCATATGAAGATAACAAAAGGCCATTCAGCCCCACGAGCCTATTCTGGCCATCAGTGGCTGATCTGTAAGCTTACATCATACACCTGTACTTGTGCCTTATTCCTTAATACTTAGCTTCACAAAAATACTATATCAGATTTAAAATTAACAACTGATCCAGAGTCTATGCTGTTTGTGCAAGAGAGTTACAAACTCCACCAGCTTTTCAGTCTAGGAGTGCTTCCCAACATCGCTCCTGATCTCACAAGCTCAAATTCACAGACTATGTCCCTTTGTTTGAGAAACCCCAAACAATGGAAATAGTTTATCTTTATTTACTCTGTCTCCTAGTCTCTGGAGAAACAAGGACTGATTTGTACGGTTCCACTTCATAACTAAATCCCTTAAGGCCACATATCACTCTTGCAAATCTATACTCTACTCCCTCCAAGGCCAATATATCCTTCCGAAGGTGTAGTGACTGGCTCTTTCCGCTCACAGTATTTCAAGTGAGATTTAAAACAGGTTTTTTTTATAACTGCAGTAAAACATCTATGGCCTTATAGCGGATGAGAATTTCACTGTCAGAACAGCATTTAATGCCCATTCCAGAGGGCAGTTAAGAGTCAACCACATTGCTGGAGTCACATACAGCTCAGAACAGGTAAGGATGGCAATTTACTTCCACAATGGACATTAGATAAACTTTACTTATTGATCTTTCCAACTGGAAAATATTGAGGTAAAATGATTCATCAGCGTGTTGACCATTTCCCTGTAGACATTGACAATATCCCCTGTAAGCTTCATTTCCCAATGATCTGAACGACTTGTTTACTTATTGGGCCTCGTTTTACACTAATAGTGAAACGTGGTTTATTATCTTTGAAATACAAGACAGATAAATATCCAACTTTGCAAAACCAGTCTTTCCCTGGAATTTCCCGAGTAACGTTCCAGTTCTGAAATGTCTATGCCCACATACTAGTTTAAAGTCCTCGATTACATCTTGTCGAACAGGAGTTGGGGCTGTTCTTCCTGCTCCCAAGGTTCCTCTTTATTTGTCCAGATATTCTCTGGAGTGTGTGGGTAACCTCTCTGATGTGAGTGGCTTCTTTTATCGATGATGTGGAGGTGCTAGTTTGGACTTGGGTGGACAAGGTCGGAAATCACACAACATCACGTTATCGTACAATTTATTTGAAACCACATGATTTCGTGTGATTTCTGACTTTCTTTGAGCTAGTTATTCAGGCCATTTGCAAATTCATTAGCTTAGCAATATTAGAATATAATAACGTAATTAGCATAATTTAAATTCAGTTTCTATTTGAGGAAGGATGTTACATAAGACAGTTTTTGGTATTTTAAGTTACCCTTTTTAATTGCCATCTCAAAAACAGTTCCACTGAAAATCAGTTGGTCCACCCCAAATAGTGTGACCATGTCTCATCAACAACCCATTCAATGGGCAATGCAGGTGAAGGCTTGTATATCAGTCTGGTTTGATTGAATTTGACAATGAATGCTGCGAGATTCCTGGTTTAATACCCCAGTTCCACTGTCTTATTAACACTGGTTCAATGTAATCAATCAAGATTATGGGATTGTGTACTTGAGCCTACCAGACTGAATCCACTACCAACACCAGGATTCCTGTTCCAGGTTCACAACGCTAATGCTATAGACCACCACTGATGGTGTCTTCCTCCACCGTCACCGCCACAAGGAACAGAAGACCAAGTTGAAGACGAGAGAGAAAAGAAGAAAGAAGTTGTGACCGTCCTGGTGATCAGAAGCGAACGGACTCAGGAGTCTAAACACTGTCTACCCCGCCACCGGCGCCAGCTAAAAAAGACAATTCACTTTGAAGAGGACAAGGGAGATTGCCAAGGACCCGAGTGTTTCACCTGTGGATTGACACTAGAGAAGCTGGATTTGGTTTCAGATAATCCACTGATGTCCTGTTAGTGTTCTTTGACCACTACCTCCTGCTGGACTGCAAGGGAACGTGGAATCTGAACGTCAAACTGCTGATCCCAGAAAACATGGAGGAGATAAAAAGGGGTTCCACAAGTTGCAGAAACGTGAAGCCCTTCTTTGAGTCTCCATCAGACTTGTGGAAATCTGTCAAGGGGAACATCAAGAGGATATTTATTCTCAAAGGTTGTATAAAGAAGTGAGAGAAATGGAGATTACTCCAGAAACGTGTGTAGAAACCATTACTGTTGCAGACGGTTGGGGTTGATGTCATGAATGATCTCCAGATGGTGAAAAGTTAGTGAGCTTCATTCTTTACTTCAGAAGCCTCCAAGATAATCTCCCCATCCAGAGTCCACATTGGGGAGAAAGATGAGACGTGTTCATGTTTCTCCTTTTTAGAGGTGCACTGGGAGAGCAATGTGCTCAGCAGCCAGAAGAGAGAAGATGGCTTAATGACATCCCCATAGTCTGAGATCATCAGGATCAGCAAATCTGCCAGACTGGGTCATGAAGTTCACAGACAGTGTGGCCCCTCAGTCATCCCAGTTCTCTCTCACAGAGGTCAAAGGCAACTGCACATGGGAGACGATGGACCAGCCATTATCGCTGAATAAGATGACCAAAGCCCTCGAGTCCTCAGATAATCCTACCTTTCCCCGAAGTGATGCCTTACCAGCCGAGTTGTGTTCACCTCTAAAGCTTTGATTGACCCAGGACCTGTTGGTGGTGCAGGATAGTCTGCTTCGAACAGGTAGGTAGTGTGATTCCATTAGAAATTTGTCATCCTCCCACCCCCATCTACAATCAGAAAGGGGAGAGGGACGACTGCTGACCAATTTCATTGATGAGTATGTATTTAAAAAATCCTGTCCGGGTCATCGCCACCTAGAACACGTCACCTTTAAAATCAGTGATTTACCAAGAATAACCTTACCTGTATCAGTCAGAATGATCCTGAGTGCCTCACACTGTTTAGGGATACGATTTCCTCTGTACAGGACAGCGGGAGATGGAAGCCTGCCTCACCAGCCTGGACCAGGAGGAGGCCTTTGACATGATATCACTTACCTACAAGTGTGATGCACTCTCCGAAATGGGTATTGGAGAGGGAATTTGTGAACCAACCCAAGTGCTCTACACTAACGTCATTAGTGCAGCCTCAATCAAAGGTTGGGAATCAGAAGCTTCCCGATCAATTCTGGAGTGAGGCAGGGCTTCCTACTCTCACCTTTCCTTTTTTATTGTTGACTTGGAGGCACCTGAATAATTGTTGTAATTCATTCAAACTGTTCTTCCTCATTAGCCATTGTCTATTCACTGAGAACGTCTTTAACTAAGGTCCCTCATCCATCTTTGCACAGTTACACATCATTTTCTTCATTCTCCACCTTGATAAACAATTTATGATCACTCTTCCCCAACACAAATATATTGTTTGATAGATAGTCGAATGCCGAATAACATAGTTGAGCCAAGCATCGGGACCTTACGATCTTGACATAAATCCAAAATTTAGATAATTGAATGCCGGATAATTCTCTGCATATTGTTGAAATTATGCTATTACATTAAGACTGTATATTTTGCAGAAAGTATATTCAATCGCTGCATGTTTACATCTGTGCTCTTGTATAAACTCAATGCTGTGCGATATAATAAGTTAATCGTTTCAATATGGTAGTTCTGTCGAAATCCCTCACACAGCATCACGAAACATAAATCATGAAGGTGAGCTTTCGACGGTAACTGTGTCACTGAGCACATCCATTACTGAGTATCTCCTCAAATTCAAAGTGTAGAGCTCCCGAAAGAACACTGCCCCTGAATCTGTGGGGCATGAAAGGGAAGTGCTTGATCCTTAACACTAGGATTCTGAAACACAACATCTTGATGCAGACAGAAATGGTTTCTTGTTGCTTTTCTCTTTCACTCACAGATATTTTAATTCCCGTGGGAGCTTCATTTTCGTCTTCAATGAGTTTGATCCTCAACGGTTACATAAGCTCCAATCAATACCCATCCGTATGAGAGGGTCCTGGAGATATTTCACAGCTGACTCCAAGGGACACAGGAGCTGTACAGCAGCAGACACGGGTGAGTCATTCTCTGTTCCCTGCAGTATCCTGCACATGTGCAGTGAAGGAACTTAAGATCGCTGACCAATTAAGTGATACAATAGTTTGAAGGGAGATGTACAGATGAGGCCAGTGAGGGATAAAGGTGCAGCTTTGTTAACTTCCTGGAACGTTTGAGCGGTAGCTAATATTGTCACTAAGTTCTGTAGTGATGGAGAAATGTCTCTTCGTGTCAGGACTGCTAAAGGAGAGGAAACAACTTTTCATTTTCACGTTCGCAGGCTGGTACTTGTGAAACATTCTTGAAATACAGTGTTTGTAATCTCTCTCAATGACTGACGTGATGAGATCGCATGCTACGTTTGCTGATAACGCAATGTTAGTTGCATCAGTAAAACACAAGGAAGACATGGGAAGGCTGAGAAGAGAAAGGGAAGTTTCAGTGTCAGTGAGCAGGTCATAGCCTGACCAACATATTGTGGAGAAATATGAGGCATTGTCCCTTCATTTCAGCCTTGGAAAGGTTTCAGGCATCAATAAATTTCTTGATGCTTTTCCATGTCTTAAATAAAGAAACAACAAGAGGTCTTTCTGTTCATTCAGTGACAGCGATTTCCATAATTTTGCTTAAAACAGTTACTCCCATTAGATCCTTCTCAATTGAAGGAATACAAACCAGTATTTGTGTCAGCTCAGTCCGTCATCAATGAACCCTGCCTTGCCAGCTGTCGTTCTGGTCAATCAATGCTGCACTCAAATGGACATGGACTCCCCAGTCCCCACTCTTTTGTTGTTGATTCCTTTCTGCAAATTCAATCGACTGCTTTGTTAACATCAAGTTACAGCAGAGGATAACATTGCTGATTGACTCTTTTAGAAGCATCTGCCCTGACATGACAGAATCCAGAATGAAAAATAGCCTCCACAGTACCCAGGCTCAAGGATGTTTCAGATCAACTTCAGCACATTTCAGGGAAGGGGTGGACTGTGTGTAGGACAGGGGTGGTAACGAGGAAATGTGTAAAGTGAAAAAAGGCCGAGGTCCTGGTACACATTGGCACAAACAATATTTGGTGGTGAAATAATCCTTCAGTGTCTTGCATCCTGTAATTAATCACCATTTATTTATAAATGCATAGTCTTTCGCAGTGGCCTCTCACTGAGTCAGGTATTCAGCATCTCAGTATCGCTGACATTCACCCTTTACAATCAGCCATGTCTCCCTGATTTGCACAGATTAACAGCCGCAATCAGGGATTTCATATCAAAAAGGTCAAGCTGGCTGACCTCATGACAATCATTACCAGTAGAAAAGCAATGAGTTTCTGAATGTAGAAATCAGCAAATCGGGCACGAAATTGAACAGCTGATCCATGGGTGACTCTGAGTTTTCATTAGTCCGAAGAACGTGTGGCTGGGAAACATTGGTTACAGGGGAAGGACTTTGGACATTAAATTTATTTGAAATGTTTCTGAGGCTATGGTGATCTGAATATATTGCGTTCGTTTTGTTTTAATTGTATGAGGATTGCCACCCAGCTGGGGAGACATGCTATTGTTATAGCGAAACCCCTTCTTGAAACGTTAACAGGGGAATTGGAGGAGGCAATTTAACTCATTTTGAGATGGTAAAGGGGAACAGCAGAATACCATTCATTCACTCTCCTGAGATGACAAGAATAACAGATGGGCATTATGTCAGTCCACACTGTTCTACTTGAAAAAGACACGGCACACGTGAAAGGGAAGGCGTGAGGAACGGGAATTTGTCTGAGATTCAATGACAATTGGATTGGAAATGAGGAATAGTCGGTGAGGTGGAGAGAAGTGATCCCGGGAGGCAGTACAGCAGGGAGGCAAGTAATTGTGTCAATGGTCAGAGTGAGAGCAAGGCTCAATTTTGACTGTTGAGAATTTGAAGGGATGAGAATATTTTTTAGTAGCTCATCAGAAGGAAATGCTCCTCCCGCCAAAACCGACAAATGCTGGAAGACATTTCTATTACTGTGCATTTCATCCTTTCTCTAATATCCTTTATGCAATCCATTCTTTTCCCCAGTGTTTAATTCTCTCCAGATTACTCTGTGTTTCACTTTCGCAGTCTCCTTCTGTATCTGTCCCGCTCTCTCTCTCTGTGTTTAAACCCTTATCAGTATTCCATCCCCTCTATTCACTTCCTTTATTTACAACGCTCACTTTCAGTCTGTATTTAGCCTTCACTGGTACTCTTTATTTAACCAGATCGTTAACTGTATATGTTCTTCTCTATTTCCCTCGACTTAACCATCTCTCTTCATTTGTATTCAACCCTCTCCGTTACTCTATGTTTAATCATGTACCTAATATTTTCCATTTTATCTTCTCACAATTATTCTCCATTGCACCCGCTCTATTTGACCATCACAAATGACAATCATTAACCTTCATTTTGTATTCACCTTTATCTCTATTATTCATCCAGCACAAAGCTGGTTCCCTGACACACCTGATTATATCTGTCAGCTAACATTCCCTCATTGTACCAGGTTAACATCTCTAATCAGGGAACTTATACTCAATGAGACCCATCTGGCTACCCTCATCACAATCATGACACAACCCCCACCCCGATCCAGAAAAAATGTTTACACTTTACAATAACCAGAGACTGGCTGTCCTTGCCGAATCGATCCCCACAACCGGTGCTGCTCCATGCTGCCGTCCCCCGGCCGGCGCTGGGACTGCAGATCCATCCCAAATTGCTGGAGGAGCTCAGCATCACTCCCACACGGTCATATACTGATTTACTGATGGGAAGACGAAAGGTAGAATTTTAACATGAACTGATACAGTATTGATGTAAAAATAATAACCGCTACAATATACAATAGTATTTACATACAAACATGAACAGTTCTACGTACAGCAAATATTTAGATACAAACTCAAATATCTCCAATGTAAACAAAATTTCAGTTCCAATGCACAATAATATTGCATGTAAACACAGTCAGCTCTAATGCACAATATCTTTACAGGCACAAACGGCTCCAACATTTAACAATACATAATGTATACTATACACATAAAACATGAAATAATGAGGATATAAAGGACTTGCAGGAAGGAATTGAATGCACTGTTGCAAAATTTGCAGATGACACAAAAGTAGGTTGAAAGGTAAGTTGGGAAATTGCATGTGCTTTCTTAGGTACAGGGATGGTGGTGGTCTTTTCCAAGAGGATTGGGGACTTCAGCTTGTTGCAGGGAGAGGTGGAAGTTATTGGTGAATACATCCACCAGTTGGTCCGTGCAAGATCTAAGTGCATGGCTAGTGTCTCCATCCAGGCCCGTCGCTTTCCTTGGTTTGACTTTCAGCAAGATCGTGCTGACATGTGCAGTGGAGAAGAAGGCAACAGGTACGTCTGGAGTTGTTGGGCAGGTGTCACTGCGCCACTGGCATTCTGCTCAAACCAACCAGAGAAAGCATTGAACGCCCAGGGAGCAATGCGTCTTTGTTTGCTGCCTTCCTCTGCTTCATCTTGTCTCCCGTAATGTTGTTTCGCCCTTGCCATAGGCGGCGGGAGTCTGTTTGGTAGATATGGGCCTATCATCTGGTTGGTACTCCCTTTTGGCATCTCTGATGGCCCGGTGGAGGTCAGATATGGATTCGCTGTATATACCTGGCTCTTCCCACTTGGATGTTGCGCGTCTGGTCTCCAGAAGGGAATGGATTTCCTGGTTCACTCAAGGTTTACGCTTGGGGAACAATCGGATTAAATTCTTCAATACACAATCCTCCACGCATTTGCCCATGATATCCGTGATGGTGGTGGTGTGCTTATTGAGGTTTTCGGCTCGATACTTGAACACGGTACAGTCTACCAATCGCAAGCAGTCCCAGAATCTGTTATTCACAGCCTCAGAGTAGCATTGTGCTTCCTTTTATGAAGAGTCCTCCCATTTCAGTTTGTGCTTGTGTGTTGTTTCCGCAGCAGCAGAGACTAGGGCCTGAGAGCACAGCCTCAGAGTGAAGGGACCACCTTTGCAAATGAGATGGAAATGAATTTATTCAACCAACGTGTGGTGAAACTGTGAAATCATTGTCACAGACAGCTGTAGAGGCCAGGACATTCGGAGTGTGATGATGCTGCTCCTTTACAAAGGTTGTGTTGTCCTTGGTGTATTGCACGGAGTGTTTGTCATTCAGTGGTTCCGGGGAGTCTAGTTTGGATGGGTTGTAGGGGTGATTTCATGATAGCTAACGGATAACTGCCTCAGGAAAAGGACTTTCAAATGTTAAAGCATGTACAATGAAATGGGAATGGGAATTCTTCTTGCTCAGCTTTTCTCTGGTCTGGTTTAGTTTGCTTTAGTGTTATCAATCAGTCAGTTTTTCAGACTGCTGGTGAAAGGAACAGCGAAATGCAAGAAGTTGTTCCATGTTGAATCTCTGTCGGACATCTCTTCTGTAATAACGTGTTTTGATTTTGCCTTGTGGTGTTTATGGGGATTGTTGCAGGAACATGAAGCAATATTTAAGCTGGGATCGTCTGTCAGGATTTAGAATACATTAAGTAATTCCATATTTTGTTCTCTTTTGTTTGTGTTTCATTTGGTACTCTGTAAATAAACTCTGTTTTATTTAAAACCGATGAATGTTGACCTGCTCCATCACTGCGGGAATATCCATTTTACACCTGCTCAAAACCAGTCAAAAAATTAGTGTCTCGGCAACTAAATTGAAATGTCCGGCCTGGTCAATAATCATTGTATTAAAAATGGAGAAATATGCGATCCTGATTGATGAGGGAATCAAATGTTATGGGGAGAAGGAAGGAGAATAGAATTCAGAAATGGTTCCTTCACGAACAAATGGCAGAGATGACTCGATGGGCTGAATGGCCTAATTCCGCTCCTACATTGCATGACGTAATGATCCAATATGTAACAATATTTATTTTTGGACACAAACTGCTCCAACATGAAAAAAATGTATATATTGCATTCTTTGTTGAAACATTGATGAAATAACTGGAATCCTGCCATTCATTGAAAATTCCCCTGTCTTGCTTAATTCATTGAACGTAGGTCCTTGAACTGAAGTAACAGTTCAGCTATCAGTGTGCAGGAGGCACAGATTCTGATATTTAGATTTTTCCCAGGTTGCTGAAATGCGCAATTGGCAGCAAACTGTGCATCGTGACACGCTGAAGGATTCACTTGTCCGTTTTCAGGAGGAGTTTCATGACCAAACAGACGCATAACCACACCTCGGAGGATCCGGAAACAAACCCATGCCCTCACACACACTTACACGTAAAAGCAGCAGAAGCACACCCACACACAAAAATGCAGTCGAAGTAAGATATAGGAACACAATGACCAAAAAAAAACATTAACACACACATACATTCAACTCAAACACACACATACACACACAATAATACCGTAAAACTGAAATGTGGGAACACACCTACACAAAGACTACAGAAACATTCCTACACCCTCACACCACACACACAGGAATACAATCAGAGTGCAGAAGGGGGCACACCTGCTCACACATGCGTGCACGCACACACACAAACACATGAACATAGACGTACTATGGCATATAGGAACACACTCGTGTATGGACAGAACGCACACATCGACATACAAAGAAATACAGTCATACTGGGAGAGAGAAACCAAGCTACACAAGAGTGTGCATGCACGCGCGTGCGCACACTCACACACATACAAAAATACAGACATACTGACAGAGGTAGGAACACGCCCATGTGCATACCGAATGCACACATATCCACACACACAGAAATACATTCATACTGAGCTATAGAAACACATCTCCACACAGGCACAGAATCACATCCACACCCTCACACACATACATAAACGAACTCAGAGTAAGAGACATTACACATCAATCTGCAAGAATTGACAGAAACATCTTATGCATATACAGAAGCAAATTCAAACACAGTTCCTGAGCCAAGCCACAATTAAATATCGATAGAGAGCGACTCTCAGAAACAAACAGAGACACACCCACAGAGAGACAAAGAGAGATCCTGCTGGGAGCACAGAAAGACCTTTTAACACGGACAGATAGCCAAATACACTCTGAACAATACACTCACCTGCTTAAACAAGAGCGCAGCCAGGCAGAGAGCCACCCTGGACTCCCACAATAATACACTGGCACTCAGAGACACACAAACACATGGGGCCAGAGAACCATCATGACATGCTGACAATAGCACACACACATACACACACACACACAAACAAAACCACATCGCAACACCAACATGCACCCACTTCAAAAAAACTCAACTTCACAGACACCCCCCCCCCATACAGAGTGAATAACATTCCCAAACACATAAACACATGAATGTGAAATCACCGAAATTCTTCCCGATACGTACAAATAGAAACCAACACAAAGATGCATAAGCACGCTCATAATGTGTCACACTCCAACGGCAAAAACTGAGGGACACACACACAATTTTGATGGTATTAGTCAAGAACTTTTGAAAGCTGATTGGAGGCAGATGTTCGCAGGTAAAGGGACGGCTGAAAAATGGGAAGACTTTAGAAATGAGATGACAAGGATCCAGAGAAAGTATATTCATGTCAGGGTGAAAGGGAAGGTTGGATGACTAAAAAAATTCAGCGTTTGGTTAAGAAAAAGAAGGAAGCATATGTCAAGTATAGACAGGATAGATCGATTGAAACCAGCGAAGAGTATAAAGGAAGAAGGAGTATATTTAAGACGGAAATCAGTAGGGCAAAAAGGGGACATGAGATAGCGTTGACAAATCGATTTAAGGAGAATCCAAAGGGTTTTTGCAAATATATTGAGGACAAAAGGGTAACTACGGAGAGAATAGGGCCCTTCAAAGATCAGCAAGGAGGCCTTTGTGTGGAGCCACAGAAAATGGGGGAGATACTATAAGGAAAAATTGGATCAGTATTTACTGTGGAAAAGGATATGAAGATATAGACTGTAGGGAAATAGATGGTAACATCTTGCAAAATGTCCAGATTATAGAGGAGGAAGTGCTGGATGATTTGAAACGGTTAAAGGTGGATAAATCCCCAGGACCTGATCAGGCATAGCCGAGAACTCTGTGGGAAGTTGGAGAAGTGTTTACTGGGCCTCTTGCTGAGATATTTGTATCATCGATAGTCACAGGTGAGGTGCTAGACGACTGGAGGTTGGCAAACGTGGTGCCACTGTTTGAGAAGGGCGGTAAAGATAAACCAGGGAACTATCGATCAGTGAGCCTGACCTCAGTGGTGGGCAAATTGTTGGAGGGACTCCTGAGGGACAGGATATACATGTATTTGGAAAGGCCAGGACTGATTAAGGATAGTCAACATGACTTTGTGCGTGGGAAATCATGTCTCACAAACTTTATTGAGTTTTTTGAAGAAGTAACAAAGAGGATTGATGAGGGCAAAGCAGAAGATGTGATCTATATGGACTTCAGTAAGGTGTTCAACAAGGGTCCCCATGGGAGACTGGTTAGCAAGGTTAGATCTCATGGAAAACAGAGAGAACTGGCCATTTGGATAGAGAACTGGCTCAAAGGTAGAAGACAGAGGGTAGTGGCGGAAGGTTGTTTTCGGACTGCAGGCCTGTGACCACTGGAGTGCCACAAGGATTGGTACTGGGTCCTCTACTTTTTGTCATTTACATAAATGATTTGGATGCGAGCATAAGAGGTACAGCTAGTAAGTTTGCAGTTGTCACCAAAATTGGAGGTGTCGTGGACAGCGAAGAGGGTTACCTCAGATTACAACAGGATCTGGACAAGATGGGGCAATAGGATGAGAAGTGGCGGATGGCGTTTAATTCAGATAAATGCGAGGTGCTTCATTTTGGGAAAGCAAATCTTAGCAGGACTTATGCACTTAATGGTAAGGTCCTAGGGAGTGTTGCTGAACAAAGAGACCTTGGAATGCAGATTCATTTCTCCTTGAAAGTGAAGTTGCAGGTAGATAAGATCGTGAAGAAGGCGTTTGGTATGCTTTCCTTTCTTGGTCAGAGTATTGAGTACAGACGTTGGGAGGTCATGATGCCTCTGTACAGGACATTGGTTCGGCCACTGTTGGAAAGATGTTGTGAAGCTTGAAAGGGGTGAGAAAAGATTTACAAGGATGTTGCCAGGGTTGGAGGAGTTCAGCTATAGAGAGAGGCTGAACAGGCTGGGGCTGTTTTCCCTGGAGCGTCGGAGGCTGAGGGGTGATCTTATAGATGTTTACAAAATTATGAGGGGCATGGATAGGATAAATGGACAAAGTCTTTTCTCTGGGATCAGGGAGTCCAGAATTAGAGGGCATAGGTTGAGAATGAGAGGGGAAAGATATAAAAGAGACCTTAGGGGCAACTTTTTCACGTGGAGAGTGGTACGTGTTCGGAATGAGCTGCCAGAGGATGTGATGGAGGCTGGTACAATTGCAACATTGAAGAGGCACTTGGATGGGTATATGAATAGGAAGTGTTTGGAGGGATATGGGCCGGGTGCTGGCAGGTGGGACTAGATTGGGTTGGGATATCGGGTCGGCATGGACAGGTTGGACCAAAGGGCCTGGTTCCATGCTGTACACCGCTATGACTCTATGCTCTTTGACACTCAGAGTGACATCCCCACAAAGGCAATGAAACCCCAACCCCCACAGAGAGACACACACAGTCCCTCACACAATGATAGGGAAACACATGAACATTCCTCCCACCCAGCGACAGCGAGAGGAAAGAGGGGTGATCAAAGTTCAGCACACTTACTTAATGTGTCAAAGTATTGCTGGCTGTATCTGTGGTACTTCGTATTTTTCAAAATCAATTCCTGGCATAAGATCAGTGAATGAAGGGATCAGGAAGGGATTTGAGTCAATGCAAGTGAGTGCGTACTAAACTGAGAAAATGTGAGAAAAAGACAGAGACAGCGAGAGAGAGAGAGAGACAGACAGAGACAGAGAATGAGCTAGCCACAGAGGCAAGAAGGATAAACATAGAGGAAGACAGAGGAACAGACAAACAGACAGAATAGATAGAGACAGAGAGACAGAGACAGAACGATACAGGCAGGGAAACACACAGAGTAAGACAGAGCGAGTGTGAGAAAGACTGAGCAAGAAGCTGAGAAGTGGGGCAACGCGTGAGAGAGAAAGAGAAGAATCGACAAAGACAGATAGAAAGAGGCAGAGAGAGACAGAAAACAATATCCTTGTGCATGGAGTAGACAGAAGGCGGACTCAATAAATTATTTCAAAAGCAAACGTGCGTCTCTAATAATCAAATTATATGAGGAGATCATCAGCACCCGGAGCCTTTCCCTTGTTGTAATAAAGTGTTTATTGTGAGCTGAACAGAGAAAGTCTGACAATCATTATGGTGCAGGAGGGACTGTTTCTGTCCCTCCCCTTCCTCCTCTGCAGCGGAAATGCAAAGGCCGCTCCTCTTGGTCATGAACAATCATCCACAGATCAGCCAGTGAAGACCCAATGTTCCAGCTGAACCCATCTTTCACAGTAAGTCGGTCATTTCGAATCATTCCTGCAACCTCTTAAAATCTTACTCGGCCCCTGACAGTCACCTCTTGCTCCCTTACCTCCTGCCCCTTTGTCACAGACTTCAGTATTGTTTAAATGGTCTGTAGATAGATTCTTATTCAAGTTTTGGGTGATGATGTGGCGGGCGGTGGGGCTACTCGGGTGCACAGGAAAATGCGGGTTTGGTGGTACAATTTGATGAGCCACGATCTTCTGGGCCGTCCGCAGGATCAGATATGAATGGCTAAATAGTCTGCAGCTGCTCATTGTCTGTATGTCCCTCTGTGTGTCAATCCTTCAGTCAATCAGGATTAGCAGCCTGTTCCTCAGCCATACTGTTAACCGACCACCTGATAAACCGCTGGGTGTTATACTCAGATCCATGTGATTGTGCTGATGGAATCCTGACCGTAGATGAGCAATTCCTTCACTGTAAACACTGCAGCTGCCTCGGGGCTCTCCCAGTTGTTTTGCTGAGTCATGAAGTGAAGACTTTACTTGACCAGTTGATGCACCGCATTCCTGAACTTCGTTCTGAACTTGGGCAGAGTCGCTGCATAAAATAATATGTTCGTGCTGCAGCTAAAATCCTTAAGAATTTCTGAGATGCATGTAAAAACGACGAGAGTACTGTCCCACCAACGATATATTCCTTTAATGTTAAAGTGTAAGACGTTTGCACCGTGCACTACCCACAGAAGAATGAAGCTGGCGGATATGGTGAAGAGGGAAATCACTGACTTCTGCCGGTTTTCCATTTCTGCGTCTTTGTGACTCCCTCCCTTCCTCTGACCCCTCAGGCTCTTGCAGACTCGAATGGCCACTAAAATGTACCTGACCGTCAGAGTGTTCATCAACAGAATTAATACAAATGGGATTAAAGGAGTTAAAATGATATCAAGCCACTTAAACCCCAACCACCAGGGATCAGTCTCATAACTTGACTTTGTTTGACAGTACCACAGAACATTGTCAATTATCCTTCCTGGTTTAAACTGAAAATAGAAGGGAATGCTTTTTGAACAGACCAGAATGCCAGTTGTAGCCAGAACCACAGCCAAGGCTTTCTCTGTCCAATACCTCCTCTTTATTTTCAGACAGCAAATGGCCACAAAACGATCAAAGGAGAAAAGGACAGTGAACCAGACTGAACAGTCTGTGGCTGCACGAGCCAGGGCAAAGACAGCGCTGCACACAGGGGTGAGGTCCAGGAAACACCTTGGGAAGTAAAAATTATTGAGTTCCCACAGTACGATCTTTGTGAGAATGAACACGATATCCGATGTTGCCATAGCCAACAGGCAGCGCATTGTGCATTTAGAGAGACCGCAATTTCCACGTGTGATGACGAGAATCACCAGAAAATGAACTGAAAGAGACAGGAGATAAGATGCAAATCATAAATTAATGATCAAACGTTCTTCCATCGGCCCAGAGAGCAATGGAAGATCTTAGCACCCAACTGTGTCATTTGGGAGGTTTCCAATGTTGAGTTTGAACAGGACAGCTCCAGTGGCCCGACCCATTTCGAAGCTGCTCACTCCTGGGTTTGACTAAGTGTGTGCAGGCGATCAAAACATGACAGGGTGGCATAATTTTTACGATGAAAGCGAAGAGTTTTCGAGAGGATCTGAGGAAGAGGTTTTCACCCAGAAAGTGGTGGGGGTCTGGTAAATCAGTGCCTGGGAGGGTCGTGGAAGCAGGAAACCTCACAAACCTTAAAAACTACCTGGATGAACACTTGAAGCGTCATAACATTCGAGACTACTAGACTAGTGCGCGAAGCTGGGATGAGTGTAGATTTTGTATCGATTTGACAGCAGAAAGTGTATGGAACACAGGGCGTCTTCTGGTTCTTTGATTGTAAGAATTGCTTCTGGGAAGCAGGTTGGAAAGCGAATCATTTTCATAAAATAAATGAAATATATTAGAATGATGATAACATGAGACAGAATCAGATATAACTGGCAAAAGCCAACAGGTATGGCAGCATCTGTGCAGAGAGAAACAGAGTTAATGGAATTACTGTTCATAAAAACAACTTCATCTGAACGTGGGTCTCTGACCTCAAATATCATTGCCGGTTTCTTCCTGCATAAGACCGTATCATTGCAACCAAAAGACAGTGATTCATTTCTAACAGTGAACTGAGAGTTAAACTGTTGATATTCACATACTATGGAACATTTGTTACACTGCTCTAACATAATAGGTGAATGTAGGGGCATTGTTGGAGCAATTACGATGTACAACACAGAAACAGAACCTGTAGCTCAAATTGACCATGCCGAGCCGATATCCGAAATCAATCTAGTCCCATTTGCATCCATAAACCTCTAAACTCTTTGTATTAATTTACCATCCAGTATATTTAAATGTTGCAATTGCAGCGGCCATCATAATTTCCTCTGGCAGTTCATTCCATACACACACCACTCTTTGCATGAAAACGTTGCCCCTTAGGTCTCTTTCAAATTTTTCTCCACTCACCCTAAAACTATCCTCTCTAGTTTTGTTCTCCCCCAACCCAGGGAAAGGACTTTGTCTATTTACCATGTCCATACCCCTTCTGCTTTGACAAACCTTCACAACGTCACTCCTCAGCCTCTAATGGACCACGGAGAAAAGACCCAGCCTTTTCAGCTTCTTACTATAGCTCAAGTACTCTACCACTGGCAACGCCCTGATAAATCGTTCTGAACCCTTTCAAGTTTCAAGGCGTCCTTCCTTCTGGAGCGAGACCAGAATTGCACACAATATTCGAAAAGTGGCCGAACCAATGTCCTATACAACAACAACATTGCCTTTCAATTCCAATATTCAATGCTCTGACCAACAAAGGAATGTATGCAAACGTCTTCTTCACCATCCTGTCTACCTGAGACATCATTATCAAGGAACTATGAACCTGCACTCCAAAATCTCTTTGTTCAGCAACACTCCTCACGACCATACCATTAACTGTATATGTCCTTTCTGATGTTCCGTTCCAAAATACAGTACCTCACATTCGTCTAAATTAAAATCCATCGGCCAATCCTTGGCCGATTGGCTCATCTGATTAAGATCACGTTGTACCCTGAAGGAAACTTCTTCGCTGCCCACTTCCACTCTAATTTTGGTGTCATCTGCAACGTCCTAACTGAATCTCCCTTGTTCACATCCAAGTCATCTATATGAATGAGGAAAAGCTGTGGATCCAGCACCGATCCTTGTGGCACATCACTGGTCATAGGCCTCTCGTCTGAAAAACGACCTTCCATCAACAACTTCTGTTTTCTATCTCGGGACACTTCTGTCCCAAAGGATGGGTCTCCCTTAGTTTAATGTGATCTAACCTTGCTAACTACTCTACCATGAGGAATCTAATTGAACGCTTTCCTGAAGTCCACGTAGATCACGTCCAACGTTCTGCCTTCATCAATCCTTTTCATAACTTCTTCAAAAAACACATCAAGTTTGTGAGACATGATTACCCACGCACAAGACCATGTTTACTGTGCTTATTCTGTCCTTGCCAATCAAAATACATGTAAATCCTGTCCCTGAGGATTCCCTCCAAAGTCTTGCCCACCGACGTCAGGCTCCCCAGTCCATAGTTCTCTGGCGTTTCCTTTCCACATTTCTAAATTAGTGGCACTACCTTAGCCAACCTCCATTCTTCCGGCATTTCACCTACAGCCACCGATGGTACAAATATCTCAACATTGGGACCACTTCCCTAGCTCCCAAAAAATCCTAGGGTACTTCTAATCAGGTCCTGGGGATTTATCCACCTTTCTACTTTTTACGAAATAAAGCACCGCCTCCTCCGCAAGATGGACATTTTTCAAGATGTCACCATCTATTTCCCCACATTCTGTATCTTCCATGTTTTTCTCCACAGTTAATAATGAAGCAAAAATACTCAATTAGCATTTCCACCATCTCCTGCAATTCCACACACAGGCTGCCTTCCTGATCTTTGAGGGGTTCTGTTTTCTCCTGAGCTACCCTTTTGCCCTTAATGTATATATGAAGCACCATGGGTTTTTCCTGAACTTATTAGGCAAAGCTATCTCATGTCCCCTTTTTAACCTCCTGATTTCCCTTTTAAGTATATTCCTACTGCCGTTATACTCTTCTAGTATTCACTCGATCTTTGCTGTCATATCTGACATATGCGTCCTTTCTTGTCTTACCAAAACCTCAATTTCTCTCATCACCCAGCATTCCCGAAAGCTACCTGCCTTGCTTTTCACCCAAACAGGAACATACAGTCTCTGGACTCTCGTTGCCTCATTTTTCGAGGCTTCCCATTCTCAACCTTTCCCTTTACCAGAGAACATCTGCCCCAGTCAACTTTTGAAAGTTCTTGCCAGGTACCATCAACATTGGCTTTCCTGTCATTTAGAACTTCAACTTTTTGTTCAGGTCTATTCTTTACCATCCGAATATTAAAACGAATACAATTATTCTCGCTGAACACAAAGTGCTCCACCACTCACACCTCAATCACTTGTCCTGCCTTATTTCCTTAGAGTTGATCAAGTTTTGTTTTTAGATAACTTACAGTGTGGAAATAGGCCCTTTGGTCCAACAAATCCACACCGACCCGCTGAAGCACAACCCACCCAGACCCATTCCCCTCATTTACCCAATACTACGGGCAACTTAGCATGGTCAACTCACCTAGCCTGTACATTTTTGGACTGTGGGAGGAAACTCACGCAGACACGAGGAAAATGTGCAAACTCCACACAATCAGTCGCCTGAGGAGCGAACTAAATCCGGGTCTCTGGCGTTGTGAGGCAGCAGTTTTAACCACTGTGCCACGGTGCCGAGCTTTTTCTAATACGTACATCCACATACTGAATCAGAAATTTTTCTTCTACACACTTAACAAATTCCTTTCCATCTAAACCCTTAACACTACAGAAGTCTGAGACTGTGTTTGGAAAGTTAAAATTCCCTCCCATTCCCACCCTATTTTTGTTACAGATAACTGAGGGCTCCTTTAAAAATGTTTATCTCAAATTCCCGCTGACTACTGTGTTCGTCGGGGGGAGGAGGATGGGGGGGCTGGTCTGCCATACAATCTCAGTCAGGTGATCATTGCTTCCTTATTTCTCAGTTCAACCCAAATAACTTCGCAGGACGTATTCCGAGGAATAGAATCGAGAGTGTGATGCTGGAAAATCACAGGAAATCAGGCAGCATCCAAGGAGCAGGAAAAGCGACTTTTCAGGCAAAGGCCGTTCATCAGGAATAAGGTTGGGGGCCTTGAAGTTGGAGACATAACTGGGAGAGGGGTGGAACGGGGGGAAGGTAGCTGAGAGTGCAATAGGTGGATGGAGGTGGAGGTAAAGATGATAGGTCAGAGGGGAGTATAGGGTGGATAGGTGGGAAGAAAGACAGACAAGTAGGATAGGAGAGCGGTGCCTGGATGGAAGGCTGGAACTGGGATAAGGTTTTGGGGGGCTGAAATTGGTGAACTCCCCATTGATGCAATAGGATTGGTTGTTGCTGAGGCATTCTTCCTCCAGGCGTCGGGTGTTAAGGGAGTGACGATGGTGCAGGCCCAGGACCTGCATGTCCTCGGCAGAGTGGGAGGGGAAATTGAAGTATTCGGCCACGGGGCGATAGTATTGGTTGGTGCGGGTGTTCCAGAGATGTTCTCTGAAGTGCTCTGTGAGGAGGTGTCCTGTCTCTCCAATGTAGATGAGATTACATTAGGATCAACGGATACAGTAAATGACATGCGTGGAAGTGCAGGTAAAACTTTGATGGATGTGGAAGGTTCCTTTGGAGTCTTGGACGGAGGTGAGGGAGAGGGTGTGCGCAAGATTTGCAGTTGAGAGTAGCACATAAAAGGAGCACCTCTCACAGCCACAATCTTTTCCTACCCTCCATAGAGCATTACCTAGAATCGCCTGGTCAGTGTAATACAAAAACCATGAGTTGTTGCAATTGAGAAGTTATTATTATTTGAAGGATAATGCTAACAAAGTTGAGAAAGGTTTCTTTCATTATGAAAGGCATGAACCACAATCCAAGCCCGCCTCTGTGATGCTAAACTGAGGATTTGATAACTCACTGAATCTTTCATAATTTGTTTTGGAAAGTAAACAATTCTTTGTCACATGTCGCAAATGTTCTAATTTTGCTTGTACTTTCAATCAGCAAATAATGCAAAATGCAAATAGGGAAAAGTGACTTTTTTGTTGCATTCTCTGCATTATCTGCCTCAGAAAATTTTGGAATGTGTTTTTTGATATTTTATGAATAAAGTCCGCAATGCAAAACGAAACAGACAGTTCATTTTTGCAAGTACTGAATGTAACAGCTTTAATCCATTGTATAATAAAATACAATATGTTAAAAATCCGGTCTCTCTGACTCTGTGTTGTTCAGTTTAAGTCAGGGACAATTAACATTTGAAGTGATAATCCGTATACTCAGCAGTTCACAGACGGTACAAGACTTCACAATATTTGTCTGAAAAATCCTTTATGTTTGTTATACAAATAATGCAAAAAAGTAAGCAATATTAACCTAATGAATTGATAAATCCTTATGTTCGAACCTTAGTCAATATTATTCCTCCCCGTGTAAAATTGCTTCGTGCATTGTAAAAATTATGAAGCTACAAACACTTCCTCACGGAACAACTGGAAGATAACCACAGCCCTCTGGAACTCACTTTAACAGGCCAGAGTTATCCAGTGGTGGAATATAGACAACACAGAAACAGGCTAGTTAACCAACAAAGCAAATACGCTTTTACATTCCTTAGTCTTTCTGCAATCCCACAGAAATGCACGAAACTCCTGGAACTTAAAGAGGTCATTCATGCCTGCATCAACTGAATAAACAAGCTACCTGTTCTGATTCGACTTTCCATCACGTGGTCCACAGCGTTGAGGGTTTCTACACCTAACGTGCACATCCGAGTTCCCTTTAAATGAGTTATCTTTGGTCACCTCAAGTTACCACCCAAACTGGGCAGTGAGTTCCAGTCGCACCATTATCTTCTGAATGGAAGGGTAGGGCTTATGTTCTCGATCATCCTCCCGACAACTGTTCTCACTCTGTGTCTCCTTTTAAACGGTCCGGTGATCGGGGAGACAAGTCTCCATCAAAGACCCTTTTTATTTTGTCCATTCCAATCACATCAAATGTCATTTGCCTCGGTTTAGGGAAAATGACACTACCATTCTCAAAAATCTCTTCTAAACACTCATCAGTGCAATTCTGTCCTCACTGCTTAGTGATGACGAGGACTGCACACAAAATCACAGCTGTAAGCCGCCCAGTGTTGCATGTAGTTTCCGCATTGCAGGTCACGCAGGTGTTTTGTGTTGTCTGTGTGGGTGAGAGGGTTGTAACTTTGGGAGGGCTAAAATGGGATTATTTCTCAGTGTGGATGCCTGATCAGGATCTGGGGCATATAATGGATCTTGACAGATACAGTTCGGGCACAATTTATTTGACGAGTGGGGTTAATTCATCAGTTGCTCAGGAGTTAGCCTGTGTTTAATAGCATCACATCTGTTCTGACACCAGCTGACTAATTACAGAAGAAACCAGATCCCAGACAGAAATCCAACTTGATGGATAATTACCTGATTTGTCTTGATTTAACACAGTGATCGCTTGCTGAATTATTAACACGCAATGCTGCAAATATTGGGGTTTCCACAACAAAACAGACTTTTATTGCAAAGGAAAAGACGATAAACTAGAACAAATCAAACTACGTACTTGTAATGCCGATTCAAATGCAATGAACACGCAGTGCATGCATAATACTCATTAACCTCAAAACAATCCATAAATGAAACAAAAGGACACGACTTTCATATATTAAGCAAAACATGACTCGCAGTGCCATTCCAAAGGAAACAACTCTCATGTAATATTCACACCAGAATCCCTGTATCTCTCACTTTGTGAAATGACTTGCGACTGCTATTTCTAAACTGGAATTGCAGTAAATTCCTTCATGGAGCTACCGCACACTGGACTGCCAATATGCTGTGCTTTATACAACTTCTTCAGAGCTGTTTCTTTTCCAACACTTCTGGCTAGGACCAACAAAACATTTTCATTCCAAGGCAATGTAATTTACTAAAACTCTCTTGTACTTCGCATGAGCACGGATCTATGGTAGAGTGAACCCGCAGAGAATCCTAACACAGATTCACACAACTTCAATGGTGCCAGGCACTTACCAGGAATTGTTACAATTGGAAGTGTCACATAAAATATTCTCCGCACATGATGGATTGAGAACGTCATTGTTTGCCTGAATCTCTTTGTGCAGGCGATCTCTCTGTATTCAATACCGAGGTGACATAATCTCAAAGCCTTTCATTTATATCTGCTGGCATCGCCTGGGGGACTGTTACATGACAATGTGATTCAATTCATTTAGTTAATAATTTCAGCAAACAGGTGACAGCAGTGTGTTAACTCCCAGTTGTCAAAAAGTACTTTTAGGACTGAGGTTTATTGGATGATGTAGATCTCAATCAGTCAAAGGCAAACATTGGAAAATGTATGTTGAATAAAATCATTGAATCATTACAATATGGAAGCAGATCAATGGGCCCATCGAGTTCACACCGACCCTGCAAAGGGTATCCCACCCAGACCACCTGCTGACTAGATGAGGTGGCAGGTCTGACCACTGAGTCACTGTGCCAACTTATATAATAGCATTGATACCCCAACACCATCTATCCAACTTTGATATCTCATTTTATTTCAGTGTCATCCTTCCCTTGCCTTGGTCCATTTGGAAATTAAATTCCAGTTTTTGAGTGTCTCTCGGAGAAATGTCCTCCTCAACAGTGGGATGTGGCTTCCCTGGTTATCAACAGCTGTTCTGTGAAGGGATGATGGTTGGTTAATGGAGCCGACACATTGTTGGTTTTAATAAATCCCACATCGCAATAGAATTCCTCACCTTGCATGCATACAGCTTCTGAATCAAGTATAACTTCTCCAATTAAGGTAATGATTGAAAGAAGTAATAAGTCTCTGAAAAATACCTTCAACGGTTACATAAGCTCCAATCATTACATATCTGTTGAAAACTTTAAGCATCTCAGACCCTTCTAAATTTGAGGAATTCACCCCTGGGTTTGGAACATTTCACTCCCTCATTATTGAACCCTTGCTGTCCAGACATCGTTCTGATCAATCGATGCTGCACTCAAATGGACATGGACTCTTAAAACCCCAGTAGTTTTTTTTTTATTTCCCCTATTTGTTTTCAAGTTGAACACGTGTACTGTACTTTTAAGAGAGAGAGAAGGCTGTTTTGGCAGTGAGAGTTTGCAGACAACTGTCATGTGACTGACCAGCAGTCTCAGAGTGTACTGGAAAATTGAAAATATGTAACATTTGGCTGCTTTGTTCACAACAGTATTAATTTAACTAAGCAGTTTAAACTATGCACCAAAATACTAAAATGCAACCGTATTTGAATTTTCATGTTTTAACAACATTGAAGCAATAAGATGGTCTGATCTTTTGGGAACACACAAAATAAAACAGACATTGTTACAGCCAGAGAGATAGCGACAAACTGCCATCTCGAGAGAAATTGCTATCCAAAATACTCTCTATCAATGGTACCTTTTTCACATGAAACATCTTTGCAGCAAAAGCCTGAAGGGTACACAGGTAGATCTGCTGAAAGAATGCCGACACTGACCATGACAGCTGCTGCCTGGTTTTGAAAGGTAAGTTGACGTAATTTTAATAGGAGATATTTTTTGTGCATCGGTATATTGTCATAGAGTGAGAGGAAGATAACAAGCTTTTAAGCGAAAGGAGGTTTAGAGTTGTAAATTATTGTTGTTTATTGTTCACTTTTAGCGCTAAAGAATCAATAGATTGTTTTTTACCCTTAATTCGTGGAAGTGAGTCACTCATACTTTAGCAGATGACGAGGCGAGGTGAACTTTTCTGATTGTTTGAGTTAATTAGCAGAGGGGTTCACCACTCTGTTGTAACAGTTTGCGTGCTTGTCCAGGATTTGGACGCTTTCGGCAGATCTAGTCTGAGGTTTGGACAGATTTGAACAGATTTGGGGAAGAAAAGATCCCAGCAGGTTTAATCGGTTGTCGCTTACGTTCCTAGATTGTCTAATTTCGGTGACTTGTGTTTGGTTACATTAAAAGTGAGAAACATGGCTCTGAGGATTCCTAAAGAGTTTCTGGGGTTAAAAGAAGATTCCCATTTGTGCCAAGAATGTTTAGAAGGACAAAAAAAAGTTAACATTTAGAATTAGCAATGATGATAGAGTTGGGTTTGACCAAGGACAGAAGTGAAGCTGAAATTTTAAGGGAGTTACTCAAACACCTAAAGGTGTCAGAGAAACAGACACGCGCAGTAGACTTAGAAAACTTAAATTACAATTGTGGAAAATGAAGTTAGAACATGAGCAAAGAGATAAAGTGGAAAAAGAAAGGGAGAGAGAAAGAAAAACAGGTGGAGAAGAAAGAGGGAGAGCGATAAATAAAAGAGAGAGAATGTTCTTAGCTGAGCAAAGAGAGAGCAGAAAGGCAGAGAGAAAAAGAGAGAAAAGCAAGAGAAAAGACGACAGAATTTGAACGTCAGAAGTTGTGAATTAGTCAGGTAAGTAAAGTTAACAGGATGGAGATGAAGAGAGAAGGCAGTGATATTTCAATTGTTAAAACAGCTAAATTTTGATGAGAAAGATGTTGAAACCTTTTTTATTTCGTTTAAAAAATTGGCCAGGCAGACGGAGTAGTCAGAGGATTTGTGGGAAATGCTGGTTCAGACGAAGCTGGTCGGCAGAGCGAGTGAGGTATTTTCAGCAGGTCAGATGACGGGGCAAGAGATTATGAAAAGGTCAAACAAACTATTCTGAGTGCTTATGAATTGGTACCCGAAACGTATTGGCAGCGGTTCAGAAACATATAGAAGGAACTATGTTGACAAGAACTTAGTTGAGACCGAAAGAAGTAAATATGGTCATTTTGAAAGATGTTTGCGGGCCTTCAAAATAGCTCAGACTTATGAGGCTCCATGAGAGATTATTCTGCTGGAGGATTTTAAGAACTCACTTCCAGAAATGATCAGAATTCACGTGGATGAACAGGAAGTTCAGAAAGTGAGCAGAGCAGCAGAGATGGCAAATCAATACACATTGGTGCATAAAGTACGATTTAGCTGCTGGCAAGAATTTCACCTTGTGAGGGACTGGCATTGTGAGAAGGAGAGATGCTACACTAACAAAGAGTAGACAACACTGGTAATTGTTTACCACAGGTCAACAAAATTGCAGTGACGGTGGTTTCAGAATAGCACTTGAAAAATGTGCTTTCACTGCCAGAAAGTGGGAAACGTAAAATCACAGTGCTGGTCATTAAAAATGGCACTGTGGAAAAAAGATGTGTTAAAAGAAGTTAAGCCGATTGTATTAGCGAATGGAGCAAAGGAAACCCCAACAAATTCTTGGAGCTGCAGGACAATGCAGAGCCTGAGCAGGGGGTGGGTATGGAGTCAGTGCCTGATCTCAGTTAAGAACTGTGGGTAAAGGTTAGGCAGAAAAAAAACGAGGGAGAAACGAAAGACGTTGTAATTTTGGGAGATACAGGATGTAACCAGTCTCTAATTGTAAGAGATGAACGCATTTGCACTCTTTCTGACCTGTTACCCAAGAGAGTGGTAATTTGTGGACAGAAATTTAGCAGTCTCCTGTGTAACATCAGGTTGGCGTGCCAACGCAGGACTGGGGAACTAATAGTGGGAGTGAACCACATGTGGGATATAGGTGAATTAATGTTATTTCTGCAATTGTAAGTTCTGATACAGAGTAAATTAATTCAAATTAGTTTGGGATTGTTCCGGCCGAGAGCTGAATTAGCAAGAATGAGGAAATATATAATCTGTTAAAAATGGTATGTCAGCATGAGACGTGATTACAAAACAATGGGAGAAATACAGGCACGAGATAAAATGCTGTGAAGAGAGGCCTGTATAAACAGTAGGCTTCCCACTTGTACAGAGACACAGGAACAGACCCCAATTAAAAGGGCTTAGTGATAAGATGCTGCGAGGGGCAGCGCAGATGGAGGGAGTAGATAATGGTAAGCAAAGGATGGGATGACGACAACCAACCTTATGGGAGCCAGAGATAGGCATTTGTCACGGACAAGGCCGGATAAACAGAAGTTGTGGGAAATGAGTGACGTAAGCGGAGGGGTGGGGGGGCAAACAATGAAATAAGAAAAAATATATGGGGACTCAAATTGTATAAATTTCGAGAGTTTGTTGAATTTGATGTGTATTTGTCATTGCCTTACCTGGCATTAGACATTGCTCCCACTTGCAAGTGTACAAATAAAGTGCACTACTGGTTCAGATTTTTGTCTCGGACTGAAATTATTGAAGTGAGTGAGCTTTGTTTCTCACACACAGAGAGTCAATGTCAGGAATTCGGTCTATTATTGGGAACGATTTAGTAGGGTCCAAGGTGGAAGTGACACACCTCATTGTGGAGAAGCCCAACAAAGACCAGGGACCTGACGAGTTAAAAGAAAAATACCCTGGTATATTTTTCCAGAGTAAGCATTAACAATAGCCCACTATCATGAGTCACAGCATGAAGCAAGAACTAAACAGAAAGATGAAGGATTTGAGGTTCGGTTAGTGGAGGCCACGTTTGATGTAATGCTACAGGAAATACCTGGACAGTTAGAGGGTCAGAGAGAAGTAGTTAGTCCTGAAAGGCCAAGAAATTTGCAACAGAAAGATGAGACAATAAAATCTATTTATGTTGCTGTGCACTCAGAAAAGGAAGCAGAGAATATTCCGGAGGTTTATTATCTGAAAGGTGGCATCCTAAGATGAAAATGGAGATGACAGCAAGTTAGTGCAGAGGAGAAATGGCCGAAGTGCAACAGACTGCGTTGCCAGGACCATACAGATAGGACATGTTACGGGAAGCAAATAAATTACTGTAGAAGGTCACTTAGGTGTACGAAAGGATCAGGCGAAGGCACAAACGCTTTTGTATTAGGCTGGAATGTGCAAGGATATGGTTAACGTTTGCCGTATATGTCAGACATGCAAATTGTACGCAAGCCACAGGCAGAAATAAAACCAGCAACTTTGTTGACAATTCCTTCATTTGAAGAACCAATCACGTGGGTTATGATTGATTGTGTGGGTCCCCTCTGGAGAACTAGATGGGAAAACCAGTTCCTTCCAATCATAATAGATGTGTCTACAAGATTTCTGGAAGTAACTCCATTACAGAGTAGTCCTGAAAAAGGGTTGTTGAGGAGTTTATAGCATGCTTCACGTAATATGGGTGACCCAGAGAGATTCAGTCAGACCAAGAGTCTAATTTTAGTCCTAGGCTATTTAAGAAAGTCATGGACTGCGTAGGTATAGAGAACTATAAATCAAGTGCGAATAATCCTGAATTCCAGGAAGCTTTAAAAAGTTTGCATCAGACCCTGAAGAATATTTTGAGAGCACACTCTCAGGATTACCCGAATTATTAGGATTGCAGTATCCCATTCGTACTGTTTGCCATTAGAGATACCCCAAATGGAATCTAACCACTTTGAGTTAATATTCAGATATGAAGTGAGAAGCCCTTTGAAACTAATTAAAGAGAATTTGACAGGACCAAAGTCAGAGATCTCACACTTGGATTACGTATCAGAGGTGAGGGAGAGATAAATTTGAGTAGGTGAGTTAGGTAAACAGCACCTAAAAACGCCACAGTATAGAATAAAGCAGTGGGAGATAAAATTACTGAGATTCATATCTTTTCCCATGGGGATGACATATTAGTATTTTTACCAGCGATAACAGATCCCTTCAAAACCAGGTTGAGTGGTCCAATTGATCAAAAGCTGAGTCAGGTGAACTGCCTGGCAAAGATGCCAGGTGGAAAAAAAACTGTAGCGGGTATGTGATATGAAAACGTTGAAGCCTTAGCATAATAGGGAGAAGGAATTGGAGAAACAGGTGTTATTTACTGCCCCACAGAGTGAACAATCAAATCCAGGTGTTGTGGAATTTAATATGCCTCAAGATATATTAAACAATGAGGAATTTCTTGAGAAGTGGGATAGATGAGTAAACTATCTGTCTCAAAGGAGCCAAGAAAACAGTTGAAATGTTTGTTACAACAGTATGAGGATATTTGCAGGAATAAGTAGAGAGGACTAATGTTATTTTACATGAGGTAGGTGTAGGGAATGCTGTTCTCTGAAAAGAACACCTCTCGAAGCTTCATCCTTTCAACGCCAGACAGGTCCAGAAGGAAGTGGAGCCGATGCTCAATGAAGTTACCATCGAACAGTGTCAGAGCGAGTGGAGTTCACTGATCGGGTTAGTTCCCAAACCTGATGGGAATCAACAATTTTGCGTGGACTATCGGAAAGTCAATGCTTTAACAAAATTGAATTCATATCCAACAGTGAGATTGTAGGAACGTAGAGAGAAAGTTGGTCAAGTCAGTTACATCACGATGTTGGACTTTCTGCGTGGTTACTGGCAGGTCCCTTTATTAGAGACAGCGAAATAAATTTCTGCGTTTGTCTCCCCAAATAGGCGATATCAATTCAAAGCGATCCCTATTGGAATGAAGATATAGCAGCCAAATTCCAAAGACTCATGAACAGAGTTGTGGTTGGGTTAAAAAAACTGTGCAGTCTATTTGCACAATGCAGTCATCTTTACTGGGTCCTGGAAAGATCACGTGGTACAATTGTCAGAGCTCTTTAAATGACTACAAGAAGCAAAACTAGTTGCAAACTTAAAAAAAACTGAATTCACGAAATCAGAGGTAACGTTCTTCAGACATTTCATCGGCCACGGAACGTTGACCCAACGGAACGCTAAGGTGAAGGCCGTTGAGGAATTTGCACAATCAAACTCGAAGAAAGACAGGCTTCTATTTTTGGGACGAAGCGGATTCATCCGGAAGTTTGCTCCAAGCTTCAGCATATCATGGCACTGTTAACAGATTTGCTGAAGAAGAACACAATGTTTCGGTGGACAGATCATTGCCAGGAGGCATTTGACAATTTTAAACAATGTTAACCATCGTGTAGTTTTAGCTACACAGAAAATTTTGAAACTCTTCAAAGTTGCCATCGACGTTCGTCACACAGGGGTTGGAGCTGTGCTACTACAGGAAGGGGATGATGGAATTAAGCTGTTTGTTGGTCACTTTTCAAACAGACTCAAAACCCATCAAAGAAAATACTCTAGATCGAAAAAGAATTATTGGGTATGGTACTGGCCTGACAACATTTTAATGTTAATGTTGTGAACAATGTGGCGGAAATGGTTGCGTACACAGATCACAATCCTCTTACGTTCTTGGAACGAATTACAAACAAGAATATGAGACTATTCCATTGGAGTCTCATGTTATAGACTCTTAATTTGCAAATCGTGCATGTTGCAGGTCGTAGGATTGCAATAGCAGATACGTTATCATGGATTTAACCTACAAACGAGATGTAATTGATTATATACCAATGTTTTATATATGTATGGACAGAAGTTAATATGAATATAGATTAATTTTTAGAATAAAAGAATTAGAATCCCTACAGTGGGCAAACAGGCTATTTGGCCCAACAAGTCCACACCGACTCTCTGAAGAGTATCGAATCGAGATCCACTCCCTTACACCTATTATTCCACATTTCCTCTAACTAATGCAACTAGCCTACACACCCTGAACATTATGGGCAAATTAGTAAAGTCAACATTATGGACGAAGACACCAGTAATTCCTCGAATGTTTCTGAATCAGATTTTAAGTCATCAATCCCAGCACTTTCGAGTAATTAATTGCGACGTACCCATTGTATATTTAAACAAATAACTATTTATTGAATGCACAATAACTTCAGCACAGAGAAAATTGAACGGCAAAGTAATGTAATTAATGTTTGGCTCCACCCTGACAGGCAACATCTTCCTGAGGATTCAATTACAACTCTATAACTGCCATCTGTTTCAGCATAGCGTACCTTCCAGACTTGCCAGAACCTATTCTCATGTTTGTGGGATCTCATTAACAGCAAACTTCTGCTATCTACTGAAACACGATGCTCTTCTCGGTGGTCTCTCTGTCTACACAAATCAAAGACTGATCCTACGATTAGCCTCCGTTCCTGGCCTTGAAAACAAACAAATCTGGTTTGGTCTGTTCCTTTTGCCACAAGCTGTCTCATAAGCCAGAAGTTATTTTCGGATAGAAGTTTACAGTTCACATCAGTTTCAATGAATACAAAAACCTGTGTTCCCCGTTGTTTTGGGTATGTTATTCATGTTCTTCTTTGTGATGTCTGGATAGGTATATGAACAGGAGCGGTTTAGAGGGATATCGGCCAAATTGGACTGCATTAATTTAGGATATCTGGTCGGGCATCGATGTGTTATACCTAGTTGTTTCTGTGCTGTACATGTAAGACATTCCATGACTCAAAGTGTGAATTTAGTTTCACAGCAATTTCTTTTCTCCCATTGTACTTTTGCCCATTTCTTACTGTCAAGGAATTATGTTCACCATTTTGTTTTCTTTGAATACTGATAGAACCTTATGCAGAAAAGATTACTTTGATGTGATCTCTGCCAGCTTACTCTCATAATCCATTCTACCCCTTCTTAACCAAACTCTTGGTTCTCATTTGCAGACTTCTAAAGTGTTCCCAATTGTCAGAGCTATACTTGTTTCTTCCACTTGTTTTGCATTCAATACTACCTCTAACGTCTCTCGTCAACCAGCTTTTGGCCAATGTTCTGTTTGCACTCTGACATCAGGCAGGAGTAGACAATCGCGGTAGTTGAACACTCTTGTTGTTCATGGTAAAGGCATTGGGTTTGACAATAGAAACAGGGAGATAAGGAAGGATTCGCAGGTCAAGCAGTCATGAAATGAAATCATGTCTGACTAATTTATAAGGTTTTTTTCTAAAGAAATCTCAACTAGAATGGATGGGGGGAGCCAGCAGATATGTTTAATTTGGGCTTCCGAGTATATTGTAAAGGATACCTCACAAAAGGTTAAATCAGAAGATAAAAGCCCACGATATTCAAGGTCGTCCATCAGTGACGATATGGATATGGATAATAGACATGAAACAGTGAGGGTTATAAATGAATCTGTTACAGGTTGGCAACTCGTGATCATTGGCGTTTCACAGGGCAAACAGCTTGGAGGAAGAATAATGATCTACTGTAGCCAAATATGCAGACGACAGAACAGAAGTGAAATGGCAGGTTGCAAGAGGATTACCAACAGTCTACAGAGAGATATTGGCAGGTTAAGCAAATGTGTAAAGAGATGGAAAATGCAGTATAATGTGGGAAAATACAAATTAGGTCCCTTTCAAATGTATAAATTCTCCCTTTAAACTGCTGCCCTTCGACTCCCCTACACTAGGGAAAAGACTTTGGCTATTTACCCTATCCATCCCATTGATGATTTTATAAACTTCTTTAAGGTCACCACTCAGCCTCTCCCTGTAGTTCACACAACAACCTCGACCTGAACAGAAGGAATCAATGGAGGAAGAAGAAATGAAGGAGGCGGGGTGGGGGGTGCATACCACTGAGAAACAACTGAAGAAGGGAAACACATTGGCTGCCACCTCCCCACCCTGTTCAACAGTAAATCAGAAAGAGGCAGCTGTGACATGGACACACAAGCAGCACCTCAGAAGATGAAGTTGTGTGGAGGGATGGCCACCAACAGATAAAGAGACACAGCACCACGAGAGAGAAGGAGAGGATAACACTCCAAATCCAGAAGCATCAGGTGCTCCGAGGGGCCCAATGAAGCCCAACCAGCAGCATTGTGATTCAGGTTGTTCCAACTGCACCACCGGTCCGGTAAACTGGGAGCTGGGATGCTCCAAATCCGGAGGAGAGCACGGCTGTCCCTTTGTCTGACAGAGCCGGATTATACCCGGCTTCATTCTTGTCCAGGTGACACTGGCACAGAGCAGCCGCCACAGGAGACAGCTACCTCAGTGCAGAGAGTTTCAGAACTTTCATTCCCACTCCACCTGGATACAGAGAATCCTCCAGGGACCAGAGCCCCACCCCGGGAGGCAGCTACATCAGTGTGGAGAGTGTCCGAACCTTCACCCACACATCAAGGGAATGCAGGGAGGCCCCTGATGGCCAGAGTACCGCTCCCTTCCTCCGGGAGACAGTTACCTCAGTGTGGACTGTTTCGGAACATTCATCCCCACACCACGGGGATACAAGTGTCACTTGGTGACCAGAACACCACCCCGAGAGACAGCTACCTCAGTGCAGACAGACTCGAACATTTGCCCACAAACCAAGGGAATACAGGGAGCTCCCCAGTGACCAGAGCACAACCGGTGAGACAGCAGCCTCAGTCTGGCGACTGTCTAAGCTTTCAGATAAACACCACTGGGATGCAGCGAGTCCCCTGGTGACCAGACCGTGGGTGAACTGAGTTTGGGTCTCTTGGTAATTCTATATACTCCCAAAATGGGGTTTCAAATCGCCAGTTTGACCTAAACAACTTGAAGGCGGACCTCCTGTTTCTGCAGGAGTGTAGGATTCACCAGCGCACCAGCTCCAGGAAAATGTCGAGCGTATTGGTCCACAGACCTTCGATCTGATCGGGGGAACACAATACCGTTCCTTTGGCCCGTGCATTCTGCTGTGAGATGGTAACTTCACCATCTCCGAGGTTAAGGAGGTGGTGGTAATGGGGCTCCTCCATCTAGCAGAGGCTTTGTGCAGGAACACTCCCCTGAGACTAATTCTTGTGTACGCCCCAATGGGAAAGAGTGCGCAGCTGGATGTCCTGCAGCGACTCCACTGCTGCTGGCGATGCGCAGGCCAGTCATTCTGGGCATAGACTTCAACTGCATCATTGATGCAGATGGACGATGCTGACAACGAACCCGATACTTCGTCCAGATTCCTGATGTAAACGTTTAAGCTGCATGATAACTTCAGCCCCCCGCTGCAGATGGAGCGCAGCCTGGATACACCTCGTCATGGCCAGACGAATTTATCTGCACAAGGATAGATTTCCTTTTTGTATCCGGCATATTCTCGCTCAGGGTCAAGATTAGAGTGGTGCTGAAAAACACAGCAGGTCAGGCAGCATCCGAGCAGCAGGAAAATCGACGTTTCGGGCAGGAGGCCTTCATCAGGATTCCTGACCTGCTGTGCTTTTCCAGCACCACTCTAATCAAGTCTCAGATCTGCAGCATCTGCAGTCCTCACTTTCACCTAGTTGATTCTAACCTTACTGCGAATCCTCTTGTAAGGATGCCAAACTTGAAGAAGTTCTCCCCCTCTCTCCACAAAGATCTCAGTGAGTGTCTCTCTCACTGCAACCCATTATCCTCTGCCCTGAAGCAATTCCTGATGAAGGGCTCTTGCCGAATCGCCGATTTTCCTCCTCCTTCGATGCTGCCTGACCTGCTGTACTTTTCCGGCACCACTCTAATCTTGAGTCTAATCTCCAGCACTTGTCCCGTGTTCTCGCTCAGATCCCTCCACTTCAAGCTAACGTTCTTCTCTGACCACTGCCACCTACTGGCCATCAAGGGAACGTGGAATCTGAACGTAAAAATTGCGAAACCCAGAAAACGTTGAGAAAAATGGATTTCATAGTTTGGAGAACTGTGAAGCCAGTCTTTGAGGTTATATTAGACGGGTGGGAAACCATCAAGGGGAACAACAAAAGGTTCTTTTCCACAAATATGTTGAAAAGGTGGCAGAGACGTGGAAAACTGTCCAAACTCCAGAAAAGTGTGCAGAGCGTGCTCCTGTTACAGACGATGGGGATCGATGTCACAGACGATCTCCAGAAGGTGAAGAGCCTGTCAGCCTCACTCTTAGCTCAAAAGTCTCCAAGATAATCTCCCAGTGCAGAGCAGGATGAGACGTGCTCACCTTTCTTCATCCAGAAGATACACAGGGAGAGCTCTGTGCTCCGCAGCCTAAAAGAAGAAGATGGCGCATTAATCCCAGTCTGACATCCTGAGGGTCAGCAAATGTTTTTCTGCCAGACTGCATGGCATGCAGCCCACAGACCGCACAGACTCCCAGTCATTCCTGTACTCTATCATGGAGTTCTTAGCCAACAACCCACAGGAGAAGCTTAATCAGCTCTGCATGAGCTGACCATTGCCCTTGAGTCCTTAGAAATGAGTAAAATTACCTGAAGTGATAGCTTATTGGCCGAATTGTATTTATCTCTGTGGAACTTATTGACCAGGACCTTCTGAGAGTGTACAATAGTCTGCTTCGAACAGGCAGCCTGTGTGATCCCATGAGCAAAGGTATCATCCACCTCATCTACAATCAGAAGGGGGAGAGGGACGACTGACGAAACGTGTTTCACTGCTAAGTACAGTTTCCAGAATCCTGTCTAAGGTCATCTGTAGCGGGCAGGATGACCTGTGACACCCACGTTGTCCTCAGGGATAAGGTCGTCGATGTGCAGAATGGGGAGGTGGACACCTGCCTCATCATCCTGGACAAAGAGATATCGCTCACCTCCATGTGGGAAGTTCTCTCCAAACTGTGCTTTGGTGAGGGAACCTGCGAATGTATCTGACTGCTCTACATCAACATCGGTAGCGCAGTCTCAATAAATGGATGTGAATCACAAAGATTTCTGACCAGACTTTGAGTCAGGCAGGGCTGCTTACTCTCTCCTTTCCTGTTTTATTGTTACACGAGAAGGCAGTGAATAATGGTTGTCCTTTTCTTATTGTTTACCTCATGCCGACGCACTGACTACATTTTTAGTGAGATTGCTCAATCCATCATTGCCCATTTATGTATCAATTCCTTGTTGTTCTCTTTATTTAGATTCAGGACCTGGATTTCAGAATCAATTTCCTTATTCTCCATCTTAAAAATAACGAGGATTCTGAGATCACTGCTCCAAATACAATAATACTTTTAAATAATGCTATCTCATGGTGTTCATAATTTTTAGAGAAGGAATGAAAACATGGCTCCCTGTTTGGATCGATGCTCTTGTATTGACTAAGTGCTGCAAGATGTGACAAATTAGAATCCCTACAGTATACAAACAGGCCCTTCGGCAAAACAAGTCCATAACAACCCTCCAAAAAGCACTATACCCAAATACATTCCATGAGCCAATGCAAACAACCTAGTGCTCCTGAACACATTGGGCAACATAGCATGGACAATTCACCTGACCTACACACCTTTGGATTGTGGGAAGAAACCTGAGGCAACCTGAAGAGACACAGGGAGAATGTGCAAACACCTCACAGACAGTTACCTGGGGCTGGAATCGCAACCTAGGTCCCGGGTGCTGTGAGGCAGCAGAGCAAACCACGGAGCAACCACGCCACCCTGGAATTAGTCATTTCAATGTGCCATGTGGATTTAAGGTCTTGACTGATTATAAGTAGTTCAAGATTTTGACATGTTCTTCCAATCTGTTTCTGATCAAATGCCTCAGGCATCATCACAAATAATAAATAATAATGAAGAGCTGTCAACAGTAGCTGTATCACTTAATGCATATGTTGTTGAGGATCTCCCGAAAATTAGGATAAAACGCTCCAGAACGAACACTGTTCCCAACTCTGTGCGACATCTGAGGGGAGTGTTTGATGTGGAAGACCAGGATTCTGAAGCAGAACATCTTTCCAGATCCAGAACGTGTTTCTGCTGCTTTCCCCTTTCACTCACAGATTGTCTACTTCCTATGCCCAGCTTCAAATCCCTGATAACTCAGTTTGATCCCAGTTTCCCAACCTTCTGACATAGTTGATCTAATATTCCATAATAGCGGTGGCATAGCTCCCCAGAAGAGTAGCAATACGCATTCAGTTCTACAGAAACCCACGTTTCCCATGCATTCAGATTGTGCCATACCTGACACCTCACCAATAATCGAGATGGTGACAACCCTTCCTCCTGGAATTCATATTGCTGGCCATACGTTCATATGCCCTCATGTGCTACGGAGTAACCGGGAGCGGGGTGGGGGGGGGGGGGGGGGGGGGTGTCAGCTTTTCATTCTCTTCCCCGATTTGCAGAATTTTACTGACAGGAATTCATTGCTGTTTCTACTTGTCATTGTCAGGAGGTCAGCCAGCTGGACCCCATAGTTTATGAGTTCACTGACTAGGGCTACTACTTGGGTCCAATCAGGGAGTCCGAGCTTATGGAAAAGGGTGAATGTCGGGTATATTGAGATGCTGAATCCCTGAATCAGTAAAATGCTAAAGGCGATGCATTTCGAAATAAAGTGTGATTTATGATAGGATCCTGGACTTTGAAGGATTATTACGCTTCCAAAGATTGCTGGTGCCAATGTGCACCAGGATGTCTTGGTTTTTAATTTGCACACTATCTCTCTCCTGTCCCTGGCCCTCCGCAATCTCACTCCACACGCAAGATATGCTGAAGTTGTTTTGTGACGTCGTGCAACCTGGGCACTGTTGAGGCAAAATACCATCCTGGACTCTGTTAAGTCAGAACTAAGAATTCTAAGCCAGACAACTGTTTTTGGATTGTCCACTGCTGCCATTTGATGTTAACACAGCACCGACCCTGACTTTATAAACAGTTGGGAAAAAACCTGGGGAATCGAGACTCCATGTCTCTTTGAGTGCAGTATTGATTGACCAGAATAATTGACCAGAATTGGCCGGAAAGTGAGAAATGGTACAAATCTAGTGTTCTGTTCCTCAAATTTAGAAAGATCTGAGCGGAATAAACATTTCAAGAGAATATTGGAATTCGCTTGCTCCGAATGGACAGAGAGGCTTCTTGTTTGCTCTTGATTTAGGAATAACGTAAGAATCTATACATTTATCGTTGGCCTGAAATCTTTCCAAGACTGAAATGAAGGAAAAATGCCTCATATTTCTACACAAGATATTGCACAAACTACTTTGTGCTTTTTCACTTACTGCACCTTTCCTTCCCCTTCTCAGCGATCCTATGTCCTCCTTGTCTTTTACTGTCCCAACGAACATCATGTTAGCTAACATAACACATGATCGCATCACCTCAGTCATTGATAGAGAATTTAAATGACTGTGTCTCAAGAAGCAGTCCCTGTGGGACTTACTATTGACTACCTGACTACCTGATAATGGTATATTTATTCCTGCTCTCTGTTTTCTGCCCGTTATCAGTCTTCACACCAAGTCCAATTTCCTCATAACTACAGGCTCTGTAGTGAACTATATGAGAATCTGTATTCATTTGAGCTCACGTAAGCTTTGAGGGCAAGTTTTAGTGAGTAGTTTACTTGTTTCAAGTATTGCCTTTTTTTGAAGAACTTATGTTCGATTTAGAAGCTGGATTTACGTCTGGGGTCTGACTTGATCTGTGATAGTGCATCTGGTATCACAACAGAGGTGAGGTTATTAAACACATCGTTTAACTCTTGAGGAACTGATTAACTAACCTCATACTTCGATCAGACTTATGCCAAAACTGCACCCCTCTGGTTCCATTATGTACCCTATGTCCTGGCTACAATCCCATACTGAGATATAATACCACATTTCCCCTCTGAAAATTACTACCCCGTAAACCTGCACAAGAGTCAAACCATCTCCCTCTCCCCCTGCCAGACCTATAACACTGGTAGACTATAAGACGTTGGATCGGTAACAGCAGCAGTTTTGTGCACCGTTCTGATTACCAGATGATAGTGGGGACAGAGTTGCAGCGAGGGGAGAACTGGAGTTTTACAAGGATGTTGCTCCTATGCGGAAATTGCCACTGCTTTGAGGAAAGAAGGATAGGTTAAGTTCATTTTCACCAGAACAGAGGAGAAAGAGAGGTGATGTGATTGAATGGTCCAAGTACTTAGCGTCTTGAATGGAGATCTGTTACCGAATGGAGGATCATTTCTCAGGGTCCAAGAGGGACACTAATTGATGGAAGGGTAACAGGGGACATGAGGATTAACCTTTCATGCAGAAAGTGATCGCATGTCTCGAATTCAATTCCCAGTATCGTGGGGAGGGGATGCGTCAGCTGGGAAAGTTCAGCTGATTTAAAGGAAACCTGAATCTGCTCTAGAAGTGAAGTTATCTTCAAGGGACAATCTGCTGGAAAGTGGGATGAAAGCAGGTAGATGGCTTATTCAGTCGATCCAGACGTGAATGACCTCTTCTAATGCCATAACCACCCTGCGATTCTTTGGGATTGTAGAAAGGCTCAGGGCCATTAAAGCGAATTCACATAGTGGACTGAATGGCCTGCCTCTCCGCTGTGCATTTCCAGCAGTTCGAAAGAATGGTTGGAAAACTGTGTGTTGTTAATGTGAATTCCAGAAGCTGTGGTTACCTTCCAGCTGCTCCTTGAAGAAATGACTGCAGCCTCGTAAGTTTTACAATGCATGAAGGGGAGGAACAATTTTAACAGTTTTTAGAACACACGAATCTATCAATTTCATCTTTAGGTTAATATTGCTTGCGTTGTTTAATTTTTCACATTATAAGCTGAAGTTATTTTTTTTAAAGAAATATTGTGAAATCACGTTCTATCTATGAACTGCTGGTTATTCGGATTTATCACTTTACATTATAATTACTTCTAACATGACCAGAACACAATTGGGAATCAGAGAGTTCGGAATCATATCATATTATATCTTATTAGACACAAATTAGAGAGGCCACATTCATAATTGCAACAGTGAACTGTCTGTTTGTTTTGCATTGTGTACTTTATTCAAGAAACGTCAACAAGCCAATTTAAAAAAAAGAGGTCAGACAATGCAGAAAATGCAAGAGAAAGGTTATATTTGCCAATTTGAAATTTGTGTTTTTTGTTGACTCAATTTCCAAGCAAAATTAGAATATTTGCTAAACATTATAAGGAATTGTTGACTTTACAAAACATTTCATGAGGGATTCTGTAAGTTAACAGGTCCTCACTTTATTATCACAGAGAGGGCTGAGATTGTGTTTGGTGCCTTGAATGATGAAACAAACTTTGTCAGTTGTGTTCACATTTTCCATCGAATAATTACATCTTGTCAAGTGCAACAACTCATCTTTTTTTTTGTAATACAGCACCCAGACCAAACCCCGGTATGCTAAGCGCAGTCGAACAAATGTTTCATAGGAGATGAATATCAACACTTTGAAACTCAATTCCCTTTTAGAAATGAATGCCTCTCCTTTGTTTGCAACGAATGGATCTTGTCTCGAGAGAAAGCTGTGATGATGTTTAGAATCGTGTGACCCATTTTCAGTTGAAGATGTTCTGATTAAGAGTGAATCTGGTTACGTTGTTTTTCTTTCCACAGATGCTGCCGTACCTGCTGAGTTTAACCAGGTAGTTTTGATTCTGTTTCATGTTATCAACAACCACGCTTCTTTGATTGATTTGATTACACTATTTCAGTTCCCAAATTGCGTCCGAGCAGCCATCCTTGGAATCATACTCATCATCCTGAATGTTATGACACTTCAAATGTTCATCTGGTTAAAGTCTGAAGCACTGAATTACAAGATACCACCCACTCTCTGATTGAAAGCCTTATCTGCCAAAATCCTCGGAATTGCTCACCGTTCCCTTTTAAAATTATGCCCCTTCTAGGCTTGTCAATTGCCTCTGCCCAATTAGTTGAAGCCAGGAGTAGTCAACTTTGAAACGAGTCAGGCTTTTACATTACATTACATTACAGTGTGGAAACAGGCCCTTCGGCCCAACAAGTCCACACCGACCCGCCAACCACCCATACCCCTAACCTAACACTACGGGCAATTTAGCATGGCCAATTCACCTTACCTGCACATCTTTGGACTATGGGAGGAAACCGGAGCACCCGGAGGAAACCCACGCAGACACGTGCAAATTCCACACAGTCTGTCACCTTAGGCGGGAATTGAACCCAGGTCTCTGACGCTGTGAGGCAGCAGTGCTAACCACTGTGCCACCATGCCGCCCAAATATAGCTGTCGTGTTTAAAGCTTGTAGCTGTCGTGTTTAAATGTGGCATCTGCACCCTCCCTCTTGACCTAGTTAGGTGGTTACAACTTCCATTGCCCTCTGGGCAGAGCGGAAATTGTTTGATCAGTAATTTTCAATTTCCACTTTACCTTGTGTCTCTAACAGTTAATTTCCTGGCAATTCTGGTTCTCTCATGGAGAAAGTTCAGCCACTGTAAATGCACAATTTGCTGTCTGTTGGCTGTGGCAACATCGGATCTACTGTTCCTTGTGGCAACTTAACCACTTTGAATTTCCAAGGTGTTTCCTGGACCTCACGCCTGTGTGCAGCGCTATATTTGTTCTGGTAAGTGCAGCAACAGAGTGTTCCATCTGGCTCACTGTCCTTTTCTCCTTTGATCATTTTGTGGTCAGTTGCTGCCTGAAACTGAAGAGAAAATAGTGGACAGAGAAAGCCTTGGCTACATTTCTAGCTAAAACTGGCATTTTGTTCTGTTCAAAAAATATTCACTTCTATTTTCATAATCAAGCTAGGAGGACAGTTGACAACGTCCCATGGTACTGATATATAAACTCAAATTATTTTACTGATCCATGGTGGTTGGGGTTTAAATTGTTTTATATCGTTTTAACCTCTTTCATCCCATTTCTGTTAATTATTTTGATGAATATTCTGACGGTCAGGCACATTTTGGTGGCCAGACGAGTCCAAAAGACGTTGAGGGTCATAGGAAGGGAGAGAGTCACAAGGACACAGAGATGCAGAGCCGAACGAAGTCGATAATTTCCCTCGTCACTATATCCATCAGCTTCATACTAGAGGTCGGTGAACGGTGCAAACATTTTATACTTGAACTTTAAAGGGACAAATGGGTGGAAGTACAGATATCTAGGGTTTTTATGTACATCGGAGAAATGCCGAAAGATTTCAGGTGCAGGACAAACACATTATTTTATGCAGTGACTCTGCCTGAGTTCAGAGCGAAGTTCATGAATGTCGTGCACCAACTGGTCACGGAAATTCTTCACTTAATGACTCAGCAAAACAACTGAGAGAGCACCACAAGCAACCACAGTGATACCAGTGCAGGAATTGTGTATGTACGGCCCAGAATCCATCAACACCATTACATGCATCTGAGGAGAAACACGCAGCGGTGGATGGGGATGGATGAACAGGATGGGTCACCATTCACCACACTCAGAAACATACTGCCATTCCTGATTAATTGGCGGATTGACAGACACAGGCTTACACATATAAGGAGCAGCAGGAGGCCTTTCCACCATTCGAGACTGGTCCTCTTGCCAGCTCAGAGAATTGCAGCTGCTTTTTCCTTCCATGCGTGCCTGAGGACAATGTACGATGTGGTTCTGTCTCTGTCTGATCATGAGAATCCCTCTCCTGAATAAAGCACAAGTGACCGTTCAGTACGTCATGATGCACAGATTGATTTCAATGGCATTTTTCTGGCAACCTGGGAAATATCGAAATATCAGTATCTGTACTTCCTGCACCCTGATAGCTGAACTGTTACTTCAGTTCAATTACCTAAGCCCAAAGAACGAAAGAAGACAGAGAAATATTTAGTGAAAGAAAGTATTCGATTTATTTTATCCATGTTTGAACCAAGGATGTAACAAATAAAGTTTTTTTTTCATGTTGGAGCTGTTTGTGTCCACACATAAATTTTGTTACATCTTGGATCACAAGGTCATACAATGTAGGCATTGAATTAGGCCAGTTCGCCCATTGAGTCAGCTCTGCCATTTCCTCATGAACGATCTATTTTCCAATTCTATTCTTCTGCCATCTTCCCATAATTCATTTACCAATCAGGAACCTATACATCTCTAGTTCAAATTTATTTGTTATAGATCAGGCCAGACGCTCTCAAAACATTTCAAAATGGAAGATCAGATCCTGACATTTCGACTTGTTTTGAGCAGGTGTACAGTGGATGTTCCAGGAGTGATGGAGCTGTTCAACATTCCTCAATTTTAATGGAAACATGATTTAGTCACAGATTACCAAATAAAACACAAAGAAAAGAGAATAGAATACAGAATAATTAACCTATTGGAAAACCCAACAGACCGTCCCAACTTAATGAGTTCTCTGAAGTCCTGCAACAATCCTCATAAACACCGCTTGCCACATAAGGTAAAATCAAACATATGGTCTTACAGGAGAGATTTCAGAGAGAGATTCAGCATGGAACAACTTCTTCATTGCAGCTGTTACTTTGAACATCAGCCTAAAAACACTCACAGCTTGCTGACACCAAACGAATCTAAATCTGACTGAGCTGGGAGAATTGGCACTCACCTTTCATTGGAAAAATGTTTTTTACACTTGAAAGCCTTTTACTTACGGCAGTATCTGTTATCTAACATGATATTGGCCCTCCAACCCATCTAAGCTAGACATTGCGGAAGCGCTGTGAGACAGAAAAAATTCAGCTTGTTCGGTGTATGTTGATTTTTACGAATATAGAGGTTCTTTCAAAGGAATAGTTTTAAGCTAAGAAATAACTTTGAGTGTTGTAACTGACCACAAAAGAAGCAGGAAGGGCATTTTGCAATAAGCTTATAGTTTGTAGGTGTGCTTTTTGGACTACCAAAATAGTAAACGATGATCGCAGAAGTCAGAAGGTTAAAAAAGAGGAAATGGATACAGTAACAGGAAGGCTGTAACGAACAAGGACAGCCAAATAAGACAGATTTAAAAGGAAATCAAGTGAGGTAATTAATAAGGATGATCGGCTTCAGCTTGGGTGCAGGGAATAACCAAATGAGGGGATAGAATGAAATAGACACTTATGATAGGTTTATTGCTTAGTGTAGGGGTGTCGATAGACCCCTCAGAAAAGTATTAAAACTCTCTGTATTTTACTGTCGGGTGTGACTCTCCTTGTAGAGCCGCCCATCTTGAAAGATGTTCGAATAAATGTACTGCTTCAGAACTCTTTGACTCGGACTGAAAATTATTGATTATTTGGGTTCGTTTCTCACAATTGCGGACTCGTCCGGGGTGAACTCAGCTCCTTAAAGGCTCCCACCGTCGATAACTGAGAAGGGGCGCCCCGTTACTTTAGAACGGTCTCGCGTTTTTCAGCGGTGGGTGACTTGAGTGATTGTCTGAATTAAATCCTTTAAGAGTCGTTACGAACCAGTTGGTAATGATTGTATGTACCTTGAGTTGGACTCAAGGGGACCTTGGGTGGGACCCAAGGGGGAAAGCACAACCGGAAGACGTCTAATAGCCAGGTAACTCTGTGCACAGACCAAGCTAAGACAACTGACTTTTAAGTACTACCTTGGTGGCTGGGGCTTGGGTTTTAGTAGTCATGAGGGACTAACGAAAGTAACCTGGGTTCGGGAGTACCAAACTCCTACCTCGAGTTGGCCTCGAGGTTTCTGGTTCATAGGGTTGGACCCCAAATTCGATTGCCTTTTCGCGATTTACAAGGACACCAGAATCACCTCACAGGGGTCAGGCTAACACCTAAAAAGTGCCCGACCTTGAGTTGGACGCAAGGATTTTCTGGGGTAAGAATCCTCAGATTCTACAGGGATTGGATCCCTATTGGGAGAGGTGATTGAGGCCAATTGAGGTTGGTGAACGAGGGTAAAATGGTTTGTGCAACAAGTCGTAAAGGAAAATCCTCCGTTGAGAAGGGAGGCGTCCCTGGCAACATTCCTCCAGAAAATCCGTTAGGTTGGATGTTGGGAAATGAACACACGCACACGACAGAAAGATAGGAAGAAGATGATAAAGTATTGTTGTTTCGTATGGATTAAGGAACCTATTCTTCGTCCTGCCGTCTTCTGGCCAAAATACGGGTCGAACGAAGACTGGGTTTGTCAATATTCAAATTTATATGTTAATGAAAAGGACCCTTCAGTCAGGAGGAGTCTGGTTATGCATCCTGTTGGAAGGGTGAATCTAAAATACGGATATGCACTGTAAAAATAGTTGAAAAGAAAATCCCTAGTGCACCACCTCTATCTCCATGGGAGGTATTAGACAATTTACCCCCGTCATATGGAAGAACCCAACAGCCCCTGGCGGTTTATGGTACGAGTCAGGGGCAGGCATTGGGAAGGGGCAGGGGGATGAAGGTCCCACCACATCTGAGACAGAACAGGAAATAGATAAAAGTCAGGTCCTGATTGCAAAACGCACCCGAAGCCAAATGGAAAGATTAGAAGAAAGTGAAGGGGAGGCGGAAGAAATGTTGGTCCAAAACATGCTTCTATTAAGAGAGGTCCCGATCGGCAAAGAGAAATTGGATTTGTTAATGCCCCTTTAACTAGTGGGAAAATAAGGTCCTTTAAAAGAGAAATTAAAATACTTATAGGAGACCCGGTATGTTTGTCAGAAAAGATTGATCAATTCCTGGGTCTGCATGTATATACTTGGACAGAATTGATGTCCATACTAAATATTTTATTTAGTGGAGAAGAAAGAGGGCTGATAAGGAAAGCAGCATTTGGTGTCTGGGAGAGGAAACACCTCATGGGAACTGAAGGGGCAGGTCAGGAAGAGGATAAGTTCCCCTTAAGAAACCCCAATTGGGATAATCACAAATAAGAAGATAGGGAAAAGATGAAAATTATGAAAAATTTATTAATAAGGGCAATTGGAGAAGCCGCCCGAAGTCTCAGAATTTAACGAAGGCATTTGATGTATGTCAAGAAAAGGAAGAGAGTCCCTTGGAGTTTTTACAAAGACTGAATGACTCTATGTGCAAATATTCTGTGATGGATTTAGAGGGGACAGTAGGGAAAGGATTGAAAATATACTTTGTGACTAAGTCTTGGCCTGATATTCAGAAGAAAATACAGAAAATATAGGGATGGAGAGAGAAATCATTAGATGAATTGCTGCGGAAGGCTCAGAGAGTATTTGTAAGGAGAGAGAACGAAAAGCAGAAAAAAGACAAAAATAATGATAGCCACCATTGAGGTGATAATAAAGGAAAAGACAAAACTAAAAGGAGAAAGAAACCGTAATGGTCGGGGAGGAGATGTTAAGGGATCTGGTGGACAGGAACAAGGATCAAAGTGGAAATCCCCACAGGTAGGATGATATTACTGTGGAAGGACAGGTCACTTTAAGAGAGAGTGTGCAAATCTGGAAAAGGAAGCAAAGGCAATACCATTTATGAACCTTGATGAAAAATAGGGGTGTCAGGAGTTACTGCCCTCGGGGACCCACCAGGAACCCTTGATAAATTTACAGGAGGGACTTTATAAAGTGGATATAGTTTTCCTAATCGATATGGGGGCAGTAAGGTCATCCTTAAATTTTAAGCCCAAGGGAGCGGGAACAAAAGAGTTAATTGGATTATGGCGGCAGTTTTGAGATAAGAGGCACGAAGAATCAGTTTTGCGCTCATGACAAGATACTGTCACCAAATTGGGATTGAATTAACTGCAAATGGTGCTATGAAATCTGTTGAGGTTCTTAAAAATGAATGTGCTCGAGCAAAACAATTACAGAAACAGTATGAGAAGTCACAAGTGACTGGTAAACAAACAGAACTGCGCAATTACAGTTTTAAAAATGTTTTAGTCACTTGTTGCGTTTCCACCCTGAATTACAGAAAATGATTTCTATACTTATATAATATATAATTAATAATTAATATTTATAATAGATCGATTGTGCTAGCCTGAAATCAATATTAATTGGCAGGATCCCTTCACACGTTCTCAGTGACCTGTTATATTGACTCATGGTTAATTTAAAACATGACTGCATTTATTTATTGTTAATTAAAGAATGGAAAGATACATTACTGGCTGATGAGGTAACCAAAGAGGCAGCCCTGAATCCACAGGAAGCAGTGGTTTATTCCCTAATACGTACTGTCCCAGGTCCTCAGGAAGCTCCTATCTCTGGCCACTGCCAATCCCAGAAACTAAAGATTTGTTCTTAAAGAAGCAAATGCTGGGCTTTTTCCTTAGGTTTACTGGCACAGACTCCGCCCCTTGAATTCGCTGTGCATCTGCTCAGACCGGGAGTTTGAGTCTTAGTAAAATCACGGACAGAGATTAAATTGCAACCAGACTGGGAAGGGCTGTACCAGGCTCTCTTGTCCACTGAAACAGCAATAAGGACGGCGGAGAAAGGCTGGACTCACTACACTCTGATCAAAGGGACAGTGGAATCTCCAGTTGAGGAAGAAGTCTGGACAGCCGAATCAACGCAAGAACCGCTGAAACTCAGGCTAAAGAGACTTTGACTAACTGATTATAAAGAGGTGACGCGAGCGCGGGATTATTTCTGTAGGATTGTGTATTAAGTTTTTTTTGTGATTCAGCACGATTTTTAGAATGTTGGGGATGCTTCGAGTTATGATACTCGCCCTCTTAATATTGGGATTTTGTCAAACATTATTTTCTTGTGTGTTATTAACGGTCCCTGAGTCTGATAATCCGCAAGTAACAGACCTAATGCATGCAGCTTAGTAAATTGTGGGGATGGAGATAATCAGAGACAGTACAGCAGCTCAGAGATACATCTTAAGTCCTTTGGGGATGGCCTCGGGGATGGTACTTGGTATAATAGTCTCGTCACGGTACAGCGGGTCCCCTATTTTTGATAGAAATGAAAAAAAAACAGGAATGATTTCTTGGGCTGTTGTTTTCGAATGAGCATAGGACAGCAAAACGGGCAGAACTACTGGATAATGACGAACAACCTTTCACCCCTCCCAATCAACTTAAAGTAGTAAACATGGTAGTGATTAAGGACTTAAAACAGACCACTGATATAGAAACTGGATACGGGGATACAAATACTTGGGCTGAATGGGTGAAAAATACTGTGAAAAATCTGAATAAAAGCAATTGCTATGCATGTGCCTCAGGTGACCGGTGCCTCGCGTGGTCACCTTTCTGCTCGGGAGGAAGCAAGACAGGGCTGGTATAATATGCATGATAGCCCTGAATCAGGATGAGACGGCGTGGGACAACCCAGGCTGTCGGTCATTGCTGTCGTTGTTGCCTCCCCTGAAGAAGGAGGAATTAAAAACTCCCCCTTCATTTTCGGACATGGTCGGGGATCACACCTCCTGTGTACGAAGGCAGGGGTCGGACTGGTCCCGATTTCTAGGAGACTGAAAGTCATGCTTGGAAATTGAATCGGTTTCCGAGACAGAATGGGGAGGGAACTATTCAGCTTTAAAGTTACCCCGAGCGGATTTGTGGTGGTACTATGGCGGAAAGATTCTAAGACCTACTATGCCCTCTGACTGGCGAGACACTTGTGTAATTGTACAATTGGCTATTCCATTCACCCTAGCATTTGAACGAGGTGAGATTCCTGAAATGAAGAAAAGAAGGAGGGTACGGTCAGTCTTTGCTACCTCCTTTGATGATGATATTTATTTGGATTTGATAGGGCTTCCCAGAAGGGTTCTGGACGAATTTAAGGCCCGTAACCAGATAGCAGCTGGATTTGAGTCTCTCGACTGATGGGTTACGATTAATAAAAATGTCAGTTGGATTAATTACATCTTTTACAACCAACAAAGATTTATAAATTACACCAGAAACGGTGTTAAAGGAATAACTGAACAGTTCGATGCCACAGGCAGGATGGCCTGGGAAAATAGAATGGCCTTAGATATGATGTTGACAGAAAAAGGGAGAGTTTGTGTTATGTTAGGGGGAAGTTGTTGTAACTTTATTCCGAATAACACGGGTCCTGACAGCTCGATTACTCGAGCCTTACAAGGATTGACGACACTCTAATGTGAATTGGCTGAAAATTCTGGGGTGGACATTACAATAACGGGGTGGTTGGAGTCTTGGTTCGGCAAATGGAAAGGAGTTGTGGTTTCTATTCTAACCTCCTTGACATTGGTCATTGGGATTCTGGCAGCACTTGGCTGTTGCATGATTCCTTGTATTCGGGGTCTCGCTCAGAGAATGATGGAGACCGCCTTGACCAAACAGATGCCCCTGAAGGGTATTCAGGGGGAGGGCCTTTACTTGTTAACAACTTATGATGTTGAGAATACGCCCGAAGGCGTTTCCAAAGTAGATGAGCTTTCAGGTCTGAGGCTCACTAACCTGGAGGCCTCATTGTCCCAGAATCAATGAGATCAACATACAGTGACAAAAAGAAAAGAAGGGATTGAGAGAGAAAATTTTCAGCTTCTCAGGTGTATGTTCATTTTAACGAATAACGGTCTTTTAAAGAAATAGTTTTAAACTAAGAAATAACTTTCAGTTTTGTAACTGACCACAAAAGAAGGAGCAGGGGCATTTCGCTGAAGGTTTATAGGTCTGCTTTTTGGACTATCAAAATAGTAAAGGATGATCTCAGAAGTCAGAAGGATAAAAAAGAGGAACTGGATACAATAACAGGAAGGCTGTAACGAACAAGGACAGCCAAATAAGACATATTTAAAAGGAAAACAAGTGAGGTAATTAGTAAGTATGATCGGCTTAGGCTTGGGTGCAGGGAATAACCAAATAAGGGGATAGAATGAAATAGACACTTATGATAGGTTTATTGCTTAGTGTAGGGGTGTCGAGAGACTCGTCAGAAAAGTATTTAAAAACGCTGTATTTTACTGTTGGGTGTGACTCTCCTCGTAGAGCCCCCCGTATTTAAAGGTGTTTGAATAAATGTACTGCTTTGGAACTCTTTGACACGGACTGAAAATTATTGATTAAGTGGGTTTGTTTCTCACACGCTGCATTTACACACATTCTAAGAAAATATCCCAAGGACATCAAAACCTGAGTAAAGGAACAGCATCATCACGCACTCAATGTCCTGGCCTCTCCAGCCCTCTACAGTAATAATCTCCTTAGGTTAGCCATCCTTTGGCTGAAGAAATTAATCTTCATCTCAATTGTAAAGCTGGTCCCTTCGCTCTAAGGCTGTGCCCTCAGGTTGTACTCTTCCTACGTGTGGAGAAGTTATAAGTAGAAGCTGAAATGGGAGAATGCTTCACAAAAGGAAGTACAATGCTGATCTGAGGCTGTGAATGACAGGACTGCTTGGAATTGGTGGACTGGACCGTGTTCAAGTATTAAAAAGAAAACCTGGATGTCTCACCACCATCACGGACATTATTCACAAATGTGTGGAAGACAGCATATTGAAAAAGTCAATCTGAGTGTTCCCCAAGTGTGACTTTGTGTGAACCAGGGAATACGCTCCCGATTGAAGACCAGACAGACAAGATTCAAGTGGGAAGAGCCAGACTTAAATAGAGAATGCAAATCTGATCTTCACAGCGCCATCAGGGATGATAAGAGGGACTACCAGACGTGAGAGGCCCATACTACTTTGCAGATCCCGCCGACTATGGCAAGGACTAAAGAACAGTACTGGATGCAAAATACAGCAGAGAAAGATAGCAAAGACACATCCCTCCCTGAGGCGCTCAATCCTTTCCCTGCTCTGTTTGAGGAGAATGCCAGTGGCATTGTGACACCTGCTCCAAAAGCCCCAGATACACCTGTTCCTCCGGTCACCGCTGCACATGTCAAAACAGTTTTACTGAGAGGCACCACAAGGAAATCGACAGGCCGGGATGGAGTCCCTGGCCATGTGCCTGGATCCTGTGCAACTGGTGGAGGAATTCACCAAATCTTCCAACTCTCCGCTCAACAAGCTGAAGGCCCCATCTCCTTCAAGAAGACCACCACTATCCCTGTACCTAAGAAAGCACATGCAATGTCACAACTTGCGTTCCCACCTATTTGTTTGTGTCATCTTCAAATTTAGCAACAGTACTTTCACGTAAATCCTGCAAGTCCTTCATACACACATTAATTCATTTGATATGTAGGAGCTTTTTGTCTAGATAAATATTGTTGTGTATTAGAGCTGATTGTGCTTGCATGGAATATTATTGTGCATTAGAATATAAATATTGTTTGTATTGAAGATGTTTGAGTGAATATCGAAATATTGTTGCATGTTAGAACTGTTCCTGTTTATTATGTAAATCCTGATGTGTATTGCAGCTGGTCCTATTGATACATCAACACTGTATTAGTTCATGTTAAAGTTGTGCCTTTCTTCTTCCCATCAGTAATATTGTATCTGATGGTGTGGGCCTGCTGCTTCTCTCCTGCAGCACTTTGGGATGGATCTGCTGTCCCAGCATTGGGCAGAGAGGCGGCAGCACAGAGGAGGGGCAGTCGAGTTTTAGCGGTTGTGGGGAATTATCATTAGTGAAAATCGTTTCTGGTAATCGTAGAGATTAAACACATATTCTGGAATGGAGGTCGGTGTGGAGGGCAATAATTAAAGAGCAATGGGAAAACAGAGAGGGATAAATACAGATAGAGAGATGGTTAAATATTGCAATAGGGAGAGAATACTGGGAAGATAATTAATAGATAACTGAAGAGGGTTGAGAATGATAGAGAGAGAGTTAAATGCAGGAAAAGAGGGAGGGTTAAAGACAGAAAAAGAAGAGCATTTAATAGAAATTCATAGGGGCAGAAGTATACATGGAATAAGCGGGAGAGTCAAAATTAAAGGGAATTGGAAGAGGGTTAATTCAGGGCAAGCTGCAGGGATTATAATGAAGTCTGCCGGATGGATCTCATTGAATATGAGTCCCCTGATTGGGGTTGTTACCCTGGTTGGGTCAGCAGCATGTACTATACAACTGTGAATGCAGAGTGACTGGATGATGGACTACCACCTTTGCGGAACTTGAGAGGATATAATACAGAATAGGAGGGAGATAGTTGAACACAGGGAAGTTACCTAAGGAGTAAAGGAAGGGGCGTTAACACTGAGTAACAGAAAAAGAAATAAATAGAGACTAAACAGGGGAACGTTGAACACAGCATAGCAGGGACAGGGTTAAATGCAAGGGAACAGAAATGTTTAAGTCCAGAGTGGGGAGGATTAAACAAGGAGCAATTGTGAGAGGGCGAATTAGAAAGTATGAGGGAGAAAGTTGAATACAGAGTAAAGATTAATGGTTGGCACGCATAAAAGTCAATAAATCTTCAGGACTTGAAAAGGTGTACCCGAGACCTCTGTGCAAAGCTAGGGAAGCGATTGCTGGTCCCATTGCTGAAAAGTTTGTGTCATCGATGTGCTGGAAGACTGGAAGTTGGCTGACGTGGTTCCACCGTTTCAAAAGGCTGGGAAGGACTAACCCGTGTGCTTTAGAACGGTGAGCCTGACGTCGATGGTGGGCAAATTGTTGGATGGAATCCTGAGCGAATGAATATATATGCATTTGCAAAGGCAAGGACTGATTAGTAATAGTCGACATGGCTTTGTGTGGGTAAAATCATGTCTCACAGACGTGATTGAGGTTTTTGAAGAAATAACAAAGAGGACTGATGAGTCCAGAATCGTGGAAGTGATCTCTATGGACTTTAGTAAGGCATCTGACAAGGTTCCACATGGGAAACTGGTAAGCTAAGTTAGATCTCATGGAATACAGGGAAAACTAGCCATTTCGATTAAGAACTGGTTCAATGGTAGAAGATAGAGGGTGATGTTGAAGGTTTTTTTTTCAGACTGGAGGTCTGTGATCAGTGGACTGCCACAAGGATTGGTGCTGGGTCAACTCTTTTTCGTCATTTATATAAATGATTTCGATTTGGGCACAAGAGATATAGTTAGCAAGTTTGTAGATGACACCAAAATTGGAGATGCCGTGGACAGCGAAGAGGGTTACTTCAGATTACAACGGGATCTTGATCAGATTAGCCAATGGGCTTAGAAGTGGTAGATGGTGTTTAATTTAGATAAATGCGAGATGTTGCAGTTTGAGAAAGGAAATTTTAGCCGGACTTATGCAATTAATATTAACATCCTCGCGAATGTTGCAGAAGAAAGAGAACTCGGAGTGCAGGTTCATAACTCCTTGATTGTGGATTCGCAAGTGGATAGGATAGTGAAGAAAGCTATTGGTATGTTTTCCTTTATTTGTCAGAGTATTGAGTGCAGGAGTTGGGAGGTCATGTTGCGGCCGTAAAGGACATTTGTTCGGCCACTTTTGGAATATTGCATGCAATTCTGGTCTCCTTCCTATCAGAAGGATGTTGTAAAACTTGGAAGGGTTCAGAAAGGATTTACAGAAATATTGCAATGGTTGGATGATTTGAGCTATAGGGAGATGTGGAAAAGGCTAGAGCTGTTTTCTCTGGAGTCTGAGGAGTGGCCTAATCAGGGTTTATAAAATCATGAATGGCATGGACAGAATAAACAGGCAAGGTCTCTTCCCTGGGTTGGGGAAGTCCAGAACTAGAGAGCATAGGTTGCGGGAGAGATGGAACAGATATAAAAGAGACCTAAGGGTAAACTTTTTCATGCAAAGTGTGGTATGTGTACAGAATGACTTGCCAGAGGAAGTGGTGGAGGCTAGTATAATTGCATCATTTTAAAGGCATCTGGATGGGTGTATGTATAGGAAGGGTTTGGAGGGATATGTGCTGGATGCTGTAAGGTGGAACTAAATTCAGCTGGGATATCTGTTCGCCATGGACGAGTTTGATGGTAGGGTCTGTTTCCGTGCTGTACATCTCTATAACACTATGACTCCAGGAGAGACGATGTCCAGCTTTCGTCAGTGTTGGGGGGAGGAGCATTGCCTTCAGATGAGCTACTAACAAATCGTCTAATCCCTTCAAATTCCAAAACATCAACATTAAGCCTTACTTTCACTCTGTCCATTGAGACAATTCGTTGCCTCCCTGTTGCATTGCCCGCCAGGATCACTTCTCTCCACCTCACCAACTAATCCTCATTCCTAAACATATTGTCGTTGATCCTCACACAAATTCCCACTCCTCACGCCTTTCCCTTTCCTGCGGGACTTGGCTTTTGTCAAGTAGAACACTGTGGATTGACATAAGACCCATCAGCTATTTTTGTCCTCAAATGAGAGGGGTTGAATGGACTTCTGCTGTTCCCCTTTGGCATCTCAAAATGAGTTAAATTGCCTTCTCCAATTCCTCTGTTATAGTTTCAAGAAGGGGCTTTGTTTTTATTCATTCAGAGGATGAGGGCGTCGCTTGCTAACACGAGCATTCATTGCCCATCCCTAATTGCTTAGAGGGCAGGTGTCAACCACAATGCTGTGGATCGGGAGTCACATGTAGTACTTACCAGAGAAGAACAGCAGTTTCCCTCCCTAAAGGTATGAGTGAACCGACAACCAGTCCTCATTAGCCTCTTTAATGTGAACTCATGACTTTGGCAGAAGTTACAAGACAAGGCAGTACGCAATGAATGGTAACACACTGGGAACTTCAAAGGACCTAAACTATCTTGAGGTGCTTGTCAAAAAAATCCCTGAAAGTAGCAAGATAGGTTAATAGGAGCGTTAAGAAGGCACATAGCGGAGGCATAAATTATAAGAGCGAGATGTCCTGTTGGAGCTGTACAGGATTTTGGTTCGGCCGCAGTGGAGTATTCTGTGTGGTTCTGGTCACTGTACCATAGGGTGGATGAGGTTGCATTGCAGGGAGTGCAAAGGTGATTCAGTAGAATGTTGTTTGGGCTGCAGCAATTTAGCTGTGAAGAGGGAGGCTGGATAAACTGGGGTTGCAGTATTTAGAACATATATCAGCGTATATAAGGCTATGAGGGACGTGGACAGGGTGAACAGAAAACAGTCGTTTCCCCTTAGCCGAGGGGCCAATAACATGGTGGCATGCTTTTGAGTTGAAAGGCAGGATGTTTAGGGAAGGACATGAAGAAAACTCTTCTCACTACGAGGATGGTCGGGGCCTGCAATGCACTGACTGGGAGGGTAGTTCAGGCGGGAAACCTCATAACCTTAAAAAAGATCTTGCGCAAGTACTTGAAATGTCATAACATTCAAGGCCAGGGCCCAGTGCTGGGAAGTGGGACTGATGTAGATTTAGTGTAGTTTTAGCATGATGGGCCAAAGGGCACCTTCTGTTCAATGGGATTCTATCATTCTGTAATTCTGAAGGTTCAGAATCACTTTCTAGTTTGTTCCATTTTTAGAGGAAACATTTCCCAGTATAAGTTCCAGCTGTTGTTGTGGTCAGTATCAGTTTCAGGTTCTGTATAACAGTGATCATTCCCAGATAGAATTTCCCAAATGTGCTGTAAAACTGAATTAAGAAGGAAAGCATTGGGATGACAGTGTGGAGTAGTACAGCTCTAAAGGAGCTCAACAATATGATGGATTGAATGACTGAACAACATCAGCAAAATGAAGGGCTTCACCGAAAAGAATATCAGAAGATATTTGGTTATTGATGGGACTGGTAGTGAGTGAGATAATATTTCAAGTATTGCTGTTTGAAGACAAGTTGCAAGTAACATTTGTCACCAAATATGATCAGATTGATCCAGTCTTTGGGGGAATCAAATGCAGATTTAAATTTCAATGATATCATATCATTAAAATAAGCCTGTTGTCCTAATCTGTTTGTTCAAAATTATATTTAAAAAAGACATCATCACAGATTCCCAGTGGAGATACTACACAATATAAAATAAAGTCTCTGGACCTGGGTCAGCTCCAACTCCGAAAGAATTCTCCAATTTCAGCACGTTGACAACAGCAGGAAGGGAGAGGTTGTTTCGCAAACAACACAATGAATCTGACAAGGGTAATGGTCGCTAAAGTATATTACACCATCCTTGCTACTGTTGGTGTTCCTGGTAAGCCTTGCTACAATTTATCTTGTATAAATCCCTGCATTATATCAGATTCCTTTCCGCTCTATGAGTGATAATTATTTTATTTCCATTTAGTAAGGCAAATCCCGATGCCAGTGAATAGTGTTCTCACTGAGTTTAAAGCAAATAGTTTGTCAAATCGATGACTCCTCAGTAGTGTCCAGGATTGCTTGTTTCTCTATACTGTGTAGAATGGGTTTACACTGAGGCCACACTGATGGAGTTCGGCTGAGAACTAGCCCTGGCTGGTCTATAAAGTGTTTAGCAAGACCACTCTCTCTTTCTGGGAGTTCAGAGCCTGCTATTGGTCAGTTGGGTTTTGTAACAACCCACCTGTTAGTGATACCTGATCTTTCCCATTCCTTGATGTGAAGGGATTGTGTTGGTGGGTCTTGCTCGGGCAGCTCTTTCCAAATGGGAGCCCAGATCCAACAGGTGGTCAACGGGGAGTTGAGCAGGTGATTGTGGAGTGATAAGTGAAGGGCAGATGATCTTGATGATCTTGTGTGCTTTCCTTAGTCAGTGGATGTTGGGGAAAATAATTTTTTGAGGGCAGCTAATCAAGTTAGTATGAGTTCCAAATGTGTGATAAAAATGCACGTAGTTAACATTTCTAAACTAACTCTATGGTGTAAGTCCTCAACTGAGAAAGGAAAATCTGTATCTGTCGTTCATACACACTCGACATTATCCAGTGATTGATTCGAATGCTGTGTACTGTTTATCCAGATCTCCAGGAATCACTCTGAATGAAGCTATTACTGGTCGTGGAATTGTACTGAATGGGGAATAACCTGTTATTACTGGTGCCTCATGGTGCTGGGAGAATGTGTCATTGTAGAATTGTACAGAGTGTGTGTAACTGCTCAGATATGAACTTCTGACCCAATGTTGTTGCTTTTCTCGGGTATCTGTAAATGCAGCATTGCTGTAAGTGTGTAGCATGAACGGGGGGATATCCATGACCTCAATTGTAAATGTTATTGGGAATATCTTTCAGTGGAGAGCTGTATTAAATGTGTTTCAATAACCTGAAGGTAACATCCGATTGCCGTGGCAATGTGATACAGTGAGCTGCTTTCTGTAAAATTCTAACAGGGTCTGGGTTCTTAGCCAAAGGAGAACAGTGGGCCTAGTCTCCAAGTGTTACTGGGAACAGCTGTCAAACTACAATTACACTGAGTATGAGTTACCAACAAGAGGGAAACAATTCAGCCCAGTGGTCTTGCACAAAAGAAGTATCTCTGATGATAGAATTTAACTCATGGGAAACTGAATGAAAGGGAAGATTTGAATGCAGTTGTAACTAGGACAATAATTTGACTGAAACCTTGTGATGCTTCTTTTACATTACATATCTTGTTTCTAATCTGTTCACTGACGGAACTGTCAATGAAGATTGCAAACACAATGGATTACAAGTGGAAAAATCTTTGGTTGAATATGTTTGATACTAAGTTTACAAAGTGAAGTGTTCTATTGGGGATAAATAGGTGTGACAGAATAATAGAACAATGAATTGAATCAATTGTTCCATAGACAAATAATGTTTCCTTAAATAATATTTTTGGGAGTGATTAATCTTCCAGCAATGTTAGGTAGGCTGTAGGACATGACTACTCTCATTCATTATCTCGACGTTAATAAGGACTAGTTGCCACTATTCCACCTCTGAATCTGATTAGATCAACTATTGTTAAACTATGATCTTTCATCTATCCAGAGTTAATGCTACACTGATCACTGCTTTATGATACATGCTGTCCTTGGGAGGAAGAGGATTTGATGAGGGCCGTGCTACAATCAGTTTTATGGCAATCTAGAAAAATAAAATTGTTTCATCAAATAACTGCCTAGTACCTGCAATATTATGACTATAGTTAATAATTGTATTGAAAAGCATTACAGAGAATTAACAGTACATAACACAGAACGTGGTACATTAAATACGGAAACTGTGAATGAGACGTTAACGTGATTCGGTTTTACCCGCCATCTATACACACTATATCACAAACAGAGCTCACAAAGCCATTTTCAGAACTGCGACCTTTTGCATGATAATGACAACCAGTCAGACTCTGCCAGGTGTCCAATCTCAATGATACATTGCACAGTTTTTTTTCCCTCGCATCTGACATTCCAAAACAGCCACGTTCATGCAAAGTGTGACAAACTCAGGATTGTCTTGCATTTACAGAAACAGTTATTACTTGTTCCTCAGTTATATTTGCCTACTTTTATACTTATGTTTTAATGACTGAAAAGAAATATTAGGCTCTTATATTATGGACACATATTCACAACAGCGAGCCCTCAAAGAACTGAACTCAATGAGATTAAGCTTGTTTCGGTATCAATTCTGAATTCAGGACAGGATAATTATGAAGGTCAATCATCTCAGCCATGGGGCATCTCTGTAGGAATTCTTCAGGATCGTGTCCTCGACCCCAGAATAAAAATGCCTAATTTCTGCCCTTCCCTCCATCATCATTTCTGAGGTAAAGAGGTTTGCACATGGTCGTGCAATATGCAGCACCATTTACAATTCCTTAGGTAATGCAGAGATCTGTGTCCATATAAAGTGTGATAAAATGACCTTGGACTGACAATTGGAAAGTAACATTCATGCCCCACAAGCACCGAGTAACAACCGTCTCAAAAAGTGAGAATCTACCAATCTCCCATTGGCTTACTATGACATTACCATCACTGAGTGCATGACCTGGGCCAACTATTGACAAGAGAATGAACTGGTCTGGCCATAAATGTGCTCTATGTCACTCACCCTGATTGCTGTGGTACTTACGCTGCCTGCCTCCCTCTCCAATCCATGTCCTCCATCCAGAAAGTCGATCTCAGGGCTCTCCTCGTATCTGGCTGAGTGCAACATTCACAGAGCTCCTCATTGTGCAGTACAAACAACCAATCACCACATTCAGTCCTCACACTCTTCACCATGCATGACCAGAAATGGATACCACCTACAAGATGCAAACTAGGAATACCTCAACTCTCTTTCAAGAGCACCACGTAAACACTTGACCCATGATCAAGGGCTGCAGGTGAACAGAAACACTGTCACAGGCAAGTTCCCTCTCAAAACAGATTTCATTCCAATTTGGAAATACAGTATATGGTTGTATCATCACTGTTGCTGGGTAACATTTCTGCAATTTCCCTCCCAAAACACTGGAATGTCCTGCACTCAGGCATTACAGATATTCAAAAAGACAGATCTCCAACAGCATCAAAATGGCGATAAGAGCTGGGCAATCAACATTGGCCTCGCTAAAGCTTACATTGCATGAGCACATTTAAAAATGATCGTGATTAACATCTCTTCAAGAAGGCATCTCTGAACCCAAAGGGAGTTTGTGTTCCTGTACAGCACAGAACAGGAGAAATATACTAAGTGGAAGATTAGATGATTGGTGCTGAGGTCTTGCTGAACTCAGGGCATCCGTTATCCCAGAGGACAGTCCATGTCATGTCTTAATTGGCTGATTTCAATGAATTTTCAAACTCTCAAAGCCAAGAGACAGACGCTTTTGCCTCAATTATCTGTGCTGGGACCTGGTCTATGTGTTGGTGTTCCCTATTCCAGAAAACTGTGATGAATCAAGTGAAGGATCTCTTATTTTCAAAAGTGGTTCAGTTTTGGGCGTTGCATATTGATGACAATCAACTCAGAGTCGGAATATTCATTCAATGGGATGCTGTAAAAAGGGGAGGAGTTGTCTATACTGGGGAGTTAGCTGTGTGTGGGGGATCTCCATTTTCTGTTATTCATTCGGTGGATGTGGGTGTCACTGCCTTGGCCAGTAATTACCCCCATCCCTAATTGCTCAGAGGGCACGTCAGATTCCCCAGATTTACATGCTTTTGGAGTCACTTGTAGGCCAGGCCATGTTAGGATTATCTTCTCAAAGGGACATTTGTAAAGGAGATGTTTGTTTCTCATGACAGTTGACAACAGTTTAATGGCTACCATTAGACTGTTAAGTCCAGATTTTTATTGAACTCAGATTTCATTGTCTGCTATAACAGACATGGAGTCTAGAGTGTGTTGCTGGAAAAGCACAGCAACCGAGGAGCAGGAGAAACGACGTATCGGGCAAGAGCCCTTCATCAGGAATGAGGCCTCAAGCCTCTCAACTCTGATCTCCAGCATATGCAGTCCTCACTTTCTCATAGTAGACATTGAACCCATCTCCTAGAACATGACACAAGTCTCGGAATTAATAGTCTCATATGATAAGACCACTTGGCCATCACCTCTCCTAATCCTTGGCATTGGATTGAATACTCAGAAGCAGCCTCTGATACCAAGCAATGGTACAATGTATGGCTGTCCCAGAACAAGCTGGGGTACAATTCTGTTGACCTCCATGGAGAGCGCTGCTTTAACTATGGCGATTCCTCACCCCAGGTTTTGCTCCGAATCTGGGAGGAGGATCTCTGTTCACAAGGAGAACTGCAGGAGCCTGGACATCAGGCAGGAAGCTTTGCTTCATCTCATGATTTCCAAACCGGAAATTTGCAATGACCAAAGCTGCATCAATTCAGATTTTACTTGAGTGGGGGCTGTGGTGTGCAATCTTTAACATTATGGGGGGAGTCCAGACCAAATATTTCCATTCTTTTGATTGTAGGGGGTACCCAACCTGGGACATGGTGGTTGGATTCCCTGCTGAAAACTTCCATGTTTCAGATTGTCATTGTGTTCAATCCTGTACAAGTGTGTGTGTGTGAGGGGGGTGGGAAGGGGGTGGCGCTGGGAGGGTTAGCAGTTCAATACCCTATAATTTCTTCATTCACACTGTAGAGGGCATCCATTCCTGGACGCTTGGAAGTATTCGCTGCCCTGTACCATAGTTATGTAGTGTGGATGTGCAATTCTGAATGCAGTCTGAGTTGTGGAGACTCCACAACCGAGTGCAGGAATGTTGTAATCGATGTCTGTGTTTGGTGTCTTCCATTCTTCATTGATCCCGGGTGGTGTTGTTTGGATGTTGTGATCTTATGAGCAACTCCAGCCAGTCAGAGTAAGCTGAAAAGCAGAAGAAATTAATTATTGACTGCTCCAAAAATATTGAATACATAATCATATTTCTAAAAGTCATTTGATCCTTATGTGATTACCTACATTTTTTAAAAGTGAAAATAATTCATTTGACAGTGATAAATGTAATGGTTCAGACAATATGACATACAAGCATCTTTGTGCTAAAACCATCCGGCACAGAGAATATTTGATCAGTAACTTCATGTCTTTTCTTTTTCTTTCTTTGCCTTTCAGTTAATCTAGCAGCGATTGCATTCTTAGCTGGCAACAAGAGTAGTCTTTCAACATGCACCACTCGCTATCTGGTCGCGATGGCCGTGTCTGATCTACTGTTTATTATTTTTGAGGTCATACTTATTCGCTTTGCTGACTATTATTATCCACGGTGTTTCCTGGACATCACTCCTGTTTGTAGTATAAACTGGGCCCTGACTGACTTCACAGTTGATTGTTCTGTCTGGTTCACTGTCGCTTTTTCTTTTGATCGATTTGTTACCATTTGTTTTCAACAGTTAAAATCTCAGTATTGCACAGAGAAAACTGCGAAGAGAGTTCTGGCAACAATCTGTATTCTCGTTTCTGTAAAGAACATTCCAAACTATTTTCGACTTGAAGCTGGAAGGATCATCGACAATGTTCCGTGATATTGTTACACCAGTTACAATTACTTTAATGATCATTTGTGGGTGAGTTTTAAATATATTGAATCATTTATAACACCACTTCTTCCATTCATTTTGATTCTCTTTCTCAATGTTCTGACAGTCAGACACATCTTCGAGTCCAATAAGGCGCGTAAAGGACTGAGGTGTCAGACAAAAACAGAGAATGACCCAGAGATAGAGAGCAGAAAGAAATCTGTGACTTTACTGTTTGCTATATCTGCCAGCTTCATACTTCTCTGGTCGGTGTATATTATATATATATGATATTGGTTATTACGTAAGTGATTTTTATCTCTTTGAACAAGTTGCTTATATGCTGCGGAACCTCAGTTGCTGCACCAATGCAGTGATTTATGTGGTGACACAGAAAAACTTCAGAGACCAGTTAAAGTATGCAGTGAAATATCCAGTTATAAAAATAATTCAATTGATTAATAAATCCAAGTAATTGAGAGACATTATGAGCTGCAGCAGATAATGGAATAAGGAGTTCACGTGAGAAATGGCCCGAAAGGAGAAGAAGGAGCAGCAACATGACAACACTCCCTTTCAAATGGGAAAGGACTGATAAAAAGATAACCAAAAGAGGAATTTGGCGTGCCAAAAAAGACTCATTCCCAACAATCAGTTCACAGCAAGTAACCCAGATACATTTAATAACAGACCTGTAAGAAAGGACCATCGTTCACTGCAGGGTAAACCGCAATGTCAGGCTCCTGTTCACTCTTCCTCATGGAATTCTCTGATCCACACATCTCAACAAAAGTAAATAAAAGAAAAGTTTCAACTCCAGTTTTTGATTACAAATGTATTTTCAGCAAAACTTTGTTGAGTTCCATTCAGCTTCCCCCCGCCCCCCCCCCCCCCATCCTGATGCTGATATCAGACTTTATTCTATTTTTTCAGCTGCTGTGTTGATGGGGAATCCAAGGCCCAATCAGAGGGATCTGAAGCTCGGGAATGGGATGTGGGAGATGTGCCAATATCCTCCGTGCTTCTATGAAAAGGTTTTGTGCCTTTCACTGACTGCACCGAGCTCAGCGGGAACTGGCTCTGGACGAAGCCTGTTCGCTTGTGGCTTCAGAATGGAGCCTGAGATCAGTTCAATCTGCATCATCACCAAGGTGATTGTTTCCATCTGTAACACAGCTCCTAAACCCATCCCCCTGCCTCACAGCTCATCATCGAGTAACAGCCATCCATTCCACTGTTACCTCTGGCCCTTGTATTCCCGCGCCATATCAGTCCAACATCAGATTGTAAACTCCATACATTTTCTTTGTCCAAATTTCTTCCAATGTCCTGCTTTGCTTTTTCAACAAATTCCATTTCGTGACCATCCACTGACCACAGTGATCTACACAAGCATGTTGTCCTCCAAATTCTCAAGTTTACATTGCACTCGGCTAAACGAAATATTTCAAAGTCACCCATTGATTTTTTGTTTTCTTGGTCGGGTGTAAGTCATGTTTTGTAAAATCTCTATGGAAGTGTTGATGTTCTACTGTGGTGTAATATTATCAGCTGGTGTTATAGTCAAAGAAATGATAGATTTCCTAGAATTAAGCCATAGAGTCAAAGAGACGTACAGCATGGAAATAGACCCTTCGGTACAACCCGTCCATGCCGACCAGTTATCCTAACATAATCTAGTCCCATTTGCCAGCATTTGGCCCATATCCCTCTAAACCCTTCTTATTCATTCACTATCACATCTTGAATCCTTTTAAATGTTGAAATTGTACCAGCCTCCATCACTTCTTCTGGCAGCTCATTCCATACACACTCTTCATGAAAGAGTTGCTCCTGATGTCCCTTTTACATTTATCCCCTCTCATTCTAAACCTTTGCCCTCTAGTTGTGATCTCCCCCACCCTAGAGAAAGTGCCTTATATATTCACCATATCTATGCACCTCATGAATTTATAAACATCTATAACGTCACCCCTCATTCTCTGACACTCCAGGGAAAACATCCCCAGCCGATATAGTCCCTCAGTATAGCTCAACATCCTTGAAAATCTTTTCTGAACCCTTTCAAGTTTCAGAACATCCTTCTGCTAGGAAGGGGACGAGAATTGCACACAATATTCCAAAAGTCGCCTAACCAATGGTCTGTACAGCCGCAACATGACCTCTACTCCTACACTCAATATTTTGATTCATAAAGGAAGGTATTCCAAATGGCTGATTCACTATCCTATCTACCTGTGACTCCACGTTCAAGGAACTTTGAACCTGCACTCCAAAGTCTCTTTGTTCAGCAACACTCCCGAGGACCTTACCATTAAGTGTATAGGCCTTTCTCCGATTTGCCTTTCCAAAATGCAGCACCTCACATTTATTGAAATTAATCTCCGCTCCTCAGCCCATTGGCACATCTGATTAAGATCCAGTTGTACTTCTAAGTAACCTTCTTTGCTGTCCACTACACCTCTAATTTTGGTGTTATCTGCAAGCAGACTAACTAGAGCTCCTAAGATCAGGCTCATTCCTGATGGGGGGCTTTTTGTTTGAAACATAGATTCTCCAGCTCCTTGGACGCTGCCTGATCTGCTGTGCTTTTCCAACACCACACTCATGACTCCAATGTTCACATCTAAGTCATGCAACGACAAAGTGAAATGGCAGGGGAGAATGCCAGAAACAATACCAACTCTGACAATGTGGTCAATCCTGCATGACTGAGCTGTGTTCACTTCTGGACTCCCTCTCTCAGTCCTTCCGATTACCCAACTCCTTCTCCAAATTAAAATACTCCTTAAAATTTACCTCCTGGAACAAGTTATTGCCAAATGACCTAATATCACCTTCAATGAATCAACACCAACTCTATGTAAGTTGATATAATAAATGTATTTTTAAATACGTTTTCAGAGGCATAGAATTGTATAGCATGGAAATAGGCCCTTAGGTCCAACTCATACACACCAGCCAGATATCCTGATGTCATCTGATGCCATTTGCCAGCATTAGGCCTATGTCCCTCGAAACCATAGTTTATTCAGATACCCATCCAGATGACTTTTAAATGCTGTAATTGTACCAGCATCCACCAAATCCTCTGGCAGTTCATTCCATACACGTAAAACACTCTATGTGAGAAAGTTACCCCTCAGGTTCATTTTAAACCTTTCCTCTCTCACCTTAAATCTGTGCCATCTAGTTTTGGACTCCTCTCCACTAGAAAAGGATTTTGTTTATTCACCCTATACCTTATGATTTATTAAGGGATTCACAATCTCTTATGATTTTAGAAACCTCTATAAGGTAATCCCTCAGCCTTTGTTGCAAAAGAGAAAGCAGCCCCACCCTGTTCAGCCTTTCCCTGTAGCTCAAACTCTCCAATCCCAACAACATCCTTGTCAATCTTTCTGAACCATTTCAAGTTTAAGAACATATTTCGTATAACAGGGAGACCAGAATTGAACGTACCTCACATTTATCGAAATTAAACTCTATCTGCCACTCCTAAGTCAATCGGCCTATCTGATCAAGGTCCCATTGTAATCTGGCATAACCTTCTTCACCCTCCAGCCCTTCGGTACTTCACCCTTGTTTGGAGATGATACAAGATTTTCTATTAGGAGCCATGCAATTTCCTCCTTAAATTCCTACAATGACCTGGGATACTATTGATCAGGTCCTACCTTTATTTTTTCGAAGACCTCTAGCATGCCTTCTTCTGTCATGTAAACTGTTATCAAAACATAAACTTTTATTTCTCTGGGATGTAAAATACCCATGTCTTTCTCAACAAATGCAATGGATGTAAAATATTCATTTAATATCTGTCCCATCTCCTCAACTTAAATGCAAACAAGACCTCACTAATTTTGAGAGGGGTCTACTCTCTCTCAATTTGCTCTCTTGCTCTTAATGGAATTGCAGAATTTTTAAAACATTATCTTTAACCTTATCTGGGAGTGGTATTTTATCCCATCGTTGTCTTCCCGATTTCCTTCTTAAGAGTACAAATAGATGCTTTAAACTCGTCAAGAGATTCAGTTGATCCCAGTTGTCTGTATCTAATATATGATTCCTTCTTTCTTCTTGACAACAACTTTAATTATTGTGCTCATGCTTTGTTTCTAATCCTATCAGTTTTGCCTTTCACTATAACAGGAACATTATGCTTCTGAACTCTCATTATCACACAATTGAAGGGCTCCCATTTGTGAACGGTATATTCCAATCAACTTTTCAAAGTTCAGTTTTATATCCTTACAATGTGCCTTACTCCAATTAAGAGCTTTAACTTTTGTGGAAGACTAACCCATTTCCATAACTGCTTTAAAACTCGTAGTATTATGATCACTCGCGCCAAAGTGTTCCCCTGCTAACACTTCAGTCACATACCTTGGTTTATTTCCTAAAGGCTGCTGCAGTAGCTCAGTGGCTCAGTGGTTCTCACTGTTGCCTCAAAGCAGGAGAAAACAATGTTCGATCCTCTCCTGCAGTGACGGCGCTTCTGTGGGATTTGCACATGCTACTTGTGTCTATGTGGGTTTCCTCCAGATGCTCTGGTTCTCTTCCACAGTCCAAAGGTGTGCAAGTTAGGTTGGTTGGCCATTCCACCATAGTATCCAGGGATGAGCAAGTTAGGTTGGTTGGCCATTACACAATAGTATCCAGGGATGTGCAGATTAGGTGTGCTACTCCATGGGAAATATAGGATAGGAGCATTGGTCTAGGTGGGATCCTCTTCCAAGGTTTAGCGTGGATTCGTGAGGCTAAATGATCTGTTTCCACACTGTACGGATCTAAGAAGTTAAAGTTTTGCTCCTTTTCCAGCTGGAACATTAATGTATTGATAAAGAAAATTTTCTTGAACACATTTTGGAATTTTTTTCATGATCCTAACCTTTAACACTGTGGCAGTCCCAGTCAGCGTTCGGAAAATTAAAATCCCCTAATTTTACAAACTTATTAGTCTTATATATATTTGAGAGCTCTAAATATTTGCTTTTGAATTTTCTTCTGACTGTTGGGATGGCGATAGTCCAATCCCATGAAGATGACCATCCCTTTCTTATTTCTAATTTCAAAATATAGATTTTCACCAAATGATCTCTCAATAGTGGCTACGCTAAGTACAGTAGGAATGTTTTTCTGAATCAAAACTGCTACTCCCCCTACTCTCTTGCCTCTCTTCCAATCCTTCCCATAACATCTAAAACCTAGAACATTGAGTAGCCTGTCTTGTCCTGCCCACAGCTAGCTTTCTGTAATAACAACAGCCCAGGCCCATGTTCCCATACATGCCCTAAATTCATTGGCCAGATATGTAAGATCTCTTGGTTTAATTTGTTAGAATTATTTGGTTCTCTGACTTGCTCCTGTCTGCTTTTTTTCTAATTAACTTGCTCTTTTCAAATTCAGAGCCTCTCTCATCTTTCTTTCTATTTTCACTGTTATTTAGGAATCCCCAGCCCCATCTCTAAAAGTTTACAGGTTCTCGAAATAGAACTATTAGGTCTCCCAACCAGGATATCAGTCTCTTTCCAGCTCAGGTGAAACCCACCTTTCTTGAACAGGTCGTTTCTGTCCCAGACGATATCCAAATGATCCATGAAACAAGAGTCCCAGCACATTGCACCAGCTCTTCAGCCATTGATTTATCTGTCCTCTCCTTTTATTCCTTCCCTCATCAAAACTTGGCATCAGAAGCAAACCCGAGATTTTTTCTTGTGATGCTCTGCACTTTAACCTTCTACCTAACCTCTTAGACTCACTCTGCAAAGCATTAACCCATTCCCTGAATATGCCAGTCCTCCCAATGTGTGCAATAACTTCCAGTTTTTCTCTCTCTCTCCCCTTTGACAATCTGCTTCACACGTTTTGAGAAGTCCTTTACCCTGGCACCAGAAAAGCAACACACTCTCCTAGATTCACAATTACTGCTGCAGAATTTCCTGTCTGTGTCCCTGTCAGCAGAGCCCAGGATAACAATTATTCTTTTAAATCTTGAAAAACCCATTGAACATTGGATTCTTCCTTCGTGCCCAAGATCTGGCTACTATTTCTCTTTACCTCTGAGAGAATATCTCTTTCAACAGCACCTGAACAAAACAGAGAGAGGGGAACAACTGCAGGAGACGTCTGAATGACCCTCTTCCCTTTGCTGACAGACAACGATCTGTCTGACTGTTCCTGCTGTGTAATCCCTTCTCTAAATCTACTCGTCATCCCACTCAGTGTCTCCTGTATGGCTTCAATGACACGAAGTATGAAATGAAGAAGCTCTCAATAGCACCTTACATCTAAAGATAATCTCCGCATATATACAATCTCTCCAGAGTCATCCGCGTATAGCCTCTCGACAAGTTCCACATAAATAAACAATTTCTCCAGAGCCGTCCACGTGTAGGCCTGTCCACAAGCTCTGTATATGAACAATCTCTCCAGAGCCAACAATGTGTCGGCCTCTTCATAATCTCCATATATAAACAATCTATCCAGAGGTGGCCACGTATAGGCCGCTCCGTAAGCTCCATATGCAAACAATCTCTCCAGAGTCGTCCACGTGTAAGCCTCACCACGAGTTCCATGCAATTCTGGTCTCCTTCCTATCAGAAACATTTTGTGAAAGTTGAAAGGATTCAGAAAAGATTTACAAGGATTTTGCCAGGGTTGGAGCATTTGAGCTACCGGGAGAGGCTGAATCGGCTGGGGCTGTTTTCCCTGGAGCATTGGAGGTTCAGGGGTGACATTATAGAGTTTTACAAAATCATGAGGGGCATGGATAGGATAAATAGACAAAGTCTTTTGCCGAGGGTCGGTGAGTCTAAAACTAGAGGGCATAGGTTTAGTGCGAGAGGGGAAAGATATAAAAGAGACCTAAGGGGCAACTTTTTCACACAGAGGGTAGTACGTGAAAGGAATGAGCTGTCAGAGGAAGTGGCGGAGGCTGATACAATTGCAACATTTAAGAGGCATTTGGATGGGTATATGAATAGGAAATGTTTGTAGGGATATGGGCCGGATGCTGGCAGGTGTGACTGGATTGCGTTGCGATATCTGGTCAGCATGGACTGGATGGACCGAAGGGTCTGTTTCCATGCTACACATCTCTATGACTTTATGACTCTATGTTTAACAATCTCTCCAGGGCCGACCATGTGTAGGCCTCTCCACAAACTACACATATAAACAATCTCTCCAGAGCTGTTCACATTTAGACGTCTCCACAAACTCCGTACATAATCAGTTTCTCCAGAGTCATCCACGTGAAGGCCTCTCCACAACCTCTGTATATAAACAATTCCTCCTTTTTCACATATTTGCTCATGTAATTTTACTTCTATTAAAGCTTACCCATAAATTATGACAGACCCAGTCCTCTCTAGTTTCCTAGCTTTTCCTTAGTAACTTTCCTACATAATGGTACCACATCAGCCACCCTCAAATCTCTGGCTCCCCACCCGCTGCTGCTGATGATACAAATATCTCAGCAAGGGGCCCAGCAAGCTCTTCCCTAGCTTCCTCACAGTCTGACATTTTTGCAGGTCAGAGAATTCTGTAGAATCCATAGAATCTCTCCAGTGTGGTAACAGACCCTTCGGCCCAACATGTCCACACCGACCCTCCGAAGAGTAACCTACACAGACCATTTCTGATACTCCATATTTACCCCTAACCTACACATCCCTGAACACTATGGACAATTTATCATACTCAACTCACCCAACCTGTACACCTTTGGATTGTGGGAGGAAACTGGAGCACCCGGAGATAACCCACTGTTTAATGCCAGACTGTATGATGTGGTCCACAAACAGCATGGCCTCCTATCTGCTCCCAATCTACATCATAGAGACCATGGACAATGGTATATGGGAGGGTCTAGACAAACCACAAACCCTGGAAAATCCTTTCAGAAGACAAATACTCCCAGAAGCAATGATCCAAAGACTAGTGTTTGTCTCTATGGGACTTGACCAGCCATGAATCTCCCGTGGTATACGAGAGCATGACTCCGCCTGTCTGAATCCTTGAGGAAAGGCATCATCAACCCTGTCCACAAGTGGAAGGAGGAAGGAGAGGGGAATGACCCCACTGTGTCACTGTCACTGAACCCTGGGGACATTAAACTTACCCCACTGTGTCTCTGTCACTGACCCCTGGGGGCATTTGACTGACCCCACTATGTCTCTCTCACTGACCCCTGGGGACATTGCACTGACTACACTGTGTCACTGTCACTGACACATGGGGGCAATAGACAGACACCACTGTGTCTCTGTCATTGTCCACTGGGGACATTAGACTGACCCCATTGTATCTCTGTCACTGACCCCTGGGGAAATTAAACTGACCCCATTGTATCTCTGTCACTGACCCCTGGGGACATTAAACTGACCCCATTGTGTCTCTGTCACTGATCGCTGGGGACATTAGACTGACCCCACTGTGTCACTGATCCATGGGGACATTAAACTGACCCCATTGTGTCTCTGTCATTGACCCCTGGGGGCATTTGATTGACCCCATTGTTTCTCTGTCACTGACCCCTGGTACATTACACTGACTCCACTGTGTCACAGTCATTGAAACCTGGTGACAATAAACTGTCCCTCCTGTGTCTCTGTCATTGACCACTGGGGGGATTAGACTGACCCCAATGTGTCTCTATTGCTGACCCCTGGGGACATTAGACTGACTACACTGTGTCTCTGTCACTGACCCCTATGCACATTAGACTGACACCACTGTGTTTTTGTCACGGAACCCTGGGGACATTAGACTTACCCTACTGTTCTCTGTTACTGACCACTGGGGACATTAGACTGACCCATTCTGTATCTGTCACTGACCACTGGGGACATTAGACCAACCCCACTGTGCCTCTATCACTGACCCCTTGGGACATTAGATTGACCCCACTGTGTCTCTGTCACTAACCACTGGGGGCATTAGACTGACCCCACTGTGTCTCTATCACTGACCCCTGGAGTCATGAGACTGACCACACTGTGTCTCTGTCACTGACCCCTGGGAATATTATACCAACCACACTGTGTCTCTGTCACTGAACTCTGGGGACATTAGATTGACCCCACTGTGTCTCTGTCATTGAACCCTGGGCACATTAGACTGACACTACTGTGTCTCTGTCATTGACCCCTGGGGGCATTAGACTGACCCAACTGTGGAGGGCACGGTGGCACAGTGGTTAGCACTGCTGCCTCACAGCGCCTGAGACCCGGGTTCAATTCCCGCCTCAGGCGACTGACTGTGTTGAGTTTGCACGTTCTCCCCGTGTCTGCGTGGGTTTCCTCCGGGTGCTCCGGTTCCTCCCACAGTCCAAAGATGTGCAGGTCAGGTGAATTGGCCATGCTAAATTGCCCGTAGTGTTAGGTAAGGGGTAAATGTAGGGGTATGGGTGGGTGTGGACTTGTTGGGCCGAAGGGCTTGTTTCCGCACTGTAATGTAATCTAATGTAATCTAATCTAATAATCTAAACTATGTCTCTGTCACTGGTCTCCGGGGATATTAGACCAAACCCACTGTGTCTCTGACACTGACCCCTAGGGACAGTAGACTGGCCCCACTGAATCTCTGTCACTGACCCCTGGGGGCATTAGACTGACCCGACTGTGACTCTGTCACTAACGTCTGGGGACATTAGACTGACCCCACTCTGTCCCCGTTACTGACCCCTGGGGGTACTAGACTGACCCCACTGTGTCTCTGTTTCTGACACCTGGGGACATTAGACCGACCCCACAGTGTCTCTGTCACTGACACCTGGGGGCATTAGACTGACCCACAGTGTACCTGTCACTGACCCCAGGGGGCATTAGACTGACCACACTATGTCTCTGTCAATGACCACTGGGGACATTAGACGGACCCCATTGTGTCTCTGTCACTGACCCCGGGGATATTAGACTGGCCCGACTGTGCCTCTGTCACTGACACCTGGGGACATTAGACTGACCCCAATGTGTCTCTGTCACTGACCCCTGGGGACATTAGACTGACCCCACTGTGTCTCTGTCACTGACACCTGGGGACATTAGACTGAGCCGACTGTGTCTCTGTCACTGACCCCTGGGAATATTAGACTTAACTGACAGTGTCCCTGTTACTGACCCCTGGGGACATTGGTCCGACCCCACTGAGTCTCTGTCACTGACACCTGGGGGCATTAGACTGACTCCAATGTGTCTCTGTCACTGACCCCTGGGGACATTATACTGAGCCCACTTTGACTCTTTCACTGACCCCTGGGGACATTATGCTGACCCCACTGTGTCTCAGTCACTGACCCCTGGGGGCATTAGACAGACCTCACTGTCTCTGTCACTGACCCCTGGGGACTTTAGACTAACCCCACTGTGTCTCTGTCACTGACCCCTTGGGACATTAGACTGAGCCTACTGTGTCTCTGTCACTGACCCCTGGGAATATTAGACTGAACTGACAGTGTCCCTGTTACTGACCCCTGGGGACATTAGTCCGACCCCACTGAGTCTCTGTCACTGACCCCTGGGGACATTAGACTGACACCACTGTGTTCCTGTCACTGACACCTGGGGGCATTAGACTGACCCCACTATGTCTCTGCCACTGTCCGCTGGGGACATTAGACTGAACCCACTCTGTCTTTGTCACTGATCCCTGGGGGAATTTGACTGACCCCACTGTGTACCTGTCACTGACCCTTGGGGACATTTAGACTGAACCCACTGTGTCTCTCTCACTGTCCCCTGGGGACATTAGACTTACTCCACTGTGTCACTGAAACTGATTGCTGCAGCATGAAACTGACCCCATTGTGTCTCCGTCACTGACCACCAGGGGCCGTAAGGTGACCTACTGTGTTTTGGTCACTGACCCCTGGGGGCATTTGATTGACCCCACTGTGTCTCTGTCACTGGCTGCTGGGGGCATTTGACTGACCCCACTGTGTCTCTGTCACTGACCCTTGGCGACATTAGACTGATCCCACTGTGTATCAGTCCCAGACTCCTGGGGACATTAGACTGATCCATTCTGTATCTGTCACTGACCCCTGGGAACATTAGACCGACCCCACTGTGTCTCTGTCACAGACCCCTGGGGACATTACATTAACCCCATTGTGTCTCTGTCACTAACCACTGGGGGCATTAGACTGACCCCACTGTGTCTCTGTCACTGACCCCAGGGATATTAGACTGGCCCCACTGTGTCTCTGTCACTGACACCTGGGGACATTAGACTGACCCCAATGTGTCTCTGTCACTGACCCCTGGGGACATTAGACTGACCCCACTGTGTCTCTGTCACTGACACCTGGGGACATTAGACTGAGCCTACTGTGTCTCTATCACTGACCCCTGGGAATTTTAGACTGAACTCACAGTGTCCCTGTTACTGACCCCTGGGGACATTGGTCCGACCCCACTGAGTCTCTGTCACAGACCCCTGGGGGCATTAGACTGACCCCACTGTGTCTCTGTCACTAACCCCTGGGGACATTAGACTGACCCCACTGTGTCTCTTTCACGGTCTTCTGGGGACATTAGACCCACCACACTGTGTCTCTGTTACTGACATCTTGGGACATTCGACTGACACCATTGTGTCTCTGTCATTGACCCCTGGGGACATTAGACTGACCCGAATGTGTCTCTGTCACTGACCACTGAGGACTTTAGACTGAACTCACTGTGTCTCTGTCACTGAACCCTGGGGACATTAGACTGACCACACTGTGTCTCTGTCTCTGACCCCTGGGAATATTACACTGTCCTGACAGCGTCCCTGCAACTGACCACTGGGGATATTAGTCCGACCCCACTGAATCTCTGTCACTGACCCCTGGGGGCATTAGACTGACACCACTGTGTTCTTGTCACTGACACCTGGGGGCATTAAACTGACCCCACTATGTCTCTTCCACTGACCCCTGGGGACATTAGACAGACCCCACTGTGTCTCTGTCACTGACCCGTGGGGGCATTAGACTGACACCACTGAGCACCTGTCACTGACAACTGGGGGCATTAGACTGATCCTCAGTGTACCTGTCACTGACCCCTGGGGTCATTAGACTGACCACACTGTGTCTCTGTCGCTGACCCCTGGGAATATTACACAGTCCTGACAGCGTCCCTGCAACTGACCCCTGGGGGCATTAGACTGACACCACTGTGTACCTGTCACTGACACCTGGGGCCATTAGACTAACCCTCAGTGTACCTGTCACTGACCCCTGGGGACATTAGACTGACCACACTGTGTCTCTGTCTCTGACCCCTGGGAATATTACACTGTCCTGACAGCGTCCCTGTCACTGACCCCTGGGGACATTAGTCCGATCCCACTGAGTCTCTGTCACTGACCCCTGGGGGCATTAGACTGACCCCACTATGTCTCTGCCACTTATGCCTGGGGACATTAGACTGACCCCACTGTGTCTCTGTCACTGACCCCTGGGGACATTATACTGAGCCCACTTTGACTCTTTCACTGACCCCTGGGGACATTATGCTGACCCCACTGTGTCTCAGTCACTGACCCCTGGGGGCATTAGACAGACCTCACTGTCTCTGTCACTGACCCCTGGGATATTTAGACTGACCCCACTGTGTCTCTGTCACTGACCCCTTGGGACATTCGACTGACCCCACTGTATCTCTGTCACTCACCCCTTGGAATATTAGACTGAACTCTCAGTGTCCCTGTTACTGACCCCTGGGGACATTGGTCCGACCCCACTGAGTCTCTGTCACTGACCCCTGGGGCCATTAGACTGACACCACTGTGTTCCTGTCACTGACACCAGGGGGCAGTAGACTGACCCCAACTTGTCTCTGTCACTGTCCGCTGGGGACATTAGACTGATCCCACTGTGTCTTTGTCACTGACCCCTGGGGGCATTAGACTGACCCCACTGTGTACCTGTCACTGACCCCTGGGGCCATTAGACTGACACCACTGTGTGCCTGTCACTGACACCTGGGGGCATTAGACTAACCCCAATGTGTCTCTGTCACTGACCCCTGGGGGCATTATACTGAGCCCACTTTGACTCTTTCACTGACCCCTGGGGACATTACGCTGACCCCACTGTGTCTCAGTCACTGACCCCTGGGGGCAATAGACAGACCTCACTGTCTCTGTCACTGACCCCTGGGGACTTTAGACTGACCACAATGTGTCTCTGTCACTGACCCCTTGGGACATTAGACTGAGCCTACTGAGTCTCTGTCACTGACCCCTGGGAATATTAGACTGAACTGACAGTGTCCCTGTTACTGACCCCTGGGGACATTAGTCCGACCCCACTGAGTCTCTGTCACTGACCCCTGGGGACATTAGACTGACACCACTGTGTTCCTGTCACTGACACCTGGGGGCATTAGACTGACCCCACTATGTCTCTGCCACTGTCCGCTGGGGACATTAGACTGAACCCACTCTGTCTTTGTCACTGACCCCTGGGGGAATTTGACTGACCCCACTGTGTACCTGTCACTGACCCCTGGGGACATTTAGACTGAACCCACTGTGTCTCTCTCACTGTCCCCTGGGGACATTAGACTTACTCCACTGTGTCACTGAAACTGATTGCTGGCGCATGAAACTGACCCCATTGTGTCTCGTCACTGACCACCGGGGGCCGTAAGGTGACCTACTGTGTTTTGGTCACTGACCCCTGGGGGCATTTGACTGACCCCACTGTGTCTCTGTCACTGACCCTTGGCGACATTAGACTGATCCCACTGTGTCTCAGTCCCAGACCCCTGGGGACATTAGACTGATCCATTCTGTATCTGTCACTGACCCCTGGGAACATTAGACCGACCCCATTGTGTCTCTGTCACAGACCCCTGGGGACATTACATTAACCCCATTGTGTCTCTGTCACTAACCACTGGGGGCATTAGACTGACCCCACTGTGTCTCTGTCACTAACCCCTGGGGACATTAGACTGACCCCACTGTGTCTCTTTCACGGACTTCTGGGGACATTAGACCAACCAAACTGTGTCTCTGTTACTGACATCTTGGGACATTCGACTGACACCATTGTGTCTCTGTCATTGACCCTTGGGGACGTTAGACTGACCCGAATGTGTCTCTGTCACTGACCACTGAGGACTTTAGACTGAACCCACTGTGTCTCTGTCACTGACCCCTGGGGACATTAGACTGACCACACTGTGTCTCTGTCTCTGACCCCTGGGAATATTACACTGTCCTGACAGCGTCCCTGCAACTGACCACTGGGGATATTAGTCCGACCCCACTGAGTCTCTGTCACTGACCCCTGGGGGCATTAGACTGACACCACTGTGTTCCTGTCACTGACACCTGGGGGCATTAAACTGACCCCACTATGTCTCTGCCACTGACGCCTGGGGACATTAGACTGACCCCACTGTGTCTCTGTCACTGACCCCTGAGGACATTAGACTGTCGCCACTGTGTCCCTGGTACTGACCCCTGGTGGCATCAGACTGACCTCACTGTGTCCCTGGTACTGATCCATGGGGGCATTAGACTGACCCCACTGTGTCTACGTCACTAACCTCTGGGGACATTAGACTGACCCCACTCTGTCCCTGTTACTGACCCCGGTGTACTAGACTGATCCCACTGTGTCTCTCTCACTGACCCCTGGGGACATTACACTGACCCCACTCTGTCTCTGTTACTGACCCCTGGGGACATTAGACCGACCCCACTGTGTCTCTGTCACCGACACCTGGGGGCATTAGACTGACCCACAGTGTACATGTCAGTGACCCCTAGGGGCATTAGACTGACCACACTATGTCTCTGTCACTGACCACTGGGGACATTAGACTGACTCGACTGCGTCTCTGTCACTGACCCCTGGGGACATTATACTGACCCCACTTTGACCCTGTCACTGACTCCTGGGGACATTAGACGGATCCCACTGTGTCTGTGTCACTGAACCCGGGGACATTAGACTGACCCAACTGTGCATCTGTCACTGACCTCTGGGGACATTAAACTGACCCAACTGTGTTTCAGTCACTGACCCCTGGGGACATTAGACTGACCCCACTGTGTCTCTGTCACTGACCCCTGGGGGAATTAGACTGACTCCGCTGTGTACTTGTCTCTGACCCCTGGGGGCATTAGACTGACCCCACTGTGTACCTGTCACTGACCCCTGGGGACATTTAGACTGAACCCACTGTGTCTCTCTCACTGTCCCCTGCGGACATTAGACTGACCCCACTGTGTCACTGAAACTGATTGCTGGGGCATGAAACTGACCCCATTGTGTCTCTGTCAATGACCTCTGGGGGCCGTAAGCTGACCCTACTATGTCTTGGTCATTGACCCCGGCGGCATTTGACTGACCCCACTGTGTCTCTGTCACAGACCCCTGGGGACATTGCACTGACTCTACTGTGTCTCTGTCACTGACCCCTGGGGGCATTAGACTGACCCCACTGTCTCTTTGTCACTGACCCCTGGCGACATTAGACTGACCCCACTGTGTCTCAGTCCCAGACCCCTGGGGACATTAGACTGACCCATTCTGTATCTGTCACTGATCCCGGGGGACATCAGATCGACTCTGTCACTGACCCCTGGGGACATTAGATTGACCCCATTGTGTCTCGGTCACTAACCACTGGGGGCATTAGACTGATCCCACTGTGTCTCTTTCAGTGAACCCTGAGGACATTAGACCAACCATACTGTGTCTCTGTCATTGACCCCTGAAGACATTAGACTGACTCCACTGTGTCTCTGTCACTGACACCTGGAGACATTAGACTGAGCCTACTGTGCCTCTGTCACTGACATCTGGGGGCATTAGACCAACCACAGTGTGTCTCTGTTCCTGACTACTGGGGACATTAGACTGACCCCATTGTGTCTCTGTCACTGAACCCTGGGGACATTAGATTGACCCCACTGTGTCTCTGTCACTGAACCCTGGGGATATTAGACTGACTCCACTGTGACTCTGTCATTGACCCCTGGTGGCATTAGACTGACTCCACTGTGACTGTCACTGACCCCTAGGGACATTAGACCAAACCCACTATGTCTCTGTCACTGACACCTAGGGATATTAGAATGACCCCACTGTGTCTCTGTCACTGACTTCTGAGGACATTAGACTGACCCCACTCTGTCCCTGTTACTGACCCCTGGGGGCATTAGACTGACTCCATTGTGGCTATGTCACTGACCGCTGGAGTCTTAAGACTGACCCTACTGTGTCTCTGTCACTGACCCCTGGGGGAATTAGACTGGCCCCACTATGTCTCTGTCACTGACCCCTGAGGACAGTAAACTGACTCTACTGTGTCCCTGTCATTGAGCCCTGGGGACATTAGACTGTCCCCACTGTCTCTCGGTCACTGACCACTGGGGACATTAGACTGACTCCACTGTCTCTCTGTCACTGACCCCTGGGAACATTTAACTGACCCCACTGTGTCACTGACACTGTCCCCTGGGGTCATTAGATTGACCCCACTGTGTCTCTGTCACTGACCACTGGAGGCATTAGACTGACCCCACTGTGTCTCTGTCACTTAGCCCTGGGGACATTAGACTGATCCATTGTGTATCTGTTACTGACACCTGGGGGCATTAGACCGACCCCACTGTGTCTCTGACACTGTCCCCTGGGGTCATTAGATTGACCCCACTGTGTCACTGTCACTGACCACTGGAGGCATTAGACTGACCCCACTGTGTCTCTGTCACTTAGCCCTGGGGACTTTAAACAGACCCCACTGTGTCTCCATCACTAACCTCTGGGGACATTAGACTGACCCCACTGTGTCTCTGTCACTGACAACTGGGGACATTAGACTGACCCCACTGTACCTCAGTCACTGTACCTTGGGGACATTAGACTGATCCATTGTGTATCTGTTACTGACACCTGGGGCCATTAGACCGACCCCACTGTGTCTCTGACACTGTCCCCTGGGGTCATTAGATTGACCCCACTGTGTCTCTGTCACTGGCCACTGGAGGCATTAGACTGACCCCACTGTGTCTCTGTCACTTAGCCCTGGGGACTTTAAACAGACCCCACTGTGTCTCCATCACTAACCCCTGGGGACATTAGACTGACCCCACTGTGTCTCTGTCACTGACAACTGGGGACATTAGACTGACCCCACTGTGTCTCTGTCACTGAACCTGGGGACATTAGATTGACCCCACTGTGTCTCTGTTTCTGACCCCTGGGGATATTAGACTGACCCCAATGTGTCTCTGTCATTGACCCCTGGGGACATTAGACTGATCGCACTGTGTCTCTGTCACTGACCCCTGGGGACATCAGACTGAGCCCACTGTGTCTCTGTCATTGACCCCTGGGGACATTAGACTGACCCCACTGTGTCTCTGTCACTTATCCCTGGGGACATTAAACTGAGCCCATTGTGTCTCTGCCACTGACCCCTGTGGACATTAAACTGACTCCAATGTGTCTCTGTCACTGAGCCCTGGGGGCATTAAACTGACACTACTGTGTCTATGTCATCAATCCCTGGCGGCCTTTGACTGCCACCACTGTGCCTCTGTCATTAACCCCAGGGGACATTACACTGACCCCACTGTGTCACTGTCACTGACCCCTGGGGACATTAAACTGACCCTATTGTGTCTCTGTCATTGACCCCAGGGGGCATTTTACTGACCCCACTGTGTCTCTGACACTGACCCTTGGGGACATTACACTGACTTCACGGTCTCTCTGTCACTGAGCCCTGGGGACATTAAACTGACCCCACTGTGTCTCTGTCATTGACCCCTGGGGGCATTTGACAGACCCAACTGTGTCTCTGTCACTGACACCTGGGGGTATTAGACTGATCCCACTGTGTCTCAGTCACTGTACCGTGGGGATATTAGACTGTTCAATTGAGTATCCGTCACTGACACCTGAGTACATTAGACCGAAGCCAATGTGTCTCTGTCACTGTCCCCTTGGGACATTAGATTGACCCCACTTTGTCTCTGTCACTGACCACTGGAGGCATTAGACTGACCCCATTGTGTCTCTGTCACTTATCCCTGGGGACTTTAAACAGACCCCACTGTGTCTCCATTACTAACCCCTGGGGACATTAGACTAACCCCACTGTGTCTCTGTCACTGACCCCTGGGGACATTAGACCAACCACACTGTGTCTCTGTCACTGACAACTGGGCACATTAGACTGACCACACTGTGTCTCTGTCACTGAACCCTGGAGACATTAGATTGACCCCACTGTGTCTCTGTCTCTGACCCCTGGGGATATTAGACTGACCCCAATGTGTCTCTGTCATTGACCCCTGGGAGAATTTGATTGAGCCCACTGTGTCTCTGTCACTGACCCCTATGGAAATTAGACTGACCCCACTGTATCTCTGTCACTGACCCCGGGGACATTAGACCAAACGCACTGTGTCTCTGTACTGACCCCTTGGGACATTAGCCTGACCCCACTGTGTCTCTGTCACTGACCTCTGGAGACATTAGACTGACCCCACTCTGTCCCTGTTACGGACCCCTGGGTGTATTCGGCTTTCCCCACTGTGTCTCTGTTAATGACACCTGGGGGCATTAGACTGACCCAATTGTGTCTCTGACACTGACCCCTGGAGACGTTAGTCCGACCACACTGTGTCTCTGTCAATGACCCCTGGGGGCATTAGACTGACCCAACTATGTCTCTGCCACTGACCCCTGGGGACATTAGAATGACCCAACTGTGTCTCAGTCACTTACCTCTGGGAACATTAGACTGACCCCACTCTGTCCTTGTTACGGACCCCTGGGGGTATTAGAATTTCCCCACTGTGTCTCTGTCACTGACCGCTGGGGACATTGGACTGACTCCACTGTGTCTCTGACACTGACCCCTGGGGACATTATTCCGACCCCACTGTGTACCTGTCAATGACCCCTGGGGGCATTAGACTGACCCTAATATGTCTCTGCCACTGACCCCTTTGGACATTAGACTGACCCAACTATGTCTCAGTCACTGACTCCTGGGGACATTTTACTGACCCCACTTTGACTATGTCACTGAGTCCTCAAGACATTAATCTGACCCCATTGTGCCTCTGTCACTGGTCCCTGTGGACATTAGACTGACTCCATTGTGTCACTGTCACTGACACATGGGGGTATTAGACTGACCCCACTGTATCGCTGTCACTGATCCCTGGGGACATTAAACTGACCCTACTGTGTCTCTATCATTGACCCCTGGGAGCATTTTACTGACCCCACTGTGTCTCAGTCACTAACCCCTTGGGACAATACACTGACTCCACTGTGTCTCTGCCACTGACCCCTTTGGACATTAGACTGACCAAACTATGTCTCAGTCACTGACCCCTGGGGACATTTTACTGACCCCACTTTGACTCTGTCACTGAGCCCTCAAGACATTAATCTGACCCCATTGTGCCTCTGTCACTGGTCCCTGTGGACATTAGACTGACTCCACTGTGTCACTGTCACTGACAGGTGGGGGTATTAGACTGACCCCACTATATCGCTGTCACTGATCCCTGGGGACATTAAACTGACCCTACTGTGTCTCTGTCATTGACCCCTGGGAGCATTTTACTGACCCCACTGTGTCTCAGTCACTCACCCCTTGGGACAATACACTGACTCCACTGTGTCTCTGCCACTGACCCCTGCGGACATTAAACTGACCCTTCTGTGTCTCTGTCATTGACCCCTGGGGGTATTAGACTGACCCCACTGTATCACTGTCACTGATCCCTTGGGACATTAAACTGACACTACTGTGTCTCTGTCATTGACCCCAGGGGGCATTTTACTGACCCTACTGTGTCTCTGACCCTAACCGCTAGGTACATTGGACTGATCCATTGTGTATCTGTCACTGACACCGGGGGACATTAGACCGACCACACTTTGTCTCTGTCACTGGCCCCTAGGAACATTAGCTTGAACCCACTGTGTCCCTGTCACTGACACCTGGGCACGTTAGATTGACCCCACTGAGTGTCTGTCACTGACCCCTGGGGACATCAAACTGACCCCACTGTGTCCCTGTTACTCACCTGGGGGCATTAGACCTACCCCACTTTAACTCTGTCACTGATCCCTGGGAACATTAGACTGACCCCACTGTGTCTCTGTCACTGACCGCTGGGGACATTAGACTGACCCCTGGGGACATTACACAGACCCCACTGAGTCTCTGTCACTGACCCCTGGGGACATTAAACTGACCCCACTGTGTCCCTGTTACTCACCTGGGAGCATTAGACCTACCCCACTCTGTTTCTGTCACTGAACCCGAGGGACATTAGACCGTCCCCACTTTGTCTCTGTCACTGACCCCTGGGGACATTAAAATGACACCACTGTGTATCTGCCATTGACCCCTGGGTATATTCGACTGACCTCACTGTGTCTCTGTCACTGACCCCTCGGGCATTAGACTGACCCCACTGTATCTCTGTCACTTACCCTGTGGGCATTAGACTGATCCCGCTATGTCTCTGTCACTGAACGTTGGGGACATTAGACTGACCCCACTGTGTCTCTGTCACTAACCTCTGCGGACATTATACTGAGCCCACTTTAACTCTGTCACTGACCCCTGGGGACATTAGACAGTCCCCACTGTGTCTCTGTCACTGACCCCTGGGGACATTAGACAGACCTCACTGTGGCTCTATCACTGACCCCTGGGGGTATCAGCCTGAACCCACTGTGTCTCTGTCACTGACCGCTGGAGACATTAGACTGACCCCTGGGGACATTACACAGACTCCACTGTGTCTCTGTCACTGACCCCTGGGGACATTAAGCTGACCATACTATGTCTCTGTCATTGACCCCTGGGCGCATTAGACTGACCCTACTGTGTCTCTGTCATTTGCCCCTGGGGATATTAGACCGAACCCATTGTGTCTCTGTCACTGACCTCTGGGTATATTAGATTGACCCCACTGTGTCTCTATCACTAACCACTGGGGGCATTAGACTGACCCCACTGTGTCTCTGCCACTAACTCCAGGGAAATTAGACTGACCCCACTATATCTCAATCACTGACCCCTGGGGACATTAGATTGACCCCACTCTGTCTCTGACCACTGTGGTCATTACACTGACCCCACTGTGTCTATGTCACTAAGCCCTGGGGACATTAGACTGATCCCACTGTGTCTCTGTCACTGACCCATGGGGACAGTAGACTGACCACACGGTGTCTCTGTCACTGACCCCTGGGGACATTAGACCGACCACACTGTGTCTCTGTAACTGACAACTGGGGACATTAGACTGACCCCACTGTGTCTCTGTCACTGATCCCTGGGGACATTAGATTGACCCCAATGTGTCTCTGTCACTGACCCCTGGGGATATTAGACTGATCCCACTTTGTCTCTGTCATTGATCACTGGGGACATTACTCTGAACCCACTGTGTCTCATTGACAGACCCCGAGAGACATTACACTGAGCCCACTGTGTCTCTGTCATTGACCCCTGCGGATATTCGACTGACCCCACTATGTCTCTGTCACTGACTCCTGTGGATATTTGACTCACCCCACTGTGTCTCTGTCACGGACACCTGGGGGCATTAGACTGACCCCACTGTGTCTCTGTCACTGACCCCTGAGGACATTAGACTGACCCCACTTTGACACTATCACTGATCCCTGGGGACATTAGACTGACCCCACTGTGTCATTGTCACTGACCCCTGGGGACATTAGACTGACCCCACTGTGTCTCTGTCACTGACACCTGGGGACATTAGACTGACTCCACTCTGTCTCTCTCACTGTCCCCTGGGGACATTAGACTGACCCCATTGTGTACCTGTCACTGACCCCTGGAGTCATTTAGACTGACCCCACTGTGTCTCTGTCATTGTCCACTGGGGATATTTGACTCGCCCACTGTGTCTCTCTCACTGACCCCTGGTGACATTAGACTGACCTCACTGTGTCTCTGTCATTGACCCCTGGGGACGTTAGACTGACCCCACTGTGTCTCTGTCACTGACACCTGTGGGCATGAGACTGACCCCACTGTGTCCCTGTCACTGTCCCCTGGGGACATTAGACTGACCTCACTCTGTCTCTGTCACTGACCCCTGGGGACATTAGACTGACCTTATTGTGTCTCTGTCACTGACCCCTGTGTACATTAGACTGATCCCACTGAGTCTCTGTCACTGACACCTGTGGGCATTAGACTGACCCCACTGTGTCTCTGTTACTGTCCCCTGGGGGCATTAGACTGACCCCACTGTGTCCTTGTCACTGTCCCCTGGGGGCATTAGACTGATCCCACTGTGTCTCTGTCACAGACCCAGTCACTATTGCCCTGGAGGGTCCATCTCTCACTATGAACAGGCACCTGGCAGTGAGTTTTACTTGGGGGGTCCACCACAGTGTTGGGAAGGCAGGACCTTCCGGTGACCTCGGCTGGTATGGGGTTACACAGCCCCTGCTGTTAGCTCTGTATCACAAAGTAGCCATCCAGCTAACTGAGAATCAGAGAATCTCTGCAGTGCAGATGGAAACCACTTGATCCATTGAGTCTGCACTGCCCCTCCGAAGATTATCCACCTAAAGCTACATACCTACCCTGTCCCTGTAACGTGCATTTCCCATGGCCAACCCACTCCAGCCCGCTCCTCCCTGGACACTATGGCCAATAATATGAAATGTTTTCATCCTTCTGTGGTTCCTAACATTTACACTAGCTCTGTATTATCGTGGAGAAGTAATTCACATTGATATTTCAGGGGTGGGTGCTGCCTTGTTAGAGGATGGTGAAAGGAGAATATAGGACTCAGTTTCATTCATTCAGAGTCGCGAATGATTCCTCCTACTGGAGCCGCTCTGCCTCCTCTCACAGCCCACTTCCTCCTTGTCAGTCCTTCCCTCGAGGGTAACCTTCCTCCTCCACTTGCTCACCACCACTGGCCTTATAACCACCCTAGACCTCATCTTTGAGGACTGCAGACGTGACATCAGCCACCTCCATTTCACTACCCACCTCATCCCCTCCAAATGTACAGCACTCTACTCTCTCTGCACCAACCCCCGTTTCACCATCAAACCCGCAGACAAAGGCAGGGCTGTGGTAGTCTGGACAATGGTCCTCTAGGGCGCAGAGACCGAATGCCAACTCTCCGACACCTCGTCCTAACTCCCTCTTTCCAACGACCCCACTGTGACCCATGAGGCGAACATCACCTGCATTGTTTGGCCCGTCATTGTCTCCAGTGATCTCCCCTCCACTGCCTCCAAAACCACAATCCCCCAGTTCCATACTGCGCGTTTCTACCTGCTCCCCAGGATCCACAAACCCAACTATCCTGGTTGACCCATCGTCTCAGCAAGCTCTTGCCCCACTGAACACATCTCATGCTACCTCAACTCCATCCTACCTCAATTCCGTCCTCTTCCCTTAATTCAGACACTTCCCACCGACACCCGCGACACCAACCATGCCCTCCATCTCTACAGCAACTTCCAGTTCCCTGATCCCCAGTGTTTTATCTTGATGATGGACATGCAGTCCTTGTACCCATTCATACCCCATAAGGCTGGCCTCCAGGCCCTCTGCTTCTTCCTTTCGAAAGGACCCATCCAGTCCCCCTCCACCAATACCCTCCTCCACCTCACCGAACTGGTCCTCACCCTTAATAACATTTTCTTTAACTCCTCCCATTTCCTCCAAATCAAAGGGGTGGCCAGGGGTACCCGGATGGGCCCCAGCTACGTCTGCTTCTTTGTCGGCTATATTGAACAGTCCCTCTTCAGAACCTGCACAGGCACTGTGCTCCAACTCTTCCACCATTCCATCGATGACTGCATTAGTGCAGCATCCTGTACCCAGGCTGAACTGGAGCAGTTCATCGACTTCACCCACAACTCCCACCCCACCCTCAAATTCACTTGGCCCATTTCGGATACCTCCCTCCTCTTTCTTGACCTCATTATTTCCTTCTCTGGTGACAGTCTCCAATCGGATGTTTACGACCATCCCATAGACTCCCATAATTACCTGGACTGCCCTTCCTCCCACCCAGTATCCAGCAAGAACTCTATCCCATTCTCCAGGGTCCTCTGTCTCCGCCACAACTGCTCGGATGTGGAGACATTCCATTTGCGAGCATCCCAGGTGTCCCCCTATTTCACACAACATGCTTTTCCTCCCTCTGTCATCCAGATAGCCCTCTGACAAACAACCTCCATTACCTGTTATAATGCTCTAACCCCCAATGCAATCCCCTTATCCTCACCTACCATTCACCAGTGTCCACATCCAACACATCATCCTCCACCAACTCCTCTTAGACCCCACCACCAAGAACATCTTTCCCTCCACACCCCCTCTGCCTTCCAAAAGGACCATTCCCTTCAACAATCCTTAGTTTGTGCCACTCTTCCCAATAACCCCCCAAACTCCCGGTACCTTCCCCCTGCAACTGGGAAAGATGCAAAACCTGCTGGTATGCCACCTCCCCCACCTCCGTACAGGGCCCCAAATAATCCTTCCAGGTGAGACAGAGGTTCAAAGTCTCTCTTCCAAAATAAATTACGCATCAGATGCTCCAAAAGTGGTCTTCTCTACATCGAGGAGACCAAACGTAAACTTAGGGAACGGTTCACCGAACATCTCAGCTGGGCCCACAGGGGCCGAATGGACTACCCAATCACCGTCCATTTCAATTCCCTTCTCACTCCCTTTCCAACATTACCATCCTTGGTTTCCTCCATTGCCACAATGAACCACAGCGCAAATTGAAGGAACAACACCTCATCTTTCACACGGGCAAGCTACAGCCCAGGAGGATTCAACGATGAATTTTCCCTTTTCAAATAATCTCGTTCCCAAAACCCGACTCCCTTCCCAGCCACTCGCCCTCCCTTCCATTGCTCCCTGCCACCAACCATATTCATTCCTCCCAGTGACAAACCAGGTCATACCCTCTATCTGTCTTCACCTATCCCCACTTCACCACCCTGCTCCCGGCACTCCCTTTATCTGTAGCTCCCCCCACACCCACCCCCAATCCTGAAGAAGGGTTACACCAGAAGCATCAACTTCTCCACCTCCTGATGCTGCCTGGTTACTGTGTTCTTCCAGCCTGCTGCCAGTCTACTTTGCTATTTCAGAAGGCAGTTAACAGTCAACCACAGTGCTGTGGGTCTGGAACCAAATGTAGGAGACCAGGTGAGAATGGCAGGTTTCCTTCTCTGTAGACATCTGTGAGCCAAAACGATTTTTCTGACAATTGACACAAGAAAAATACAATGTTGTCAAGGAGAATACTGAGATACAGGTCACTAGACTAAATTGAATTGAGGTTCACAAAAACGGGGTGTTAGCAATTCTGGAAAATGTAAACAAATGTAAGTCCCCTGGGCCAGATGGGATTGATCTAAGGATTCTCTGGGTAGCCAGGGAGGGGATTGCCGGGGCTTGGATCTTTATGCCATCGTTGTCGACAGGAATAGTGACAGAAGACTGGAGGATAGCAAATGTTGTTCCCTAGAGTACAGACAACCCTGGTAATTATAGACCAGTGAGCCTTACTTCGGTTGTGGGTAAAGTGTTGGAAAATGTTATAGGAGATAGGATTTATAATCATCTAGAGAGGAATAAGTTGATTAGGGACAGTCAGCATGCTTTTGTAAAGGGTAGGTCATACCTCATAAAACTTATTGAGTTCTTTGAGAAGATGAGCAAACAGGTGGGTGAGGGTAAAGCGGTTGATGTGGAGCACATGGATTTCAGGAAAACGTTTGATAAGTTTCCCCACAGGAGGCTATTGCAGAAAATACAGAGGCATGGGATTGAGGGTGATTTAGTGGTTTGGGTGAGAAATTGGCTAGATGAAAGAAGACAGAGGGTGGTGGTTGATGAGAAATGTTCGTCCTGGAATTCAGTTACGAGTGGGGTTTCGTCAAGATCTGTTTTGGGTCGACTGCTGTTTGTCATTTTTATAAATGATCTGGATGAGGGCGTAGAAGGATCGGTTGGTAAATTTGCAGATGACACTAAGGTCGGTGGAGTTGTGGATAATGCTGAAGGATGTTGTAGGTTACAGAGGGACATAGGTAAGCTGCAGAGCTGGGCTGAGACGTGGCAAATGGAGTTTAATGCGCAAAAGTGTGAGGTGATTCACTTTGGAAGGAATAACAGAAATACTGAGTACTGATCTAATGGTAAGATTCTGGGCAGTGTGGATGAGCAGAGAGATTTCAGTGTTCATGTACATAGGCCACCCAGGTTGATGGGGCTGTTAAGAAGGCATATGGTGTGTTAGCTTTTATTGCTAGAGAGATTGAGTTTTGGTGCCATGAGGTCATGATGCAGCTGTACAAAACTCTAGTGCAGCTGTGAAAAAGTCTACAGCCAAAAACTATGTCCTTAAACATTTAGACTAATATGTAATGTTGAATTATAGAACACATTTGCTGCACATTAGAAAGTAGATAGACAGGGAGGGTAAGGCAATTAAGAACATTTGTCTTAACATCAGTGAATCAGTGTGGTTAGAGTCCCCTGTAGTAATTGGGGTTAGAGGCCCATGTGTTTAGTGGGGTTAGAGGGCACTGTGCTTTGTGAGGTTAGAGCCCCAGTGCTTTGAGGGGTTAGAGGCCCCAGTGCTTTCTGAGATTAGAGGCCCCTGTGTTTCCTGAGGTTCGTGTCTCCTGTGTTTTGTGAGGTTAGAGGCCCCTGTGTTTTGTGAGGTTAGAGGCCCCTGTGTTTAGTGAGGTTAAAGGCCCCTGTATTTTGTGGGGTTAGAGGCCCCTGTGTTTTGTGGGGTTAGATGCCCCTGTATTAATTGAGGTTAGAGTCCCCTGGAGTAATTGGGGTTAGTGTGCCCTGTAGTAATTGGAGTTAGAGGCCAATGTAGTAATATGGGTTAGAAGCCCGAATGTAGTGTGGCATTAGAGGCCCGTAGTAATTGGGGTTAGAGCCTTCTATAGTATTGCATGGATAGAGGCCGTTGTGCTTTCTGGGGTAAGAAGCCCCTATAGTAATTGGGCTTCGAGCCCGATATCGTAATTGAGATTAGAGCCCCCGTTAGTAATGTATGGATAGAAGCCCCTGTGCTTTGTGGGGTTCGATTCGCCTGTAGTAATTGGGGTTAGAGGCCCTTGTGCTTTGTGGGGCCAGAGGCCGCTGTCGTAACTGGGGTCAGAGTGGCCTGTAGTAATTGGTGTTAGAGGCCACTGTGTGTTGTGGGGTTAGAGTCCCCTGTAGTATTGGGTTTAGAGGCCTCTGTAGTAATTGGGGTTAGATGCCCCTGTAGTAATTGGGGTTAGAGTCCACTGTGTTTTGTGGAGTTAGATGACTCCGTTGTAATTGAGATTAGAGTCTCCTGTAATAATTGGAGCTAGAGTGCCCTGTACTAATTGGGGTTAGAAGGCTCTAACCCCAATTACTACGGGCCTTTAGTAATTGGAGTTAGAGACCCCTGCAATAACTGGGGTTAGAGCCCCCTGCAGCAATTGTGTTCAGAGTGCCCTGTAATAATTGGGGTTACAGGCCCCTATGTTTTGTAGGATTTGAGGTCCCTGTCGTAATTAGAGTTGAAGGTTGGTGTGTTCTCTGGTGTTACAGGTCCCTGCACTTTGTGGGGGTGGGGGACAGGCCGCTGTAATAATAGACGTTAGAAATCCCTGTAGTAATTGGGGTTAGAGGGCACTGGAGTAATTGGGGTTTGAGTGACCTGTAGTATATAGGAGGTTAGAGACCCTGTAATAATTGGGTTTGGAGATTCCTGCAGTAATTGGGGTGAGATGCCCCTGTAATAATTGGAGTTAGAGGCCCCAGTGCTTTGTGGACTTCGAGGCACCTGTCGTAACTGGGGTTTGAGCCCCCTGTGTTTAGTCGGGTTCGAGGCCCCTGTGCTTCGTGGGGTTAGAGGCTCTGGTAGTAATTGGGGCTACAGCCCCCTGTAGTAACTGGGGTTAGAGGCCCCTGCGTGTTGTTGTTGAGAGACTCCTGTGCTTTGTAGGTTTAGAGTGCCCTGTAGTAATTGTGGTTAGAATCCCCTGTATTACTTGGGGTTGGAGGCTCCTGTGTTTAGTGGGGTTAGAGTCCCTTGTAGTAACTGGGGTTAGATGTTCTGTGTTTTATGGGGTTAGATCCCCCTGCGTTTGGTGGGGTCAGAGGCGTCTGTAATAATTGGTTTCAGCATGCACTGGTATTTCACCAGGTTAGAGCCCTCTGTAGTAATTGGGGTTAGAGTCCTCTGTGGTAATTGGGGTTAGTGTCCCCTGTGGTAATTGGGGTTAGAGTGCCCTGTAGTAATTGGGGTTAGAGTGCCCTGTAGTAATTGGGGTTAGAGTCCCCTGTCATAATTGGGGTTAGAGTGCTCTGTAGTACTTGGGGTTAGAGTCCTCTGTAGTAATTGGGGATAGAGTCCCCTGTAATAATTGGAGTTAGTGCCCCCTGCAGTAATTGGGGTTAGAGACATGTGAGGTTTTGGGGTTAGAGGCCCCTGTGTTTTGTGGGGTTTGAGGCCCCTGTTGTAATTGAATCTGCAGCCCCCTGTAGTAATTGGGATTAGAGTGCCCAGTAGGAATTGGGGTTCGAGGCCATTCTCGTAATTGGGGTTAGAGACCCCTTACTAATTGGGGCTAGAGTCCCCTATAGTAATTGGGTTAGAGGCCCCTGCAGTATTTGGCTTTAGAGTACACTGTATTAATTTGGGTTATAGGTCCTTTTGTTTTGTGGGGTGAGAGGCCCCTGTGGTATTGGGGTTAGAAGCCCCTGTGTTTAGGGGGGTTAGAGTCCCCTATGTTTTGTGGGGTTAGTGGCCCCTGTAGTAATTGGGGTTTGAGTACCTTTTGTACTTGGGGTTAAAGACTCCTGCGTTCTGTGGGGTTTGAGGCCCCTATGTTTTGTGGTGTTAGAAGCCCCTGTGTTTTGTGGGATTAGAGGCCTCTGTGTTTTGTGGTGTATGAAGCCCTCTGTATTTTGTGGGGCTTGAGGCCCCTGTGTTTTGTGGGGTTTGAGACCCCCTATGTTTTGTGGGGTTAGAGGCCCCTGTTTTTTGTAGGGATAGAGGCCTCTGTAGTAATCGGGGTTAGATGTTCCTGTGTTTTGTGGCTTTCGAGGACCCTGTAGTAATTGGGGTGAGAAGCCCCTGTAGAACTTGGGGTTAGAGTATCCTGTATTAACTGTGGTTAGAGGCCCCTGTAGTAACTGGTTTTAGACCCCCCTGTGTTTAATGGGGTGAGAGTCCCCTGTGTTTTGTCGGATTAAGGGCGCTGTAGTAATTGGGGTTAGAGTGTGCTGTAATAGTTGGGGTGAGAGGCCACTGTGTTTCATGGCGTTAGAGACCTTTATCGTAATTCGGGATAGAGTGCCCTCTCGTAATTGGAGTTAGAGTCCCATGTCATAATTGGGATTAGAGGCCCCTGTAGTAATTGGTTTTAGACCCCATGTGTGTTTGGGGGTTAGAGACCCCTGTGTTTTGTGGGGTTAGACGCCCTTGAGCTTTGTAGAGTTAGAAACCCCTTAGTAATTGTGGTTTGAGTACCGTGTGTTTTGTGGGGTTAGAGTACCCTGTGTTTTGTGTGGTTAGATGCCCCTGTAGTAATTGGGGTTAGAGTTCCCTGTAGTAAATGGGGTGCGAGGCCCCTGTATTTTCAGGAGTTGGAGGCCCCCGTAGTAATTGGGGTTTGAGTGCCCTGTAGCAATTCTGATTAGAGGCCCCTGTGTTTTGTGGGGGTAGAGGCCTCTGTGCTTTGTGCGGGTTAGAAGCCCCTGTAGTAATTGTGCTTGGATCCCTCTGCGTTAATTGAGGTCACAACAACCTGTAGTAATTCGTGTTAGAGTCCCCTTCGTTTTGTGGGGTTAGAGGGCCCTGTAGTATTGGGGTTAGAGGCCGCTGTGTTTAGTGGGGTTAGAGTCCCCTATGTTTTGTGCGGTTTGAGGCCCTTGTAGTAATTGGGATTGGAGGCTGGTGTGTTTTGTGGGGTTAGAGGCCCATGTGGTTTGTGGGTTTAGAGGCCCCTGTAGTAATTAGGATTAGAGGCCCCTGTAATAACTGAGGTTAGAGCTCGCTGTCATTATTGCGGTTAGAGGCCTATGTGTTTTGTGGGGTTCGAGACCCCTGAATTTGTGGGGTTAGAGGCCCCTGTAATAATTGGGGTTAGAGTGCCCTGTAGGAATTAGGGTTGGAGGCCCCTGTACTAATTGGGGTTAGAGGCGCCTGTAATAATTGGACTTAGAGCCCATTGTGTATTGTGGGGGTAGGGCCTCCTTTAGTGATTGGGGTTAGAGGCCCCTGTAATAATTGGTTTTAGACCCCCCTGTGTTTTGTGGGGTTAGAGTCCCCTGTTCTTTGTGGCATTAGAGACCACTGTTCTAATTGGGGTTAGAGACCCCTGTAGTAATTGGAGTTAGAGTCCCATGTAGTAAGGGGTGGATGCTCCTGTGTTTTGTGATGTTAGAGTACCCTGTAGTAATTGAGCGTAGAATTCCTAGTCATAATTGGGGATGGAGCCCCCTGTGTATTGTGGGGTTGGGACCCCCTGTAGTGATTGGGGTTACAGGCCCCTGTAATAATTGCTTTTAGACCCCCCTGTGTTTTGTTGGGTTAGAGTCCCCTTGTGTTTTGTGGGGTTAGGGCCCCCTACAGTTATTGGGGTTAGAGGCCCCTGTGTGTTGTGGGGTGAGAGACTTCTATGCTTTGGGCGTTTCGAATGTCCGGTCGTAAATGTGGTTAGAATTCCCTGTATTAATTGGGGTTGGAGGCCCCTGTGTTTAGTGGGGTTAGAGCCTCCTGTTTTTTGTGTGGTTAGAGGCCCCTGTAGTAATTGGGGTTAAATGCCCCTGTGTTTTGTACGGGTAGAGGCATCTGTAGTAATTGGGGTCAGGCACACGTGTGTTTTGTGGGGTTAGAGACACCTATTTTTTGTGGGGTTAGAGGCCACTGTGTTTTGTGGGGTCAGAGACATCTGTAGCAATTGGGGTCAGATGCACTTGTGTTTCGTGGGGTTAGAGACCCCTGTAATAATTGGGGTTAGTGCCCCTGTAATACTTTGGGTTAGAGGCCCCTGTGGTTTATGGCGTTAGAGGCCCCTGTAGTAATTGGGGTTAGAAGCCCCTGTAGAACTTGGGGTTAGAGTCCCCTGCATTAACTGGGGTTAGAGGCCACTGGAGTAATTGGGGTTAGAGGCCCCTGTAATAATTGGTTTTAGACCCCCTGTGTTTTGTGGGGTTCGAGTCCCTGTGTTTTGTGGCATTAGAGGCTGCTGTTCTAATTGGGGTTAGAGACTCCTGTAGTAATTGGAGTTAGAGTCCCATGTAGTAATTGGGGTTAGAGACCCCTGTGTTTTGTGGGATTAGAGTTCACTGTAGTAATTGGGGGTGCATGCCCCTGTGTTTTGTGGTGTTAGAGTACCCTGTCATAGTTTGGCTTAGAGCCCCCAGTCGTAATTGTGGCTGGAGCCCCCTGTGTTTTGTGGGGTTCAGGCCCCCTGTAGTAATTGGGTTAGAGGCTCCTGTGTGTTGTGGGGTTATAGACTCCTGTACTTTGTGGGTTTAGAATGCCCGGTCGTAAATGTGGTTAGAATCCCCTGAATTAATTGGAGTTGAATGCCTCTGGGTTTAGTGGGGTGAGAACCCCCTGTTTTTGTGTGGTTAGAGGCCCCTATCGTAATTGGGGTTAGAAGTCCCTGTGTTTTGTAGGGTTAGAAGCGTCTTTAGTAATTGGGGTCAGACGCACGTTTGTTTTGTGGGGTTAGAGGCCGCTGTAATAATTGGGGTTAGAGCCTCCAGAGCCCCCTTTTGTAATTGAGGTTAGAGCCTCCTGTTGTAATTGGGGTTAGAGGCTCCTGCAGTAATTGGGGTTAGAGACACATGGGTTTTTGTGGTTAGTGGCCCCTGTGCTTTGTGGGGTGAGAGACCCCTTACTAATTGGGGCTGGAGGCCCTTGTAGTAATTGGGGTTCGAAGCCCCTGTGTTTTGTGGGGCCAGAATCCTCTGTAGTAATTGGGATCAGAGTATCCTGTAGTGTTGGGGTTAGACGCCCCTGTGTTTACTGGGGTTAGAGTCCCCCATGTTTTGTAGGGTTTGAGGCCCTTGTCGTAATTAGGGTTGAAGGCTGGTGTGTTTGTGGTGTTCCAGGTCCCCGTGCTTTGTGGGGTGCGAGGCCCCTCTAATAATTGACGTCAGAGATCCCTATAGTAATTGGGGTTAGAGTCCACTGCAGTAATTGGAGTTAGGGTTCCCTGTAGTAATTGGGAGTTAGAGACCCTGTAATAATTGGGGTTGGAAAGTCCTGTAGTAATTGGGTTAGAGACCCCTGCAATAATTGGAGTTCGAGGACCCTGTGCTTTGTAAGGTTAGAGATCCCTGAAGTAATTGAGGTTAGATTGCACTGTAGTAATTGGGATTAGGGTGCCCTGTTAGAGACCTGTAATAATTGGTGTCAGAGCTCCCTGTAGTAATTGGGGTTGAAGATTCCTGTCGTAATTGGGGTTAGAGACCCCTGTAATAATTGGGGTTAGAGGATCCTGTGTTTTGTGGGATTTGAGCCCCCTGTGTTTTGTGGGGTTAGAGGTCCCTATAGTAATTGGGGTTAGAATCCCCTGTATAAATTGGGCTTGGAGGTCTGTGTGTTTGGTGGGCTTTGAAGCCTGTGTGTTTTGTGGGGTGAGAGTCTTCTGTGCCTTGTAGGGTTGGAAGCCCCTGTGTTTTGTGTGTTAGAGGCTCCTGATTTGTGGGGTATGGAGCCCTTATGTTTTGTGGTGTTAGAAACGCCTGTCTTTTGTGCGGTTCGAGGCCCCTGTGTTTTGTGGGGTTAGAGCCCCCTGTCTTTTTTGTGGGGTTAGAGGCCCCTGTCGTAATTGAGCTTAGAGCCCCCATTAGTAATTGGGGCTTGGGCCCTGTATGTGTTGTGGGGTTAGAGACTCCTGTGCTTTGTGGGTTTAGAGTGCCCTGTCGTAATTGAAGTTAGAATACCCTCTAATAACTGTGGTTAGAGGCCCTGTGTTTTGTGGGGTTAGAGGCCGCTGTTTTTGTGGGGATAGAGGTCGCTGTAGTCATTGGGCTTAGATGGCCCTGTGTTTTGTGGGGTCAGAGGCGTCTGTAGTAGTTGGGTTTGTAGGCTAGTGTGTTTCGTGGGGTTAGAGGCCCCTATGCTTTTTCAGGTTAGTGTCCCCTGTAGTAATTGGGTTAGAGACCCCTGCTGCAATTGGGGTTAAAGTGCCCTGTAGTAACTGGGGTTAGATTCCCCTGTATTAATTGTTGTTGGAGGCTCCTTTGTTTAGTGGTTTTATAGGCCCCTGTACTAATTGTTTTTAAAGTGCCCTGTAGTAATTGTGGTTAGAGGCCCATGTGCTTTTTGGGGTTAGAGGCCGCCCGTAGTAATTGACGTTAGAGCCCCCTGTGTTAATTGGGGTTAGAGGCCTCTGTGTTTTATGGAGCTAGTGGCCCTTATGTTTCCTGGGGTTAGAGGCCCCTTTAAGGTATGGGGTTAAAGGCCCCTATGCTTTGTGGGGTTAAAGGCCCCTGTAGTAAATGGGGTTAGAGGACACTGTGTTTTGTGGGTTTAGTGCCCCCTCTAGTAATTGGGGTCAGACACTCCTGTGGTAATTGGGGTTAGAGTGCCCTGTGTTTTGTGGGATTATATGCCCCCTGTAGGAATTGGGTTTAGTGTGCTCTGTAGTAATTTTGGTTCGAGGCCCTTGTGTTTTGTGGGCACAGAGGCCACTGTGCTTTGTGGGGTTAGAGGCCCTTGTAGTAATTGGAGTTAGAGGCCCCTGTGTTTTATGGCGTTAGCATCCCCTCTGTTTTGAAGCCCCTGTGCTTTGCGGGGTTAGATGTCCCTGTATAATTGGGGTTAGAGGCCTCTGTGTTTTGTGGGGTTTGAGACCCCTGGTAGTAATTGAGGATAGAGCCCCGTATAGTATTTGGGGTTAGAGGCCTCTATGTTTTGTCGGGTTAGACGCCCCTGATGTAAGTGGTTTTAGAGGCCCTGTGTTTTATGGGGTTTGAGACCCCAGTGTTTTGTGGGGTTCGAGGCCCATGTGTTTCCTGAGGTTAGAGGCCTCCTGTAGTAATTGGGGTTAGAGGCCCCTGTAGGAATTAGGCTTAGAGGCCCCTGTAGGGATTGGAGTTTGAGCCCCCTGTGTTTTGTGGGGTTAGGGCTCCCTGTAGTAATAGGAGTTAGAATCCCCTGTATTAATTGGGTTTGGAGGCCCGTGTGTTTAGTGGGGTTAGAGTCCCCTGTGTTTTGTGGTGTTAGAGGCTGCTGTAGTAATTGGGTTAGAGTGCCCTGTAATAGTTGGGGTTAGAGGCACGTATGTTTCATGGAATTAGAGGCCCCTGTAGGAATTGGGGTTAGAGTGCCCTGTAGTAAATGGAATTAGAGTCCCATGTAGTAATTGCGGTCAGAGGCCCCTGTGTTTTGTGGGGTTAGAGTACACTGTAGTAATTGAGGTTAGAGGCCCTGTAATAATTGGTTTTAGCCCCCTTTGTGTTTTGTGGGGTTAGACACCTCTATATTTTGTGGGGTTAGACGCTCCTGTAGTAATTGGGATTAGAGTCCCTTGTCGTAAATGGGGTTAGAGGCCCTTATGTTTTCTGGGGTTAGAGGCCCCTGTCGTAATTGCGGTTTGAGTGCTCTGTAGCAAGCCTAGTTAGAGGTCTCTGTGTTTTGTGGGGTAGAGGCCTCTGTGCTTTGTGGGGGTTTGAAGCCCCTGGTGTAATTAGGGTTCGAGTCCCTGCTGTAATTGAGGTTAGCGACCCCTGTTTTAACTGGGGTTAGAAGCCACTGTGTTTGATGGGATTAGAAGCCTCTGTGGTAATTGGGGTTGGATTGCCCTGTAGTGATTGGAGTTAGAGTCCCCTGTAGTAATTGGGGTCAGAGGCCCCTGCGTTTTGAGGGGGTTAGAGGCCAATGTACTAATTGGTTTTAGATCCCCGATCCCCCCACCTCCGTGTTTTTGGGTTTTGAGGCCCCTGTAGGAATTGGGGTTAGAGGCCCCAATAGCAACTGAGCTTAGAGCCCCCTGTAGTAATTCAAATTAGAGGCCCCTGTGTTTTATGGGGTTAGAGACTCCTGTGGTTTTTGGGTTTAGAGTGCCCTGTAGTGATTGTGTTAGAATCCCCTGTATCAATTGGGGTTGGAGGCCCTGGTTTTTAGTGGAATTAGAGTCCCTTGTAGTAACTGAGGTTAGAGGCCGTGTGTTATGTGGGTTTCAAGGCCCCTGTAGTAATTGGGGTTAGAGACCTCCGGGTTTAGAGGTCCCTGTGTTTTGTGTGATTCGAGGCCCCCATGTTTTGTGGCTTTAGAGGCCCCTGTAGTAATTGGGGTTAGAGGCCCCTGTAGTAATAGGGGTTCGAAACCCCTGTCGTAATTGTGGTTAGAATCCCGTGTAGTAACTAGGGTTGGAGGCCCCTGTGTTTTGTGGGGTTAGATGTCCTGTAGTAATTGGGGTTAGAGGCCCCTGTGTTTTGTGGTGTTTGAGGCCCCTATAATAACTGGGGTCAGAGGCCACTGTAGTAATTAGTTTTAGACACCCCCCACCCGTGTTTTGTGGGTTTTGAGGCCGCTCTAGTAACTGGGGTTGGAGGCTGGTGTGTTTTGTGGGGTTTACACCCCTGTATTAATTGGGGTTAGCGGCCCCTGTGTTTTGTGGGGGTTTGAGACCCCTCGTAGTAGTTGAGAATAGAGCCCCATGTAGTATTTGGGGTTAAGGCACCTGTGGTTTGTGGGGTTTGAGACTCCCGGTAGTAATTGAGAATAGAGCCGCGTGCAGTATTTGGGGTTCGAGGCTCTTGTGCTTTGTGGGATTGGTGGCCCCTGTGCATTGTGGGGTTAGAGCTCCTGTGCTTTGTGGGATTAGTGACACCTGTATTTCCTGAGGTTAGAGGCCCTGTATGAAGCAAATTTGATCTCCTCTATTTATGGTGGCACAGTCGATAGCACTGTTATCTTACTGGGCCAGAGACCTGGGTTCAATTCTCGTCTCGGTGTCAGAGGCCCCTTTAGTAATTGGTTTCAGACCCCACTGTGTTTTGCGGGTTTTGAGCCCCCAATAGTTACTGGGGTTTGTCGCTCTTGTATTTTGTGGGGTTAGAGGCCCCTGTGCCTTGTGGGGTTTGAGACCTCTTGTAGTAATTGAGGATAGAGCCCCGTATAGTATTTGGGATTAGAGGCCCCTGTTTTTGTGGGGTTACAGGCCCCTGTTTTGCGGGGTTTGGGGACTCTGTTTTATGTGGGGTGAGAGGCCCCTATATTTAGTGAGGTTAGAGACCCCTATGCTTTGTGGGGTTTGACGCCCCTGTGTTTAGTGAGGTTAGAGACACCTTTGCTTTGTGGGGTTTGAGGCCCCTGTTGTAATTGGGGTTGGAGGCCCCTGTCATAATGGATGTTAGAGCTCGCTGTAGTAATTGGGGTTAGAGTGCTCTGTAATAATTGGGGTTCGAGGCCGCTGTGTTTAGTGGGGTGAGAATCCCCTATGTTTTGTTGAGTTTAAGGCCCCTGTTGTTATTGGGATTGAAGGCTGGTGTGTTTTGTGGCGTTAGAAGCCCCTGTGCTTTGTGGGGTTAGAGTGCCCTGTAGGAATTGGGGTTAGTTGCCCCTGTAGTAATTGGGTTTAGACTCCCCTGTTGTAATTGAGTTTAGAACCTCCAGTAGTAATTGCGGCTTGAGCCGCTGTGTTTTGTGGGGTTACAGCCCCCTATAGTAACTGGGGTTAGAGGCTCCTGTGTGTTGTGGTTTAGAAACTCCTGTGCTTTGTGGATTTAGAGTGCCCTGTAGTAATTGTGGTTAGAATCCCCTGTATTAATTGGGGTTGGAGGCCCCTGTGTTTTGTGGTATTAGAGGCCCCTGTTTTTGTGGGGTTACAGTGCCCTGTAGTATTTGGGGTTAGAGGCCCCTGTGTTTTGTACTGTTACAGTCCCCTGTAAGAAATGGGGTCAGAGGCCCCTGTAGTAATTGGTTTTAGACACCACCCCCCCCCCCCCCCCCCCGTGTTTTGTGGTATGTGAGGCCCTGAAGTAACTGGGGTTGAAGGCCCCTGTGCTTTGTGGAGTTAGACGCACCTGTATTAATTGGGGTTAGAGGCCCCTCTGTTTTGTGGGGTTTGAGACGCCAGGTAGTAATTGAGAATAGATCCCCGTGTAGTATTTGGGGTTCGAGGCCCCTGTGCTTTACGGGGTTAGACACCCCTGTAGTAATTGGGTTTAGAGGCCTCTATATTTTGTGGGGTTAGAGGCCCGTATGCTTTGTGGGGTTAGAGGCCCCTGTAGTAAATCGGGTTGCAGTCCCTGGTAGTATGGTGGCACAGTGGTTAGTTCTGATGCCTCACAGTGCTAGAGACCTGGGTTCAATTCCTGTTTTGGTGTTTTGATGGTGTTAGAGGCCCCTGTAGTAGTTGGTTTTAGACCCCCCTTGTGTTTTGTGGGTTTTGAGCCCCCTATAGTAACTCGGGTTTGACTCTCTTGTGCTTTGTGGGGTTAGACATCCCTGTATTAATTGTGGTGAGAGGCCCCTGTGTATTGTGGGGTTTGAGACTTCTGATAGTAATTGAGGATAGAGCCCGGTGTAGTATTTGGGGTTAGAGGCCCCTGTGTTTAGTAGGGTTAGAGACCCCTATGCTTTGTGGGTTTTGAGGCTCCTGTTCGAATTGAGGTTGGAGGTCCCTGTTATAATGGAGGTTATGCTCGCTGTATTATTGGGGTTAGAGTGCCCTGTAATAATTGGGGTTCGAGGCATCTGTGTGTTGTGGGGTTTGAGGCCGCTGTGTTTAGTGGGGTGAGAATCCCTTATGTTTTGTCGAGTTTTAGGCTCCTGTTATAATTGGGGTTGGAGGCTGGTGTGTTTTGTGGGGTTAGAGGCCCCTGTGCTTTGTGGGGTTAGAGTGCCCTGTAGGAGTTGGGGTTAGTTGCCCCTGTAGTAATTGGGTTTAGCATTCCCTGTAGTAATTGAGATTAGAACCCCCAGTAGTAATTGCGGCTTGAGCCACTGTGTTTTGTGGGGTTAGAGCCCCCTGTAGTAACTGGGGTTAGAGGCACCTGTGTGTTGTGGTTTAAAAACTCCTGTGCTTTGTGGATTTAGAGTGCCCTGTAGTAATTGTGGTTAGAATCCCCTGAATTAATTGGGGTTAGATGTCCCTGTAGTAATTAGTTTTGGACCCCTCCCCCTGTGTTTTGTGGGTTTTGAGCCCCCTATAGTAACTGGGGATTGAGGCTGCTTTGTTGTGTGGGGTTAGAGGCCCCTGTGCTTTGTGGGGTGAGACGCCCCTGTTATAATTGTGGTTAGAGGCCCCTGTGTTTTGTAGGGTTTGAGACCCCTGGTAATAATTGAGGATAGAGCCCCGTGTAGTATTTGGGGTTAGATGCCCTTATGTTTAGTGGGGTTAGAGTCCCTTATGCTTTGTGGGGTTTGAGGCCCCTGTTGTAATTAGGGTTGGAGGCCATTGCCATAATGGAGGTTAGAGCTGTCTGTAATAGTTGGGGTTAGAGTGCCCTGTAATAATTGGATTAGAGTGCCCTTTAGTACTTGGGATGAGAGTGCCCTGTAGTAATTGGAATTTGAGTGCTCTGTAATAATTGAGGTTAGAGGCCGTTGTAGTAATTGGGTTTAGTAGCCGCTTGTGTTTTGTGCGGTTAGAGGCCCCCGTAGTAATTGGGTATAGAGTGCCCTGCAGTAATTTAGTTTATAGACCACTGTAATAATTGGAGTTTGAAGGCCCTGTGTTATGTGGGGTTAGATGCCGCTGTGCTTTGTGGGTTAGAGGTCCCTATCGTAAGTGGCGTTAGAGGCCCCTGTGTTTTCTGGAGTCAGACGCCCCTGCTGAAATTGGGGTTAAAGACCCCTGTGTTTTGTGGGGTTAGAGGCCCCTGTAGCAGTTGGGTTTAGAGGCCCCTTAGTTTTTTGAGATTAGAAGCCCTTGTTGTAATTAGGTTCGAGTCCCCAGTAGACCATTAGTTTTGTGGAGATTTAAAATCGATAGGATAAATATGGATGATACCTTAGATAAGATGGAAGAGAATTACAACTAACAGAAGTCGTAAGTCTGTATCCTAATTATGAAAACCTGTGCAGGAGAATATTGGCCACAGCTCCTCAACAGAGGCAGCTTCTTTACCTCATCAGGAACCCTTATACTCAATGCTGCCTGTCTTGCTAATCTCCTCAGTGCTATTCAACTTCCCTCCTAATTGGTAATTATTAAATGTTATGCTCATTCCTCTGACGCTTCCGTTGTCTCTGAAAGCAACAATGCCGCTGATGCAGCTGCTAAGGAAACAGCTTTTGAGCAAAAAGACATGGTTACTCAAATGACCAACAGGAAACTAAAAGGAGACTCTCCTATTTCCTCTTCTTACAACCTGACCATGCCTGACCTAGAACAATTACGGACCCACCAGGGGGATGCCTATGATGAGGAAAGGCAAAGATGGATGAACCATGGTTGTTATGTAAATAGTTCCAATAAGCTTTGGGTTATGCCGGTAGGACAGACATGTCTGCCCAACTCATCTCCGCCTATTCTGTTCATCCACATACACATGTAGGTAAGGAGGGAATGGTGGACAGAATTCTTCAAACTTGGTGGAATCCCCATCTGCAAGAAAAATCAAAACACGCAGGTGCAAATTTCCTCATTTGTCCGAAGCATAATCCCAGGAAAGCAGTAAAGTTCCACCAAGTGAAACTCCCTTGCCAAGAGAAGCTTTTGATACTATCCAGTTCAATTTTATGGAATTACCTGGATGTCATTGTTATAAGTATTGCTTAGTGATAATCGATATATTTAGTAAATGGATTGAAACTTATCCCTGTACTGACTGGACTGCAACAACTATTTGTAAAATTCTGTTAAGGGAAATCATATTAGATTTGGAACACCAGTAACGATCTCTTCCGATAATGGCGCTCACTTCTGTGCGGAGCTAAACAAGGAACTATGTAAGATTTTGAATTTGAATCAAAAATTCCATTGTGCTAACCATCCCCAAGCAACGGGAATTGTGGAAAGAGTCAATGGTACCTTAAAAGGTCAACTAAACAGGTTGGTAGAAGAAACGGGCCTTCATTGGTTGCAAGTACTCCCAAATGCCCTTGTTAACATGAGAACCATGACACAGAAAAAGACGGGATTCTCGGCAGCTAATGTGATACATGGAAAGGCCCTGAAGACTCCCTGGTCTTCACCATTAACTACCCAACAACCTGTTGATGTACATGTCCTGGCAGAAAAGATGCACAGGTACCTGATTAAGCTGACCAAAGCATTGCAGTCTGATCATTAACAGGTCAAAGAAGCCGATCGAGTACCAGGGAAGGAACAAGAAAAAGCTCCAAAGTTTAAAGACATTAACCCTGTTGACTATGTACTATTGAAAGAGAGACTTTAATCATGAAAAATTGGGTCCCCGCTGGAAAGGACCTTATCAAGTTCTTTTGACAACTGAAACTGCAGTAAAGGTAGATGGACAGTCAACATGGTCTACAAATGATATTGCAAGCTTGTGCCCCCTCACAGTCTTAGTGATAGTACTGATACAGGCATCTAATGAAAACCAACCCAAACACATGCGCCTAAATCTAACCAACCCATCTGTGAAATCTCAGACCGGCGACAACCCCAATGTGACGATATAAATGAAACCTGTACTAATACCACGGAAGTCATGAATGCAGCTGCCCAGCTGAAACTCATTTAAACTACTCACATTGTGTATCCAAACATCACTCTCGACCTTATTATCATCCTCGCAACACTTCTATGCCAGTCATCATAAGATAGCACAATTCCATAACCTCAGCCACTCTGTCAACCGAAAACTGTTACTTTGAAATGCTTGTCTGTTCCCCTCTCAAAATGAACCGTACAGATAACAGAATTTAGCACATAATACCGAAATCACCAAACCCGAAGGCACCGATTGCCATAAGACTGCCCACCTGTACCTTCTCGATGGAATCCTCTCCTATCTGACCTACAACCACTGATAGAAATAACTTGACACATTTCCTGTATTTAGTAGCTGCTGTAATAAACACAACAAGCTGGAAAGATGAAGAAGGGCTTATGCCCGAAACGTCGATTCTCTTGCTCCTTTGATGCTGCCTGACCTGCTGCACTTTTCCAGCAATACATTTTTCAGCTCAAGATGAAGAAAGACCAAACATACTCTGCCCTGCCAATTCTCCTTCTGTTACTAATAGTTTCTTTATTCAAACTAAACCCACGATTCATGTGTTACCTGCTCACACTTCCATCATTCTGATGGACAGTGTATAAATATGATTCACCCACTTATGCAATCCTTCATTTGTGATGGAAAAACCCATTCGGTTTAATTCACTTTGGTTTGATAGCACCCACTGTTTACAAGATTCAGCTCTCGCTCTGAGTGGACTCAACATTCACTCACAGAACTGCACCTTTGGCAGTCCTTTTAGCCTTAATAGGCAATGCGAAAGCAAAGACTACCCATATTAACCCAATAACTGGTACGGACATTGTGTCCCAGGACACACCGTACCACTTTTCACCATCCACCATTAGGTACCTGAAGGAGATTTTAAACGGAACAAAAAGTAGAGGAAAAACTATTCAGGACTTACACAACTTCTTCCATCAACAAATCTGGTGGTCCAAGTTGCTGGGAGGTCTTTTTCCTGGCTTGGGTGGTGAGATGGCCCTAGATCAGATAAGTGACCTTGCATATGACATTGAAAGATTGTCAATTCAACTGCACACGCTTTGAAGCTGATGAACAAAGAGTTGCAGGAGACCCGGATGATGATGCTTCAGAATCGGCTCGTGCTAGACGTCCTCCTTGCTAAAGAAGGAAGTGTTTGTTCAGTCATTGGCCCGCGGTGTTGCACCTACATCAATGATTTCTCAGAAGATATTTTGGACGACACAGATGTTATCAACAAAACGGGCCAAGACGCAGGGAAGATAGCTACCAAGTCGCCATCTGATTCACGTGGATGAAGTATTACCTGCTGGCTATAGTCGCTGTGCGGATGGATCATGTGGGACGTACTGATTGTCCTTGATCTCATCCTAGGAATATACATTGTCAACTGCTTATGCATGAATTGACCGTATATTGCTTTTCGCCAAAGTCAAAGAGGAAGCTGGTTAATCAACCCTTGTCTACCCATGTACCTCCATGCGCGAACTCTCATGCTGAAATCCAGTATCTTTCAGACTCTGCTCCTATGGATGATGACTCGCCAGGGAATGCACTTGACTTATTGAGAATACAAATCAACTAAATGGACTAATTACACTTGTATAAGCTATGTAGTTGAGAGAAAGTGAGGACTGCAGATGCTGGAGATCAGAGCTGAAAAATGTGTTGCTAGAAAAACGCAGCAGGTCAAGCAGCATCCAAGGAGCAGGAGAATCGACGTTTCGGGCATAAGCAGAAGAAGGGCTTATGCCCGAAATGTCAATTCTCCTGCTCCTTTGATGCTGCCTGACCTGCTGCGCTTTTCCAGCAACACATTTTTCAGCTAAGCAATGTAGTTGTCATGAAATGTCAAAAGGATGGAATGAGAATGTCTATAGCCTTAAAGCTTGTTCTTAAACATTTAGACTAAAATGCCATGTTGAATTATACAATACATTTGCTACACATTAGAAAACAGACAGGCAGGGAGAGTAAGGCAATTAAGAATATTTGCCTCAACCCAGTTAGTTTATCTTACAGGTATCAGTGTTATGTTCGAACAGTAATGCTATTAGTAAATAAAGGGGATGACTAAAATTAAACTAAATTGTTTGTAAGAGGTTATTTTTTATTCCAGACCACCAAAGAGTGCGATCTCTGGGGACGAACCAAGATAGAGCCTTACAGGTTGAGTCAACAAGGGATTTCCTGGGCCATCTCAAATCTATACTTTAACAGCTGCACTTGGAGTATTCTGTGCAGTTCTGGTCACCGTATTATAGGAGGTGTGTGGAAGCTTTGGAAAGTGTTCAGAGGAGATTTACGAGGACATTGCCTGGTAAGGAGGGAAGGTCTTATGAGGAAGAAGGTTGAGAGGTGACTTAATTGAGACATATAAGATAATCACAGGATCCAATAGGGTGGACAATGAGAGCCTTTTTCCTCAGATGGTCATGGCTAGAGCGAATGACATAACTTTAACTTGAGGGGTGATAGATATAGGACAGATGTCAGAGGTAGTTTCTTTACTCAGAGAGTAGTAGGGGCGTGGAACGTACTCCCTGTAACAATAGGAGACTCACTAAGTTTAAGGGTATTTAAATGGACATTGAATAAACATATGGATGAAAATGGTATACTGTAGGTTACATGGCTTCAGATTGGTTTCACAGGTCAGCGCACCATCAAGGGCCAAAGGGCCTGTACTGCGCTGTAATGTTCTATGTCCTATGTCCTATGAAAAAGTCATCAGTATATTCTTAATTCGAAGCATATATTCAGGACAGATTCTGCAATCTGCTGTGGTAAGAATTGAATCTGAGCTTCTGGATTAATCTTGAATTTCCTCCAGACCTAAGACCCCTCCCCTCCCACCTTCATGACCTCTGACCCTGCTATACACCTCCCTATCTCTGTAACCTTCTCCAGCCCCAACACCTCTCCCCTCCCACCCTCCATGACCTCTGACCCCAGCTACACCCCTCACTAACTCTGTAATCTCCTCCAGCACCAACAACTGTCCCCTCCCACCTCCATGACCTCTGACCCCAGCTACACCCCTCCCTATCTCTGTAACCCCCTCCAACCCCAACACCTCTCCCCTCCCACTTCCATGACCTCTGATCCCAGCGACGCCCGTATCTCTGAAACCTTCTCAAGCCCCTACACCTTCTCCAAGTCCCTCCAACTTTCTATCTCCGTACAATCTCCTGCTTCCCTAAATTTGTAACTACCTTCGGCCCACCCTGCATCCTTATCTCTGCCACCTCCTTCACTGAATTCAAATTGAGCTGATCCTGTTAATATTGCGATTGCTTCATCCATCCCTTATGCAATGTAAACTTTGTGCTTCACTTTATCAAAACACCCTATGGTCTGTATGCCCTTGCTTATTTGGTCTACTTGTACTGCTCACAAACAAAGCTTTTCACTGTCCTAGGGTACACCTGACTACAATAAATTCCAGTATTTATATCTCTCTCTATCTCTGGATCCCCTATCTTTCCCTAGCTCTGTAATATTCTCCAGCAGCTACATACCTCCTTATATATTGAACCACCTCCACCATCTACATCATTCTCTGTCTCTGTGGTATATCCATCTCCCACACCACTTCCTACCTTCATCACCTCCTCCATTCCATACATACCTTCCTGTCTCTGTAATCTCCTCCACCCCAAGAGCCTCTATAATTCTGTAATTTCATCCAGCACCAATGCCCGTCTGTGTAGACTGCTCCAAAACCAACAAATGCCCTTATCTTTGAAAACTCCACCAGCTCTCACACATCTTCCTATCGCTGTCACCTCCTCCAGATATTCCTGTCCTCTATATCTCTGCAACCACCTCCCATCCCTGCTACTCCTGACATATCTGGAACTTCCTCCATCCCCTACACCCGCTCATATTACTGTTATCTCCTCAATTCCGCGCAAATCTCCTTATCTCTGTATCATCTTCCAGCCTGTACACCATTACTTATCGCTGTAACCTTTTACAGCAACTATATCCCTTCCTATCTCTGTATCATCCTCCAATGAAGCAGGGATTGGTAAAGTGAGAAAAGGAGAATTACATTTTGGATTAAAATTTCTGACCCATGCTAATAATCAGATCTGGACAATTTACAAGTTTAAATAAATGCTAAATGCCGTTTTCATGAACAGCGGAACATTAATTCCCATTCCCCTTTCAACCCTTAGTCAGTGCAAAAGGAAGAACTTTACATTAACCTTTGAAACCTCACCATCTTCTGTCTGATTACCTCCCTGATGGTCTTTTCACAGCGTTGTGTTGTGTAAAGTGAAACTGCTTTGATCCTCTCTCTGATCACACTCACTCCCAAACAGATCAGCCTGAGACACAATCAGTGCAGTGATCTTGCCTTCCGTGGGTTTCCTCGTGCAGCCTCGTGGCTCAGACAAAGCCAGTTTACAAACCGATTGTGATGTCAGCTCTCTCTATGTGATGTACGTGGTGAGATCACACTGACACTGTGAGGTCACACTTTGACCTGTCCAGTACAAGGGGTCTGACTGCGATCAAACAGAGTGATACTGAAACCCTCACTGTCATCAGGTTACAATATGTTCATATCCCAGAATGTACAAAGCTCTTCCAGCCATAGAGAGTAGATAGACGGGTGATGCGCAGTGATAGGACGGCCAAGATTATTTGTGCCTTCTCTTAGTAAGAGCATAGTTAGCCTTTTGCACTGGTGAAATAAGTGACATCTGCACAGCAGCGAGAGGTGTGTGGAATGGCAGCAGCCTCCTGACAGTCTGAGCTGGTGCGTGTAACTCCTCCTCAGACGCACAGACTGACCAAGACTCCAGGCCATGGCTGGGCATGTGTGCCTGCATTGGTGGTTCCAAACACACTTATGGAGAAAACACTTCAACTTTAATGTCTGGATGTTTTGCTTGCCTTTTGGCTTTCTGTTATTTCTGCTGTTTGTTTTTAATTTTGATTTTGTAACCAAGGTTGTACCAGAGAATGGAGACTTTGTACATTTTCAACGGACTCATGTATTCCTATTCTTTATCACACGTGACGATAAAATCTAATTCTGGTTCTAATTCTAGCACCAAACCTGCAGGAAGTCAATTGTGTTAACTAAGTAGTTACATCATTGATAGTCATTTAACAAATATACTTAGTTTGTTTTATTTGCTACACATTGAAAGAAAGAGTTGGCCATAACATTAGATAATTCCGTAAACAATATTTACAACTGGAACCTAAGACTTTGAAGTACTGACAGTGAGCCTATCTCCACAGGTGATGGGAAATCTTCTCAGACAGGTTGCCCTGAACCAGCTGTTGCTCAAGGTCTCGTTCCCTATCTCCTTCAAATCAGTACTTTTGTTATCACAGAATCCCCACAGTGTGGAAACAGAGCATTTGGCCCAATAAGTCGACACCATACTTGAAAAGAGCAACCCAACCAGATCCATTCCCCTCTTCCCTTACTCTATATTTACCTCTGACTTATGCCCCTAAACTGCATATTGTTGAATTGTGGGATGAAACCGGAGCACCTGGAGGAAGCTCATGCAGACACGGGGAGAATATGCAAACTCCACACACACAGTTGCTTGAGGCTGGAATCAAATCTGGGGCCCTGGAACTGAGGCCAGCGGCACTAATTACTATACCACCATATCCTTACACTAACAGTAAGCAAACATTGCCGGTTTGACTGTAAAACTGCTCACTCTAGCAGGTACTGTACTCTCCTGATACTTGTGTTACCCAACAGTTACATCAGAGATAACAATACTCTTCTCATCCAACTGCAACTTCAGTGCTGGTTATAGGACACACTCTCATTGCAATGACAGTAAGCGATTTGTTGCACTGTTGGCACAGGCACTATGTTTAATTGCTCTCGAGCACAAACACTGCCCAACCTTGGATCACGAGAACTATATTCACATCTGAGACACAAGGATTGGATGCGAGCATAAGAGGTATAGTTAGTAAGTTTGCAGATGACACCAAAATTGTAGGTATAGTGGACAGCGAAGAAGGTTAATTCAGATTACAACAGAATCTTGATCAAATGGGACAATGGGCTGAGAAATGGCAGATGGAGTTTAAATCAGACAAATTCTGCATTTTGGGAAAGCAAATCTTAGCAGGACTTATACACTTAATGGTAAGGTCCTAGGTAGTGCTGCTGAATAAAGACACCTTGGAGTGCAGGTTCATAGTTCCTTGAAAGTGAAGTCGCAAGTTGATATGATAGTGAAGAAGACGTTTGGTATGCTTTCCTTTGTTGGTCAGAGTACTGAGTACAGGAGTTGGGATGTCGTGGTGTGGTTGCACAGGACATTGGTTAGGCCACAGTTGGAATATTGCGTGCAATTCTGGTCTCCTTCCTATTGGAAAGATGTTGTGAAACTTGAAAGGGTTCAGAAAAGAATTACGAGGATGTTGCAAGGTTTGTAGGACCTGTTCAGCAAGAGGCTGAACAGGCTGGGGCTGTTTTCCCTGGAGCGTCAGAGGCTGAGGTGTGACCTTATAGATGTTTACAAAATTATGAGGGGCATGGATAGGATAAATAGACAAGTATTTTCCCTGGGGTCGGCGAGTCCAGAACTAGAGGGCATAGGTTAAGGTGTGAGGGGAAAGATATAAAAGAGACCTAAGGGGCAACCTTTTCACGCAGAGGGTGGTATGTGTATGAAATGAGTTGCCAGGGGAAGTGGTGGAGACTGGTACTATTATAACATTTAAAAGGCATTTAGATGGGTACATGATAGGAAGGTGCTGGTTAGAGGGATGTGGTCCGGGTGCTGGCAGGTGGGATTAAATTGGGTTGGGATATCTGGTCGGCATGGACGGGTTGGACCGAAGGGTCTGTTTCCATGCTATACATTTCTATGACTCTATGACTGCACAATCATCAGATGATTACTTAGGTTGATAAGAACTTATTCCTGCTTTTAGAAACAGGGATTTTATGACATGCTACATGGACTAACCACTTCCTGATAGTCCTGTCTGAAAATACTTCACAGATTAGAAATATTTAGAAGAAAATTCAGTCGGCACTGTTCTCTGTTCAATGTTTTGCATCATCGTGAAAATGAGGTTGAACTGAATTCAGCAACTGTCACACCCATTTTCTTGCCCCCTCTCTCTCTTTCTCATTCTTACTTTCACACTCATTCAGTCAGTCTCCATCTCAAAGAGTCTGCCAAATGTTTGCATATCCAACAATTTTACTGGTACATTTGTCTGAATGTTCTGGTAATCATAATCATGGCTTTCAAAATGGTTTCTCAGGTGTGTTTAATCAAATATTTCAGGGGTTCGGGGTTTGATGGCTGGGTCAGAGTTTATTGCCCTGAAGAATGTGATGGGAGCTGCTTTCCTGTGTCCCTGCAGTCCTGACAGTGTAGGAACAGCCCGTCGGTGGTGTGAAGGGAAGGAGGGAAAGGGATTGTCCAGGAGTTTAACAGAGGCACATTCTGTCCAAGTTCCAGAGGCATGTTCTCTCATCGAGAGAGACAACGGCTGGTGATTTTAAACTGAGGTTGACTCCGTCACTCTACATCTCGCACCAGCCATCTAGCCAACTGTACTAACTGACACCCTGCAGCAGTGTTGGCTCTACGGCTGGTTTGTGATGTAGAGTGGCACCAACAGCACAGGTTCAATTCCCACACAGGCTGAGATCACCATGAAGGTCCCACCTTCTCAAAGTCAGCTCTCCCCTGAGGCACAGTGACTCTCAGGTTAAACTCACCACCAGTCGTGTCTCACGAATGAGAGGGCAGCTCTATGGTGCTCTGGCAGAGAGCATCTTTTCTGAAGGAAGATATATTCAAGTAAGGATGGTGAGTGGTTTGGTTGGGAACATGCAGTTCGAGGTGTTCCCATGCATCGACTACCTTTGTCTATCGGAAGATGTCAGTCGTTGATTTGAAGATGCTGTTTAAGGAGCATTGGTGAATTACGGCAGTGCGTTTTGTCAATTATACATAATTCTGCCACTAAACATTGGTGATGGGTGGACCGCATGTGTCCGCTCCTTGACCTGTCCGCCTGCTAATCTTCCTTCCCACTGATCCATTCCACCACCCTCTCTAACCTATCATCTTCATCCCCACCCCCATCCACCTATTGTACTCTTGGCTACCATCTGCGAGTCGGACCCCCTCCCATTGATCTCTCCACCCCGGAGGCTCCCTGCCTTCATTCCTGGTGAAGGCGTTTTGCCTGAAACGTCGCTTTTCCTGCTCCTTGGATGCTGCCTGACCTGCTGTACATTTCCACCACTACTCTAATCTAGGCTCTGATCTCCAATATCTGCAGTCCTCACTTTCGCCTATACTGAGGAGGAAACCTGTCGTTTCCATGTAACCATCCAAATGGTGGTAACACTCGTGGTTATCGGGAAACCGGGACAGGATGAGACACATCCGAGGATTCTGAGTGAAGTGAGAGGAGAGGCTGTGGGGCCATTGGCCCCAACATTACAGTCTCCCCTGGAATGGGAGGAGGTGTCACATATCTCTGTTGCAAACCCTCTGTTTCAGCCCTTCTGATTCTCGCCCGCTGTTTCAGTCCCTCTGTTTCAGCCCCTCTGTTTCTCGCCCACTGTTTCTGCCCCTCAGTTTCAGTCACTCTGTTTCTCACCCTCTGTCTCTTGACATTACAGTCTCCCCTGGACAGGGAGGAGGTGTCAGAAACTGGAGGATTGACATTACAGTCTCCCCTGGACTGGGAAGAGGTGTCTGGAGACTGGGGAATTGACATTACAGTTTCCCTTGGACTGGGGGGAGCTGTCATGAGACTGGAAGATTGATATTACAGTCTCCCCTGGACTGGGAAGAGGTGTCAGGAGACTGGAGGATTGACATTACAGTCTCCCCTGGACTGGGAGGAGGTGTCGGGAGACTGGAGGATTGACATTACAGTCTCCACTGGACTGGGAGGAGGTGTCTGGAGACTGGGGGATTGACATTACAGTTTCCCCTGGACTGGGAAGAGGTGTCAGAGACTGGAAGATTGATATTACAGTCTCCCCTGGACTGGGAGGAGGTGTCAGGAGACTGGATGTTTGACATTACAGTCTCCCCTGGACTGTGAAGAGGTGTCAGGAGACTGGAAAATTAACATTACTGTCTCGTCTGGACTTGGAGGAGGTGTCAGAGACAGGAGGATTGACATTGCAGCCTCCCTTTGAGAGGGAGGAGGTGTCATGAGACTGGAGGATTGACATTGCAGTCTCCCCTGGACTTGGAGGAGGTGTCAGAAACTGAAGGATTACCATTGCAAGCTTGTTCTAAAGAGGGTTGTGCGGTCATTCTTGGCAGTTACATCCCTGTCTGTTTAACTCTGGTGATGGGAGAGCTCTTGGCAACGTTTATTCGGGTTAAAGCTTGTGGTCACGTGACAAAAGGTGAGGTGATTAGGAAAAGTTAATGGGAAATTGTGTATTGGTAACTTGCTGAAAGATTTTGAACTAATGGAAATGGTAGATGAGGGCAGCGTTACTGATATGATACAGATGGATTTCCATTAGATTACAGTTTCTGGTACAAGTGAAACTGGCAACTTAGAAACAAAATTGATTTGAGTATAAGGAAAGAGAAAGCAATGATCAATGGATATTTTGGCAGCTGGAGCAATGTTTGGAGTGGCGTTCCCACGGGTTCAATATTGAGACGATCATGTTCCAGAAAGGAGGAAGGATAAAGATGGCAAGGTCAGGGGGACCATGGATAACAGGAAATTTCTGAATTTCATCAAAAGGGAAAACAGAAGCATATATAAAGTTTAAGAAGCTAAAATTGAACAGGGCCTGTGAGGAATATAAAGAAAAGAGGACAAAATCTCAAACAGGGAATTAGGAGAGCAAGAAGGGGCGGCACGGTGGCACAGTGGTTAGCACTGCTGCCTCACAGCGCTTGAGACCCGGGTTCAATTCCCGCCTCAGGCGACTGACTGTGTGGAGTTTGCACGTTCTCCCCGTGTCTGCGTGGGTTTCCTCCGGGTGCTCCGGTTTCCTCCCACAGTCCAAAAGATGTGCTGGGCCAGGTGAATTGGCCATGCTAAATTGCCCGTAGTGTTAGGTAAGGGGTAAATGTAGGGGTATGGGTGGGTTTCGCTTCGGCGGGTCGGTGTGGACTTGTTGGGCCGAAGGGCCTGTTTCCACACTGTAATGTAATCTAATCTAATCTAATGAAATCTAATCTAAAGGGGCCTTGAAATGACCTTGGCAATTCGAGTTAAAGAGAATCCCAAAGCATTCTATACATATATCAAAAATATGAGGATAACTTTGGATAAGGTATAACCAATGACCACTCAAGGATAAAGGAGGAAATGCGTGCTTGGAGGTTAAGGATATGGGTGAGATCTTAAATGAGTATTTTGTATCAGTATTCACCCAAGAGAGGGGTGTGGGGATTAGTGAGATTTGTGTTGAGCATGCTAATATGCTGCAGCATTTTTAGACCAAGAAAGTAGTAGTGCTGGGTCACCTGAAGAGCGTAAAGGTGAATAAGTCCTCAGGTCCTGATGGTATCTAACCCAGGTTATTGAGTGAGCCAATAGATTGCTGGGGCCTTGACCATGGTCTTGGTATTCTCCTTAGTCACTGGTGAGGTCCCGAGGCCTGGCGAGTTGATAATGTTGTTCCTCTGTTAAAGCATTGTGTTCAACTTTGGTTGCCACTTAAGAAGAATAAGGAGGCTTTGGAAAAGGTGTAGAAGAGAGTGACCAGGATGCTGCCTGGTCTAGAGGGTATGAGCTATAAGGAGAGGCTTAAAAACTCGGGTTGTTTTCTGCCGTGCAGTGGATGTGGAGGGGAGGCTTGATAGAAGTCTGTTCAATTGAGATAGAGTTGACAGTGAGAATCCTTTCCCCCAGAGTTGGTATGCCCAATACTAGGGGCATGCAGTTAACATGAGAAAGGGTAAGTTCAAAGGAGATGTGAGGGGCAAGTTTTTGTACACTGAGTGGTAGGTGTCTGGAACTCACTGTGAAGTGTAGTAGTGCAGGCAGATGATAGAAGTGGTTAAGATCTATAAGGTTGATTATTACCTGACTGCTGAGCAGGAAGGATTAAACCACGGATTCACAAAGTTCGACTTCCTTTATTGTGGTGAAAAACAGCTGCTTGGAAAATACCTAACTGCAGCAGTTGTCTGAACATTCCCCTGTACTTTTAAATGGAAGTCAGGCTCATGTTATGTAAACATATTTAATAAAATTTACTTCTCATGTCAGTTTTAGGTTTTTTTCTTTACTTCATTACCCCTGAACTATAGATGGAAAGCATGAAGGTGGTCTAAAAGAGGAAAGAAGAGAGCACATGAGATTAGATTCATGGTTAACCTACACTGAGGAAAAGAAGGGGCTTTTTTGGCACAGTTGTAGTATCCTTACTTCTGAGCCAGAAGGCACAGATTTAAGCTCCACCAGTTCCTCAGATGCAAAGAAACATCTCTGAACAGGTTACTTCAAAAATTTCTTTAAATAGTAAATGGGCACTTATAGGAAAGAGTGGGAACAAGGTATCATATGGATAATGAGGACAGAGCTGAGATAATAAATGAGAACACTACAACATTTCATTTAAGTAAAAGTATACTTAAGAGGGAAATCAGGAGGGCACAAAGGGAACATGAGATAGCTTTGGCAAATAGGATTAAGGAGAATGCAAAGTGTTTTTGCAAATACATTAAGGTCGATGGTGTAACTAGGGAAAGAATAGGGTCCCTCAAGGAGCAGCAAGGCGGCCTTTGTGTGGAGCCACAGGAGAGGGCGGAGATATTAAACAAGTATTTTGCATCAGTATTTACTGTGGAAAAGGACATGGAGTGTAGGGAAATAGATGGTGACATCTTGAAAAATGTCCATAATACAGAGGAGTAAGTACTGGATGTCTTGAAACACCTAAATCCCCAGTACCTAATCAGGTGTACCCAAAAACTCTGTGGGAAGCCAGGAAAGTGATTGCTGGGCTTCTTGCTGAGGTATTTGTATCATCGATAGTCACAGCTGAAGTGCCGGAAGAATGGAGGTTGCCTCATGTAGTGCCACTGCTTAAGAAGGGTGGTAAGGACAAGCCAGGGAACTATAGACCAGTGAGCCTGACATCGGTGGTGGGCAAGTAATAGGAGGGAATGCTGAGGGACAGGATGTACATGTGTTTGGGAAGGCAATGACTAATTAGGGATAGTTATCATGGCTTAGTGCATGGGAAATCACGTCTCACAAGTATAGACCCTTTATGGAACCGCTTGGCTAATAAAGGAAGTTAGACTAATTCAACACAGAATATGACAGTGTAGTACAGGCCCTTTATGGAACCGCTTGAATAATAAAGGAAGTTAGACTAATACAACATAGAACATGACAGCGCAGTACAGGCCCTTTATAGAACCACACGGATAATTAAGGAATTTAGACTACTACAACATAGAACATTACAGCGCACTATAACCTTTTATAGAACTGCTTGGCTAATAAAGGAAGTCAGAATAACATAAAATATAGAACATTACAGTGCAGTACAGGCCTTTTATGGAACTGCTCAGCAAATAAAGGAAGTTAGACACATCGAAAATGGAACATTACAGCACAGTACAGGCTTTTTATAGAACCGCTCAGCTAAAAAAAGAAAGTTCGACTATTGCAACATAGAATATGACAGCGCAGTACAGGCCCTTTATGGAACTCCTCAGCTATTAACGGAAGTTGGACGACTACAACATAGAACCTGCGCCTCCTCCCTCACCTCCATCCAAGGTCCTAAAGGGGTCTTCCACATCCTTCAAATTTTTCTTGCACATCCACCAATATCATTTATTGTATCCATTGCTCCCGATGCAGTCTCCTCTACATTGGGAAGACTGGACGCCTCCGAGCAGAACGCTTTAGGGAACATCTCTGGGACATCCACACCAATCAACTCCCCCTCACCCAACATTTCAACTTCCCCTCCCACTCTGCCGAGGACATGCAGGTCCTGGGCCTTCTTCACCGCCGCTCCCTCGCCACCCAAAGCTTGGAGGAAGAAAGCCTCATCTTCTACCTTGGAAAACTTCAACCCCAGGGCATTACAGTGAAACACAGTCCCTTTATGGAACCACTCGGCTAATAAAGCAGTTATGGAACTGGTCGGTTAATAAAGGAAGTTACACTAATACAACATGGTACATTACAGCGCAATACAGGCCCTTTATGGAACCACCCAGCTAATAATGGAAGTTACACTCATTGAGGAAAAAACATGACAGTGCAGTACAGGAGTTATTTGGAACAACTCGGCTAAAAAAGCAACTTAGATTCATAGAACATAGAACATTACAATGCATTACAGGCCTTTTCTTAAACCACTCGGCTAATAAAGGAAGTTGCACTCATAGATCAAAGAATATGAAAGCGCAGTACAGGTCCTATATGGAACCGCTCAGCTCATAATGGAAGTTAGACGAATACAACATAGATCATTACAGCGCAGTACAAGCCCTTTATGGAACTGCTCGACTCATAAATGAAGTTAGACTCATAGACCGTCGAAAATTACAGCACAGTGCTGGCCCTTTATAGAACTGCTCGGCTAAGAAAGGAAAGTGGACTAATACAACATTGAAGGTGACAGCGCAGTACGGGCCCTTTATGGAACGACTTCGCTAATACTGGAGGTTAGACTCATACAAAATTGAATATGAGAGCACAGTACAGGCCCTTCATGGAACTGCTTGGCTAATAAAGGACATTCAACTAATGCAACATAGAACATTACAGCACAGTACAGGCCCTTTATGGAACTACTCGTCCAATAATTGTGAGAAACAAAGCTCACATATTAATAAATTTCAGTCCGAGTCAAATTCTGAAGCAGCGAATTTTATTGAAACGTACTTGCAAGACGGGTGTCTAACGAGTAGGCTCCCCGATCTGAGGGTTACATTCGGATTTATGCAGTTTAGCTGCGTCTCTCAGTCCTCCCCTTTTACCCGATTGGTTACTTTTGCTGCAGTGTATACCCTATCACAAGCTCGAGCTTCACTCCGCCTCTGTTTACTTCTCCCATTATTCTAAGCCTGTCGTCCCTTACTCTTATTTATCTTATTCCTTATTTGTGACTATCCTGGCATAGTTTGTTGTCTTTGTGTGATCATCCTGCCAAACTAAATTCTATCCGTTGGCCCAATCCCTCCTGCGACGAGCACACTATTCTCCTGTTACAGGTACACCCTGCTCTACAGTTGCTCTGCCCTATTAATCATAGATAATTCTACCTGTTTTCGCTTCACACTGTGTAGCATTTCCACGTGCATCTCAATTTTATAATGCAAGATTTTGGGTGTGGAAGGGTGTACACCCAGCACAGGCGAGAGTGGGCCTGGTGAGGAGGAGTGTACACCCAGCACAGGGGAATGTGGGCCCGATGAGGGGGAGTGTACACCCAGTAGAGGGGAGAGTGGGCCCAGTTAGGAGGAGTGTACACCCAGCACAAGGGAGAGTGGGCCCGGTGAGTAGGGGTGTGCACCCAGCACAGGGGAGAGCGGGCCCAGTGAGGAGGAGTGTACACCCTGCACAGGAGAGAGTGGGCCCGGTGAGGGGGAGTGTACGCCCAGCACAGGGAGAGTGGGCCCAGTAAGGAGGGATGTACACCCAGCACAGGGGGGAGTGGGTCTGGTGAGGAGGGGTGTACACACACCACGGGGGGAGAGGCCCCGATGAGGGGGAGTGTACACCAGCACAGGGGAGAGTGGGTCTGATGAGGAGGGGTGTTCACACAGGACAGGGGAGAGTGGGCCCAGTGAGGGGAAGTATACAGCCAGCACAGGGGAGAGTGGGCCCGGTGGGGGGGACTGTACATCCAGCACAGGGGAGAGTGGGCCCGGTGAGGGGGAGTGTACACCCAGCACAGGGGAGTGTGGGCCCGGTGAGGGGGAGTGTACACTCAGCACAGGGGAGTGTGGTCCCGGTGAGGATGAGTGTACACCCAGCACAGGGGAGTGTGGTCCCGGTGAGGATGAGTGTACAGCCAGCACAGGGGAGAGTGGGCCCGGTGAGGGGGAGTGTACACCCAGCACAGGGGAGACTGGGTCCGGTTAGTGATGTCATGTTTTCCAAATGAAGACCTTTTGTGCGACCTGTCTTCCTCATCCTGGTGACATCAGATTTGGTGGCAGTGACATCCTTTGCTGAGGTAGGCCCAGCGGTGAAAATGGCGCCTGAGGATGTGTGACTCTGTTGTTGGTTTGTTCCTGTATGAATTGAGGTGAAGTGAGATGGTGGAATGGTAACTCAGGCACAATGGATGATGTGCTGGCTCCCTGCTGATGGACTCTCTTTAACCTAAAGCGATCCTTCATTGACTTATTCTTCATTTCTTCAGAATGGCACTGAAACGTGACTACACATGAAAACTTTTCACTGTATTTTTCTGCAAACTCGCAACAAAAATAAACTTTATTGAAATTATTCATTCATTTGAGTTATCCCCCGAGATCCTGCCCTCATCAAACTCTCCCAAGGCGGGGATGTCATGAGATTCAATCCACATCAAACTTCCCAGGACAGGGACAGCGCAGGGTTAGGTACTGAGTAAAGCTCACTCCAATATCTTCTATTACTCATTGTAATTTCTACCAAGCCACATTCTGGGAGTGACAGCATCTCCTTTAAAAGTGGAATCATTTCCCTTTCCCAGCAGCTTGCCTTGTCCTGTTTCCTGCTGACACTTTCAACACTGTCATTGAACACAAGTTCCCATCATTCCCTTCAGCTGCCTTGCTTTATTCACCTTGTCCAGTTGACCCAGATTCCGGAGCCAGTCGCTCTGAGGAGCAAGTTCCTGCCAACAGGGATTCCATCCCCCAACTTTCTCAATGGATTGGAAATATTTCTTACTTGTCTCAAAGCTGAAATGAAGTTTCAGTGGACCTGCTAATGGAGCCGTTGTGTTATATCTTGCTATGTTTCTGCTTTTCATGTTGCATCACTTGATTCCCGATCGCTGTTTTCCCAGGAACTGTCAGGATATTGAAGCGATGGATTCCTCAAACCAACTCCTCCGTCTTTCTCACAGTGAGATGGATCAGACATGTTGCTGCATATCGGATCATATCGGGAGGCAGCCTTGTCATGTTCCAACCTGCTGCATGGGTAAATATCTCTGTGGAAAAACATCCTGTCTGAGATTTAATAACAATCCTTCAGATGCATTCAAAACATCAGTTTCAGAATAGGTCAACATGAGATTAACATATCTTCAATGTATTCTCCCAGGCGAATGGAGAGATACTGAGTTGTACACCAGGGATTTCATCACAGGAAAAATCATTAATGAGCGCAGCATTCCATCAGAACTGAAAATGCAACATTCATTCCGAATTAATCCTCCGACAATGCAGCACTCCCTGAGTATGGACCCTCCGACAGTGCAGCAATCCCTCAGTACTGACACTCCAAAAGTGCGCCACTCCCTCAGTACTGACCCTCTGACAGTGCGGCACTCCCTCAGTACTGACCCATGACAGTGCGGTACTCCCTCAGTACTTACCCTCCGACAGTGCATCACTCCCTCAGAACTGACCCTCCGACAGTGCGGCACTACCCAGTACTGAACATCTGACAGTGCGGCTCATCCTCAGTACTGACCCTCCGACAGTGCAGCACTCCATTAGTACTGACCCTTGGAGAGTGCAGCACTCCCTCAGTACTGATCCTCTGACAGTGCAGCACACCCTCAGTACGAACCCTCTGACAGTGCGGCACTCCCTCAGTACTGACCCTCAGACAGTGCAGCACTCCCTCAGTACTGACCCTCTGACAGTACAACACTCCCTTAGTACTGAACCTCTGACAGTGCAGCACAGCCTCAGTACGAACCCTCTGACAGTGCGGCACTCCCTAAGTACTGACCCTCTGACAGTGCAGCCCTCAATGAGTACTGACTCATGACAGTGCAGCACTTCCTCAGTACTGACCCTCTGACATTGCAGCACTCCCTCAATACTGACCCTCTGACAGTGCAGCAATCCCTCAGTAATGACCCTCTGACAGTGCAGCATTCCCTCAGTAGTGACCCTCTGACAGGGCAGCACTCTGTCAGTACTGACCATCTGAGATTGCGGCACTCCCTCAGTACTAAGCCTCCGACAGTGCAGCACTCCCTCAGTACTGACCCTCTGGCAGTGCAGCACTCCCTCAGTACTGACCCTCTCATAGTGCGACACTCTCAGTACTGACCCTCAGATAGTGCAGCACTCCCTCAGTAAAGACCCTCCGATAATGCGGCACTCCCTCAGTACGGAATAATTGACAGTGCGGCATTCCCTCAGGACTGACCCTCTCATAATGCAGCACAACCTCAATCCAGACCCTCCGACTGTGTAGCGCTCCCTCAGTACTGACCCTCCGACATTGCGGCACTCCATCAGTAGTGACCTTCTGACAGTGCAGCAGTCCCTCAATACTGACCGACTGACAGTGCAGCACTCTATTAGTACTGACCCTTGGAGAGTGCAGCACTCCCTCAGTACTGATCCTCTGACAGTGCAGCACACCCTCAGTACGAACCCTCTGACAGTGCGGCTTGTCCTGAGTACTGACCCTCCGACATTGCGGCAATCCCTCATTACTGAACCGCTGACAGTGCGGCACTCCCTAAGTACTGACCCTTTGACAGTGCAGCACTCTCTCAGTATTGACCCTCAGACAGTGCAGCACTCTCTCAGTACTGACCATCTGACAGTGCAGCACTCTCTCATTACTGACCATCTGCGAGTGCAGCACTCCCTCAGTACTAAGATTCCGACAGTGCGGCACTCCCTCAGTACTGACTCTCTGGCAGTGCAGCACTCCCTCAGTACTGACCCTCTGACAGTGCGACACTCCCTCAGTACTGACCCTCTGACAGTGCAACACTCCCTCAGTACTGACCCTCCGACAGTCCGGCACTCCATCAGTACTGACCCACTGACAGTGCAACACTCCCTCAGTACTGACCTTCCGACAGTGCGACACTCCCTGAGTACTGACCCTCCGACATTGCGACACTCCCTCAGTACTGAACCTCTGACAGTGCGGCACTCCCTCAGTACTGACCATCTGACAGTGCAGCACTCTCTCAGTACTTACCCTCTGACCGTGCAGTACTATCTCATTACTGACCATCTGAGAGTGCGGCACTCCCTCATTACTAAGATTCTGACAGTGCATCATTCTCTCAGTACTGACCCTCTGACAGTGCGACTCTCCCTCAGCACTGACCCTCTGACAGTGCAGCACTGCCTCAGTACTGACCCTCCGACATTGCGGCACTCCCTCAGTACTGAACCTCTGACAGTGCGGCACTCCCCTCGGTACTGACCCTCTGACAGTGCAGCACTCTCTCAGTACTTACCCTCTGACCGTGCAGTACTATCTCATTACTGACCATCTGAGAGTGCGGAACTCCCTCATTACTAAGATTCTGACAGTGCATCATTCCCTCAGTACTGACCCTCTGACAGTGCGACTCTCCCTCAGCACTGACCCTCTGACAGTGCAGCACTCCTTCAGTACTGACCCTCCGACAGTCCGGCACTCCATCCGTACTGACCCTCTGACAGTGCAGCACACCCTCAGTACTGACCCTCTGACAGGGAAGCACTCCCTCAGTACTGACCGTCTGTCAGTGCAGCACTCCCTTAGTACTAACTCTCCGACAGTGCAGTATTCCCTCAGTAGTGACCCTCTGAAAGTGCAGTATTCCCTCAGTACTGACCCTCTGACAGTGCAACAATCCCTCAGTACTGAGCCTCTGACAGTTCAGCATTCGCTTAGTACTGATCCACTGACAGTGCAGCACAGCCTCAGTACTAACAATCTGACAGTGCGGCACTCGCTCAGTACTGACCCTCTGTCAGTGCAGCACTCTCTCAGTACTGACCCTCTGACAGTGCAGCATTCCCTCAGTCCTGACCCTCCAATAGTGCGGCAATCTCTCAGTACTGACCTTCTGACAGTGCGACACTCTCTCAGTACTGAACCTCCAACAGTGTAGCACTCTCTCAGTACTGATCCTCCGACAGTGCCACACTCCCTCATTACTGACCCTCTGACAGTGCAGCACTCCCCCAGTACTGACCCATGACAGAGCCGCTCGTCCTCAGTACTGATCCTCCGACAATGCAGCACTCCCTCAGTACTGACCCGCCTCAGTACTAACACTCCCTCAGTATTGACCCTGGGACAGTGCGGCACTTCCTCAGTACAGGCCTTCTGACAGTGCAACACTCCCTCATTACAGACCCTCTAGCAATGTAGCACTCCCTCACTACTGACCCTCCGACAGTGCAGCACTCCCTCAGTACTGACCCTCTGATAGTGCAGCACTCCCTCAGTACTGACCCTCTGACAGTGCAGCGCTCCATCAGTACTGACCCTCTCACTGGACAGCACTCTCTCTGTACTTACCCTCTGACCGTGCAGCATTCTCTCATTACTGACCATCTGCGAGTGCGGCACTCCCTCAGTACTAAGATTCCGACTGTGCGGCACTCCCTCAGTACTGACTCTCTGGCAGTGCAGCACTCCCTCAGTACTGACACTCTGACAGTGCGACACTTCCTCAGTACTGACCCTCTGACAGTGCAACACTCCCTCAGTACTGACCCTCCGACAGTCCGGCACTCCATCAGTACTGACCCTCCGACATTGCGGCACTCCCTCAGTACTGACCCTCTGACAGTGCAGCACTCCCTCAGTACTGACCCTCTGACAGTGCAGCACTACCTCAGTACTGACCCGCTGACAGGGCAGCACTCCCTCAGTATTGACCCTGGGACAGTGCGGCACTTCCTCAGTACAGGCCTTCTGACAGTGCAACACTCCCTCATTACAGACCCTCTGGCAGTGTAGCACTCCCTCACTACTGACCCTCCGACAGTGCAGCACTTCCTCAGTACTGACCCTCTGACAGTGCAGCACTCCCTCAGTACTGACCCTCTGACAGTGCAGCACTCCCTCAGTACTGACCCTCTGACTGGGCAGCACTCTCTCAGTACTTACCCTCTGACCGTGCAGCGCTATCGCATTACTGACCATCTGCGAGTGCGGCACTCCCTCATTACTAAGATTCAGACAGTGCAGCACTCCCTCAGTACTGACCCTCTGACAGTGCGACTCTCCCTCAGTACTGACCCTCTCACAGTGAGGCACTCACTCAGTACTGACCCTCCCACAGTGCAGCACCCTCTCAGTACTGACCCTCCGACAGTGCGACATTACCTCAGTACTGACCCTCTGACAGTGCAGCACTCCCTCAGTACTGACCCTTCGACAGTGCAGCACTCCATCAGTACTGACGCTCTCACAGTGCAGCACTCCCTCAGTACTGAACATCTGACAGTGCAGCACACCCTCAGTACTAACCCTCTGACAGTGCGACACTACCCCAGTACTGACCCTCTGACATGCAGCACTCCATGAGTACAGACCCATGACAGTGCGGCTCGTCCTGAGTACTGACCCTCCGACATTGCGGCAATCCCTCAGTACTGAACCGCTGACAGTGCGGCACTCCCTAAGTACTGACCCTTTGACAGTGCAGCACTCTCTCAGTACTGACCCTCAGACAGTGCAGCACTCTCTCAGTACTGACCATCTGACAGTGCAGCACTCTCTCATTACTGACCATCTGTGAGTGTGGCACTCCCTCAGTACTAAGATTCTGACAGTGCGGCACTCCCTCAGTACTGACTCTCTGGCAGTGCAGCACTCCCTCAGTACTGACCCTCTGACAGTGCGACACTCCCTCAGTACAGACCCTCTGACAGTGCAACACTCCCTCAGTACTGACCCTTCGACAGTCCGGCACTCCATCAGTACTGACCCTCTGACAGTGCAGCACTCCCTCAGTACTGACCCTCCGACAGTGCGACACTCCCTGTGTACTGACCCTCCGACATTGCGGCACTCCCTCAGTACTGAACCTCTGACAGTGCGGCACTCCCTCAGTACTGACCATCTGTCAGTGCAGCACTCCCTCAGTACTAACCCTCCGACAGCGCAGTATTCCCTCAAGAGTGACCCTCTGACAGTGCAGGATTCCCTCAGTACTGACCCTCTGACAGTGCAACAATCCCTCAGTACTGAGCCTCTGACAGTGCAGCACTCCCTTAGTACTGATCCACTGACAGTGCAGCACAGCCTCAGTACTAACAATCTGACAGTGCGGCACTCACTCAGTACTGACCCTCTGTCAGTGCAGCACTCTCTCAGTACTGACCCTCTGACAGTGCAGCATTCCCTCAGTCCTGACCCTCCAATAGTGCGGCACTCTCTCAGTACTGACCCTCTGACAGTGCGACACTCCCTCAGTACTGAACCTCCAACAGTGTAGCACTCTCTCAATACTGACCCTCCGACAGTGCCACACTCCCTCATTACTGACCCTCTGACAGTGCAGCACTCCCCCAGTACTGACGCATGACAGAGCCGCTCGTCCTCAGTACTGATCCTCCGACAATGCAGCACTCCCTCAGTACTGACCCGCTGACAGTGCAGCACTCCCTCAGTATTGACCCTGGGGCAGTGCGGCACTTCCTCAGTACAGGCCTTCTGACGGTGCAACACTCCCTCATTAAAGGCCCTCTGGCAGTGTAGCACTCCCTCACTACTGACCCTCCGACAGTGCAGTACTCCCACAGTACTGACCCTCTGACAGTGCAGCACTCCCTCAGTACTGACCCTTTGACAGTGCAGCGCTCCATCAGTACTGACCCTCTGTCTGGGCAGCACTCTCTCAGTACTTACCCTCTGACCGTGCAGCGCTATCTCATTACTGACCATCTGAGAGTGCGGCAATCCCTCATTACAAAGATTCAGACAGTGCAGCACTCCCTCAGTACTGACCCTCTGGCAGTGCGACTCTCCCTCAGTACTGACCCTCTGACAGTGAGGCACTCACTCAGTAATGACCCTCCAACAGTGCAGCACTCCCTCTTTACTGACCCTCCGACAGTGCGACATTACCTCAGTACTGACCCTCTAACAGTGCAGCAATCTCTCAGTACTGACTCTCCGACAGTGCGACACTCTCTCAGTACTGACCCTCTCACAGTGAGGCACTCACTCTGTACTGACCCTCCCACAGTGCAGCACCCTCTCAGTACTGACCCTCCGACAGTGCGACACTGCCTAAGTACTGACCCTCTGACAGTGCAGCACTCCCTCAGTACTGAACATCTGACAGTGCAGCACACCCTCAGTACTAACCCTCTGACAGTGCGGCACTCCCTCAGTACTGACCCTCTGACAGTGCAGCACTCCCTTAGTACTGATCCACTGACAGTGCAGCACAGCCTCAATAGTAACAATCTGACAGTGCGGCACTCGCTCAGTACTGACCCTCTGTCAGTGCAGCACTCTCTCAGTACTGACCCTCTGACAGTGCAGCATTCCCTCAGTCCTGACCCTCCAATAGTGCGGCAATCTATCAGTACTGACCCTCTGACAGTGCGACACTCCCTCAGTACTGAACCTCCAACAGTGTAGCACTCTCTCAGTTCTGACCCTCCGACAGTGCCACACTCCCTCATTACTGACCCTCTGACAGTGCAGCACTCCCCCAGTACTGACCCTCCGATAGTGCAGCACTCCATCTGTACTGGCCCTCTGACAGTACAGCAGTCCCTTAGTACTGATCCACTGACAGTGCAGCTCACCCTCAGTACTAACACTCTGACAGTGTGGCACTCTCTCTGTACTGACCCTCCGACAGTGCAGCACTCCCTCAGTATTGACCATCCAACATTGCGGCACTCCCTCTGTACTGACCCTCTGACAGTGCAGCACTCCCTCAGTACTGACCCTCTGACAGTGCAGCTCACCCTCAGTACTAACACTCTGACAGTGTGGCACTCCCTCTGTACTGACCCTCTGACAGTGCAGCACTCCCTCAGTACTGACCCTCTGACAGTGCAGCACTCTCTCAGTACTAAGCCTCCGACAGTGCAGCACTTCCTCAGTACTGACCTTCTGGCAGTGCAGCACTCCCTCAGTACTGACCCTCCCATAGTGCGACACTCCCTCAGAACTGACCCTCTGATAGTGCTGCACTCCCTCAGTACTGACCCTCCGACACTGCAGCACTTCCTCAGTACTGACCCTCTGACAGTGCGGCAAAACCTCAGTACTGACCATCTGACAGTGTGGCACTCCCTCGCGACTGAGCTTCTGACTGTACAGAACTCCCTCAGTACTGCCATTCTGACACTGTGGCACTCTCTCAGTCCTGACCATCTGACCGTGCTGCCATCCCTCAGTACTGACCCTCTGATAGTGCAGCACTCGCTCAGTACAGACCATGTGACAGTGCGGCACTCCCTCAGTACTGATCCTCTGATAGTGCTGCACTCCCTCAGTACTGATACTCTGACAGTGCGGCACTCCCTCAGTACTGACCCAATGACACTGCAGCACTCCCTCAGTACTGACCCTCTGACAGTGCAACACTCCTTCAGTAATGACCCTCTGACAGTGCAGCACATCTTCAGTAATGACCCTCTGACAGAGCGGCACTCCCAGAGCACTGAACCTCTGACAGAGCGGCGTTCACTCAGTACTGATCCTCTGACAGTGTCTCACTCCTTCAGTACTGACTCTCTGACAGTGTGTCACTCCCTCAGTACTGATCCTCTGACCGTGCGGCACTCCCTCAGTACTGACCCTCTTACATTGTAGCACTCCCTCAGTACTGACCCGCTAATTGTTCAGCACTCCCTCAGTACTGATCCTCTAATAGCGACTCACTCCTTCAGTACTGACTCTCTGACAGTGTGTCACTGCCTCAGTACAGACCCTCTGACAGTGTGGCAGTTCCTCAGTACTGACACTTTGACAGTGTGGCAATCCCTCAGTACTGACCCAATGACAATGCAGCATACCCTCAGTACTGGCCTTCTGACATTGCGGCAGTCCCTCATTACTGACCGTCTGACAGCGCGGCACTCGCTCAGTACTGACCCTCTGACAGTGCAGCACTCCCTCAGGACTGACCACCTGACAGTGCAGCACTCGCTCAGTAATGACCCTCCGACAGTTCAGCACTCCATCAGTACTGACCATATGACAGTGCAGCACTCCCTCAGTACTGATCCTCTGACAGTGCGGCACTCTCTCAGTACTGACTCTCTGACAGTGCAGCACTCCCTCAGTACTGACCCTCCGACAGTTCAGCACTCCTTCAGTACTGACCCTCTGACAGTGTGGCACTCCCTCAGTACTGAACCTCTGACAGTGCAGCACGCCCTCGTGACTGACCCTCTGATAGAGCGGCGTTCCATCAGGACTGACCCTCTGACACTTTCTCACACCTTCAGTACTGACTATGTGGCAGTGCGGCAATCCCTCAGTACTGCTCCTCTGACTGTGCAGCACTCCCACAGTACTGGCGTTCTGACACTGTGGCACTCCCTCAGTAGTGATCCTCTGACAGTGCAGCACTCCCTCAGTCCTGACCATCTGACCGTGCTGCCATCCCTCAGTACGGACCCACTGACAGTGCAGCACTCCCTCAGTACAGACCATGTGACAGTGCGGCACTCCCTCAGCACTGACCCACGGACCGTGCAGCGTTGCCACAGTACTGACCCTCTGACAGTGTCTCACTCCTTCAGTAATGACTCTCTGACAGTGGTGCATTTTCTCAGTACTGATCCTCTGACAGTGCTGCGCTCCCTCAGTCTGATACTCCGACAGTGCAGCACTCCCTCAGTACTGACCCTCTGAAAGTTCAGCACTCCCTCAGTACTGACCCTCTGATAGTGCAGCACTCCTTTGGTAATGACCCTCTGATAGTGCAGAACTCCCAGAGCACTGAACCTCTGACAGAGCGGCGTGCCCTCAGTACTGATCATCTGACAGTGCCTCACTCCTTCAGTACTGACTCTCTGACAGTGTGTCACTCCCTCAGTACAGACCCTCTGACAGTGTGGCACCCCCTCAGTACTGACCCAATGACAGTGCGGCACTCCTTCAGTACTGACGCTCTAACAGTGCAGCACTCCCTCAGTACTGACCCTCTGAATGTTCAGCACTCCCTCAGTACTAACCCTCTGACAGTGCAGCACTCCCTCAGTACTGACCATCTGACAGTGCGGCACTCCCTCAGTACTGACCCCCTGACAGTGCAACACTCCCTCAGTTCTGACCCTCTGACAGTGCAGCACTCCCTCAGTACTGACCCTCTGACAGTTCAGCATTCTCGCAATACTGACCCTCTGACAGTACGTCACTCCCTCAGTACTGACCCTTTGACAGTGTGGCACTCGTTCAGTACTGACGCTTTGACAGTGCGGCAATCCATCAGTACTGACTCTCTAACAGAGCGGCGTTCCCTCAGTATAGACCCTCTGACAGTGCAGCACTCCCTCAGTACTGACCCAATGACAGTGCGGCACTCCCTCAATACTGACCCTCTGACAGTGCAACACTCCCTCAGTACTGACCCTCTGACAGTGCAGCACTCCCTCAGTACTGACCCTCTGAAAGTTCAGCACTCCCTCAGTACTGACCCTCTGACAGTGCAGCACTCCCTCAGTACTGGCCATCTGACAGTGCGGCACTCCCTCAGTACTGGCCATCTGACAGTGCAACACTCCCTCAGTACTCACCCTCTGACAGTGCAGCACTCCCTCAGTACTGACCCTCTGACAGTTCAGCATTCTCTCAATACTGACCCTCTGACAGTGCGGCAATGCCTCACTACTGACCTTCTGACAGTGCAGCACTCAGTACTGATCCTCTGACAGTGCGGCACTCCGTCAGGACTGACCCTCGGAGACTGCGGCATTATCTCAGTATTGAACATCCGACAGTGCATCAATCCTTCAGTACTGCATTCCCTCAGTATTGACCCTCTGACAGTTCAGCACTCCCTCAGTACTGACCCTCTGAATGTGCGGAGCTCTCTCAGTACTGACTCTTCGTCAGTTCTGCACTCCCTCAGGACTGACCCTTTGAGAGTGAGGCACTACCTCAGTACTGACCATTCGACAGATCGGCACACCCTCAGTACTGACCCCCTGACAGTACAGCAGTCCCTCAGTACTGACGCACTGATAGTACAGCACTCCACCAATACTGACCCTCTGACAGTGCCGCACCCAGTCATTACTGACCCTCTGACAGTGCAGCATTCCCTCAGTGACTACCCTCTGCCAGTGCAGCACTCCTTCAGTAATTACCCTCTGACAGTGCGGCACTCCCTCATCACTGAACCGCTGACAGTGCAACACTCCCTCAGTACTGACCCTCTGACAGAGCGGCATTCCCTCAGTACAGACGCTCTGACAGTGCAGTACTCCATCAGTACTGACCCTCTGATAGTGCGGCACTCCTTCAGTACTGACCCTCTGATACTGCAGCACTCCCTCAGTACTGACCCTCTGACAGAGTGGCGTTCCCTCAGTACTGACTATCTGACAGTACAGCACTCCATTAGTGCTGACCCTCTGACAGTGCGGCGCTCCCTCAGTAATGACCCTCTGACAACGCGGCACTCCCTCAGTCCTGACCAACTTACACTGCGGCCCTCGCTCAGTACTGATCCTCTGACAGTGCAGCACTCCCTAAGCATTGAACTTTTGACAGTTCGGCACTCCCTCACTACTGATCCTCTGACAGTACAGCACTCACTCAGTACTGACCCAAGAACAGTACAACACTCCCAGTACTGGCGTTCTGACAGTGCAGCACTCCCTCAGTCCTGACCATCTGACCGTGCTGCACTTCCGCAGTACTGACCCTCTAACAGTGCAGCGCTTCCTCAATACTGATCCACTGACAGTGCAGCAAACCCTCACTACTTGACCCCCTGACTGTGCAGCACTCCCTCAGGACTGATCATCTGACAGTGCAGCACTCCCTCAGTAGTGACCCTCCGACAGTTCAGCACTCCCTCAATACTGACCCTCTGACAGTTCAGTATTCTCTCAATAGTGACCCTCTGACAGTGAGGCACTCCCTCAGTACTGACCGTCTGACAGTGCGACACTCCTTCAGTACTGACCCTCTGACAGTGCGGCTCTCCTTCAGCACTGACCCTCTGACAGAGCGGCGTTCCCTCAGTACAGACCCTCTGACAGTGCAGCACTCCCTCAGTACAGACCCTTTGACAGTGCGGTACTCCCTCAGTACTGACCCTCTGACAAAGCGGCAATGTCTCACTACTGACCTTCTGACAGTACAGCACTCACTCAGTCCTGACCCTCTGGCAGTGCGGCACTTACTCAGTACTGACCCTCTGACAGTGCAGCACTCCCTCAGTACAGACCCTCTGACAGTGCAGCACTCCCTCAGTACAGACCCTTTGACAGTGCGGTACTCCCTCAGTACTGACCCTCTGACAAAGTGGCAATGCCTCACTACTGACCTTCTGACAGTACAGCACTCACTCAGTCCTGACCCTCTGGCAGTGCGGCACTTACTCAGTACTCACCCTCTGACAGTGCGGCACTCCCTCAGTACTGACCCTCTGACAGTTCAGCAGTCCCACAGTACTGATCCTCTGACAGTGCGGCAAACCCTCAGTACTGACCCTATGACAGTGAGGCACGCCCTTGGTACTGACTCTCTGACAGTGTGGCACTCCCTCAGTGCTGACCTTCTGACAGTGCAGCATTTCCTCAGTACTGCATTCCCTCAGTACTGACCCTGGGACAGTACAGCTCTGCCTCAGTACTGACCCTCTGACACTGTGACACTCCCTCAGTACTCACCCTCTGACAGTGCGGCACTGCCTCAGTACTGACCCTCTGACAGTGCAGCATTCCCTCAGTACTGACTATTTGACAATGCGGCTCTCCCTCAGTACCAACCCTCTGACATTTCAATCCGGCTCCAACCCGCTGACCCGTGAATTCCAACATTCAGACAGTAGATGCGATCTCACATAAACACAAACCCTCAAAATGCTATCCCTGTCATTTTCAAACCAACCCTGGCTTATCTGTTATGACGATTTTAACTGAGGTACAGGAACAGTCTTTGTGACCACCCAGTGTGACCTTGTGTTACAGTTAATTTCAAATTTGGCGAGTGAATAGTAACTACACGCTCTCATTGTTGTAAAGAAGGTGGGAGTGCGCTGTCCTGTCCTGCTGCTGTCCTGGGGTGGCCCATAGTGATCTTCGACAGGGAGATCCTGGAGTTTTACCTGAATCATGCAGAAAACTCTCTTCTTACTGGAGTGTCCCTTTAAATTAGAAAGTTACTGTTGACCGAAACTACCCAAGAGCTATTGTCTCATCAGAGAGAGGGAGCGAGAAAGAGAGAGAGAGGAGAGGGAGGAGAGAGTGAGAGAGAAGAGAGAGAGGAAAGAGAGAGGGGAGAGGGAGAGATGATTGGTGGATCACACACCTCAGCTGAGGTTGAATAGTTGGGATCTTAATGGTCAATTCAGACATGATTGAAATTGACACCTCAGTGTTGCCATCAGGAGCCAGCTAGCTGAGCTAACTGACCCCTGCTGTATGAATTCAATCCCTTTAATAGATCAAGCTTGAGAATTCAACACGAAAATAAACCAAATACCTGTTGGCGCTGGAGACCTGAAACAAATAAATACAGATTGCTGGAGAAACTGAGCATGTCCGGCAGCATCTGTGTGAAGGGAGAGAGAGAAAGAGACAGAAAGAGAGAGAGAAAGAGACAGAGAGAGAAAGAGACACAGGGAGAAATGGACAGAGAGAGAGAGAGTTCATGACTCAAGTCCGGTGACCTTCTTCAGGAACGTTCTTTCAGAACAGACCGGTTTGAGGAAGGGTCACTTGAAATGCTAATTGTTTCTCTCTCATGACCGAAGCTGCCAGATCTGCTGAGATTCTCCAGCAAGCTGTGTGCTTGCTTGCTTGAGCATTTGATCGGACCCAGTCATTCAAGTGTAACTGAGCAATGCAGCAGGTTTTCAATGGCCCTGATGCTGTTTTAGCTGGAAGTTGAAAAACAGGTTTGTGGCTTTGTAAGATACTGTATTCGGAGAGAGGAGTGCAGGGCAGAACAGACACAGAATACAGGCACTCGGCTATTCACAAAGCTCCATATAATTTAACTTTATGATGTTAATTAAGAAGGAACAGCTCAGATTTAATGCTTCAGGTAATCAGCCAAGAAAATCTTATACAATCGCTACTGTGTAGAAACAGGCCCTTTGGCCTGACAAGGCCATACCAACCCTATGAAGGGTAACCCACACCGACCTATTCCCTTACTACTCTACATCTACCCCCTGACTAACACACGTAACCTAAACACACTGGACAATTTAGCACAGCCTGGGATTGGGAGGAAACCAGAGCACTCAGAGGAAACTCATGTAGACATGGGCAGAATGTACAAACTCCACACAGAGAGCCACCTGATGCCGGGAATCGAACCCAGGTCCCATGGGGCTTTGAGGCAGCAGTGTTAACCACTGAGCCACCGTGCTGTCCGTAAGGGGTACCAGTATCACGTGTAGCTCCTTCCCCAGCCCGCTGAGCTGTGCTGCACCCTCAGGGTCTATGGACTTGTACACCAATGTCCCTTTGACCGTCAGTACTCCCGAGGGACTGACCAATCATTGTGCCCGTCCTTGCCTTATTCGACCTCCCAAAATGACCAACTTGTACGAAAGGCCATGACAGTTCAAAATGTTGTGTTTGTGTTTTGTTCCAAAGACTATACACAACCAAAGTACTTTCATGACGATGTTTGTACATAAAGATATCTTATGAATCAAGTATCTTTTTGAAATGGATATAAATTCTTTTTTGGAGGGAGATGGTGCATCTTGAGCTTATGGGGGCATTGGCCTTGACACCACTCTTTCTGAACTAAACACTAGACAAGTTTGACGCTCCCCGGTAATAAACCTCAAACATTTAACAATGGGGAGGAGATCTTGGGGTTTTCACGGTGGCTCACACCACCAAGAGGACTGTCTGTGTGGAGTTTGTACATTCTACCCGTGACTGCATGGGTATGCTCCGGGTGCACCGGTTTCCTCCTACAGTCCAATGCTGTGCAGGTCAGGGTTGATTGGCCATGTTAAATTACCCTCAGTGTTTAGGGATGTGTACGTAAGGTTGGATTGGCCATGTTAAATTACCCACAGTGTTCAGGGATGTGCAGGTCAGGGTGGATTGGCCATATTAAATTACCCACAGTGTTACGGGATGTGCAGGTCAGGGTGGACTGGCCATGCTGAATTACCCACAGTGTTCAGCGATGTCTAGGTCAGGGTCGATTGGCCATGTTAAACTATCCACATTGTTCAGGGCTGTGCAGGTTAGGGTGGATTGGCCATGTTAAATTCCCTACAGTGTTCAGGGATGTGCAGGTTAGGGTGGATTGGCCATGATAAATTCCCCACAGTGCTCAGGGATGTGCAGGTTCCGTGGATTGGCCGTGTTAAATTACCCACAGTGTTCAGGGATGTGCAGGTCAGGGTCGATTGGCCATGTTAAATTACCCACAGTGTTCAGGGATGTCCAGGTCACGGTGGATTGGCCATGTTAAATTCCCCACAGTGTTCAGGGATGTGCAGGTCAGGGTCGTTTGGCCATGTTAAATTACCAACAGTGTTCAGGGATATGCAGGTTTGTGTGGATTGGCCATGTTAAATTACTGACATTGCTCAGGAATGTGCAGGTGAGGTGGGTTCGCCTTTGGAAATGAAGGGTTACAGGGATAGAGCAGGGTGTGGGATTCCCTTCAGAGGGTCAGTGTGGACCTTATGGGCCGAATGGCCTACTTCCATATTGTAGGGATTCTGTAATTAATCCAGAGACTCAAGGAATTGTTCTGGGCCCTGGGTTCCAATCCTAGAGTAGCTGTGGGTCATCACAGTGAGAAGAAGCTTCGGAGGAGCACAGTTTTTCGAGAGCAGTAAGATTGCTTTCGGAGGTGTTGACGGTGTGAACGTTTTTTGTGGAGGTGGTGTCTGAGGATCTTTGGCAGTAACACACTGAGGGCTGGGGGTACGTTCTGAGGTATTGAGGAGCACTGTCTGGTGGGACAGGCTCCAGACGGTGGAAAGGTACAGGTACAATTCCCTGATCATTTCGTCAGGGTCCCCAAATCGCTCTGGTGTCATAATTTGAGACGGAGGCCAGTCCCCATTTTAGGAGGTTGGGATTTTGAAAACAAATCAGTCAAAAATAACATGAGAACGTATCTTAACCATGGATTGGAGCAAAACCATTCTGAATCTATCGTCACTTGTTGCTTGAAGACGCTTTATAAAAGCAGGCACCCAAACAGACTAATCCTGTCGATGCAAGAGATTGTACACAAGATGATCCAACAAATCATTTGCAATTGCTGTCTGACTCCATGGACTTGCTAAATGGGGATAAAGTGAATGCTGTAAAACTCCCAAAAGAGGTTCGGATGGAAGGGATATGTGTCATTAGATTGATAAAACGCAGTGACATTCAGGTGTAGAGGTGCTGTCAGAATGTCTATTCAGGATTAACTCAGTCCTTCGGATTTTCTCATCAGGAGAGAAAGCAGACAATTCCAGGTGTATCAAACACAGCTTGGAGATATTTTCTGAACCAACCTGATCAATGATGGTACTGTACTCCTCTGGAACAGGTGGGACTTGGACCTGGATCTCCTGGCTCAGAGGTAAAAACATTGCCACTGACCCTTTCTACCTTCCCCAGTCTGAATGAGAGGCCTAACACCTGGCTGCAGACATCAATTAAAAACAGCCAACGTGACAAGTTCTTCAAGAAGGGAGGAGGGAGAAACCAGAAAACGACAGGCCAATCAGTCTAACCGCCATGGTGGGGAAACTATTGGAATCAATACTCAGGGACAGAATTAATTTGCACTTGGAGCAGGCAGGGATTAATCAAGAACAGTCGGGGCAGTTTTATTAAAGCGAGGTCATGTCTGACCAACATAATTGACCTTTTCAAAGAGGTGACCAGACGTGCAGATGGCAGCAATTCATTTGGTGTCTTTTACTTGGACGTCAGTGGGGCTTTTGATAAGGTCCCGCATCGGAGACTGATTGCAAAATAAGGCCCCTTGGGTTCCAAGGGAATTTGGCAAATTGGATCCCCAGTTGGCTGAGTGGCAGGAAGCAGAGGGTGACAGGGATTGAGATGTGTTTCTGTCACGGGAAGCTTGTGCCCAGTGGCATCTTGCAGGGACCAGTATTGGGGGCCCTCGCTGTTTCTGGGTTTATGGAAATAATTTTGACTTGAATGTAGGAGGATTGATCAATGAGTTCCTGGACGATATGCAAACTAGTGTGGTGCTAAGTAGTGAGGAATTTAGACTTAGGTTGCAGGAGATCCAATATGGTCAGGGAATCCATGAAGAATTATGGGACACTGGGAAACACTGAAGATCAGAGGGACCTTGATGCGCATGTTCACAGGTCATTTAAGCACCAGGTCAAGTGGTAAACTGATGGGATATTGCCTTCACTTGTTGAGCACAGAGTTTGAGCTGGGAGGTTACATTGGAACTGGATAAAACATTGGTTTGGGGACAGTGACATTGTTATGTGCATTTTTGGAATCCACATTATAGGATGGATGTGATAGAACAGGAGAGGATGTACAAGAGACTTGCAAGGATGTTGCCTGAGCTGGAGAGTTTCAGTTATGAAGAGAGATTGAAAAGATTGGGTCATTGTCCTTAGACCACAGAAGATTGAGAGGGGAGTCACAGGTAAGTAGGATATTGAAGAAGGTGTTTGGTATGCTTTATTGGTCAGAACACTGAGTATAGGAGTTGGGAGGTCACGTTGCGACTGTACAGGACATTGGTTAGGCCACTGTCAGAATATTGTGTTGCAATTCTGCTCTGCCTCCGACTGAAAGGATGTTGTAAAACTTGAATGGGTTCAGAAAAGATTTACAAGGATGTTGCCAGGGTTGGAGGGTTTGAACTACAGGGAGAGGCTGAATGGGTTGGGGCTGCTTTCCCTGGAGCGTCGGAGGCTGTGGAGTGACCATATAGAGGTTTATAAACTCATGAGGGGCATGGATAGAAAATAAGACAAGGTATATTTGGGGGGTGGGGGAGTCCAGAACTAGAGGGCATAGGTTTAGTGTTTAGAGGGGAAAGATATAAAAGATATAAATATCTCAGGGGCAATGTTTTCACACAGAGGGTGGTGCGTGTATGGAATTAGCTGGAGGAAGTGGTGGAGGCTGGTACTATTACAACATTTAAAAGGCATATGGATGCATAAATGAATAGGAAGGGTTTAGAGGGATATGGCCCAAATACTGGAAATGGGACTAGATTCATTTCTGATATCTGGTCAGCAGTTGAACTAAAGGGTCTGATTCCGTGCTGTACATCTCTATAACTGTATGACAATGCTGAAATATACAAAATAATGAGAGGCATTATTCAGGTAGACAGGAAGGAAAAGGTCGCGCGGTGGCTCAATGGTTAGCACTGCTGCCTCACATCACCAGGGTCTCAGGTTTAATTCCAGCATCTGGTGACTGCCTGTGTGGAGTTTGCGCATTCTCCCTGTGTCTGTGTGGGTTTCCTCCCACAGTCCAAAACATGTGCAGGTCCGGTGAATTGGGCATGCTAAATTGCCCATAGTGTTAGTTGCATTAGTCAGAGGGAAATGGTCTGGGTGGGTTACTCTTTGGAGGGTCGGTTTGGGCTGAAGGGCCTGTTTCCACACTGTAGGGAATCTAATCTAAATTTTCCCCTTGATGGAAGGATCCGTTAATGACTGGAAGGAGGTGCAGATATTGAAGGAAAGGGGCAGGAGGTTTAAAGGGAATGTGAGTCATAAAGTCAACCAGCATGGAAACAGAGCCTTTGACCCAATGAGTCCATGCTAGCCATAATCCCAAACGAAACTCGTTCCACCGCCTGCTCCACGTCCATATCCCTCCAAACCTTTTCCCATTTATCCAAATATGTTTTAAACATGGGAACTGTACCCACATCCATTAATTCCTCTGGAGGTTCATTCCACTCATGAACAATTCTCTGTGCAAAACAACTGTCCCTCATGTCTCTTTTACATCTTTCTCCTCTCACTTTAAAATATGCCCCTCGTCTTGAAATCCATCACCCGATGGAGAAGATATCTGACATTCACCTTACCAATGCCTCTTATGATTTTATAAAACTCTATAAGGTCCCCTCTAAACCTCCATCGCTCCAGCGAAAACAAGGTCCAATTTATTCAGCCATTCCATATAACTTAAACCGTCTACTCCCAGCGACATCCTTGTAAAACTTTTCAGAACCCTTTCCAGTTTAACAATATCTTCCTATAACAGGGAGATCAGAACTGGACACAGTATTCCGGAACAGGCCCCACCCGCATCATATAGAACATCAACATGACTTCCTAACTCCTGTCCTCAAAGGTTTCAGGAATGAAGGAAAAAGATTTTCACCCAGAGGTTGGTGAGGAACTGGAATTTTCTGCCATAAGGGTGTTACAGGCAGAAACACACAAAACGTTGAAGAACTATTCAGATGTACACTTGCAATGCCCAGGCGTACAAGGTTATTGGTCAGACCCTGAGAAATGAGGTTACCATGGTTTGATGGGTGTTTTTGACTGGCACAGAATCAATGGGCTGAAGGGCCTTTTTTCTGCAGTGTAGACCTCTGTGATTCAAAAAGCAGGACAATGATTGATTGAGACTTTGATTGAGATGTTGGCACTAACAATTGCCAATGTTGCAGTGCCACAAGATTGGGATTTACTCTGAAGCACTCTCATACCTGGATTTGAACTCTGCTCGCGCTCTCTGCAGATGCTTCCAGACCTGCTGAGTTTCTCCAGCACCCAGTGTTTATTTGAGGGCCTGAGGCTGCAGAGGTGAAATCTGATGGGTTGCTGGGTATGGGAAGGAGAAACAGACACTTCTTGATTGAAAATGAAAAATTAAAGACACAAGTGTGAGGGTACCTTTGAGAGAAGTGAGTACAAAATTCAGCCTGAAGTGATCCCACTCTCTGTGAAATCAAATTGCAAGGGGTAAACAGTCCACTGTAACATTGAAAAAGGGGAACTAAACACCCCCTTGAGCTGTAGTGACAGTGTCCCCAACCGCTCCCCGCCCTCACCCCCCAGACGTAATGACCCAGGTTCAAGTCCCACCTGCTACAGAGCTGTGTAAAAGCAAGTTGATCAAGGAAGATTTTTTTTTTAGAAAGGATGACTGTGTTTAGGACAAGAAACTGCAATTAGTTCTGTTTATGTTGAGTGGATTTTCCCAGAAGGTGAGAGAGTGTGGAAGCTTCATGACTTGTAGCTGAAAGTTGTCTCTGTAAAGGGATTTGTGTTTTCGTCAGTTTGCTCACTGCACCACCACACAATGCTGTGTTTGCTCCCAGGGAGGGGATGCTCGTGTAAGCTGATGTTTAACAATATTGTAGGAATCAATTTGCTCAGACAGGCCACAGGACCATTCTGTAGCTTGCATCCCGACTTCTGACTGAGAAAGAAGGACAGATCCACTGGATCTCAAGACCCACTTTTACATTTCTGAATTTTAATATGTCCGTCGTTTCAGGGAATTCGTCGTCATAGTAACAATGCCAGCCAGCTGGCCCCCTTACAGTATGAGGTCCTTGACTGGGGCGGTTAATCTGGTCCAACCATGGAACCCTAGCTGATATAGAAAGTGTCAGAGATATTGACACTCTGTCTCTGAATGAGGCAGTACTAAAGTTAAGGAATGTTTGTGTAAATAAAGAGTGACTTAGGGACAAATTCCGGCCTCGATGGAGTTATTTCAGGTTTAGTTCTGACTTCTGACTGGGTCCCTCAGGCATGTGAGCTGGGTATGCAATGGAAAGTTGGCAATTTAAGTTGGTCAGTCAATGCAAGGGCCAGTAGGTCCTATTCACTTTCAGCAAGGGAGTGTTAATTCTGAATATGTTGGTTTTCAGTGTAACATTGGGCAGCACAGGATGGGAAGAGGAGCTCCCGATACATTGACCTTCTCCAGGAAATGGTTGTTCCTGATTGGCTGGGGGTCAGGGGGCCCAGAATGACAGAGGGTTGTGGGGGCATGGGGTGGGGTGGGAGCCTGATTGGCTCAGAATCAGTGAGCCCGTGATGATGGAAGATTGTTGGAGGTCCTGATTGGCTGGGGGGTCAGGGGGCCCAGAATGATGGAGGATCGCCAGGGGGTTCCTATTTGGATGGGGGTCAGGAGGCAAAGGACCTGAATTGACAGTAAGCTGAGGCTCCCGGGTTCAGGATTGGCTGGGGTCGAGGGACCTGCCTGAGGATTCTGGGTTGAGGGGTCCTGGATTGGCTGTGGGTCAGGATCCAGTTGGTGAACTGATGCCTTTATTGTCATTGATCCGGAAGATGTGACTCAGTTTCTGCTGTTCTTCAGACTCAATGAGAGCACACTTGTCACAATGGGTGAAGAAGGCAACAACATTTTGAGAATGGCAGCACTTGGCATACCTTTTCAGATTGGGATGTTGGATGATCAATGTAGTGACAACATCATCCCATAAAATGGTCGATCATGTCCTTTTTATTCTTCACCAGACAAGCCACAATAATTCAAATAACACCCAGACAGATTAATCTCGCAAAACTCCAAAAGAATAGTGCTTCCTCAGTGATGACACTCTGACTGGGCAGCATTCCCGCAGCACTGACATTCTGACTGTGCAGTACTCCCTCAGTACTAACCCTCTGACTGTGCAGCACTCCATCAACACTGACCCTCCGACATTGCAGCACTCCCTCAGTACTGACCCACCGACGGTGCAGCACTCCCTCAGTACTGACCCTCTGATAGTGCAGCGTTCCCTCAGTACTGAACCTCTGACATTGCGGCAGTCTCTCGTCACTGACCCTCTGACAGTGCAGCACTCCCTCACTACTGACCCTCTGACTGGGCAGCACTCCCGCAGTACTGACCATCTGACAGTGCAGCACTCCCTCAGCACTGGCCCTCTGAGAGTGCTGTACTCGCTCAGCACTTACCCTCAGACTGTGCAGCAATCTCTCAGTACTGACGCTCCGACAGAGCAGCACTCCCTCAGTACTGACCCTCTGACTGGGCAGCAATCCCTCAGCACTGACCCGCCGACAGCGCAGCACTCCCTCAACACTGACCCTCTGATAGTGCCATGCTCCCTCAGTACTGACTCTCTGACAGTGCAGCACTCCCTCAGTATTGACCCTCTGACAGTGTGGCACTCCCTCAGTACTGACCCTCTGACAGTGTGGCACTCCCTTAGTTCTGACCCTCTGACAGTGCAGCACTCCCTCAGTACTGACCCTCTGATAGTGCAGCACCACCTCAGTACTGACCCTCTGACAGTGCAGCACTCCCTCAGTACTGACCCTCTGACAGTGCAGCACCCCCTCAGTACTGACCCTCTGATAGTGCAGCACTCCCTCAGTACTGACCCCCTGACTGGGCAGCACTCCCTCAGTACTGACCCTCTGACTGGGCAGCACTCCCGCAATACTGACCATCTGACAGTGCGGCACTCCCTCAGCACTGACCGTCCGACAGTGCAGCACTCCCTCAGCACTGACCCTCTGAGAGTGCTGTACTCACTCAGCACTTACCCTCAGACTGTGCAGCACTCTCTCAGTACTGACCCTCCGACAGAGCAGCACTCCCTCAGTACTGACCCTCTGACTGGGCAGCAATCCCTCAGCACTGACCCGCCGACAGCGCAGCACTCCCTCAACACTGACCCTCTGATAGTGCCACGCTCCCTCAGTACTGACTCTCTGACAGTGCAGCACTCCCTCAGTACTGACCCTTTGACAGTGCAGCACTTCCTCAGTACTGACCCTCTGACAGTGCAGCACCCCCTCAGTACTGACCCTCTGACAGTGCAGCACTCCCTCAGTACTGACTCTCTGACAGTGTGGCACTCCCTCAGTACTGACCTTCTGACAGTGTGGCACTCCCTCAGTACTGACCCTCTGACAGTGTGGCACCCCCTCAGTACTTACCTCTAACAGGGCAGCACTCCCTCAGTACTGACCCTCTGACAGTGCAGCACCCCCTCAGTACTGACCCTCTGATAGTGCAGCACTCCCTCATTACTGACCCTCTGACAGTGTGGCACTCCCTCAGTACTGACCCTCTGACAGTGTGGCACCCCCTCAGTACTGACCCTCTGACAGGGCAGCACTCCCTCAGTACTGACCCTCTGACAGTGCAGCACCCCCTCAGTACTGACCGTCTGACAGTGCAGCACTCCCTCAGTACTGACCCCCAAACTGTGCAGCACTCCCTCAGTACGGACCCTCTGATTGGGCAGCACTCCCTCAGTACTGACCCTCTGACAGTGCGGCAATCGCTCAATACTGACCCTCTGACAGTGCAGCACTCCCTCCGTACTGACCCTCTGTCAGTGCAGCACTCCCTCATGCTGACCCTCTGACTGGGCAGCAGTCCCTCAGTACTGACCCACTGACAGTGTGGCACTTCCTCTGTACTGACCCTCTGACTGGGCAGCACTCCTTCAGTACTGACCCTCTGACTGTGCAGCAGTCCCTCAGTACTAACCCTCTGACTGGGCAGCACACCCTCGTTACTAAACCTCTGACTGGCCATCATTCGCAGGGCTGACCCTCCAGCAGTGAGGTGCTCCCACTGTACTGCCCTCGCATTTCACTCCCTTGGGACATAGTAGGGGACATGGCTGAAAATGATCGTTCGGCTCATCCAGCCTGGACGGCCAAAAAGACCTGACTACTTACAGTCGTCCTATTTTCCCACATTATGCTCAAGGCTTTCAATGTTATGACACTTCAAGTACTCATCCTCGAACGTTTTAAAGGTTTCCAGGTTTCTTATCTGAACCACCCTTCCCTGACGGTGCATTTCAGATTCTTCACCACCCTCTGGGGGGAAAGGCTCCTTCTCAAATCCCCTCTCAACTTCCAGCCTTTCAATTTCAAATTGAGCCTCCAACTCAGCCTCGGTTCAGAGAGCAGTCACAGAGCTCTGTGCAACATCCACTCACACCAAGTATTTTGTTAATTCATAAGGAGCAAATCTGCTCCGAGCACTTGTTGGACAGTGGTAGTGTCCCTATCTAGATGTAGATAGTGACATCTTAGATTTTAGATTAGATTAGATTTAGATTAGATTTTTTTTTAGATTAGATTACAGTGTAGAAACAGGCCCTTCGGCCCAACAAGTCCACACCGACCCGCCGAAGCGAAACCCACCCATACCCCTACATTTACCCCTTACCTAACACTACAGGCAATTTAGCATGGCCAATTCACCTGACCCTGCACATCTTTGGATGGTGGGAGGAAACCGGTGCACCCGGAGGAAACCCACGCAGACACGGGGATAACGTGCAAACTCCACACAGTCAGTCGCCTGAGGCGGGAATTGAACCCGGGTCTCTGGCGCTGTGAGGCAGCAGTGCTAACCACTGTGCCACCGTGCCGCCCATCTCTGAAGGAACTGCCTGAACAAAAGTAACTGAAGGCCATACCAGCAGTGAGTGCGAGTGATTCTCGTGTCTAAGTGTTGTATTTCCCAGACACCATCATCAACAGATCATTATCAACATTGGTGTCCTGATAAGCAAAAAGGATCTTGGCACCAATTGTGGATGGTGGTGATGGGGAAAGGACGACAGGGCTGGGGGTGGGACAGCAGCTGTGTTTGGGGATGAGCATCTTCACTGACTGACTGTTCCAATATTTCCTTCCAGGGTAGGGGCAAGCATTTGTTGTGTTCTATGTGAGTAATTTGGAAAAACGTTGCTTCAATGGGCTCAGTGACTCAGCCCATTAGCAGGCTCCAAATGAACGGCCTGACCAATTGGCACTAGGCAGTTATGGGCTGGAAGCCAGAGCACATGTTCTCTGCCTGATTTCCCCACTATCACAGACGGCTCTGTAAGGATGCCTCAAGATTTTCCCCAAATTGCAATTTGCCATTAACTTAATCTGGTTGTTCGGATTAGTGATTGGAAAAGGATTGATACTGAAGCCCACATCGTCTCTGTCAATCACACTGCAGAGCTGAAAGTTCTTCTATTGAGCATGTTTCTCAGACTCTGCCTGTTCATCTCCATGAACCACACGGCCATGGACAGAGTTATGGTTAACTCCTTGTTAGTTGGGGTCCCTTTAGATTTAACTCTGTGAAATCAGCTGTTACAAGCTTCATCCATCTATCACACTGTCACAACTGATCAATTCTGATCAATTCTGCCGAATCTGAAAATTATTCTCAAAAGGGCTTCAGAATTTCCATTCTCAGAAACATGGCAAGTTCTTTTACTGTTGGAGACTGGTTCTGTCAGTTGGGTGGAGGCTGGTTTGCACAAAAAAATGAGGCCAACAATGTGGGCTTAATTCCTGCATTGGCTGAGGTTACCATCAAGGATTCTCCTTCTCAACTCTCCCACTCTCATGAAGCGTGGGGCCCCTCAGGTTAAACCGCCACCAGTCATCTCTCTCTCTCTCTCTCCCTCTCTTTCTCTCCTTCATGAGAGAGTGGGACAATGGTGATTTTACCTGATGGTTCAGTCTCAATACCTTTATTTTTGAACAAAATTACAACAGCCTTGTTCAAGCATATCCTCAGGATCAATATAAACTAGAAATTAACATTTGAGAATTGTAACATCATGAGGGCAATCGGTTAGGGTCTTTTCCCCAGGGTGGGGGATATCAAAACTGGGGGCATTGCTCACAGTGAGAGGAGAAAGTTTTAAATTGAACATAGGGGCAACTTTCTTTCGACAAGAGAATTGTTCATACATTAGCAACAACTGGCAAACTGCTCTTGGATTGGTGATTCACCCCAACCGAACCTGTGCTGTACCAGGCAGGACCATTCCAGGGAGATGATCGCCTACAAGGGGGATGGCCTCATCAACCTGAGCCTGGGGAAGTCCTTTGACAGGATATCACACTCCTAAATGTGGGGCATGGTCTCCAAAATGGGTTGTGGGGAGGGAATTTGTAATTAGATCCGACTGCTCTCCACCAACGTCATTAGCGCGGTCTAAATCAATGGGTGGGAATCAGAAAGCTTCCCGATTGGATCCAAAGTCAGGCAGGGCGGCACACTCTCTCCTGCCTTGTCTGCGTGTTCTCTGGAACCTTTTGCTGAGTCATTGAGGAAGGATGAGAGTCTGAGAGGGGAACTATTCCAGGCAGCAAGGGCCTGCAGGTCAAAGCTTCCCTGTAACTGATGACATACAAATCTCGAATAACGTGCATCTCTCCTCTGCACTCTGTATTGTATTGTCTCTCTCTCACTCACACACGCACACACAAATATTTAATAATATCCTCTCTGCTTCACTTTCTATCTATCACACACTCGTTCAGACAATAATATGTCATTATCTCTCCCCTGCTGGGCTATCTCCGTACCGCTCTGTCTCACTCACACAAATCTTTAATAAATTGCCCTCTGCTGTACTTTCTCTGGGTAACACACAAATCCTAAATTAACTGTGTCTCCCCGTCCCTCGATGTACTGTGCATCGTGTTGTCTCTCTCTCACACAGGCATATTACTAATTCCCCCTGTGCTGCACTCATACGTACAAATCTTTATCAATGTAATCTCTGCTGCACTTTCTCACTATCGCTCACACACAAATACTTAATACTCTCACCTCTCCTCTTCTCACTCTGTATCACTCTGTCACATACAGAAACTTTTCATAATATACCACCTGCTAGACTCTCTCACTGCTTCAAAGGAAGGAATTTTCCAGTCCCTCGGGATCCGCCCTGAGTCCAGTGATACCTCAAAAAAGATCATTGCTAAAACCTCCCTTAGCTCTTCAGCTTCCTCCTTGAGAACTCTGGTCTGTAGCCCCTCTGGTCCTGGTGATTTATCCACTTTCAGACCGTTCCATTTTTCTAGCACCTTCTCCTTGGTGATGGCTACTATACTTATCTCTTCCCCTGACTCTCTTGAATTTTTGGGATATGATTTGTGTCTTTGCCATGAAGACTGACACAATGTACTTAATCAGTTCCGCTGCCATTTCCTTGTTTCCCACTACAATTTCTCCAGTGTCCACTTATGTCTCTCTCCTGTCCTTTATATATCTGAAGAAACTCTTGCAACCTTTCCTAATATTAACGGCTAGCTTACCCTCATATTTATTCCTGTCCCTCCTGATTTCTTTCTGCATTGCCCTCTGTTGGTCTATGTAGGCTTCCCAATCCTCTGGCTTCATATTACCATTTGCCACATTTTATGTCTTCTCTTTTGCTTTTATACTGTTGCCTCATCCTTCTTTCAGTACGCCTCTTTTTCCTTGGCATGAATGGTTGCTGTGTTTCTCGAATGATCCCCAGATACTCCTGCCATTGCTGTTCCACTGTGTATCCTGTTAGGCTCCTCTCCCAGTCCATTCCGTTCAGCTTCTTCCTCATGCCTCTGGAGTTGCCTTTATTCAACTGTAATACTGTTACATCTGATTCCTCCTTCTCCCTCTTATACTGCAGAGTAAACACAATTATATTATGGTCACTGCCTCCCCAGAGTCCCTTCACCGTAAGCGCCCTTATCAAATCTGCCTCATTGCACAACACTAACTAGGGGGCAGTCAATACTGCCCACTAGGGGGCAATATTGACTGCCCCCTAGTGGGCTCCACCACAAGCTGCTCCAGAAAGCCATCCCGTACACGTTCCACAAATACCTTTTCTCGCAATCTATGACCACCTGTTTTTTCCCAATCCATCTGCATATTGAAATCCCCTATGATCACTGTAACCTTACCTTTCTCACATGCCTTTTCTATCTCTTGCTGTATCTTATGTCCCAAATCCTGATTACTATTTGGAGGCCTGTCGATAACTCCCGTTATGACTTTTTTTTAACCTTTGTGTTTCCTCAAACCTATCCACACAGATTCTACATCATCCAACTGTACTTTGATTAGCGCTATTGACTTAATTTCATTTTTTACTAACAAGGCAACCCAATTCCATCTGCCCAGCTGCCTTTTTGATAGGATGCATATCCCTGGATATTTAGCTCCCAGTGCTGATCCCCTTTCATCCATGTCTACATTGATGTGCCTGCCACACAGTGTATTTAAATCTTTATATTTAGTAAAAGAACTGAGAGTCGGCTTTTACAGAAAATAATATTTGTTTATTGTACACAATTGAGATTAGAACAATAAACTATAGTACAAATTAATTTTAAAAATCTGATAGGGAATTCACTCATTTTCCTGTCCCTCCCTGTTTCGGTTGTCCTGCTCCTCTCGTAACGATATAAAATGATTCGGGAGCCTGTTCTGCCTTTCCTCTCTTTCATGCACAACATCGTTTGGGTTTGTCTTTCTGTATTCAGTCATAACAGGAATGAATGATTTTGTAGGCACAGTGAACCGAGTGTCTTGATTTCCTACAGCATCACTAACAATAAAGTGGCTTTTGAATTGTGTTGACAATAAAATCAATTCAAAACCTATGTTAATGTCAGAGACGCTTCAGAAAATCAAGAACTGTTTGTCCTGCAAAATCAGACCTGAGGCTAATCAAGCTGCTCCCAGTTTTGCTCCAACATTGGGAGAGTTAAGAGGAAAATATCAAGAGGTAAATATTTGCAACAACTGACTAAACACACTCTGAGTTCGAGTCCACTGTATCCACAGAGGTCCAGAACTCAATGCAGTCTGAAATGATCATTGGGGTCTCGCTTCCCTCCATTACAGACATTTACACCACGCGCTGCATCCAAAAAGCTAAGAACATTGTGGAAGACCCCACACACCCCTCACTCAAACGCTTCTCCCACTTGCCATCTGACAGAAGATACCAGGACATACGATCTCTCACAGCCAGACTGTGCAAGTTTCCTTCCCCAAGCCATCAGGCTCCTTAATGATTTGACTCTTTCCAATCTGAAATTTTTACATATTGCTGCTAGAAAAGTGTCTATTATCCATCATTCTTTTGTTCCACTGTAACCTGTGTTTTGCATTTCTTATGCCATGTACGAGTCTGTAGTTTGTGCTGTCCATGGAGCATCCTCTGTACTGGAGGAACACTATCTAGTTTTTACTGGATCAGTTGCATATGGTAGAAATGACAAATAAGAAAGTTACTCTATTCTACTCTACTCTACTGTTACACCAGAGCATGGACAAAGAAACTGAACAGGAAATACGAGAGAGACTGAGAGCTCTTTGCAGCATTTGGTCAAATATAGCTGAGTGAGCGCCTGGGACAGAAGTCAATGGGAATCAAGGGATATATTCTCCACTGGTTAGAGTTATCCATATCACAAAGGGAAATGTTTCTGGTGACCACAAGACTATCATCTCAGCAGTACAACTTTTCCATGGGGGTGCCGTACAATCATCTCCAACATAAACAGGATAGATCCTGTTTATGTTGGAGATGAATCCTGATAAGAGTATAAAGGAAGTAGAAGTATACTTAAGAAGGAAATCAGGAAGGCAAAAAGGGGACATGAGATAGCTTGGGCAAATCGAATTAATGAGAATCCAAAGGATTTTTACAAATATATTAACGAAAAGGGGTAACTCAGGAGAGAATAGGGCCCCTCAAAGGTCAGCAAGGCGACCTTTGTGTGGAGCCACAGAAAATGGGGGAGATACTAAATGAATATTTTGCATCAATATTTACTGTGGAAAAGGATATGGAAGATATAAACTGCAGGGAATAGATGGTGACATCTTGCAAAATGTCCAGATTACTGAGGAGAAAGTACTGGACATCTTGAAACGGTTAAAGGTGGATAAATCCTCAGGATCTGATCAGGAGTACCCGAGAACACTTAGGGAAGCTGGAGAAGTGATCGCTGGACCTATTACTGAGATATTTGTATCATCGATAGTCACTGGTGAGGTGTCAGAAGACTGGAGGTTGGCAAACGTGGTGCCACTATTTAAAAGGGTGGTAAAGACAAGCCAGGGAACAATAGACCGGTGAGCCTGACCTCGGTGGTGGGCAAGTTGTTGGAGGAAATCCTGAGGGACAGGATGTACATGTACTTGGAAAGGCAAGGACTGATTCGGGATAGTCAACATGACTTTGTGCGTGGGAAATCATGTCTCACAAACTTGATTGAGTTTTTTGAAGAAGTAACAAAGATTGATGAGGGCAGAGCAGTAGACGTGATCTATATGGACTTCAGTAAGGCGTTCGACAAGGTTCCCCATGGGAGACTGATTAGCAAGGTTAAAATCTCATGGAATACAAGGAGAACTAACCATTTGGATACAGAACTGGCTCACCAGATAGAAGACAGAGGGTGGTGGTGGAGGATTGTTTTTCAGACTGGAGGCCTGTGACCAGTGGAGTGCCACAAGGATCAGTGCTGTGCCCTCTACTTTTTGTCATTTACATAAATGATTTTTCACGCAGAGGGTGGTCCGTTCATGGAATGAGCTGACAGAGGATGTGTGGAGGTTGGTAAAATTGCCACATTTGAGAGGCATTTGGATGAGCATAAGAGGTACAGTTAGTAAGTTTGCAGATGACACCAAAATTGGAGGTGTAGTGGACAGCGAAGAGAGTTACCGCAGATTACAACAGAATCTGGATCAGATGGGCCAATGGGCTGACAAGTGGCAGATGGAGTTTAATTCAGATAAATGCGAGGTGCTGCATTTTGGGAAAGCAAATCTTAGCAAGACTTATACACTTAATGGTAAGGTCCTAGGGAGTGTTGCTGAACAAAGAGACCTTGGAGTGCACGCTCATAGCTCATTGAAAGTGGAGTCGCAGGTAGATAGGATAGTGAAGAAGGCGTTTGATATGCTTTCCTTTACTGGTCAGAGTATTGAGTACAGGAGTTGGGAGGTCATGTTGTGGCTATACAGGACATTGGTTAGGCCACTGTTGGAATATTGCGTGTAATTCTGGTCTCCTTCCTATCGGAAAGATGTTGCGAAACTTGAAATGGTTCAGAAAAGATTTACAAGGATGTTGCCAGGGTTGGAGGATTTGAGCTACAGTGGGGGGCTGAACAGGCTGGGGCTGTTTTCTCTGGAGCGTCAGAGGCTGAGGGGTGACCTTACAGAAGTTTACAAAATTATGAGGGGCATGGATAGGATAAATGGACAAAGTCTTTTCCCTGGGGTCGGGGAGTCCAGAACTAGAGGGCATCGGTTTAGGGTGAGAGGGGAAAGATATAAACAAGACCTAAGGGGCAACGTTTTCACGCAGAGGGTGGTGCGTTCATGGAATGAGCTGCCAGAGAATGTATGGAGGTTGGTAAAATTTGCAACATTTGAGAGGTATTTGGTTGAGTATATGAATAGGAAGGGTTTGGAGGGATATGGGCCAGGTGCTGGCAGGTGGGACTAGATTGTGTTGGGATGTCTGGTCAGCATCGACGGGTTAGACCGAAGGGTCTGTTTCCATGCTATACATCTCTATGTCTCTTTGACCTCACCACGGCCAGCGCTTGGTTTGGTCAATCATTTTCTATCTACCATGAGACCTGAAGTGTGTGTGTACCCAATCGGTTGCTTTACGTGCAACATAATTTCCAGCTACTCAGACACTGAAGCAATCCGTGACAGCATTCAAAGAAGTTCAGGCTTGGGGTGAAAAGTGACAAGGTGTAGAAAAGTCATAACCCTGCCTGGCAGTGAGCATCCCGAGTAAGAAAGAATCCAAATGATCCCACTTGCTATTCAGATACATTTCCGTTAATCCACTGCTTTCAATATCAAGGAAGCAAGACTTGACCACAAACTGAATTGGACAATTTTAATGAATACTATGAGGAGTAGAGCAGGTGAGGAAGTTCTATGATTTATTTTGCATTTTAGACTTTGCATTCTGATTGCTAAGATTATGCTAAACTATTTGTTTTAATAATGTGCTGACTGCACCATAACAGCAATATAGTTCTGGTGAACCTGATGTCAGTGATAAGTAAGTTACTGGACGGTATGTTGAGGATCAGGATTTACATGCACTTGGAAAAGCAAGGACAGATTAGGGATAGTTAACATGGCTTTTTGTGTGGGAAATGGTCTCTTATTAACTTTTTTGAGATTTTTGAAGAGGTGCCAACGAGGATTGATGAAGCAGAGTAACAGACGTTGTCTACATGTACTTCAGCAAGGTGGGTGACAATGTTCCGTATGGGGTGATGGGGTGTTGAAGGCTGAGGGGTGACCTTAGAGACGTTTATAAAATCATGCGGGGCATTTTTCCCCAAGGTAGGGGAGTCCAAAAGAAGACGCCACAAGTTTAGTTTGAGAGAGGATAGATTTAAAAGGGGCCTGAGGGGCAACCTTTTTTCATGCAGACAATGGTATGTGTGTGGAATGAGTTGCCAGAGGAGATGGTGGAGGAGGGTACAATTACAACATTTGAAAAGCATCTGGATGGGTATATGAATGGGAAGGATTCAGAGGGATATTGACCAAATGCTGGCAAGTGGGACTCGGTTCATCAAAGTTATCTGATGGATGCCAGCCACTTAAACAAAGAGTCTATTTCCGCGCTGTACAACTCCATGACTCTATGAATCTTGATTTGCAATTCTAAGGTAGCAAATATAACTTGGAATATTTGGAGTCAAAGCCAAATCATTTGTGGCTGATTCACTCGATCGAACTTCAGGTCCACCATGGTTCTGTTCATTTCAACAGGCGGGGTTGGCAGAGTTTAATGATTTGGAGATCGGCTTGGCTGGTGGTGAGAAGGGCTCTGCCTGTGAGATCCTTAATGCACGCCCGGACTCTCTCCCGCACGCTGCCCTCGAAACGACTGCGGTGGGGGTGGGGAGGGGGGGCGCAAAACAGTCACACACCTCCTTCTGGAATGTGCCTATGTATAAGAGGTCTGGGGAGGAATGCAGTGCTGTTTGTCGAGGTTCGTCCCGAGCAGCGCCATGACGCGGGAGATCATCGAGACGAAAATCAACTGTGCCGGAAGGATCATCAACTTGTTGAATGACGCTCTCTCGGCAGTCTCCAAAACCTGTTGATCTTCCAACTGAAGGAGTTGACCCCGACTGAGTGTTGCAGACTGGCACATTCCAAGATTCAGGACTACGTGTTGAGGGACGCGCTGAAGCTTGGGGCAGCTGCTGCCAAGGCGCGGTGAGGAAAGACCACTGTGTAATGTCTGCCTACCTAAGCACAGGGGGCCGACACAGTAAGGGGGCTCCGCTGACCCCCCAGCTCAATATGTGGATAGTAATCATACAGACCTGTATATATGAATGATTACTCTGTTTCTGTATGCAAAGAAATGGAATGTTTATGTATGTCTGGCATGACCAATTGTACAGATCAAAATATTTTATGAATAAAGTATATTTTTGAAATAAAAAAAGTCTCAGAGGTGGCGGGGGGAACACTAAAAGGAAACATCAAGAGGTTCTTCATCCTGAAAGGTGTTCAGGAGGCTAGAGAGAGGCAGGGAAAACTGTCCCAGCTCCAGGAAAAATATGCAGAACCTGCTCCTGCTGCAGAAGATGGGGGTCAATGTCACGGAGGACCTCAAGGAGGTGAAAGGCCAGCAAGCCACGGTCTTTGCCTCGGAGGCCTCCAAGATAATCTTCCGTTCCAACGTCCACTCGGTGAAGCAGGACGAGACGTGCTCACGTTTCTTCTTCCAGAAGGTGCTCAGCAGCCTGAAGGAAAATGATGGCTCGATAACGTCATCTCAGGCTGATGTGATGAGGATCAGCAAATCCTTCCATGCCAGTCTGTATGACGCGAAACCAACCGACAGCCTGGCCTCCCAGTCTTTCCTGTCCTCTATCACGGAGGTCTTAGACGACAGAACACGGGAGAGGCTGGACCAGCCGCTGTCTCTGGACGAGCAGACCAAGGCCCTCGAGTCCTTCGAAAAGAATAAAACTCCCAGAAGCGACGGCTTACCGGTCGAGCTCTATTCTGCTCTGTGGGACTTGATTGGCCAGGACCTGCTGGAGGTGTATGTCAGTATGCTTCGGGCAGGTACCATGAGTGAATCCATGAGGAAAGGCATCATCACTCTCATCTACAAGCGGAAGGGGGAGAGTGAGGAACTCAGAAATTGGAGACCAATCTCACTGTTGAATGCGGATTACAAAATTCTGTCAAAGGTAATCGCCAACCGGGTCAGGTCTGCTCTGGGGTTGGTGATTCACCCTAACCAAACCTGTGCTGTACCAGGCAGGAAGATCGCCGAGAGTCTCGCACTCCTCAGGGATACGATCGCCTGCGTGCAGGACAGAGGGTTGGATACCTGCCTGATCAGCCTGGACCGGGAGAAAGCCTTTGACAGGATATCACTCACGTATATGAGAGATGTTCTCTCCAAAATGGGCTTTGGGGAGGGAATCTGCAATGGGATCAGACTGCTCTACACCAACATTGCCAGTGCAGTCTCAATCAATGGGTGGGAATCAGATACCTTCCCAGTCAGATCTGGAGTCAGGCAGGGCTGCCCTCTCTCTCTCCTGCCTTGTTTGTGTGCTGCATAGAGCCTTTTGCCGAGTCCATCAGGAAGGATGCGAGCCTGAGAGGGGTGAATATCCCTGGCAGGGGGAGGCTGCAGGTTAAGGCCTCCCTGTACATGGATGATGTCGCCGTTTTCTGCTCGGATCCTCTGTCCGTGCACAGACTCATGTGCATATGTGACCAGTTCGAACGGGCCTCAGGGGCCAAGGTAAACCGAGGCAAGAGCGAGGCCATGCTCTTTGGGAACTGGGCAGACCAATCCTCAATCCCCTTGACTGTCAGGACAGACCACCTGAAGGTGCTGGTTATTTGTTTTTTGGGGCTGGGGCGTGTGCCAAGACCTGGGAGGAGCGGATCAGGAAAATGAGGCAGAAACTACGCAGATGGGAGCAACGGTCGCTCTCCATCGTGGGAAAAAAACCTGCTAATCAGGTGTGAGGTTCTGTCAGTATCATTATGTGTGGCACGTCCGGCCTATTCCCAGAACCTGTGCCACCGCAGTCACCCGGGCCATCTTCCACTTCATGTGGAGATCAAAGATGGACCGGTCCGAAGAGACACAATGTACAAAGATCTGGGCGATGGGGGGAAAAAACACGCCCAATGCCACCCTCACCTTGTGGTCACCTTTGTGAGTGGCTGCATCAAGCTGTGCGTGGATCCCCAGTACGCAAACACCAAGTCTCATTATGTACTGGGGTTATGTACTACCTATCCCCGGTGTTGCGAAGGATGGGCCTGGCCTCTCTGCCGCGGAACGCTCCGAGTAGTTGGGCCATTCCTTATCACCTGTCCTTCGTGGAGAAATTTATGAAGAAAAACACCTTTGACCTGGCCTCGCTTCCGCGGAACGCTCCGAGTAGTTGGGCCATTCCTTATCACCTGTCCTTCGTGGAGAAATTTATGAAAAAAAACACCTTTGACTACAAGTCCATTAGGAAGTGGTCAGCATGTAATGTCCTTGAGACTCTTCGGGAAAAGGAGAGGGCGGATCCTATCGAGCGGTTCCCTGAGCAGACTGTCAAAGTCATTTGGCAGAATGCCTCATTGACAGAACTTTCCAACAAGCACCAAGACATGGCTTGGCTGGTGGTGAGAAGGGTTCTGTCTGTGAGATCCTTTATGCATGCCCAGACTCTCTGCTGCACCGCACGCTGCACTCGAAGTGGCTGTGGTGGGGGCGAGACTGTCACGCACCTCCTTCTGGAATGTGCCTATACAGAGGAAGTTGAAAAATGTGTTGCTGGAAAAGCGCAGCAGGTCAGACAGCATTAAAGGAGCAGGAGAATCGACGTTTCGGGCATAAGCCACTCCTCAGGAATGAGGAAGGTGTGCGAAGCAGACTTAGATAAAAGAAAGGGAGGAGGGACTTGGGGGAGGGGCGTTGGGAATGCGATAGGTGGAAGGAGGTTAAGGTGAGGGTGATAGGCCGGAGAGGGGGTTGGGGGCGGAGAGGTCGGGAAGAAGATTGCAGGTCAAGAAGGCGGTGCTGAGTCCGAGGGTTGGGACTGAGATAAGGTGGGGGGAGGGGAAATGAAGTAGCTGGAGAAATCTGCATTCATCCCTTATGCAGCAGAAGTCTGGAGAGGAATGCAGTGGTGTTTGTAGAGTTTCGTCCTGAGCAGCGCCGTGACGTGGGACTCCGTGCTCTTCAGCCTATTCCCTGGGACGCACACCGAGACGAACAGCAACCGTGCCTGGAGGATCATCTGTGAAGGATGCTCTCTGGGCGGTCCGAAATCTGTTGATCTTCCAGCTGAAGCAGTTGACCCCGACGGAGTGTTGCAGTCTGGCGCATTCCAAGTTCCAGAACTACGTGTTGAGGGACGCGCTGAAGCTTGGGGCAGCTGCCGACAACGCGCAGTGGGGAAAGACCACCGTGTATCGTCTGCCTGCCTAAGCACAGAGGGCCGACGCAGTAAGGGGGCTCCGCTGACCCCCCAGCTAAATATGTGGATAGTAATCATACATATCTGTACATATGAATGATTACTCTGTCTCGGTATGCAAATAAATGGAATGTTTATATATTTATGGCATGACCAATTGTACAGAACATCAAAATATTTTATGAATAAAGTATACTTTTGAAATAAAAAAAATTCCCTGGGGCAGGCTATTTCGACGTCACCTTCAGGAATGTGAAGAATTGCGAGCAGATCCTGAAGGACTTCAAGGAGAAGTAAGGGGAACCTCTATTCTCCATCTTGTCGGCGGCCCCGTTGTGTGTGCTTCCTGAACAGAGGGGTCGGGTTGTAACAATCCATATGAACAACCCCCATGTCTCAGCAGCGGATGTCCTGACCTTCCTGAGAGGATACGTCCAAGTCGAGGGAGAAAGCACCGATGTGGTCGATCCTTTTGGAATCTGGACCAGCAAAGGACAGGTCAGGGTAACCCTGAGGGTCGATGCCAGTGGGAACATCCTCCATCCACCCTCCAGCTTTGCAATCGGAGGAAGCAGAGGTTACCTGATATACACAGGGCAATAGAAAGTGTGCCGAACCTGTGGGAGGTCAGGCCACATGGTGGCAGATTGTAAGGTGACCGTCTATCGAAACTGCAAACAGGAATGCCACCTGACCAAGGAATGTTAAGAGGCCAAAAACTGTAATCTGTGTGGTGAGACGGGCCACATGTACAAGGCCTGCCCAAGACGAGGGGCCGCCACCTATGCACAGATGGCCGGAGGTGGAAACACGAGCCGTGGACCGCCTAAGACCAGCAAGGTACCACAAAGCAGTACAGGAACGGTGTCTGGAGGCACCCAGAAGGAAGGGCAGGCTATAGCAGAGCAGACGGCAGACAGCGGGAAGGTGCAGCAGCCGATCCAAGCTCTTTCAAGACAGACAGTGGAAATGGAAGAGGAGGGAACAAAGGAGGCAGAGGATTGGATTACTGTCAAATACAGGAAGAGGAAACCTCGCCAGGCCCCCAAAGCCACTCAGCAAAGGGGGAAGCGACACCTACACGACGAGGATACAGCCAGCTCTTCCGATGGTGAGGTCAGGCGCAAGGAGGTCGTCACCAGAAGAAGAGACATAGTGCCGTGGGGAAAAAGGAGGGCAGCACCGCCCAAGCAGGAAAAGACGATCCCTCTGAGGGGATGGGTAAAGACCACCTGGTGAGAACCAAGAGGTACCCACTGGCCCACAGCTCCAGGTAACTGGGAGCAGCGGTCCTATGATAGCCCCGCTGTCAGATGGAGAACTGGACTGTGCGGATCCTCGGCCCGACCTGAAGACACCAGAGCGGGGAAATGGCCCCAGCGTGGAGCCGGACAGCTACCTCAGCCCTGGGAGGGTCCAGCAGTTTGCCGTCACCACGGGAATGCACACAGCTACCCCAGAGAGGCAAGACCAGCAGTAAATGGACACTGGTAACCTCGTAAACTGTTAAAATGGAGATAAGAATTGCCAGCATCAATGTGCATAGCATCAAATCAGCTACGCAATGTGTTTCTACGATGGCCTTCCTTACCAACGTTAAAGATGGAAATGTGTTGCTGGAAAAGCGCAGCAGGTCAGGCAGCATCTAGGGAACAGGAGAATCGACGTTTCGGGCATTAGCCCTTCTTCAGGAATGAGGAAAGTTGGTCCAGCAGGCTAAGATAAAAGATAGGGAGGAGGGACTTGGGGGAGGGGGGTCGGAAATGTGATAGGTGGAAAGAGGTCAAGGTGAGGGTGATAGGTCAGACTGGGGTGGGGGCGGAGAGGTCGGGAAGAAGGTTGCAGATTAGGAAGGCGGTGCTGAATTTGATGGATTTGACTGAGACAGGCTGGGGGGAGGGGAAATGAGGAAACTGGTGAAATCCGAGTTCATCCCTTGTGGTTGGACGGTTCCTAGCCGGAAGATGAGGCGTTCTTCCTCCAACCGTCGTTTCGCTGTGGTCTGACGATGGAGGAGTCCAAAGACCTGCATATCCTTGGTGGAGTGGGAGGGGGAATTGAAATGTTGAGCTACAGGGTGGTTGGGTTGGTTGGTCCGGGTGTCCCAGAGGTGTTCCCTGAAATGCTCCGCAAGTAGGCGGCCCGTCTCCCCAATATAGAGGAGGCCACATCGGGTGCAAAGGATGCAATAGATGATATGTGTGGAGGTACAGGTGAATCTGTGGCGGATATGGAGGGAGGTGAGGGGGGAGGTGTGGGTGCAAGTCTTGCACCTCCTGCGGTTGCAGGGGAAGGTACCGGGAGTGGAGGTTGGGTTGGTGGAGGGTGTGGATCTGACGAGGGAGTCACGGAGGGAGTGGTCTTTGCGGAATGCTGATAGGGGAGGGGAGGGAAATATATCCTTGGTGGTGGGGTCCGTTTGGAGGTGGCGGAAATGGCGGCGGATGATGCGCTGTACATGGAGGTTAGTGGGGTGGTAGGTGAGGACCAGCGTTCTTACCAACGTTAAAGCCAACGTCCTGTTTCTGCAGGAGTGTGGGAAACCGCACCTCAGCAGCTACAGGAGGTGGTCGATCTTGTGGGCCCATGGGCCGTCAGTTTGGTCGGGGGGGGCAACGATAGCCGCGCCTCCGGCCTGGGTATCCTGTTGCGAGGAGGCAACTTCACCATCTCCGAGGTTAACGAGGTGGTGGGCGGGTGCCGCCTCGTCAACGACATCATGTACAGGAATGCTCCCCTGAGACTGATTAATGTGTACGCCCCAGTGGGTAAGAGTGAACGGTTGGCAGTCCTGCAGCAGCTTCCACTGTTGCTGGCTACATCCGGGCCGGTCATTCTGGCCAGAGACTTCAACTGCATCATTGATGCAGATGGACGATCTGCAACATAAGGCAGAAACTGGGCAGATGTAAGCTACGGTCGCTCTCCATCGCGGGAAAAAACCTGGTCATCAGGTGTGAGACACTGTCTTTGCTGTTATACCTGGCACAGGTCTGGCTTATTCCCAGAACCTGTGCCGCAGCAGTCACCCGGGTCATCTTCCAATTTATATGATTTTCAAAGATGGACAGGGTCCGAAGAGACACAATATATAAAGATCTTGGCAACGGGGGAAAACAAATACACCCAATGCCACCCTCACTCTGATGGCCACCTTTGTGAGTGGCTGCATCAAGCTGTGCGTGGATCCCCGGCACGCAAACATCAAGTGTCACTATGTACAGAGGTTCTACCTGTCCCCGGTGTTGTGAAGGATGGGCCTGGCCCCGCTGTCGTGGAACGCTCCGAGTAGATGGACCGTTTTGTATCACCTGTCCTTTGTGGAGAAGTTTATGAAGAAAAACACCTTTGACCACAAGTCCATCAGGAAGTGGTCAGCACGTAGTGTCCTTGAGACCCTTCAGGAAAAGGAGAGGAAGGATCCTATCGAGCAATTCCCTGAGCAGACTATCTAAGTCATTTGGCAGAATGCCTCATCGCCAGAACTTTCCAACAGGCACCAAGACATGGCTTGGCTGGTAGGGAGAAGGGCTCTGCCTGTGAGATCCTTTATGCATGCCCGGACTCTCTGCTGCACCGCACGCTGCCCTAGGAGCGGCTGCGGGGGCGACGAGACTGTTACTCACCTCCTTCTGGAGTGTGCCTATGCAGAAGAAGTCTGGAGAGGAATGCAGTGGTGTTTGTCGAGGTTCGTCCCGAGCAGCGCCATGACGCGGAACTCCATGCTCTATTCCCCGGGACGCACACCAAGACGAACATCAACTGTGCCTGAGGATCATCAACCCTGTGAAGGACGCTCTCGGGCTGGTCCGAAACCTGTTGATCTTCCAGCTGAAGGAGTTGACCCCGACTGAGTGTTGCAGAGTGGCACATTCTAAAGTCGAGAACTACGTGTTGAGGGACGCGCTGAAGCTTAGGGTAGTTGCTGCCAAGGCGCGGTGGGGAAAGACCACGTCTAACATCTGCCTGCCTAAGACGATAAGGGGGCCCACCCAGTCATTTGGGTCCACTGACCTCTCAGAAGAGCTGGATAATAAATGTACAGACTTGTATGTATGAAAAATAAATTTCGATGACTGTATGTAAAGCAATGTAATGTGAGCACAAGAATGGCAGGACTGATTGTATAGAGATCCCAATCATTTTATGAATAAAGTATATTTCTGAAATAAAAAAAGGATGTGTACTGCCTGCAGGATTTCCGTGGGGCAGGCTACTTCGACGTCACCTTCATGAACGTGAAGCAGTGCAAGCAGCTCCTGAAGGTATTCAAGGAGAAGGAAGGGGAGCCTCTGTTGTCCATCGTGTCGGCGATCCCGTTGTGTGTGTTTCCTGCACAGAGGAGTCGGGTTGTCACAATCCATATGTACAACCCCTATGTTCCAGGAGTTGATATCCTGACCTTCCTGGAAAGGTACGTCCAAGTAGAGGGAGAAAGCATCGATGTGGTCGACCCTTTCGGGATCTGGACCAGCAAGCGGCAGGTCATGCTAACCCTGAGGGTCGATGACAACAGGAACATCCTCCACCCACCCTCCAGCTTTGCAATTGGATGGAGCAGACGCTACCTGACACATGCAGGGCAGCCAAAACTGTGCTGAACCTGCGGGAGGTCAGGCCACATGACGTCGGATTGCAAGGTGACCTACTGCAGAAACGGCAAGTTGGAGGGTCACCTGACCAAGGACTGTCAGGAAGCAAGGAGCTGCAACCTCTGCGGAGAGGCGGGGCACATGTGGTAGACCTGCCCCAGACGGGGGAGGCGGCATTTACACACAGATGGCCGAAGGTGGCAATGTGAGCTGTGGACCCCCAAAGACCAGCTAGGTCCACCCAGATGCAAGGAAACGGAGTGTGGTAACACCCAGAAAGAAGAACAGGCTGGAGTGGAGGAGATGGCAGCCAGCGGAGAGACACAGCAGCTGATCCTAGCCCTCGCTGGGCAGATGGAAGCAATGGAAGAAGAGGTAATCGAGAAGGCAGAGGAGTGAATACCTGTAAAAAAACAGGAAAAGAAAATCCTGCCAAGCCCCCAAAGCTTCCCAGCAAAGGGGGGAAACGACAACTGCACGAGGGAGGTATGGCCAGCTCTTCGGATGGTGAAGATGGGCGCAAGGAGGGTCATCGCCAGAAGAGACAGAGCGCCATAGCTGAAGAGGAGGGCATTTCCACCCAACCAGGAAACAACGGACCCCCGAAGTCCACCCCCCACCCAGTGAGAACGAGGGGTACCCACTGCCCCACAGCTACAGCTAATTGAGAGCCGTGATCCTCTGACAGTCCCACTGTCAGAGACAGAACTGGATGGTGCGGACCGTTGCATCGGCTCAATGACACCAGAGCGGGTAAATGACCCCAGTGAGGAGCTGGACAGCTACCTTAGACCTGCGAGTGTCCAGCAGTTCGCACTCACCATGGGGATGCAGTCAGCCACCCCAGAGACAGGACAGTGAAATGGACAATGGTAACCCCATAAACTGGGGGTTAAAGAAGGTTTCTTTGCGATAGTATAACAGGGTGCCCACTCAGTACTTGGGTTCCGCTGAAGCCTCTACTAAATACTAAGAGACTGGATGGTTAATAGACAGAACTGTAAATACGATAACTGTAAATTCGATTAACTCAATCTGTTCTTTGTAATGTTAAGACATGCCATGGATACATATGAACAGCATGACCAATTGTACATATACCAATGATTTATTTCTATGAATAAAGTATACTTTGAAATAAAATTTTTAAAATATTCTGTGCTGTTTGATTTCTTTGCTAGTCACTTCCACGGGATATAGACACGGTCTGATGTGTCCTCCTCCCCAGTACGTCAGCACAATTAGACTAATATCTAAGTTGTTTTCTCTCTGGAAGGATGAAAGAATTAAACTCTCACTCCAGTCCAGTCGAGTCGAGTCGAAAACCCACCACCATCTCCCGCATTAAATAGCGCGCATGCGCAGGTTCAAGCTGTAACCCGCCGCCCCTCCCCGCGGGCTCCTGCACAGTCGGTTAACGCCGCCCCTCCCCGGGATCTCGCGCGCAGTCGGTTAACGCCGCGCCTCCCCGCGAAATCACATGCAGTCGGTTAAAGCCGCGCCTCCCCGCGAGCTCGCGCACAGTCGGTTAATGCCGCACCCCAAGAATCCCTGAGCCTTCACGGCGGGCCTTAGCTCCCTCTTCCCGTTTTGATTGGTCAACAAATCTGTCAATCTCTCTTGAGCCGACCAATAGGAAGTTAGTAACTTTGTTCAGGACGTTCTGCCGGTCTGGACGAGGTCAATCCTGAGGAAAGGGCACTGCACCTGAAACGTTAACTCTGATTTCTCTCCACAGGGGCTGTCAGACTTGCTGAAATTTTGCAGCATTTTCTGTTATTGTTTTTTGGGCCGAAGGGTCTGTTTGCGTGTTATGTTAATTATTTTTGGCATTTTGACCTCACTGACTCCTTCCACCCGATAACGTGTTTGATGTAACCTCCTCCAGCCTGTCTGCACACTAAGCGTCTGTTGACTAAAAACGAACCTGTTTTCTTACCGTCACTGGAAAGATTAAAAAAGCACTCACTTCGCTCTTGCCGAAACCACAGGCCATTTTTCGGTTCCGGGTATAAACAGTGAGCACCGCCAACACTTGGTGACGCGCCGCTCGTTCAAGGCGAGTCCGTAAAACGGCCGCGGGCCTCGAGACTCCGCGAGCGTCCTTCCCCCCCCCCCCCCTTAGGGCGGGCCTTAGCTCCTGTCCAGCTCGGATCGGTCAGAACACCGTCAATCCCGTGTTTCCACCCAATAGGACGTGAGGTCCGCCCAGTGACGCAAAGAGGAATCGCTGGAGAAACTCGGCGGATTTGGGAGCAGCTGGAGAGATGAAGCAAAGGTAACGTTTCAGATTCACTGATAGTAATTAGGCAAAGCTACCAACTTTGTTTTATTTTATGCTTATTATGAAGACAATCAAAGATCTTACTGTCCTGAAAAATCTCTGGACATTTTACATTAACTATTTCAAGCAAGTGATCTAACGATTGGTCACAACTTGTGTATAAGAGCTGGGAATGTGATCTTCCAAGGTGAAGGACAGGTTTATCTTCAGTTATAGAGGGGAGGGGGTACGTCCTAAAAGCAGGAAAGATGGATTGAGAATGATCACATCAGTCATGATCTGATTGAATGCTGGAGGAGACTTGGTGACTGAATCACTTACTTCTGCTGATTTAGAGATGCTGGTGTTGGACTGGGTTGTACAAAGTTAAAAATCACACGACAGGATTAATTGGAAGTACTCTATCTTTTCGAACACCACAACCACCTGATGAAGGAGGAGCGGCGCTCCAAAAGTTAGTGCTTTCAATAAAACGTGTTGGACTCACCTGGTGTTGTGGGATTTTTAACTTACGTCTGCTACTACATCTTGTGGTGTTTATGGTTTTCTTGTGATCCACTGTTCCACTGGAGAAAATCTTCCAGGCTTGGTACGTTCATCAGACAGTTCACTTGATTTGCCTGAGCTATTTCTTTGTTAGAGTCAAAGAAAACTGCAGATACTGGAAACCATGGCAATTGGACAGGAGGCTGGAAGGACACAGCAAGCCGGGCAGTATCAGGAGGTGGAAAAGGCAGCTTTTCAGGTATAACCCTTCTTCAGGGATGGGGGCAGGGTGTTGGGGAAGATGAGCTGCAGATAAAGGGAGGGTGTTGAGACGGGCGGAGTGGGGAAAGTAGTGAGCACAGATGGAGGGTACGGCCTGTTTGGTCGATGGGAGGAATGAATCTAGTCAGTAGCTGGAAGGCAGGCTCGGTCAGAGATATGGAAGGGAGGAGGAGGGTGCTGGAAAAGGAATCGGGGGATGGGCTTGGAAGTTATTTGAAATTAGAGAACTCAATGTTAAGTCCTCCTGGCGTTTGGCTGCCCGGGTGGTAGATGAGGTGCAGTTCCTCCACTTTGCAGTCTGATCCGCTGTGGCAATGGGCGAGGCCAAGGATGGTCAAGCTGGAGATGAAATTGGAAGGCGAATTGTAGTGGGCACTGGTTGGGAGTTCAAGTTGGTCCTTGTTGGCCTGACTGAGAGGCTCGGCGAAACGTGCCTTTCGTTTACATTTGGTATCATTGATACAGAGAAGATCATATCGGGAGCACTGGATACAGGAAACTAGGTTGGAAGAGAGGCAGATGAACCTCTGTCTCATCTGGAAGGACTATTCGGGGCCCTGGATGGAGATGAGGAGTGGGGTAATGTGCCGGCAGGTTTAGCATCTTTTACGGTTGCAGGGTTTCAGGAAAATTCCTCACTCCACTGCTCTAAACATACTTTCCTCTACCCAAAAAGCAACAAAGACAGGGTCTCCCTTGTCCTCACCTTCCACCTCATCACTCACTGTATCCAATACATCATCCTTAAACACTTCCACCAACTCCATCTAGACCCCACCACCAAGAATATCTTCCACTCCGCACCTCTGTCTGCCTTTCACAAGGACCATTCCCTTCGACAATCCTTGGTTTCTGCCACTGTCCCCACGAACACCCCAAATCCCTGGTACGTTCCCCTGCAACAGTCAGAGATGCAAAGTCTGCTGGCACACGACACGCCTCATCTCCATCCAGGGCCCTGAACGGTCCTCCCTGAGACAGAGGTTCACCTACCTCTCGTCCAACCGAGTTTACTGTATCCAGTGCTCCTGATGTGGTCTTCTCTACATTGGTGAGACCAAAAGTAAACTAAGGGCATGTTTCACTGAACATCTCAGCCAGGCCCGAAAGGGCTGATCTGACCTCCCAGTCACCGCTCACTACAATTTCCCCTTCCCATTCCCTCTTTGACATGACCCTCCTCTGTTGCCACAGTGAATCAGACCACAACATCTCATATTCTGCCTCCAGCCTTAAGGACTCAGCATTGAGTTCTCCAACTTCAAATGACCTCCTTTCACCTCTCCTGACTCTCTTTCCAGCCATTCCTCCTCGCATTCCTTCTTCTGACTGACCTTTCCTTCTGCTGGTTGCGAATCCTATCAGATCGAATGGATTGGTTGGAGAGGCAGGTAGAGGCAATGAAGACTTTACAAGAGCAAGGGGATGTGATGGATGGCAGTTATAGGAAGGGATGGCAGTTATATTCAGTCACACAAATGGGTTAACTCCAGGAAAAGTAAGAGAAGGAGGCAGGTAGTGCAGGAGTCTTCTGTGGCTATCCTCATTTCCAACAAGTATGCTGTTTTGGAAAATGTCTGGGATGATGGACACTCAGTGGTACGTAACAGGATCAGCCAAGATTCTGGTATTGAGACTGGCTCTATGTAATGAGACACGTGTTAGGTTCCAAGCGATCAATTGTGTTAGGGGACTGTCTAGTCCGACATACAGACAGACGTTTCTGTGGCCAGCAGCGAAAAATCAGAATGGTGTGTTGCTTCCCTGGTGCCAGGATCAAGGATGTCTCAGAGACGGTGCAGAATGTTCTCAAGGAGGAGAGGGACCAGCAGGAAGTCATTTTACACATTGGAACCAATGACGTATGAAGGCAAAAGGTTGAGATTCTGAAGGTAAATTACAGAGAGTTAGGCAGGAAATAAAAAAGGAGGTTCTCGAGAGTAGTAATATCTGGATTTCTCCTGGTGCTACGAGCTAGTGAGGGCAGGAATAGAAAGATAGAGCAGATGAATGCATGGCAGAGGAGCTGGTGTTCAGGAGAAGGATTCACATTTTTGGATCATTGGAATCTCTTTTGGGGTCGAAGTGATCTGTATGGATTGCACCTAAATTGGAAGGGGACTAATATACTCGCAGAGAGATTTGCTAGAGCTGCTCGGGAGGAAGGGGACTAATGTACTGACAGCGAGATTTGCTCGAGCTGCTCAAGAGGATTTAAACTAGTAAGGTGGGTGGGTGGGACTCAGGGAGTTTGTGAGGGAAGATGTCAATCTGAGATTGGTACAGTTGAGAACAAGGGCAAATCAAACAGTCAGGAAAGACAGGAACAAAGCAGAGAACAAGGTAGAACTGATAACTTAAACTGCATTTATTTCAATGCAAGAGGACTAACCGGGAAGGCAGATGAACTCGGGGAATAGTTAGGAACATGGGACTGGGATATCATAGCAATTAGAGAAACGTGACTCAGGGATGGACAGGATTGGCAGCTTAATGTTCCAGGATACAAATGCTACAGGTAGGACAGAAAGGGAGACGAGAGGAGGGGGAGTGGCGTTTTTGATAAGGGACACATTACAGCTGTACTTAGGCAGGATATTGCCGGAAATACACCCAGGGAGGTTATTTGGGTGGAACTGAGAAATAAGAAAGGGATGATCACCTTATTGGTTTTGTATTATTGACCCCCTAATAGTCAGAGGGAAATTGAAAAACAAAGTTGTAAGGAGATCTCAGTTAACGGAAGAATAATAGAGTGGTTCTGGGAGGGGATTTCACTTTCCAAACATGGACTGGGACTGCCATAGTATTAATGGTTTAGATGGAGATGAGTTTGTTAAATGTGCACAAGAACATTTTCTGATTCAGTATGTCGATGTACCTACTAGAGAAGTTGCAAACCTTGATCTACTCTTGGGAAATAAAACAGGGCAAATGACTGAGGTGTCAATGGGGGATCACTTTGGGGCCAGCGACCATAATTTTATTAGTTTTAAAATAGTAATGGAAAAGGATAGATCAGAACTACAAGTTGAAGTTCTAAATTGGAGAAAGGCCAATTTTCACGCTATTAGGAAAAAGTTTCAAAAGCTGATTGGGGACAGATATTTGCAGGTAAAGGGAAGGCTGGAAAATAGGAAGCCTTCAGAAATGCAATAATGAAAATGCAGAGAAATATATTCCTGTTAGGGTGAAACGAAAGGCTGGTGGGGAAAGGGAATGCTGGATGACGGAAGAAATTGAGGGTTTGCTTAAGAAAAAGAAGGAAGCATATGCTGTGGTTCTGTTCGCCGAGCTGGAAGTTTTTGTTGCAAACGTTTCGTCCCCTGTCGAGGTGACATCCTCAGTGCTTGGGAGCCTCCTGTGAATCGCTTCTGTGGTGTTGCCATGCTTTTAGGAATTCCCTGGCTATTCTTTGTTTCGCTTGCCCTGTAATGGTAGTGTTGTCCCAGTCAAATTCATGTTGCTTGTCGTCTACGCGTGTGGCTACTAGGGATAGCTGGTCGTGTCGTTTCGTGGCTAGTTGATGTTCGTGGATGCGGATCGTTAGCTGTCTTCCTGTTTGTCCTATATAGTATTTTGTGCAGTCCTTGCATGGGATTTTGGCACTCATCCACAAACTCCATCAACAAACACATCGACCTGGATCCAATATACCGGCCACTGCAGCGGACAGCTGAAACTGACAACCGGAAGCGGCCGGGGCAGGCCACTATAAATGCCGGAGGAAACACCACAGAAGCGCTTCAAAGGAGGCTCCCAAGCACTGAGGATGTCACCTAGACAGGGGACGAAACGTTTGCAACAAAAACTTCCAGCTCGGCGAACAGAACCAGAGCAACGAGCACCCGAGCTACAAATCTTCTCACAAACTTTGAAGGAAACATATGTAAGGTATAGACAGGATAGATCGAGTGAATCCTTAGAAGTCTATAAATTCAGTAGGAGTATACTTAAGAGAGAAATCAGGAGGGCAAAAAGGAGACATGAGATAATTTTGGCAAATAGAGTTAACGAAAATCCAAATTAAAAATGCATCAAGTACAAATGGTAATGAGTGAGAGATTAGAGCGCCTCAAAGATCAGCAAGGCGACCTCTGTGTGGAGCCGCAAGAGTTGGGGGAGATACTAAACGAGTATTTTGCATCAGTATTTACTGTGGAAAAGGACATGAAAAATATAAAATGTAGAGAAATAGATGGTGACATCTTGAGAAATGTCCATATTACAGAGGAGAAAGTGCTGGATGTCTTGAAACGCATAAAAGTGGATAAATCCCCAGGACCCGAACAGGTGTACCCTAGAACTCTGTGGGAATCTAAGGTGGTGATTGGGGGGCCTCTTGCTAAGATATTTGTATCATTAATAGTCACAGGTGAGACTGGAGGTTGGCTAACACTTTGCCACTATTTAAGAATGGTGGTAAGGACAAGCCAGGGAATTGTAAACCAGTGAGGCTGACGTCGATGGTGGGCAGGTTGTTGGAGAGAATCCTGAGGGACATGATGTGCATGTATTTGGGAAGGCAAGGACAGATTAGGAATGGCTTTGTGCATGGGAAATAGTGTTTCACAACATTGATGGAGTTTTCTGAAGAAGTAACAAAGTGGATTGATGAGGGCAGAGTGGCAGATGTGATCTATACGGATTTCAGTCAGCATTTGACAAGGTTCCGCATGGGATCCTGGCGAGCAAGGTTGGATCTCATGGAATACAGGGAGAACTAGCCATTTGAAAACAGAACTGGCTCAAACTTGGAAGACAGAGCGTGGTGGTGGAGGGTTGTCTTTCAAACTGGAGGCCTATGACCAGTGGAGTGCCAAAAGGATCGATGCTGGGTGCACTACTTTTCATCATTAATATACATGATTTGGACGTGAGCATCAGAGGTATAGTTAGTAAGTTTGCTGATGACACCAAAATTGGTGGTGTAGTGGACAGCGAAGAAGTTTTCCTCAGATTATAACAGGATCTTGATCAGATGGGCCAATGGGCTGAGATGTGGCAGATGGAGTTTAATTTAGAGAAATATGAGGTGCTGTATTTAGGAAAAGCAATTCATAGCAGGACTTATACACTTAATGGTAAGGTCCTAGGGAGTGTTGCTGAACAAAGAGACCTTGGAGTGCAAGTTCATAGCTCGTTAAAAGTGGAGTCGCAAATCAATAGGATAATGAAGAAGGCATTTGGTCAGAGTACTGAGTACAGGAGTTGGGAGGTCATGTTGCAGGACATTGGTTAGGCCACTGTTGGAAAATTGCAAGTATATTCTGGTCTCCTTACTATTGGAAAGATGTTGTGAAACTTGACGTGGTTCAGAAAGGATTTACAAGGATGTTGCCAGGGTTGGAGTATTTTAGCTGTAGGTAGAGGTTGAATAGGCTAGAGCTGTTAAACCTGGACCGTCAGAGGCTGAGGGGTGACCATATAAAGGTTTACAAAATCATGAAAGGTATGGATAGGATAAATAGACAAAGCCTTTTCCCTGGGGTGGGAGAGTCCAGAATGAGAGGGCATAGGTTTAGGGTGAGAGGGGAAATATATAAAAGAGACCTAAGATGCGACTTTCCCACTCAGAGTATGGAATGAGCTGCCAGAGGAAGTGGTAGAGGCTAACACAATTGCAACATTTAAATGTCATCTGGATGGGTATATGAATAGGAAGTGTTTGGAGGGATTTGATCCAGGTGCTGGCAGGTGGTATTAGATTGGTTTGGGATATCTGGTCGGCATGGACAAGTTGGACCGAAGGATCTATTTCCGTGCCATTCGTCTCTATGACTCTATGACAAAAGAGTTAAGGATTAAAATGTATTATTATTAACAATAGAGACATTTAGTTGAAATCATAAAGCAGTAACCATTTTAAAGCAAATAACGTGTTAATCAAGGAGATATATTGGAGTCATAATCAAAGAGCCTTAGCAAGTTTAGGCCTTTTTGGCTAGAATCATTGGGAAGGAACACACAGTGTCTGTGATCTGAACAAGCTGTGATTTGTACTATACTAACAATGGAACTGTAAAAATATAGCTTCATTCCTTTTTATAAGCCTGGCATTATATCATAACTGCGCTTGTTACAAAAGTGAATAAGTCATGTATAGGCTTTCTCATGGTTTTTGTTATAAAAGACTGTAATTTGGATAAGTTTGGAGATGCGTCCTATATTTGATTATAGTACCTCTCTCCATGTGTGATTAAATAAAGTTTGGTTTTGGACAATTCAAATACTTGTCTGAGTCTTGTTTCGCGTAGGTAATACATTGATAGGGGGAGTGGAAGACACATGAAGTACCTTTCTCATTGATTCTGTGGCCAGGGGATATCTGCAAGCTGGGAACTTGCTGTGCATTACAGTAGTCAGTCAAAACGACAGTTAGTCTCTGCACCATGTCCTTCAGCCTAGGGGCTGTGAGTCTGCGAGGGGAGGGGAAGAGACAATGGCCATGCCCTGAAATTCCTGAGCGGAAGAGTGGTTAAAAAGGAGGTGCCAGGAGAGCCTGAGAGAGGAGGGAGTGTTTTACGGTTTTTTTTTAGTGGAGAAGAGGGAGGGGTTGTGGTAGGAGAGACAGATGGAGGAGGGGCAGCACAAGAGGCAGGGTGTGAGACAGAGCAGAGGAGCAGTGTCAACAGGAAGGGTAGTCAATTATGCCATTTGGGCAAATCCTGAGGAGCTGGACAGGACATGGGCCATTTAAGTATGGGGGGAATGTTGTGGTAGTGCAGGCGTAACTGGCTGAAGGAACTCCCTCTCTGATGTAAAACTTTGGTAATTCTGGCACGAGGATCTTGCTGTCAGTCACAGGCCAGTCAATCCACACAGACTTATTTACCTCTGCCCCAGAGAATGGGGCTCAGTGCAGTATTGGGGTCAGCAAAATATTTGGGGTGCACCTTTGGTGAGAAAACTATTTGTGGAAACTGCCTAAGTTTGGGAGCAGAGTGAAATGAGGAATAAAATATTTTTGAGGGGTTACAAAATATGGTGGGCACTTTCATATTTGAAATGGAGAAAAGGATGAGGAGAAAAGGAGGGCGAGGGAGAAAGAGAGACGGAGTAAGAGAGAGAGAGATGAAGAGTGGGGATGGAGAAAGGTGGGGGAGAAAGAGACAAGGGGAGTGAGAGAAGAACAGAGAGAGATAAGGGGAACAGTCAGACGGAAACAAACACAAGTTTACACATGGACAGACTGAAGGAGTTATACTCAGTATTCCGGTTGGTCCCAGCACCCTCGATGGTTTCTCATACTCACTGTCTCCCATGAGGGACATCCCTGTCTCAGGGGTTTGCTTCAGCCTGAGAATATCTCCACGTATCTCTGTTTCTGTGTATGTCTGTGTCTCTGCCCAATTGGGGTCTCTATTGTTTTGGAGTGAAACCTGTCTGTCTGTCTATCCATCTATCCATCTATCCGTCTATCTGTCTGTCTGTCTATCTGTCTGTCTATCTGTCTGTCTATCTGTCTGTCTATCTGTCTGTCTATCTGTCTGTCTATCTGTCTGTCTATCTGTCTGTCTGTCTGTCTGTCTATCTGTCTAATCTATCTAATCTATCTAATCTATCTAATCTATCTAATCTATCTAATCTATCTAATCTATCTAATCTATCTAATCTATCTAATCTATCTAATCTATCTAATCTATCTAATCTATCTAATCTATCTAATCTATCAATCATTCATTCCATCGTCTGTTTAAAGAGATACAACGCCACTCTCTGTTGGACTCCCCATGTCACTGCACAGGCTGCAGTTTATTTTGGTGGGAGTGGGGGGAGCATCAAAGTCTTTTAATGTCACACATTGCACATTTGTTTCCATCTTCAAAGAATGTCTTTAACAGAGCAGTTTTGCCCCATCCCTTATGATGTTGTCCCTGAGATATGAGGAAAATGAGATGAACATGCCCAGTGTTAGTCGCATCCCCTCTACCTTTGAATTCTTTCTCACTTTGAATTTGTGAGAGAACATCAGAATACATTGTAAGTTGCAGGTAGTGCAATAAAATTCACGCTGTCTACTTATGAAACGGTTCACTCCGAGGTGTCTGGATATAGTTGCAGTAGAAACATTATATTTAATGTGCATAATGTTAGGAATACTGTTCAAAGACAAATCATTTCCACGTTGCAGAGGAAGCACGACATTTCTCCACTATGTTACACATGAGAGACCTCTTTTCACACCAGCATTGTGTAGTTATATGTGTTTGTGTGTTGCTCTGCGTTGATGGTGCTGTCAGTTTGGATGGTTTGGTGAGCTGTTTCTCTCCCCCTCTCCCTCTCTGGATCCTTGAGGGTTTTCATCCCCTACCACCTGCTGTGCAGTGGTGTTGGGAAGTCAGCAGAGCACTTTCAACACAAGGGAGCTTGATGGCACTATTTTGACTCTTCACCCTATGACAGGAAATTTCTGATTAGACTACATTGGAGTAACTACCCATTGTAATTGGGCAGCTTAATGCCTAAAAATAGGAAACCTGTCGAACTGGATTAAAATTAGCTAAAACACCTGGGACCTATGAGAGCAAAAAAGCCAACAATGCTCAAAAAAATCAGTTTTTATAGACAATGGAACTGCAACAGGTTTGGCTAAAACTTGAGACAGGGAGAGGTACAAGTTGTTTTCAATTTCTCTTCCATGTTAAACCGACAAAGACCAGCTTTTTATACTTAAAAATATATCAATAGTTGACAGAAATTATCACTAGACTTTTGTCATTCATTAGGCCAATACATTGAATTTTGATCTGTGTTGTCCTTTTTTTAACAGATATTTTAATTCACCTTTTCTTACAAAACCATAAAAAGAAAGATAAATTACATCACCAGCAAACATTACTCTATATACATATGACAACAGAAAAATGAGAAACAAAAACCCACAACAGCAACAGCAACACAACCAAAACACAACTACACCCATGTGCAAAACAGAAAAATCAATAAAGGTATTTAATGAATAAATAAACAAGCAAAACAGCTCAGCACAACAAAATATTGCCTCTCAACCACACAAAATATTCCAGAGTCTTCTTTCAAGGGCATCAAGTACACAAAATCAGAACGCCATGGCTATACAAAAGCCCAAGTTAAAATGGCAGATAAATCTGCATCTTAGCAGTCCAGAAAGGGGTGCCATATCCAATAAAAAGTTTCTGTTTTCCGATGAAAAGGTCCAAGAGATATGTTCCATAATAAGCCTATGCGAACTCAAAAGCCTGATGGGGGGAGTTCTGAAACCCAATACATTAAAATATCTTTCCTAGCACACAAAGTGAGGATATTAGAAAGTTTTTTCTCCCCATGAGCATCCATAGAGAGTATACTGGGTAGTCCCATGAGAAGCGAAATAGGGGCCCATCTTAACCTCAGCCCTCAAGACCCTCTCTATGACCTCTGCCACAGATCTCCAATGTGCACGGAGCCTGTGGCACACCATAAATAATGTGTGAGAGTACCGATGTTTACATTACACTTCCGACAAAAGGGGGATGCTCCCATCTTAAACTTTGAGAGACGGTCTTGAGCCAAATGGACCCTATGCAAAATCTTTAACTGCATGGCATGGGTCCTATTACAAGTCAAGTTCTGCTCGCATTCTCACAAATATTCCCCCATGCTACCATAGAAAACTCAACCCCTAATTCCCTCTCCCAAACCTCGCAAAGCTGCTTATCGTCTTCTGAAGGATCGTTCCCCAGCGTAAAGCGTACTAATAAAGAGAGTACTTTTAGCATAAAGTTCCCTCTTCTCTATAATAGATCTGCAGCAGATGGACAAGAACGTGATTCCTTTCTGAATAAAATCCCTGACCTGAAAAAAAGTGAAAAAGCGCTTTGCTAACTCGATTATGTTTACAAATTATTTGGTCAAACGATATTATTATTTCACCTTCAAATAAATCAGCCAAACATGAGCGTCCCCAAGCTTCCTAGAGCTTAAATCCAGGGTGCATTAACCCCTGTTGAAAACCCAGCATATCCACTCTAGGGGTAAGAAATGGCGTTTTGTACATATTACCCTCCTTCTGCCGCATTCTCCTCCATGCCTTAACAGTATTAATAACAATCAGATTACGGAAAAATTCCATGACCGTCTTCATTTTATCCAAGCATAAAAGGCTGATGAGGGTACATTTTGACAGGGAGGTGTCAATATCTAGCCACATTGATGATGGGTCTTCACAGGCCCAATCACGAACAAACGATAGAAGAGAATTTAGTTGGTATCTTCTAATATCTGGGAAAACCACTACCCCCAACAGATAAGACAACTGTAGTTTAGTCAACTTGATAAGAAGCCGACTATGGCACCAAATAAAAGAGGCAAGTCCTCTTTTTAAAGTGGAAATTGTGTTAACGAAATTTGTTAAAATTCTTTGGTAGAGTAACATATGCTGTGAACAACAGAACCTTTTGGTGTAACGTGCTTGGATTTTCAGAAGGCATTTGACAAGGTTTCATACATATGGTTATTGCACAAAGTAGGAGGTCGCCGTGTAAGGGGTAACATGAGAGTATAGAGATAAGGTTGGCGGCCAGAGAGAAAACATAGAGTATGCACAAATGTGTTTTTTTCAGCCTGGCGGGATGTGACAAGTGGGGTCCCACAGGTGTCACTGCTTGAGCCCTCAACTGTTTTACAATTTGTCATAGAATCATAGGGATGTACAGCATGGAAACAGACCCTTCGGTCGAACCCGTCCATGCCGAACAGATATCCCAACCCAATCTGGTCCCACCAGCCAGCTACCGGCCCATACCCCTCTAAACACTTCCTATTCATATACCCTTCCAAATGCCTCTTAAATGTTGCAATTGTACCAGCCTCTACCATTTGCTCTGCCAGCTCATTCCATACACATACCACTCTCTGTGTGAAAACGTTGCCCCGTAGGTCTCTTTTATATCTTTCCCCTCTCACGCTAAATCTACGTCCAAGGAGCGATGAACCTGCACTCCAAGGTCTCTTTGTTCAGCAACACTCCCTAGGACCTTACCATTAAGTGTGTACGTCCTGCTAAGATTTGCTTTCACAAAATGCAGCATTTCACATTTATCTGAATTAAACTCCATCTGCCATTTCTCTGCCCACCTGGTCAATATACTGTTGTAATCTGAGGTAACCCTCTTCGCTGTCCATTACACCTCCAATTTTGCTGTCATTTGCAAACTTACTAACTGTAACTCTAATGCTCAGATCCATATCATTTATGTAAATGACAAAAAAGTAGAGGATCCAGCACCGATCCTTGTGACACTCCACTGGTCACAGGCCTCCAATCTGAAAAAGAACCATCCACCACCACCCTCTGTCTTCTACCTTTGAGCCAGTTCTGTATACAAATGGCTAGTTCTCCATGTATTCCCTGAGATCTCCCCTTGCTAATAAGTCTCCCATGGGGAACCTTGCCAAACGACTTACTGAAGTCTATATGGATCACATCTACCGCTCTGCCCTCATCAATCCTCTTTGTTACTTCCTCAAAAACTCACTCAAGTTTGTGAGACATGATTTCTCATGCACAAAGCCATGTTGATTATTCCTAATCAGTCCTTGCCTTTCCAAATACATGTACATCCTGTCCCTCAGCATTCCCTCCAACAACGTGCCTACCAACCAGTTCAGCTTCATTGGTCTATAGTTCCCTGGCTTGTCCTAACCAATCTTCTTAAACAATGGCACCACGTTAGCCAACCTCCAGTCTTCCTGCATCTCACCTGTGACTATCGATGATACAAATATCTCAGCAGGAGGCCCAGCAATCACTTCTCTAGCTTCCCACAGAGTTCTAGGGTACACCTTATCAGTTCCTGGGGATTTATCCATCTTTATGCGTTTCAAGACATCCAACAATTCCTCCTCTGTTATTTGTGCATTTTGCATGGTGTCACTATCTATTTCCCTACAGTCTATGTCTTCCATATCCTTTTCCATAATAAATACTGATGCAAAATACTCGTTTAATATCTCCCCCATTTTCTGCGGCTCCACACAAAGGCCGCCTTACTGGTCTTTGAGGGGCCTATTCTCTCCCTAGTTACCCTTTTCTCCTTAACGTATTTGTAAAAACCCTTTGGATTCTACTTAATTCTATATGCCAAAGCTATCTCGTGTCCCCTTTTGCCCTCCTGATTTCCCACTTTTGTATACTCCTCCTGCCTTTATACTTTTCTAAGGATTCACTCGATCTATCCTGTCTATACCTTACATAAGATTCCTTCTTTTTCTTAAATAAACCTTCAATTTCTTTAGTCATCCAGCATTTCCGATACCTACCAGCCTTTCCCTTCACCCTAACAGTAATATACTTTCTCTGGATTCTCGTTATCTTGTTTCTGAAGGCTTCCCATTTTCCAGCCATCCCTTTACCTGTGAATATCTGCCCCCAATCAGCTTTCAAAAGTTCTTTCCTAATACCATCAACATTGGCCTTTCTCCAATTTAGAACTTCAACTTTTCCATCACTATTTTAAATCTAATAGAATTATGGTCGCTAGCCCCAAAGTGCTCTCTCACTGACACCTCAGTCACCTGCCCTGCCTTATTTCCCAAGTTTTGCACCTTCTCTAGGAGGTACATCCACATACTGAATCAAAAACATTTCTTGTACACACTTAACAATTCCTCTCCATCTAAACCCTTAACACCATGGCAGTCCCAGTCTATGCTTGGAAAGTTAAAATCCCCTCCCAGAACCACCCTATTATTCTTCCGTTAACTGAGGTCTCCTTACAAATTTGTTTCTAAATTTCTCTCTGACTATTAGGAGGTGTAAAATACAATCCCAATAAGTCGTACTGATTTCGTTGAGACAAAAAAAAGGCACGGCAACTAAGTTTATAGATGACACAGATTACATAGTTAGGAAAGTTTATTGTTAATATGATATCCAAAGTATGCAGCCAGATATGGATAGATAAAGTGACTGGCAGATGGAGTATAATGTTAGAAATGTGAAGTTGTTCACTTTGATAAAAAGAATAAAAAGCAAAGTATTATTTTCTTAAATGGCGAAAAACGACAGAATCCCACGGTTTAGAGAAATCTAAGGCACCAAGGGCATCAATCTCAAATCATGAGCAACAGTTACAGCAAATGATTAAGATGGCTAATGGAATGCTCTCCTTTATTACAGAAATAATTGAACATAAACGTAATAATGTTATTTTTCAGTTCCGTTAGTCTTTCGGGGGAGTTTTACTCGGCTGATAAGCTGGAATGAATGGGTTGCCTTATGAGGAAAGACTGGACAGGCTGGACCTGTTTACACTGGAGTTTATAGGACCTTAAATGGTCTTGAAAGGTAGACATGAAAAAATACTTTTGTGTGAGTCCCGAATTAATAGATGCTGCATTGAAAGTCAGGGTTGATGTTTTTTAAGAGAGGTGAGGAGTTGCTTTTCACTGAAGAGTAAAGTTGGAAGCAGAAAAGCTAGGTAAAGGAATTGGATGGAAATGTTGGGAGTGTCAAACCTGATGGGTTTGACAGGGACTGCAATGCAGAAAGGATCCTGAAGGTTTAGGAAGTGGTCATTTGAAATAAAAGACAGAGCCTGTAACTGACGACCTTGAATGCAATGTGGTATCTGGATCGGTATATGAATGGAAAGGGCTTGGAGGGATATGGGTCAAATGTTGGTAAATGGCACTGGATCGATTTGGGATACCTGGTCGGCATGGATGTTTCTGTGCTGTACTACTCTATGACCCTATGACTCGGGCATGGTAGACCAACGAGGGAAGTTCGGGATTCAGGGTGAGCTTGCCGGTTGGACACAACATTGGCTTTATGTCGGAGTCAAATTGTTGTTTTTGGTACTGGAGGTCTGTGACCAGTGGTGTTCAACAAGGATCGGTACTAGATCCACTTTCATTTGTCATTTACATAAATGATTTGGATAAGAACATCTGAAGCATGGTTAGTAAGTTTGCAGTTAAGGTTAAAATTGTTTGGCATGAGTGAAGAATGTTCCCAAAGATTACAAAGAGATCTTTATCAATTGGGTCAATGGGCTAAAGAGTGGCAGAATGAGTTTAAATTGGTTAAAAGTGAGGTGTTGCATTTTAGACACAAGGAAGGACAGGATTTATACAATTAATGGTAATGCCCTTGTGTATTGTTGTATAACAGAGAGACCTTCAGCCTGGACCAGGAGAAAGCCTTTTACAGGATATTACTCACGTATATGAGAGATGTTCTCTGCAAAATGGGCGTTGGGGAGGGAATCTGCAATTGGATCAGACTGCTCTACACCAACATTATCAGTGCAGTCTCAATCAATGGGTGGGAATCAGATAGCTTCCCAGTCAGATCTGGAGTCAGGCAGGGCTGCCCGCTCTCTCCTGCCTTGTTTGTATGCTGCATAGAGCCATTTGCCAAGTCCATCAGGAAGGATGCGAGCCTGAGAGATGTGACTGTTCCTGGCAGCGGGGGCCTGCAGGTTAAAGCCTCCCTGTACATGGATGACGTCGCCATTTTCTGCTCGGATCCGCTGTTCGTGCACAGACTCATGTGCATATGTGACCAGTTCGAATGGGCCTCGGGGGCCAAGGTAAATCGAGGCAAAAGCGAGGCCATGCACTTTGGGAACTGGGCCGACCAATCCTCGATCCCCTACACAGTCAGGACCGACCACCTGAAGGTGCTGGGTGTTTGGTTCTGGGGAGCTGGGACATGTGCCAAGTCTTGGGAGGAGCGTATCAGCAAAGTGAGGCAGAAACCGTGCATATGGAAGCTGTGGTCGCTCTCCATCGCGGGAAAAAAACCTGGTCATCAGGTGTGAGGCACTGTAATTGCTGTTATATGTGGCACAGGTCTGGTCTATTCCCAGAACCTGTGCCACTGCAGTCATCCGGGACATCTTCGAATTTATATGGAGATCAAAGATGGACCAGAGCCAAAGGGACTCGATGTATAAAAATCTGGACAACGGGGTGGGGGGGAAATACATCCAATGCCACCCTCACCCTGATGGCCACCCTTGTGTGTGACTGCATCAATCTCTGTGTGGATCCCCAGTATGCAAATACCGAGTGTAACTATGTAATGAGGTTCTACCTGTCCCCGGGGTTGCAAGGGATGGGCCCGAGCCCCGCTGCCACGGAACGCTCCAAGTAGTTGGACCGTTCTGTATCACCTGTCCTTCGTGGAGAGGTTTATGAAGAAAAACACCTTTGAGCACAAGTCCATCAGGAAGTGGTCACCACGTAGTGTCCTTGAGACCCTTCAGGAAAAGGAGAGGGCAGATCCTCTCGAGCGGTTCCCTGAGCAGACTGTCAAAGTCATTTGGCAGAATGCCTCATCGCCAGAACTTTCCAACAAGCACCAAGACATGGCTTGGCTGGTGGTGAGAAGGGCTCTGCCTGTGAGATCCTTCATGCACGTCCGGACTCTCAGTTGCACCGCATGCTGCCCTCGGAGTGGCTGCGGGGGCGACGAGACTGTCACACACGTCCTTCTGGAATGTGCTTATGCAGAAGACGTCTGGAGAGGAATGCAGTGGTGTTTGTCGAGGTTCGTCCTGAACAGTGCCGGTCTGTTCCCCGGGACGCACACCGAGACGAACATCAACTGTGCGTGGAGGAGCATCAACTCGGTGAAGGACGCTCTCTGGGCGGTCCGAAACCTGTGCATCTTCCAGCTGAAGGAGTTGTCCCTGACTGAGTGTTGCAGACTGGCACATTTCAAGGTCCAGGACTACATGTTGAGCAATGCGCTGAAGCTCAGGGCAGCTGCCGCCAAGGCGCAGTGGGGAAAGACCACCGTGTAACATCTGCCTGCCTCAGAAGAACAGGGGGTCCATGCAGTCATTTGGGCTCCGCTGACGCTTCAGCTAAATATATGGATATATGATTGATAAATATACAGACCTGTATGTACAAATGATAAATTCTGTTCTCTATATGCAAATGTTTACAAATGTATGGCATGACCAACTGTACAGATCATCAAATTATTTTATGAATAAAGTTTATTTTTGAAATAAAAAGAAGAGAGACTTCGGAGTTCAGATACATAATTCTTTGAAATTTGCATCACAGGTAGACAGGATGATTAAGAAGACATCTTGCATACTTTCTTTCATTGCTCAGACCTTTGAGTATAGCACTTGGGAGATGCCCTATTGAGGTTGTACAGGATGTTCGTGAGGCGTCTTTTGGATTAATGTGTCCATTTATGGCCACCCTGTTCTAGGTAGGATATTATTAAACTGCAAATGGTTTCAGAAAATGTTGCTGGGAATGTAGGGTTTGAGATTGGAAAGGCTAGGACATTTCTCACTGGAGCATTGGGGATGGAAGGGTGATCTTATTGAGGTTCATACAACCATGAAGGGCACAGACAAGGTGAATGACAAGGATCTTTTCCCTATGTTGGGGGAGTTCAAAGGTTGAGGTTATAGTTTTAAGGTGAATGGAGAAAGACGTAAAAAGGACATGATGGGCAATTTTATTAACACAGCGAATGGTTTGTGTACGGAATGAACTGCCCGGAAAAGTGGTGGATGCAGGTACAGTTACAACGTTAAAAACAGCAATCTCGGTTTGTTTAATATATCCATTAGTTGTCTGACACTATGATCAATTGCTATAAATTCTGTGTCCTATGATCCTGCCCTACTAGCTACCTGATGAAGGAACAGTGTTCCAAAGGTTCTAACTGCAAATAAGCCTGTGGGATAATAACTTGGTGTCGTGTGAGTTTTAGCATTTAAAAACCATTTGGATAAGTTCTTGAATAGGTACAGTTTGGAGGGTAGGACGAGTTTAGTTTGGGATTATAGTTGGCATAGACTGGTAGGAGCGAAGGTTTTGTTTCCAGGCTTTATGACTTTATGACACTATAATATAACATAGGCAGTCGAAAGGTGGGTTCGTCTCTGCACATGCTCACTTTACCCTTGATCCCAAGGGCTGGGACATGGCGTGGGGCAAGGATATTGTAGATGGACAGAGATACAGAGGGCCCTTTACATGCAGTGGGTGTGTAATGGAGAAATTACCGGGGGGGGGTGCAGTTCAGTGGAGATGAAGCTACACAGGGCAGGACAATTAGACAGTGGCCATGGAGATGGGCAAAGGTGCTCAATTTAGGAGACCGCAAAATGGGAACGGACAGATTCAGGACCAAAAGACAGTAATATGGACAGAAACCCAAAGAGAAAATGCTGGAAAATGTCAGCAGGTCTGGCAGCATCTGTAAGGAGATAAAAGAGCTGACGTTTCGAGTCTAACTGACCCTTTGTCAAAACTAAAAAAAGGGAGAAATCGGGAGGTATTTATACCAGGCTGAGGGAAGGTGAGTCATGGCTCCAGAATCAAAGGTAACAATAAAAAGAAGACAATGACAGTGCATAGAGAGATGATAGGTTGATTAGGAGCTGTGAATGACCAAGGCTGAAGCCAGTGCTATGTGACAAAATAAGTGGGGATGGGGGGGAATGGGTGAAGCAGAGGCAAAAAGGAAAACAGGGTAGAAGGGTAGCAAACGGGGAAGAGGAGAGGAAAAAGGTGATGAGAGAGTGAGGAGCAAGAGAAAGAGAGACAATCAAGAAATAAGAGGTACAGAACAGTGAAAAAAAATTTAAAAAGGGAATAAAATAAATGAAATAAAGTTACGGAGCAGAATGAAAACAGAGGGGTCGAGATGGGATAATCATCTGAAGTTGTTGAATACAATGTTGAGACCGGCAGGCTGTATCGTGCCCAGTCAGAAGATGACAGGCTGTTCCTCCAGTTCGTGTTGAGCTTCACTGCCATGACAGATGGTGGAACTTGTTATGACACAGGGTAACCGAAATTAAGCAAACTGTCTTACCTATGTTTTATTTGAATGGTAACATTTTATTTAAAGACCTAGCACACTAATCTCAAAGCGTTTAAACCGACTGGGCATTTTTCGCACCGTAAATCTAATCAAATCTGTCCAAATCTCAGACAACATCTACCTAAACCTATTCAAACCATATATCCAAGACCCAAACTGTTCAAATCATGACAACGAGTCTCCAAAATCTTATGACATGAAGTCTGCAAATTTAAAACCGACACAAAGAAAAAGTTCACTTTACACCATAACCTGTTTAATCTTGAGCGTCAAAGAATTATCCCAGATTTCACTATTTACAGTAAAAATGAATAATTTATTCATTTAAGTCCAAACAAGAACATTGGACAGAAACTCTAATGTTTCTTAAACCTTTCGTTTACCTCCCAACTCTACAATACTGGTCTGATAAAAAAAAAACACCCAATTAAGATTTAGAAAAATACTTCTTATTTCAAAACCAAGCAACACTTGGTTCTTCTCTGCATTTTGTTTTCGTTTCTTCTTTGGGATTCTGCTTTAAGATCTTTCATAGATTAAGGGACCTTTCAGAGAGCAGGTGTGCGAGCAGTCTGTATTGTTCTGTTTTTTGTTAGTGCTCTTTGCTGCTCAGGAAAACGGTTCGAAATGTCTGACACTTATACCCTCGAGGCATCGGAACATTTAATTGGTTTAGTGCTGTCAAAGCATTTTCTTTTTCAAAAAAATGATTGGATTTTGATAACTTGGGGCATAATTTAAATTGATTGGCTACGTTTGAATTTGCTGTGTACAAAGGCAACACATCTGCAGCTATCTGGTTCAATCCACTGTTTCAATTTAAAATCATTCAGAACACTTTGTGCCAGCAGTAATTTTAGCTCCCTTAAAGGTTCGGTAAACATCTACAACTTCATAACAAACTTTAACTTTTAAAAATCTGGATTCAGAGTGTATTAATGACCATGAATCCATTGACGATTGTTGTTCTTTACGGAAGGAACCTGCCATCCGTACCTGGTCTGGCCAACATGTGACTCCAGACCGAAAGCAATGTGGACAATTCTTAACTGCTCTCTGGGTAATTAGAGATGGACAATAAATGCTGGCCTTGACAGCAATGCCCTCATCCTGTGAATGAATAAAAGAAACAGATGGAGACAAAGAGAGAGAGCAAAAGTGAGAAAAAGAAAGAGAATGTGAAAGAATATAGTTGAAGGTGGAATGAAGAGGTAAGAGAGAAAAAGACAAAATAGAGAGACTGTCAGTAAGCGAGTGAAAGATGGGGAATCATAAAACGCCTACAGTGTGGAAACGGCCGTTTGACCCAACAACTCCATACCGACCCTCTGAAGAGTATCCCACCCAGGACCATTCTCCTATCTAGTGCACCTAACCGACACATCCCTAAACACTATGGCATAATTTAGCACGGTCAATTCACATCTTTGGACTGTGGGAGGAAACCAGAGCACCCAAAGGAAACCCACACAGACACGGGCTGAATGTGTACCTACCACACAGTCACCCGAGGATGGAATTAAACCCAGGTCCCTGGTGCTGTGCGGAAGCAGTGCTAACGTTTGAGACATCATGACACCGAAGTGTGAGACTGGAGGAGGAAAATTCAGACAGGTAAACAGGAGTTAAGGAAAGACATGGCGAGATTAAAGTGATGATACTCACCATTTAGGTCGAGCCCAATTCTCTCGATGTTGTTCACACTCCCTCTTTGTCACTGGGGACAGACCCTACTCTGGGCGGCTTGCTTTAGAAGGACTGTTTCGGTGAAGGGGTGAGGTTAAATGTTTGTGTTTTCAAACTGATCAAATTCCTTTTGTCTTTGGGTTTTCCTATTGATCAATTTTAAAAACCTCTCAACTTGCGATTGCCAAGAATCAAATCCAAGTCACCTGCTCACAACACAGCTATACTCAACAAAATAGCATCATCATTGTCCACTTTAATACAACACAATCCGCAAACACACTGAAAAAGACCTTTATTCCTGACAAATTAAACAGAGTTGATTTTGATTCACTGAAGATGATACTAGGTCAGGTACTAATAACCTGCATGAAGAGGTGGGTGTTAAGGAACATTTTAAAAAGGTAAAGGAACTGTGTCATTGTGAGAGTGCAGAGAGGCAGTTCAGGAGTCTCTCTGTTTTGGCTTGGATTCTCCCACGACTGCATCATCTGGTTCATGGAAAGAAAGGAATAAAAAAATGGAATGATATCAGTGAATTAAATGGAAACAACGTAAATTATTGTTGAAAATAAATTTGCAATCAGAAGACATAGAATCTTTATCGGATATTATTTAATCTTTATAAAAAAAACTTGTCGAAAAGAAAATGTCCAGATGTGTGGACCAAAGAATTCAGTGAGGAAGAGCGGACAGAATCCTATAGATGCGTTTCCCACTCTGGCCTGCAGTGAACGATGATCCTTTTCCTGCAGCTCATTTAGATTTGTATCTGGTTCATTTACTTAGGACTGATTGTTTCAGATGAATGGAGCTTTTATGTTGATCTAATTCCTCCTCTGTATTTTCATTTGTTCTTCAGCTTTCTACTAACTTGCTCATTACAAACAGCACTTTACAGTGGTTTTGGTTTTCCTGGTTCTTTTATGTTGCTGCTGTTCCTCTTCCTTTTGGTTCATTCCTCATGTGGACTCCTTGTTCCATTATCTGCTGCAGCTAATGTTGGCTCTCAATTGCTTGGATTTATTCATCAATTGAATTATTTTTATAACAGGATATTTCACTGCATACTTTAACTGGTCTCTGAAATTTCTCTGTGTCACCACATAAATAAATGCATTTGTGCAGCAACTGAGGTTCCGCAGCATATACGCAATTTGTGTAAAGAGACGGAAAGCAGGTTCTTTCAAGGAATAACCAGCATTAAAGAAATATAAAATATACAAACCAGAGAAGGATGAAGCTGGCAGATATGACAAAGAGTAAAATCATAGAATTCTTTCTGCTTTTTGTCTCTGGGTCATTCTGTATTTTTCTCTGACCCCTCAGTTCCTTACGCACCTTAATGCCCTCGAAGACGTGTCTGACAGTCAGAATGTTGATAAAGAGAATAAAAGTGAATGGGAACATTGGTGTTAAAAAAGTCTCAAAATATTTAAAACTTGACCACCGACGGTCAGAAAAATAGCTGGATCTGATACAACAGTACCATGGAATATTGTTGATGATCTTTCCAGGTATACATACAAAGTAGTTGGGAACATTCTTTAAATAAAAGAAAATAAAGATTGTTGCTAGAACCTTCCTTGCAGTTTTCTCTGTGCAATACCTAAGTTTCTTCTGATGAAAACAAATGGCAACAAATCGATCGAAGGAAAAAGCAACAGTGGACCACACAGAACAATCAATGGACAAGCGGTTCAGGGCAAAGATAACACTACAAACAGGAGTGATGTCCAGGAAACACAGTGGATAATAATAAGAGCGAAATCCAGAAGGATGATACAAAACACAATGAAAAATAGATCAGACATTGCCATGACCACCAGATAGTGAGTGCTACATGTAGAAAGACCACACTTGCCCCAAGCCAGGGCTGCAATCATCACTAGACTAACTGTAAGAGAGTGAAATGAAAAAAAAAAGAGATTTGAAATTACTGATCAAACATTCTCCTTTGCTGAGCCCAGACTGTACATACTGGCACAAAGATAGTTGTCGTCCCATGTCATATGAAGTTTAACAAATATGAACCACAGCAACAAACTCACTATAAATGAATCATTTGCACCTTTAAAACGCGTAGGGAAGAACATGAGCAGCATATTGCCCACAGAAACAGGTCATAGACTCAATTTGTTTTGAGATTGACAGCATTTGATTTCCCCTGTTTTGTAGATTACTTGGATTGGCTGGAGTTTCCCATCAGACCACAACATACATGCAACAACACCTGGGATCAGTAAAACAAAGGACAGGAGACACCCACATGGACATTGATTACAAAATTTCTATATTCGGTTTTGGAGAGTCCACAGTTCAGATTGCCCCCAGAGTTGTATATCCACACTGTATGAACAACAGTACAGGACATTTAATCACTAGGAATGGATGTCCTCCGCAAATAATAGGGCATTAGTCCCTCCTTTGTGCACAGGATTAAATATCCTGACAGGCTGAACCATGTAGGTAGTCAGCAGTGAATCCAATCATCATGTGCCAGGTCGGATACCCACTGCAATCCTTAGAACTTCAATATTTGATGCAGACTGCCCTGCTTGTCCAAGACCGTACACCACAGGCTCCATCTAGAAATCAGACTATCTGTGATGAAGCAAATCTTCCAACAAGATTTCAGGGTTCATACTGCCAAGTTCCTCTCCTAAGCCCTCTCCTTGTAAACTGATTTCCCCATCCCACATTTGGAGCTATGTGGAGGAGGAATCCCCATAGTTTAAACAGCATTCTCAATTGTACCATAGCCTTGCATGATACATGAGTAAAAGCACAAAGAAATTAATAGCCAAAGACAAAATAATGATCCCAAATGAAGGCACATGAGATAATCTTCACAGAGACCATTACTGTTTGGGGAACATCAAAGGGTAACAGCAACAAAGGGCAGGGTGGGAATTATCCTGTTGGACAAAGTTGTTTGATCTTCTGTGGGAGAGCTGGTGCCAGAACATTCTGGATCCCAGCGTTTATTCTGTGAAACTCTGCACCACAGTAACATGTATCATTTTTAAAATGGCACAATCACACAATTCAGCAATAAATGTCATAATTGGAACCCTGTGTTTAACACCCCTCTCTGTGACTTGTCCTCACAAATCATGCCCCTGCACATCCACTGACTGGTGACATCACACAAGATGGTCAAACCATTCTGTACTGACCCTTGCTTATCATTCCTAATGACCTGCTCATCCCACTCATTGATCATGTTGTACCTGATCTCCCATTTGAAGCAACCTCCCTTTAAAAGATCCACCAACACAATCCTATCACATTAAGGATTGGAAAACACCAGGTGTCACTGAGAAGTGGGTTATTTCAAGTCCCATCTGACCGATAGCAGGATTTGTACTCCAACAGAGGGAGAGTGGACATGCTCGAGACTTTCGAGACCATCCAGCGCCGGTGCTCAGCAAAACCCTATCAGTGTGGCCTCAGGGCAAACCCATTCTGCACAGTATAGAGAAACAGACAATGCTGCACATTACTGAGGAACCTCCTAATCAAACAAGTATTTTCTTTGAACTCAGGAAGTGAGAACGCTGTCACATGGCATCGGTATTTGCTTTGCTGAATGGAAATATTTTGTCGGTATCAAAAAGGATGATTTCCTGCAGACATCTACATCTGCTAAAGCTGTTACAAGACTTACCAGGAACACCAACAATGACAAGGATGTGATCATACATTATATCGATCTTTTCCCTTAGAAGATGCATTTTGTTGTTTGTGAGACAACCTCTCCATTCCTGCTGCTGGCAATCTGTCAGAGTTGGAGCGTTCTTTTGGAGGTGGAGCTGACACAGTACCAGAGACGTTATTTTGTATTGTGTGGTATCTCCACGGGGAAACTGTGATTGCATCTTCATTTTTAAATATCATTTTAAACGAACTGATTACAATAGGTTTATTTTAATGATGTGACATTATTGTGATTTATATTTGTATTTGAATACACCAAGGACTGGATTAATCTGATCCTTTTAGGTCTCAAGTGTAGTTTTAATTCGTATTCAACAACAATACTTGCATTATTTCACTTAACGTCAGTCCTATCCATACCTAAATATCCTTTGACATTATTTTCAGTGATGACCTTCTCTTTGATGAGGTTATTCAATCATTCAGTACCTTATGTTGTAGAGCTCCTTGAGAGCTGTTCTACTACACAGTGTTAAGCCACTGCTTTGCTCATTTATTCAGTTATACAACGCATTTGGGAAATCCTATCTGTGAATGAGTACTCTAGTACTGAACCTGAAGCTGATACTGACCACGCCAACATCGGTGGAACTCCCACTCAGTCACATTTTCTCAAAACAAAGAACAAAATAAAACCATAACCTTAAGTTTGAAGTCATTAATCAATAGCCTTGAATGTTCTTGCAGTGCCTCATCCAAAGATTTTATAAAGTTCTTGAGGATTTCTACCTAAATTACCGTCCCCAGGCATTGCAGGTTAGGCTTCCACCATCCTCTGGGTGGCATGTCCACGCTGGACCATCAGCCTTTTTCCTTCAAATTATGCCACATTGTTATTGATCCTTCGACTAACGGAACAATTGCTTTCTACTCAGCCTGTTCACGTCCGTCTCAGTTTTACATGCCCTGAGCTCTGCGGAAGAAAGCAGCCTGTGGTTATCCAGCCGCCCCTTCACAGATAAATTGCTGCAACCCAAGCATCATTCTGATGAATTTCCTTTACTATTCCTCGAGTGTAATCCCTTCCTCCCTATGGTGTAGTGACCTGAACTGCACACAATACTCCAACTGTGGCCTAACCAAAGGCCTGTACAGCTACAACAGAATCTCCCTGCTCATATAATCTCTGCCTTGTCTGTTAAATGATTGTGTCCTGTATGCCTTCTTACCTATCCTGTCCCGCTGCATTCAGGAATCTGTTAAAAAGTACCTCAAGATCTTTCTGTTCCTTTGAGTTTCCTTGTGCTTGTAACGGTAATTCTCCTGCTCCTCACGTGCTACCTAACCTGCCTGACCAGGTAACTGTGAGAGTCAGTGGGGTTAGTTTGGATATTGGTGGCCATTCCAACCCAAGAAATAGAAACAGTGATGTCAACGGAGGGAACGGAGAAGTCAAAGAGTCATGGTGTGTTTGTTGGTGGTGTGCTTTTCCAGCACCAAACTTTCAACTCTGATATCCAGTATCTGCAGTCCTCACTTTCTCCTAACTGAGTACTTCTTTGTCTTGTAACTTCTGCCAAAACACATCACCTCTTGTTTATCAGCGTTACATTTCATTCATCACTCATCTGCCCATGAGGCCAATCTGCCTATTTCTATCTGTAACCTCAGACTTTTGTTTATTTACCACTAATGACCCGGTCAATATTTGTGTCGTCTGTAAACTTTTCACTCCCACATTTCCACCCTGTTTCCTGCACAGACTCGATTCCATTCTCCCAGTTCCTCCATCTCCATCGCATTTGTTCTGATGAGGCCAGCTTCGATATGTGAGACTCTGAAATGTCCACCTTCCTACTCAACCGAGGATTCTCCAGCTCCTTTATTGCCTGGTCCAACCTATCCCCTGCACTTCAGTCCTCACACCCATGTTTCCTGCAACAGAGGTGGGGTTCCCATTGTCCTCAAATACTATCCCATCAGCAACCATGTCCACAGGATTATTAGCCAGTGAGATGTACCAGCAAAGATATAATCCCCTTCCTTCCCTTGTCAGCTTTCTGGAGGGACCATTCCCTCCAGAAACTCTCATCCACTCTCCCTTCATTCCCAAACCACAATCCCACCAGCAGCCTGATGGAACCTTCCCCTGCAACCACCAAAGGTGTAATATCTGCCCATTTACCTTCTCCTTCCTCAGTATCCAACCGCTCAAACACATCTTCCAGGTGAAGCAACACTTTACGTGCACTTCAATCAGTCTATTGCATTTGCTGCTCACATTGCAGTCTCATCCACATGGGGGAAACTAAGTGTAGACTGGGTGGCATCTTTGCAGAACACCTGCATTCTGTCCACAAAAAAGAACCTGAGCTTCCAGCTGCCCGCCACTTTAACACACCATCCTGTTCCCTGGCCAACATCTCTATCTCAGTCTTACTGCAGTGCTCCAGTGAAGCTCAGTGCAGACTGGAAGAACAACACCACATTTTCTGTTTGGGTCCCTGTAGCCCTTCAGACTCAATTTCAATTACAATAACTTTAAGGACTGAACCCCCACATGAGGCCTTGTCATTGCATAGTTGGTTATTACATACAACCCATTGTTAGCTACTAACAGTCTCCAATTACAGCTATTCACACTCCTGGCCAGATTTTTACCCAATGTTTTCTCTGTCCAACTGTTGTTCTCTCTCTCTTTGGGCTCTACCCCAACATATTGTTTCAGCCTTTCACCCTCCTCCACCTTATCTTCTAGAATTAGAAATAGATTATCATTTATTGTCAAATGTACTCAAGTACAAAAGTACAGGAGCTCAGTGAAAATGTTTCCAATATCACCTGTTATAGAGCCATCTAAGATACTAGTATCTAGGTGCAACTCTTAGATACTGTTACGAAGTCAAAACAATGTATGGTCACTTTAAGGTAGAACGTGTTTTCTGAATTTAGCGTATAGTAACAGCTGCCAGTATACAGAACAGCTAAGAGACAGGCTGTGCCAAAATAGAAACATGCAACAATTGGATGGGAAATGGATCCCTGTGTTTTGGTTGCTGTTGGAATTTAACGAATTAAATTAAATTATGCCCTGGATACCACTACACAATTGAAATTGAATTTTAAGTATTGACAACATTAGGCCAATGAGAGGGTAAGAAGTTGATGGAATATAAACTTTGAATATTATTCAGAGGAGCTGCCAGAAGAAATAAATATTTTGGTCCCAAAGGAAATCTCCAAAGGCACGAGCTATCAAATATAACTTTTCCAGGAAAAACAGTAAGGAGTAAGAAGACAACCGAGACAGAAGACAGCAGAATGGGAAGGTCAGAGGGAAGGGGCAGGTTCAGAAGGCCGGCAGGAAGACAGCAGAATGGGAAGTTCAGAGGGAAGGGACAGGTTCAGAAGGCCGGCAGGAAGACAACAGAATGGGAAGGTCAGAGGGAAGCGACAGGTTCAGAAGGCCGGCAGGAAGAGAACAGAAGAGACTGTTTGGACTGAATCCTAAGGTGAAAATGGAGACTGCAGCAGGTTAGTACAGAGGAGAAATGGGTGGAAGTGCACCAGATTGTGTTTCTAGTAGCATACAGGCAGGAAGTATCACAGGTCACACCCGAATTGCCAGTAGGAGGTTATCTAGGTGTGAGGAAGACTCAGGCTAAGGAACAAAATCACTTCCAATGGCCTGGACTGCTTTAGCGTGCGGTTGAATTTTGCTTTACCTGCAAAATATGCCAGAGGCTATGAAAGCCACAGGAGAAACAATTGTTAGTTCCTGATCCACAGAGCGAGGAAGCAAATCTCGATAATGCAGATTTTGGTGTCCTCAAAATGTATTAAATAACAAAGAAGTCCTTGAAGAATGGAATAGGACAGAAAGCTATCTGTCTCAGGAAATGTTTGGTGCAGCAGTTTGAGAACATATGCGGGAATAGATTAGGGAGGACTAAACATATTGTACAATAAGGCCATGTATGAATTGCAGTTTCCATAAAACAATAGCCCTGCAGACTTAATCTCTCAAATCAACACAAGTCCAGAAGGAAGTGAATGCAAAGCTCAGTGAAGACATCATCGCATCGAGTCAGAGTGGAGTTCACTGATCATATTCATTCCTAAACCTGACGGACTGAAATTTACCTGTACTTCCCCACACATTAACTACTCTATCCTTTGGTCTCCTCTACATCAGGAAGACAGGACGCCAACTTGCAGATCGTTTCAGAGAACATCTCTGGTACACCCGCACTAAGCCAACCCCACCACCACATGGCCAAATATTTAACTCGCCCTCCCACTCCACCAAGGACATTCAAGTCCTGGGCCTCCTCCATCGCCAAACCCTCACCACCTAATGTCTCGAGGAAGAATGTCTCACCTTCCGCCTTGGAACCATGCAACCACACAGGATCAATGTGGATTTCACTAGTTTCCTCATTTCCCCTCCTCCCAACTTATTCCACTCCCATGCCTCCAAATTAGCACCACTCCGTTGTCTAGTCCTGTCTGTCCATCTTACTTCCTTCCTTCCCACCCATCCAATTCACCTTCCTTCCGACCATCATTTCGAACCGCACCATCATCTACCTTTCGCAATCTTATCTACCATCCCAGCAGCAACCACTCCCTCCCATTTATCTGTCAGCTGCCTGGCCCACAAGCCTCATTCCTGATGAAGAGCGCTTGCTTGAAACGTCAATTCTCCTGCTCCTCCGAAGCTGCCTGAACAGCTGTGCTTTTCCAGCACCACATCCATAGACTCATAGAGAGTATTGTGAGACTGAAAGAAAGACACCGTTGTGAATAGACTTTATTACATATTTTTTCAACAACCAAGAAATGTGTATATGAGCAAACAAGGCCTGTTTGAGGGCACTGTTTAAGAAAGGTGAGGCGGGTGATGTGTTGGGGAGAGAAGGCGGGGATCAAATCAATTAGAAATGGAGGGGAAATAAAGTAATCTATACTCCACAGTGTATACTTTTTGTTAAAGGTTTCAGTAGCATTGGTGGACACCAGGTACACCTTCTCCAGAGAAACTCAAGCTTAATCATGACGGTGGAAGAGGAACAGGCAGTCAGCAGAGATGACCCTTTCCGTGGCCCTCTGTGTTGACCTGTTAATGGCCAGCCTGAACAGGCCCAGGAGCAGACCCACATGGAGCTTCTCCAATCTGTTCACACCCCTCCACCCCGGGTGCCCAAAATCAGGAACGTGGGGTCGAAGTGAAACCAAAGACACAAAGAATTTTCAAATAACTAAAGACGAATGCAAACGCTCACAATCAGTACACACATGCTCCATGGACTCCACACAGCATCAAAAAATAAACAGTTGATCTGGAAATCCGTAAGCTACAGCAATATTAGGCTATATGGGACTGCTGTGTGCAACACATTCCATCCCAGGTTCTCGAGAGATACAGGGAGAAAGGCCATTTGGAGAACCCTACACTGGGGATCCCTGCCGCCCAGTGGAAAATAACCATACCAAGACCTGTCCAGGTGGCGGACAGGAACGTTGAGTTGGATGGTGTACGAAAGCAGTCAATACAAGTACCGCCTCTTCATGAGGTGAAAAGTCACACAGCCCATATTCCAGAGGTAGCTCAGGTTGTGGGGTACAGGCACCGAGAATCAGTGAAAACCTACAGAGCGGAAGCAGACCACTGGGCCCACGCTGAGCGTCTGAAGAGCATCCCAACCATTCCCACCTCGTACCCGAGCCCTGTAACCTTGCATTTCCCATGGCTAACCCATCTTACCTGCATATCCCTGGGTCTTATGCGTACTTCCATACAGCCTATCCACTACCCTGCGCATCTTACAATTTTGGGAGGAAACCGAAACACCCGGAGGAAACCCAGGCAGAGACAGAGAGAATGTGCAAACTTCACACATACGACCACCTGAGGGTGGCATCGAACCTGGGTCCCGAGCACTGTGAGGCAGCAGTGCTCACCACCGAGCCAGCATGTCATCCAAGGAAGGTTTAGGATACGTTGCGGCCAACGTGAAACTCTGCCCAACAGGGATACATGCATATGGGATTCCACCACATACCTCAGTATCCTCCAACTGATGCGTGGTGTCAGGTCTGGTCATCGCCGTTGTTGGTGTCGGATGGCAGTGGCCCTGAGCTGGGTGCCTATCGCCGCCCTACTAGCCAATTCCTGCAGTAGCATCCAGTCCAGTCTCCTATCACCTAGCACGTCCCTGACTCTGGTCATCCCCGCACCAATGGCTCTCCCCTCCACCAGCTACTGCATCCCTCGATGTTGAAGGTGAAGATTCTTGAGCAATGGATCCCTGATGATAGTTGCTACTCCTGACAGTAGAAAGAATCAGCGTGAATCAGCCATGTCCCAGCGATTGGTCAGGTCCTGGGAAAAGACATGCAGCGTCCTGAGGGAGAGCTGAAACCCTCACAGCCAATAAGACCCAGGAGCTGTGTGCTGTGATTCAGCTCGGGTACATGACGGTAACAATGTATCACTCAGGAGCCACATCGAGGAGGAGGCTCGATGTAAAGGTATCACTGCAGGCTCTGAAGGTGTAACATCACCAACTGGGTGCGGGGGTTGGGGGGGGGGGGCAACGACTCAGAAAACACCTTTATTTCCATGGCAACTCAGCCCAGGTTCAGAGAGCAGCAGCAGAGCTCAGCGAAATATCCACTCACACCAATTATGTAATTAATTAATGTGAGAGGCACTTGCGAAAGTTGTTGTTACTGCAAAAATCACAAGCCGGAATCTTGAGGGTGTATACCAAGAAATAACTAACGGTAAAGGGAGGTGGTCGATTGGTAGAGACAGATGTATTGACATGACCGGTGCAATTGTCACACACATAGGGAGTTAGTATGAACAAAATAACCAAATAAGACCCAGTGTTGCATCAGCAAATGTAATAAGACCCAGCTATCAAGGGGAGGGGGATTGCACGTCAACAACAACAGGCCACAGACAGATGTGGTAAACCGATTAGATTAGCAGCCACACAGAGCAATACAACTGTCACATATGACGCAAACGGTCAGAAGTGTGCTTACTTTGTGGTCACCCGGGCTTGCAAGAACGTATGAATAAAGACTGCTTCGGAATTTGACTCGGACTGAAATTACTGAACAGTGAGCTTCGTTTCTCGCAACTTGGGGCTCGTATCCGGGATCCTGTCCCAACACCGGCGGGGTAGGTACCGTCGACAGCTTGAAAGACACATCCCGTTCCCTTTTCGAACAGTCCTGTGTTTTTTGACGGTGGTCCCCCTCACGGTAGACTGACCAGAATCCATAGGGAGTCATTCTGAACCAGGAAAGAGTTAAGTGGTAATACTTGAACGGTAGGTACAGGGAGACGTTGAGCCAGGCAACCCCATGCACGGACTAAGGTAAGAAAATTGACTTGTAAGTACTGCCTTGGTGGCTGGGATTGAGTTCTGGTAGTTAAAGAGGGACTAACGAAGGAACTCAATATGGGCTGTGCCGAGAATAAAGAAAAAACCTCCGGGAAAAAAGAAAATGGAAATGGAGGCGGGGTCCCTGACAACAAAGCTCCAGAGAGTCTGTTGGGCAGGATGTTGTGGAATTGGAAAAATAATACTTGTACAAGGGAAAAAGATGATGAAATATTGTTGCTTTGTCTGGAATAAGGAATCCATTCTTCGTCCCGCCGTCTTTTGGCCAAAGTACGGGTCGGACAAAGACTGGGTTTGTAAATATTTGAATTTATATGTCGACGGACAAAAGCCTTTCAATCAGGAGGGATCAGATTATGCTTCGTGTCAGAAGGGCCAGTAGCTGAAGGGCTACTGAGGGTACACTTCGTAACTAAATCATGGCCAGACATCCAGGAAAAAAATCAACAGATAGAGGGGTGAGGCGAGAAGCCTCGAGAGGAGTTGTTGTGGAAGCTCAGAAAGTGTTTGTGAGCTATGGTGTGTGTGTGTGTGTGTGAGAGAGAGAGAGAGAGAGAGAGAAGAATTGTACAGCTAATAGAAAGTTTAACCCTTTGTGATGCGATTTGAATGCACATTTGATCGATGGTGATTGAATGTTTGTGCTTTGTTCCCTGGAGCTGGAGATTCGGGACTGTTTTGAATCTGATATCTATTATGGACATTTAACATTATTTTTGTGAAGGTTAAGGATTTTACAGATTATGAAATAAAATGTTAACTCCTGTTCTTTTTTACAGGTCATGACTGCCTTACTATCAATTTCTAACTGATCTCTTTTATCCTTGCATAGAAGCCAACCTTACTCGATTTCAATTCAGCTTAATACGGAGGAAAACAACATCATAACCTTTTTCTGTGTTTTAGGCTCATTTGTTTCCACTCAATTTTAAGATTGATGTGTTTTATTGATGATTATGATGTGCAAGCCGTAGCTTTATTCAGAAAATCCCCTCCCTCAATGACAGTTGAAGTTTCAGTTAAATAAAAAAAAATCCTATGGTTAATATCTGTGACCTTGGATTCGGCCATTATTCATGCATTAGAAGGTTTTTTTTAACTTGAATAGACAAATTCTTTTCGGGCAGGTCCTGTTATTTCACGACCTATAGCATTGTAATTGAGCAATGACTGGTCAGGAATACTTAAGTAAAGTAATTGTGGATTTAAATTAAAGGACTAAAACCGGTTAATTATAGTGAATTTCAAAGTTGGGAACTGTATGCATTTTGCATTTTAAATATTAAACATTGAATAAATGAATTTATAATATATAAATATATTTACAAGTAAGATTCCAAAATGTACAATTAGGAACAGGCTTTAACGTTGGACAAGCATAAATTGATATATTGGTTAAATGAGGTTAAAATGAAAATAAAGTCAAGGAGATCAACTACAGAAGGGAAGGGAATCATGCAATAGGAAGTTTTTAAAATGTTTTAGTTACTTGTTTCGTTTCTGAATTACAGATAATGACTTTATGTATACAATATATATATAAATAATAATTGATATTTATAATAAATCAATTGTATTAGCCTGAATCAATATTAATTGGCAGGATTTCTTCACACATTCTCAGTGACCTGTCTTATTGATTCATAACTAATTTAAAACAAGACTGCATTCATTCATTGTTAATTAAAGAATGGAAAGTTGCATTACTGGCCAGAGTGTGTGCAGGCAGTGGCAGCAACAGCCTTATTGGTAGAGGAGAGTCAGAAACTTGCTTTTGCGGGAGCCTTATTAGTCAGCACCCCACATCAGGTACGGACCATATTAAATTAGAAATCAGGACGATGGCTCACAGGCTCTAGGATCTTGAAATATGAGGCAAATTTAATAGGGAAGGATGACCTTGTGCCAGTCACAGACAGTTGCTTAAATCCAGATGCATTTCTGTGGCATGCAGAGAGGGAGGCCCTCGGCAACCAAGAGCACGACTACCTTGATATTAGTGAATATCAGACGAAAGTGGGATGGACTTAAGGGGCATCCTGCTGCATGCGGGAGCTCGGTTGTTTCTCGAAAGTCCTCCCTGGTGATTGAGAGTAAAAGGCGCAATGGATATGCTGTAGTAGACAGGATGGATGGAAGCGTCATTGAGGCTGAAGGAAGGCCTAACGGCTGGTCAGCCCAAACTTGTGAACTCTATGCCCTAGAAAGAGCTCTCAGAGCCTTCGAAGGCAAGAAATGAACAGTATACACAGACTCCAAAAATACATTTGGTGTGGGGCACACCTTCGGAGAATTTGGCAAGGAAGAGGAAAATAATTGGTACATGAGGAATTGATGGAGGGAGTACTAGAATCTGTTACTCCCGAGGGAAATAGCGATAGTTCATATAAATGGACATCAAAGGGGAATGATCCGGGAGTTAGAGGAAATAGACTGGCCGATGAGGTAGAACATAGAACATAGAAGAATACAGCGCAGTACAGGCCCTTCGGCCCTCGATGTTGCGCCGATCCAAGCCCACCGAACCTACACTAGCCCACTATCCTCCATATGCCTATCCAATGCCCGCTTAAATGCCCATAATGAGGGAGAGTCCACCACTGCTACTGGCAGGGCATTCCACGAACTCACGACTCGCTGAGTAAAGAACCTACCCCTAACATCTGTCCTATACCTACCCCCCCTTAATTTAAAGCTATGCCCCCTTGTAATAGCTGACTCCGTACGTGGAAAAAGATTCTCACTGTCGACCCTATCTAAACCCCTAATCATCTTGTACACCTCTATCAAGTCACCCCTAAACCTTCTTTTCTCCAATGAAAACAACCCCAAGTGCCTCAGCCTTTCCTCATACGATCTTTCTACCATACCAGGCAACATCCTGGTAAACCACCTCTGCACCCGTTCCAGTGCCTCCACATCCTTCCTATAGTATGGCGACCAAAACTGCACACAATACTCCAGATGCGGCCGCACCAGAGTCTTATACAACTGCAACATGACCTCAGTACTCCGGAACTCAATTCCTCTACCAATAAAAGCTAGTACACCATATGCCTTCTTCACCGCACTATTTACCTGGGTGGCAACTTTCAAAGATCTGTGTACATGGACACCAAGATCCCTCTGCTCATCCACACTACCAAGTATCCGACCATTAGCCCAGTACCCCATCTTTTTGTTACTCTTACCAAAGTGAATCACCTCACACTTAGCTACATTGAACTCCATTTGCCACCTTTCTGCCCAGTTCTGCAGCTTATCTATATCCCGCTGTAACCTGCCACGTCCTTCCTCACTGTCAACAACTCCTCCGACTTTCGTATCATCTGCAAACCTGCTCCCCCAACCTTCTAACCCCTCCTCCAGGTCATTAATAAAAATGACAAACAGCAATGGTCCCAAAACAGATGCCTGCGGAACACCGCTAGTGACGGCACTCCAAGATGAACCTTTGCCATCAACTACTACCCTCTGTCTTCTTCCGGCCAGCCAACTCCTAATCCAAACCTCCAACTCACCCTCAATGCCATACCTCCGTATTTTTTGCAGTAGCCTACCATGGGGAACCTTATCAAACGCCTTACTAAAATCCATATACACCACATCTACCGCTTTCCCCTCGTCCACCTCCTTAGTCACCTTCTCAAAGAATTCAATAAGGTTTGTGAGGCACGACCTGCCCTTCACAAAACCATGCTGACTATCCTTGATCACATTATTCCTATCCAGATGTTCATAAATCCTATCCCTTACAATTCTCTCTAAGACTTTGCCCACAACAGAAGTGAGACTCACCGACCTATAGTTACTAGGGTTATCCCTACTCCCCTTCTTGAACAAGGGAACCACATTTGCTAGCCTCCAATCTTCCGGCACTACTCCTGTAGACAACGAGGACATAAAAATCAAGGCCAATGGCTCTGCAATCTTCTCCCTTGCTTCCCAGAGAATCCTAGGATAAATGCCATCAGGCCCAGGGGACTTATCTATTTTCACCCTTTCCAGAATTTCCAACACCTTTTCTCTACATACCTCAAAGCCATCCATTCTACTTAATTGTGACTCAGTATTCACATTGACAATAATGTCCTGTTCCTGAGTGAATACTGACGAAAAGTGTAGACACTCAATAGTTGATCCTTGAACAAGCTCCACATATCAATTACGCCCTTGCCTTGAAGCTTACTTTTCCAAGCCACACATCCTAAGTCATGCCTCACAGCATCATAATTTCCCTGCCCCCAGCTATAACTCTTGCCCTGTAGTGCACACTTATCCCTCTCCATCACGAGAGTAAAAGTTACCGAATTGTGGTCACTGTCCCCAAAGTGCTCACCTACCTCTAATTCTAGCACCTGGCCTGGTACATTACCCAGAACCAAATCCAGTATGGCCTCACCTCTTGTTGGCCTATCTACATATTGTGTCAGGAAACCCTCCTGCACACATTGGACAAACACTGACCCATCGAACGAACTTGAGCCATAGCTTTCCCAATCAATATCAGGAAAGTTAAAGTCCCCCATAACAACCACCCTATTACTTTCACTCTTCTCTTGAATCATCCTCGCAATTCTTTCTTCTACATTTCTAGGACTATTAGGAGGCCTTTAAAAACTCATAACAGGGTGAGCTCACCTTTCCTATTCCTAACCTCAGCCCAAACTACCTCAGATGGCGAGTCTTCATCCATCGTCCTTTCCACAGCTGTAATACTATCTTTGACAAGCAATGCCACACCTCCCCCTCTTTTACCCCCACCTCTGACCCTACTAAAACATTTAAACCCTGGGACCTGCAACAGCCAATCCTGTCCCTCTTCTACCCATGTCTCCGTAATAGCCACAACATCAAAGTCCCAGGTACCAACCCACGCTGCAAGTTCACCTACCTTATTTCGTATACTTCTTGCATTGAAGTATACACACTTCAAGCCACTTTCCTGTTTACAGGCATCTTCCTTTGAAATTGATGCCATGTTCCTAACCTCCCTACACTCCAGGTCCTGCACCCTAAAGCTACAGTCTGGGTTCCCATGCAGCTGTTAGTTTAAACACCCCCCCCAAGAGCACTAGCAAACCTCCCACCAAGGATACTGGTGCCCCTCAGGTTCAGGTGCAGACCATCCTGTTTATAGAGGTCCCACCTTCCCCAGAAAGAACCCCAGTTATCCAAATACCGGAAACCCTCCCTCCTGCACCATCCCTGTAGCCACGCATTTAACTGTTCTCTCTCCCTGTTCCTCGACTCTCTATCACGTGGCACGGGTAACAAACCAGAGACAACAACTCTGTTCGTTCTAACTCTGAGCTTCCAACCTAGCTCCCTGAAAGCCTGCCTAACATCCTCAGCGCTCCTCCTACCTATGTCATTGGTGCCAATGTGGACCACGACTTCGGGCTGCTCCCCCTCCCCTTTAAGGACCAGGAAAACACGATCAGAGACATCACGTACCCTTGCACCTGGGAGTCAACATACCAAACGTGAGTCTCTCTCGTTCCCACAAAACCTCCTATCTGTGCCCCGAACTATCGAGTCCCCAATTACTATTGCTCTGCTCTTCTCCACCCTTCCCTTCTGAGTAACGGGGACAGGCTCCGTGCCAGAGGCCTGAGCCCCGTTACTTACCCCTGGTAAGTCGTCCCCCCCCACAAATGTCCAAAACGGTATACTTGTTCTTGAGGGGAACGGCTGCAGGGGTCCCTGCACTGGCTGCTTCCTCCCAGTCCCCCTCACTGTCACCCATCTATCTGCCACCTTTGGAGTTACTACTTCCCTAAAGCTCCGATCTATGACCCCCTCTGGATCCCGAATGATCCTAAGTTCATCCAACTCCAGTTCCAGTTCCCTAACACGGTCTTGGAGGAGCTGGAGATGGGTGCACTTCCTGCAAGTGTAATCAGCAGGGACGGCCATGGCATCCCTCACCTCAAACATAAAGAAGCGGCACTGAATCCATAGGGAGCCGCAATATATTCCATAATATCTGTAATTCCGGATCCTCAGGGTACCCTGTTGTTTACTGCAAAGGAGGAGGAGGAACGAATAGACTTAGGGTCCACAAAGACAGTGGTTGGGCGCTTGATGTTACCCGATGGGAGGGAGATGTTGAATAAAATGATGATGCGAGAGATTATGGCTGTCCTACATCAGGGGAGTCATTGGAGAGTACAAGCAATATGTGATTTAGTCTTAAAGATACAATAGCCAAACAGATATGTGAGCGGTAAACAAGAAGGTGCTAAGGAAACAAGTCCAAGGAGCGAGAGACCTGGGCTAAGACAATTCCAGAGCATCCAGGTAGATTAGACCGAGTTACCCCGAGTGGGAAGACGGAGATATATGTTGGGAATAGTTGATTATTTATCTGGATGTGTGGATGCGTATCCTCTGGTCACTGCCATCGCAAGTGGGGTGTCCAAGATAATACTTGAACACGTAGTTCCCAAATACGGGATAGTGGAGTGTATAAATTCGGATCAGGGAACTCACATAACTTCCAAGGTCCTCCAGGGAACGATAAAGGGGTTAGGAATCTCCTGGGAGTTCCACACCCCTTGGCACCCACCCTCATCAGGAAAGGTTGAGAGAATGAACCAGACACTCAAGAGGCAGTTATCTAAATTAATAATAGAAATCAGACTCATTTGGACTAAGTGTTTGCCTATAGCCCTCTTGCGAGTACGGATGACCCCAAGGAAAGATTTGGGGCTGTCCCCTTATGAGATATTGTTTGGCCTGCCCTATCTGGGAACAAAAGAGGAACTGCCAATCTCAGAAACTAGAGATTGATTTTAAAGAAGTATATACTGGGTTGTCCTCCTCTTTGTCTTTCCTCAGGAAACAGGGTTTATTGGCACAGACTCCACCCCTTGAATTCACTGTTCATCCCATCCGGCCGGGAGATTGGGTCCTAATTAAGCCATGCACAGAAACTAAATTGCAACCGAATTGGGAGGGATCGTACCAGGCTCTTTTGACGACCAAAACGGCGATACGAACAGCGGAGAAAGGCTGGACTCACTACACCAGGATTAAGGGACCAGTGGAATCCCCAGTTGAGAAAACAGCCGAATCAACGCAAGAACCACTGAAGCTCAGGCTAAAAAGACTTTAAGTGACTGATTATACCATGGCAACACAAGCGCTGGGCGGGTTTTTTTTTATATATTTCATGTAAAGTCTCTCAGAGCTTCAATAATATTGTAGAATGCTGGGGATGCTTAGGGTTATGATATTAGCACTCTTAGCATTGGGATTTTGTCAAACATCGTTTCATACTTGTTATTAACGTTCCCTGAGTCTGATAATACGCAAGTAATAGACCCCGATGCATGCAGTTTGTAAATTGCGGGAATATCGAAAATCAGAGACAGTACAGCAGCTCAGAGATACATCTTAAGTCCTATGGGAAGGGTCTTGCGGATGGTACTTGGTATGCTGGCTCATCATAGTACACTGGGCCCCCTTCCGACCAGCTCTCGATTGTCCCGATAAAAAGTGTAACCCAATATACTTAACGATAAAGAAAACCACATGGCAGGAAGCGATTCTTCTGGGGCGGTGGGGTGGGGTGGGGGAGGGGGGCACCTATCATTTGGGATAGAAATGAAATCAAACGGGAAGGATTTCTCGGGCTGTTGTTTTCAATTTAGGGTAGGAATAGGAAAGGGAACACGAGGCAGAACAAATGGATAATATTATACAACGTCTCCCCCCTCCCGATGAACCTAAAGTGATAAAAATTATAGAGTTAAAAGACTTGAAACAGACCATTGAAATAGAAACTGGATACGGGGACACAAATGCCTGGGTTAAATGGATAAAGTAGACGGTAAAAAGTCTGAAACAGAGCAATTGCTATGCATGTGCCTCTTGGAGACCAATGGCCCAAGTAGTCCCATTTCCGCTCGGGTGGAAGAGAGACAGGAAGGGCATGACATGCATCATAGCCCTGTATCAGGATGAGACTGCATGGAGTAATAAAGACTGTACGCTCCTTCTATTAATGTTCCCTCCTTTAAAGAAGGAAGGCTAAAAGACGTCCCTCCCTCGCCCCCCTTCAGGCAGAAGGTGGTGCATGTATGGAATGGGCTGCCAGAGGAAGTGGTTGAGGCTGGTACAATTCCAACATTTAAAATACATCTGGATGGGTATATGAATAGAAAGGGCTTGGAGGGATGTGGGCCGAGTGCTAGCAAATGGGACTAGATTAAGTTGGGCTAGCTGGTCAGCCTTGGTCGGAAATCACACATCGAGTGTAAACAGGCGAGGAACAAAGCGGTCCAGATATTTGGGGGAGCTGAAGTCATGTACCGAAATTGAGTACGTGACGGAAAAGGGAGGGAACTACTCAGCACTGAAGTTTCCCTGAGCGGATATGTAGTGGCATGGTGGGGGCAAAATGTTGAGAACTACTCTACCTCCAGATTGGAGAGGGGTACGTGCAATTGTACAATTGGCAATACCAATCACTTGGCATTTGAAAAGGAGAAACGAACAACAAAAAGGGGGAGGAGTAAAAGATCATTATTAGACACCTCTTTTGATGATAGGATTTATCTGGACTCTATCGGAGTTGCAAGAGGAGTTCCGGATGAGTTCAAGGCCCGCAACCAGATTGCAGCAGGTTTTGAATCGGCCCTGTTTTGGTGGGTAGAACCGGGCAGTGCGGTGTTCCCGGACTATGAGGTTGGAAGCTTTGGGTGGAAGCTTGTGGGCGGCACGGTGGCACAGTGGTTAGCACTGCTGCCTCACAGCGCCTGAGACCCGGGTTCAATTCCCGACTCAGGCGACTGACTGTGTGGAGTTTGCACATTCTCCCCGTGTCTGCGTGGGTTTCCTCCGGGTGCTCCGGTTTCCTCCCACAGTCCAAAGATGTGCAGATCAGCTGAATTGGCCATGCTAAATTGCCCGTAGTGTTAGGTTAAAGGGGTAAATGTAGGGGTATGGGTGGAGTGCGCTTCGGCGGGTCGGTGTGGACTTGTTGGGCCGAAGGGCCTGTTTCCACACTGTAAGTAATCTAATCTAATCTCCTGAGGTGATGAGGTTCTGTATGGTCTGGGAGATGATGGTTTGGTGATGGGGGGTGGGGTCATGGTCGAGGGGCCAGTAGGAAGAGGTGTCCTAAAGTTGGCGTCTGGCTTCAGCGGTGTAGAGGTCAGTGCGCCAGGCTACCACTGCGCCCCCTTTATCCGCTGGCTTAATGGTGAGGTTGGGATTAGAGCAGTGGGATTGGAGGGCTGCGCGTTGTGTGGGTGAGAGGTTGGAGTTGGGGAGGGGAGTCGACAGGTTGAGGCGGTTAATGTCCCGGCGGCAGATGGAAATGAAGAGGTCGAGGGCAGGTAATAGGCCAGCGCGGGGTGTCCAGGTGGATGCAGTGTGTTGAAGGTGGGCGAAGGGGTCCTGATTGTGAAAGTAAGCTCGGAGGCAGAGGCGACGGAAGAAGTGTTCGATGTCACGGCGTGTATTAAATTCATTGATGCATGGACGGAGGGGGATGAAGGTGAGTCCTTTGCTTAGGACTGATCATTCGTCCTCAGTGAGTGGGAGGTCTGCAGGGATGGTGAAAACTCGGCAGGGCTGGGAGCTGGGATCTGGTGTGGGTGTGGAGCTGGGAGTGGGGTCGGAGCCAATATCTGGAGTGGGTGTGATGGTGGGGGGAATGGGGGTGGAGGCATGAGCAGGGGTAGTGTTCCCCTCGGGATTCTGGGGAGTGGGGATAGTGACAGTGGGGTCTGTGGGGGGTGTGTCAGCAGAATGCAGGTGCGTGGCGCTGGTGGGGGCGGAAGTGGTGGCAGATACGGCAGTAGGCGTGGGGGAAGTCACTGAGCGTGTGGCATCAGCGAAGATGTGAGGGCCGGAAGTGGCTGTGGGAGTGGCCATGATGGGGGCGGAAGTGACATCATCAATCAGCGTGGGGGTGGTAGCTGCATCAGCCCCATGGCTAATGGCGTTTCCAAAGCCAGGGGTATCTTCTGGAATGTTTGAGGAGCGCTGGTTATGGAGGTGGGTGGATAAAAGTTTGTTGTACTTACAGTTTTTGATGTTTGAGATGGAATTGAAATACTGTTTGTTGAGAGTATGAATTCTCCTGAGGATGTAATACAGAGTGGGTCCTTTGCAATTCTGAGAGACTGTGGCCCTCAGCTGAGGCAGGGCAGACTGTAGAGAGGTTAGGTGCTGGCGAATTGCTGCAAGCGTGGAGCGGAGGATCTTGAAGGAGAACTGTTGCTGGTGTTTTTGAATCTGTTGTCTGTACTGTTTGTCCTGTTCGGGTCCGAATTCTGCTGGTTTAAAGGTGGTCCGGAGTCCGTGTGGGATGAGTTGGTTACGGAGGCATGCACTGAGGAAGCAAATGTGACTGTGGTACCGAGTTTGTTTCACGACATGGTTGAAGAGCTTCAGGGCAGAGGAAATGACCTAGGAGTTGCAGTGGGAGAGGGACTCCCTGAGATTCTTGGAGAGAGAGAGGAGGAAAACTTCTTCTAGGCAGGCATCCTTGCAAGAGGATTCGCAGTAGGGTTAAAACCAACGAGGTAAAAACAATAACTGCAGATGCTGGAAACCAGATTCTGAATCAGTGGTGCTGGAAGAGCACAGCAATTCAGGCAGCATCCAACGAGCAGCGAAATCGATGTTTCGGGCATGCACCAGGCAGTTGCTGTTTAATTGAGAGTGAGTCACATAATTCAGGCATGTTTTTTTTTAAATCTGTATTTTTCAATAGTTTCTTTGGGAATTTATAAGCGTGAGAATGGTGTTTAGGGCAGTTGAATGCTCCTGCTGCAGAATGTGGGAGTTAAAGGTCACCACTATTGTCCCTGCTGACACTATCGCTGGGAAGTGCACCCAACTCCAGCTCCTCAGAAACCGTGTTAGGTAATTGGAGCTGGAGCGAGATGAACTTCGGAGGTGGTGAGGGGGGTTGGGGGGCGACATTTATTGAGAGGAGTTACAGGGAGGTCGCCACATCTCAGATACAAGACAAAGGCAGATGGGTTCCAGTCAGGGGACCGATAAGGAACTGGCAGGTAGTGCAGGGATCCTCTGTGGCTGTTCCCCTCAATAACAAGTATACCGTTTTGGATACTGTGGAGGATGTGGGGGGTGCGACTTACCAGTGGGAAGCTATGGCGTACAGGTCTCTGGCATAGACTCTGTCCCTGTTGCTCAGAAAAGAAGAGGGGAGATGAGCAGAGCATTAGTCATTGGGGACTCCACAGTTAGGGGACAGATAGGAGGGTCTATGGGAATGAGAGAGAACCACGGTTCATGTGTTGCCTCCCAGGTGCCAGGGTTTGTGATGTCTCGCATTGTGTTTTCGGGATTCTTGCAGGGGAGGAGGAGCAGCCCCAAGTTGTGGTCCACATAGGCACCAACGCCATAGTTAGGAAGAGAGATCGGAATGTAAGCCAGAAGTTCAGGGAGTTGGGGTGGAACCTTAGAGTTAGAACAAACAGATGTTATCTCTGGTTTGATGCCCGTGTCATGTGCTACTGAAGCGAGGAACAGGGAGAGAGAGGAGTTGAACACGTGCCTGCAAGGATGGTGCAGGAGGGAGAGTTTCAGCTATCTGGGTAATTGAGTCTCATTGAGGGGGTAGTGGGAGATCTACAAACAGGATGGTCTACACCTGAATCAGAGGGACACCAACATCTGCGGGGAGGCGGGGATATTTGCTCGACGGAAACTAATTCAACAGGGGATGGTAACCTGAACTGTAGTTCCAGTGTCCAGGAGCTTGAGAGTAGTGAGGTCAGAAACATGATTTCAAGATCGCCAGAGTACGCCGACAAGCAAGAAGGTGGTTTGAAGTGTGTCTACTTCAATGCCAGGAGCTTCCGGAATAAGGTGGGTAGACTTGCAACATGGGTTGGTACCTCGGCCTTCGATGTTGTGGCCATTTCAGAAACATGGGTAGAGCCGAGACATGAAAAATTGTTGCAGGTTCCAGGATTTAGATGTTTCAGTAAGAACAGACAAGATGGTGAAAGAGGTGGAGTTGTAGCATTGATGGTCAAGGCAGTATTACTGTGGCAGAAAGGACGTTTGAGGACTCGTCCACTGAGGTTGAGGTTAGAAACAGGAAAAGAGTGGTCACCATGTTGGCAGCTTTCTGTAGGCTTCCGATTGGTTCCATAGATGTAGAGGAAAGGATAGCAAAGATGATTCTGGATAGGAGTGGTAGTAACAGTGTAGCTGTTATGGCAGACTTTAACTTTCCAAATATTGACTGGAAATTCTATAGTTTGAGGACTTTAGAGGAGTCAGGTTTTGTTCAGTGTGTGCAGAATGGTATCTGACACACGTGTAGACTGGTCAACAAGGAGTGCGGCCACATTGGATTTGATACTGGGTAATGAACAGTGCCAGGTGTTAGATTTGGAGGGAGATGATCACTTTGGTAGTAGTGACCACAATTCACTTATGTTTATTTAACCGATGGAATGGGATACGTACATATTGCAGGGCAAGAGTTACAGCAGGGGCAAAGGCAATTATGATGGGATTAGGCAAGATTTTGGATGCATAGGATGGGGAAGGAAACTGCAGGGAATGAGCACAATTGAAATCTGGAGTTTATTCAAGAAAGGGCTACTGCATGTCCTTGAAAAATATGCACCTGTCAGGCAGGGAGGAAGTGGTCAAGCGCAGGAGCCATGTTTTACAAAATAAGTTGAATCTCTTGTCAAGAGGAAGAAGAAGGCTTATTATAGGATGAGATGTAAATGTTCAGATAGGGTGTTTTAAGAGTCACAATTTAGCCATGAAAAACCTAAAGAGAGGGCTAAGAAGAGCCAGGAGGGCACATGAGAAGTCGGTGGCGGATAGGACCAAGGAAAACCCGAAGGCTTTCTATAGGTGTATCAGTAATAAAAGAATGAGTAGAGTAAGATTAGAGCCAATCAAGGATGGCCTTGGAAGTTGTGCGCAAAGACCGAGGAGATGGGGACGCGATAAATGAACATTTTTCATTAGTGTTCACAAAGGAAAAAGACAGTGTTGTCGAGGAGAATTCTGAGATACAGACTACTAGACTAGATGGGATTGAGGTTCACAAGGAGGAAGTGTTAGCAGTTGTGGAAAGTGTGAAAATAGATAGGTCCCCTGGGCCAAATGGGATTTATCTTCAGAATCTCTGAGAGCCAGGGAGGAGAATGCAGAACCTTTGACTTTGATCTTTTTTTTGTCATTTTCTGCCGGATTGGTGCCAGAAGGCTGGAGGATTGCACATTTTGTCCCCTTGTTCAAGAAGAGGAGGAGAGATAACCCTGCTAATTATAGACCAATGAGCCTTACCTCTGTTGTGGGTAAAGTGTTGGAAAAAGTTATAAGAGATCGGAATTATAATAAACTAGAGTGGAATAAGTTGACTAAGGACAGTCAACATGGTTTTGTTAAGTGTACGTCATGCCTCACAAACCTTATTGAGTTTTTAGAGAAGGTGGCCAAACAGATGGATGAGAGTAAAGCAGTTGATGTGGTGTATGTGGATTTCAGTAAGGTGTTTGTTAAGGTCCCCCACTGTAGGCCATTGCATAAAATCCAAAGGCGTGGGATTCAGAGTGATTTAGCAGTTTGGATCAGAAATTGGCTCGCTGAAAGAAGACAGGGTGATGGTTGATGGGAAATGTTCATCTTGGAGTTCAGTTACTAGTGGTGTACCGCAAGGATCAGTTTTTGGTCCATTGCTATATGTCATTTTTATAAAACGCCTGGGTGAGGGAATCGAAGGATGGATTACTAAATTTGTGGATGACACAAAGGCCGGTGGAGTTGTGGATAGTGCAGAAGGATGTTGCAGGTTACAGAGGGACATAGATAAGCTGCAGACCCGGGCTGAGAGGTGACAAATGGAGTTATTGCGGAAAATTGTGAGGTGATTCACTTTGGAAGGAGCAACAGGAATAATGAGTACTGGTCTAATGGTAAGATTCCTGGCAGTGTCGATGAGAACAGAGATCTCTATGTCCATGTGCACAGTTCCCAGAAAATTGCCACCTAAGTTGATAGGGTTGTTTGGAAGGCATACGGTGTGTCAGCTTTTATTGGGAGAGGGATTGAGGCCATGCTGATGACACCAAAAATTGGAGGTGTAGTGGATAGCGCAGATAGTTACCTCAGGTTACAATGGGATCTTGATCAGATGGGCCAATGGCCTGAGATGTGGCAAATGGAGTTTAATTCAGATAAATGCGATGTGCTGCATTTTAGGAAAGCAAATCTTCGCAGGACGTATGCACTTAATGGTAAATTCCAAGGGAGTGTTGCTGAACGAAGAGACCTTGGAGTGCAGGTTCATAGCTCCTTGAAAGTGGAGTCGCAGGCAGATAGGATAGCGAAGAGGGCGTTTGGTATATTTCCTTTTCGGTAAGAGTACTGAGTATAGGAGTTGGAGGTCATGTTGCGGCTGTACAGGACATTGGTTTGGCTACTGTTGGAATATTGCGTGCAATTCTAGTCTCCTTCCTATCGGAAAGATGTTGATAAAATTGCCAAGATTCAGAAAAGATTTAATAGTAATTTGCCAGGGTTGGAGGACTTGAGCTGGAGGGAGAGGCTGAACAGACTGGTACTGTTTTGCCTACCGCGTCGGAGGCTGAGGGGTATCCTTATAAATGTTTACTAAATTATGAGAGGAATGGAAAGGGCAAATAGACAAAGTCTTTTCCCTGGGGTGGGGGAGTCCAGAACTAGAGGACATTGGTTTACGGTGAGAGGGAAAGATATAAAAGAGACCGAAGGGGCAACTTTTTCACTCAGAGGGTGGCATGTGTGTGGAATGTGCTGCCAGAGGAAGTGGTGGAGGCTGGCATAATTACAACATTTAAAAGGCATTTGGATAGGTATATGAATAGGAAGGGTTTGGAGGGATATGGGCCGGGGACTGGCAGGTGGGACTAGATTGGGTTGGGATATCTGGCCGGCATGGACGGGTTGGAGCAAAGGGTCTGTTTCAATGATGTAAATCTGTATAACTCGATGAGAGGAAGAAGCAGAAGGCCTGGGAGCCATCCTTGTTGGGTATAGATGTGTATAAGATCTGCACGTGAAGGGGCTGTGGAACTGGAAGTTCCTGAACCAAAGGGTAGAGGATGGAGTTGAGGTAGGATGAGATGAGTTTGGTGGGGCAGGAGCATGCTGAGACGAAGGTTCGGCTGGGGTAGTTAGGCTTGTGGATCCTTGGGAACAGGTAGAAACACACAGTATGGAGCTGGGGGACTTTGAATTTGGAGGCAGTGGAGGGTAGATCACTTGAGGCAATGACGGCAGGGACAGTGCGGGTGATTTTGTCCAGATGAGTCATGTTGGAATAGTGGGAAACAGAGAGTTAGGACGTAGTGTTGGAGTGTTGGCATTTGGCCATGTGCGACATAGAGGACAATTATCCAGACTAACATTGCCTCGCCTTTGTCAGTGGCTTTGATGGTGAACCGGGGTTTGGTGCAGACAGAGTGGAGTGTTGCACGTTCGGAGGGGATGAGGTTGGAGTGGGTGACAGGGGTAGAGAAATTGATGTGGCTGATGTCATGTCTGCAGTCTGCAATGAAGAGGTCTAAGGCTGGTACAAGGCCGGTGGGTGGTGACCAAGTGGAGGAAGAAGGTTCCTTGACAGCGAAGGACTGACAAGGAGGAACTGGGCTGTGAGGGGTGGCAGAGCGGCTCCCTCTGGTGGCAAGAGGAGGAATCAGCAGCCACTGTCTGCATGAATGAAACGAGTTTCACCATCCTGTAACAAGGCAACACCCACCCCTGAAATATCAATATGAATTACTTCACTGCTATAATACAGGGCAAGTATAGCTGTTAGGAATCACAGAAGGATGACAACATTTCACATAATTGACTATAGTGTCCAGGGAGGTGCATGCTGGAGTGGGTTGGTCACGGGAAATGCAGGTTACAGTAACAGGTTAGGGATATGGATTTAGGTGGGATGATCCTTGGAGGGGCAGTGCAGAGCCAATGAGCCAAATGGTCTCAATCTGCACTGCAGAGATTCTCTGATTCTCATTTAGCTGAATGGCTGCTTTGTGACACAGAGCGAACAGCAGGGGCTGTGTAACCCCATATTAGCCGAGGTCACCCGAAGGTCCTGCCTTCCCAACCCTGTGAGGGGTCCCAAGTTAAAATCACCACAATGAGAGAGTGACCCTCCAGGCAAAAGTGTCTGGGTCAGTAACAGAGACACAGTGGGGTCAGTCTAATGCCCCCAGGGGTCAGGGACAGAGACACAGTAGGGTCAGTGTGGTCTCCCCTGGGTCAGTGACAGAGTTACAGTCAGGTCAGTCTAATGTCCTCAGGGCTCAATGATAGGGACACATTGGGGTCATTTCCCTCTCTTTCCCCCTTCCTCTTGTGGACAGGTTTGATTATCCCTTTCCTCAAGCATAGCATGCTCTCCCACATCACGGGAGAGTCATCGCTGGTCGCGTCCCATGGAGTCAATTACAAGTCATTGGATCATTGCTTCTGGGAATGTTATTCTTCTGAAAGGATTCTCCAGGGTTTGTGGTTGGTCTCGATGCTCCCATATGTCATTGCTCATGGTCTCCGGGATGTAGATTGGGAGTGGATGGGATGCCATGCTGTTTGTGGATCACATCATACCGTACAGCATTAAACACTTCTCTGATCTTCAAAAATGTCAAACTGTGAAGAAGCCAGAGCAGAAATTGCTGAGCGCCTTGTTGAGATAATTGTATCATCAACAGCCACAGTTGGGGAGCCAGAGACTGGAAGATGGCTAATGTAATTCCATTATTTATGCTAGTTCGTAAGGAAAAGGCCAGGGAACTGTAGACCAGTGAGTCTGTCAACAATGGTTGGTAAGCTTTCACAGAAATAAAATTACATGAACAAATGTGCGAAGAAGGAGCGCTTGTTTATATACAGAGATTGTGGAGAGGACGACAGGGTGACGGCTCCGGAGGATTTTTTTTAAATTTCTGAAGCCAAAAGCTGAATGTTGGCTCATTTGAGGATTCATTTTCTTTCATCCGTTCAGTTGCATCTTTGATTTACTTTTTGATATTAATAATACTTTACTGTGTTTACATACTCCATATAAAATCTGTGGTTTAGAAAATCAGTCTGATTGCCTACAGTGTGGAAACAAACCTCTCGGCCCAAAAAGTCTATACTGACCCTCCGAAGAGTAATCCACCCAAACCTATTTTCCCTTTAACTAATGCACTATGGGCAAATTAGCAAGGCCAATTCACCTAACCTGCACATCTTTGGATTGTGGGAGGAAACCGGAGCGCCCGCAGGAAACCCACACAGACACGGGGAGAATGTGCAAACTCCACACAGACAGTCGCCTGAAATGGGAATCGAACCTGGAGGTACTGGTGCTGCGAGGCAGCAGTGCTAACCACTGAGCCACCGTGCCACCTTATTTACAGATGTAAGGTGCTATTGAGATCTTCTTCATTTTCGACTCAATGTCATTGAAGACATACAGGAAACACTGAGTGGTATGACGAGTAGATTTAGAGATGTGGTTACACAGCAGCATCAGTCAGATAGATGATTGACCATGACGAAAGGGAAGAGGGTGGTTCAGAAGTCTCCTGTGGCTATTTCTCTCTCAAACAGTATTCCATTTTGTGTATTGTTGAAAGAGAAAGTCTTTTAGAGGAAAGTAAAGGTGTTATTCAGATCTTGGGGACTAAGAATAAATCTTATGTTTATCTTTGTCAAGTTTTAAAAGAATAGTTGTGACAGGAAACACTCCTACCAGGGGCATAGAGAGGGGATTCTGCAGCAGTAAGTGTGAATCTAGCAGAGTATGTCGTTTTTCTGGTGCCAGAGTGAAGGATGCTTCAAAATGTTTAAAGTATTTTGTCAAAGGGGAGGGTGAGAAGATGGAAATTGTTGGACGCATTGGCAGGAATGACATAGTCAGGGAAAGGTTTAAGGCTCTGCAGAGTGAGTACAAGAGGTTAGGTAGAAGGTTAAAAGGCAGTACATCAAAAGTAGTAATCTCTGGTTAACCTCCAGTGCAAAAGATCATAGGAGAGAAGGGTAGGGCAGATAAATGAATCACGGAAAAACAAGGACTGCAGATGCTGGAAACCAGAGTCTAGATTATAGTGGTGCTGAAAAACCACAGCAGGTCAGGCAACATCAAAGGAGCAGGAAAATTGACGTTTCGGGCAAAAGCCCTTCATCAGGAATAGAGGCAGGGTGCCTGAAGAGTGGAGAGATAAATGAGAGAGGGTGGAGTTGGGGAGAAAGTAGCAGAGTACAACAGATGAGTAGGGTGGGGGTGGAGGTGATAGATCAGAGAGGAGGGTATGGGAAGGCAGCAAAGAGTACAATGGGTGAATGGGGGTGGGGATGAAGGTGATAGGTCCGAGAGGAGGTTGGAGTGGATAGGTGGGAAGGAAGATAGGCAGGTAGTACAGATCATGAGGGTGGTGCTGAGCTGGAAGGTTGGAGCTGGGGTGAAGTGGAGGAAGTGGAAATGAGGAAACTGGTGAAATCCACATTGATGCCATGGGGTTGAAGTGCTCCAAGGCGGAAGAGAAGGCGTTCTTCCTCCAGGCGTCGGGAGGTGAGGGAGCGGCGGTGGAGGAGCCACAAGATATCCTTGGCAGAGTGGGAGAGGGAGTTGAAATGTTGGGCCATGGGGCGGTGGGATTGATTAGTGCGGGTATCCCGGATATGTTTCCTAAAGCGCTCTGCGAGGAAGTGTCCAGTCTCCCCAATGCAGAGGAGAACACATCGGGAGCAACGGATGCAATAAATGATATTGGTGGATGTGCAGGTAAAACTTTGATGGATGTGGAAGGCTCCTTTTGGGGCCTTGGATAGAGGTGAGGGGGGAGGTGTGGGTGCAGGTTTTGCAATTATTCTTTGCTACCTTCTCCCACCCTCCTCTCCGACCTATCGCCTCCATCCACACCCCTAATCAACTACTGTGCTCTATGCTACTTTCTCCCCACCCCCACCCCTCTCATTTATCTCTCCAATCTGCAGGCGCCCTGCCTCTATGCCGGATGAAGGGCTTTTGCCCAAAACGTCAATTTTCCTGCTCCTCGGAAGCTGCCTGACCTGCTGTGCTTTTCCAGCGCCACTCTAATCTAGACTCAGTTAAATCATTTGCTGAAGAGGTTGTGCAGTGTGCAGAGATTCAGCTTCTTAGATCATTGGGATCTTTTCTGGGTCAGAAAAGGCCTGTTTAAAAAAAGATAGGTTTCACCTGAACTGGAATGGGACCAATTTTCTGATGGGGAGATTTGTTAGTTCTATTTTGAGAGCCTGTCAACTGTTTTTGTGAGGGGAGCTTCCAAAATAAAAAGAGAAATGAGGGATTCTGTTGGATAAAACATCCATGCATTTGGAAAGACAGGGTTGATTCGGAGTAGTCAGTCTGGCTTTTTTGTGAGGGAGATCATGCAGAACAAAATTGTTAGAGTTCTTTGGTGAAGTGACCAGGATGGTTAATAAGGGCAGGGCAGTAGACGTAGTCTATATGGATTTCAGTGAGGCATTGGATAAGGTTCCACATGGTGGGCTGCTCTGAAAGGATAAATCGCATGGAATCCAAGGGAGTTTGTAAATTGGATACACAATTGTCTTGATACTAGGAATCAAAGTGTAATCGTGGAAGGATGCTTTCCAGACAGGACTGGTGGACTGACTATTGGACCGCCTCACGGTCAGTGCTGGGCCCATTGCTGTTTATTATCAATATCAGTGATTTGGATGAAAATGTACAAGGCATGATTAGTAAGTTTGCAGATGACCGTAAATTAAGCGCTAGCATGGACAGTGAGGGAGTTTATCAAACTATGCTCCCCTGTTGGGGGAAATGGATTGAGAAATGGCAGATGCAATTTAATATAAATAAGTGTTAGGTATTGTATTTTGAAAAGTCACATTAAGATATGAGTTTCACGGTAAATGGTAGCTCCTTAAGGAGTGTTGTGGAACAGCGGGACCTTGGAGTTCAGGTGCAAGGTTCTCAGAAAGTGGAGTCAAAGTGGAGTCAAACGTCGAAAGGCCAGTGAACAAGGCTTTTGGCACACTGGCCTTCATCAGTCAGACCATTGAGTATTGAAGTTGGGAAGTTATGTTGCAGTTACACAGGACTTTGGGGAGGTCACACTTGAAGTATTGTGATCAGTTTTAGTTACCTTGTTGGAGGAAGGATTTTATTAAACTGGAAAGAGTGCAGAATAAATTTACAAGGATGTTGCCAGGACTCTCGGGACTGAGTTATAAGGAGAGTTTGGATTAGCTCGGACTTGGTTCTTTAGTGTTTAGGAGATTGAGGAGGATCTTATAGAAGTGTACAAGATCATGAAAGGCATGGATAGGATGAATGCACTCAGTCTTTTTCCCAGGGTTGGGGAATCGAGGACTCGAGGACATCAATTTAAGGTTAAGCAGGAAGAATAAATATGAACCTAAGGACCAGCTTTTTTTTTACAAAAGGGAGTGGTGCATATGGAATGTGCTGCCAGAGAAAGTGGTTGAGGTGGGTACATTAACAACATTCAAAGGCATTTGAACAAATACACGGACAGGAAAGGTTTAGAAGTGTATGGGCTAAGTGCATGGAAATGGAGTTACCCTGGTTGAACATTTCGGTCGGCATCGACCAATTTCGGCCGAAGGACCTGTCTCCATGCTGGAGATGTCGATAGCTCAATGATAATGGTTCTGAATCAGAAAAGAGCAAAGAAAATGGAAAATACAGACAGGAACAAGTCAGAAGTAACTCTGAAGAATCAAACTACGTTTAATTCTATGCAAAAGGTCTTACAAGCAAGATGATGAAATGAGGGCATGTATGGGAACATGGGACTGGGATGATGCAGCTATTACAGAAACTTGGGCTGAGGGAAGGACTGTACTGGCGGCTCAATGGTCTGGGATTTAGGTGTTATCTGAATGATGGAAAGAGAAGCAAGAGAGAGCCGGTCCGATATTTTTGATTATGGAAATCTTTACCTAATTCAGGAAGATAATTCTGAGAGATAATTTAGTGAAAGTGTGTGGGCTGGAATTATAAATAAGAATGGAATGATAACCTTGATGGGATTGTACTATAGGCTCTCCAATAGTCAGAGGGAAATTGAGAAGTAAACATGTAGAGATCTTAAATATGTGTAATAATAAGGCTATAATAGTATGGGTTTTTAAATTTCTCAACATTGACGGGAACTGTTATACTGTTAAGGTTTGGATGGTGAAGAATTTGTTGAATGCATTCAGGAAATGTTTTGTTTTCACTATGAGAATGATCCTACCAGAAACAAGGCAAGTGACTGCAGTGTTAGTCTGGGAACCCCTTGTGACTGGTGATCAGAATACTATTGTTTGCAATATAGTTATAGAAGAAAGCAAACGTTTTCCATGTAAGTTAAAGCTCCGAATTGAAGCAAGACAAGTTTTAAGGATATGAAACAAGAACTTTGAAAAGTTGATTTGAGAAGACTGCGAGTAAAGAGATGACTGACAAATGGGAGGGCTTCAAAAGGAAGGGCTGGTAAGGTTAGGGAACAATGAATGAATAAATGTGTTGAATTTCGAGTCAGGAATTTCTAGTCTGCGTGGGTTTCCTCCGGGTACTCCGGTTTCCTCCCACAGTCCAAAGATGTGCAGGTTAGGTGAACTGGCCATGCTAAATTGCCCGTAGTGTTAGGTAAGGGGTAAATGTAGGGGCATGGGTGGGTTGCGCTTCGGCGGGTCGGTGTGGATTTGTTGGGCCGAAGGGCCTGTTTCCACGCTGTAATGTAATCTAATCTAATCTAAAAAAAAAATTATGGATTAAACAATTGGGATTACCTGAATCTCGTGAAGAGTAAAAGAGCATAGGGGCATTCTTAAGAAGCAAATTGGGAAGGTAAAGTCAAAATATAAGATAACCTTGGTAAAACAGGATAAAAGTAATTGAAAATTATCCTACAGATACATTAATCACAAGAGAGCAACCAGAGCGAGAGCAGGAATCCTTAAAGATCAACAAGTCAACTTTGTGTTGAACCTCAGGAGATGGGAGAGATATTAAATGAATAATTCGCATCACGTTTCACTGTTGAGAAAGAAATGGAGGCAAAAGTACGCATGTAAATAAATATTGATGTTTTGAGAACAGTTCATCTCACAGAAGAGATACTGCTGGAGGTCGTAGAAAACATAAAGGTAGATGAAGCTCCAGGAGTTGATCAAATGTGTCGCAGGACACTGTGGGAAGTTAGGGAGGAATTTGCTTGGGCATGAGCAGAAATATTTGTGTCATCTATAAACATCGTCCACGAACCAGAAGACTGGAAGCTGGCTAATATTATGCCATGGTTTACAAAGGGATGTAACAAGTAGGCTGGGAAATATGGACTAGTGAGTCTGGCATCGGATGTAATTAAGTTGTTGGAAATGATTCTGAAGGATGGGATTCATGTGTGTTTGGAGATTCAAGGATTGATTATGTACAGTGAGCATGGTTTTGTGTGAGGAAAATAGTGTCTCACAAACTTGACTGAGCTTTTTAATAGAGCAAACAAAACAATTGTCCCAGCAGTCTGTCTGACAGAACCTACACAGCTGTCCGACAGAGAATGAACATGCAAAGCTGTGTTACCCAGCAGAGAAACTGCACAGCTGTAATACCAGCAGTGGCCCCACACAGCTGTTTGACCAAGCAGTGATCCTGTACAGATGTGTGGCCAAGCAGTGATCCTGCACAGCTGTGTGGCGAAGCAGTTATCCTGCACAGCTGTGTGGCCAAGCAGTGATCCTGCACAGCTGTGTGGTCAAGCAGTGATCCTGCACAGCTGTGTGGCCAAGCAGTGATCCTGTGCAGATGTGTGACGAAGCAGTGATCCTGTACAGCTGTGTGACCAAGCAGTGATCCTATACAGCTATGTAGCCAAGCAGTGATACAGCACAACCATGTGACCAAGCAGTGATCCTGTACAAACGTGTGACCAAGCAGTGATCCTGTACAAACGTGTGACCATGTAGTGATCGTATACAGCTGTGTGGCCAAGCAGTGATCCTGTACAGGTGTGTGGCCGAGCAGTGACCCTGTACAGCTGTGTGACCAAGCAGTTACCCTGCACAGCCATGTGAGCAAGCAGTGATCCTGTACAGCTGTGTGACCAAGCAGTGACCCTGTACAGCTGTGTGACCATCAGTGACCCTGTACAGCTGTGTGACCAACAGTGACCCAGTACAGCAGTGTGAACAAGCAGTGACCCTACACAGCCATGTGACCAAGCAGTGACCCTGCAAAGCTGTGTGGCCAAGCAGTGATCCTGTACAGCTGTGTGACCAAGCTGTGACCCTGTACAGCTATGTGACGCAGTAGTGACCCTGCACAGCCAAATAACCAAGCAGAGACCCTGAGCAGCTGTGTGGCCCAGTAGTGACCCTGAGCAGCTGTGTGGCCCAGCAGTGACCCTGGACAGCTGTGTGACCCAGCAGCGACCCTGCAGAGCTGTGTGACCCAGTAGTGACCCTGAACATCTGTGTGACCCATCAGTGATCCTGCACAGCTGTGTGACCCAGCAGCGACCCTGCCGAGCTGTGTGACCCAGTAGTGACCCTGAACAGCTGTGTGACCCATCAGAGACCCGACACAGCTGTGTGTCCCAGCAGCGACCCTGCAGAGCTGTGTGACCCATCAGTGATCCTGCACAGCTGTGTGACGCATCAGTGACCCTGCACAGCTGTGTGGCCAAACAGTGACCCTGCACAGCTGTGTGACACAGTAGTGACCCTGGGGAGCTGACTGCTTCTGCTCTTTGGTTTCAAAATCTCATCCAAGAAAGATAAACAGTGAAATTCACAGCTGACCATAGAGAAACCTGTATGAGGGTGCTGACAGCAGATGAACGGCTAAGTGGTTAGTTTTTGAGGTGTAACTTTATTTGTGTTTATTTTGTGTATCTACAATAGTGAGGAGAGGCGATGTGTTTTGATTATATGTTTTTATTGCAATCTGTCCCTTGATTAAACTTTAAAGACCTAAACTAGTTTGGAGCTGTAAGACTGTGCCATTTTCTGTTTCTGTAGATTAAGGTGCAAAGATGACCTTTATTAGGGATGTGCTTTTCCTGTCGGATGCAGAAATTTAGAAAGATTGGCTTAATCTCAGTCATTGAGAAAATGTAAGAGTTCATATTGAAGGATGTGGATATGGGATTTCACAAAGTCAACATGGATTGATGAAAGGGAAATCGTGTTTTACAAACATATTGGAATTCGTTGAAGATAAACTCAGAATAGATCAGGAACATCAAGTCGGTGTAATGCATTGGGGTATTCAGAAATGTCTTGGTAGTGTCTCAGAAAGAAAATTAGATTTGCAAAATCAAAGCAAGTTGGATTGGGGCATTATACTGACCTGGACTGAGAATTCATTAACAAACAGAAAGCAGAATGTGTATTTTTTGGAGTGGAAGGTAATGACGAGTGTGGTTCAATTAGGATCACAGTTTGGGTTCCAGCTATTCACCAATAGCTGTGGTGATTTTGTTTTCATTCATGACAGTAAATACTGGGACATGCCTCGACACTACTCTCAGTTCTTTTGTTTATTTATTAATTCGATAATCAATGTGACAGGATATTTCATCATCTCCCTGACTTGTTCTCTGAACTTCGATTGAGTTGCCACATAAACAAATATATTTGTGCAGCAATTTAAATTTGCGAGTGAAAGGCCAGCCATTGCAAATATAAGTTCTGAATTATTGTAATTTCTCAGGAATGTTCCTCGAATATGAGAATAAAAGAATTCTATAACAAAGACTGACCACAGAATTATGAAGGTGCCAGATATGGTCAAAAGTAAAATCACAGACTTTCTTCTGCTCTCCATCTCTGGGTCACTGGGATTCTCTCCTTTTATCTTACTCTTCAGTCCCTGACGAATCTGATTGGTCACTAAAATGTGTCTCACTGTCAGAGTGTTGAGAAACAAAATTAAAGCGTATGGAAGCAAGGGCGTTAAAATCCTATCAAACCAATTAAATCAAACCCATCCATCTCAGTAAAATAATTTTCCTTTGGATTGCAGAACCATGAGACGTTGGCAATGACCTGTTTCGGTTCATATATAAAGTAGAAGGGGACATTTTTAAAACAGAGCAGAATGCAGGTTATCGAGAGGCTGAGAGCTGCATTTTTCCTGTTGCAATATTTCGTGTTCAGGTTCTGGAAACAAATGGCAATGAATCGATCACAGGAGAAGGTGACTGTGAACCAGACAGAACAATCCATTGCTGCGCGTAGCAGAACATTGTGAATACTGCACACAGAGGTGAGGCCCAGGAAAGACACAGGGAAATAATAAAATATAATCTGCCACAGAATAACCTCAGTGATAATAACAAATAGATCTGCTATCGCCATGGCTACCAGGTAACCAAAGGTGCAGGTTGAGAGGCCGCACTTTCCTCGGGACAAGTAAATCGACTGAATGAGAAATAAGAGACAGAAAGTGTTAAAGTGCAGATTCAATAAATTAGCAATTTTTTAAAAAAAACTGTAGCTCAAATTGAGCATCTGTTTGTAAGTTTGCTCGCTGAGCAGGAAGGTGTGTCAGGCATTTCATCACCATACAAGGTAACATCTTCAGTAAATGTCCGGTGAAGTACTGGTGTTATGTCCCACTTTCTATTTACGTTTCCTGGTTTCTTAGTGTGAGTGATATCATTCCTGGTTCGTTTTTTCTTAGAGAAAGGTAGATGGGGTCCAAATCGATGTGTTAATTGATGGAGTTCCAGTTAGAATGCTATGCCTCCAGGAATTCTACTGCGTGTCTCTGTTTAGTTTGTACGAGGATGGATGTGTTGTCCCAGTCAACGTGGTGTCCTGATTCGCCTGTATGAAAACATGCTACTCTTAGTGGGTCATATCCATTTGTGGCTAGTTGGTGTTCATGTATCCCGATGGCTAGTTTCCTGCCTGTTTGTCTGATGTAGTGTTTGTGACAGTCCCTGCATGATATCTTGTAAGTGGACACCAATGCTTCACTGGAAGCTCATGGATGATGGTGACGAAACATCTGAAAACAAAGCTTCCAGCTCAGCGAGCAAACTTACAACCAGAACAACAAGCAAAATGATTGTAACTTACAAAATACTATGCAACGAATGTAACAAAAACTACATTAGACAATCAAGCAGAAATCTAGCCACCAAGATACATGAACGCCAATTAGCCACAAAAAGATATGACCCACTATCACGAGTATATTTTTATACAGGTGAAGCAGGGCACCATTTGACTGGGACAACACATCCATCCGACGGCAAACTAAACAGTGACATGCACGTGAATTCCGAGATGCATGGAATTCTAACCAGAACTCTCGTAATTAACACATTGACTTGGAGTCCACCTACCATCGTCGTGGAAAAGAACCGGAAGAGGTAGCAATCGCCCTAAGAAACCAAGAAACATAAATAGAAAGTGGGATATAACACCAGCACTTCACCTGAGGATCATTGATGAAGTTACCCAGACTGGTGACGAAATATCAGAAAACAAACCTTCTAACTCCGCAAGCAAACTTAGAACCAAGAACAACAGAGACTGTAACAAAAACTACACCAAACAAACAGGCAGAAAACTAGCTACCAGGATGCATGTACGACGACAAGCCACAAAAAGATATGACCCACTATCACTAGTACCTTTTCATACAAACGAAGAACGACACCATTTTGACTGGGACAACACGTCCATCCGAGGGCAAGGTAAACTGAGAAATGCATGAGACTTCTGAGAGACAAGGCCAGAACTCCATTAATTAACAGATCGATTTGGACCCCACCTACCATCCTCTTAGAAAAAGAACCACAAATTGTATTACTCACCCGAAGAAACCAAGACACATCAATAGAAAGTGGGACATAACACGGTGGCTCAGTGGTTAGCACTGCTGCCTCACTGCACAAGGGTCCCAGAGTCGATTCCAGCCTCGGCGACTGTCTGTGTGAATGTTGCACCTTATCCCACGTCTGCGTGGGTTTCCTTCGGGTGCTCCGGTTTCCTCCCACAGGTCGGGAAAACTGGCCAAGCTGGATTGCCCATAGTGGTAGGTGCATTAGACAGAGAAAAATGGGTCTGGGTGGGTTACTCTTCAGAGGGTCGGTGTGGACTTGTTGGGCCGAAGGGCCTATTTCTGCACTGTAGGGAATGTTATCTAATAATCTAAAAACACCAGCACTTCACTGGAGCTCACTGATACGTTACTTAATATGGTGACGATGCATCTGAAAACACATCTTGCAGCTCAGATTGTACAAATCTCTGCACATGACTCAAACAGTGAGCATACTTTTTTTTAGCACTAATAAGAGTTTTAATTTCATGTATTTTGTGGCTTCACAGTTACCACTAAGCGCATTTTATGATTGAAACATTCCAGGATAGTTTTTTAACTGTCCAAGACTGAGATTCTTCACGAATGCAAATCCTCCACAAATATGCCTCTCCCCACTTTCAGGCTGTCCAAAGGGTTTCTTGCCCCATGACACGTTTGGAGCCTAGAGAGATTCAGAGACTGTGTAAGATTGGACTAGATCCATAAATCAGACTCACCTGAGAAACAGGAGCAGACCGTTTCTTTCGAGTCCAATGACTTGTACCAGAATGCTCCTCAGTTTGGGTTTGCCAAGTGGCATATTCCCCTCAGGATTAAAACTCTACCCTGGGTCCTGGCTCCCAGAAGCAGTTTTGATGCAAAGTCATATGGACCAGAGATGTTAACTCTGTTTCTTCCCCCTGGAATGCTGCCTGGTCTATTGAATTTTCCAAGTGTTCTCTAGGCTGGCATGATCAAACAAAGTTCTCATTAAAAAACAGATTCTTCCATGTGTTTTGGATTTGACACCGATTCCCAACTCAGGGTACAGAACTCAATCAAGAACATGAAACCACTCCTGTCAGATTTGAGAAACAGACACTGGCTCCTGAAGAGGTGTGTATCACGAGAACACTGAGTCATATGTGACAATTCACTGAATACTGTGATTTAATCAAATTGCTCAGACATATCACCGCTGAGATGGAACTTGAACGCATTCAAAGAGTCAAAGAAGTCAGAGAGATGTACAACATGGAAATAGACCATTCAGTCCAACTTGTCCATGCTGACTAGATATCCTAACCTAATACAGTCCCACTTGCCAGCACCCGGCTCTTATCCCTCCAAACCCTTCCTATTCATATACCCATCCAAATGCCTCTTAAATGTAGCAATTGTACCAGCCTCTACCACTTCCTCTGGCAGCTCCTTCCATACACGCACCACCCTCTGATACTTTAATGCTACTTTCAATGATCCATACCCATTTACATCTAGGTACCTCTGCTCTTTCACTCCCTTTAAAATTGTGCTCCCTATTTTATAGTTGCTTACTCCACTAACTTGTGTTACGAGACAGGCTAAACAAACTGCTAGTTTAAACCTGCTGAACAGAAATGGTTTAACCCATGCCATAATCGTTGTGGTCCAGAGAGGGGGCATAACCACTTCACCACAAGGGCTCCAGCGAGTCAGGTTTAAACAATACATTCAAAATTGCCGACTTAATAAATGAAATCAATGTTCGAGTGTCTGTATAATTCTGAGCACTAGATCAGAATGTAACATTATCCTTCGCAAAGCACAGAGAGCAATTTTGAACCAGATTTACAAAGCCTTACTAGGTTAAGTCACTTACCAGGAAGACTAATGACAGCAAGAATCACATGGAATAATTTATTGACAATACCAAATGTTTCAAGCATTTCCTCTGGAAAGTGATCTGTGCTTTCGTGCCGCAGTCAATCTCTCTGCATCAAACACTGATGTCTCACGTTTCCAAACCCAATACTTTATGCCATGGGGATCGCCTAGGGATTTTGAGGTTGCAACACTGTTCAAATTAGTGTTTCTTTAAAATGTGAACAAACAGATTATGACAACGCCTATTATGGGCTTGAATAAATATATATTTATTTCTAAAATTCAGTTTCAGGTATTGGACAATTCTGATCACATTAATTGAAGAAATGAGAAGCTTTATTCCAGAATCAATATTGTATTCCACTCAAACATTCCTATCTCTAAATCTCGAAGTGTTCCAACGATATCCTTCTCCGGAGAATGCACACTCAGCAACTAGCTCTCTCAGTGAGCTGATCAGCTGGTTTGTAATGTAGAGGAAATACAGATCCCACACTAGATGAAGTTACCATGAAGGACTTTCCATCTCACCTCACCGGAGTTGTGGTGACACCCTCAAGTTTGATTTGATTTATTGTTATGTGTGCCTGAGTACAATGAAAAGCATTATTTGGGAGCAGTACAGGAGATCACAAGAAGCAAAGACTTACAACGTAGGGCAAAAGAAAAACTTGCACACAGTTATTTTTACAGACATAGAATTTAAGTTTGAAAATGTCGAATGGTTATAATAAATGTTAATTTAATCTGCTGTCGGGAATTCACAAGGGCTAGCCCAGTGTCGGCGCCATCTTGAATTCTTATGAACTCACCACCAGTAGCCCCTCTCCCATGGGCTAGTGATATGTTTCTCTTTGCTCCATGGCTACGTATAGGGGCTACGTATATATCTCCAATAATCAACAAAAGGAGGAGGCAAACACGTCCATACAACAATAAGACTGAACCCGTTCACAAATCTCGTCAGACAGAAATGCTGATGGGTTTATCGATCTTGGCCTTCTCTCGCAGGCAAAGGCTGTGGACCTGATCACACTCCAGCAACGGGACAGATGACAGGTGCTCCAGAACATCCTATACCCCTCGTCAAGCAGTTGCTGCTGAGCTACAGCACTGACATCTAACTGAGAGAGTGAAAACTTGCCCAGGTATGTCATACACTAAAAGCAGAACAAAGCCAACCCAGCCAGTTATCGCCCCATCATCTACTTGTAATCATCAGTAAAATGATGGAAGGGATCCTCAACAATGCTACTAAGCAGCATCTGCTCAGCAATAACTGACGCCCAGTTTGGGTTCCGCCAGGGCCACGCAGCTCCAGACCTCATTGCAGCCTCAGTTCAAACAGAGAGAAAAAGAGTTGATTCCAGATGTAGCATGGGTATGACTATGCTTATCAGAAAAGGCTGCATTTGACTGAGTGTGAGCACGTCTGCAGTCAATGAAAATTGAGGAAAACTCTCCACTGGCTGGAGTCATAACTGGCACAAAGGAAAAAGACTGTGATTGTTGATGGTCAGTCATCTTAACTACTGAACATCTCTGCAGGAGTTCCTCAGGAGACTGTCCTTGGCCCAAACATCTTCAATAGTATCATTAAAGTACTTCCCTCCAACATGAGATCTATTAGCCAATGTATGTGCAATGTTCAACAGGATATAGGATTACTCAGATACTGAAGCAGTCCATGTCCAAGTGCAATTATATCTGGATCATATCCAGGACTGGGACGAAAAGCTGCAGGGAACATTCATGTCAATAAATGCCAGACTATAGTAATCTCTAACAAGAAAGATTTAAACCATCATCCTTTCATTTTCTGTAAGGTTCCCATCGATGAATCCTCAACTGTCAACATCTTGGTGTAACCATTAACTAGATAGTGAATTGGAATAGCCATCTAAATACAATGGTGACAGAGCAGATCAAAGCCCAAGAACCCTGCAGTGAACAACACACCGACTCCTTGACTCTCAGTCATCAACATAGCCGAAACACCAAGGCATGGTTGTTGGCAGGCCATTTGTCTAAATGATCGACAGTATTTGATCAACTCTGTGTCAGTGAATTGTTCTGTGTGCCCCATGCACTTCCTAGTTGTTACAGAGTCAGAGTCATAGAGATGTACAGCACAGAAACAGACACTTCCCTTCAACTGATCCATGCCCACCAGATATCCCAAATTAATTTGGGATTTAGCCCATATCCCTCTAAACCCTTCCTATTCATATATCCATCCAGATGCATTTTAAATGTTGTAATTGTATCAGCCTCCACCACTTCGTCTGCAAGCTCATTCCATATAACGCCACCCTCTGCATGAAAAGGTTACCTCTTAGATTTCTTGTAAATCTTAGCCCTTAAACCTATGCCCTCTCATAGTGGACTCCTGATCCCGAACAAATAGACCTTAGCTGTTTACCCTATACGTTCCCGTCATTATTTTATGAATTTCAGTAAGATCACCCCTCGATTTCCAATGCTACGGGGAAAATAGCCCCAGCCCATTCAGTCTCTGACACCCTGAATCAGAAACTCTTCTTGTTCACACTAAACAAATTTCTCTCCACCTAAGCCCTTAACACAATGGCAGTCACAGTCTTGTTTGGAAAATAAAAATCTCCTACCATTACCTTTCTGTTAGTCTGACTGATAACTAAAACTTCCTGAAGCATTTGATTCTCAATTTCTGCTGACTCTTGGGGGTGGGATGGTCTATAATATAATCCGAATAAGATTATTATCTCTTTCCTATTTCTCAGTTCCACCCCAAATAACTTTCCTGGACATAACTATAGGAATTTCCTCTCCACATATAGTGGTAATGTTATTCCAAATTAAAAATGATACCCTCCCCTCCTTTCTCACACCGTTTTCTATCTTTCCTATAGCATTTGTATCCTAGAACATTAAGTTTGCAGTCCTGTCCATCCCTGAGCCACGTCTCTGTAATTGCTATGATATCCCAGTCCCATGTTCCTAAACACGCCCTGAGTTAATCTGCCTTCCTTGTTAAGCCTCTTGCATTGAAGTAAATGAAGTTTAATTTGTCAATCCAGTCTCATTCTCTGCTTTGTTCCTGTCTATACGGACTGTTTGACTTATTCCTTTTCCCAAGTGCACCAGTCTCAAACTGATCTCTTTCTTTACTAACGTCCTGGGTCTCATCCAAAGCCCTTATTAGTTTAAATCCTCCCAAGCAGTTCGAGCAAATCTCCCTGCCAATATATTGGACCCCTTCCACCTCAGATGCAACCTGTCCTTTTTAAAGCGAAGGGAGATGGAGGGTTTGGTAATGTGGTGCAATGATAATAACATCTCTCTCAATGTCGGCAAAACTAAACAACTGATCATAGACTTCAGAAAGAATGGAGAAGAACATGCTCCCATTTACATCCCCGGAACTGAGATTGAGACATTGGAGAGAGTGAATTTCCTGGGAGTGACAACAATCTATCCTGGACTCACCATGTGAATGGGACGGTCAAAAAAGGGACAACAACCACCACCCTTCCTCTGCAGTCTCAGGAAATTTGGCATGTCCTTAAGGACCCTCATTAACTTTTACAGATGTACCATCGAATGCTTGAAGTCCGGGTGCATCAAGACCTGGAATGGCAACTGCTCTGCCAAGGAGTGTAACAAACTACAGAAAGTGGTGTGCACAGCCCAAACCATCATGAAAGCTACTCTTCCATCCATCGACTCGATTTACACAGCTCGTTGCCACGGAAAGACTACCAAAATCATCTAAGACCCATTGCACAACCTCTTCCGTCAGTCAGAAGATACATTAGCCTGAACACACGCACCAGCGATTCAGGGACAGCTTCTTCCCGGTGATTATTAGATTGTTGAATGGACTCTCTCCCCTCAAATAATGCTGACCTTACGAACACTGCTCTCATCCAAAGTGCGCCCTGTGCAATGCAACCTGTAAGACTTTGTCTAAGTCTACATCGCAGAGACAGGACACCTGCTTGCGGATCGTTTCAGAGAACATCTCTGGGACACCAGAACCTACCAACCCCACCGCCCTGTTGCTGAGCACTTCAACTCCCCTTCCCACTCCGTCAAGGACATGCAGGTCCTGGGCCTCCTCAACGGCCAAACCGCTACCACCCGACGCTTGGTGGAGGAACGCCTCATATTCCGCCTTGGGACCTTGCAACCACACGGGATAAATGCAGATTTCAACAGCTTCTTCATTTCCACTCTCCCCACATCATTCAAGTTCCAAGCCTACAACTTGGCACTGTCCTCTGGATCCGTCCATCGCTTTCCCAACCCCAAACCCTCCCATTTATCTCTCAGCTCCGACGCACAAGCCTCCTTCCTGATGAAGGAATTATGTCCAAAACGTCGATTCTCCTGCTCCTCGGATGTAGCCTGACCTGCTTTGCTTTTCCTGCACCACACGCTTGACTCTGATCTCCAGTATCTGCAGTCCTCGCTTTGTCCTTTGTCGAAGCCTTGTTGATCTGTACTTCCTTTGTTACTATGGTTTACTTGTAATGTTCGTAAACAAATCTTTTCACTGTACCTCGGTACACCTGACAATCAATCAATTATACATGTCACGTCTACCACTGTCACATACTAATGAACCAAAAATGTGAATCCTTCTCCTCCACACCAGCTCCTCAGCCACACATTCATCTGCCCTATCCTTCTAATCCTTCTCTCATTAGGACATGGCACTGAGAGTAATCTAGGTATTACTACACTGGAGGGCCTTCTTTTTAAATACCTGCATGATTTCCAATATTCTCTATTCATAGCCATGTACTTTTCTTGTCACATGTTATTAGTTATTATATAATGACCCGCTGCGGGTCTCTTTCCCATTTGAGAATGTTCTGAATCCTCTCCAAGATAGTTAAAGCATGTATATTGTGACAAAGCTGCGCCTTTTCTAAAGTTATGTACTCCTTGATTTTTTTTTCAGAGAGGTTGTAACGACACAGACTCCAAAAAGTCTGGGGTTGAAAGGTTTTAGGTCAGTTTGATTATAGCTAACAGATACTGCCTCAGGCAACAGGCTTTCAGGTGTTTGAAGAAAAAATCCTGGTCCAATGAAAAGGAAGTGGCCAGTTCTCCAAGCTCAGCTTCACTCTATTTTGGTCTGGGTTTTCATGTTTTGAAGCTGCTGGACCCACAGAAGCAGGTCCAGGCTAGTCCTCTCTCTTTGACTTCTTTCCTGTAAGACCCTGGGTTTGATTCTCCCTTTTGTAGCAAAGGGTGTTTATGGGGGTTCATGCAGGTATTGGGAACAGCATCATTAAGTTGGGATGATATGTTTGCTTTTCAGATAAGTTATGTTATTCGGTTTTCTTTTGTTTGTGTTTCACTCAGCAATCTTGTAAATAAATTCTGTTTTGTTCAAAACCATTTGGTTAGGCTCGCAGCATCACTCCTGGAATATCCACTGTACATCTGTCTAAAACAACTAGCAACATTAGGGTCTGAACTACCTTCCTGAAATGTTTGAAGGGCTCTCGCCTGATCGACACATGCATAAAAGGGATGTGGATACTTTGGAGAGGATGCAGAAGAGGTTCACCAGGATGTTGCCTGGTATGGAGGGCGTCGCTATGTGGAGAGATTGAGTATATTTGGATTATTCTTGTTAGAAAGACGGAGGTTGAGGGGCAGAGGGGGACCTGATGGAGGTATACAAAATCATGAGAGGTATAGTCATGGTGGATAGCAAGAAGCTTTTTCCCAGATTGGGAACTATTAGGCGTCACGGGTTTAAGATAAGCGGGGAAAGAGGTAAGGAAGATATACTTGGAAAATTCTTGGAACACGTTTCCAGTTAAGATGGTAGTGGCGGGCAAAATAGCGTTACTTCAGATGTATTGAGACAGATACATGAATGGGCAGGGAGCAGACGGATACAGATCCTTACAAATTAGGCGACAGATTTAGATAAAGGATTTGGATCAGTGCAGGCTTGGAGGGATGAAGGGCCTGTTCTTGTTTTGTAATTTTCTGTGTTCTATGTGCATAACACTATGAAATGTCTGTATAAATGCTTGGATCCATTTTGGAAGCTCTCTGGACAGAGTTAAGAGTCCATAAATGAATCACACTTTATTTGTGGGGCAGTGAGTGCAACAGTGGTATATTTGAATTCAGGCTTTTGCAAAGGCATTTGCGACGTATTCTTACTGCAATGTGTTGTGAATATGAATCAGGTGTTTACTGCATTTATTGAACTGAACAATAATCAGGTGGTTGGTATACTTACGAAACTGAGCAGTAATTAAGTGTGTACTCTCATTACTGAAGTGAATAATATTTAAATAATCATCAACTGAAAAAAGTGGTTCGCTTTGATTTTAAGATTCAAAAAATAAAGAGGCGTGACCTCTTTACTTTATAAAACTTAAAACTGGCGCAGATAAAACAGTATAAATTTGAGGAAGATCACAACAACAGCACTTCATCAGGAGGCTACACACAACTGAAGATGGCACCCTGGAGGGAGATGAAATGTTTGCAATAAAACCAACAGCACAGCAAATTGATCAACAACTTGATCAGATTGGGATGTTTGGACGATGTGGATGAGTTGGATCAAAGAGTCTGTTTCTGTGCTGTATCACTCTGACTCTACATTTCCCATTCTACCATTATCATCAAGCCAGGGATTCAACCCTCGTTCAATGAAGAGTACAAAAGGACATGCAAAGAGTAGGACTTAATACCAGTATATGAAGTGATAACCTGATGAAGCTACGAAACAGAACTTATACAGCTGTAACATAATATCCCAACTCCTATTCGCATTGCTTTGACCGATGAAGGCCAGCATGCTCAATGCCTTCTTCAACACCCTGTCTACCTGTGGCACCATTTTCCAAGGTCTAAATACTTGTACTCCTAGGTCCCTCTGTTCCAAACACTCCCCAGGACCTGAGCCTTTACAGTATAAGCCTACCTTTGTTTGACTTTACAAAGTGCAACCCCTCACATTTATCTGTATTGAATTGCATTTGACAATCCTCAGCCCACTTCCCTGTAATGTTTGACAACCTTCCACTTTTTCAATAATTTTATACCTTCTGCAAACTTACTAATCATGCCTTGTACATTCCAATCCAGATCATTTATGTAAATAACAACTATCGAAGGTTCCAGCACAAGCCGCAAGCCACCAGTCTGAGAAACGACCTTCAACAATTACTCTCTGCTTGCTACCATTGAGTCAATTTTGAATACAATTAGCTCGCTCTCCCTGTATACCATGTGACCTAACATTCATGACTTGTCAAAGGCCTCACTAAACTCCATATATACAGCATCCACTGCCCTATCCTCATCTATCCTCTTGGTGGTCAATTTAAAAATGGAATATTGCAATGGCCAGGAATCGAACCTGGATCAACTGCTTGGAAATATCTATGTTCAAAACAATATACTAACATACTCATTGAAACACCTCTGAGTGTTCAGTGATGAAGCAGGTGAAGACAGTTAGACCTCGGATGTTTCCTGAGTAGTTCTTGAAGAGACGTCATGAAGGTGAAATTGCTGACATGAACAATAACAACCGACTTCCTTCTTGCTAGTTATTGCTGCAACCAGCAGAGTGTTTTCTCTGGATTCTCGTTGACTGTGGTTTTTCCTTGGCCTCATAGTGTCACACTCGATCAAATTGTGCGTTGATGTTAACGGGAGTTCCTCTCCCTTCTCCTCTGAAGTTCCACTTCTTTGAACCAAGTCTGTAAACAATGGCCCTTGGGGGACCCAAACTGGCCATTAGTAAGCAGATTATTGCTCACCAGATATCGATTGATACCTCTGTTAATGACACCTTCCTTCCCATTTCCATGTTAGACAGTGGACAGATGAGACGTTAATTGACAACATCAGAGTTGCCCTCATTTTCGTGTGTAACACGTGCCTGGGTAATTTTTCATATTCTCAGACCATGCAAGTGTTCTTGGTGCATGAGAACATTTTGGCTCGGCAGGCGACAAGTTTGTGATATTTATGCTGTCAGAATCCATAACTTTTCAGTATCCAGTGCCTCCTGTAATTCCATAACATCAGGAAGAGTGATTTGATTTGGCTGGAGACTGGGATGTGTGAACATGGGGACCTCAGGCGGAGGCTGAAATGGATCAACCTCTTGGTATTTTTGGTTGGAGATTGTTGCAAATGCTTCAGCTTTATCTTTTGCAATGATGTCCTGGACTCCCCATAACCGTGGGCGGCACGGTGGCACAGTGGTTAGCACTGCTGCCTCACAGCGCCGGAGACCCGGGTTCACTTCCCGCCTCAGGCGACTGACTGTGTGGAGTTTGCACGTTCTCCCCGTGTCTGCGTGGGTTTCCTCCGGGTGCTCCGGTTTCCTCCCACAGTCCAAAGATGTGCAGGTCAGGTGAATTGGCCATGCTAAATTGCCCGTAGTGTTAGGTAAGGGGTAAATGTAGGGATAGGGGTATGGGTGGGTTGCACTTCGGCAGGTCGGTGTGGACTTGTTGGGCCGAAGGGCCTGTTTCCACACTGTAATGTAATGTAAACTGAGGGGTTTAGTTGTTGGAGAGAATTCTTCTCACCCAGTGGTGTAATTGTCCACCATCTTTTATGAGTAAACATGCCAGATTGTAGATCTGCAGAACTTAGATGTGATGCAAAAACAGAAATTACTGGTGAAACAAGCAGAGTGCCATTGGTTGTGTAATCGCTTGTTCCATACAAAAGTCATCTTGTTTGCAGCTTCACCAGGTTGGAACTTCAGATATTTGTTTTCAGTGCTCCTGTTTGTTGGTCCTGGTGTACTTTTCATTGAAGCAATCTGAAGACTTGCTATTCATATACTCACCCAGATGCCTTTTCAATGTTGCAATTGTACCAGCTTCCACCATCGAGCCATAGGGTCCTACTGTATGGAAACAGACCCTTTGACGGATCCACTCCAAGCTGAACATACTCCCAAAAGAAAATGGTTCCATCCGCCTGCTCCTGATCGGTATCGCCACAAACCCTTCCTATTCATATCTTTGTTCCATACATACATCATCTCTGCATGAAGGAATTGCCCCTCAGGTCGCTTTGAAATCTTTCCCTTCTCAGTTTAAACCTAAACCCTCTAATTTTGGACTCTGTTACCCTGGGGAGGACCTTGGTTATTTACCCGATCCATGCCCTTCGTGATTTTATGAGCCTCTATAAATTCTTCCCTCAGCCTCTCACGCCCGTCAGTAAAGAAAAAGCCACAGGCTATCCACCACCCCAGAACTCAATCTTTCCAGTCAGATATATCGGGCGATTGCCTATTCAATCTATAATTCAATAGTCGATGATTGCCTATTCAATCTATAATTCTGATGCTGCAGATGGCCCACTGAACTTCATGGACACCTCGTCATGAGTTGATCGACAATGTCAGCAAAGTGGGATTCCGTGAGCATGAATATGATCGATCGTCGCTGGATTAGACTGTGAGAAATATACCGCAGGTCAGGTTTAGGTTTTATACAATAAAGAGTTAACTCCCCTTTATTTCTTTAAATCTTCAAATTCAACCAAAATAAATGTATTTTTAGTTGAAGATTATTCACTTCAATAATCAGAATGCACACCTAATTATTGCTGAATTTAGTAACTGCAGTCACCAGCTGATTATTGTTCAGTTCAATAACCGCAGTAAACAGCTGATTCATGTTCTGATGAGTAAACACATGATCTTTGCAATGCCATATGCATCGAAAATCCAATTGAAAAGGCCTGAATCTAAATATAGTCTTGCTGGACCACACTGGCACCTCCAGTAAAGAGTGAGCAGCTGCTAAATATCTCTAGAGAGCTCCCAAACTGGATCTGGACAGTTATTCAAACATGTCCTCACAACAGATAATTTAGAGTCATTCTTGGACAAAGGGGAAGTGCAAGGAGCAGACTGGCCAATAGATCAGCACAAGACTCAGTACAATTTTCACCATTTATATAAATGATCAGCCAATGACCATGTCTCGAATGTTCGTCCATGTTGATGAGATCAAGTGTGCCTCATAAGCTTCATAATTTTCCACTTTGGAGCAGATCCTTACTGAAGGTGTTAGAAAAGTGATGGATTACATGGGATCTTGCATTGAATCCCTCATCAACAATATTTCAGTGCATGGCAGTTCCACAATCCCAGTGTCCAAACAGAATTGTGCATGCACTTTGATGGTCAGCATGATCCCGACTAACATTATTGTGTGTGACTCAAACTTGAAATTTTATGAAGATGTTTTCAATATCGTATTGATCATTAACAGCAAAATGTCAATATTGAAGATCATAAATCTTCTGATCATAGCCACTTGATTGTCCAATAAACAAATTCATCCATTTGTTTAGTTCAATTTAAGACTGAAATCTAATGAAAACATTACTCCCAACTGAAGAGTCTGGTTATCGGACCCAAGACCAAATTATTATTTAGCCCAAGCACTTTGGAAATATCCAATTATTTTGACCTCGAAGGCAGATACTCCACACCTAATTGACAATAATGTAAGTTCGTTTCCAAATATTCCAGCAACAAGAACATATTGAATTATTTCTATCTATCTCACATGTGAGTGATCTGGGATATGAATCTCAGTGTCCATGTGATATTATGTACGTAGGCCGTGCCTCTGAAAGACTGACAGATTGTTCCAAACAGCATATCATTTCAGCTCTTCACAACAAACAAGGTACTGCCTGCACCCACCCAGATTACTCTCACAAAACCTCAAACCCAGTGTCCATCATGAGTCATGACTGAAAAACATTTGTAATGAATTCTCATCCATTCATGGGAATTGCTGGCTGGGCAAGCACTTATTGCTCATCTCTAGTGGCTGTTGAGAATGTGTTGGTGAGCTGCTTCCTTGAACTGTAGTTATCTGTATGCAGTACACAGACTTACAATATCATTACGGACGACTGTGAAATAGACAGACAGGAGGCTGGAAGAACACAGCAAGCCAGGCAGCATCAAAAGGTGGAGAAGCGATATTTCAGGTGAAACCATTCTTCAGAACTGGGCTAACGTAAGGTGGAGATGTCGGTTTTTTGTCTCTAATGAAGTACTGTGAAGCAGAGATACTTAAAAAATGGTGATATATTTCCAAACAAGGATGATGATTGACTTGGAAGAGAATTTGTAGTGCACGGTGATCCCATGTATCAGCTGCTTGTGTCCTTCTAGATGGTTGTGGGTATGGAACGTTTTGTTTGAGGAACTTTGGAGAATTTCTGCAATGCATCTAGTTGTTGGTACATATTGCTGCTACTAAGAGTCAGTGGTGGAAATAAGATGGTTGTGGTGGCCGTCAAGTGAACTGTTTTATCCCAGATAGGGTCAAGCTTCTTGAGTGTTGTTGCAGCCGCACACATCTCGGAAACTGGAGAATGATCCACCACAGTCCTGAGTTGGACCTTGCAGATGGTGGACAGATGGAAATCAGAAAGTGAGTTATTCTCTGCAGTTTTCCAAGCTTCAGCCTTGCCTTGTCACCACTGTATTTACATGTATACTCCAGTTCAATTTCTGGCCAACGGTAATCTCAAGGTGGTGGTAGTTGAGGAATCAGCTATCACTTTCCTGATGATTGCCATGTAGTTGGTGAAGAGACTTTCAGCGTCATGCCCGATGCATTAGTTGCTGCAGTATTCTTGCCTTCTGACCTGCGCATGTAGTCACAGTATTTATATTGTGAGTGCAGTTCATTTTCAGCGCAATAGTAACTCCCGGATTGTTAATCGTAGGGGATTCATATCAGCAAAGCCACTGAATGTAAAGATGCTTTAGGTGATCTCTTATTGGAGGTAGGAATTGCTTGGCATTTGCGGGGCACAAATATTAATTGCCACTTGTCAGCCCAGAGTTTAAAGTTGCTGGGATCTTCCTGCATTGCAAATGTTGTATCTGAGGAGCGACAAATGCTGCTAAAAATTGGGTGTTTATCAGTGAGCACGCTGACTTAGGACATTATGACTGAGCGATGATCAGTCACTAAAGATAGTTAGGCCTAGGACACAATCATGAGGAACGTCTGCAGGTAAGTCCCTGAAGCTTAGATGGCTGACCTGCAATAACCAAATTAATTTCTGTGGGTCTGGAGTCACATGTAGCTCAAACCAGGTAATGCCGGCAATTTATTTTCCTGAAAGTGCATTAAAGAACAAGGAGGGTTTTTACAACAATTGGTACCATTTCACGCTTAATGTGAGACATAATTCCATATATGTATTAAACCGCTTTCTGTCATCTGTCATTCAAAAGATTTGACCTAGGTCATGATACTTCTGAATGTCTGAATATCAGGCAACTCAATAGCTGGCTTTCTGGCTGATTTAGAACCTAATTTGATATTTCTTTGCAAATACAAAGTAATGGTTTAATTTTTGTTATTTATCATTTGGTACAATGCTAAATTGCTTCTATTTGGTTTCTAGAAAATGTGAATACAGACAAACGAAGTGGGGTCGGTCGTTCCATTAATCTGTTTTTACTGTGAACAATGATGAGACAGTCCAGTTTGCTTTTGATTGAGATGGGTTAGTGTACTTGCTCATTGTGACATGTAAAGGAAGTCTAGATGAACAGGGAGAATTGCTTTCCCACGCAAAGGCAAATATTAAATAGAAAGGCAGAAACATAATTTACACGTGAGTGGGTTATGTATATTTGTGCGCACACGCGTGTCTAATATCTGTGTGTATAAAATACCTGATACATTCTTCCACATTGTGATAGTTTTATTAAGAACTCTTTCAATCACTTAGTCTCAAAAGACTTTGAAATGTGCTCACATGAAAAATTAGAATCGAAAACCAGGAATTAGGGAGCACATTTTTCCACAACTCAGTAAGGATGGGAACAGCACTGGGGAGGAAAGATTTATGAAAACAAAACAACAACCTGGCTGTCAGTCCCTGTTGAGCAGATTTCGGGATGATGCGAGCAGGTATTGTATGTTTAGTGAGCTTAAATTGAACAAACCCCAAGGTCTGGAGGAATTATAACCAAAGAAACGAGGGAGGACCCTCTCCAAAACCATTAATTCCTCTCTGGCCACTGGGGAATTGTCAGAGGACTGGAGGACAGCTGACTTTTCAAGACGGTGGTGGAGATACACTGGGAATTCCAGGCCACTGATTGTCGCTTTGATGCATTGCAAACTATTGGAGAAAGTTCCAAAGGAGAGAATTAATCTCCATTTTGAGAGGCAAAGTTTGATCATGTACAATCAGTGCGGCTCTGACAGACGGGAGGGAGAAATTTCCTCACAAATCTGATACAGTTTTAAGAGGAGACGGCCAGTTCTGTAGACGAGGGTAGGGAATTGATCTGGTTTCTATGGATTTCCGTAAAGCCTTTGATATGGGCCCCACATAGATGATCGAGAACTAAAACAAAAGCACACGTCATCCAGAGTAAATTAGCTGATTGGCTCCAAAATTGTATCAGTTAGAGAAGGCAGACAGTGTTGGTAGAAGTCTGTGTCATTGGAGGCTTGTGAATTGAATTGAATTGAATTTATTGTCACTTGTACTGAGGCACAGTGAAAAGCTTTGTCTTGCAAGCAATACTGGCAGATCACGTAGTTAAGTAACATAGATAAGGAAATAATAGGTAAACAGCGGCAAATACAAAAACACAGGGACAGGCGAATATTAACAGTTTGTGAGTCTATTCAGTGTTCTAACAACAGTAGGTTAGAAACTGTTTCGAAACTGGCTGGTGTGTGTTTTCAGGCTTCTGTATATTCTCCTTGACAGTAGAGGTTGTAGCGAAACATTGTCAGGGAAGGATAGATCTTTAAGAATGCTGGCAGCCTTTCCTTGACAGTGGGCCTGGTAGATGGATTCGATAGTTGGGAAGTTGGTGTTTGTGATGTTCACCACTCTCTGTAACCATCTCCGATCTTGAATGGTAAGGTTACCATATCAGGTAGTAGTGGTGTCCAGTGGTGTACCATAGAGATCAGTGCTGGATCCCTTATTGGTTATAATAATCATAAATGATAATGATGTGTACGTGTGTGTGTGTGTGTGTGTGTGGGTGTGTGTGTGTGTTTGTGCAAATATTGGGGAGGGAGCGGAGAAGGTGATTGGGGATGATAAGAAAACTTGCTGATGACACAAATATTGCCTGGGAGTGAGGAAAATCGTCTTAGAAGCATAGAGTCATAGAGATGTACAGCACGAAACACACCCTTCATCCAACCCGTTCAGGCCGACCATATATCTCAACCCAGTCTGGTACCACCTGCCAGCACTCGACCAATATCCCTCCAAATTCGTCCTATTCATATACTCATCCAAATGCCTTTTAAACATTGCAATTGTACCAGCCTCCACCACTTCCTCTGGTAATTCATTCCATACATGTACCACTCTCTGCGTGAATACGTTGTATCTTAGGTCTCTTTTAAATCTTTTCCCTCTCACCCTAAATCTATACCCTCTAGTTCTGGACTTCTTCCACTCCGGGAAAGAGACTTTGTCTATTTATCCTATCCATGCCCTTCATTATTTTGTAAACCTCTATAAGGTCACCTTTCCACCTCCAGGCGCCAGGGAATACAACCCAGCCTCTTTATTTCTCCCTATAGCTCAAATCTGACAACACCCCTGTATATCCTTTCTGAACCCTTTCAAGTTTCACATCTTTCCTATAGGAAGGAGTACATAATTGCATGCAACATTCCAACAGTGGCCTAACCAATGTCCTATACACCCGCAAAATTAACTCCCAACTACTGTATTCAATACTCCGAATCAAGAAAGAACCCACTCTACTCCCTACTGCAGACTTTCTGTAGGCCATCTGAAACAATTAACTAATCTGATTCTGTACTGTGAACTTCGCCCAAACAGTTCCTCCAAGAACAGTTGTGAATTTCACTGTTTGTTAATTTTGCCAGATGCACTTCGATGTCCAGTGATACATGAATTCAAACAGCAAAAGCAATAACTGTTCAGGTTCACTCTAGTGTCAGTTTCTTTCTGTCTCTCTCCTGCCCTGACCTCACCGTGTTCTTCCTTTGTCTGTGTTTCTCTCTTTTAAAACTGCTGCTGTTTGACTTTTTTTCCGAAGTTCCAAAACAATGCAACTGTGTATGAACCAATGCTGCTCCTGGAAATGGAGGAAATCGCCTCCAGCACCTAAATTACCTCAAAAAAGCAAGCAGCTGTTACAGAAATTGTTCTTGTCCTCCATATTGGATTACCCTGAATCCTCTGGTTACAGACAGAAATAGTCAGATTGATCAGATGGGCAGAATAGTGGCAGATGGAATTTAATTCTGATAACTGAGGTCATGAAGTTGACAGAAATTACAAGACAAGGCAGTACTTAATGAATGCTAGCACAGTAGAACCTCAAAGGAGGCAAAGGTGAGGACTGTAGATGCTGGAAATGAGAGTCCAGAATGTGGTGCTGGAAAAGAACAGCAGGTCAGGAGGGATTCAACTGTCAGGAGAATCGATGTTTCAGTCAAAAAGCCCTTCAACAGGAAATGGACTTCAAAGGAACTAAATGATCTTGAGGTGCTTCTCAACAGATCCCTGAAGGCAGCAGGGTAGGTTAATGGGGCCTGTTCTGGGGAAGGTGGGACTATTACAATTTGGATTGTCTACACCTGAACCAGACTGCAAATAATGTGTTGGGGGAGTTTTTGCTACTGCTGTTGGAAAGGTTTCAAACTAATGTTACAGGGGGCTGGGAACCAGAAGAGAAGACAAGTAGATAGCGAGGTGAAAACTGGAGTATGTAAGAATCATGAAGTTAGCATTAATAAGAGGAGGAGTAGGCAGAGAACAGATGAATGCAAAAGAACTGGTGATGTGAAATGCATATACTTTAATGCAAGGAGTATAGTGGGTAAGGCATATGAAGTTAGGGCTTGCATTGGTGCCTGGGAGTATGACGTCATTGGAATCCAGAGGCTTGGTTGAAGGAAGGCCATGATTGGCAACGAAATGTTCCAGGAAATAAATGCTTCACACAGGGCAGGGAGGGAAGTAAAAGGGGTATGGAGTTGCATTGCTGGTCAGGGATGATATCACGGCTGTGCTAAAAGAGGACACTATAGAGGGGTTGAGTAGTGAGGCGTTATGGATGGAGCTAAGAAATAATACTGTGCATTAACATTGTTGGGGCTGTATTACAGGCCTCCCGCCAGTGAGTGTGAGGTAGAAGACCAAATAGGTAAAGAGATTATGGAAAGATGTGGAGGCAACAGGGTGGTGGTGATGGACGATTTTAATTTTCCCAACTTTGACTGGGATACATTTAGTGTCAGAGGTACGGACGGGGCAGATTTTGTAATAAGCATCCAAGAGAATTTTCCGGGACAGTATCTTAATAGTCCAACGAGGGAAGGGGCCATATTGGACCTGGTGTTTGGGAATGAGCCAGGCCAGGTGGTAGAAGTTACGTGGGGGATTTCTTTGGAAACAGTGACAACAATTCTTTAAGGTTTAGAATACTCGTAGACAAAGATGAGAGTTGTCCTAAGGAAAGAGTACTAAACTGGGCCAATGCTAATTATATCAAAATTAAGCAAGAACTGGAAAATGTGGATTGGACAGTTATTTCAATTGAAGTCCACAATTGACATGTGGAAGGCTTTCATAGATAGTTTAAAGATAATGCAGAATAGGCATGTTCCGTTGAAAGCTAAAGATGGGAACGGCAAGATTCTTGAACCGTAGAAAACAGGAGAAATCGCATGGCTAGCCAAGTGGAAAAGGAAAATGTGCATAACGTCCCAGCAGCTAAGAACAGAACGGGCCCTGGAGGAATATCGGGAGAGTAGGATCAGTCTTAAACAAGGAATCAAGCGGGCTAAAAGGGGTCATGAAATAGATTTAGCAAGCAGAATTAAGGAGTATCCCAAAGCCTATTATTCTTATATTAGAAGCAAGTGGGTAACTAGAGAAAAGATTGGTCCATAAAGGTTAAGGAAGGAAGGCTGTGTGTCGAACCTGAGAAAATGGGCGAGAGTCTGATTTATTGCTTTGCATCAATGTTCACTAAGGAGAGGGGCATGATGAACATTGAGATTAGAGATAAATGTTTGTTTACTCTGGATCACGTTGACATAAGTAGGGAAGATGTATTGGGTAGGCTAGAGGTTATTAAGTTGGACAAATCCCCAGGACCGGATAGGATCTATCGCAGGTTGCTGAGGGAGGTAAGAGAGGAAATAGTTGAGACCCTGATGGAAAGTTTGTAGCATCCTTAAACACAGGTGAGGTTCTGGAGTACAGGAGGGTAGCTCATGTTTTCCCCCGTATGAGAAGGGTGGTAGGGATATTCAAGGTAACTACAGACCAGTGAGCCTGACATCAGTAGTGGGAAAGTTGCTGGAGAAGGTACTGAAGGATAAAATCAATTTATATTTGGAAACGAATGGGCTTATCAGTTATAGGCAACATGGTTTTAAATGGGGGAGATCGTGCCTTACCAACATAAGAGAGTTCTTTGAGGAAGTGACCAATTGATAGATGAAGGAAGGGCTGTAGATGTCATATACATGAACTTTAGTAAGGCATTTGATAAGGATGTCCATGGTTAACTAATAGAGAAAGTGAAGTCACATGGTGCGCAGGGCGTTCTAGCTCAGTGGATAAAGAACTGGTTGCAACAGGAGACAAAGAGTAGTAGTTGAAGGGAGTTTCCAGAAATGGAGAAAGGTGACCAGTGGTGTTCCACAAGGATCAGTGCTGAGGCCACTTTTGTTTAAGACATACAAAAATGATCTAGAAGAAGGCACTGTTGGTATGATCAGCAGGTTTTCAGATGTCACGAAGATTGGTGGAGTAGCAAAAAGCGTAAGGGACTGTCAAATAATACAGGAGAATATAGATAGACTGGAAAGTTGGGTGGAGACGTGGCAGATGGAGTTCAATCCAGGAAAATGTGATATGGTGCATTTTGGAATGGCTATTTCTAGAGCGAATTATCCAGTAAACAGAAGACACTTGGGACAAGTTGATGAGCAGAGAGATCTGGGAGTTCAGGTCCATTTTACCCTTAAGGTTGCTGCACAGGTGGATGGAGTGGTCAAGAAGGCATATAGTATGCATGCCTTCATCGGACGGGGTGTTGAGTATAAGAGCTGGCAAGTTATGTTAAAATTGTACAAGACATTCGTTTGACTGCATTTAGAATACCGTGTGCAGTTCTGGTCGCTTGCCTGGTATGGAAGGTGCTAGCTATGAAGAGAGGTTGAGTAGATTAGGAATGTTTTCATTAGAAAAATGGAAATTGAGTGGGGAACGTGACTGAGGTCTACAAAATCAGGAAGAGTGTGGATAGGGTAGTCAGAGATAAGCTTTTTTCCCAGGGTGAGGGATTCAATAATGAGTGGTCACACTTTGAAGGTGAGAGGAGAAAGATTTAAGGATGATACACGCAGCAAGTACTTTACTCAGAGGATGGTAGGTGCCTGGAACGCATTGCCAGCAGAGGTCGGAGTGGCAGGCATGGTACATTAATTTAAGACGCGTCTGGACAGATGCATGAGTAGGTTGGGAGCAGAGGAATACAGATGCTTAAGAATTAGGCGACAGGTTTAGACAGTGGATTTGGATCGGCGCAGGCTTGGAGATCCGAAGGGCCTGTTCCTGGGCTGAAAATTTTCTTTGTTCTTTGTTCTTCTTAATAAGACAAATAACGGAGATATGGATTATAAGAGCTGGGAGGTCCTGGTTGGGCTGTACAGGATTTTGTTTCAGCCACAGTTGGAGTATTGTGTGCGGAACCAGTCACTGTACCATAGGGAGGATGAGATTGCCTTGCAAGGAGAGCAAAGGTGATTCAGTAGAATGCTGCTTGGGCTGGAGAAATTTAGCTGTAAAGAGGGAGGCTAGGATTGCATTATTTAGCACAGAGATTAGCATTTATAAGACTATGATGGACGTGGACAGGGTGAACAGAAAACAGTTGCTCTCCTTAGTCGAGGGGTCGATAATAGGGTGGCATGATTTTGAGCTGAAAAGCCAGTGGTTTGGGGGAATATGAGGAAAAATCTTCTTACCTCGAAGATGTCAGGATCCTGCAATGCACTGACTGGGAGGGTAGTCCAGGCGAGAAACCTCATAACCTTATAAAAAGAATTTGCATAAGTACTTGAAATGTCATAACAATCAAGGCTCCGGGCCCAGTGCTGAGAGTGGGACTGATATAGATTTGGTGTAGTTTTAGCATGATGGTCCAAAGTGCTCCTTCTGTTCTATTGGATTCTATCATTCTGCAATACTGAAATGAAGGTTCAGAATCACTTTCTACTTTGTTCCATTTTTTTTTGAGGAAATATTTCCCAGTGTAGGTTCCAACTGTTATTGTTGTCAGTATCAGCTTCAGGTTCTGCATTGAAGTACTCATTCACAGTTCGAATTTCTCAAATGTGCTGTAAAATTGAATAAACAAGTAAAGCAATGGGATAACAGTGTGCAGTAGAACAGCTCTCAAGGAGCTCTACAATATGAAGGATTGAATGACCAAATAACCTCAACAATGTGAAGATCATTCACTGAAAAGTATATCAAAAGATATTTGATTATTGATGGGACTGCTGGTGAGTGAAATAATATTGTTATTTGGAGACAAGTTGCAAGCAACATTTGTCACCTAATAGGATCAGATTAATCCAGTCTTTGGGGGAATCAAATACAGTCATAAATCTCAATTATATCATATCATTAAAATAAGCCTATTATCATAATCTGTTTGTTCAAAATTATTTTTAAAAATGAAGATGTAATCACAGATTCCCAGTGGAAGTACTATACAATATAAAATAAAATCTGTCGAACTGGGTCAGCTCCAACTCCGAGAGAATTCTCCAATTCCAGCACATTGACAACAACCGGAAGGCAGAGTTTGTTTCGCAAACAACACGATGAATCTGAAAGGGAAATGGTCGCTAAAGTATATTACACCATCCTTGCTATTGTTGGTGTTCCTGGTAAATCTTGTTACAATTTAGTTTGTATAAATCTCTTCGTTACATCAGACTCATTTCAGCTCAATGACTAATAATTATTTTATTTCCACTCTGTAATATAAATCCCGATGCCAGATAATAGTGTTCTCACTGTGTTTAAATCAAATAGTTTGTCAATTAGAAGGCTCCTCAGTAGTGTCCAGTATTGCTTTTTTCTGCATAATGCGTTTGTCCTGAGGCTACATTGTTTGGGTTTGGCTGAGCACCGGCCCTGGCTGGTCGAGAAAGTGCTTAGCAGGACTACTCTCTCTCTGTGGGAGTACAAAGACTGCCATTGGTCAGATGGGTTTTGTAACAACCCACCTCTTAGTGATACCTGGTGCTTCCCATTCCTTGATGTGAAAGGAGCTCAGGCAGCTCGCTCCAAATGGGAACCCAGATACATCAGGTGGGCAATGGGTGCATTAAGCAGATCATTATGGAGTGATAAGCGAAGGGCAGATGACCTTGATGATCTTGTGTGCTTTCTTTAGTCAGTCGATGTTTCGAGGAATGATTTTGTGAGGGCAGATAATCAGGTTAATATGAGTTCCAAATGTGTGGTAGAAATGCAGGTAGTTAATATTTCCAAACTAACTCTGTGGTGTAATTCCTCAACTGAGAAAAGAAAATCTCTATCTGTAGTTCATACACACTCGACATTATCCAGTGATTGAATGGAATGTTGTGCACTATTTATCAAGATCTCCAAGAGTCACTCTGAATGAAGGTATTACTGATCATGACTGAATGGGAATAACCTCTTATTACTGTGGCCTCATGTTGCTCAGAGAACGTGTCATGTAGAATTGTACTGAGTGTGGATAACTGCTCAGATATGAATTTCTGACACAGTGTTGTTGCTTTTCTAGTGCATCTATAAATGTAGCGTTGTTGTAAGTGTGTAGCACGAACAGGGGGATATCCATGACCTCAATTGTAAATATTGTAGGGAATATCTTTCAGTGGAGAGCTGTATTGAATGTGATTCAATAACTTGAACGCAACATCCAATTCCCGTGGCAATGTGATGCAGTGAACAGCTTTCTGTAAAATTCTAACTGGGTCTGGGTTCTTAGCCAAAGGAGAACAACGAACCCAGTCTCCAAGTGTTACTGGCAACAGCTGTCAAAATACACTGAGTATGAGTTACCAACAAAAGGGAAACAATTCTCCCCAGTGCTCTTGCACAAGAAGGAGTATTTCTGAGGATAGAATTTAACTCGTGGGGAACTGAATGAAATAGAAGATTTGAATGCAGTTGTAACTAGGAGCATAATTGGACTGAAACAAAGCGATGTTTCTTTAATATGACATTTCTCATTTCTGATCTGTTCACTGACGGAGTTTGGAAATACGATGGATTACAAATGGGAAAATTTTTGGTTGAATATATTTGGTACAAGTGCAGTGTTCTATTAGGGATAAATAGGTGCGAACTCTTGCAAAAATGAAAATAACAGAACAACGGTGTGAATTCAATTAATTGTCCCATAGACGTACAATGTTTTCTTAAGTAATATTTTTGGGAGTGATTAATATTGCAGCAATGTTAGGACAAACTGTAGGACATGACTCTCATTCATTATCTCGATGTTAGTAAGGGTGGATATCGAGCAAGGCTGATTGCCACTATTCCACCTCTGAATCTGATTAGATCAATAACTTTTGAATCTATGATCCACTATCTATCCACAATTAATTTTACAGTGACCGCTGCTTTATGATCCATATTCTCCTCGTGAGGAAGAGGATTTGATAAGGGCTGTGCTACAGTCAGTTTAAAGGCAAGCTAGAAAAATAACGAAAATATGTATTAATACATTGTTTCATCAAATAACTAACTCGTCTTGCACAAGAAGGAGTATCTCTGAGGAAAGAATTTAACGCTTGCGCAACTGAATGAAAGCGGATACTTGAATGTAATTATAACTAGGAACATAATTTCACTGAAACCTGCGATGCTTCTTTTACACTACATTTCTCATTTCACATTTCTGATCTGTTCACTGATGGAGCTATAAATGTAGTGTGGAAAGATAATGGTTTACAAGTGGAAACATCTTTGATTGGTATATTTGAAACTAAGTTTACAAAGTGCAGTGTTCTATTGGGGATAAAAAGTTGTGACCTCTTGCCAAAAGTGAAAATCACAAACCCACAATGTGAATTCAATCAGTTGTTCCATATACATATAATTTTTCCTTAAATAATATTTTTAGGAGCGATTAATCTTCCAGAAATGTTAGGATAGGCTGTAGGACATGGCTATTCTCATTCATTATTCACATGTTAATGAAGATGGATGTCAAGTTAGACTGGTTTCCACTAATTCATCTCTGAATCAGATTAGATCATAATTTGTGAATCTACGATCCATCATCTATCAACAGTTAACGTTATAGTGATCGCTGCTTTATGCTACATGTTCTCCTTGGGAGGAAGAGGATTTGATGAAGGCCGTGCTACAATCAGTTTTAAGGCAATCTAGAAAACTAACGAAAATATGTATTAATTCATTGTTTCATCAAATAACTGACTCACATCTGCAAAATAATGACTACGGTGAATAATTCTGTTGGAGAGCATCACAGAGCATTAACAGTCCAGATTACATAATGTGTTACATTTAATACAGAAATTGTGAATGAGACGTTAACCTGATTCGGTTTTACCCGCCATCCGTACACACTATGACACTAACTGAGCTCACAAAGCCATTTCCAGAACTGTGACCCTTTCTGTTCTGTTAGTGTGATAATGACAAACAGGCTGACTCTGACGGGTGTCCAACCTCAATCACACATTGTACAGTTTTGTTCCATCGCCTCTGACATTCCAGCACAACCACATGATCACTCTAAAGTGTGACAAACTCAGGATTGTCTTGCATTTATAGAAACATTGATTACCTGTTCCTCAATTATATTTGCCGACATTTATAGTTATATTTTATTGACTGAAAACAAATATTCAGCTCTTAAGCATATAAATTATGAACCCATATTCACAACAGTGAGCCCTCAAAGAACTGAACTCAATGACATTACAGCTTGTTTTGGTTTCAGTTCTGAATGCAGGACAGGATGGTTATGGCTGATGGAGGTCAAACATCTCAGCCATCGCACATCTCTGTAGGAATTATTCAGGATCGCGTCCGAGAACGCAGAATGAATAATGCCTCATTCACAGCCCTTTCCTCCATCATCATTTCTGAAGTAAAGAGGTTTGCGCATGGTCGTACGTTATGTAGCACCATTTACAACTCCTTCGATAATGAAGACATCTGTGTCCATATACGCTGAGACAACACCGAATTTGGGCTGACAATTGGAAAGTAACATTAACATCCAACAAGCACCAGCTAACAACTGTCTCGAAAATGAGAACCTACCAATTTCCCATTAGCTTACTATGACATTACCGTCACTGACTGCATGACTTGAGCCAACCATTGACAAGAAAATGAACTTGTCTGGCCATAAAACTGCTGTATGTCAGACACCCTGAATCCTGTAGCAATACGCTGCCTGCCACCCTCTCCAATCCATCTGCTCCATCCAAAAAACCGAGTTCAGGGATGGGATGGAATGCTCTCTCATGGATCTGGCTGAGTGGAACATTCACAGAACTCCTCATTGGTTGTTTGTAATGCATAATCACTACATTCAGCCCTCACACTCTTCACCATGCATGACCAGAAATTGATACCACCTAAAAGATGCAAACTAGGAACACCCCAACTCTCTCTTTCAACAGCACCTCATAAACACATGACACATGACCAAAGGCTGCAGATGAACTGAAACATTGTCACATACAAGTTCCCTCTCAAAAACAGATTTCATTCCGAGTGGGAAATACAGTATCTGGTTGTACCATCACTGTTGCTGGGTATCATTTCTGCGATTCCCTTCTGAAAACTCTGGAAATTTCTGCATCCCAGGCATGACAGATATTCAAAAAGGCAGATCTCCAACAGCATCAAAATGGCGATTAGAGCTGGGCAATCAACACTTAAGCTTATGTTGCATGAGCACATTGAAAATAATCATGATTGCCATCTCTGCAAGAAGACATCTGTGATCGCAACGCGTGTTAGTGACCACAGGAATTTCCTGTACAGCACAGAACATGAGAAACATTCAAAGTAAAATATTGGATGCTTTGTGCTGAGGTATTGCTGGATTCAGAGCGTCTGTTATCCCAGAGGACAGTTCGTGTTATGTCTTAATTGGCTAATTCCGATGAATTTCTGAACTCTTGCGAGTATCAACACCAATAGACAGAGCCTTTTTGCCTCAGTTGTGTGTGCTTGGACCTGGCCTATGTGTTGGCGTTCCCTACTGCAGAAAACGGTGATGAGTCAAGTGAAGGATCTCTTATCTTCAAAAGTGGATCGGTTTTGGGAGTTGCATATTTGTGACAATCAACTCAGAGTCCGAATATTCATTTCAATGGGATGCTGTGAAAAGTGGAGAAGTTGTCTATTCTAGGGAGTTAGGTATGTGTGCGAAGCTCCATTTTCTGTTATTCATTCAATGGATGTGGGTATGACTACCTCAGCCAGTAATTAACACCCATCCCGAACTGCCCAGAGAACACGTAAGAGTTACCAAATTGTCATGTGTTTGGAGTCACATGTAGGCCAGGCCATGTTAGGATGAAAGATTATCTTCACTAAGGGACATATGCTAAGGAGTTTTTTTTTTCGAGACGATTGACAAGAGTTTAATGGTCACCATTAGACTGTCAAGTCCAGATTTTGATTTAACTCAAAGTTCATTGTCTGCCATAGCAGAGATTGAGTCGAGAGTGTGGTGCTGGAAAAACACAGCAGGTCGGGTAGTATCCGAGGAGCAGGAAAATCGACATTTCAGGCATCAGCTCTTCATCAGTAATGCTGTGTTTTTCTCCCACACAACTCCCGACTCTGATCTTCCGCATTTTCAGTCCTCACTTTCTGCTCTCATCTCCCCGAATGCTTGACATTGGACTGAATTCACAAAAACAGTATCTGATACCAAGCAATCATACAATGTATGGATCTCCCAGAACAAGCTGGGGCACAATTCTGGTGACCTCTATGGAGAGTGCTGCTTTCACTATGGGGATTCCTAGCAATTTGGGAGGAGGGTCTCTGTTCACAAAGAGAACTGCTGGAGCTTGGACTTCAGGCAGGAAGCTTTGCTTCATCCATGATTTCCAAACCGGAAATTTGCAATTGTCAATGCTGCCTCAATTCAGTTTTACTTGAGTGGGGGCTGTGGTGTACAATCTTTAACGTTGTGGGGGGAGTCCATACCAACTATTAACATTCTTCTGACTGCAGTGGGTATCCAACTTGAGACATGGTGTTTGGATTCTCTGCTGAAAACTTCCATGCTTCAGATTGTCGTTATGTTCAATCCTGCACAAGTGGGGTTGTGGGGGTGGGGGTGGGGTGGAACGATGTGGGGTGGCAGTTCGATGACCAATCAAAATATTTACAAGGATGTTGCCAGGGTGAGAGGAGTTGAGGTGTAGGGCGATGCTGAACAGGCTGGAGCTGTTTTTCCTGATGCGCCGGAGGCTGAGGGATGACCTTATAGAAGTTTAAAAAACCATGAGGGGCATGGATAGGATAAATAGACAGAGTCTTTTCCCTGGAATGGAGGGGTCCAGAACTAGACGTCATAGGTTTAGGGTGAGAGAGGAAAAATATAAAAGAGGCCAAGGGGCAACTATTTCACACAGAGGGTGGTATCTGTATGGAATGAGCTGCCAGAGGAAGTGTGGGAGGCTGGTACAATTACAATATTTAAGAGGCATTTGGATGGTATATGAATGGGAAGGGTTTAGAGGGATACGGGCCAGGTGTTGACAGTTAAGACTAGATTGGGTTGGGATATCTGGTCGGCCTGGACGGGTTCGACTGAAGAGTCTTTTGCCATGCTGTACATCTCTATGACTCTATGACTCTTTGATCATACACTGATTACTGTGACCTATACAGGCATGTTATCCTCCATATTCTCAATTTTACTTTGTCATTCGTCTATTCAAAATGTTCCAAAGTCATCCATTGATTTACTTGCTTTCTTGGACTGGTGTAAATCATGTTTTGTAAAATCTTTGTGAAAGTGTTAAATATTCTGCTGTGTGTAATATTTCCAGCTGGTGTGTTAGTCAAAGATGTGACGGATTTAATAGAACTTAGTCATCGAGTCATACAGTCATAGAGACGTATGCCACGGAAACAGACCCTTTGGTCCAACCCATCCATGCCGACCGGATATCCTAACCTAATATCGTCCCATTTGCCAGCATTTGTGCCGTATCACTCGAAATCCTTCCTGTTCATATACCCATCCAGGTGCCTTTTAAATGTTGGATTGTATCACCTTCCACCACCTTCTCTGGCTGCGCATTCCATATACACACCACCTTCTTTGTGAAAATGTTGCCCCGTTGGTCCCTTTTAAAATTCCCCCCTAATCCTAAACCTATGGCATCTAGTTCTGGACTTCCTCCACCCCAGAGAAAATACCTTGTCTCTTCACGCTATCTCTGCTCTTCATGATTTTATAAACATCTATAAGGTCACCCCTCAGCCTCGAACATTCCAGGGAAAACAGCCCCAACTTATTCAGACTCTCCTTACAGTTCAAATCCTCCAACCATGGCAATAGTCTTGAAAGTCATTTCTGAATCTTTTCCAGCTTATTCCTGATGAAGCGATTTTGCGTGAAACGTCAATTATCCAGCTCCTCGGACACTCCCTGATTTGCTATGCTTTTCCAGCACCACACACTTAACTCCTATGTTCACATCCAAATCATGCAAGGCCATAATGAAATGGTAGGGAAGAATGTCAGAAACAACACGAACTGACAATGGGAATGATCCTGCGTGACTGAGCTGTGTTCGCTTCTCGACTCTCTCTCTCAGTTTTTCCGATTACCCAGCTCCTTCTCCGAATTAAGATGCTCCTTAAAATTTACCTCCTGGAACAATTATTGCCAAATGAGCTAATATCACCTTCTATGGGTCAATGTAAGTTGATATGATATACGTCTTTTTAAGTACGTTTCTAGAGACATAGAGTTTTATACCATTGAAACAGGGCATTTGGTCCCAATCATCCATGCCAACCAGATATCCTGATTTAATCCGATACCATTTAGCAGCATTTGGCCCATATCCCTCGAAACCCTTCCTATTCATATATCCATTCAGATACCTTTTAAATGCTGTAATTATACCAGCATCCACCACTTCCTCGGCAGCTAATTCCATACAAAGCACCGCACTCTTTGTAAGAAAGTTACCCCTCAGGTTCATTTTAAACCTTTCCTCTCTCATCTTAAATCTGTCTAGTTTTGGAATCCTCTTCACTGAAAAAAAAAATTGTCTATTTACCCTATCTATATCCCTTACAATTTTATAAACTTCTGTCAGGTCAACACCGCCCCCCCACCCCAACTCAGACTCTGACACTGCAGAAAAATAGCCCCAGCCCATTCAACCTATCCCTGTAGCTCAAATTGTCCAAACCTAGTAACTCCTTGTAATTTTTTTCTGAACACTTACAAGTTTAATAGCATCTTTCCTATAACAGGGAGACCAGAATAACAGACCAGTTACTGTGTTCAGCCATTGCTTCCTAATCTTATCAGCCTTGCATTTTACACTTACAGGAACATCATACTTCTGAACTCTCATTATCACACAATTGAAGGCATCCCATTTGCAAACAGTTTATTCCAATCAACTTTTCAAAGCTCATTTTTATATCCTTAAAATGTGTCTTACTCCAATTAAGACCTTTAACTTTTGTTGTAGACTTACCCATTTTCATAACTGTTTTAATTCTGATAGTATTATGATCACTCGTGCCTAAGTGTTCCCCTACTAACACTTCAGTTACTTAACTTGCTTTATTTCCGATAAGTTGCCATAGTACCTCAGTGATTCAATCGCTCACTCCGTTGCCTCAAAGCAGGAGAGACCCATGTTCGATCCTCCCCTGCAGTGACGGAGCTTCCGTGAGGTTTGCACATGCTCCCTGTGTGTGTGGGTTTCCTCCAGCTGCTCTGGTTTTATTCCACAGTCCGAAAATGCGCAAGGTAGGTTGGTTGGCCATTATACCACAGAGTTCAGGGAATGTGCAGAATAGGTGTGCTACCCCATGGGAAATACAGAATAGGGCTATTGGTCCAGGTGTGATCCTCTTCCAAGATTTAGTATGGATTTGTTAGGCTGAATGATCTTTTTCCACACTGTATGGGATCTAAGAAGTTCAAGTTTTGCTCCTTCTCCAGCTGGAACATTAATGCATTGATAAAGAAACTTTTCTTGAACACATTTCGGAAATTCATCATGATCCAAACCTTTAACACTGTGGCAGTCCCAGTAAGTGTTCGGAAAATTAAAATTCCACACTTTTACAACCTTATAATTCTTACATATATTTGAGAGCTCTAAATATTTGCTTCTGAATTTCCTTCTGACTGTTGAGAATGCCTATAGTCCAATCCCATGTAGATGACCATCCCTTTCTTATTTCTAATTTCACCAAATGGTCCTTCAGTCATGTTTATGCTAAGCACAGTAGGAAATATTTCCTGAATCAAAAAGGCCACTCCCCCACCTTGTCCTGCCACTCTTCCTATCCTTTCTGTAAAATCTGAAACCTGGAACATTGAGCAGCCTCTCTCGTGCTGCCCTGAGGCAGCTTTCTGTATGACCTACAGCAGCCCAGTCCCATGTTCCCTTACATGCCCTGAATTCATTGGCCAGATCTGTTAGATCTCTTGCACTGAAATGAACTCAGTTTAATTTGTCAGAATTATTTGGTTCTCTGACCTGGTCCTGTCTGTTTTTTGTTCTAATTAACTGGCTCTTTTCTGATTCAGAACCACCCACACATCTCTTTCTATTTTCATTGTTATTTAGGAAGTCCTTACCCTCATCTCTAAAAGTTTACATGCTCTCGAATTAGAACTATTAGATCTTCCCACCAGGATATAGGTCCCTTTCCAGTTCAGGTGAAACACACCTTTTTGAACAGGTCGTTTCTGTCCCAGACGATATTCAAATGATCCAGCGCTTCAGTCATTGATTTATCTGTCCTCTCCTTTAATTCCTTCTCTCATCAGAACTTGGCATCAGCAGAAAACTCGAGGTTACTACTTGTGATGTTCTGTATTTTAACCTTCTACCTAACCTCATAGACTCACTCTGCAAAGCTTTAACCCGTTCCTTGACTATTTCATTCCTCTCAATGTGTACAATAAACTCCAGCTTCTCACTTTCCCCTTTAAAAATCTGCTTCACACACTTTGAGAAGTCCTTTAAACTGGCACCAGAAAAGCAACACACTCTTCTAGATTCACACTCACTGCTGGAGAATCTCCTGTCTGTGCCCCTGACAGCAGAGCCCACAATAACATTTATTCTTTTAAATCTTGACGGACTCGTTTAACGCAAGTTTTATTCTTCGTGCCCAAGGCCTGGCTATTATTTCAATTTACCTTTGAGAGACTATCTCTTTCAACAGCACCTTAAACAGAACAGAGAGACGAATAGCTGCAGGAGAGTTCTGAACGACCCTCTTCTCTTTCCTGACAATCGTCTACCTGACTGTTCCTGCTGTGTAATCACTTCTGTCAGTCTACTCGTCGTCACACTCAGCGTCTTCTCTATGTCTTGAAAGACATTAAGTCTAAAATGAGCAATCTCTCAACTGCACGTTATATCTAAAAGCACAATGGTTTTCCTAAACCACAGATTTAATACAGAACATGCAAAAAAAAGTAATGAAAAGTAATTTTAATATTAAAAATAATTCAGAGTTAACTTTACAAATGAAAAACATATTCTCAAATAATCAAGTGCTCGGTTGGTCAATTAACTCGGAGTGGTTGTTTGGTTAGCTCAGATGGTTAAAGCATCGTCATAGTTACACCAAGGTCGTGGGTTCAATCCCCACACTGATCCGGTGTGCTCTTGCAGTTTGCGACTCAGCGATGCTCGCCCTGTCGAAGTTGGCCTTAGATTACTGGTTCGGGGGAAGTAGGGGCAATTATAAACAAGATGGTCTACATCTGAACCAGACTGGAGCCAATGGCTTTCGGGGAGTTTTCGCTATTACTGGTGGAGAGGTTTTATACGAATTAGCAGGAGGCTGGGAACCAGGAGAGAAAACAAGTAGGGAGTGAAGTGGAGACTGGAGACTGCAAGGATCCTGAAGATAGCGTTAATTAAGGGAAGGGTAGTCAGAGAGCAGATGAATGCAAAAGAACTGGTAGCCTGAAATGCACCTACCTTAATGCAAGTAGTATAGTGTGTAAGGCAGATGAACTTAGGGCTTGGATTGGTGCCTGGGAGTATGACGTTATTGCAATCACAGAGACTTGGTTGAAGGAAGGGCATGATTGACAATTAAATATTCTAGAATATGGACGCTTCAGACAGGACAGGGAGGGAAGTAAAAGGGGTGTGGAATTGCATTGCTGGTCAGAGATGATATCATGGCTGGACTAAAGGAGGACACTATGGAGGTCTTGGATAGTGAGGCATTATGGGTGGAGCTGAGAAACAAGAATTGTGCAGTTACATTGTTGAGTCTATATTACAGGCCTACTAACAGTGAGCATGAGGTAGAAGAACAAATAGGTAAATAGATTATGGAAAGATGTAGAGACAATAGGGTAGTGGTGGTGGGAGATTTTAATTTTCCCATCATTGACTAGATGCACTCAGCGTCAGAGTTCTGGATGGTTTAGAATTTGTTAGAAGCGACCCGGAGAGTTTTCTGGAGCAGTATGTCAATAATTCAATTAGGGAAGGGGCCATATTGGACCTGGTACTGGGGAACGAGCCAGGACAGTTCGTAGAAGTTGTGGTGGGGGATTTGTTTGGGAAAAGTGACCACAATTCTGTAAGTTTTAGAATTCTCGTAGAAAAATATGAGAGTAGTCCTAAGGGAAGAGTACGAAGGCCAAGGCCAAGGCCAAGGCCAATTATATTAAAATTAGGCAGGAGCTGGGAAGTGTGGATAGGACACAGGTATTTGAAGGGAAGACCACATTTGAAATGTGGGAGGCTTTCAAGGATAGGTTAAAGATAGTGCAGGATAGGTATGTCCCGGTGAAGGCAAAGGAGAGGAAGGGCAAGATTCGTGAGCTGTGGATGACAGGAGAAACTGTGCAATTAGCCAAGAGGAAAAGAGAAGCGTACATAAGGTCCCAGCAGCTAAGAACAGAATGGGCCCTGGAGTAATATCGGAAGAGTAGCACAAGTCTTAAACGAGGAATCAAGCGGGCTAAAAGGGGTCATGAAATACCTTTAGTGAGCAGAATTAAGGAGAATCCCAAAGCATTTTCTTCTTATATAAGAAACCAGTGGGTAGCTAGAGAAAGGTTTGGTCCATAAAAGATAACGAAGGAAGGTTGTTTGCCGCACCTGAGAGAATTGGTGAAACTCTGAATGATAACTTTGCGTCAGTGTTCACTGAGGAGAGGAACGTGTTTAATGTTGAGATTAGAGATAGAAGTTTGATTAGTCTAGATCACGTAGTGAAGATGTGTTGGGTAGGCTCGTGGTCATTAAGGAGGACAAGTCCCCAGGACCGGATGGGATCTATCCTAGGTTGCGGAGGGATGTGTGACAGATATCTTTGTGGCGTCCTTAATTACAGTTGAGGTGCCGGAGGACTGGAAGATTGTTCATGCTGGCCCCTGTACAAGAAGGATAGTAGGGATATTCCGGGTAATACAGACTGGTGAGCCTGACGTCTATGGTGAGAAAGTTGCTGAAGAGGGTACTAAGGGATAGGATCTATTTAGATTTAGAAAAGGTTGGTTTATCAGTGATAAGCAGCATGGTTTTGGTTTTGTGCAGGGGAGATCATGCCTTACCAACTTAATAGAGTTCTTCGAGGAAGTGACCAAGTTGGTAGATGAAGGAAGGGCTGCTGATGTAATATACATGGACTTTAATGAGGCATTTGATAAGCTTCCCCATGGTAGACTAATGGAGAAAGTGAATTCACATGATGTGCAGGGTGTTCCAGCTAGGTGGATAAAAAAATGGTTGAAAAAGAAGAAACAGTGAGTAGTAGTTGAAGGGAGTTTCTCAAAATGGAGAAAGGTGACGAGTGGTGTTCCATAGGGGCCAGTGTTGGGGCCACTGTTGTTTGTGATATATACAAATGATCTGGAAGAGGACACTGTTGGTATGATCAGCAAGTTTTAAGATGACACGAAGATTGGTGGAGTAGCAGAAAGCATAAGGAACTGTCAAAGAATACAGGAGAATATAGATAAACTGGAGAGTTGCGCGGAAAATTGGCAGATCGATTTCAATCCAGACAAATGTGAGGTGATGCATTTAAGTAAGACTAATTCTAGTGCGAATTATACAATGAATGGATTAGCCTTGGTAAAGGTTCTTGGGCAGAGAGATCTGAGATTGCAGGTCCATTGGACACTGAAGGTTGCTGCACTGTGCCTTCATTGCACGAGGTTTGAGTATAAGAGCTGGCAAGTCATGTTAAAATTGTACAAGACATTGTTTCGGCCGCATTTACAATACTGTGTACAGTTCTTGTCGCCACATTACCAAAAGGATGTGGACGTTTTGGAGAGGGTGCAGAGAAGATTTACAAGGATGTTGCCTGGTCTGGAAGTTGCTAGATATGAAGAGAGGTTGAGTAGGTTATGTTTGTTTTCATTGGAAAAAAGGAGATGGGGGGACTGATTGAGGTTTACAAAATCCTGAAGGGTGTAGACAGGTTGCATAGAGAAAAGTTTTTTCCCAGTGTGAAGGATTCAATAACGAGACTTCACACTTTCAAGGTGAGAGGTGGAAATTTTAAGGGATTATACGCCGCAAGTACTTCACACAGAGGGTGGTGGAGGTTTGGAATGCACTGCCAGCAGTGGTAGTAGAGGCAGGCATGTAGATTCATTTATGATGCGTCTGGACAGATGCATGAGTAGGGAGTAAAGGGATACAGATGCTTCGGAATTGACCGACAGGTTCAGACAGTAGATTTGCATTGGCTCAGGCTTGGAGGGTCGAAGGGCCTGTTCCTGAGCTGTATATTGTCTTTGTTCTTTGTTCCTTATTTATATAATATCACAGTGCCCTTTGTGAAACCCTTCGGCTATTAAAGGAAGTTTGACTCATAGAGAATATCGCATTACAGCGCGGTACATTCCATTTATGGGACCACTCGGCTAAAAGAGAAAGTTACACTGATAGAACACAAAACATTACAGCGCAGGACAAGTCCTTTATGGAAGCACTCAGCTAATAAAGGAAGTTAGGCTAATGCACCATAGACATGGTGCTCTGGTTTCCTCCCACAATCCAAAGATGTGTAGGTCAGGTGAATTGGCCATGCTAAATTGCCCATAGTGTTGGGTGAATTAGTCAGGGTTAAATATAGGGCAGGGGAATGGGTTTGGGTGGGTTTCTCTTCAGAGGGACGATGTGGGCCGAGGGGCCTGTTTCCACACTGTAGAGACCTAAACCCAAATAGCCCTCAATTTCATACCTCTGCATTTTCTGCAATAGCCTACCGTGGGCAATGTTATCAAAAGCATTACTGAAATCTATACAAAACACATCAACCGCTTTACCCCATGCATCTGTTAGGCCACATTCTCAAACAACTCAATACGTTCTTCACAAAACCGTGTTGACAATCCCTAATCAAACTATTCCTTATTAGAGTATTATAAATACAGTAATGGTCGCTGACCCCAAAGTGTTCCCCACTGATACCTCAGTCACCTGCCCTGCCTTATTTCCCAAGAGTAGATCAAGTTTTGCAACTTCTCTAGTAGGTATATCCACATATTGAATCAGAAAATGTCCTTGTTGTTGTGGTTCTGTTTGCCGAGCTGGGAATTTGTGTTGCAGATGTTTCGTCCCTTGTCTAGGTGACATCCTCAGTGCTTGGGAGCCTCCTTGTACATACTTAACAATTATCTCTCCTTCTAAACCATTAACACTATGGCAGTCGCAGTCTATATTTGGAAAGTTAAAATCCACTACCATAACCACACTGTTAGTCTTACAGATAACTGAAAGCTCCTTACAATTTTGTTTCTCAATTTTCCATTGACAATTAGGAGGTCTATAATACAATCCCAACAAGGTGATCATACCTTTCTTATTTCTCAGTTCCACCCAGGTAACATCTCTGGATGTACTTCTGGGAATATCCTCCCTCAGTACCGCTGTAACACTATCCCTTATCAAAAACGCCATTCCCCCTCCTCTCGTGCCTCCTTTTCTTTCCTTCCTAGCCTTTCTATCCTGGAACATTAAACTGCCAGTCCTGTCAGTCCCTGAGCCATATTTCTGTAATTGCTAACATATCCCAGTCCCATGTTCCTAAATATGCCTTGGGTTCACTGCCTTCCCTGTTTGGCCTCTTGCAATGAAATAAATGCAGTTTAATTTATTATTCCTACCTTGGTCTCTGCTTTGTCCCTGCCTGCCCTGACTGTTTGACTCTCTTCTTTCTCAACTGTACCAGTCTGAGATTGATCTCTTTCCTCAGTATCTCCCTTGGTCCCATCCCCCCCACCTCACCAGTTTAAATCCTCGCGAGCAGCTCTTGCAAATCTCCCTGCCAGTATATTAGTTCCCTTCCGGCTCAAGTGCAATCCGTCCCTCTTGTACAGGTCACTTCTAATCCAGAAGAGATTCCAATGATCTAATAATGTGAGTGCTTCTTTCATGCACCAACTCCTCAGTGTGCGTTCATCTGCTCTTTCCTCCTATTCCAATCCTCACTAGATTCTCGCATCGGGAGTGATCCAGATATTACTACCCTCAAGGACCTCCCTTTTAAATTCCTACCTAACTTTCAATATTCCCTCTTTAGAATCTCATCACTTTCCCATCCTATGTCCATGGTTCCAATGTGTACAATGACCTCCTGCTAATCCCTCTCCCTTTTGAGAATATTCTGCACCCTGTCTGATACATCCTTGATCCTGGTACCAGGCAGGCAGCACACTATCCTGATTTTACGCTGCTGGCCACAGAAATGTCTTCCTGTGCCTCTTCCTCTAGAATCCCCAAACACAATTAATCACTTGTCTTCGGGAATCCGACGTACACCTCATTATTTTAGAGCCAGTCTCGGTACCAGAAACTGGGTCATGCTGCATTCCCCTGAGAAACCATCCCTCTCAACGTTTTCCAAAACAGCATACTTGTTTGAAATAGGCATAGCCACAGGAGACTCCTACACTACCTGCCTACCTCTCTTATCTTTCCTGGAGTTACCCATCTATCTGACTGCATCTGTGGTTTTTCTCCCTACCTATAACTGCGATCCATCACACCCCCTTATTCCTGTAAATGCATCATTGCCTTTAACTGTTGCTCTGACCAATATATTCGATCTGATAGGATTCACAACTAAAGACATTTATTACAGATGTAATCCCCTGTAACACATAAAATCTCTTGAAATTCTCACATCTACAGAACCAGAAAATAGCACCGTCTTATTGTTCTACAAAACACTGTTCCAAGCTAACTTCATACTCATGGCTTATATTTTTAAAGCGAAATCAAGAGATTGATCTCAATAAAACACCTAAGCAGGAAAGCATCCACTCTACTCTTATTCTAGATTTACAGCAAGGTTATACTTAAAACTAATCACTTATCTGTTTCTGTGCTGTGACCTCTCCCAAACAGTTTCCTCCAACAGCAGTTGTGAATTTCCCTGTTTGTTAAGTTTCCGTGGACACACTCCGATGCCCAGCAATACATGAATTCAAAGAGGAAAGGCAGTAGGTGACTACAAAATCATTACTCAGAGAAATTTAGAATGAACAGTGTGACAATGATTATGTGTGATTGTCTGACCCAAACTTGGAAATGAAGAAATTAAGTTTTTACCCATAAGAAAGCAAGCATTATTGAAATAAACTTTTCTGCATAAATCATAAAACATTGTATTTATAGAATATCGTTAAATCAGCAATGTAACTACATATTATTTGCACAAACCTAAATCAATAGGCGTTTTAACCCACGCAGAAAGTGGTATGTGTATGGAAAGAGCTGCCAGAGGAAGTGGTGGAGGCTGGTACAATTGCAACATTTAAAAGGCATCTGGATGGGTATATGAATAGGAAGGGTTTGGAAGGATATGGGCCAGGTAGCAGGTGGGACTAGATTGGGTTGGGATATCTGGTCAGCATGGACGAGTTGGAACAAAGGGTCTGTTTCCGTGCTCTACATCTATGACTATGACACTACATATTTTTGGCAAGACCCATGTTGTCCAATGAAAGTGTAAGTAGGCCATCTAGTGATTATTTTGTCGCATTGTCACAGCTGAAATTCTGTATAAACCCTTGTAGCTGATTGTATACTACAGAGCACTTCATTGACTGCTTCCCATGATATTTGTATATATATATATATATCATGAATAAATTTGTTCAATATTGAAGATCTGTTTCCGAGATTTTCTTCAACACTTATCAAGTAAAAGCTACTTACTAATTGTTTGATGTACTTGTCTGATAACTATATTTTAATTGAATAGGTCTCCCAGACTAGTCTATATCTCCACATTCTCCAGTCTTCCTCAGTTAATGAATATTTTACTTTTCTATGCTGAATACAAGGTAGATAATGCACAGTATTATACTCAATCTGCTATTTTTGTTTACTCACCTTAACTATATGTTCCTGATGGAGACTCTTACTGTTCAACTCACCAATTTCCTTCTTGACGCTATATTAGTGTGAGTACAGTTTGTGATTATGAATGTACTTGCACTAATCTTTCATTACAGATTAGCGACCTGCAAATGACCCATTTTTCCTCAATCTGATTATCATCTTGACTCAATTCTTGCACGAAACTAACATATTAACCCCATCACCATGTGCTTTGAGAACGGGCTGTAACATTATAAATGTTCTTTAGAAATTCACATACGCTCCATCTGCAGACCACCCTTGATCCATCCGGCTTAATGTATTCTCATAGGTTATGGATTATTTGTTCCTCATGTTTAGCTTTTCATAAAACACTGTTAGCTTTGCTTCATTTCGAAATATCTTTCAAAAGCCTTCTTTAAGAAAGGCAGTGTAGCAATGTTTCCCCGACGATAATTGTTAGACTGACACATATTATTCCCTGGTTCTGTTTCCCATCCTTGTGTTGAGGAGGAGAGTCTTTTGTGGTAATCTCAGCCAGTGACAGGAATTGAATCTCTGTAAGTGAGAGGGATTGAACCCAGGGTTTTGGCATCACCGTGTATCATACATCAGCTGACCAGCTAACCAACCCTCTCTCAGAAGGTTCAGGTCAGAATAGAATCAGAAGCTGGCAGTGCCATCCATCTGGGAAATTGAGGTGAGGCTGTGCAATACAGAGGGCTGAACTACTGATCAGGATTAAAACAGCGATGCTGTTGAATGAAAAAAAGGTTATTGTGATGTTAGCCCCGGCCAGGTAAAACAGTGAAAATGATTTGACTGGACGCGGGGTAAACACCATGACGACTATTTCACCCTGAGAAATGAGCAGGCATGCAGGATGAAAATATGTATTTCGAGAACGGTTGATTTTCACAAGTGCAATCCTCATCCACAACAGGATAGGTTGTTCTGAGTGAGAATACCAGCTGATATTTCCCTAGTTTGGGAAGAAAGTTTTGGTTTAACTTTTTTTTTAACCGAAGTCAATATCAAAACGAAAGGAGATTTTATCATCCTCTTCATTTCTTCCCTGAATTTGGTTTGTGTAGTTACATAAATACATGGCTTTGTACAGGATTTCAATACATGAGAATGTATACAGATTCAGTGCCAATCTATGTTGGAGCTGTGTGATTTCCCTCGGTAATACGCTGTTGTTGTGAGTTTGCTGGTTAAAAAGTTAACGACTGCTGTTAGCCACAATAGGACAAAACTGCCTGATACACTGAACAGTAACATGATGGATTTCCTTCTGCTTTTCATCTCTGGGTCAGTTCTATTCTCATTGCTGAGACCCCAAAGTGTCCTGCGGACTTTGCTGGTCACTAAAATACGCTGGAATGTCAAAGAGTTAAACAGTAATATCAAACAGAAAGGCAGCCATGTAACTAAAATACTTTTCAGCCCCACCTGCAGGCGATGTATAAAAGGCCATATTGGAGTGACAGCCCCTGGCAAAGCTGGAAATTATTTGGCTGGGGTCACAGGCGAACCAGAAGGGTATGTTCTCCAAAGGAATCAGGGTAAACAGCGTGGCTAAAATAGCAGTGACAGTTCTCATTGAGCAGTTGTAAAGAAGACAATAAACCACACAGATATATTCAATGTGGCAAATTAACACAGAGAATGAACTTACAAACAGCAGTGTAGGATAGAAATGAATGTGAAAAGTGATAACTCAAAATGTGATACACAATGACATTGAAAAATATCACCAGGCAATCTGCAGTTGCCATGGCAATCATGCAAGCCAAAATACATTTAAAAAGTCCACAATTTCCACTGGAGAGAATGGCGATGGTCAGTAAGTTTGCTGTAAGAGGGAGAAGGAAGCGATTGGAAGTGGAACTTCAATAAAGAAATATCACAGGAAATCACGTCATCGTCGGAGGTGATTTGACATCGAGTTTCCCAAAGATTTGTTTTTATAAAGTAGATGAACAGACTGACAACGTGAGGACCAAACGACATTGAAAATTTAATGTCTGTGCTCTTCAAAGAACATTTATATTCATTTCATCATTCCAATAAAACATTCCGTTTGGACACAAACATTGCATTAACATTCAAGAGTTCATTTTTTTTTGCTGATACTCAGACTTGAGGAGCTGCACAGTAAATGTGCATCACTGAGTTTGTTTTCCCCAGTTCCTTCAGATGGATAAGTGACTCTGTAATGATGACTATTCCTGAAATCTGTGAGAGAAACACCATGACCTTCACTGTCCACACAAGAAAAATAACATTGCCTTACCAAGAACGCCAAAGGCTGCAATAACAAAATAGGAAATGTTCTTTATCTGGAGAATTGTAACCATTCTGTCGGGAAGAATTAGAAATTTCCCTCACGTTCTCTGGCTCCTTGTGAAATCCATCTGAGATCCTTAATTTCACAATTTCACATCCTTTGTAGATCAAGGCCTCTCCCTGAGAGTAAATGAGACCATACAATAGCTGTGTCTCAACAATTACTGGCAGGCCTTTAACAAACATGGGATAGCTAGATCATCGGGGGATAATTCCAAAGCTCAGGTCATGAATTATCAAACATTAAACCTGGAGAAGGGAGGATGAACCCAAAGTGTAGGGAATATTTTGTCAAGGCTAGATAGGTTATTGATGTTTTGGAATCATGCTAATTAAACAAAATATTCAATAAATTGTTCTTTAATAATATTGTTTAGTCCAAGAATGACAATGTAGCATAATGGCATTGATTGTTGCTTCGTTTCTCAGAGTACAATGTGTTGTGTATTGTCATTAACAATGATGGGAGTCGTTATCTTAAATTACTCCTGGTTGACACATGCTAATATTCCTGGCATTGCACGAAATCTAACATTAACGTTAACTCTAACGCAGGGAATACTCTAACATGGTGTAAAGGATACATTGTCGTCATGGTGCAGAAGCGTGGTGGTGCACACATATGCCCACTCGCATGCACACACACTTGTACACACAGGCTTGCGAACATGCACACGCACACACAGTTTCTCAGGAACTTTGAATGCAAAAGAGTATTTGAATTTCTACAATCACTGTGTGTCACAATAACACAGGAAATTCACCCAGCTGGGTCAGGCTCAAGATTCACCTCTCAGATAATGAAAACTGTTCATGTGGACGTTTCAAACCAGGAATCTAACAGAGTAGAATGGAAAGAATTAAACAAGGACATTTGCCGTGAATGCATCGAATGTTTCCATCCTGTTGGGAATGGTGGAAGTTGATGTCACAGAATCATCAATTAATACCGTACAGGAGAGGCCATTCTACCCAGCAAGTCTCTGCCACCAAAACTACACTCATCCCTACACTAATTCCACTTTCCACACTCGGTCAGGGGCCTTGAATAGACCTTGTGACCATCCAGTTGCCTCATAAGGTTGGGACATTTCCCGTCTCAATTACCCTCTCATACAGTGAATTCCAGGTTTCCACCACTCTCTGGTGGGAAACTAGTCCTTACATTCGCTTATAAATCTCCTGCCTTTCACTTTAAAAGTCTGCCCCTTTTTATTGACCCTTCAGTTAAGATATTTGACCATATGGTTGAACAGTTGAAACTGTCTGACTGTGTGACAGTGTGTCTCTGCACAAGGGTGTGGGACAGTGTGTCAGAGCATGTGACTACATCTGTGTGAGTGACTGAGTGTACAAGGACATGAATATGCATGGTGTGTGTGTGTATGTCTGTGAGACTGCAGTGCACAGTGTGATATAATGAGCGTGTCTGAAAGAGAGTGAGGGGGTGTGACTGTGAGGCAGTTTGATGCAACGTGTGGGAAATTGAGTACGGGAAATTGAGAGAGTATGTGGATGTGTCAGAGTCAGTGACCGTGTGTGATACTTTGAGAACAGTGGGTGTTTGATATCGAGTGTGAGAGACTGTGAGAGTGAGTGAACAGGGGTCTGCATGTCATGTGAATTATTACTGGGACAGGGACAGGTTGGGGTTTATAGGCAGTTACACCATGGGATCATCGACACTCAGACTTTGCACTCAGATGGACACATGCCGGCGGACAGGCACAGTCTCACATCAATTTACTCAAGAACACAATAGGAACACTCACTCTCTCTGTCTCACGCACTCACAGACACACACAAGCGCAAAGCAAGAGGGTTCAATATTAATGCTACTAATCATAATAATAAAGATTCAGATATGGAGTTATTACACAGAAACACATGAAACTGGAACTGAAGTTGGTGACTTGCTCGTTGAAACCTACTCTACAATTTCAGAATTCACTATTCCCATCGTCCCAGAGTAACCTCAGATTCCTTTTACGCAAGGTAATAAATCTACCTGTAACTTATAAAGATTCATTGTACCCAGCCTTATCACTTTCTGGGACAGCCGGTTCCAAAGTTACACAGCCATGAAAACTAAATTCTCATCACTGTCCAAAAAGGGTGTCCACAAGTAATTTTAAACTATGTCCCGAGTCTGAACTCACCCACAAGGAGAAATATCCATTGCCAATCCACCATGTCAAGATTATGAGAGATCTTATACACTTTGATCAGGTCATCCTTAATTCGTCTAAATTCGAGCAGAAACAAGCCCAGTCTGTTCAAATATCCCCAAAGCACAAGTCACTCATTCAGAGTATTACTTCAGTAAAATCATGAGCGGCATGGATAACGTTGCCCACAGTTTTTCCCCAGGGTAGGAAAGTCGAAGGCAAGAGGACATTGTGAGGTTGGGCCAAAGGGCCTGTTCCCATGATATCAACCTCCATGACTCTATGACTCTGTGAGAGCCAGTGGTAGAAGAGAATTGGATTGCCAATCAGTGATCCCGGTGTCACCAAATTCCCTATGGCATCAAACCTATGGCTCAACTAACCATGAGACAGGGCTGAAAATGATCAGAGCACGAGGCAGCTCCAGACATTAACCCCATCTTCTGCTTTGGTGGGATCCAAATCCAATTTCCTCACGGGAGGTTCTATCCTTCAAAGGCCAGTACAACAACCTCTGCATGGTCACACGGTCATGGGCAAGGTGAAGGGTGCTTGACATGGTATCTAACCTTGTGTTGTACCTGTCCTGGGAGTGCACAAAGCTGAAAGTGGGTGAGGCTGAATAGGCTGGGGCCTTTTTCCCTGGAGCGTCAGAGCCTGAAGTGTGACTTTATGGAGTTTTATAAAATCATGGCGGGCATAGGGAGGGTGAATAGCCAAGGTCTTCGCCCCAGGGTGGGGATCACAAAACTAGAGGGGACACAGGCTTAAGGTGACAGGGGAAAGATTGCAAAGGGAGTTTAGGAGATACGGTTTCATGGAGAGGGTGGTATCTGTATAAAACGAGCTTCCATAAGAAGCAGTGGGGGCTGGTACAATTACAGCATACAAAAGACCATCGGGATGGGGATATGAACAGGATGGGTTTAGAGGGATATGGGCCCAATGCTGGCAAATGGGTCTCGATCAGTTTTGGATATCTGGTCAGCATGGACGAGTTGGGCTGAAGGTTCTGTTTCCGTTCTGGAAAATTCTACTGGGGACATACTGTCAGGACAATGTAGAGAAAACTCAACACTGATTCTGTACCTGTCTTGGGAGCACTTGATGCTGACACGAGGGAAAACAAGGGGACATTGTGTCAGGGTAATGTAGATGAAGCTCTACTCTGTGTCTAACTGGGAGCTGTACGTGTCGTGGTATAAAGTGCTGCTGTCAGAAATTAAATATACCAAACAACTGAGAGAGTTTGACACTTTATTTGTCACAGGACAATTCATATATTATCCCGAGCACAAAGAGACTCAGAGTCATGGCTTCATACTCGTCAGCATTGCACAGTGGGTTCACCAGATCAAAGTTGCTGATCCTTTAACCCACTGAAGTGGAGCCTGTCACTGATATTTAATCAGGATATCCTTCACTCTGCTGGCTTTCAAATTCAGATCCGGCAGGAAGACACTGCATTTTCCAATCTGAAATATACTTAATCCACAATCCTCAGGAATCGAAAATATCATAAACTTGGAGGGTCTTTGAGAAAATTGCCTTCACTTCATCTCCATCCCAAATAAGGTGCTCACGAGCATTAACCTGACTGATGTCTCCTCTCTCGGACCCAGAGAATCACTGGATAGCGATCAGGATTCCTGAATGATTTCCACTCTGTCTCTAACACAGTAATATCTGGACAATGATCGGGAGCAGGGATCCTGGTTTATCTCCTACCTCCATCCCAGGGTATCACTGGACAGTGATCAGACGCACTGACTGATTTCCATGCTGTCTCAGACACAGGGGTCTCTGGACAGTGATCAGGAGCTGGAAGCCTGGTTCATCTCTTATCTCTAACCCAGGGATCACTGGACAGTAATCAGGGTCAGTTCAAAGATGTACAGATTAGGTGGGGTGACCAGGCTGAATTTACCGTAGTGGGTGGATTGACCATGCATCCCCCTCAAGAATCTTTTGCTTTGTTTGTAGCTGAGGATGGAATTTCACTGTCCGTACACATGTTCCATCTGATGTATTATATAAGGCCCCGTGGTCAGAAAGTCTCTGATGTCCCTTTGTGGTACAACTTTTATCTGTGATTGAAGAGAATATCAATGAGTTGGACGGGAGAATATATCCTGTCACAGAAAGGTAGGGAAAGGGAAAGGTAGACTCTTACCTCTGAAATAAAGCAGACAATGTTGAGAAACCGACAAGATTTGACATCATTCAGAGAGAGAAGGGAACAGTGTAGGGAAGAGTTTGGGCTTTTAGACTAAATTCCCTCAGTGTGGAATCAGAATCCTTCAGCCCAATAATTCCTCACCTACCCTCTGAAGAGTATCCCACCCAGACCCAGTCCTCTCTGACTAATGCATATAACATTCTTAGCAATTTAGCATTGCCAATTAACTTGTTCTTCACATCTTTGGACTGTGGGAGGAAACCAGAGCACCTGGTGGAAACCCACACAGAAACGGGGAGAATGTACAAACTCCACACAGACAGTCGCCCAAGGCTGGAATCAAACCTGGGACCCGGATGCTGTGAGGCAGCAGTGCTAACCACTGAGCCACCGTACAATCCAAAAAGTTATGGGTCTTCAGCAGCATTGACAGAAGTTAGAAAAGTATGTAGTTTTTCACCAAGTGCTGAAGAAAGAATGGGATAGTCTGTGAGACTTGGCGGCTGCAGACATGAAATGACAAAAGGTTTCATGGAACCAAATCCAAACGGATTGGTAATTGGTTCATTAATGAACACAAGGACCCAGACAAATGGAGCAGCAGGAGACCTTCCCGTTCAGTCTTTTCAACCAGTTGTATAGTAGTGGCTGATTTTAAACTTCAAATCCTGCCCCCTCCGCCATACCCTGTGATTACCCGAGGCAACAGCAATCTGTGTATTCCAATCTGAAATGTACTCAGTGAGGCAGCATCCACAATCCTCAGCAATAGAAAATATCAGAGGCTTGGAGACTCTTTGAGAAAATTGCCTTTGCTACATCTCAGTCTCACAGAAGATGCTCCTTATCCCGAGATTGTCATTATGTTTCAGATTCCCAGACCACGGGAAGAATACTCAGCATTTACTGAATCAAGCCTCTGTCCTTGGGAATCTGATACAGTTCAATCAGATCTTTTCTCCATTTTCTGATCCCTGAGAATATGAGCCCACAACAGTAACTCTGGCACCAAATAGGGAAACGGATTTTGTAATTCATTCATGGGTTTGTCGTATTTCTTATTGGGTAGCATTTGTTGCTCATATATAGTTGATCCGGAGGAGTATCCTGAACTGCCTTCCTGAACTGCTGCTATCCATTTGGTGCAGGTAAGCCCGCAATGATGGAAGGGAAGGACACTCTACTAATTATATCTGTGCAATCTTAAAAAAAACTCAACAATTCCAATTCTGTCTTCCATGCATGAACTAGTACTCAATTCATGCTCATCGATTAATCCCAAAATTGTGAGTTGCTATTTTCTAGAATAACTTCTAATAACTTATATTACTGAATGCCTTCTGAAAATCCAATTATCCAACATTTCCCAATTCCCCTTTATCAACACTGCTTGTTATATCCTCGAGCAAATTTGTCAAACATAATTTCCTTTTCCCAAAACCATGTTTTTGATTATGTTGCGCTTTTCTCAATGTCCAGCCTTCCTTAAGAATGGATTCTCTCATCAGCAACAGATTTATGTCAACTGGCCTACAGTTTCCTATTTCCTGTCTCTCCTCCATCTTGAACAGGGCCGTTAAATTAACAGTTTTCCAATCTGCTGGAACCCTTCTGGATTCGAGTGAATTCTGGAACATTTCAACCCTATGATACAGATGATCACATCATGGTGAGATGTCTATCTTTAGTCCGATTAGTTGATCAAATACTTTGTCCCTCGTGATAGAGACTTATCAGATCTTTCCTTTCCTTCGCACCTTTCTTAACTATAATAGAGTCATCGCGTCATACAGCATGGAAACAGACGCTTTAGTCCAACCACGCCATGCCGAACATCATCTCAAACTAAACTAGTCACACCTGCCTGCTCCTGGCTCACATCCCTCCAAATCTTTCCTAGTCATGTGCTAATCTAAGTGCCTTTTAAACATTTGTAACTGTGTCTGCATTCCCCACTTCATTCTACAGACACAGCCCTTACGTTTTCTTCTTAATCTTTGATTTTAAAAGTATGTCCCGTGGTCTTGAAATCACACATAATTGGAAAAGGACACTCACCAGTACTCATCTATAGCCCTCATTACTTCATAAAATAATCTCTGAATCTTCTACATTCGTGAAAAAATTCTCCGCTTATCCAGCCTTTATACTTCAAAACTTTATACCCTGTAAAATCCTGATAAATCTCTTGTGAACCCTCTCTGACTTGATAATTTCATTCCAGTAGGAGTGCGATGAGAGCTAGACAAAGGACACCAGAAGGTCATCACCAATGTCCTGTACAACCTCAACATGACTCCCCAAGCCGTATAATCAGAGACACTGAGCAACAAAAGCAAGCGTGATAAACGCCTTTTTAAGCACGCTCTTTGGGATGTTTATAACATCCTCCAGGTTGAAGACTGATGTAAAATATTGGTTTGTTATTTGTCATTTCCCTGTCACTCGTTATTAATTCTTCATTTTGGTCCTTCAATCAGCCCACAATTCCTTGCGTTACTGTACATTTCTTTTAAACAAATGTAGAAGCTTTTTCTATATGTTTATGCCAAATTATTTTCATAATTAATTTCTTCTTCTTTATCAGCTTTTCAGCCATCCCAGTACTGGTTCCTTGTTTTAAAAGAAAAGTTCCCAATTCTCTTACCAATCATGAGTTTTACTGCATTATGTTCATACTTGTCATTGAAATTTCCTTTTTGAATGAAGTCAAGTTTTACTGAGCATTATGATCCACCGCCTTTCCTCGTCCTACTATCCCAGCATGCTTTATACAGCTTTTATCTCGATTCCTCTTGTCATTGCCTTCATTAAAATTGAGGACAACTCTGATTCCTGATGAAGGGCTTATGCCCAAAACATCGATTCTCCTGTTCCTTGGATGCTGCATGACCTGCAGTGCTTTTCCAGTGCCACACTCTTCGACAGTGGCTTGAGACCTAATTTCCTCAACATCAAACATAATTTGAAATTCTTCTATAATGAAGGTTTTTAGAGATTTATAAAACCATGAGGAGCGTGGATAGCGTAAAGAGACAGGGTCTGTCCCTGAGTGGGGGAGTCCAGAACTAGAGGGCATAGGTTTATGGTAGGAGGTGAAAGATATAAAAGGGACATAAGGGCAACGTTTTCACTCAGAAGGTGGTGCGTTTATGGAATGAGCTGCCAGAGGAAGTGGTGGAGGCTAGTACACTTACAACATTTAAAAGGCATCTAAATGTATGGCTGTATGAATAGGATGGGTATGGAGGGATATGGGACAAGTGCTGGTAAATGCGAAGAGATTATCCTGGGACATCTGACCTGCATGGATGGGTTGGACTGAAGGGTCTGTTTCCGTGCTGTGCATCTCTATGACTCTGTGACTCTATACGGAACGGGTGGTCAGTGGATTGATGTGTAATTGTCAACTGGTGGTTTTCCGTCTATCTGCTGGCTTGCATTCTACATTACAGTGCCATGGTTTGGAAGCTGTTCTGTAAGGAACCTTGGTGAGTTTCTGCAGAGCATCTGGTCAGTGGGACACCACAGTGTGGGTGGTGGAGACAGGGAATATTTGTGGCTGTGGTGCTGACCAAGCTACATTGCAAGTTTATTCTCCCAAAAATGAAGAACGCAACTGATCCAGATATGGACTCAATGTTTTTTGGCAATATTAGTTTTGTTAAGTCCATTTACTTTTGTTAAATAAACGCAGAAACTTGTGGGCAGCGGCGCGGAGAGGCCAACAGAGGTGGCGTTGTATCATTTTAAACACAAGACGGGACACAAACTGAGATAGAGTCCAACCATCTCCCTCCATCTTTCCCAGACTCTTTTCTCTATGTGTGAACGTTTTCTGTCTATTTTCCTACCGCCTCACCTCCTCCCATTGTCAACCGTTTGGTTAAATTTCTTCTATTATGCCATTCAAAGAATCCATCCTGACTCACTCACTACTTATAAATGATTTCATAAAAGTTGGTTACATGTTGCGGAACCTAAGTTGTTGCACAAACACATTTATTTACGCAGCAGCATTGTCCCGGTTCAGAGTGAAGATCAGGCTGTTCAATGAATTCCCTGCGTTATGAATAAATAAAACTCCTCATTGAAGCCCACAGGAGGGATCTGTTATTTCCGAACCGTAAAGAAATTTTTGAAATTCACTCATGGAATGTGGGTGTCACTGGCTGGGTAAGTGTTATTGTCCGTCCCTCGCTTCCCCCCTTGAGAAGCTGGGCGTGAGCTGCCTTTCTGAACCGCAGCAGACCCTCTGCTGTCGGTAGACGCAGAATGTTGTTCGGGAGGGAATCCCAGGATATTGATCCAATGACACAGAGAAAACGGTGATATATTTCCAAGTCAGGATGGTGAGGCGCTTGGAAGGGACCTTGTGGGGGCTAGTGTTCACATGAAACTGCTGCGCTTGTCCTTCCAGAAGGAAACGGTCTTGGGTTTGGAAAGTGCTGCCTTAGGATATTTAGTGAATTTCTGGAGTGCATCATAGAGATGGTACACACTGCTGCTATTGAGCATCGTGGTGGAGGGAAGGAACGGGTGTGGATGTGGGGCCAATCAAGTAGGCTGCTTTGTCCTGGATGGTGTCAAGCTTCTCGAGTGATTGTTGGAGCTGCTTCCATCCAGGCAAGTGTGGAATATTCCCTCACACTCGCGACAGAGAGTCCTTATCCCAGTGGAAGCAGAGAGTTGAGCTGGGAATCAGTGGATTCCCCATCGCAGCCAATCCAAAGGAATTGTCCGGGAAAATGGAATTTCCTACCAGGTAATTCCTATCAGCTTGGAGCCCTCTAAGTCTCCAAAACAATCAAATCCTTCCCAGGGTTCTGTTGGAATTATATAGAACACTTCATCAGAAAATGGGCCGACGACTGACAAATGTAATTTAATTTAAATACGTGTCAGATGTTGCACTTTGAAACGGCAAATCACAATCACTATTTTGGAGTGGGCATATACACTCAATCATAGGGTCATGGGAGACGTTGCTGAAGAAAGAGACCTTGGGGTGCAGGGTCATAGTTCCTTGAAGGGAGAGTCAGAGGTAGACAAGATAGTAAAGAAGGCGTTTGGTACACTTACCTTTACTAGTCATTGTATTGAGCATTGCATTGAGATGTGATTTTGCAGCTGTAAAGGGCATTGGTTAGGCCGCATTTGGAATATTGCGTTCAATTTTGGTCCCCCGTCTATAGGAAAGATGTTGTCAAACTTGAAAGAGTACAGAAAATATTCACCTATATGTTGCCAGATTTGAGCTATCGGAAGAGGCTGAACGGGCTGGGGCTATTTTCCCTGGAGCGTCGGAGGCTGAAGGGTGACCTTATAGAGGTTTATAAAATTATGAGGAGCATGGATAAGATAAATAGACTGTCCTCAGGTAGGGGATTAGGGTGTCACAGGCTAGGAAAGGATGGCAGTTTCCTTTCCTGATGGACATTAGGGAACCGGATGGGTTTTCCAACAATCGATAAAAGATTTAGGGTCCATATGTACATTGACCCTGTGGCCAGATTCAAACCTAGGTCCCAAGAACCTTACTTGGTCTCTGGATTAACCGTTCAGAAATAATATCACTTGGTCATCACCGCCCCTACAGACCTGAGTCATTGTTGGTTAATGCTGGTCACTGTTATTTCTTTGTCAGACTTAGAAACAGAGAAACTAATGCATGAGGGCAGACTCAACAAAATAAACAAAAACTCGGTGAAGCAAAGAGGTTAGGATGTAAAGTTATTAGCACAGTGTTGATTCCAGTTGCCGTGTCAGTATATTAATTCGTCACACTGAACTCAGTGAAGGCAGTCCACACATTATTTCTGCAGTCTCTGGACCAAGAAAACAACTTTCTTCGCTGTTCACCTAATCAACACAGTTAAAGGTTAAGGTGAAACTTTGTGATGTCACCCCTGAAAGGTAAATCCCAAATGGGCTGAATGGCCTGTTCCTGCTCTACTGTCTTATGGTCTTTTGAACTGAAGAGGGGCCACTCGGAGAGAAACACTGCTTCAGATAGAATTCACTTACTTAATTAATTAATTGATTAGCTAACCTTTACAGTGACCTAAGTACCAATCATTTAGAATAAATAGTGAGCAAGGACAACCACAGGCCAAATGTCAGCAGAACAGTCATAGAACATAGAACATAGAACATAGAACATAGAACATAGAAGAATACAGCGCAGTACAGGCCCTTGGGCCCTCGATGTTGCGCCGATCCAAGCCCACCTAAACTACACTAACCCACTATCCTCCATATACCTATCCAATGCCCTCTTAAATGCCCATAAAGAGGGAGAGTCCACCACTGTTACTGGCAGGGCATTCCATGAACTAACGACTCGCTGAGTGAAGAACCTACCCCTAACATCAGTCCTATATCTACTCCCCCTTAATTTAAAGCTATGCCCCCTTGTAATACCCGACTCAATACGCGGGAAAAGGTTCATACTGTCGACCCTATCTAACCCCCTAATCATCTTGTACACCTCAATCAAGTCACCCCTAAACCTTCTTTTCTCTAGTGAAAACAGCCCCAAGTGCCTCAGTCTTTCCTCATACGATTTTCCTTCCATACCAGGCAACATCCTGGTAAACCTCCTCTGCACCCGTTCCAATGCCTCCACATCCTTCCTATAGTATGGCGACCAAAACTGCACACAATATTCCAGATGCGGCCGTACCAGAGTCTTATACAACTGCATCATGACCTCAGGACTCCGGAACTCAATTCCTCTACCAATAAAAGCCAGTACGCCATATGCCTTCCTCACCGCACTATTTACCTGGGTGGCAACTTTCAGAGATCTGTGTACATGGACACCAAGATCCCTCTGCTCATCCACACTACCAAGTATCCGACCATTAGCCCAGTACCCCATCTTTTTGTTATTCTTCCCAAAGTGAATCACCTCGCACTTAGCTACATTGAATTCCATCTGCCACCTTTCTGCCCAGCTCTGCAGCTTCTCTATATCCTGCTGTAACCTGCCACATGCTTCCTCACTGTCAACAACTCCTCCGACTTTCGTGTCATCCGCAAACTTGCTCACCCAACCTTCTAACCCCTCTTCCAGGTCATTTATAAAAATGACAAACAGCAATGGTCCCAAAACAGATCCTTGCGGAACACCGCTAGTGACGGCACTCCATGAAGAAACTTTGCCATCAACTACTACCCTCTGTCTTCTTCCATCCAGCCAATTCCTAATCCAAACCTCCAACTCACCCTCAATGCCATATCTCCGTATTTTCTGCAGTAGCCTACCATGGGGAACCTTATCAAACGCCTTACTAAAATCCATATATACCACATCTACCGCTTTCCCCTCATCAACCTCCTTCGTCACCTTTTCAAAGAATTCAATAAGGTTTGTGAGGCACGACTTGCCCTTCACAAAACCATGCTGACTATCCTTGATCACATTATTCCTATCTAGATGTGCATAAATCCTATCCCTTACAATTCTCTCTAAGACTTTGCCCACAACAGAAGTGAGACTCACCGGCCTATAGTTACTAGGGCTATCCCTACTCCCCTTTTTGAACAAGGGAACCACATTTGCTATCCTCCAGTCTTCTGGGACTACTCCTGTAGACAAAGAGGACATAAAAATCAAGGCCAATGGCTCTGCAATCTCCTCCCTTGCTTCCCAGAGAATCCTAGGATAAATGCCATCAGGCCCAGGGGACTTATCTATTTTCACCTTTTCCAGGATTTCCAACACCTCTTCTCTACATACCTCAAAGCCATCCATTCTACTTATTTGTGCCTCAGTATTCTCATCGACAACAATGCCCTGTTCCTGAGTGAATACTGAAGAAAAGTATTCATTCAGTGTCTCCCCAATCTCTTCCGCATCCACACGCAACTTCCCCCTACTATCCTTGACTGGACCTATTCCTGAGAATTAAGCTCATAACTTGGAAATTTAAGTACGAAATACCAAGAGTTAAAGGGATGAACCACATTACAGAGCTCCTGTCCTACCACTCCATCATTTAGACGTTCATTACTGACTGGTCACAATCGAACACAGGACATTTCTCAAACACTGAAATGACCAGTTGAAGGTGATGGCATTGGATGAGCTTTGGAAATTCTACTATAATGGTGTGAATTCCAAGTTCCATGTTTCTGGGGCAATCGCATTTAAAAAATCAGAAAACAGGGCATGGGAAAAGTTCATTGTAGAATTCTTACCATTTGCCTAGTTCCTCTCGTTACCACAGTGTTAGCTCTGAATATATTCAGGAGTGTAACATTCAGGGTGGAGGGAGATGGGGGACTCTCCTTCTCTGTCTGTGTCTGGCCCTCTTGTGTTTAAAGTGATACAATGCCACCCTCTGCTGGCCTCCCCGTGAAACTGCACAATGGTCTGAATGACGCAAAAGCTCAAGGGGCTGCACGGTGATGTCACCACAAGATGGCCGACTCATGGGGAAGGATTGACGAGGAGGAAGCGGGAAGAGGCAAGAGGTGACTCGGACCAGGGCCGTGAGGTAAGGAAGAGCGGCTCCCTCTGGTGGCCAGGAGGAGCCGCTGTCTGATTGAATGAAAACCGGAAGAACTGTGGATGCTGTAAATCAGAAACAAAAATAGACTTTGCTGGAAAAGAGCACAGTTAAAAATCACACAACACCAGGGTTTTAGTATAACAGGTTTATGTGGAAGCACTAGTTTTCGGAGGGCCACTCCTTTACCAGTCCAACACCAGCACCTCCAAGTCACTGAAAAGAGCAGCAAATCTGGCAGCATCTGTGAAAAGAAATCAGAGTTAACATTTCAGGACCGATGACCCTTCCTTAGATCTGGTGGTACCTGAGAAAATGTCAGTTTAAATGCAGAGGAACGGATAGTGGGGAGGGGGTAACGCGTAAACGATAGATGGGGATAGAGCCCAAAGAGAGAGAAGAACAGTTGGATAAAGGAGTGGATAATTACCTGGCTGGGAGGGTGAATATCTGTTAATGGAGACTGTTAGTGGCTAACAATAGGTAGTATATAAAAGCAGACAGTGTGATAGCAAGGCCTGGTGTGGGGGGTATGGGGCTAGCACAGGGGAGAGTTCAGACCCTAAAATTATTGAACTCAATATTAAATCCGGAGGGCTGCAGTGTCCCCAAGTGGAAAATGAAATGTTGTTCCTACAATTTGTGCTGAGCTTTACTGGAAAACTGCAGCAAGCCTGAGACAGAAATGTTGGCCAGAGAACAGGGTAAGGTGTTAAAGTGGCAGGCAACTGGAAGCTCAGGGTATTTTTGGAGGCTGAACGTTGATGTTCTGTCTATCCACTCAAGGATAGATTACCTGTTTGTGTCCCGAATGCTCTCGGTCAGATTTACTGACGTCAAGCCGGTGTTCTTCTCTGACCACTGCCTCCGGCTGGCCGACTGTCACCTACAGGACGAGCAGCGGCTTGGAAGCTGAACACAAAGCTGTTGACCCCGGGAAACGTGGAGGAGCTCAAGAGGGACTACGCAGGTTGGAGAACCGTGAAGCCCCTATTTGAGTCACCAGCGGACTGGTGGGAAACAGTAAAATGGATCATTAAGAGGTTCTTCATCCTCAAAGGTGTTCAGGAGGCGAAAAGAGGGGCGGGGAAAACTGTCCCAGCTCCAGGAAAGTATGCAGAACCTGCTCCTGCTGCAGACGATGGGGGTCGATGTCACGGAGGACGTCAAGGAGGGCTAGGGCCAGCCAGCCTCGCTCTTTGCCTCGGAGGCCTCCAAGATAATCTTCCAGTCCAAGGTGCACTCCGTGGAGCAGGACGCGACGTGCTCACATTTCGTCTTCCATAAGGTGTACAAAGAGAGCTCGGTGCTCAGCAGCCTGAAGGGAAAAGATGGATCGATAACGTCATCTCAGGCTGACATCATGACGATCAGCAAATCCTTCTATGCCAGTCTGTAAGACGCGAAGCCAACCGACAGCGCGGCCTCCCAGTCATTCCTGTCCTCTATCACGGAGGTCTTGGACGACAGAACACGGGAGAAGTTGGACCAGCCGCTATCTCTGGAGAGCTGACGAAGGCCCTCGAGTCCTTGGAAAAGAATAAAACTCCCGGAAACGACGGCTTACCGGTCGAGCTCTATTCTACTCTGTGGGACCTGGTTGGCCAGGACAAGCTGGAGGTGTATGTCAGTATGCTTCTGGCAAGTACCATGAGTGAATCCATGAGGAAAGGCATCATCAGCCTCATCTACAAGCGCAGGGGGAGAGGGAGGAAATCAGACATTGGAGAATAAACTCACTATTGAATGCGGATTACAAAATTTTGTCAAAGTTTATCACCAACCGGGTCAGGTGTACTCTGGGGTCGGTGATTAACCCTGACCAAACCTGTGCTGTACTGGGCAGGAAGATCGCTGAGAGTCTCGCACGCCTCATGGCTACGATCGCCTAGGTGCAGGACAGAGGGTTGGACACCTGCTTGATCATCCTGGACCAGGAGAAAGCCTTTGACAGGACATAACACACGTATATGAGAGATGTTCTCTCCAAAATTGGCTTTGGGGAGGGAATCTGCAATTGGATCAGACAGCTGTACACCAACATTGTCAGTGCAGTCTCAATCAATGGGTGGGAATCAGATAGCTTCCCAGTCAGATCTGGAGTCAGGCAGGGCTGCCCTCCCTCTCCTGCCTTGTTTGTGTGCTGCATAGAGCCATTTGCCGAGTCCATCTGAAGGATGCGAGCCTGAGATGTGTGATTATTCCTGGCAGCGGGGGCCTGCAGGTTATGGCTTCCCTATACATGGCTGACGTCGCCATTTTCTGCTCAGATCCGCTGTCCGTGCACAGACTCATGTGCATATGTGACCAGTTCGAACGGGCCTCGGGGGCCAAGGTAAACCGAGGCAAGAGCGAGGCCATGCTCTTCGGGAACCGGGCCGACCAATCCTCGATCCCCTTCACCGTCAGGACCGACCACCTGAAGGTGCTTGGAATTTGGTGGCTGGGGCGTGCTCCAAGTCATGGGAGGAGCATATCAGCAAAGTGAGGCAGAAACTGGGCAGATGGAAGCTACGGTCGCTCTCCATCTCGGGGAAAAACCTGGTCATCAGGTGTGAGGCACTGTCATTGCTGTTATACGTGGCACAGGTCTGGTCTAATCCCAGAACCTGTGCCGCTGCAGTCAACCGGGCCATCTTCCAATCATCTCAAAATAAAGGAGAAGTTTATGAAGAAAAACACCTTTTCCCACAAGTCCATCAGCAAGTTGTCAGCACGTACTGTCCTTGAGACCCTTCGGGAAAAGGAGAGGGCGGATCCTATCGAGCGGTTCTCTGAGCAGACTGTCAAAGTCATTTGGCAGAATGCCTCATCGCCAGAACTTTCCAACAAGCACCAAGACATGGCTTGGCTGGCGGTGAGAAGGGCTCTGCCTGTGAGATCCTTTATGCACGCCTGGACTCTCTCCCGCACCGCACGCTGCCCTCGAAGCGGCTGCGAGTGTGTGGGGGGGGGGGGGGCGTACTGAACTGTCTCACACCTACTTCTGGAATATGCCTATGCAGAAGAAGTCTTGAGAGGAATGCAGTGGTGTTTGTCGAGGTTCGTCCCGAGCAGGGCCGTGACGCGGGATTACATGCTCTACGGTCTGTTCCCCGGGACGCACACTGAGATGAACATCAGTTATGCCTGGAGTATCATCAACTCGGTGATGGACGCTCTCTGGGTGGCCCAAAACCTGTTGATCTTCCAGCTGAAGGAGTTGATCCCGACTGAGTGTTGCAGACTGGCACATTCCAAATTCCAGGACTACGTATTGAGGGACGCGCTGAAGCTTGGGGCAGCTGCCGCCAAGGCGCGGTGAGGAAACACCACCGTGTAACATTTGCCTGCCTAAGCAGAACAGGGGGTCCACCCAGTCATTTGGGCTCCGCTAACGCCTCAGCTAAATATATGGATATTTGATTGATAAACGTACAGTCCTGTATATAGAATTGATAAATTCTGATTTCTGTATGCAAATGTTTATGTATATATGACATGACCAACTGTATAGACCATCAAAATAATTTATGAATAGAGTATATTTTTGAAATAAAAAAATGTTCTGTGAAGCAGTCACCCAGTCTATGCTTCATTTTCTCTATGTAGACGAGACTACATTGTGAGCAGCGAATGCAGTGGATTAGATTGTGGGAAGTCCAGGTAAATCGCTGCTTCACCTGGAATATATGCTTGGGCCTTGAGATGCTGGGGAGGGAGGAGGGAAATGGGCAGATGTTACACCTTCAGTTCTTGTTGGGAATGAAGTAAGAGTCGACCAGGATGTCCAGGGGGGAACGGTCACTGCAGGTGTTGAGGAAGGGAGAGGAGGGGAATTTACAGCATCTGCAGTTCTTCAAGAGACAGATAGAGTCGGGGTTTAACCCCAATTCAATCAATACATCCCCCAAAACAATCGAGAGAGACCATTGCACAGAGATACAGCCACAGAGAGACACAAAAACACTCATTCACACACTGAGACACACAAAGGCAAACATCTCCCTACAAACAGATGGTCAGACAGAGATAGACAGATACGCACAGATATAGAGTCAATGGCACGTGCAGGCATACATATGCAGAGCCACAGACAGAGAGACACACACAGACATGCTGACACGCATATAGTGATACACAGAAACATACCCTTCTTCGCTCTTTAATACCCAGTCTCACAACTTCACTTCCACTCTCGTGCAATCTCTCCATACTCTTTCATGCACATTATCACTCTCTCTCTCATTAACTCTCGCACTCACACATCCTGTCTCTCTCGCAAACCTCCACTCTCCCTTTCGTAGTCACTCTTGCTATCCTGATCTAGAATCCCGATAGTGTGGAAACAGGACCTTCGGCCCAACAAGTTCACACTGACCCTTCGAAGAGTAACCCACCCAGACTCACTCCCCGCTATTTGTCCTCTGACTAATGCACCGAAACTGCAGATCTCTGAACACCATGGATAACTTGCCACGGTCAATTCACCTAATTCGCACATCTTTGGATTGTGGAAGCAAAACTGGAGCACCTGGAGGAAACCCACGCAGACACGAGGAGAATGAGCAAACTGCACACAGACCGTTGCGTGAGGCTGGAATTGAATTTGGGTCCCTGGCGCGCTGTGAGGCAGCAGTGCTAACCACTGACCAACCTTGCCACTTCAACCAAAGTTCAAAGCAACAGAATAAATAGCAGATGCAGAAAATAGCTGGCTGGCAGTGGTGGGATTCGAATCCACAACTCCAAAGAGACTCGTACACATTCTCATACACAATCTCACTATCTCTCTCGCGTACACAATCTCACTCTCTCTCATACATAATCTCACTCTCTCTCATGCACATTCTCACTCTCTCTCTCTCTCTGATACAAATTCTAGGTTCCCTTCTATCCAGCTTGCCCAGGGGATATTGGGAGTAGGGTGGGTTTTGGGAACTGAGCTCGATGATCAACCATGATCATACTGAGTGGAGCAGCGAACTCGAGGGACTGAATGGCCTACTCTTGCTACTACCTTCTATGTTTCTATGTAATGTCCCCAATTTCAATGACAAGATGCACGCTTGGTGGGAGGGAAATCTGTGGGGATGACCGAAGTGGCTGTAAACAGATAAGGACAGCTTCACTGAGTGGGCATGGATTTGTCAGATGGGTTAATTGGTGGAGAAATGATCGTTTGTGGCAGAGATTTACAAACACACTCAGTGACACATCAAAACCTCCATTCCCTGTCTAGTCGACATTCCCAGACCTGGTGAGGTTTTGTCTCTGAGGGAGGCCAGGTTTCTGGTTGGATATTATTACATTGCAACCTGAAAGTACTGAGTGCAACAGAGTTTGTTACATCTCATCATATCATCTACTGGTCTCTGAGTAATTTTCTGCTTTACGAAATCAGTGCATTTGTGCAGCAACTTAAGTCCGTTGGCATAAATATGACTTGTTCAAACTGATAGAATGTAGACCGATCGAAAGAATAACCAGCATTAAAGAAATATACAACATACACTAACCAGAGAAGGATGAAGCTGGCAAGGAGTAAAATCACAGGTTTCTTTCTGCTGTCTGGCTCTGGGCCATTCTCTGTTTTTTTTTTCTCTGAGCTCTCAATTCCTTCTGCAATTTAATGGCCTCAGAGGCATGTCTAACAGTTAGAACATTGATAAAGACAAGGAACGTGAAAGGGAGCAGTGGTGCTAAAAATGTGCAATACATTCAAAACTTGCCCACTGATTCTCTTTGAAAACTCTGGACCTAATATAACAGTTCCATGGAATATTGTTGATGATCTTTCCAAGGTTAAATTGAAAGTAGTTACGAATATTCTTGATAGAAAATAAAATGCAGAGTGTTGCTAGAAACTTCATTGTAGTTTTCTCTGTGCAATACTTAGTTTTCATTTGATGAAAACAAATGGTGACAAGTTGATCATATGAAATGGCAATGGTGAAATAGACAGAACATTCAATGGCCAAACTGCTCGGGACATTGATAACGATACAAACAGCAGTGATGTCCAGGAAACGCGGTGGATAATAATAATATCAAATTCGGTTAAGCATAACATCCAAATTAATGAACTGTAGATCAAACGCTGCCATGGCCACCAGATAACAAGTGCTGCATGTGGAAAGACCACACTTGCCCCAAGCTGAAAATATGATCACCACGGGACTAACTTCAAGAGACCGAGAAAGGAAAAAAAAAGTTGACGTTATTAATCAAATAACACTGTGCCTGAACCCAGACAGTAAGGGATAGATTGTAGCACAAAGATAATTGTTGTTCCATGTTATGTGAAGTTTAAAGTATCTGCACTCTTGAAATGAATCATTTGCACTTTTAAAAGACAGAGGGAAGAATTGGAGGAGTTGATTACCTCCAGAAGCAGAATCATGTACTCAACATTTGAATGGGGTTGACCGTGGTTGATTTCTTCTGCTTTATAGGTTATTCCATTTGGCTGGAGTCATCCATTAGACCGTAACATCCACACAGGAACACCGGGAGTCAGTGAAACATAGAATGGGATATATCTAACACAGTCATGGATTGCAAAATTCCTGTATTCGGTTTTGCAGCCTCCATAGTTGCGATTGCCTCTGACATTATATGAACTACAGTAGATAGCAATGAATCACTTCACAGCGTCTAGAAATGGATGGTTTCTGCAACATGAAGAAATGATCAGGCATTTAGTCACTCCGTTTGAACATGGTGACAATCTGAACTATGAAGGTACTCAGCAATGAATCCAACCATTGTGAATACCCATCACAATCAAAATAACTTCAACGTTTGGCACGGACTCCTTCCACATGTCCAACACTGTACACCACAGCCCTCACCCAAATAAAGTCTGAATCCATGCAGCATTGGCCATTGCAACTTTGCAGTTTAGAAAGCAGACACTCTTCCGCTGATTAAGCAAAGCTTCCTCCTTGATGTCCAGGCTCACATATCCAAGTATCACTCTTAGGTCCTCTCCTTGTGAACAGACATCTCCTTCCCAGTTCCAGAGCAGGCCCTAAGGTTTGAAATCTCCATAGTTTAACGGGCACTCCTCAAGGAGAATAACAGCTCTGTACCACAGCTTGGTCTTGGAGATCCAAACATTGTCCTGTTGCTTTGTATCAGGGACTGCTTCTGTGGATTCAGGTCAATGCTGAAGGTTATGACCTCATGGCCTTATCACTAAATTATTAATTAAGTGATCCAGGTAATGTTCTGCCGAGCTGGGTTTGATGTCTGTCATGGCAGATGGTGAAATTTGAATTCAATAATTATCTGGAGTTAAGAGTTCAATAATGATGATACAATTGTTGTCAACTATTGGAAAAAAAATCTCATTCACGAATCTCCTTGAGGGAAAGTCAGCCATACCTGGTCTAGCCTAAATCGGTTCCAAATCTATAGCAATGATTGACTCTTACCTTCCATCTGGGCAGTTATGGAAGGGTGGTAAATGTTGACCTAACCAGTAATACTCACATCCCTTCAATAAATAAAAGAAAATTGAATTCCCCAATGCACAGCCAGCTCCCCCATCGCAGATGACTGCTCCCTTTTTTATATCACTCCCTTGGATTTGATCGCCCTATCCTGAGTCTATTATCACAAATAAGAGGCTCTCACAATATAACCACTTTCGAAGATAAGAGATACTCCATTCAATTCAGCGTAGTTTCCTGGAGTAGGGAATACAAAGACCAGTACTCAACAGCCAACCTTGGTAAAAGGAGCTGTCTCCTGCCTTTGAGACCAGACAAGAGTTGGGAAACTCATTGGACGTGGTGAAATAAGCTATGATACAGATGATGCACTGGAATTGATGATGCCTTGAACTCAGCACCAACCATCCAGCCTTTCACCTTAACATTCCTTCTGCTCTCTCCCATTCGGAACATTCCCTTTGACACTCACCACCCCTTGGGTTCAGAGACATCCTCTTGGAGATGTGGGAATACTGATCACTTTAAAAATTACTCATGGAATGGGAGCTTTAGTGGTTTATGCAGTGTCCATTATCTGGCTCTAACTATCTTTGGGATGGCATTGGAAATCTGCCTTATTGAACGCTTGCATTCCCTGGAGTGCAGGAAGCCCACTATGTTTTTGGGGGAGAATTGCAGAATCTTTCCCCAGTAGCAGTGATAGAACAAGCATGAGGTCCGGCTTGAAAGGGAATGTTCTTATGATGGCATTTCTGTGCATCTGCTGCCCTTGTTCTTCCAGGGAGCGGAGGTCTTGTGGTTTGCCAGGTGCTGTGAAAGACATTTAATATTAACGTTTTGAGATTATAGACATCAGAACTTTAATAACTAGGATTGAATGAATCAACAAAGGATAAACTGTTTCACAGAGATGGAAACAACAATAACTCTGCCTGGAATAAACTATTAAAGGACAAGGACAAATAGATTCTTAATTGAAAGTAATAACTCCGTCTGGGAAAAAAGGGACTGAACAAAACTGATTTGACACCTGTTTGATAAACTGACTGCTTTCTTGCCACAAAGGACAGGGATAGCCCTGCAGAACAACGTAAGGAGTTAATCACAGGATTACAGTTACAGGGAAGCTGTGTCTTCAAACAGACAGTTAATGCCAAATGGAACATGGAACCAGGAAGCTACTTCTGAAAGAACGCATGTTACAGATGATCAGTAATTGGATGAAAGGACCATAAAGAAATCATCAATATATCACCTTGGAGACTGATGGATGAAAATTTGTATAAGAATCGAACATTAGAGCTCCCGCCCATAGACTGTCGAAGAACAACACTGCATGAAGATTAAACCTTTCACACTCCCAGAGACAGATCACTGTTGTTTGAATCCTGGACAGATTCCACCATTAACTGTATAATCGTCAAGTTGTATTGTGAGACTTAATTTGCTTACTTGGGGGCCTTTATTTCGACGTGCAATAAAGTTTAAATCATAATTTCAATACTTTGAACATAAGAAGCAGGAGCAGGAGTACGCCATTTGCCCTTTGTGTGTCCACTCAACCATTCAATAAGATTGTGGCTGATCTTTTCATGGCCTCAGCTCCTCTTACCCACCCTTTAACGAGAATCCACAACTCCTTTACTGTTCAATGCACTTTCTATCTTAGCTTTAAACGTATTCAATGAGGTAGTCTGAACGACTTCACCAGGCAGGAAATTCCACAGATTCACAATGGCTTCTCTGAAAAGTTTCCAACTGAATTCAGTCCAAAATCTGCTCCCCCTAATCCTGAGGCGATGCTCTCTTGTCCTGGTTTCATCTGTCAGTGGAAACATTCTCTCTATTTCTATCTTTTATATGGTTCTATACGATCCCCCTAATTCTTCTCAATTCCAATAGATATCCCAGTCTGCTCAGACTTTCCTCATAAGCCAACCCTCTCAACTCTTGAAACAACCTAGTGAACCTCCTCTGCACCCTCTCCAGTGCCAGTACATCCTTTCTGCGCATGCAGTACCCTATACAGCTGCAACGTAACCTGAAAACTGAATCCCTGTAAAAATAAGGGAAAAGTTTAATTTGCCTTTTTAATTACCAGTTTCAACTGCAGACCAACTTCCTGCGATTCATGCGCAAGGACACCCATGTCCCTCTGCACAGCACCACGCTGCAATGTTTTACCATTCAAATAATAATCCTTTTTAGTGTTATTCCTACCAAAATATACGACTTCACATTTATTAACACTGTACTCTATCTGCCGGACCTTTGGCCACCCACTTCAAGTACCTACATCCCCGTACAAATCTAAGTCGCTGTGAGATTTCTGAATATGTCGCCAAATTAAAAGGAACAAGTGGTGATTTACATAGCACACTATATTATTCATTGCTAGTTGTATGCATCATTATTGAAGGGCGTGAGTAATGAATGGCATGCTAATCAATCGGCTGATTATCCTGTACATCGTGGAGCTTAGTGAGTGTTACCCTCAGTGTTGTATTTGAGCTTCTCTCAGAAAGATAATTGGAGAGCATTCCTTCCCAGCCCTGAGCTATACTTCCTGGATGGTGGACATGGATTGGAGAGGCAGGCGGGGAGTTGATTGCCACAGTGTATCAGAGTGCCTGACATACTTCTGTGGCCACAGCAATTACAAGGCTGGATCAGGTCATTTTCTTGTCAATGGTTGGCCCCGATTGTTGATAGCCATGTATTCAGTGATGGTGATGTCATAGTAAACCAGTGGGAGATCAGTAAATTCTTACTTTTTGAGTTGGCCTTTGCCTGGTGCTTGTGGGATGTGAATGTTACTTGTCAATCATGAGCTCAAGCTAGATGCTGTCTCACTGTATATGGACACAGATCTCTTCTTTATCTAAGGAAATGTAAATGGTGCTGAATATTGTCCAATTTGGAGGAAAGGGCGTTGTTAAGGCACATTCACATTTTGAAGCCTCGGTTATGACCCTGACAACCTGCTGCAGAGATGCCTGATGGCCATGAGGATTGATCTCCAACAGCCATAACCATCTACATTTGTATTCAGGTTGAAACCAAACATAGTTGCAATCTCACTGACGCATTTTTCCTCGGCTTTTGTTATGACACGCGGTAAACTCTCCTGCTTAATTTAAAACCAGAAACACAGAAAAGATTTATCCCGTGCATTATTCTGTGAAAGTTCAACAGGCCAGGAATTATTCAAAGTCAAAATTAACAACTTTATTTCTTAAAGTATAACAGAGAATAATTAACTAACAACTATTTACAACTCTGTCCTCTAACCTATCATTTGCCTTCGCCTTCACAATACAAATCTGATACAAATTCCCAATTAAGATTTACATAACAAAACTACTTCTTATCTCAAAATAAGGCATTTTTCCATTCTTCCAGTTGGATCTTCCAATGTCTTATTTTCTTTTTCTTAGGGGTTCTGCTTCATAGGCTACTGATCGATAAAGTTACGTCTAAAAGAGCTATTTATCAGGCAGTCTTTATACGCGCTTGTAGCTTGGCAATTCTCTTCCCAACTGTTCAATTCTCCATAGTCTTATGCCCCAAAATCATTAGATTGAGTATATTGGCTTTTAAGATTGCCAATATACTCAATTCAAGCTGGATTAGAGTTTGGTATTTTTTTGGGATATAATTTAAACTGATCGGTATAATTCGAATCTGTTCTTCCATTTCCAGGCAACTAGCTGCATTAGCTTTTGAACAAGTGTTATATTGTTAACTTATTGAGAACACTTGGTGCTGTCAGGTAGCTCTACCAGCTTTTAACTCTCTTAAAGATAGAGTACACCCACATCTTCATAATACCTCCCCCACCTTAAGAAAAACAAAGTGAACGACCATAATTAAAAGACGGTTTTATTTTTTTCTCGACATTTTAAACATAATATTCTAACATACAGATAACTTCAATATATACGTGAACAGGCATTTGGTGTCAGTTTTCACAGTAGTAGACGCAAATATCCTGCAATAATTGATGACAAGAATTCAGTTGCCAGTGAGGAACAAAACAAAAACGATCATGCTCACTGAGGAAATAGTGTTGAGCAAGCTATTGAGGCAAAAAGTAGAATGCATCATAAGGTTCTAAAAGAATTGGCAGAAGAAATAATAGATGCGCTCCTGGTAAATTACCAAAATTCAGTGGACTGTGGTTTTGTCCTGCCAGATTGGAAAAGTGCAAATATGTCGCTGCTGTTTAAGAAAGGAAGTAGACAGAAGACGGGTAGTTATGGGTCCAGTAGCTAAACTCCTGTATTGGGGAAAATTCTTGAATTGATAATCAAGGAAGACATTGCGAGACATTGGGATTGAAATTTTCCAATTGGCAGACATCGCATGGATTTATAAAAGGTAGGTTATGTTTAATTAATGTACTGGAATTGTTTGAGGACATTAGAAGCGCAATGGACATTGGGGAACCAGAGGATGTGATGCACCTTGATTTCTAGAAGGCAGTCAATGAAGTAATCTACAAAAGGGTGATGTGTAAGATAAAGGGACATGGCATTACGAGTAATGTATTAATATGGATAGGGGATTGGTTAACTAATAGGAAGCAAGGAGTGGGAATAAATGGGTATTTTTGGTTGATGATCAGTAGCTAGTGGTGTGCCTCAGGAATTCGCATTGGGACCGCAATTGTTTACACCAATGATTTGGAGTCAGGATTCAAGTGTAATGGGTCAAAGTTCTCAGATGACAATACAGTTGGAGACCAGAATGTGCGGAGGACACTGAAATTCTTCAGAAGAATATAGATCAGTGGAGTGAGTGAGCACGGGTCTGGCATGTGGAATACAATTTTGGTAAATTGGAAGTCATCCATTTTGGTACAAATAACAGAAAAATAGACTATAGTTTAAATGTTGAAAAATTACAGAATGCTGCTGTGCCGTGTGACCCATGTGAACTTGTGCATTAATCGCACAATTGGTTTGCAAATGCAGCATGGAATTAAGAAAGCAAATGCAATATTGTCCTTCATTGCTAAAAGAATGGGGTTTAAAAATAATGAGGTTATGCTGCAGTTGTGCAGAGTGCTGGTGAGGCCACACCTGCAGTACTGTGTACAGTTTTGGTCTCCTTATCTGAGAAAGAAAGTAATGGCACTGGAGGGGTTGCAGAGGAGCTCCACTAGGTTGATACCGGAATTGAGAAGTTTGCGTGATGAGGAGAGACTGATTAGACTGCGACTGTACTCACAGGAATTTAGAAGAACGAGGGGGCAATCTAATAGAAACATATACATTATGAGGGGAATATATCGGATAGAAGCGGGAATTTGTGTCCACTGTCGGATGAAGCTAGAACTATACAGCATAGCCTCAAAATAAGTGGAAGCACATTTAGGACTGACTGCAAGACGAACGTCTTTACCCGAACGGGTGTGAATCTGTGGAATTCTCTACACAGTGAAGCAGTTGAGGCTATCTTATTTGCTGCTTGTTCAGGCAAAGACTTCAAAGCAGTAAATGAATTAAGGGTTGTGGTGAGCAGGTGGGTAAGTGGAGCTTTGTCAGTCATGATCGTATTCAATGGTGGAGCATTGGGGCTCATTGGGGCAGGTGCCCTACTCCTGCTCCGATTTATTCTGTTCTTGTGTTCTGTTAATGTTCAGTCAATGGGCTTCAGATTTTAAAGACCCCATTGATTTTCAAACCAGATCTACAAGTGCAATGCCGAAGCAGGGAATCGATGTGGACGATTTCTGATGACTAAAAGATACACCCCTTCCGAGCACCATACTTTAGAAAAGATGTCAGAGCAGGTACAGCAAATATTTGTGACAATGTGCTAGAGATGGGGGACTGCAGGAAGAGCGGGAAGCTGGAGTGCCCCCCCCCCCCACCCGCCCACACAACAGAGGGTCTGCGGGGGAGGTTTTATAGAGCCGTTGAAATGCTGAAGACATGCTGAAATGAATGAGAACAATATGTTTCCATTGAAAGATAAGGAGAGAACCAACGGATAGAGAGGGAAATGAGAACAGTGTCTTTGAAGCAGGAGATTGTTTTGATCTGGAATTTACTGTAGAAGGGCTGTGAGAACAGATTCACTAATAACATTCATTTTTGGATTTCAGTAAATACCTGGTTTCGGGCTGTTACAGTGTACAGTGTCATGGATTAAGGAAAGAGGAATGGAATTATTTGGATACATAGGACGAATGGTCTCCTTCTATGCTCCATTATTCTGCATCATCATTACAGCCGATATTTAAGTTGAGCTGGGCGAACTATTGCACCCTCTCTTCAAACTTCTCTGACTGTCCTTATCCCTCTCTCCGACTACTCAGTTGTCTGTCCTGTTTAAGAAATATTCTTAACTCTACGTTTTTGAGTAAGTTATTGTTATGTGTCCACATTTTACCTTTGATGGCTAAAGTCAACTCTGTTTAATTGTCACAATAAATGCTTTGTGAGGTATATTTGGGGATTGTGTTGAATTACATTGCAGCACCACGGTGGCATTGCTTTGTGCATAACTGCATTCCAATCAGTTCATCTTGTTTTGATTCCCGGCCGTTGCAAGTCTGTAACTTTAAATCTATCAACAGGAAAACCTTGGGGTAAAATTCAATGTTTTCATTGCTCGACTTTGTTCGGAAAACACATGCAATGTTTGTTTAACAAAAAATTATCCCTCCCTCCACCACCACCGCAGCAACCCCCCCCCCCCCCACCCACCCCCAACAGCCCCCCCCCCTCCCCCCTCAGTATTCCTCATTTTTAGCATTGGTGATTCAAGATTTACTTTCGTTTTCCATCATAGTTTGTTTACTGGTGTAAATATAATTCTTTATCCCTGATGTAGGAGGACGTCAGGCAACACTTGCCACAGGATTGTCTTACAAAGACACCAGGTACACATTCTTCAGAAGGACATTCACGACTCAAGTAAGAGATGTTTCCATCTACTTCACTGTCTAATATGGAATTGTCACATAAAATTTATCGCAACATATTATCCGATGAGTGAAGGACAAAAAGTGAGCGAGTTGCAGAGAGTAAACAGGTGATCGATGGAAAACCAAGACAAGACAGTGACTGACTGAAACATTGGCAAGCAGGATTAGTATGAGAGTGAGTGTGCAAGTAAAGGACACGGTGCAGGCAAGGAGTAGACAATGTCGGAGTGAATGAAAGAAAAGGGTGTATTAATAAACAAGTGAGGAAAAAGTGGCAGTTGAGTGAAACAGACTGAATGATGGCAAAATGAGGGAGCAAGAAAGGGACAGAGTGTGAGCAGTTCACCGGAAGTGGAATAACATGAGGAAGTAAGCGAGCACACAGACATCAGATGCAAGAGAGTGACAGCAATGCATTACTTCGGGTCTCACTTTGATGCACACATGTAACATAGAACATGACTAAATTATAGACTAAGTAATGTTTTTTTTAATTGATTTATTTGAATAAAGGGATATTGCAGCACTTTCTTCCAGTGCTCCCTGAACTTCTCCTGTGGGACAGCATAAATTGCGGAGTTTGTGCAGCAGCTCAGGAACTGGAGCATGAAGCCTAATTCCTGTACAAATGGATGCAGATACAAATCATTATATCCCAATCCCCTCATGCGGTACCATATGACGTAAATCATGAACATCGACCATAACAGGATGAAATTTAACGAGATGGCAAACAGTAACACTATGGATTTCCTTCGACTCTTCATTTCTGGATCACGGGAACTATTCCCACTGCTAGTGCCTCGGAGTCTCCTGCGGGCTCTGCTGGTCACCAAAATGTGTCTGACAGTGAGAACATTGAGCAGCAGAATTAGGAGGAATGGGACAGCTGGGATTAGAATGTGGTGGAGGAACTCGATTGATATCCACACCGGAGAGTAGAGAACAATCCATGAAAATGTACAAAACCAGGGAACATTCCCCAGCTGATAGTGACGCTTTAACATAAAATACCAGAAAATATTTTTTAAACAGCTCAGCGCAGTCACTGTTCCCAGAACCACAGCCGCTGCTTTCTTATTGCAGTATTCACTTTTCAGCTTCTGGCAACAAATGGCCACAAACCGATCAAAGGTGAAAGTGACGGTGAACCAGACAGAGCAGTCAGTGGCAGCATAAAGCAGGACAGCGTGGATATTACACACGGGAATGTCTCTCAGCAAATAAAACTGTTCCTGATAAACAATGGGAATGTGTCTCAGTATCAGATCGAGGATAACGACCAGTAGATCCGCCACTGCCATGGCTCCCAGGTAACGTCTTACACATGGAGACAGTCCACAATCTTTATAAAGCAGCACGCAGATCGTCACTATGTTAACTGTGAGTGAGGTAAAAACAAACAATTGAACTGTGGGCCAAACATTATCAGTTTTAATGTGCATTTACAGACAACATAAAGCATGTTTCTGCATTCAGTGATCTATTGAAATACGTGTACATGAAATAACAAATTAGATGGTTTGAGGTATTTGAAAACATGAAACTCAAAAGGTAGGAAGCACTCACTCGTCCCACAAGTTCAATTGCAGAGGCATAAGTGATTGCGATACAAAGAAAATGCATTGCATTACTGGAGCCCAGACCAAGTGCATTCGGGTTTGTCGGTATTTGCCATACAAGTTGTGTCCCAGGCAAGTAACCATGCTGTCGGCTTTCCAATTTCCACACGTTAACAAATCCATTAGGTCGACCTTCCTGAATCTGAAACAGCCATCTCTTTAAAATCTACACGAAACTACAAGAAGTGAAAGGAAGGAGTTCAAACATGCATCAGATCCAGTCAATCAGCTCACATTCAATCATCGACACCAGATGCTTGTCCACCCAGTGATTGGAAAAACCCTGGGAACTAATTTACAAAGCAGGGAAGGAGACCATTCCACCATGTGAATTTGTTAAAGAAGCATGGGCAGACCACATTTTTCATACTTTGCGTATTGCTCTCCCCGGCACATACCTGACAGGGTAACATATTGTCTGAGACATCCCCATCCTACACACACAAAAAGGACAAACTGGAATAATCCAGCCTCTTTTCAGTCATTAATAAAGTGTTGGAAAGAGACATCGGCAGTGCTGCCAGTCAGTATTTAAAGTGCAATATATTACTGACTGGCCACTCAGTCTGTGACTTCATTCTGCCTCTGAATCAAGCAAAGACAAGAGATGGAACACCACAGAATAGCTGAAAGTGATTGTCTTTGACTCACAGATGCATGGATCAAAGCGTGGCAACACTGACACCCTGTCAAACTGTAATGATAGAATATCAAGGAAAACCTCCATTGGTTTATGTTTGTTTGAGGTTATTCACCATGGCTCTGGTATTCTCTGCAAGAGTCACTTGGTGCAGAATTTCTAATTTAACTTAAACGACACAGAAATGTGATCATACATGCGTGGGGTTGAGTGATACTTGAATTGGGACCTTCCAGCGCAGAAGTAACGACACTACTAATTTGCCAAAAGAAAACTAAGATGTTCTTCAGCGTAGTGTGTTCAGCCCAACAATATTCAGTTAGAGTCATAGAATCATAGCGATTTACAGCATGGAAACAGACCCTTCGGTCCAACCCATCCACGCTGATCAGATATGCCAACCCAATCTAGTCCCACCTGTCAGCACTGGCCCATATCTCTCTAAACCCTTGCGATTCAATATACTCACCCAAATGCCTCTTCAATGTTGCAATTGTACCAGTCTCCACCACTTCCTCTGGCAACTCATTCCATTCATTGTCCACACTCTGCGTGACAAAGTTGCCCTTTAGGCCTCTTTTATATCTTTCCACTCTCAGTCTAAACCTATGCCCTCTAGTTCTGGACTCCACGAACCCGGGGGGAAAAAAAAGTATATTTACCTTATCCATGCCCCTCATAATTTTGTAAGCCTTTATAAGGTCGTCCCTCAGCTTCTGACGATCCGGGGAAACCAGCCCCAGCCTGTTCAGCCACTCCCTATAGCTCAAATCCTCCAACCCTGGCAACATTCTTGCAAATCTTTTCTGAAACCTTTCAAATTTCGCAACATCATTCCAATAAGAAGGAGACGAGACTTGCACGCAATAATCCAACAGTGGCCGAAACAATGTCCTGTGCAGCCGCAACATGACATCCCAACTCTTGTACTCAATACTCTGATCAATAAAAGAAAGCATAGCAAACGCCTTCTTCACTATCCTATCTACCTGCAACGCCACTTTCAAGGAGCTGTTAAACTGCACTCCAAGGTCTCTTTGTTCAACAACAATCCCTAGGACCTTGCCATGAAGTGTATAAGTCCTGCTAAGATTTGCTTTTCCAAAATCCAGATCCTCACATTCATCTGTATTAAACTCCATCTGCCAGCTCTCAGCCCACTGGCCCATCTGAACAAGATCCTGTTGTAATCTGAGGTAACCTTCTTCACTGTCCACGACACCTCCAATTTTGGTGTTATTTGCAGACTTACTGACTGTACTTCTTATGCTCGCATCCAAATCACTTACGTAAATGACAAAAAAGTAGAGGATCCAGCACCGATCCTTGTGGCACTGCACTGGTCACAGGCCTCCAGCCTGAGAAACAACCCTCCGCCCCCACCGTCTGTCTTCTACCTTTGAGCCAGTGCTGTATTCAAATGGCCAGTACTCCCTGTATTTCGTGAGATCGAAGCTTGCTAATCAGTCTACTATGGGAACGTTGTTGAACGCCTTACTGAAGTCCATATAGATCACATCTACCGCTCTGCCCTCAATCCTCTTTTTGCTTCTTCTTAAAACTCAATCAAGTTTGTGAGACATGCTTTGCCACGCACAAAGCCATGTTGAATATCTATAATCAATCCTTCCCTTTACAAATACATGCACATCGTGTCCCTCAGGATTCCCTCCAACAACCTGCCTACCATCGAAGTCAGGCACACTGGTCTGTAGTTCCCTGGCTGTTCTTCTTAAACAGTGACACCACGTTAGCCAACCTCCAGTCTTCTGGCACCTCACCTGTGAATATCGTTAATATAAATATCGCAGCCAGAGGCTCAGCAATCATTTCTCTAGCTTCCCACAGAGTCCCAGGGTACCCCTGATCAAGTCCTGGGGATTTATCCACCTTTATGCGTTCAAAGACATCCAGCACTTCCTCCTGTGTAATATGGGCATTTTGTGAGGTGTCGCCACCTATTTCCCTACATTCTATATCTTCCATATTCCTTTCCACAGTGAACCTGATTATTCGAAACACGCAAAAAGTGCAAACGATACGTGTTTGCTCTGGAAGGGCTCAGTCTGAAGTGTATTCAATTATTTCCATTTGGCTGCTCACGGGTCTCTTTCTAAGTTGTCATCTTTCTTTTGTTGCAATAACTGATTACTCGTGTTCAAAATAACATCAGACTTGCAATGTTCCAGGAAATATCAATTATAGAATGCTTCAGAGAATGCCAGGCGCAGATATTTCCAAATGCATGTAACAGAAATGTAAGATTCAATTTGCAACTATAATAATTCACCCAACCTAGTGATGCCAGACCAAATGAAGATGTACATCATAGCCTACTTTAAACGAATATGCAATAGACAGATACATTTACTCGGTCATAGAGTCATAGGTGTCTATAGCAATTAGCCACCCAGTGAAACAAAAAAAAGGACCTAACTTTTATTCCCGGTTTCCAGCACTTGATCCATGTACTCGAACATCTTGGCATCACAATTGGATGTGTAATTATTGCTTAACTGCTAAGACCGTTTCTGAATTAACCACCTTCACAAACCATGCTTTCCAGATTCCCACCATAATCTAATTGAAAATAACATTCACATCACCTTTTAAATTCCTTCTCAGTTACACTGAATTTATACCTCTTTATCAATGACTTCTCCACCACTGATCAAATCACCCAGCCAGTTTGCTTATATCCTCTTGTAATCACTATTTATCACCCCACCACTTTTTTAACATCCTATAATTTATTGATCATCTCTCCTAAATCAAGTCTAAATCATTCATGTATAGCACACTTAGATAGCTTTAGACTAACTGCAACATTAAAAAGCGGATTGCAGAATAGATTAATGAACAACTTAATTTGGTCAGCATCGTGACTATGTTCATAATTTGTATGTGAAGGTTATGCAAGTAGCTACCCAAAGTGGCCCATCAAATCCCATACACTATGTAGGCTCTGCGATGAGATCAGCTGAGTATTGAAGACACTCATCAGAGGCATTCAGGTCTATATCTGAAGCTTTGGAAGCAACACTGACATAACCGCTGACAGAGGTGAAGCTTTTATTCTGATTTTATTCTCATCTGAAGAAGGGCCTGTGCCCGAAAGTCGAATCTCCTGTTCCCTGAATGCTGCCTGACCTGCTGTGCTGTTCCAGCAATAAAGTTTCAACTTTATTCTCATCTGACCTCATGATGTGCTTAGAAGGAATTCACTCACACGAAAAGGAAGAGAATCAGATGAAACTCATGAGGGAAACAACTTTATGAACATGAAATCTTGCTAAACCTATCAGTCAATCACAATGGCAGGTTAACATTAAATGGTGTCAGGAAAACGCTGTTGCGGCGTAGGTAGATCTCAATGGGAAACCAATCCTCAAAACCAATCTGAACTGGAAGTGGGTTCTCATTTAAATCAGATTAGGTGAAGCAGCAAATGCGTAGAAAGACCAGATAATTACGAAACGCTGGCGAACAATTTGGCTTTGATATTGTTAACCTGTGTGGCCTGATGCCCTGTGTGAGTGTATATAGACTTATAATCTTAGTCACACAGCACCTTAGTGCGTGTACATTTAATTGAACAGACTCCCATCAGGATTTGGACTAGGAGCAAAAAGGAGCCAACGTTTATTTCATCAGCTGAAATTTCTGAGCTCAAACAAGGCAGAAAATTTCAATAACATTGGAAGTGAGAGCTGGCAGGCGGGAGGAAACAGTATGGCTTCCACTGAAAATGAGCATAAACAAAACTGTGAACAGGGCCAACAAAATGGGCTTTTACACAATGGAAATCGGGGATAAAGCATAACTTACAAACATTTCCAAATATGGAGATAAGGCTTGTGAACAGCAGAGTAAACACTTCAAAACAGAATAATACAGTGAAGATTCATTAAAACCGTAAGAGTTCGTTCACAAAATTTCATTGAAGGCACAACCAGGAGGATTATTGTTGAATGTTAAATTGGTGATTTGAAAACGTTTTTCAGAGGAATACAACTCCACATTGGTAACAAAGGAGGTGACAGAACATCACACAGCGTGACAAAAAAATCATGAGTTTTTGGTTTTGACCCAAAAGGCAGGAAAATTATTTATGCATGCAATAATCAGCAAGAAATTCACAGTACAAGTAAAATGAAATATGAAACAATATCAAACGTTGATGAGGTTCATTGTAGAATAAAATGTTCTGTAATCAAAATGATAATTGTAAACAGCTTTGTTGCATCTTTAAATATATAATAAAGACAAGGCATATTTGTGAAAGAAAAGAGACTGTGTGTCTTAGAGGTATATACAAGGTTAGTCTTTTTCAAAAATCAGAATATTATCTGCATAAAAACCAATTTATGCAATTGTGTTATAATACATCAAGTAATTAAATTCAGGTTTGAAGTATAGAATCATTTAAACAGATTTATTTTCTCACTGCATCTGTTGAGCATAAATAACAAACTAATTTGACTCACTCACGATATGAAGAAACAACTGGAAACTGCAAAGATGATAGCTCCTGATTACATTCCAAGGGTAATACTGAAGGTTTCATCTCCCGAACGAGCCGCACTCATTGACAAGGTATTTTAGTACCGTCCAGGAGAAAGTGAGGACTGCAGATGCTGGAGATCAGAGTCTATGAGTATGCTGCTGGAAAAGCACAGCAGGTCAGACAACATCTGAGGATTAGGAGACTCGATGTTTTGAGTATTAGCTATTCATCAGGAATGTGAGGGGGTAGCCCAAGGGATCTGAGAGACAAATGAAGGGGGTGTGGGTGGGAGGAATGTAGCTGGGAATGCGATAAATGAATAAAGGTGGGGGTGAATGTGATATGTTTGAGAGGAGGGTGCAGCGGATAAGTGGGAAAGAAGATGGACAGGTAAGCTCGTTCAAGAGGGTGGTGTCGGGTTGGAAGGTTGGATCCGGGAGGAGGGGAAATGAGGAAACTGGTGAAACCCACCTTGATCCCATGTGGTTGGAGAGTTCCAAGGCCGAAGATGAGGTGTTCTACCTCCAGGGGGCGGTGGCTAGAGGTTGATAGTGGAGGAGGCCCAGGACTTGCATTTCCTTGGTTGAGTGGGAGGGGGAGTTAAATTACGTGGCCACAGGGCGGTGAGGTTTTTCAGTGCATGTGCCCCAGAGATGTTCTCTGAAACTTTCCACAGTGTCCTATCTCCCCAATGTAGAGAAGACCACACTGAGAGCAACACCGCATCTTTCACCTGGGGATCCTCCAACCACATGGGATCAATGTAGATTTCACCAGTGTCTTCATTTCCCTTTCCCCCACCAGATCCCAGACCAATCTTCCAACTTGGAACCACCTTCTTGATTTGTCTGAGTTGTCCATCTTCATTCTCACCGATATACTATAAAGTCCTCTACGACCAATCACCTTCACCCCCACCTTCGTCCAACTGTCGCATTACCAGCTACTTTTGCTCCAGTACCACCACCTCCCATTTACCTCTCAGCCCCCTTGGGCCACCTTCTCAATCTTGAAGAAGAACTTATGCTCGAAACATCGACCATCCTGCTCCTTGATGCTGCCTGACCTCCTAGGTTTTTCCAGCACCACACTCTACAACTATGTTAGTGCGGTTTCAATATCTGTTTCAACTGGAATATGGAAAACCTATATGGCATGAATGAAAATCAAGCACAGAAAAAGATCCTATCACAGATAGAGAAGCATACACCCAGTGATAACTAATTGGCAAATATTCACGTGTCTCCATTAAGACTGCTCATATTTTGACCTTCTTTCGGAGTTGGATCAAAAAGGAATAATGATCTGATCTCGAGCAGTTGTTTGAAACTGATTAGTCTTGATTTCAAGGCTATATTTGACTGTATCCCAAGTCCAGCAATCGTTAGGTGCTTCATCAATGTGTGACCACGCTGTCACTTAAAAAACGTTATTTTATTACATTTTTTTCAAGAGAGGCTGTAAAGACAGAAGTACTGAACTGGCTACTGGAAGTGGCATAATTCAACAACTTATTAGACTTTTTTCTGTTTTAAATAATAGAAAGACAGTGGCCATCTCCACTAGACCAGGCTTTCCAAGTTTTTTTTAGCTGTGGCAGTCAGAAGCTGTTTGGAACCTCAGAACAGTTGGAGCTTCAGTGAATTATTCCCAGCGGCTGCTTTCTCTGGAATCTACCTGGACTGGATAACTGCATGTAAGAATCTGCGTGAACAGTTACCAGTTTTGCCAAGGGGTGTGTTTATGGGATGTTACCATATTGGAACTGTTAATTAGTAATAGGTCCTATATCTATTACTCGATTAAGTTTACCATTCATTATGTTAGTTTAGATTCCTATTTCTTTTGTTTGTATTTTAACTGTAGTGTTTAAATAAACTATGTTTTGGTTTGACGAGTCCTATCACATCTGGAACAAACACATCATACCCAACCTGAAAATAAGAAAAAGGGTAGGGTGTGGTTTATTTCTTAAAATAATTTGAGAGGGTTTGGTTTCATCAGGTCCATAAAAAAGGTCCTTCCATCAGAAGTTCAAAACGGGGACGCTCACTGACAATTGCATTATGGTCATTTGTGACTCTTCGAATACAGACATACTATCTTTTCAGCTGAAACAAAACCTGGATAGTATTAGATTACGCCAACAAATATCAAACAAGGTTTGCTCCACGCCAGTGCCACCTTTTATCCAGATTAATTCGGAAATCTGTTACATGGAATGAGAAACCAACTCTGTGCGTCTCTTACGCTTGGGAAACGATTGAAGGAAAAGAATCTAAAGATAAGTATGGTCTTCAGGTTTTAGCTTTTGCATTGAATTATTTATTAGAAAAACTAAAACTAAACACATGAAAGCTTCTAATTTTACAGTTACGTTATTTGAAGAAGCAACTTGGATCATACAGCTTAAATTGGATTCTGTTTTCACCAGTTGTACTTCCGTGGAGACTTTTAAAATCTATTTGGGAGAAGGAACATCGCAAAACTTTATTTATGCAGAGTGATCATTTACTTTGTAACAGTGTTACAGGCTGTGTCTAAAACACCATGAGACAACACTAGTCAATGTGTATCTCAATTCGACCAACCATAAAAATTCCAATGACACAGATTGGTGTGCAATTAATGAGTTGAGTAACTCACCTCATGCAACCCTAAAACCTATCCACTCATTCAAGCCAAACCTCAGATGTGTCATAGTTTTGGAGTATACAGAGTGAAAACAGACCTTTAGATCAAACCAGTCCATGTTGTTTTTTTTCTTGAGTAGTGATCATTTGCCTGGATAAGTGCAGATTCAACATCATTCAAGAAGCTCGATTCTATCCAGAGAAAGCAATTCACTTTGCTTCCATCAATCTACAAGTATTGGTTCTCTCTGAACCCCATTGGCACTGGACTCATTTTGTAATACATACAAGATGAATCGTGGCAATTTACTATGGAGCTTCGACAGCACTTTGTGAACTTCTGCCTGATATTCCCAGATGGAAAATGGCAATAGGCAATTCCACAACATGCAATTTTCACCTCCAAACCATGGACTAACCTGATTTGGAACTATATTCCTGTTCCTTCATTTCTGCTGGATTACAAACGTAGTATGCAATTCTATAACATGGACTGCTGCCTTCTAAACAATAGATCATCACAGCATTCAGAAGACTAATCAGCAATAAGAATTACATGCTGGCCTAGTTATCGAAGCAGACATTCCTTAAATGAATTTAAAACAAGAAAAACCTGTTGCAATAATAAGAAGCCATGCAATGTATTGAGCCCAGTACACATGAAGGGCATTAATCGTGGTGCGTTGTTGTTTATTGTCAGAGGAATCAAGTACAAACGTAGGGACAGATTCTATTTTCTGTAAAAGTTTTATAGAGTCAGAAATGTACAGCATGGAAACCTTGCTTTGGTCCAGCTCGTCCATGCCGACCACATATCGCAACCTAATCTATCCCCACCTTCCAGCGCCCCGCCCACAACCCTCCAAATTCTTCGTATTCATATATCCATCCAGATGCATTTTAAATGTCCCAATTGTACCAGCCTCCACCATTTCCTCAGGCAGCCCATTCCACACATGCACCATCCTCTGCATAGAAATGTTGCCCCACAGGTATCTTTTATATCTTTTCCCCTCACCCTACACCTATGCCTCTAGTTCTCGTCTCCCTCACCCCAGCGAAAAGACCTATTTTTGCAATCCATGCCCCTCTTGATTTTACAAACGTCTATAAGGTCAACCCTCAGCCTCTGACACCCCAGGCAAAACAGCCCCAGCCTATTCAACCTCCCCCATTGCTCAAATCCTCCAAACCTGGCAACATCCTTGTAAATATTTTCTGAACCCTTTCAAGTTTCACAACATCCTTTCACTAGAAAGGAGACCCGAATTGCGTGCAATATTACAAAAGAAGCCGAACCAATGCCCTGAAGATCCGCAACATGATCTCTCATGTATTGTTCAGTTTTCACCACCTTCCATGAAAACTAAATTATTGGTGTGGAAGCAGGTCAGAGGAAGTTCAGTCCATCAATTTATGGAATGAAGGTGCAAGAGTTTGAACAATTTCGATCAAGGTCGATAGCGTTTATCAGAATCAGATATGATTTTGTTTAAGCATACGCAATCCTAAATGGAATTGGCTGGTGGATGATCAATGAGTTTTCACCAAACTGGTGAAGTAAAGTGACAAGAGGAAGCGCTTTCACCTCATTCATTCCGTTACAGAGAATAGCATGATAACCTAGTCCATCAGGCATGTTACAGGGAAACACGGAGAGTTCATTCAACCATTCTACAGTAACTCCAGTAACTTTCCAATTGCAGTAAACAATCAAAAACCTCATTGTTTTCATTTTCGTGTGAAGTCCTTTTAAATAGGAATACTTGGGTTACTTCCTATTATTGAACACATTCAGCTGCAGGTGGTTAATAGGCGCATTTGGTGGATAGCCATAAAAGAGTGTCAAGGACATTTGTCAAACCTCAAGAAATGCCCTTCCAAACATGGAACAGCCTTTGGGATACATTATAAAATGAAGGGAAACCAATACCAATTCATTATCAACCAACTTTTTAAGTTCGACACCACTGATACTTTGAAGAGAAGAACCATGATTAGAAAGTAACAGAGAGAAAATATATCCACAAATGGATATTTTCAAAGTTCACAGGGAACAACAAACACAATTACATAACTGTATATACCATTTCCTGCTATGTTTAATAACTGGACAGTGAGATTTGAGGGGATTGTACAATCATAGAATAATCGATATTAATATGGTGCCAAAGTTGTTCAATGTAGCAAATCATAATAGATGTAGATGTACATGTACATGTACATGTACATAATATATGTGGCACCATTTATTGTCCACTATATTTGACGTGGAGAGGGTACGTTGAGCCTATTTCATGAAATACTGCAGGTGTACAGTAAAAACATAGAAAATTGGGGCAAGCAGGAAAGTTAACATTATTGACTCGGTAACAGTGAAGGATTTGTCAATAAATCCTGTAGTAAGGATGTAGTGTGATATATAGAATAACTGGTAGATGGTGTTTGTGCATGTGTTTCCTGCACTTGGAGCTTCCAAGTGCTAGATTTCGTGGGATTAGAAGATATTGTCGATATCACATTTTTAGTTCTTACCATTCACATTTTAGCAGAAAGTATGAGGATCTAAAATTTGAATTTAGGCTGTTGTCTGAAGCAACAAGTATATGTAGATTTTTAATAACCACAAAATGGCTTTTCAATTTCAAATAACATAACAAAATGGCTTTAGATTTTTCTTTGACACTGTGTACGTGAACTGAAGCTTTGCTGAGTTGGTTACATTTAGAGATAAGAGAAAACAATGGACTTTTCATAATATGAATCATAAGACAGCGATTTGGTACTCAAATTAACCTTGAACTAGCAAGCTTAGGATAATTTTGTGCATGGAACGGTGTGATTCTCAAGAAATAACATTGGATTAACCTGCTGTAAATCATGTCACCCTATTACATTTGATTGGTCTTTTCTTGTAATTAAGGCTGTGCTGTCTCTTAAAAAACTTATAAATAATGTGTAATTTTCTAATGTAATTGCGCCATTTCTCCACCGAACACAGAAGCTTTTAACCTCTGCGTTGCTGGACAAATCTCTGCCAGACTACCTTCATTTATTAGGAGAAAGTGAGGTCTGCAGATGCTGGAGATCAGAGATGGAAATGTGTTGCTGGAAAAGCGCAGCAGGTCAGGCAGCATCTAGGGAACAGGAGAATCGACGTTTCGGGCATTAGCCCTTCTTCAGGAAACAGGAGAATCGACGTTTCGGGCATTAGCCCTTCTTCAGGAATTTCGGGCATTAGCCCTGTCTTTCCTGAAGAAGGGCTAATGCCCGAAACGTCGATTCTCCTGTTCCCTAGATGCTGCCTGACCTGCTGCGCTTTTCCAGCAACACATTTCCATCTCTGCCTTCATTTATTAAACTGGTAACTTTGCTTTAAACAGACCATACTCGTAGTGATACTTTTGACCGATCTTGACACCGAAGGGACCCCCAGGGATTCTAGATCTTTAAGTGAAGACTGTAGATGCTGGAATGTCAGAATCGAAAAGTGTAGCAGTGGAAAAACACAGCAGGTCAAGCAGCATCTGAGGAACAGGAGAGTCGATGTTTTGGGCATAAGCCCTTCATCAGGAATGTTGAAGGGAAAGTGGGCTGAGAGATAAATCGAGGGTGAGGCTTGCTGGAAGGTAGCTGGGAAGGCGATAGATGGATGCAGGTGGCCAGTAATTGTGATAGGCCAGTGAGAAGGAAGATGGACATTTTGGAGATGTCAAGTGAGAGGTGCTGAGTTGGAGTATTGGATCCGGAATGTGTTGGTGGGCGGAGATTTGAAAACTAGTAATGTCGACATTGATGCCGTTGGGTTGAAGGGTCCGAAGGTGTAAGGTGAAGGTGTAGTCAAGGTAGCTGTGGGTTTCGATGGGTTTGAAACAGATATATGTGTTCAGCTGGTCGACAGAGTTGGAGACAGAGTGTTCCAGGAAGGGAGGAATGTGTCCTATATTTTCAAGGTGAGCTTAAGGACAGTGTGAAAGTTGTCACTGAAGGTGATGAACTCTTTCACCTCCCCGAGAGAGCACGAGGTGGCGTTGATAACGTAATCAATGTAGTGGAGGAAAAGGTGAGGAATATGCCATGTAAATGCGTAAGATGGACTGTTCCATGTAACGTATAAAGAGGTAGGGTTAGCTGGGGCCCACGCAGGTGGCTATAGCTACCCCTTTCAGCTGAAGAAAGTGGGATGATTCAAAATAGAAGATATCAAGGATGAGGATAATTTCTGCCAATCGAATGAGTGTGGCAGATTAAGGGTACTGCATGGTCAGCAGCTTTGGTGGGATTTGAATCAGTGCCTTGAGTGTAATAACCATGCTTCTGAATTAACCATCCAGTGACATTACTACTCCAACACCTGACTTCCTGTTGTGAAGTAACTTCAGAGCGAAAAACAAGTTAACGTTTCTGATCCAAATGCTTGCAGCTGGGCAAGTAATCAGAAGGGAACTGTGACGGTAAATTTTGGATTGAACGAAAATGTAAATAAAGACTTATTCAACAACTGTACTGAAGCAGAGGTGGAGATTGAAGATATTCTGGAAGTGGCAGAGGACAAAATTAGTCATGGAAAGGGTAAGTACCGATACTTAAATCAACTCAGAGCATAAGGGACTGATCAGGTTTTGAACAGTTTTGTTTCTTTTAGAAATTTCTGAGTGAGATGTACAAATTTTGTGGATTAGCAATGGAGTTTGTGATTGAAACTGAAGATAATAGTTTCTGTCTCTGCAAAATATAGACAACATAAATAGCAATAAAATTCATCATAGTTAAGTAACAAGAGACTTACCAGGAACACCAACAATAGCCAGGATGGGATAGAACCCGCCTGAATAATCATCAACACGGCTTCGATCTGCCGTGGTAATGATGCCTAATCCTGAGAAAGAAGGTAAGTGCCCCAGGATAAACTCCTGTTCATTGTTGTTATATTCCAGTCGAATGTTCTCAGATTCTCATCCATTATTGTAATATTCAAATCTACTGCTCTCACTTTCTGAATCATCGGTCGAATATTCCAATATATTTGTCTCAATTCTGCTGTCTTCTCTCTCCCTCTTTCTGGAGCCCCTGATCCCTGTTCAGTTCAGAGGTGATGCTCCCGCTGATGCAATTCGAAAATACATTGATAGTACTCCCTTATTAATACGAGAGTGCAACCATTCAGTGAGACGATAGATCAATGGAGACTGATATTAATCATGGTCATTAAACAAATATATTCAGTTAACCCATGTCAGCGCAGCGCTTGTATATTACAACAATTCAGAGTCTGCAGAGGTTGTTGACATTGTTGACTTTTGGCCTTGTCGCCCATTTTACACTGCCAAAAGGATGTTATTGGTGAGGTGAAAGATAATGTTTTCGCTCTGCAAGTTGGTTGATTATTGTTGTTTTGTTCACATGCAACGCTGCAGCCAAATACGTAATAGCCAATCAAGAGGTTGTTACCATGCTGAATTTTCCACCACTGCAATAGATTCCAACCAAACGATTATTTCTAGGCAGCATTGCCCGGAACACACAAAGGAAATGTGGTGTGTATGAACTTTCCACTTTCTGTTCATATAGTACTCACAAAGTACTTTATCAGCTTTTAAATTAAATCTGCTGACATATTCTCGCACAGCTTATTTGCTTTAAAGCAGGATCTTTCCAGTCTTTTTGTCCTCAGTCCGAAAACAAATATGACATTTATAGTTTTCTTGTTCAATGAAACCCATGGAATAAAGATTGAGTGACAAAATTGCCCACACGTGGACAGTTTCTGTGGAGACTGAAAGCGCAAAACTGATATTCCACAGGTACAGTAATCAAATATCACCTTTTCCTCACAGAAGAACAAAAATTGCCCCAGAAAATAGAGCGGGAAACATTCGGGAGACGAAATAGCGAGGGAAAATATGAACATACCAGGATGATTTGTATGGCTGACGTCACAGTGAACACGGAGTGAATAGAAATGGTGAAGAAAAAAATAGAAAGAGGAGGGCATCGTTCCTCAGACTGCAATGACCAACACTTATCAAGTGCAATGTCTGTTAGTGTGACAGGCGGCTTGAATAATGGGATTTGAGAGTTTTTTGAATTTTTATCTGTGAGAGGAGAATATGCAGGGCTACGAGGAAACTGCAGGAGAATAGCAGCAGAGGAATAGCTCCGTTCGAGCTGGTGCAGAGACGACAAACTGAATGAGAACCATCTTTGCTGTGAGGTTCTTCAAGAGTTCTTAAGTTTTTTTTAGGAGTCTGAGGACATTTGCTGTTTCAGTATTCCACCTTGTGTTTCCTTTAACCTGTTATCTCTGCCTGTTCTACCATGAAGTGAAATTGCCTGTAAAATGAGTTTTACAGACGAAATTGCCTGAGAATCGACCACTTGGAGTGGATATTTACAAACGTTTTGTTTCTTCGAATTTATTAAAGAAACAGATTCAGTGCATTGCAAGTGATACGGGGAGAGGTGATGAAGTAATGGGAGCAGCAACACATGGTATGATCCACATATAACGAATTTCAACAACCAGACGCTGTCAATAAAATTAAAATGCTGGAGATGATGATAAACTGAAATGACAACAGAAAAATGTGAAGACATTCAACAGATCAAGCCGCACCTGTAGAGAGAGAAAAACTGTGTTAACAATCCGTGTGTAATATGAATTGAATTTTAACTGAATTTATTTTCACATGTACTGAGGCACATTGAAAAGCTTTGCCTTACAAGCAATATAGGCAGATCACAGAGTTACGTAGCTTAGATAGTAAATAATAATTCAAAGCGGCAAAAACAAAAACACAGGTACATGTGAATATTAAGAGTTGTGAGTCCATTCAGCATTCTAAAACTGTAGGGCAGAAACTGTTATGAAATCGGCTGGTGTGTGTGTATTCAGGCTTCTGTACCTTTTTCCCAATGGTAGATATTATAGAAAAAAACATTGCTAGGGTGGGATGGATTTTTGAGAATGTTGCCGGCCTTTCATTGACAGTGGGCCTGGTAGATGGATTCTGTAGATGGGAGGTTGACTTTTGTGATTGTTTGGGACAAGTTCACCACTGTCTATAACCGTCTCTAATCTCGGACGGTAAGTTGCCATACCAGGTAGTGATACATTCAGACAGAATGCTCTCGAAGCTCACCTATAAAAGGTGGAAAGTGTGTTCGCTGTCATGCCAAATTTCCTCAGCTGCCTGAGGAAGAAGAGACATTGTTGGGCCTTTGTAACCAGTGTGTTTTCATGAAGAGTCCAAGAAAGCTTATTGTGGATGGCCACTCCCAGGAGCTTGACACTCTCCACTCGTTCCTAGAGCCAAAGAGTCATAGAGATGTACAGCATGGAAACAGGCCCTTCGGTCTAACCCGTCCATGTCGACCAAATATCCCAACCCAATCTAGTCCCACCTGCCAGCACCCGGCCCATATCCCTCCAAATGCTTCCTATTCATATACCCATCCAAATGCCTTTTAAATGTTGCAATTGTACCAGCCTCCACCACTTCCTCTGGCAGCTCATTCCACACACGCACACCCTCTGTGCGAAAGGTTGCCCCTCAGGTCTCTTTTATATCTTTCCCCTCTCACCCTATACCTATGCCCTCTAATTCTGGACTCCCCGAGCCCAGAGAAAATACTTTTTCTATTTACCCAACCCATGCCTCTCATGATTTTGTAAACCTCTATAAGACCACCCCTCAACCTCCGATACTCCAGGGAAAACAGTTCTAACCTGTTCAGCATCCCTCTATAGCTCAAATCATCCAACCCTGGCAACATCCAATACACTGACCAATAAAAGAAAGCATACCAAACGCCTTCTTCACTATCCTATCTGCCTGCGACTTCAATTTCAAGGAGCTATGAACCTACCCTCTAAGGTCTCTTTGTTCAACAACACTCCCTGGGACCTTACCATTAATTGTATATGTCCTTCTAAGATTTGCTTTCCCAAAAAGCAACACCTCACATTTATCTGAATTAAACTCCATCTGCCACTTCTCAGCCCATTGGCCCATCTGGTCAAGGTTCTGTTGTATTCTGAGGTAAACCTTTTCGCTAACCACTACACCTCCAATGTTGGTGTCATTTGCAAATTTAGTAACTGTACCTCTTATGCTCACACCCAAATCATTCCTGTATATGACAAAAAGTAGGGGACCAGCACCAATCCTTGTGGCACTCGACTTGTCATAGGCCACCAGTCTGAAAAACAACCCTCCACCGCCACCCTCTGTCTTCTACCTTTGAGCCAATTCTGTATCCAAATGGCGAGTTCTCCTTGTATTCTGTGCTGTTAATGTGTATGGGGATATGAGTAACATCCCGCCAAAATTCAATAATGAGTTCCTTGTTTTTGCCATCATTAAGAGCTAGGTTGTTCTCAGTGCATCGTTGTTCCAGGTCTTCCACCTCCGGTCTGGAGTCTGTTACATCGCAATTTGAGATTCGACCGACTATGGTGGCATCATCAGCGAATTTGTAAATGCCATTACTCTGGTGTTTGGCAATGCAGTCATTGGTATAACTGAGTATAGTAGGGGACTGAGTATGCACCCCTGAGGGGGCTCGAGTGTTTAGTGTTAGTGAGGATGAAATATTGTCCCCAATCTTCACTGACAGTGGACTGTGGGTCAGGAAACGGAGTATCCTGTTGCAGAGAGTGGGGCATAGACTGAGATCACTAAGTTTAGTAATAAGTCCCGAGGGGATAATAGTGTTGAAGGCTGCACTGTAGTCAATGAGTAGTATTCTGACGTAGCTGTTCTTGGTATCAAGATGTTCCAGGGAAGAGTGAAGGGCAAGTAATATAGCATCTGACATGGACCTGTTGATCCAATGGGCAAGTTGGAGTGAGTCAAGAGTAGAGTGGAGGCTAAAGTTGATTAATGCCACGACCAGCCTTTCAAAGCACTTCAGCACATCAGAAGCAGCTCTGATGAAAGATTGTGTTGGACTCCAAGCGGTAATTTGAATTCAGTCTCCACTGATGCTGCCATAACTTCTTCGTTTCTCCAGCACATCCGATTTTTAGTTCTGGACTGGTGACAGGTTGTCTGATTTGAACCAGAAAATCAATCCCCTCTTTTCGTTGAATCTAAAGTATTTGATTATTGGCATCAAAAAAGAAATTTGTAAACTTGTTAAATTTGAAATGTTAGTAAACTTCGATTTTGGTGGTATGTTGATAAATTGTCATTGAACGGTTAAATTCAGTGGCATTGAAATTGTAGTGTAAATCCCCTGAAAGAAACTGCTTCAAATTATTGTAATCATAATCTTGTTGTCCTGTCACACTCCAGTCGGGTGAGATCTGCACTAGCAGCTCAGTTTGGATTATGACACCCCAATTTTGGATTTATTTCAAACGTCAACACAGCCAGAATCCTCCTTCCAACACTTTTGAACTGATAATCTGTGGAGTATCTCCAAAATAAGCCTCTGGCTTAACAGTGTCGACTTTACTTGCTGTCCATCCGGAGGTTGGAACCTGACAAAGAGATGTGTCTTCATCAGTTCCTGTTTATGAACTTTCACTCGGAAACTGGCTGTTGTGTGGCTGTAATGTTCCGATGTAGTTAGAAATCACACAACATCATGTTATTGTCCAACAGGAAGTGTCATCTTTCAGTACTTCGAAATAAATCTATTGGACGATAACCTGGTGTTGTATGATTTGTAACTTTGTCCACCCCAGGCCAACAACGGGCACCTCCAAATCTTGTTCTGATGTAGGTGTGCCACATTCATGCAGTAAAGACATACCTCCCTGAGACTTAATATAAGAGTGTGAAAAGACAAATGATCCTATGAATTTAATAGGTCGCATTTATCTAAGGCCCTGTAGGCCGCTGGCAGACACAGAGTTTATTGGTTCTCCCTAATTACTCTGGAGAAGGTGGCAAAGATCCACCATCTTGAACATCTTCTATTGAAGAGTTGTGGATACACGTAGAGAACTGTTTGGAAGGGAATTCCAAGATTTGTTACTTTGATAGTGAAGGAACGGAGATTTAGTCTCTATTCGGGATGGCATATGACGTGGAAGAAAACTTGCTTTTCCAAGTCTGGGCCATGTCTTTGATGAACCTCTTGTGCAATGTACAGGGAGAGAAATGATTGATCTGTAAAAAAAAAACAATATTGCTTTTTTTTGGTATTTATGACACTGACCAGAATTTTTTCTAATTCCTATTAATCACAATTTTGCTCATGCACAAAGAGATTCAGGGCAGGCACTCTCTGCTCGCCTCACATGACACAGGGACATCTGCTGCAATAATAAAGAATGAAGAAAAATTTAACTCAGTTTGTTGGAACAATTATCTCACTGAATTCTCAACATTCAAAGGATAATCAATGCGTGGAAGTTAGATTCTGTTGGGAGACATTGATCCAATTTGAACTCAGGCCGTTTTATTAAGTGCCACGATAGAGGGACGGAAATAAATTCCTTGTGGTACAATGTGCATGATATCTGGAAAATAGAAAGAAATTGACGTGATACATTCTGAACTTACAATTGACGGTTCTTGTCGACAATGCACAGTTAGCAGCTACAATACAAATTCACATCATTGCATGGAGTATCAACCGTTACTGAGTCCAGCACAGTCCATCAGTGTTTGAAAACATTGAGCATAATTCACATACTTGTAGCAAGTCGCCTAAAATAGAACCAGCACTTTTTTCCAGCTGTTTGCGTCAGAGAAATTAACCCAATAAATTAGATATCACAAAGCACAGTTCGAAGTGAAATTGACAAACAGTCTATTCGTGCGGCGATATCGCGGAAGTGAAATTGACGAACCTGAAATAGCACAGACAGTCTGTCCAGGTAGCTGAAAATTCTCTTACTCACGCTGAAGATGAAGCGAGGTTTTATAGCAATCTTGTACAATCAGGTTAATTGAAATGGGGAAAAATACAATGTATTTGGAAATGGAGTAATCTAGTTACAATGATGATAATTGAAAAACAGTTATAGGATGAATGTCCTGATTCTCGATACAATGCAACATCCTGACTGTATCAGTGGGATCACGAGCTTCCAGTCCTCTTCACAGGAAGGTGAAAATGTCTCTTTTGAAACAGTGAGGTGCTTCCATTGTCTTGTCCTGGGGACAGTGCTCTTGATGGTGCCTCTGTCCGACCTGTTCTTTGTGTGGCTTTGGTATTACTGTGTTATGGAACTGCCTTCGGGGCTGTAGGATAGCTGTGTTGCTCTGACATTGGTAGCGTGTTTTCGGAAGTGTATTCTCTTGTCCGCGAGTGCTGTCTGGTTTCACGTGTCAGCCTACTTGGTCCCTGCTGAGGCATTCTGGGTGTTATCTATATAATTTGGCCAAGTTTGCTTTCCTATGTTCATATGGGCCGATTATTGGTTGACAGGGTGGCAGATCATTTCCCACAATTCCCCCTTTTTAGAAGCAAATTACTGCGGATGCTGGAATCTGAAACCAAAACAGAAAATGCTGGAAAATCTCAGCAGGTCTGGCAGAATCTGTAAGGAGAGAAAATAGCTGATGTTTCAAGTCTAACTGAATGCAAAATAAATCAAGTCATCTTCGGATCTTGAGCTGCAGTTATTGAAACAGACATTCAAACACCAGCAACCAAATGTGCATACAAAGCCGAACACAAACAGTTTCTCCAAGGGTCAGTGTATACATGCATCCGGGCACTAGGACCCCTTTGAGTACCAGCATGAATTGTTACAGGCTGCAAGTCAGTCTCTGTCTCTCTCTCTCTCTCTCTCTCTCTCTCTCTCTGTGCTGCCCTGTGCAGCTGGGAAGCCAGTACCACAGCCACCTCATCCCACCCGTCCCCACCCAGGATCAGGTTCGTCAAAAACAAGGTAAAGTGTGGGATACTGAGGGAAGGGGGCTGGGAGGAGTCACTTTTTAAAAGAGTTTTCGGGACTCTGTGATTTTAACTGTGGGAGAGGGAGGTGCTGACCATTCCTTAAACTTTTTTAACCTCAGGCCACGAAGAATCGCAACCCTATGATCCCTATTCTACTCCGAAACAATATTGTCTGGTGACCTGTATAAACAAGGTCTTCCCTACCTTACTCTCCGAGCAGCAGTGTTTACAGTGGCGCTTGGTACTTCCTTGAGAGAGTCAGTGTCCACGGACCGCTGCCTCAGCAGGACAGGTTAGACTTGTCCCCGACGCGCTCCTTCTCCCGAGGGTTGGGGTCCCACAACCTCATGGACCTTTGGTTCGAGCTGGGAATAGAGAACAGACTACAGCACTGACAAACACAGAAACAAACAGGACAAACTGAAGAGAGAAGTACAGGACAAACACAACACAGACAAACAAAACAGCGGGGCCCCTGCCAATTTTCCACAACCTGTAGATTTCTTAGTATTAAAGTGAAAATTTAATCGGCAATCTCTCTGCCTATCTTGCCAGACTTTCTCTGACCGCTCGTCTTTCCCCTGGCTGGATCAGGATCGTGAAACATGTCCTGGCTCAAAGCGGATCACCGTTCTGCCAAATTAGTTAAACTTTAGTTGGTTGATTAAGGACCATACCCGACTACTTCCCCAGACCAAGGCTGTGGTTGTTTAACGCCGAATTGCCGCAGTTGCTGGATTAGACTTCACAGTCATCCAGCCTTTCTCTGGTCTGACCTGCTGGGGCAGGGCTTGCAGCCAGGTCCGAATTGGACTAAATTTAAAATATCAGGATCGCTGACCCTGTTTAAAGACACAAAGTGCCTGCTTACTAACGCCAAGCTGTCAATGAAATTTTCCCAATTATGCAGGGACCACACTAACTAATTTGACAAGTTGTTTATTACAAGCGATATCGTTGGAAACGAAATTGACTCGGCTGACACAGAACTGATAGTCTGTACAGGGATGTCAAGGGTCTTCTTCTCTGAGCAGAGAATCATGCCAGGTTTTTTTAACAGGAATATTGTACAATAATGCTAATTGAACAGAGGGAAAATACAATGCTCTTAATAATTAAGTAATCCAGTTCCCATGGTGATAATCACAAAGCAGTTATCGGAAGAATCTCCTGATTGTAGATACGATGACGCATCCTGGCAGCATCAAACAGATCTTAATGGGATCAGGAGATTCCAGCTCTCTTCGAGGGTCAGTGAAAATGTCCTTTTCCTTGTTGGTCTCCTATGAGCGAGGTATGCTGGTGCCTCTCTCTCTGACCTGTCCTTTGGTTGGCTTGATATCACTGGGTTACAACACTGCCCTTAGGGCTTTGAGACAGCTGTGTTGATCGGGACCAGGAAGCTTATGGTGAGTTGCTATTGGGAAGTGTATTCCCTGGTCTGCGAGTGACTATCGTCATGCCTGGTTTCTCTTGTCAGCTTGTTTAGTCAATGCTGAGGCATTCTGGGTGTTCCTTGTATGGTTTGGACAGGATTTATTTTCTGTGTTCTGTGTGACCATGCTGTGGGTAGGGGGGGGGGGGGGGGGGGGTGGGGGGTGGGGGGGGGGGGGCAGATGTTTTCCCACATACACACACATATATATGTAGATCATGGATCATAAAACAATATAGCGCAGAAAAGGCCCTTCGGCTCTCGATGTTGCACCGACCTGTGAACTATTCTAAGCTCAACCCCCTACTCTATTCCAAAAGCATCTATGTGCTTATCCAAGGACTGTTTAAATGCACTTAATGTGGCTGAGTTATGTACATTGGCAGATAGGGCATTCCACGCCCTTACCACTCTCTGAGTAAAGAACCTACATCTGTTATTTGTCTTAAATCTATCACCCCTCAATTTGTAGTTATGACCCCTCGTACAAGCTGACATCATCATACTAGGAAAGTGTCTTTCACTGTCTACCCTACCTGATCCTCTGATCATCTTGTATGTCTCTATGAACTCCCCTCTTAGCCTTCTTCATTCCAATGAGAGTAGACCCCCAAGTCTCTCAGCCTTTACTCATAAGACCTTCCCTCCTGACCAGGCAACATCCTGGTAAATCTCCTCTGCACTTTTTCCAATGCTTCCACATCCTTCCTGTAATGGGGCGACCAGAACAGTACACAATATTCCAAGTGCGGCCACACTAGCGTTTTGTATAGTTGTAGCATGACATTGTGGCTCCGGAACTCAATCCCTCTAACTATGAAACCTAACACACACATATATGGAGAAAATGCAGAGGCATAGGAATGAGGGTGATTTAGCAAATTGAATTAGAAACTGGCTTTCTGAAAGGAGGCAGCGAGTGGTGGTTGTTGGAAAATATTCAACCTGGAATCTGGTTACCAGTGCTGTGAGACCTGGGTGGCAACTTTCAGGGATCTATGTACATGGAATCCAACATCCCTCTGCATATCCACACTGCCAAGAATCTTTCCATTGACCCAGTATTCTGCTTTCCTGTTATTCTTCCCAAAGTGAATCACCTCAATTTAGCTGCATTGAACTTTATTTGCCACGTCTCAGCCCAATTCTGCAGTTTATCCAAGTCCCCCTGCAACCTGTAACATTCTTCCACACTGTTAACTACTCCACCGACTTTCGTGTTATCTGCAAATTTACTAAATAATCCAAATATGCCTACATCCAAGTGATTTATAAAAATGACAAACAACAGTAGTCCCAAAAAAGAACCCGGAACACACCACTGGTAACCGGACTCCAGGTTGAATACGTTCCAACAACTACCACTCACTGCCTCCTTTAAGAAAGCCAGTTTTTAATTCAATTGGCTAAATCACCCTCAATCCCTTGCCTCTGCATTTTCTCCATGTATGTGTGTGTTTGTGTGAGCAAATGTTTATTATTCTCCCTCTCTGTTTCTAGCTCTTGTCTGTGGATTCTTCTGAGCAAAGCAATTTGATTCTCTCCATCTCTGCGTCGTTCAGGTTTCAGTTCCCAAATCTAGTGCTGAACCAGGCATGGTCCTGTTGAAAAACAGATCAGGCTCGAGGGGCTGAATGGCCTCTTCCTGTTCCTCGTTCGTATGGTCTTATGCTCTTAATGCTATATCCCACCTCTTAGCCCAAACCCTGGAGGCTATGACTACAAAAGGGACTGATCTGAAGTGTTCTCCAGACTTCCAAGAGTCTCTGAGTGAACCAGCCTTTCTGGATTGGAGGTCCAGACTCTGAGTGAGAAGTGAAATCTCCTCAGGGCTCCACTTAGTCTCTGACTGCATGGTGGAGCAGGCCAGTCATAGGGTAGTGAAAAGCAGGCCAGATGTGCTCTCTTCCCCATTTCGAAATGACATGCAGGAGTATATTGCGTCCTTCATCAGATTAACGTGCTATCCCTCCTGGCTGCTATAAAGGTGTGGGCTGCCTATGATATGGAACATACAGCGTATGTCCCGACACTGATTGGTTAGCTCAGCTGGCGAGGCAGTGGTTTATAATGCAGAATGAAGCCAACTGACTGCGGTTACCATGGAAGACTCTCCTTCTAAACCATTGCCTGAGGTTCGGTGTCCCCCCACGCCCCCACACACACATCGGTTAAATCGCCACCTATCATCTCTCTCTAATGAGGGGCTGCTTATGGTCTATTAAGTCTACAGTGACATTGCGTCTGGAGAACCGTAGACAGTGCTAGTCCCCGCACTGACAGAGGGATGTTAATGTGTTGGAATCATCAGCGATGGTCTTCTTGACTAATACCCTCTGGAATGAGTCGAGTTTATGATGAGGAAAGGGCCTTCATGTGATCATTATCAAGAAAAGTCAGGTTTATAACGATAAACTATTTCCACTGGTTGGGAATTCTGAAACGCATGCGCAGAGATTGAGACTTGGGGCCATCGTGTTCAGGCTTTGCTTTCCACACCCCTACGTCTCTCTGAGTGAAGAAACTACCTCTGACATCTTTCCGATATCTTTCACCCCTCAATTTGAAGCTATGCCACCTCATGCTAGCCATCACTATCCGAAGATAAAGGCCCTCACTGTCCACCCTATCTAACACTCTGATTATTTTATATGTCTCAATTCCGTTACCTCTCAACCATCTTCTCTCAAATGAAAACTGCCTCAAGTCCCTCACTCTTTCCTCATCGGAACTTCCCTCCATACCAAGCAAGTTCCTCGTAAATCTCCTCTAAACCATTTCCAAAGCTTACACATCCTTCTTATAATGAGGTGACCAGAACTGAATGCAATACTCCAAGTGAAGCTACACCAGAGTTTGTACAGCTGCAGCATGATCTCATGGCTCTGATGCTCAATCTCTCTATCAATAAAAGCTGACACACTGTATGCCTTCTTAACAAACCTATCAGCCTGCGTGGCAACTTTCAGGGATCTATGTACACACGGAGATCTCTCTGCTCATCCACAGTACCGAGAACCTTACCATCAGCCCAGTACTCTTTATTCCTGTTATTTCTTCCAAAGTGAATCATCCCACACTTTTCCACATTAAGCTCCATTTGCTGCCGCTCAGCCCACCTCTGCAGCTTATCTTTGTCTCTCTAAAACGTACAACGTCTTACAGCGCTATCCACTACTCTACCGAACTAAGTATCATCTGCAGATTTACTCACACACCCGTCTATGTCCTCATCCAGGTCATTGGTATAAATGACAAACAACATTGGCCCCAAAACAGATCCTTGTGGTACACCGCTTGTAACTGAAGTCCAGGATGAATATTTCCCATCAATCATCACCCTCTGCCTTCTTTCAGTTAGCCAACTTCTGATACAAACCATTAAATCACCCTTTATCCCATGTCTCTGTATTTTGTGCAATAGCCTACCATGCGAAACATTGTCAAATGCCTTACTGAATTCCATACACACACCATCAACCACTTTACCCTCATCCACCTGGTTGGTCACCTTCTCAATTATTCTTCTCGACCACATTGTCGTTTTCTAGTGGGAAAATTGACAAATATATTCATTTAGCACTCCCCTATTTCCTCTGACTCCACGAACAACTTCCAATATAATGTTGATTGGTCCCAACCTTACTCTCGTCATTCTTTTGTTCCTGACATAATTGTAGAATCCATTAGGGTTTTCCTTGATCCTATTTGCCAATGGTTTCTTATGTCTGGCTCTTCTCTCTTTAGGTCTTTCCTGGCTAACTTGTAACTCTCAAGCACACTAACTCAGCCTTCACATCTCATCTTAACATAAGCCTTCTTCCTCTTGACAAGAGATTCAACTTCCTTAGTAAACCATGGCTCCCGAGCTTGATCACTCCATCCCTGCCTCACAGGTGCATACTTATCAAGGGCAAACAGTGGCTGTTCCTTAAATAAGCCCCACTTTTCAATTGTGTCCATCCTGCAGTTTCCTTCCCCATCCTATGCATCCTAAATTTTGCCGAATCGCATCGGAATTGCATTTTCCCTCGCTATAACTCTTGACCTGCGATACATACCTATCCCTTTCCATCGCCAAAGTAAACATAACTGAATTGTGCTCGCTATCAGCAAAGTGCTCACCTACCTGCAAATCTAACACTGGCAGGGGTTCATTACTCAGTACCAAATCCAATGTGGCTTCGCCCCTTGTTGGTCTGTCTACATACCCTCCTGCACACATTGGACAAAAACTGAACCATCCAAAGTACTTGAACTATGGTATTTCCAGTCAGTATTTGGAAAGTTAAAGACACCCATAACAACTACGTTGTCACTCTGATCTTTGCTATCTTATCCTCTACATCTCTCGAAGTATTCGGAGGCCGATAGAAAGGGGTGACCTCTCCTTTCCTGTTTCTAACCTCAGCCCATGCTACCTCAGTAGAGTCCTCAAAACTTATTTCTGTCATTGTAACACTGTTCTTGACGAACAGTGCCATGCCACACCCACTTTTACCATCTTCTCTATTCTTATTGAAACTTCTAAATCCCGGAACCTGCCACAACTATTGTTGTCCCTGATCGACCCTTGTCTCTGAAATAGCCAGAAAATCGAAATCGCAGGTACCAACCTATGCTGCAAGTTCATCCATCTTATTCCGGATGCTCCTGGCATTGAAGTAGACACACTTAAAACTACCTTCCTGCTTGCTGGTGCCTTTTTGCGACTGGAAATTTTAGTTCTGTCCTCATTATTCTCATCTCCCATATATTTGAAGTTCCCATCCCCTGCTGAATTAGTTCATACCCATCCGAATGTATTAGCAAATTTCCCCAAGGATATTATTACCCCTCTGGTTCAGGTGAAGATCATCCCCAGAATGAGACCCAGTTATCCAGGAATCCAAACCACTCTCACCTGCACCATTCCTGTAGCCATGTGTTCAACTCCTCTCTCTCCTTATTTCTCGCCTCGCTAGCATGTGGCAAAGGCAACAAACCAGAGATAACTACTCTGTTTGTTCTAGCTCCAAGATTCCACCGAGCTCCCTGAATTTCTGCCTTAAATCCCCATCATTTTTCCTACATGTGTCGGTGCCTATGTGGACCCTGACTTGGGGCTGTTCCCCCACCCCCTCAAGGATCCCAAAAACATTAGCAGAGACATCACAAACCCTGACACCTGGGAAGAAGCACACCAACCGTGAGTCTCTCTCGTCCCCAGAAACCTCCTATCTATCCCCCTAACTATGGAGTCCCCAATGACTAATGGTCAGCTCCTCTTCCCCCTCCCTTCTGAGCAAGAGGGACAGACTCTGTGCCAGAGACCTGTTCCCTATGTTTTACCCATCGTAGTTGCCCTCTCCCCCGCAAACAAGTATCCAGAACAGTATACTTGTTATTGTGGGAAATGACCATAAGCAATCCCTGCAGTGTCTGCCAGTTCCCTTTCAGTCCCCTGATGGTGACCCATTTACCTTTCTCTTGTATCTGAGGAGTGGCTACCTCCCTGTAACTCCTCTCATTAACACGCTCGCAGCCTCCCGAATGATCCAAAGTTCATCCAACTCCAGCTCCAGTTCCCTTACGCGGTTCTCGAGGAGCTGGAGTTGGGTGCACTTCCCACAAATGAAGTCACCAGGCACACTAGTGGTGATCCTTACCTCCCACATTCTGCAGGAGGAACATTCTACTGCCCTAACAGCCGTTTCCACTATTCTAAATTCCTAAAGAGGCCACTGAAAATCTAAAAAATAAAGTAACCAGTCACCTTCCCAGCTGCCGCACAGAACCTTTTTTGGTTGTTTCGAGGAGGGCGACGGGTGGGAGACATACCCGAACAGTGTCATAGGTAAAGCAACCACCCAATATAAAGCCGCACTTATCCAGCATTACCGTGTCTGCTCCTGTTCAGTGTGCCTTTTCCCAGAATCCATTCTTTCTTACTCCACTGAAACACATCAGAGCCCGTGGTGTTGGGGAAGAACATTAACATGGACTGAGGACTGACCAAATCCATAGAACAGAGAGTGGCCATGAAGGGGTCAAGGTAAATCAGTGGAGAGGTAAGTGGGGAGGATGTCAGAGTCTGCAGAAGGTTCTAGAAAGGTTAAATATGTGGCTGAAAACATGACAGGTGGAATATAAGGAGGAGAAATATCAGGTGATGCACTTCGACAGGAAGAATAGAAGGGTTGAATATTATAAAAAAGGGGGAAAGACTACAGAAAGCGACAGAAGAGAGGAATTTGGGAATCATCATGTGTGAATCAGAAAACACCATTATCTGAGTTCAAAAGGGAACAGGGAAGGCAAATGGAATATTGGAACCAAAATCAGAAATTGCTGGAAAAAACTCAGTTCTGAAGAAGACTCATTTGACCTGAAACATTAACTTTGTTTTCACTCCACAGATACTGCCAGACATATTGAGTTCCTCCACCAATTTCTGAATTTGTTTCTGATTTCCAGCAACCACAGTCCTTTGTTCTTTTTTAAAATGCATTGTTGGTCTTTACTTCAATGGGAATGAAACATAACAGTGGGGAAGTTTAGCTAAAACTATACAAGGCTGTTGTGGGACCACAGCTGGAACAATGTGAATAGTTGTGGCCTCTTTATCGAGGGGAAGAATAAGAAGTCACCCATTTCAGACAGAGATGAGGAGGAACATCTTCCCTCTGAGGGAGGTGAATCTGTGGAATGCTTTCCCATAGAGTGCTGTCGAGGCTGGGTCGTAGAATATATTCAAGGCTGAGACAGACAGGATTGTTTCATCAGGAAGGGAATCGAGCGTTTAAGGAGAAAAGGGACGATTGTAGAATAGGGGGTGATCAGTCATGATCTCATTGAATGGCAGAACAGAGTCAATGGGCTAAATAGCCTTCATTTTCTCCTGTCCCTTACGGTCTTAAAATGACTATTTGGGCAGGATTTCTCAAAGAATGGCAATCTCACGCACATTGCCAATCTGCCGAATACTTCATTTATTCTTGAAAGGAGCGTACACAACATTTCAGACCGGAGACACTTCACAAACAGGCACACAGAAACATATCAATATGAGTATATCTACAAATATATTATGCCATCAACAACGTATAATTTAAGATTACTGTTATCAACTCTGCGAATCGGAACTTCCAATTCGATGTTTAGTGTTATCCAAATGTGGGCTCATCTATATAGGCACGATATTAAAATCTGCTTTTGTAACAATTGCTTTTGACAGTTTATTGAACGGTACATTAGAATACAGATAATTGTGACATTACTATCCTGCTTAAATTTCTACACATTTTAAAATCCGCAATTAAAAATAATTTACTTGACACCATAAGATTGAAAGAAAACTATCCTCATAATCCTGTCGAATTTCTTCAGAATGCCTTTGTCTCAACTTTTCAACAGAGAGTTAGTGATGTCACAGCTCCCTGGGGCCTTGCATGAGAAAACAAGCACCGTCATTCTCACAGTTATTACAGAAGTTAATGATTTCATAATATACTGAGCATTCCTCAATATAACTGTCTTTTAGACCAAAGTTAGCAGAAAGCATGGACCAGGCTTCTGTACCGATTGGAACTTGCAGTTTATCACAAGTAATTAGACTACAGCTACATCCAAACTATTCTGATCCATCAGCCTATAGCCCAACAAATTAAATGTCAAATTCCTTACAGACACACTCTTCCACACTTCCACACACAGGTGCATGCATGCACACACACAGAGACTCATACACACACAGCAACACAGACACCCACTCACGCAGACACGTAAACATACATGCATGTACACACCTCCACCTTCACACAACCATCCTGACACCTGCACACAGAGAAGCACGCACAGACACAGGAGACAAAAACATGTCGTGGATAGCGGGAAAGATAGAGAAGTGTGTTCTGTGGTTCCACTTCAAATGGAAGTTGAGATGATTGTGTTGGCTCTTGTGCTGCTCAGATTGCTGCTTCCCAGTCTTCTTTCTCGAGGGGCTCTCAGTGACTTGCAAGAGACACACGGACTGGGTCACACTTATAAACGGTCTCTAACAGACTCAGCAAAAGGCAGAACTCACGGAACTGCTGAAGGAACAATAAACCAGGTTTCTTTCGCCTTTAGGTAGTTTTTACTGCAGAGAACAGAGGAAGCTCCTGAAAGTGTGAAGGCTTCTCTGTTTCTGGTTCATAGCGCCAAGCTGTTCAGCTGTCTGAAAACCAATCACATTGCTACTGGCATCTGAAGGCATTTCTCATTGAGAATTGGTCACATGTTCACAAACCAATCAGTTACTTGTTGCAAACCGAAAATCCATCTTTGAATAAGTCCGTTCATTCACAACCACACTTCAATCATTGGGTCACCCTCACCGTCAGGTGAATTGCTTTCACATCATGTAACAATTCTCCACTAATGCCTTGTTTTTAAAGTGTTTCTTTTCTCATTTTGAGGCCACAATTAAACTGCAGATTTTTGCAAAGATTATCATGAAATGCCTTAGAAGCATGAAATGCAATTTCAAAAATGCATTTCCATACAAAATAAATGATGCACAATAAATCCCAAGACAGCAATCCATTTATTCTTTTCCCCCTCGTACAATGTTATACAATTTGAGCATTCCAAAAAAACTTTCCTTTATTCCAGCATTTAACACTTGGGACAATACATCAGTAATTACATCACATGTTCCAGCAATGTACTTTACATTAAGTGGTTGCAACAAAAGACTAGAACAGAATAGTCTTGAATTCTTTATTTGAAATTTTCCAATGAAGCCCAGTCAATTATGATCAGAGTCACTTAGCATTTCACTTTTCTTTTTCGGATATAGACTTCAAAGTGTCGAAGAGCAAACAGCAATTCCAAAGCCGCCCTTCTCTATCAGAGAGTAGTTTCCAATGACTGGCATTGTTTCTAAGAGAAGTCCCCGATGGGTTTCTCTATACCTGATTCACCATCGTGAAACAGGAAAGTACACAACACCAGGGTACCAGCATCAACTGTCATTTTGAAAAGTCAGGAAAAATCATGGGTGGCCAGCCTTAGTTCATTTTGTTTTCAATTTGTCTTCATCCTTTCAAAGGCTGTCTTGTGTTCTGCGAACCGGACAACGTTTTACTAGATTTCTTCACAGATTTGTTAAAAGCACAGCTTATCCAGATATAATCATGCACACATTTCCAGTAAACTCACACATTGCTATAAATATTCTAATTTCTCATTCAGTTTCAGCAACTGCAAATTCTATTTGAGTCTTCATTTTTGCTATCCTCGGCAATATGCATGTGTGTGTTTGTATATGTATATGTGTCTGTGTGTGTGTACGTGATTGTGTGTCTGTGAATATCTGTGTGTGAGTGTCTGTGTGTATGTGCATGTGTGTCGGTGAATGTTTGTCTGTGTGCGTGTGTCTGTATGTGTGGGCCTGTGTGTATATGTATGTGTGTCTGTGAATGTCTGTGTGTGTGTCTGTGTCTATGTGTATGAGTGTCTATTGGTGTATGTGGGTGTGTCAGCCTATATTAGTGCCTGTATTACAGTGCTTTTTTGTTTATGCATATATCTGTTTGTGTCTCTGTGTGATTTTGTTTGTTGTATGTTAATGTGACAGTCTGTATCTGTATTTGTGTGTATCTCTGTGTCTATTTCTGTTGCTCTGGGTGTGAATTCACTGAAATGGGGTCAAAGCTCCCCTCTCTGTCCGTCTTGTGTTCAAGGTGATGCAGTGTTGATGCTTATGTTGACGTATGTGACGTATGTCTCTATGTGTGTGTGTTTGTGCGCGTGTTAACCTCTGCCTGCAATGGGAATCACTGTGTCCGAATGGAAGTTTGAACAAATAAATTAAAATTAAAATGTGTTGAATCAAAGGCTCAGAGTTTTGACTCTCTATTCCTCTGTGTTTCAAGTGATGCAATGCCATGCTCTGCTGGACTCCCCATGCCACTGTACAAACATCAGGTTTATTTTGGAGAAAACATCCAAGTCAGTGAGTGTCTTCAATTGCACGTTTGTTTCATTCTTCAAAGAACGTCTTTGGAGTCTCAGAGTAATTTTGCCCGGTCCCTTGCGAAGTCATAAGTGAGTAAGCGTGGGGAGCAGATGCTGGCGATTAGAGTTAAAAAGTGTGGTGTTGGAAAAGCACAACCAGTCAGGCAGTATCCGAAGAGCAGGAGTGTCAACGTTTCAAGCATAAGCTTCTCATCAAGCCTCTGCCCTAAACTTCGATTCTCCTGCTCCTCGGGGGTTCTGCCTGACTGGCTGTGCTTTTCCAGTACCACGCTTTTCGACTCTGGGCGTCTGTGTGTTGATGGTGCTGTCAACTTAGATTATGTTGTTAGCTGCTACAGTCTCTCTCTGTCTCTCTCTCTCTCTCTCTGACTGAACCCTTGAGGGAATGAATCCTCCGCAGCACCACGTGTAGTGGCATGGAGGGGATAGTAGAAGGTAAAGTTGTATTTTTTTTTAAACCGAAGAGAGATTTATTGCATGGATTTGAATCTTCACTCCATGACAGGAAATACTGAACACGTTGGTGGGCTGCAATGGTGTAGCAGCCCATTGGAAGTCGTAAGCTTGATGTTAAAAAAGAAATCCCAACTTTTGTTATTATTCATATATTTTAATGTGTTACTGAACTTCTCTCTGAACCGAGAAAATGTTGCTGCATAAATTACCTTCAAGTCATTATGTGGGCCAACATGGCACCAATTGTTTAAGTTCACTTGAGACTAACTTTAAGAAAGTTCTGGAATTTACATGTGAAAGAACTGAAACCAAAATGCCCATTCTAAAAGAAAAGAGAATTGACAAATGATTCAGGTCTTTTTCGATATATAATTTCAGTTACATCACACTGTAAACTTTTGCTATAAATTATGTGTCTTATGATCCTGCTACACAACCACCTGATGAAGGAACAACGCTCGGAAAGCTTGTGCTTCCAAATAAACCTGTTGGACTATAACCTGGAGTTGTCTGATTTTTAACTTTGCCAAAATAAATATGGATTGTTTCTGATAATATCATTCAGTGACCTGCCACAATTTCTCACATTGAAAGACCTCATCGTTGGCTGTTTATGACATTAGTATGGGGTCTATTGGATTGCTACTGAGCAGTGAGATCATGTATTTAATAGACAAACATTTTCTGATTAACTATTCTATTTAATTTCATCAGCACCCTCTGAAGGATTTGATGGTGATGGAGAATTACAGTGGGATCCACGCTGATAGGAATAATCCAGTAGGATATTCCATTTCCCTGGACAATTCCATTTAATTGTGCTACAATGGGAAATCTTCAGGTACCCAACTCAGCTCTCTCCCTGCTCTGGAGTCAGGAGTGTGGGCGGATACTTCCCACTTGCCTGGATGGGGGCATCTCCAAAAATCGCTCAAGAAGCTCAACACCATCCAGGACAAAGCGACCCATCTGATTGGTCCCACATCCACAAAAATCCACTCCCTCCACCTCTTACACTCAGTAGCAGCAGAATATATCATCTACACGTTGCACTGCAGAAATTCACCAAAGATCCTCAGAGAGCATCTTCCAAACCCATGACCTCTTGCATCTGGAAAGACAAGGTCAGTTTATATCTGGGAACACGCCCCCTCCCCCCCCCCCTCCCCCGCAAGGTCCCCTCCAAGCCTCTCATCATCCTCAGTTGAAAACTTATCGCTGTTCCTTCAATGTTGCTGGGTCAAAATCCTGGAATTCCCTCCCGAAGGGCATTGTAAACTGCAGTGGAATAAGAAGGCAGCTCACCACCACTTTTTCAAGAGGCAACTATGGAAAGGTAATAGATGCTGACCCAGCCAACAATGCTCGCATCCCATGAGTGAATATTTTGAAAACATTGTTCCATGGTCTGGAAAATATAGGCCCGTCCTGTTTTGTTAACTGTGGAGTTTTATTTATCTATAACACAAGAAATTAATGTAACCATGTGTTTTCCTGGATTACTGAACTTTGCTCTGAACCCAGACAATGTTGCTGCATAAATAAATGTGTTTGTGCAACAACTTGGGTTTCGCAGCATGTGACCAACATTCCTGAAGTGATACAGAAAATCCGAGTAATCGTTAGGATTGATTCCTTGAATGGCATTATATAAGAAACCTACAACATTGATTAACCACAGGAGGATGAAGCTCCCAGAGATAGACAACAGCAAAATCAGAGCTTTCTTTCTGCTCTCCCTCTCTGGATATCTGTAATTCTCTCCATTGCTCTCACCCTTCAGCCTCTTCTGGACTCGAATGGTCAATAAAATCCATCTGACTGTCGGAGAAATGAGCAACAGAATTAAAGCAAATGGCAGTAAAGGTCTTAAAATCGTACAAGCCAATCTAATGCCACCCACCAAGCTTGGCTTTGTTCTACAGTAGAATGGAATATGGTTGATTATCTTCAGAGGCTCATATTGAAAATAGAAGGGGATGTTTTTCAAGCAGAACAGGGTGCAGGTTGTTGCTAGAACCACACTCGCAGTATTCTCAGTGCAATATTTTGTTTTCAGCTTCTGACAACAAATGCTCACAAATCGGTCAAAGGAGAAAGTGACAGTGAACCAGACAGTGCAGCCAGTGACAGGGCCAGAGTAACACTGCACACAGAAGTGATGTCCAGGAAAAACCGTGGGTAATAATAAATGTGAGATCTCCCCAGTAAAACACTAGTGACAATGACCATCAGATGGGCAGCTGTCAAAATCACCAGGTAGCGAGTAGTGCAAGACGAATCACCGCATTTTCCCCGGTATAGGACAACAATCAACATCAAATTAACTCTGGGAGACAAAAGGGAAAAGATGCGGTGAATTGCTGATCACAATTTCCTCCTGCCTGTTCCACAGTGTAACAATAAGATTTTACCAGCAAAAACCGCTGTACTGTGTGAATGGAAATGTATGGCATTGAGTGAGTTTGAATTTTAGGGCTTCCACACTCACCCCAGATTGTGCGGCTGCCCAATACTCCAGACATTATTGGTTTGGAGGGAGCCTGAGCTGATGGTTCCTCCTCAGCGAGCAGAAGGAAATCTGTGATTTTGTTTGGCTGCACGGGCACTATCTGTATAAGTGTAGTAGATTCTGACAATTCTCAGCTCCAACTCTGGTAGGCACAGAACCCAGTTAGAAACCTCGGTCCCTGTTCAGACACAGGACTGGAGAATGGACTGTCAATAAATCAAACTCACCCGTTCTCCGTAATCCAGTCACCCCTTGTGCTTTGTATTGGACCAAATCCTGATCAGAACCACAACAGGATAAGGAAACAGGTCCTTAGAGCCTATTGAAGATCGTGAACACTACTCTATACATATATATGACGCGATTTCAGCCCCTTTAGTGACAACGTGTGAGTGTTGGACTGTTCTGGTTTTTCTACTGTAAATCTACACATCTGTACATGACAAACATCTTGAAGTACAGGGATCAGGAGAGCAATCTGTCAAGTTTTGAATCCAATGGCCAGAGACAATGAGGGAGAGAGAATGTCCAGGAGGGATGATAGTTAGACGAAGCTATGCAAAATGAAACGGGGCACATATCCCTCAGTTCCTTTGCTTCAGAAAAAAATCCCACCTCAGATTTAAAATTCTAAACTGATCCTGGATCGACTGTCATTTGTGAAAATTATTTCCAACACATTACCACCCTTTATGTTTCAAAATGCTTCCGAAGTCAGAACACACTGACCCGAACTCTCACACAAGACTCCCTCACTCTAGAATCCCCAACCAATGAGAATAGTTTGCGTTTTCCAAACTTTTTTTCTTAATATCTTGTGGAATCTTGCTCAGGTCACCCCTTAACCTTCTCAATTCGAGAGAAAACAGGTCTCATTTGTGTAACAGAAACAGAAAACATCAGCTGGACTGGCATCACCTTGGGAGAGAAAATACAGTTACAGTCTGGGTCTCGTGATCCTTCTTCCGAACTAACGTACCTGATCTCTCTCCTATTAGCTTCCTAAAGTATGAAACCGGAACAGATGACAGAACACTGAGATCAGAGAATGTTGCAGCAGCAGCAGTGAGGTTGGGAGTCTCTGTCAGTGGAGAATTGTACCGAGAATGCTGCTCAGTGAATTGTTGTCACTGTTCCCGTGTCTGAATAAGACTGACCAGCAGATCAACAACAGATAAAGACAAGTTCAATTCTCATAATGCCATTCTCAGGGATGCCAATAATAGCAAGGATGGTGTAGAACACCTTCTCCACGTCGATGCATTTTTCCGTGCGAGGTGATCTGTCCATTCAGGCAGCTGACAAGACCCTTGTTTGAGACTCTGAGCTGATGCAATCCCAGAGACGCTGCCTTTTGCTTTGTGGAAGCCCCTTAGGGAGATCGAGGTGACAGCATTACTCAGCTTTGTTGCTGTTTTTCAAATTTCTGTCAATGAACAAACTAATTGCAATAACAAGTTTAATCCCAATAATGAAGGAATGTTGCTACTCAGTACATCATAAAGAAATAACAAAAGAACAGAATCGGGAATCTGCCAGCAATAACACTGTCCATTCAAACATCAGGCACCGTATCCCGAGATCACAAATTATTTCAAACGATGCTGCATTGAGACAGTTTACTCCAAGTGTGAAAATATATCTCAGACCTGTCCTTCTACACTCCAAGGTAGGAGCTGCCCTCTTTAAACAGGAGCATTTCACTCACGGATTGAAAAGTGAATCTTCTCACACACAGAATGTGTGCATTGCTGCTGAGGTCAGCATTATTTTCCCATTGCCTATTTCTCAGCATCCGGAGTCACATGGAGGACCGAGTGAGGAGAACACACCGCCTTTCCTGAGGGAAGGGGACTCAGTCAATAAGATAGGGCTTCCAACAATGGAGACATCACTGACCTCACTCGTACTGACACGTCCTAACCAGATATATCAATGACCTCACTGGTATTCAAAGACTCCCTGCAGTGTGAAAGGTGGCCATTCAGCCGATTGACTTCAGACCGACCCTCCGATTACCTCCCACACAGACCCACCCACCTACTCTCTCCCTGTACCTCACACGGTAAATCCACGTAGGCAACACCTCCCTGGAGATTATGGACAATGGCTATGTAGCTGTGTGGATGGATCATGTGAGACATACTGATAGTCCTTGATCTTATCCGAAGAATATACATTGCCATCCGCTTATGCATGAAATGGACCGTACATCACTTTTCACCTAAGCCAAAGAGGAATCTGGTTAATCAACCCTTGTCTACCCATTTACCTCCATGCCCGAACTCCCATGGCGAAATCCAGTATCTTTCAGACTCTGCTCCTAAGCATGATGAGTCGCTAGAGGAGGCACCTGACTAACTGAGAATACAAATCAACTAAATGGACTAATTACACTTGTATAAGCTATGTAGTTGTCATGAAATGAAAAAGGAGGGAATGAGAAACTTGTCATAGAGTCATAGAGTCATAGATATGTACTTTAAACATTTAGACTAAAATGTAATGTTGAATGATAGAACACATATGCTGCACATTAGAAAACTGACAGGTAGGGAAGTTAAGGGAATTAAGAACATTTGCTTTAACCCAGTTAGTTTAGCTTCTAAGTATCAGTGTTATGTTGGAAAAGTGATGCTATGAGTAAATAAAGAGGATGACTTAAGTTAAACTAAAGTATCTGTAAGAGGTGTTTTTATTCCAGACCAACAAAAAGCGCAATCTCTGGGACGAACCAAGAGAGAGCTTTACAGGTTGAGTCCAAAAGGGATTTCCTTGTTGCAAATCTGTACTTTAACAGCTGCACTTAGAGTATTCTGTACAGTTCCAGTCTCCGCATTATAGAAGGGATGGGGAAGCTTTGGAAAGTGGTCAGAGGAGATTTACTAGGATGTTGCGAGGTATGGAGGGAAGGTCTTATGAAGAAAGAAGTTTGAGAGGTGACCTAATTAAGACAGATAAGATAATCACAGGATCATATAGGGTGTACAGTGAGAGGCTTTTTCCTCAGATGGTGATGGCTAGCGCGAATGGCATAACTTTAACTGGAGGGGTGATAGATATAGGACACATGTCAGAGGTAGTTCCTTTACTCAGAGAGTAGTAAGAGCATGGAACATACTTCCTCTAACAGTAGTAGACTCACTAAGTTTAACGGCATTTAAATGGTCATTGGATAAACATATGGAAGAAAATGGTATACTGTAGGTTAGATGGCTTCAGATTGGCTTCACAGGTCAGCGCACTATCAAGGGCCAAAGGGCCTGCACTGCGCTGTAATGTTCTATGTCCTATGTTCTATGAAAATATCATCAGTATATTCTTAATTCCAAACATACATTCAGGACGGATTCCACAATCTATATTGCTGAATTTAGTCTCAGCTTGTGGGTTAATATCGAATTTCCCTCAAACCCAAAACCCCTACCCCACCACCTCCATTACCTCCCACCCTAGCTACACCCCTCCATATCTCTGTAACCTCCTCCAGCCCCTACACCTCTCCCCTCCTACCGGCATGACCTCTGACTCCAGTTACATCCCTCCTATCTCTGTAACATTCTCCAACCCATACGCCTCCTCCCAGTCCCTGCAACTCTCTACCTCCATATAATCTTGTCACAACCTCCAGCCCAATATCCATCTTATCTCTGCCACCTCCTTCACTAAAGTCAAACCGAGCTGATCTTGTTAATATTGATTTTGCTTCATGCATCTCTTGTGAAATGTAACCATTGTGTGTCACTTTGTCTAAGCACCCTATGGGGAGAAAGTGAGGTCTGCAGATGCTGGAGATCAGAGCTGGAAATGTGTTGCTGGAAAAGCGCAGCAGGTCAGGCAGCATCCAGGGAACAGGAGAATCGACGTTTCGGGCACAAGCCCTTCTTCAGGAATGAGGAAAGTTTGTCCAGCAGGCTAAGATAAAAGGTAGGGAGGAGGGACTTGGGGGAGGGGCGTCGGGAATGTGATAGGTGGAAAGAGGTCAAGGTGAGGGTAATAGGTCAGACTGGGGTGGGGGCGGAGAGGTCGGGAAGAAGATCTCAGGTTAGGAAGGCGGTGCTGAATTTGATGGATTTGACTGAGACAGGGTGGGGGGGAGGGGAAATGAGGAAACTGGTGAAATCCGAGTTCATCCCTTGTGGTTGGAGGGTTCCTAGCCGGAAGATGAAGCGTTCTTCCTCCAACCGTCGTTTTGTTGTGGTCTGACGATGGAGGAGTCCAAAGACCTGCATATCCTTGGTGGAGTGGGAGGGGGAATTGAAATGTTGAGCTACAGGGTGGTTGGGTTGGTTGGTCCGGGTGTCCCAGAGGTGTTCTCTGAAACGCTCCGCAAGTAGCCGGCCTGTCTCCCCAATATAGAGGAGGCCACATCGGGTGCAGAGGATGCAATAGATGATATGTGTGGAGGTGCAGGTGAATCTGTGGCGGATATGGAAGTTTCCTTTGGGGCCTTGGAGGGAGGTGAGGGGGGAGGTGTGGGCGCAAGTCTTGCACCTCCTGCGGTTGCAGGGGAAGGTGTCGGGAGTGGAGGGTGTGTTGGTGGAGGGTGTGGATCTGACGAGGGAGTCACGGAGGGAGTGGTCTTTATGGAATGCTGATAGGGGAGGGGAGGGAAATATATCCTTGGTGGTGGGGTCCGTTTGGAGGTAGCGGACATGACGGCGGATGATGCGCTGTACATGGAGATTGGTGGGGTGGTAGGTGAGGACCAGTGGGATTCTGTCCTGGTGGCGGTTGGAGGGGTGGGGTTCAAGGGCGGAGGAGCGGGAAGTGGAAGAGATGCGGTGGAGGGCATCGTCGACCACGTCGGGGGGGGAATTGCGGTCCTTGAAGAAGGAGGCCATCTGGGTTGTGCGTTTTTGGAACTGGTCCTCCTGGGAGCAGATGCGGCGGAGTCGAAGGAATTGGGAGAATGGGATGGCGTTTTTACAGGGGGCAGGATGGGAGGAGGTGTAGTCCAGGTAGCAGTGGGAGTCGGTCGGTTTGTAGTAGATGTGCACCCTATGGTCTGTATGCCCTTGCTTATTATGATCTACTTGTACTGCTCACAAACAAAGATTTTCACTGTCCTTAGGTACACCTAACCACAATAAATCAAATCAAATAATCCAGCCACAATGCACCTCGCTATCTCTGTTCCCAGTGTGAGCACATACACTCGCCCTATCTCTGTCACCTCCTCGACAACCTACATCCTTCCCTTTTTCCATAGCTTCTTCCAGTATTTACATCTCTATCTCTGGAACCTCCATATTTACCTATCTCTGTAAAATTCTCCAGCAATTCCATCCCTCCTTATATATTGAACCACCTCCATAATCTACATCATTCCTTATCTCTGAGGTATACTCCATCCATCACACCACCTCCTCCATGCTATACACACCTTTCTGTCACTTTAATCTCCACACGCCAAGAGCCTCTCTAATTCTGTAATTTTATCCAGCACCAATGTCTATCTGTGTAACCTCCTCCTTACGGGCGGCACGGTGGCACAGTGGTTAGCACTGCTGCCTCGCAGCGCTAGAGATCCGGGTTCAATTCCCGCCTCTGGCGACTGACTGTGTGGAGTTTGCACATTCTCCCCGTGTCTGCGTGGGTTTCCTCCGGGTGCTCCGGTTTCCTCCCACAGGCCAAAGATGTGCAGGTCAGGTGAATTGGCCATGCTAAATTGCCCATAGTGTTAGGTAAGGGGTAAATGTAGGGGTATGGGTGGTTTGCGCGTCAGCGGGGCGGTGTGGACTTGTTGGGCCGAAGGGCCTGTTTCCACACTGTAAAGTAATCTAATCTAATCTAATCTAATCTAAAAACATCAACAAATGTCCTTATCCCTGAAAACTCCTCCAGCTCTCACACATCTTCCTATCGCTGTCAGCTCCTCCAGATACTCCTGTCCTCTATATCTCGGCAAACGTCTCCCATCCTTGCCACCCCCAGCATCTCTGGAAATTCCTCCATTCTTAACATGCGTCCAGATTAATGTTATATCCTCGATTCCCCGCAACTCTCCCTATCACTGTTTGATCTTCCAACTTGTACACCATTCCTAATTGCTGTAAATTCTTACAGAAACTTCATCACTTCCTATCTCTGTATCAGCCTCTAATGATGCAGGAATTGGCAAGGTGAGAAGAGGAAATTTACATTCCTGATTAAAATTTCTGACCCATATTAATAATCAGTTCTGGATAATTTGCAAGTTTGAATAAACTCTGTGGAATATAGGCAAGGCAGTGTTACTTCTGCAACCATAATTGCTTCTGCAAGGTGAATGAACAAACCGACACCAGTGTATAATTGTTTCATCAAAGAGCTGAGTTAGCTAAAATGTGCATGCAAGAATGAAGACGATGTAAAGGGATACATAGTCTCTTCTGAGTCAGCTAAAATTGCATAAAAGAATGGAATGTGCCTGCAAACAATGGAAGATGTTACGGACAAATAGTTAAGTTGAAAAAGAACATCAAGACATTCCAAACTCAACAAATTTCCCTCATGTCAGCACTGAAGCAAGACAAGTAGCTTACAGGGAGGAGAGTTGCCGGGCCTGGAGTAAGGGGAGAAGTAAACAAGGGAGGAGTGCAGCTGGGCAGGGGCAGAACACAATAAGGGATAGTGATAATTTTGATGGCAAATGAGGTAAACGGGGAAGTACCGAGAATTAAACTGTATAAATTGTGGAGTAATTTCTTGATCGAGATGGCTAGTTGCTAGTCACCCCTTCTTGCAAGAGCGTTTCAATAAAATTCGCTGCTTCAGAATTTGACTCGGACTGAAATTTATTATATTGTGAGCTCTGTTTCTCACAAACTCTAAATGCCTTTTTCATAACCTCTGGAGCATTAATTCCCATTGCCCGTCCAACCTCAGTCAATTCAAGAAGAAGAATTTTAGATTAAAATTTCAAACCTCACTATCTTCTGCCTGATCACCTCCCTGATGGTCTTTTCACAGCGTTGTGTTGTGTAAAGTGAATCTGCTTTGATCCTCTCTCTGATCACACTCACTCCCAGACAGATCAGCCTGAGACACAGTCAGTGCAGTGACCTTGCCTTCCCTGGACTTCCTCATGCCTCAGACAAAGCCAGGTTACAAACCAACTGTGATGTCAGGTATCTCTCTGTGATGTAAACGGTGAGGTCACACTGACACTGTGAGGTCACACTTTGACCTGTCCAGCACAAGGGACCTGACTGCGACCAAACAGAGGGATACTGAAACACTCACTGTTATCAGGTTACAATATGTTCACATTCCAGAATGTACAAAGTCCTTCCAGACGTAGACACTGTGGGGTATAGTCAATATACAGTATTGGGATTATCATCACCTTTTATGCCTTCTTTTACTAAAAGCATAATTAGCCTTTTGCTCTGGGTAAATCGGTGACATCTGCACAACAGCGAGAGGTGCGTGGAATGGCAGCAGCCTCCTGACAGTCTGAGGTGGTGTGTGTAACTCCTCTTCAGACCTGCAGGCTGACCAAGAGTCCAGGCCATGGCTGGGCCCGTGTGCCTGTATTGGTAGTTCCAAACACACTTTAATGTCTGGATGTTTTGCTTGCCTTTTGGCTTTATGTTATTTCTGCTGTTTAATTATGGTTTTGTAACCAAGGTTGTACCAGAGAATGGAGATTTTGTATATTTTTCAACGTACTCATGTATTCCTACTCTTCAAGACACTTGACATTAAAGTCTAATTCTGGATCTAATTCTAGCACTAAACCTCCAGGGAGTCAATTGTGTCAACTAAGTACTTACATTATTGATAGTCATTTAACAAATATACTTAGTTTGTTTTATAGGCTTCACATTGAAAGGAAGAGTTGGCAATGACTTTAGATAATTCAGTAAGACAATATTTACAACTGGAAGCTGAGATTTTGAAATACTGACAGCGAGCCTATCTCCACAGGTGATGGGAACTATTCTCAGACAGATATCCCTGAACCAGTTCTTGAACAAGATCTCGTTCCCTATCTCCTTCAAATCAGTACTTTTGTTATCACAGAATCCCCACAGTGTGGAAACAGAGCATTTGGCCCAATAAGTCGACACCATACTTGAAAAGAGTAACCCAACCAGATCCATTCCCCTCTTCTCTTACTCTATATTTACCTCTGACTAATGCCTCAAAGCGGCACATCGTTGGATTGTGGGAGGAAACCCGAGCACGCGGAGGAAGCTCATGCAGACACTGGGAGAAAGTGCAAACTCCACATGCACAGTTGCCTGAGACGGGAATCAAACCGAGGGCCCTGGAACTGAGGCAGCAGCACTAATCACTATACCACTATATCCTTACACTAACAGAAAGCAAACATTGCCGGTTTGAATGTAGAACTGCTCACTCTAGCAGGTACTGTACTCTCCTGATACTTGTGTTACCTACCAGTTACATCAGAGATAACAATACTCTTATCATCCAACTGCAGCTTCAGTTCTGGTTACAGAACACGCTCTCATTGCAATGACAGTCAGAGATTTGCTGCACTGTTGGAACAGGCATTATGTTTAATTCCTCTCAAGCACAAACACTGACCAATCTTAGATCACGAGAACTATATTTACATCTGAGACATAAGGATTCTATGCCAGCCTAAGAGGTTTAGTTAGTAAGTTTGCAGATGACACCAAAATTGGAGGTGCAGTGGATAGCGACGAAAGTTACCTCAGGTTGCAACAGTATCTTGTTCAGATGTGCCAGTGGGCTGAGAAGTGGCACATGGAGTTTAATTTAGATAAGTCGTAGGGATGTTGCTGAACAAAGTGATCTTGGACTGTAGGTTCATAGTTCCTTGAATGTGGAGTCACAAGTAAATAGGATAGTGAAGAAGGCGTTTGGTATGCTTTCCTTTATGGGTCAGAGTGTTGAGTATAGCAGTTGGGAAGTTATGTTCCGGCTGTACAGGACATTGGTTAGGCCACTGTTGGAATATTGCGTGCAACTCTGGTCTCCTTCCTATCGGAAAGATGTTGTGAAACTTGAAAGAGTTCAGAAAAGATTTACAAGGAAGTTGCCAGAGAATTCGAGCTATCGGAAGAGACTGAACAGGCTGGGGCTGTTTTCCATGGATCATTGGAGGCTGAGGGGTGACCTTATAGATGTTTATAAAATTCTGAGGAACATGTATAGGATAAATAGGCAACGTCTTTTTTCCCTGTAGTGGGTTAGTCTAGAACTAGAGGTCAGATGTTTAGGGTGAGAGGGGAAAGATATAAAAGAGATCTAAGGGGCAACTGTTTCACTCAGAGGGTGGTACGTATATGGAATGAGCTGCCAGAGAAAGTGGTGGAAGCGAGTACAATTGCAACATTTAAAAGACATCTGGATGGGTACATGGATAGGAAGGGTTTGGAGGGATATGGGCCAGGTGCTGGCAGGTGGGACTAGATTTGGTTGGGATATCTGGTTGGCATGAACGAGTTGGACCGAAGAGTCATTTCCGTGCTGTGCATCTCTATGACACTATGACTCTATAACAGGAAAACCGACAGCGCAAAAGATACCTCTACAAGCAATCCGTCCAGCAGAGTCGGAGAATTTGAACAATAGGGAGAGGCCGAATAGACTGTGGTTATCTTGCCTGGAGTGTCGGAGGCTGAGGGGTGACCTTATGGAGGTGTTTAGAATCATGAGAGACATGGATAGGATACATGGACAAAGTCTTTTCTCTGGCGTTGGAGTGTCCAGAACTCGAGGGCATAGGTTTAGGGTGAGAGGGGAATGATATAAACGGGACCTGAGGGGCAAGGTTTTCATGCAGATTGTGGTACATGTATGGAATGAGCTGCTAGAGGCAGAGGTGGAGGCTGGTACAATTACGGCATTTAAATATATTTGAATGGGTATATGAAAAGGAAGGATTCAGTGGGATATGGGCTAAGTGCTGGCAAATGGGACTAGATTGGGTTGGGAATTCTGGTCGGCATGGACGAGTTGGACCGAAGGGTTTGTTTCACTGCTGTACATTTCGATGACTGTATGACTCTATAACAGGAAAACTGACAGCGCAAATGTTATCTCGACAGCAACCAGCAGAGAGTTCACAGATGGAGAAAAAAACTGTACTAGTTGAGCAACAACAATGACAACTACATGGACCCTTCCAATCTGCACCAGAATATACACTCAGAATCAATAAACTAACTGAAGACAAACAGCATGCGTTCAGAAAAATTGTACGCTTACTAACAAAGTAAAAGTTAAAAATCAAGCAACACCACCTTAAAATCCACCAGGTTTATTTGGAAGCACAAGCTTTCGAGCACTGGTCCTTTGTGGTTGCATGTGTGTTTGTGCTTTGTAGAGTGTGTGCATGAGTTTGACGTACATGGTACATTAGCAAGACCAAGCAGATGCTACGACAATGGATAAATGGACACCGCACAACAATCGCCAGACAGGGATATTCCCTCCAGTCAGAGAGCACTTCAGTGTTCAGGGACATTTGGTCTCAGAACTTCGGGTGACCATCCTCCAAGGTGGACTCCGGGATTTGCAACAATGCAGAGAGGCAGATATCCAAGGTCGGTTATCATGAGGATAGACTAAACTGGGACCTTGCGTTCATGTCACACTATAAGTGACCCACTGCACTGTACACTCTCTCACACATGCACACACACACGCACGCTCACACAGACTCTCTCTCATACAAATGCTGTCTCTCAGACACACAGACACCCCTCATGCTTACAACCAGGCATACACACCGCCACACGCGTCTACTCCATCACACTCACACACCCACTCGACCAACCACACACACACCCAAACACAAAGGAGCAGCGCTCCGAAAGCTAGTGCTTCTAAATAAACCTGTTGGACAATAACCGGGTGTTTTGCGATTTTTAACTTGGTCCATGCCAGTCTAACACCAGCATCTCCACCACATAACAAAGAAAACATAAACGAACAAGCACTGCCAAGAATACTGCATTTAACCTTGTATTCTGTATTCAAATTCGAGCTTCCAAAAAATAATTCAACCTGCAAAAGTGTGAAGTTACTCATCCGCTACTGACCAGCTAATTTCTGCATCCAGTCAATGTCCCGTTGCAATCTACAGCAGCCTTCCATACTAATCACCAATCTACCAAACTTCGTGTCATTGGTAAACTTAACGACACTCCCTTCTACTTCCTCATCCAAGTCATTTGTAATAATAACAAAGAGCAGATGTCCCAGAACAGATCCCTATAAAACACCACTGGTCACCGAGCTCCTTCTGAATACTTCCCACCTAATAACACCCTCTGTATCCTATGCACAAGCCAATTCTGTGTCCAGACAGCCAGACTTCCCTGTATCCCATGCCTACATACTTTCTGAATGAGCCTACCATAAGGAACGTTCTCAAACATCTTGCTAAAATCCATGTACACCACATTCACTGCTGTGTTTTTATTAATGTATTTTGTTACATCCTCAAAGAATTCAATAAGATTTGTGATGCATGACCTGCCCCTGGCAAAGCCATGCTGACTACCTCTAATCAAATTATGGTTTTCCAACTAATCATAAATTCTGACTCAGAATTCTCTCCAATAGTTTGCCCTTCACAGACGGAAGACTGACTGGTCTGTAATTCCCAGGATTATCCCTAATCCCCCATCTTGAACCAGGACATTACATGTACACCCTCCTTTCATCTGGCATTACTCAAGTGGACAGTGAGGATGCAAAGATGCAGCAATATCTTCCCACACTTCCTGTAGTACTCTTGGGTAGATTCCATCTGGTTCAGGGGAGTTATCTATCCTTACACTTTTCGAAGTTTTCAGCACATTTACCTTCTTCACATGAACCTGTTTGAGCTTACTAGCGTGTTCCACGCTGTTTTCACAAACATCAATGTCCCTCTCATTCGTGAATACTGAATGATCATATTTATTAAGGACTTCCAATAATCTTTGACTTCAGTCGCAAGTTCTTTACACTATCTCTGATCAGCCCTACCCTCACTCTGGCCATCCATTTGGTCTTCACAAAAGTGTTCCACACACTTTTAATGGTAAGGTGCTCGGGAGTGTTGCTGAACAAAGAGACCTTGGAGTGCAGGTTCATAGCTCCTTGAAAGTAGAATCGCAGGGAGATAGGATAGTGAAGAAGGCATTTGGTATGCTTCTTTTATTGGTCAGAATATTGTGTGTAGGAGTTGGGAGGACATGTTGCACACGTACAGGACATTGGTTAGGCCACCTTTGGAAGATAGACTGTTGTTCTGGTCTCCCTCCTTTCAGTAGGATATTGTGAAATGTGAAAGAGTTCAGAAAGCATTTACAAGGATATTACCAGGGTTGGAGGATGTGAGCAATAGGGAGAGGCTGAATAGACTGTGGTTGTTTCCCCTGGCGTGTCAGAGGCTGAGGGGTGACCTTATGGAAGTTTGTAAAATCATGCGATGTATGGATAGGGTAAATAGACAAAGTCTTTTCTCCGGGGTGCGAGAATCCAGAACTAGAGGGCATAGGTTTAGGATGAGAGGGGCAAGAGATAAAAGGGAGCTGAGGGGCAAGGTTTTCATGCAGAGGGTGATACGTAAATGGAAAGTTCTGCCAGAAAAAGGGGTGGAGGCTGGTACAATTACAGCATTTAAAGATATTTGAATGGGTATATGAAAGGAAAGATTCAGTGGGATATGGACTAAGTGCTAGCAAATGGAATTGGATTGCGTTAGGATATCTGGTCAGCATGGACAAGTTGGACCGAAGGGCCCATCTCTCTGACTTTATGTTATCTCCCACTAGAGTTTTCCTTCAGCTTACCTGCTTCCGCTTATTCAGACCCCCTTGTAGTTCTCCTAAGTCCATTCTTCAGTGTTTTCCTGGTTACCTAGTAACCTTTTCCTGCCCTGTCTAATCCTTGTGTCCTGACTCTTCTTCATCTTTATGAAGTGTTCCAAATCTTTTGACACCTAAGGTTCCTTCTCCCTATCATTCCCTTCCCTGCCTCAGTGGGACAAACCTATCCAAGACCATAAGCAAATGCTCCCTATACCACTTCCACATATCCATCCCGCATTTCCCTCGAGAACATCTGTTCCCACTTTAGGCCCCCGTGTTCCTGCCGAGTAGCATTGTCATTTCCCCTCCCCAACTGAACATTTTTCCATACCGTGTGCTCCTATCCCTCCACATGACTACAGCAGAAGTAATGAAAGAACAGGGAGATCTTGGGGACATGTCCATAGATCCCTCGTAGTTGTCACCCAGGCTGATAGGTTTGTTAAGAAGGCGTTAGACTGTTTGGCTTTGATTAGCAGGGATATTGTGTTTAAGAGCTGCAAGGTTATGCTACAGCTCTAACGAGCCCTGGTTACAGCACACTTGGAATATTGTGTTCACTTCTGGTCGCCTCATTCGAGGAAGGATGTGGGAGCTTTAGAGATGGTGCAAAGGAGATTTAGCAGGAAGCTGTCTGGACTGGAGGGCATGTCTAATGAAGAAAGTTTGAGGAGCTGGCGCTCTTCTCATTGGAGCGAAGGACGCTAAGAGGTGATGGAGGTGTACAAGATGATGAGAGGCACCGATGGAGTGAACAATCGCAGACATTTTCCTGGGGCAGAAATGGCTATCTCAAGCTGGTCTATTTTTTTTTTCTGGAGGTTCGGTATTGTCGCTTTGGTGAAGGTTTTGACAATTCAGGTAACGAGTTCCGTACGTCGAATGAGAGCATTGCTTTGTCTATGTTTAAGTTTCTTTTGCTGTTTTGGAATTCCTTTGATAGTAGGTCAGCAGAGTGGCATAGTGGTTAACACTGCTGCCTCACATCACTAGAAACCCAGGTTCAATTCCCGCTTCCAGCCACTGTCTGTGTGGAGTATGCACATTCTCCCCGTGTTTGCGTGGGTTTCCTGTGGGCGCTCTGGCTTTCTCCCACAGTCCAAAAATGTGCATGTTAGGTGAATTGCCCGTAGTGTTAGGTGAAGGGGTAATTGTAGGGCAATGGGTCTGGTGGGTTACTCTTTGGAGGGTCAGTGTGAACTTGGTGGGCCGAACGGCCTGTTTCCACACTGTAAGTAATCTCATCATCATCATTGGAATAAGTGTTGGGATCCGCTGGTAAGATATTTAAGCTTTGTTCAAATTCTTTTGTACGTTTATGTGACACAGTTCCTAGATTGCCACAATAGGTCTCAGTGGTATATGTGTTTTGTAAACCTTAGATAATCGGAAAATGAAAGGGTGTTGGAGCCTTCAGGTTACATCTTCTATCAATCTGTTTTGGTTATAAGTCCGTTTTTGCATAAGTTCCATAGTGTAATGTTTTTTCCATTGGCTGGGTGTGGCGTGGGTCGCAGTCTCTCTGTTGGTAGTGTCAGTATCTGCATGTAGTTTCTGTACTTTTTGAACATGTTCTGTGTTGTTCATGAATACTGTCATTCTGCCTTTATCTGCCAGTGCAATGATTGTGTTCCTGTGCGTTTTGCATGCTTTTAGGCCTTCACTCTCTTTTGTGTTAAGGTTGTTATGTATAGAGAAACACAGCACAGTATAGGCTCCTCGACCCTCGATGTTGTGTCGACCTTTTATCCTATTCTAAAATTAAACTAAACTACGTACCCGACACATTACTCTCATTCATGTGCCTAGCCAGGAGTTTCCTAAAATGTACCTAATGTATCTGACTCTACTATCACCGCTGGCAGTGCATTCCACACACCCACCACTCTGTGTAAAAGTCCTACCCCTGTAATTTTCCCGAAAACTTCATCCAATATGTAATGGTCTCTGTTACCTCATGAATATAACATTTTAATGCACTAAAATCCAGGGATACACTCAGATCCTCCTTCCGTATATGCTTTTTGATACAATTGCTTTCGTTTTTAATCTTTCTGTTGTAACTCAGTTAATTTCTCTGAGCTAAAGATATCTACGTTGTCCTCCATTGCTTCCTGTTTTGTCTCAAACATTTGATTAGCTATCATCTCTGATAATTCTACTTCAACCTTCTTACCTGTATTCTTTGATTTCTCCTGTTTCAACTGGTGACTTTGTGACCTCGTTAGAACATAGTGAAGAAAATTCCCAGGATGTGCTTTTGTAGGACTTCAGTTCCATTGGCGTTCTAACCACAGGAGGCAGTACTCATACTTTGACCCAATGACATTGTTAGCAAGGGCAAATTGTATTTCTGGAACTGAGTGTTTGACAGTAATCCTACCAGCACCTCTCCATTTTTCACTGGACACTCTAACCTCACTCTACATAACTGAGCACTTCTTGTCTCACCGTGAATTCCACGTACTAGCACTTTGTCTGGCAATGTTCCTTCTGATTTGCATATCTCCTGATCCCTAAACATCATGTTTGACATGATTCTGTATCCTATAATACTATCACCTCTTTAACAACTGCACCTGGCCTGTGCAAGTAATCTTCACCTGCGAACGTAAATAGATTAAAAAGATCTTGCACTTCCACATTAATCAACCAACAAGCAGTTTGTAAGTTCTGGTGCAGCCTCTCATCCATCCTTGTGCTTTGCTTTACCACTCAAATGAAATTCCCTGGCTTATCCCATTTGCCTGCATCCATTCTTCCCAGTGCTTTTCCTCACCCACCAACACTGTAATTTCATGTGGCCTTTATGGCAGGGAAAACTCTGGAGGTTTTTAACTTCCCTTTCACCTTAATGGGTTTCCTTTTTACCCTGTGGGAAAGTGTAGATATTATGGTCATATCTTGGGGACAGCCCATATCACAGTAGAGGAGGTGTTGGATATATTAAGGTGTATGAGGGTGAATAAATCACCTGCTCCTGAACAGATGTAGGCAAGAACACTGCAAGAGGCTGGAGGAGAAATTCAATGGGCCTTGGCTGTTTTGTGTGTTTCAGCATTTGCTAGGGATGAGGTCACATAAGATCGGAGAGTAAGGAATGTTGTGCCCTTATTCAAGAAAGGCTGCAAAAATAAAAACTGGGAGATACAGACCAATATGCCGACCATCTGAAGTAGGTAAGTTACTTGGAATTATTCTGAGAAATAAGATATGCAAACACGTGGAAAGGTAGTGTTTCATTAAAAATATTCAGCATGGCTTTGGACATGGGCAATCATGCCTCACACATTTGTGAGAGTTCTTTGATGAAATTTACAGGAAGACTAATAAGGGCAGGGTAATAGACGTAGTCTATATGGATTTCTGCAAAGCCTTTGATAAGGTTCCGCATGGTAGGCTATTCTGGAAGGTCAGCTCGTATTGAATCCATGGGGACCTGGCAAATTAGATACACCATAGGCTTGATGGTAGGAAGCAGAGGGTAATAGTGAAAGAATGCTTGTCAGACTGGAGGCCTGTGACTAGTGGAGATCCTCAGAGATCGGTGCTGGACCCATTGTCGTCAGTTATCTATATACATGATTTAAATAGAAATGTACAAGGCATGATTACTAAGTTTCCGGATGATGCTAAAATAGGCAGTATCATGAACAGCGAGGAAGGTTGTCAGAAATTGTAGCAGGATCTTGATCAGCTGGAAAAGTGGTCTGACAAATTGCAAATGGAATTTAATAAGGAGTGCAATGGAACAGAAAGACAAGGGAGTTCAGGTGCACGGTTCTTGGAAAGTGGAGTCACGGGTACACAGGGCGGTGAAGAAAGTTTTAGGCACACTGGCCTTCATCAGTCAGGGCATTTGTCGGGGACTGTGTTTTGGAGCCATGAGGTCATGTTGCAGCTGTGCAAAATTCTGGTGCAGCCGCACTTGCAGTATTATGTACTGTTCTGGTTACCACAGTAGTGCAACCAGAAAGGATATGGAAGCGTTGGAAAGTGTCCAGAGGAGATTGACAAGGATGTGGCCTGGTACGGAGGGGAGGTCTTATGAAGAAAGGCTGGGGGACTTGAAGCTGTTTTCGTTAAAGACAGGAAGAGTTGACTTAGTAGAGACATACATGATGATCAGAGGATTATTTAAGGTGAACTAAGTGTTTCCTGGGGGTGGAAGAAATTACTTTGGCGGGTTAACAAAAGGTGAACAAGGCAAAGCTGCTTTAGTTGGTAGAGAAACTCGAGTTAGAATTATCTTCATCGGTGAGTAAAGAAGAGGTAATTACAGCAATAGCTCAGCATTGAGATTTGCTGCAAACAATATCAGATTCTTTGGAAATGGCTTAAAATTTGATTGAAAATGAAACCTGTTTTAGTTAAAAGCAAAAGAGGAAGAGAAAAAGAAATGGAAAAGAATTTGAATTAACATTTAAAGTAGATCAAAAAGACAAAGAAAAAGTTGTTTTAGCAGAACAAAAAGAAAAGGAGGGAAGGAGCGAAAGAGAGGGAGAGATAGAGGGAGCGGGGGGTGGGGGAAGAGAGAGAGAGATAGAGAGAAAAAGGGAGAGGGAGAGAGAGAATGGGGAGAGAGAAAGAGAGAGAGAGAGAAAGGAGAGAGAGACTGTGAGAGAGAGAGAGAGTGAAAAAAGAAAGATAGAAAGAGAGAAAAAAAGAGAGAGGGAGAGAGAGGGGGAGAAAAATAGAGAGAAAAGAGAGAGGGGACAGAGACAGAAGAACATGAAGAGTTTGAACTTACGAAATTGCCGATTAGTGGAAAGTTATCTTTAAAGAATGGAGGTGAAGATGAAAGGTAAGTTTAGTGGGGAAGATAATGAGAGTGAGGAAGACACTGAGAGTAGGGAAGATAATGAGAGTGGGGAAGACAATGAGAGTGGGGAAGACACTGAGAGTGGGAAGACAATGAGAATGGAGAAGACAATGAAAGTAGGGAAGATAATGAGAGCGCGGAAGACACTGAGAGTGGGGAAGACAATGAGAGTGCGAAAGACAATGAGAGTGGGGAAGATATTGAGAGTGGGGAAGATACTGAGAATGGGGAAGACAATGAGAGTGGGGAAGACAATGAAAGTGGGGAAGATAACGAGAGTGCGGAAGACAATGAGAGTGGGGAAGATAATGAGAGTGGGGAAGACAATGAAAGTGGGGAAGACTTTGAGAGTGGGAAGATAATGAGAGTGAGGAAGATAGAGAGGGTGAGCAAACCCATCGGAGCAGAAGGCTGTTTGGGGATATGTTTAAATCTATCCAAGCATTGCTTACATTTGATGAGAATGATGTAGAAGTATTTTTCATCTCATTTGAAAAGGGTGACTAAACCAGTCAAGTGGCCAGCTGCCATGTGGGTTTTGTTGATTCAAAAAATCTATTGGTTAGAGCATTTGAAGTATTTGTATCACGATCAGAGGAGGTCTCTGGGGAATATGAGGTGGTGAAGAAAACCATGTTAAGTGCATATGAACTCGTGCCAGAAGCCTACAGACAATGTTTCAGGAATCTAAGGAAGGGACCCTGATCAAATATGCATTGAGTTTGGAATGAGAATTCATGTGGAAGAGCAGAGAGTTCAAAGCCACGATTAGCAGCTAAAATGGCTGACGGTTATGCATTGGTTCATAAATCAAAAGATTGGCTTCCAAAATCAATTTCAATCCATGAGGGATAGAAACTGGGGAAAAGAGAAATCCTCACGTGGTAACGAAAAAGTAGATCTCAGTGAAGGTAGAGTCATGGACTCACAGGGTCAGAGAGTCCAACAGCACTGAGACAAGCCTGTGGACCGAAATTGGTCCATGCTAACCAAAATGTCCATCAATGCTCACCCCACTTCACTGCAATTGGCTCATATCCTTCTTAGATCTTTCCTATTCATGGATTTGTTCAAAAGCCTTTTAAATATTGTTACTTTACATACCTCAAGAACCTCCACTGGAAAATCATTCCATGTGCACACCTCACTCTATGTAAGAAAGCTGTCCCTCAGGTTCCCTTTTATTCTTTCCCATCTGAACATAAGCTGATACACCCTAGTCAGCAAATGCCCAATCCTGGTAAAAAGTCTGAATGCATTCACCCTATCCATGCCTCTCATAATTTTATGCACTTTTCCAAGAGCCCCCCCCCCCCCCCCCCCCCCCCCCCCTCAGTATCCTTCACTCTAAAGAAACAATCCTAGCTTTTCCAAACACATTCTGAAAGTCAGACCATTGAGACCTGGAAATATCCTTGTAATTTTTTTCTGCACTCTTCCGATAGCAAGTTTACTGGAACTGAACACAATACTCCAATTGCGGCTTCAATGGCAGAAACGAAAACTGCAACATACCTTCCCAACTTCTGTGTGTAATAAAACAGTACAGGCCCTTCGGCCCTCAATGCTGCGCGAGCCTGTGAAACCAACCTGAAGCCCACCTCACCTACAGTATTCCATTTTCATCCTATTTTTATCCAATGACCACTTAAATACCCTTAAATTTGGTAAGTCTACTACTGCTGCTCTAGTGCTTTCCAAGCCCCTATTACTCACTGAATAAAGAACCTACCACTGTCATCTGTCCTATGCCGATCACCCTTCAATATAAAGCTATGCCCCTACGTGCTAGACATCACCATCTGAAGAAAAAGGCTTTCACTGTCTACAATATCTAACCCTTTGATTATCTTATATGTCTCAATTAGGTCACCGCTTAACATTCTTCTCTCGAACGAAAAGAGTCTCAACTCCCTCAGCCTTTCCTCATAAGACTTTCTCTCCATACCAGGCAAAATCCTCATAAATGTCCACTGCACCTTTTCCAATCATTCCACATTCTTCCTATAATGCGGACACCAGAACTGTACTCCAAGCACGGCCGAACCAGAGTGTTGTACAGTAGCAACATGACCTCGTGGTTCCAAACTCAAACCCTCTACTCATAACAGCTAACACACCGTACGCCTTCTTAATAACCCTATCAACCTGGGTGGCAACTTTCACGGATCCATGCACCTGGACAGTGAGATCTCTCGGCTCATCCAAACAACCGTGAATCTTACCGATAGCCCAGTACTGTGTATTCCTGTTACTCCGTTCAAAGTGAGTCATCTCAAACTTTTTCACATTCAACTTCATTTTCCACCTCTCAGCCCAGCTCCGCAGCTTTCTTATGTTCCTCTATGACCTGCAACATCCTTTATTATTGTCCACAACTCCACCAAATGTAATGTCATCTGCAAATTTTCGAACCCATCCTTCTATACCCTCATCCAGATCATTTGTTAAATAAGAAACAACATGGACCCAAACAGATTGTTGAGGTTCATCACTAGCACCTGAACTCTAGCATGAACATTTCCCATCAAACACCACCCTCTTGCCTTCTTTCGGCTAGCCAATTTCTGAAACAAATCATTAAATCACTATCAATCCTGTGCCTCTGTATTTTGTGTAATAGCCTACCGTGGGGAACCCTATCAAATGTCTTACTGAAAACCATGCATGCCACACCAACCACTTTACCCTCATCCACCTGTTTGGGCACCTTCTCAAAGATGTCTAAGGTTTGTGAGGTACGATCTACCTTCACGCAGCTGAGTTGACAATCCCTAAGCAATTTTTTCCTTTCTAGATGATTATAAATCCTCCCTCTTATAATCCTTTCCAACACTTTACCCACAGCAGATGTAAGGCTCGCTGATGTCTCATTGATTTGGAGATGCTGGTGTTGGACTGGGGTGCACAAAGTTAAAAATCACATCACCAGGTTCTAGTCTAATAGGTTTATTTGAAAGACCTAGCTTTCTAGGGCTGCTCCTTAATCAGGTGATTATGGAGTACTCTACAACACACATCCATCTGATGAAGGAACATCCCTCTGAAAGCTAGTGCTTCCAATAAAACCTGTTGGAGTATAACGTAGCGTTGTGAGATTTTTAACTTTGATCGATAATTACTAGGGTTGTCTCTCACCCCCTTCTTGAACAAGGGGACATCGTTTGCTATCCTCCAGTCTTCTGGCGTTATTCCTGTCGATAATGATGACATTAAGATCAAAGACAAAGGCTTTGCAATCTCCTTAGCTTCCTAGAGAATCATAAGATAAATCCCATCTGGCCCAGGGGCTTAATCAATTTTCACATGTTCCAGAATTGCTAACACATCCTCCTTGTGAACCTCAATCCTGTCTAGTCTAGAAGTCTGTATCTCAGTACTCTTTTCGACAACGTTGTTGTTTTCCTGTATGAATACTGATGAAAAATATTCAGCACTTCTCTTCTCTCCTCAGACTCCACGCACAACTTCCAACTACTTCACAGGCCCTAATGTTACTCGAGTAATTTTCTTTTTTTTCCGACATACCTCTAGAAAGCTTTAGTGTTCTCCTTGATCATGTCCTCTCCTTCCTCTTCTTGGCTCTCTCTTTAGTCCTTCCAAGCTAATTTGTAACTCTCAAGAGTCCTAACTGAGCCTTCATGCCTCATCTTTACTTAAGCTGCCTCCTTTTTTTGACAAGCGATTCAACTACTTTAGTAAATAATGATTCCCTTGCTCGGTCACTTCCTACCTGCCTGACAAGTACATACTTATCAAGAACACGCAGTAGCTGTTCGTTGAACAAGCTCCAGGTTTCAGTTGTGTCCATCCACTGCAGTTTCCTTCCCCATCCTATGCATCCTAAATGTTGCCTAAGTGCATCATAATTGCCTTTGCCTCAGTATAGCTCTTGCCCTGCAGTTTCTCCCTATTCCTTTCCATCACTAAAGTAAATGTAGCCAAATTGTGGTCACTGTCACCAAAGTGACCACATACCTCCAAATCTAAAACCTGGCCAAGTTGATTGCACAAACTAAAATCCAATATGGTTTCACCGCTTGTTGGCCTATTTACATGCTGAAAAGGGTTACACCTGAAACGTCCCATGTTCTAACCCCAACGTTTACACATCAGGCCTTGTTATCACACAGTCGAGTAATACAGAATCCATTGTTAATCACTGACAGTCCTTATTAAGGGTTATTTACTCTCCTAGCCAGATCTTTATCCACTCTTGTTTTTCTGACCAACTGTTCTTCTCTGCCTTTGAGTTGTATCCCCAACTGTCATTTACTGCTTCCCCTCCAACCTTATCTTCTTCATAGAAGCCAATATTTTCTTAGCTACCATCAATTCTGAGGAATAGTTACTTCACCCGAAACCTTAAGTCTGATGCTGCTGCCAGACCTTCTCACTTTTCCAGCAGTTTTTGATTTACTTTCTGATACACAACATTTGCAGTTTTTTTTCATTGATTAATTTGGAGTTTTGGCTTTATCTGGCAGTTGCTGTCATGAGTTAAATTGGTTCATTAGCTCAACCTAGGAGGACAGGAGTGCTTGATGCAGGTTCTGGGGTTTAGATGTTTCACTAAGATCAGGGAAGGTGGTTAAAGAGAGTGAGGGTGTGACATTGTTAGTCAAGGACAGTGTTACGGTGGCAGAAAGTACATTTGCTGAGAACTCATCTACTGAGGAAGTATGGGTTGAACTTAGAAACAGGAAAGGAGAGGTCACCCTGTTGAGAGTTTTCTATCGGCCTCCGAAAAGTTTCAGAGATGGAGAGGAAAGGATTGCAAAGGTGATTCTAGAACTATGCGAAAATAACACGGTAGTGTTGTGGGGGATTTTAACTTTCCAAATATTGACTGGATATGCGATTGTTTGAGCACTTTAGATGGATCAGTTTTTGTCCAATGTGTGAAAGAGACTTTCCTGACACAATATGTAGATAAAGACAAAAAAGCAGCAAATGCAGGAATCCAAAATAGACAGGAAGGAGACTGGAGGACACAGCAAGCCAGGCAGCATCAGGTGGTGCAAGCCTGAAACAGATGTGTCGGCCAGGGAACAGATTGGGGCGTTGAAGTGGCAGGCAAATGGATGCTCAGTATTTTTGATGCGAACAGGACGTAAGAGTTCTGAGAACTGTTCACCCAGTCTATCTTTCATTTCCCCATTGTAGGGGAGACCACATTTAAAGCAGGAAATGCAATACACTGGGCTGTGTGAAATTTACGCTGAGGGTGATGCAAGTATGGAATGAACTGAAAGAGGAAGCGGTGGAGGCTGGTACGATTAGAACATTTGAAAGGCATCTGGATCTGTCAATGCATTATTTCGTGCATTTGTTGCTGTCTGCGCCCTGAGTGTTGTCTACTGTTATTGCAGTGTTACATGCCTTCTACAATACATGGCTCTGCCAGCATTACAGTCGGCTCTTGCATAGTTATTCCCTCATTGGAACAAAACTCTTTCCAGATTAAATTGACCCCGTCTGAATTACCAATGCACGTTCTTCTAATTTCCTAAACCTCGTTCCAGCTGACAAGGTTGACATTACGTTGGGTCATGGGTTACCTGTTGCCACACGAGAAACGGTGCACCTAATCTCAATCAGAAGCATTTATATTTTATTCAGACGGCAGCAGATTTGTAGTTTCCTGATGGTGAAAATGTACTCCGGATGGTTTCCAGTTTGGAAACCCTGCCCTATTAACTGTCAGTGATTTCGAGTAACAACGATCAATCTGCTGGAATATTTAGCTGATATTACAGTACTTAATGTCAATACAAGTACCAACAAACGCAACACATGTACTAATCTGACAGTTTATATGCAGAATGCAATTGGCGAATAACAAGTGGTGATGCAATCGTTTGAGTATAAAAATAGCATCTCAATAGTCAAAATAATTGAGGGAAGATTAGACGGCCTTACAAAGTTAATGTCGACAGTTTTGTTAATACCTTTAGTCTGTGAAAAGCATGCACGCACCAGCAAATGGCCCATTCTTTGCCATTGCCTATCCAATTCTTGCTGCAATCGGTGCTCCTGGTAAGCAATTGATCCTGATAAGGTTTGTTTTGAAGTTTACGGATATTTTGTCTCATGCCTTTCAGGAACAGATTCATTCTTTTTTAATATTACCTATTATTTGAATGGAAGGAAACTCAAATAGGTTATATATATCCGTGAAATATATAATTTGTATTATTCTGAAAGATAGTACACTTTGAGTGCAAGGTGTGCACTAACAGATATCACTGCAAATTCATAGAAATACAGCTAATCATATCACTGAAATATGAGTAATAATTTATGGTGTTGAACACACATTGATCTATTAGAATTTTTTATCAGTCCAATGAAATGTAATCAAATGTGTTTAGTTTTATGTAGCACAATGATGTATCAGTATCAGTATTGTCATTTTCTTACAACTGCGTTGAAAAATAAATCATTGCTTTGCAATTATCATAGTAGATGCATTTTAATATACTATTTATTGATTGAATGAATCAATCTACTGTGCAAACGCTGGAGTTAAACGTTAGTTAGTTCTCACTGGGAAGTAGTGATTGCTAATGTGGTCCTGTATTCACTTATACAAATATTTAAGAGGGATTTCAGTTGAAAATTGTCAAGTTTGCATTGTGCTTGTGCTGATATGTTTTTATACATCTGTGTATTCTTTCGGCAAAGTTATGTTTCCTAATATAGGAGCATTCTGAAACAAGGAATTAAGAGGGCGGAAAGGGGACATGAGATATCTTTTGCAAACAGTGTTAAAGAATATCCCAAAGCCTTTTATTCATATATAAGGAGCAAGAGGGTAACAAAAGAAAGTGTTGACCCACTCAAGTGCAAAGGAGGATGCAGAGAAAGTGAGTGAGGTTCTTAATAAGTACTTTGCATTAGTATTCACCGGAGAGTGGGCAATGACGGATGTTGAAGTTAGGGTTAGAAAGTTACTTAGTCTAGGTCAGGTCGGCATAACAAGGGAGGAAGTGTTGGATATTCTAAAAGGCATTAATGTGGAAAAGTCCCACGCTCGGATGGGATCAATCCCAGGTTACTGAGGGAAGTGAGAGAGGAAATATCTGGGGCCTTAACAGATATCTTTGCAGATCCTTGAATATGGGTGAGATCCTGGAGGATTGGAGAATTGCTAATGTTGTCCTCTTGCTTCAGTCAGATGGCAGGGATAATTCAGGTAATTATTGACCACTGAGCATGATGTCAGTGGTAGCGAAGCTGCTGGAGAAGGAACTAAAGGATAGGATCTATTCCCATTTGAGAAAAAATGAGCTCTTCTTTGATAGGCAACCTGGTTTTGTGCAGGGAAGTTTACGTCTTATCGACTTAATAGAACTCTTTGAGGAAGTGACAAATTTGATTAATGAGGGAAGGGTTGCAGATGTCATATACATGGACCTCAGTAATGCATTTGATAAGGTTCCCCATGGTAGGCTGCTGGGCAAAGTGAAGTCGCATGGGGTCCACAGTGTACTGCTAGATGAATAGAGAATTGGCTGGGCAACAGGAGACAAACAATAATAGTGGAAATGAGTTTCTGAAAATGGGGAACTCGCAGTGTTCCACAGGGATCCGTGTTTGGACCACTGTTGTTTGTGATATACATAAATGATCTTGAGGAAGGTATAGGTGGTCTGATTAGCAAGTTTGCAGAAGACACTAAGATTGATGGAATTAGCAGATACTGAAGGGGACTGTCAGAGAATGCAGCAGGATATACCGAAGATAGTCGAGCAGAGACATGGCAGGTGGAATTCAATCCGGTGATGCATTTTGGAAGATCAATTTCAAGAGCGATATAAACAATATAAGGATAGATCCTGGGGAAAATTGATGTACAGAGACATCTTCCAGTTCAGGTCCTTTGTTCTCTCAAGGTGACAACGCAAGATGAGAGAATGGCCCAAGAAGGCATACAGCATGCGTTCCTTCATTGGACATGGTATTAAGTTCAAAAGTTGGTAGGTCATGTTACAGTTGTATAAGACTTTGGTTCAGCCACATTTGGAATACTGCGTACAGTTCTGATCACCACATTACCAAAAGGATGTGAATGATTTTGGAGAGGGTCAAAGGAGGTTCACCAAGATGGTGCCTGGTATGGAGGGTGCTGGCTATGAGGAGAGTTTGAGTGGATTAGGACAACTTTCATTAGGAAGACCAAGGTTGAGGGGGGATCTGATTGAGTTCTACAAAATCATGAGAGGTACAGACAGGGTGAATCGCAAAGTATCTTTTCCCCAGAGTCGGGGACTCAATTACTAGAGTTCACGAGTTCAAGGTGAGAGGGAAAAGGGTTAAGGAAGATATATATGGAAAATTCATTACACAGAGGTTGGTTGGTACCTGGAATGCATTGCCAGCGGAGGTGGTAGAAGCGGGCACAATAGCATTATTTAAGATGTATCTAGGCCGATACATGAATGGGCAGGGAGCTGAGGGATACCGACCCTTAGAAAATAGGCAACAGATTTAGATAGAGTATCTGGATTGGCACAGGCTTGGAGGGCTAAAGAGCCTGTTCCTGTGCTATAATTTTCTTTGTTCTTCGTTATTTGTTCTCAATCATTGCCTGACGTGACATATCCCGTGCAAAGTCAACATGATTTGTTCATCTCGAATTTTCACTTGACAAGGTGGAATTTTGGGACTGAGAGTGAGTGTTTAGTGCAAGTGGTTTGTGGTTGGTGTGGATCAAGGTGAATTGCTCAATGACTGTGATTGAAAGTGGCAGTACTGAGTGACAGGCAAACATGGATAGTGGGAAGTCAGTGGGAAAATGAATTCCTGAGGAAGAAGGAGAAAGATTTCATTGATGTCTCACTTACCTCTTCTCCCGCTACCTTCACATCTTGCCCCACCAACCACCATAATCATCCGCAACAACTGCTGTGCTCCCTGTGCAGCTGTTCAGGGAAAATCAAGGTCTATCTCTCTGCCTGCACTTGCCATAACCAGTAATTAAACCCAGGGTTAGCGGCTCAGAGCTGCTGAGTCTGTGACTCCACACTAACTGAGGAGTATCGTTCTTCCCTTGTTCTTAAACCCATTGCCCTTTCCTTCTGAATGTGTCTCCTTTCTGGATGGATAGGTCTTGCAGATGGGTTCAATTACGCAATATTGGGGCAAATTTTCCCATCCTGAAAATGGTTGTTTTTGAAAGAAGCATCTGACTAGTCCGAGACTCCACTTTCTGCCTTGTTGCCCATTACCAACAAACTCCTCTTCTTTAATAATATTTCAGTCTCCTGTCAACAAGAACACACAAAAAAAGTTAATAGTGGCTATGGCATCTGACACAAACCACACTGCATTTATGGCATAAATCAACAGATCATATGTCAAAAACATCGATGGTGTGGAACAATAATGGTTTCCAAGGAAAAAATCCATACCCTTTTTATTTAGTAGGATGCCCGAGTGGTGTAATTGGCCTCTTTTGTATGTTCCTATACTGTTTCTCATTTAATTTCTCACAGCGAACTTGGTGGCAATCTTAATCCTTTGCTGGGGACGATGCGGTCTGTCCCGGTGCATCTCACTCTACCTGGTGACGATCGCAGTGACTGATTTCCTTGTCATTGCCAATGGGTGCATCCTCAATCGGATCGGTCGAATCTACTTTCGCAATAGTGTCCTGTCCACTACTCCTGGATGCAAGCTCATGACTATGCTGATTTTTGCCACTCGGGATTGCTCGGTCTGGCTGACAGCGGCCTTCACCTTTGACCGTTTTGTGGCCATCTGCTTACAGAGCCTGAAGACAAGATATTGTACCGAGAAATCTGCATTGCTGGTCATAGAAATGGTGTGTTCCTTGAGTTTCGCAAAAAATGCTCCTTTCTACATCATCTTGAAGCCCTTGTACTTTGTGGATGGGGTGCCCTGATTCTGCATTATCAAGTCCTTCTATTACACAGTGTCCACTTGGCAGGCCTTCGATTCGCTGGATCACATATTAACTCCTTTTCTCCCCTTCCTCCTCATTCTGCTGCTCAATACCTTGACAGTACGAATTATCTTAGTTGCTAGCAGAGCCCACAGGAGACTCTGGAGCACAGAGAATCATGGAGACCCAGAGATGGCGAACCGCAGGAGATCCATTGTCCTGCTGTTCGCCATCTCACTCAGCTTCCTCCTCCTATGGGTCACTCATGTCATACAGTTTCTCTACGTGCGAATTACTGGTGTGGGTTACTTTAACAGCCTGGACTTCAATGATCCACAATACATCCTTCAAGAGACGACCAATATGCTCCAAATACTCAGTTCCTGTAACAATATTTTCATCTACGTTGTGACCCAGAAAAAATTCCGAGAGGAGTTGAAGCAAGTCCTAATTTATCCCTTTACCATTTTCATTGCTGTTTTAAACAGGAAACCGTAGTAAAGCGCACTCCAGTCACTTTGTTTAAATTTGTGCCATTCGATGTGTCGCGCTCTATTTCTGTCAAAATAAGCCAAGTTCTCATACTTCAGACATACATTTATCACACTCTTGTAGCAACAGGTCACTGCTCTCAATATTGAAAGAATGTTGAACTAATTGATTTGCTGCTTCTTTGTTGACATGCCAAACTATTCTCTTTCATGAAATGTGAAGAGTCCCACAATATCTCCAGTTATCTGGTCCAATGATGAGACTAAATTGGGGATTAGATTTCGTGCAGTATGGATACAGGTCCTCCAGCCCAACAAGTCCACAGTGACGCTCCGAACAGTAACCCATCCAGATCCATTCCCCTATCCTATATTTACCCCTTACTAATGCACCTCACACTGTGGGCAATTTAGGATAGCCAATTCACCTGACCTGCACATTTTTGGATTGTGGGAGGAAGCCAAAGCACCTGGAGGAAACCCACACAGACAAGAGGAGAATGTGCAAACTCCACGCACACAGTCCCCTGAGGTGGGAATTGAATCCAGGTCCCTGGCACTGTTAGGCAGCAGTGCTAACCACTGAGCCACTGTGCAACAGTGTTTGCGCTGCATTGAAAATCACTGAAACAGTATATTCGGCTTATGCATCAAATTATAATTCTGAATTTTGTCATAGCATATATTTGCTGCAATATTTCGTGCAGGAATGTTTCTTGGACACACCTGACAAACCTGACTCCATCCAGACCATCTGCACTAAGAAGGTTCCAATCAATACTGGGAACGTTGAAGTCACCCATAACAATATCTCTGTTACATCTGCACATTTCCAAGATCTGCTGTCCGGTTGTAGCATAAGGTTGTACATTCTGAGATCGTTAAAAACATTCTACAAATGTAGAATGTCTTATTTCTTTCTTTCTTTCTTTCACTCCCTTTTAACCTCTTTCTTATTCTCTTTATTGTCTTTTTGTTTTCTTGCTTGCTTGCTTTTCTTTCCGGCATTTCAGCCCAAAGCGGGCCTGCATAAACGAAGAACAGGTACATACCAACTCTGCTTTCACATTGCAGAACGTGATTTGAAGTCTTTCAGGTTACGATTGAGGTTCCACGTGTCCAACATAAAGTGAATTCCAATAACCCAGTTTTACCAATCATCTTTAAACTGTGTCATATTGTAAATTACTTCTCTGCTCAGGAAAATGGACCCTTGCAGTTTATTTTATCTGGGTTCCTCATAATTGGTTGACACTCAATTAAGTTAACCCTCATTCTCCTCTGCTCTCTGGGAAATAGTCCTACTTTCTCCAATCAATCCTTGTAACTGCATTCTTCATTTTGCAATCTTTCTGCTCCCTCTATAGCTGTTATGTCTTTCTTGTAATGCAGTGATTAGAATTGCACACAAAATATCAGTTATGGAATCACGTAATTTTAATTTACAGTTCTATTAATACAAGCTCAGTAATGGCAGGTGGATGGGAACCAAAGCGATAGATCAGAGGTGAGGGTAGCTGTTGAATGGGCAAAATCGAATGCAGAGAATCTGTCGAGAAGGATACACATTTGATAGGGCAATGGGATGTGTTAAAGTTCAATGTAAGCCGTGTCAGGCATAAGAGGGATGAACTTAGAGCATAGATCGAAGACTTGGAACTTGGAACTACCTTGTTGTGACAGAACAAATACATGGATTTCACAGGGACAAGAATAGTTGCTGAACGTTCCAGGGTTTAGACTTTTAAAATAGAACAGGGAAGAAGGTAAAAGAGGAGGAGGAGTACCGTTGTTAATTACAGAGTGCAACACAGCTGCTGAAAAGGAGGCTGTTGATTATTCATTATCAGGGGAATTGAGCTTAAGTGCTGCGAGGTTATGCAACAGCTCTATAAAATCCTGTTGGACGACACTTGGACTCTTGTGTCCAGTTCTGATCGCCTCATTTGGGGAAGGATGTCAATGCGTTAGAGAGGGTGCAGAGATTTACCAGGATGCTGCCTGGACCATAGTTCATGTTCGATTAAAGAAAGGTTCAGGGAGCTACATCTTTTCTTGTTGAAGCGAAGAATGGTGAGAGGCAACTTGGTGGAAGTGTACAAGATGATGAGAGGCATAGATAGTGAATAGTCAGAGACTTTTTTCCAAGGGCAGAAATGGCTATCACGAGATGCGTAATTTTTCATGATTAGAGAAATATTTAGGGGAGATGTTAGAGCTTGTTTTTTCTTTTAAACACAGAGTGGTGCGTGCGTGGAATGCACTGCCACCGTTGGTGGTACAGTCAGATGCATTAGGGACATTTAAGCGACGCTTTGATATGCACATGAATGATATTAAAATGATGGGTATGTAGGTTGGATTGATCTTGGAGTAGGACAAAAGATTGGTACAATATCGAGGGCAGAATGGTTTGTATTTGCTGTACTGTTCTGTGTTTTATGTTGTATGTTCTAAGGTTGAAGATCTTAGTTCGTCTACCCTTTTCATTATCTCAATCGAAGTGAGGTTCTGAATTCAGTTGACCCTCCCCAAATGCCGAACGCACACTTGTCTGAATTCAGAACCATTTGCGATCACCAACTCCACTGAACAACTGACAACATTCTACGTTTGATAGCCATCTCCTTTACTCTGAACTACAACAGTTATACTTCCATCGTCTGCAAACCACCCTTCATCATTTACACCCAAAACATTCATATAATACAAATAATGCAAAGGTATCCGAAATTGAGCCCTGTGGAATATCATTGCAAACAACTTTCCATTCACGCAAATTTCTATCAATTATTACCTCGAATTTCCTTTCACTGAACAAATTTTAGATTGAACTGGCAACATTCTCCTGTGTTCCTTAAAAGTTTGTTTCTCGGACTAGTCTGTCAAATGGGATCTTGTCAACTGTCCGACTAAACTCCATGTTGAAAACATTCACTGCATTACCATCATAAATCCTCCATGTTATGTCCATTAACAAGGCATTTAGTATGACTCAACCTTCCTTGAACTGATGTATTTATTTGCAGGTGTATTTTGTTGCAAAATACAGGTTGCGTACATCATCCAGTTCTTTGTGAAAACAGAGTCACAGAGACAAACACTCGTTGAGAATCTCCATCTTCTACATCTAAGTGTGCGATGCCCTTTACATCTTAGATCAGCCCTATCGCTTCTAATTATCCTGCTGCTGTTTGTTAATGTATTCGTTGAAATACTGATAACATATCTTTGGTTTTTCCTGCCAATTCATTGTTCTATCACTTTGTTGATTTCCTAGTTCACTTCTTTACTTCAATCCTGTACGTTCAACACTCAGCTAAGCTTATATCCGTGTCCCTTTCCATAATGATGACAAATCCAGTTGCAATCTGATTGCCATCTGGTTAAGTCACTCACTGCTATTTCATTCAATCTTCCAGCTTCTTTTCCTAAAATAATTCATAGTCCAGAACTGTGTTACTCTCGTTTGTCTTATTATTTACATTATGAAAAGAAAACATTATTCTCTTGAATGTTCTTGCAAACATTTGGTGACCTTTGAGTTTTCCACATTCTTTGTAATTCAATTAATATTATCTTAGTTGAAGTAAACAACTGTTACTACCTTATTGTTTTTTTCTCTCTATGTAAAGTGACTTTGACTTTGAAATGTGGCTGTAGTTTTGAGTTGATACAGGGAACAGGTGATAAAAGCAAAAGGATCATACAAGAAACAACATGGCAACGCGTGACGAGGATCAGAATGATTGGTTTTGCTTTCCGTTATTTGTCTCTATAACATGTCTTCTCCAAGACCATCGACAACCTTATCGTCTCTGGAGATCTTCCAGCTGTAACCTCCAACATTAGTTCCATTAACACCCCACCACCCATTTCTATCTCTGCCCCAAAATTAATAAATCTTGGCCGATCTGAGCAGTATCTGTAGTCCTTAGTATCTCCAACTCGCCAACAAGTTGGATGACATTCGATACTTCACTTTCATGCACGTGGCAAAGTGAACAATTTAATAGCTAATCTCTCCTTCAAAGAGGAACACGATGGTGTTGTTTGCACAAAGGTTAATTCTCATTCACTCTTCTCCTGGAGATTTGCTGAAGTTCAATGCAAAATTCTGTTTACACGTGGGAATGTTCGGATAGTTTCAACGATATCAGCCAATAAAAATTTCTAGCTTCTGTGAGATATGTTTCATTTTTTCTTTATTGTATTGGAAAAGTTACACCATTCAATAAAAAGCAGTATATATCTGTTAGCATTTGTCGAGCATGTTGAATATAATAATACGGCCAAAGGTGATTTACATAACTGATTATAAAGCGAAATCCAAAAACACACTTCAAAAAAAGGCATCAGGTGGGTGACATAACACCTAATGAAAGTGGTAAGGCCAAATGACCATCTTAAAGGATTTCACACGGTCTGTCAGGCAGTGAAAGCTTTAGAAAACACTACACTGTCCGAATTCTGGGAAGATTAAACCAGACCGTTGATGTGCTGGGCTCTCCCATTATTAAGGATACTTATACTTTCAGAAACTCCTTGTCCAGTGAATTGTCCCATTCTCTACAGTCATTCACGATTGGTTGCGACAGAACGACAGACTGGAGATTTCGACCTTTGTTCGTGGATTCACTTAGCTCTGATTATTAACCACTGCTTAAGATGTTTAACTCGCAAGTAATCTTGTTGTGCAACTTCACGAGATTTATAACGCATCTTAGTTATGAATCGTGCTGCCCTTGGTAGGCCCTCCTCCACTCTTCAATCCACCAAGATTGAACCCTGGCTTGATGGTAAAGGTAAAGTGTATGGTCTGTCAGGCCATTCGGGTGCTGATTATGTTCAAATACAGTTTGGCCACTGTTGACTACAATGCCTTGTGAAAGTTCAATTTTGAGTTGCTAGATCTACTAAGATATTCATCCCATTCAGCCCGGTGGCACCATACAGCACATGTGAGGTGTTATCAAAGTGAAGGGTGAACATTGTCTCCATAAGCTGTGTGGTGGTCAGTCTTTTCAACTGTCATGGACAGAGGCATCTGTGGCAGACTGATTGGTAAGGGCGAGGTTAAGAATGTTTTCTTCCATCCTGTTGGTTTATTCACGAACTACTGTACATGCATTATATGCAGAATGTCCTTTAGGCTTCCAATGTCTCTGTCAGTAGTGCTGTTGCAGAGCTGCACTTGATGTTTTACATTGAAATCCACAAGCCGTATTCCTGAAAACAGGTGAACTGAAAACAGAAACTGAAGGGTTTGGAACACGAAGGGTTAGTACTTACAGACTGTGGCATGGTGTGCTCTTGGGCTCGCCTGCTGCATGCAACAACTCGGATGGGGAGGTGGACCTTTGGACCGTGCTTATCCTCTCGCCGGAAGAGGAAATATTTGGAACAGCGAGCCCCGTGCACACGCACGAAAACAATTAACCATCAAACGTGGGCTTTCACAGGCTTTATTGTACATGTCATCGACACGTCATCAAGAGTATAAAAACTACAGTGCCTTTTGTTCGGAGAGAGATGGTGTGGTCAAGTCCCGCAGTTAGGGTGACAGTCATGCTGACTCACCGAAAGCTTTTGTTGAATAAACTGTTCTTTGACTTGCCTTTACATTTGGGTTTTTATTAATTTCACATACAACATCCTCTAAACGCTTCCTATTGGGATACCTATCCCCATGCCTTTTATATGGTGTAATGTATCCATCTTCCCACTTCCTCTGGCAGCTTGTTCCAAACTCGCACCACTCTCTGTCTGAAAAACTTGCCCCTCAGTTCTCTTTTCAATCTTTCCCCTCTCACCTTAAAGCTCTGCTCTCTAGTTTTGGACACCCCTATCGTGGGAAAAAAAAGACCTTGGCTCTTCACTCTAACAATGCCCCCTCATGGTTTTCGAAATCTCGGAAACCTCCCTTCAGCCTCTGATGATCCAGGGAAAGTCGACCCCAACCGATTTAGCCTCTCTCCACAGCTCAAACCTTCCGACCCTAGCATAATTCCTGGAAATCTTTTCTGATCCCTTCAAGTTTCATAACATCTTTCCTGTAGCAGGGAGAGCAGAATTAGACATTGCATTCCACAAGTGGCCTAACCAGTACCCTGTGCAACCTCAACATGACATTCCAACTCCAATGCTCTGATAAATAAAGGAAAGCATACTAAATGCCTTCTTCACTATCCTATCTACCTGCGACTCCACTTTCAAGGAGCTATGAATCTGCACTCCAAGATCTGTTTGTTCAGTAACACTCCCGAAAACTTTACCATTAAATGCATAAGTCATGCCTCGGTTTGCTTGACAAAGATGGAACCCCTCACATCTTTCTGAATTAAAATTCATCTGCCACTCCTCAGCCCATCGGCCCATCTGATCAAGGTCTATTGTAGTTTCAGGCAACCTTATTCGCTGCCCAGTGCACCGCCAATTTTAGTGTCATTTGTAAACGTACTAACCATCCCCCGATAATAACATCCAAGTCTCAAATGGGTTTGCGGGAGCAGTGGTGCATCTGCATACATAGACTTATGACATCAATGTTGGCAAGCAAGTTTGAGAGAACATCTCATTAAGAACACTGTTTGCTGGACCTTGTACATAGTGACAGAGACTGCGAGAGCAGTGAGATGTTCATTATACGATTAGAGAGGGCTGTGGAAGAAAGCAGCAGGTCAATTGTTTAGCTCAGGGCTCCCCAGTCTGTCCCTGTCCTTCCCCGACACTCACTGGACCCATTCCTGGAATGCACACAGTCACAAAGTTGCAGTTTTAAACACAGAGCAGCCACAACACACGGTTGCAACACCAACTCACACAAGAATTTTGCACAAATTAACACAAGATCTTTGCACAAATTACTACAAGTTTGTCCCAGAAATTAACATAAGACATTTGGACAAATGAACACAAGCATTACTACACACTAAGACAAATATGTAAAGCCAGCGAGCTTAATGTTCTTGAAATTTATACAATGATGATAAATGTATTATGCAAATGAGCACACAATTTAAAATTGTACACAAGACTATTATATAAATGAAGGGGGATACAATTTTTACAAACCCACCGACTCCCACAGCTAACTAGATTACACCTCTTCCCATCCATCTCATCCAAAAATGCCATCCCGTATGATGGCCTCCTTATTTAGAGATCGCAATTTCCCTTCTCTCCAACACATCTAATCCACATCCTGCACCTCCGCCCTCAGACCCCACCCCTCCAACCGTAACATGGACAGACCCCCCCAGTGCTCACCTTCCACCCTACCAACCTTCGCATAAACCACATCATCCGACGACATTTCCGCCACCTCCAAACGGACCCCACCACCAGGGATATATTTCCCTCTGCACCCCTTTTCGCCTTCCGCAAAGACCGTTCCCTCCGTGACTACCTGGCCAGGTCCATGCCCCCCAACAACCCACCCTCCCTTCCTGGCACCCTCCCCTGCCACCGCTGAAATTGCAAAACCTGCGCCCTCACCTCCATCCAAAGCCCCAAAGGAGCCTTCCACATCCATCAATGATTTACCTGCACACCCACCAACATAATTTATTGTATTTGTTGCTCCCGATTCAGTCTCCTCGACATTGGGGAGACTGGACGCCTCCTAGCAGAGCACTTTCGGGAACATCTCCGGGATACCCGCACCAATCAACCCCACCGCCCTGTCGCCCAACATTTCAACTCCCCCTCCCACTCTGCCGAGGATGTGCAGGCCTCCTCCACCACCGCTTCCTCACCACCCGACGCATGGAGGAAGAACGCCTCATCTTCTGCCTCGGAACACTTCAACCCCATGGCATCAATGTGGATTTCACCAGTTTCCTCATTTTCACTTCCCACACTTCACCCCAGCCCCAGCCTTCCCGCTCAGCACCGCCCTTCACCTGTCTTACGTGCCTATCTTCCTTTCCACGTATCCAGTCCACCCTCCTCTCTGACCTATCACCTTCATCCCCACTCCCATTCACCGATTGTACTCTTTACTACCTTCCCCACCCTCCCCTCTGACCTATCACCCCATCCCCACCCCCATTTAACTATTGTACTCTATGCTACTTTCTCCCCATACCCAAAGTCCTCTCATTTATGTCTTCACTCTGCAGACACCCTGACGCTATTTCTGAAGAAGGGCTTTTGCCCGAAATGTCGATTTTCCTGCTCCTCGGATGCTGCCTGACCTGCGGTGCTTTTCTAGCACCACTCTAATCTAGACTCTGGTTTCCAGCATCTGCAGTCCTTCGTTTTACCTACTTAATGGTAAGGTCCTGGAGACGTTTGCTGAACAAATAAACTTTGGAGTTCAGGTTCATTGTTCCTTGAAAGTGAAGAAGGTGTTTAGTATGCTTTCCTTTTTTTGTCAGAGCATCGAGTATAGGAGTTGTACTGTCATGTGACAGTTGTACAGGACTTTGGTGAGGCCACTTTTGGAATACTGCATTCAATTTCAGTCTCCCTGCTATGGGAAGGATGTTGTGAAACTTGAAAGAGTTCAGAAAAGATTTACAAGGATGTTGTGAAGGTTGAAGAGTTTGAGCTTTCGGGACAAGGTGAATAGGCTGGGGTTGTTTTCCCTGGAGTGTCGGAGGCTGAGGGGTGACCTTGTAAAGGTTTATAAAATGTTGATAGGGATGGACAGTTTAAAACAAGAGGACATTGGCTTAAGGTGAGAGGGGAATGATTTAAAAGGGAACTAAAGGGCAACTTTTTCACACAGAGGGTAGTACTGGTATGGAATGAGCTGCCAGAGGAAGTGATGGCGGTTGATACAATTACAACGTGTAAAAGACATCTGTAAATGGTTGTATGAATTGGAAGGGTTTAGAGGATTCTGGGCCATTTGCTGCCAAAAGGGTTTCTGGTTGGCATGGACGAGTTGTACTGAAGAGTCTGCTTTCGTGCTGTATATCTCTATGCCTCTATGCATTTTAAACATTGTAACTGTATCTGCATTCATCACTTTCTGTCAGTTCATTCCAACACGCAATCCAATCTCTGTGTAAAAAAGTTGTCCCTCATGTCATTTTTAAATCTTTCTCCTGCCACCTTTAAATATGAGCCCCTGTTTTGATATTCCCCCACCTGAGTGAAAAGACCTTATGATTGACCTTCTCTGTACACCTCATGGTTGTATAAACCTCAATGAGTTCATCCCCCCCATCTCCAATGTCCCAATGAGAAAAGTCCCAGCCTGTACCGTCTAGTTTTACATCTCAAACCCTCCATTCCCGGCAACAACTTGGAAAATATTCACTGAGCCCTCTCCAATTTGATCCTTTCTGTAACAGGACACCAGAATTGCACACATTAATCTAGAAGAGACCTTCCCAACACTCTGTAAAACCTCAGTATAACATCCCAACTGCCGTATTCAATGGTCTGAGCAATGAAGACAAGCATGCTAAATGCCTTCTTAACCACCCTATTTACCTCGAATGCACATTTCAAAGAATAATGTTCCTGAACCCCAAGGCCTCTCTGCTCTACAGCACTGCACGGGGCCCTGCCATTAAGTCCTATCCTTATTTGTTTTACCAAAATGCAATCCCTCACACGTTTCCAAATTAAACTCCACCTGCTACTCCTCAGTCGATTGACTCAAGTGATCAAGATCTCTGCAATCTCGGTAACAATCTTCACTGACCACTTCACCACCAATTTGGGTATCATCCACAAACTTACTCATAATGTCTTCCATATTCTCATCCAAATCATTTCCATAAACGACAAACAAAAGTGGATTCAGTACCGACCCCTGGAACACCGCTGGTCACAGGTATCCCATCAAAAACATATACCTCCACCATGACTATCTGTTTCCTGCCATGAAGCCAATGTTGTATCCAATTGTCAAGCTCACCCTGAATCCCATGTGCTCTCATTTTACTCATTTGATTACCATACAGAGCCTTATCAAAGGTTTTGTTGAAGCCAAGTAAACAATATTTACCGCTCTGCCCACATCGATATTTTTGGTCACTTCTTAAAAAAAAATCGACCAAATTTGTGAGACATGAGTTTCCTCACGCTAAACCATGCTGACTATTCCTACTCAATCCTTGCCCCTCAAAATGCATATAATCCCATCTTTCAGAATCACTTACAACAACTTATCCACTACCAAAATCAGACTCACAGGTTTATAGTTCCCTGGTTTGTCCGTCCATCTCTTCTTAAACAATGGCACAACATGACCCACCCTCCAGTCCTCTGGTATTTCACCCGTGTTTATAGATGATACAAATATTTCTGCTGTGGGTCCTGCAATTTCCTCCCTAACGTCCCACCTTTTACTGGGCAATACTTGTTCAGGTCCTAGAGATTTATCTACCTTTATGTTTTTGAAGACCTCCAGCACTTTCTCTTTTGTCATGTCATCCCTGATTTCAAAGCATCAATATTTATTTCCCTGAGGTCTCTAGCCTCCATTTCTTTCTCAACATTAAAAACTGATGCAAAATATTCATCTCCTGATGTTCAATACAAAGATAACCTTGTTAATTTGTAAGGGGTCTTGCTTTGAGTGGAGTTGTTGTCTGGTTCCTAATGTCTTTGTAGAACCGTTTTGGATTATCCTTAACCTTATCTGCCATGACTATCTCATATCACTCTTTGCCTTCCTGATTTCTTTGCTAAGAATGCTCCAGTACTCTTTATACCCTTCAAGGGATTCAGTTGATCCTAATTGTTTGTATCTAACATATGATCCTTTTTTATTCCTGCCTGGAATTTCAATACCTTTATTCACGCATTGTTCCCTTATCTTACCAGACTTGCCTTTCCCTCTGGCAGGAGCAGCATGCTCAGGACTCTCCTTACCACACTTTTCTAATTGGCGCCGGATTAGGAAAATTAAAATCCCCTGCTATTACAATACTATTATTCTTGCATACATTTGAGATCTCAACATATTTTCTTCTCGATTTCCCTCTGTCTACTGGGGGGGGGGGGGGGGGGGGGGCCTGTAGTCCAATCTTATCCAGGTGATCATCCCTTTCTTATTTCTCATTTCAAACCATAGATTTTCACTAAGTGATCCCTCAGTAATAGCTACAGTAAGAACAGTAGTAATTGAATATCCGTGATTTCATGTGTAAACACCATAACCTCCTCAGTTCGATTCCAGTCTGTAGTTCACTCCCCAGTACTGGTTAATCAATTGTGAACCACACTGTACCCCTCAATTGTACTGCAATCTGTAACTCACTCTCTGGTACCTGTTAGTCTATATATTAATTCCCCATCACTCTTCCTCAATCAAAACTGCTCCTCTCCCTCCTCTCTTGCCTCTCTTTCTGTCCTTCCTATAGCATCTAAAACTCAGAACATTGAGCAGCCTGTCCTGTCCTTGCCTCAGTCACGTTTCTGTCATCGCTTTAACAGGCGATGCCATACACACCCTGAGTCCATCAGCCTTATCTGTACAGAAATAAATGCAGTTTAATCCTTCAGAGTTAGTTTGGGGTCTGAATTGCTGTTGTCTACCTTTTCTAAATAACTTGGGGTTTTTTTTCGATTCAGAATCAACCTCAACTTTCTATCCATTTGCACTGTTACATAGGAAAGCCCCACACTCCTCCCTCCCCAAAACATAGTGTTTACAGCCTCTCGAAATAGAACCCAACAGGATATATGTCCCTTCCCAGTTCAGGTGAAACTCTCTCTTTTTGAACAGGCGTTTTCTGTCCCAGAAGAGATCCCGATGATCACAGAAGAGGAATCCATGCACATTGCACCACCTTTTCAGCCATTGATTTATCTGTCCTGTTCTTCCCTCGTTTGAAATTGAGACCGGAAGTAAACCAGAAATTACTACATGTGATGTTCTGTTTCGTTAACCTTCTATCCAAGCACTTAGACTCACTCTGCAAAGCCCTAACCCCACCCCTGACGATGTCATTCCTCCCAATGTATACAACAACTTCCGGCTTCTCACTGTTCCCTTTGACAATCTGCTTCAAATCTTTTGAGATGTCCTCCACCCTGGCACCAAGAAAGCAACAGACCATCCTAGGTTCTCGCCTACTGCTGCTAAATCTCTTCTCTGTGCCGCTGACAGGACAGTCTCCTGTAACAATTGTTCTTTTAAATCTTGACAAACCTGTTTAACATGATTCATTCTTGGTGCCCAAGATCTGACTCCTACTTCTGCTTGCCTCTGAGAGACTTGAATACCCTTCCCAACTTTATACGTGCACCATTGAGAGCTTTCTGTCTGGATGTATCCAACTGTCCCACTCAGGATCGGAGACGGTTATTGAGAGTGGTGAATTTGGCCCAGACAATCACAAAGGCCAATCTCCTATGTATAGAATCCATCTGCCAGGTCCGCTGTCAAGGAAAGGCCGCTAGGCTTCTCAAAGATTCATCCCACCCTGGCAATGTTTTTCACCATCTCTACTTTCAGGGAGAAGGTACACACGCATCAGCCGGTTTCTAAACAGTTTCTACTCTAATGTTTTTAGAATACTGAATGGACTCACAAACTCTGAACATTCGCCTATCCCTGTGTTTTTGTTTTTGGCCGCTGTTGACCTATTATTTACTCATCTATGCTACTTAACTCTGTGATCTGCCTGTATAACTCACAAGGCAAAGCTTTTTTACTATACCTGAGTACACGTGACAATAAATAAATTCAATTCAAATTCAATTCACTTCAAAACGGAATGTCAGTTTGAGAGAGGAATAGCCACACGAGAACTCTGAACTACCCTGTTACCTTTCCAGACAGGCAAATATTTATCTGACTCATCCTGCTGTGTAATCCCTTCTCTAAATTTAATCTGATATCGGGAGCTGGTGTTGGACTGGGTGGACAATGTTAAAAATTCCACAACCCCAGGTTATAGTACAACAGGTTTATTTGGAAGCACTAGCTTTCAGAACGCTGCTCCTTCATCAGATAGCTGTGGAGCAGGATGTTTTACAAAAGATTACAGAGTCATGCAACCGAAATGATACACCGAACAAACGGAATTGGCTGTTAAATCTGTCATCTTTTCAAGTTATTTCGAGAATGTGAATTAAAAGAAGCTCTGGAAGTTACATATTAATCAACCAAAACCTGCAATCCATTACAAAAGATACTAATTTCAGTCAGTATCTCACTCCTGGGCATCTGTTATTCAATATATAAACTACCTAGAAACCTTTGATACGATTGCAGCCTGGATCTCACTCCTGGGTCGGTTATTCTATAAATATTTGCTCCATATACCTGTTATTCTATACATAACACCAGTGTCACAAACTCTCTATTAAATTCCAGCCCACATCTCTGTCCTGAGCATCTGTGATTCCATATGTAAACACCCTGAACTGCTCACTTAGATTCTAGTCTGCCTCTCACTCCCCATATTTGGTTAATCAATTGTGAACAACACTGCCCCCCTTCACTATACTCCAGTCTGTAACTTATTCCCAGTTACCTGTTACTCTGTATATTAATCCCAATCCCTCAATTAGATTTCAGACTGAAATTCACTCTGCGGTTTGTTAAAGGGAACTATGGAGCTATGAGGGAGGAGCTGGCCAAAGTTCAATGGTGCAATACCTTAACAGGGATGACAGTGTGGAACAATGGCGGGTATTTCTGTGTATCGTGCAGACGTTGCAGGATCAGTTCATTCCAAAAAGGAAGAAAGGTCCTAAGAGGAGGCATGGGTTGCCGTGGCTGACGAGGGAAGTTAAGAAACATATAAAGTTAAAAGAGAAAAAGTATAACATAGCAAAGATAAGTGGGAAAACGGAGGACTGGGAAGGTTTTAAAGAACAACAGAGGATTACTAAGAAGGAAATACGCAGAGAGAAAATTAGGTACGAAGGTAAACTGATCAATAATATAAAAGAGGATAGTAAAAGCTTTTTTAGGTATGTGAACGGCAAAAAATTGATTCAAACTAAAATTGGGTCCTTGAAGACAGAAAGAGGGTAATATATTACGGGGAACAAAGAAATGGCAGAAGAATTGAATTGGTACTTCAGCTCTTTGTTCACTGGGGAAGACACAAGCAATCTCCCTGAGGTAACAGTGGCTGAAGGACCTGAACTGAAGCGAATTTATGTTTGCCAGTAATTGGTGTTGAAGAGACTGTTAGGTCTGAAAGTTGAAAAGTCCCCTGGGCTTGATGGTCTACATCCCAGGGTACTGAAGGAGGTGGCTCGAGAAATCGTGGATGTGTTGGTGATTATTTTCCAGAGTTCGACAGATTCGGGATTAGTTCCTGTGGATTGGAGGGTGGCTAGTGTGAGACCACTTTTTAAGAAAGGTGGGAGAGAGAAAACAGAAAATTATAGACCAGTTAGTCTGACCTCAGTGGTGGGAAAGATGCTGGAGTCTATTATAAAGGATGAAATTACGACACATCTGGATAGTAGTAACAGGACAGGTCAGAGTCAGTATGGATTTATGAAGGGGAAATCATGCTTGACTGATCTTCTGGAATTTTTTGAGGATGTAACTCTGAAGATGGACGAGGGAGATCCAGTAGATGTAGTCTACCTGGACTTTCAGAATGCATTTGATAAAGTCCCACATAGAAAGTTAGTAAGCAAAATTAGGGCGCATGGTATTGAGGGCAAAGTACTAACTTGGATTGAAAGTTGGTTGGTTGATAGGAAACAAAGGGTAGTGATAAACGGCTCAATTTTGGAATGGCAGGCAGTGACCAGTGGGGTACCGCAGGGATCAGTACTAGGACTGCAGCTTTTTACAATATATGTTAATGACATACAAGATGGTATTAGCAATAACATTAGCAAATTTGCTGATGATACTAAGCTGGGTGGCAGGGTGAAATGTGAGGAGCATGTTAGGAGATTACAGGGTGACCTGGACAGGTGAGTTGAGTGGTCAGATGCACGGCAGATGCAGTTTAATGTGGATAAATGCATGGTTATCCACTTTGGTGGCAAGAACAAGAAGGCAGATTACTACCTAAATGGAATCAATTTGAGAAAGGGGCAGTACAAAGTGATCTGGGTGTTCTTGTACACCAGTCAATGAAGGTAAGCATGCAGGCACAGCAGGTAGTGAAGAAGGCTAATAGCATGCTGGCGTTCATAACAAGAGGTATTGAGCATAGAAGCAAAGAGGGTCTTCTGCAGCTGTACAGGGCCCTGGTGAGACCACACCTGGAGTACTGTGTGCAGTTCTGGTCTCCAAATTTGAGGAAAGACATTCTGTCCATTGAGGGAGAGCAGCGTAGGTTCACAAGGTCAATTCCTGGAATGGCGGATTACCTTACGCTGAAAGACGGGAGCGACTGGGCTTGTATACCCTTGAGTTTAGAAGACTGAGAGAGAATCTGATTGAGACATATAAGATTATTAAAGAATTGGACACTCTGGCGGCAGGAAACATGTTTCCGCTGATGGGTAAGTGCCGAACCAGAGGACACAGCTTAAAAATACGGGGTAGACCATTTAGCACAGAGATGAGGAGAAACCTCTTCACCCAGAGAGTGGTTACTGTGTGGAATGCTCTGCCCCAGAGTCTCTGGAATAATTTAAGAAAGAGTTGGATAGAGCTCTCAAGGATAGTGGAATCAAGGGTTATGGAGATAAGACAGGAACTGCATACTGATTAAGGATGATCAGCCATGATCATATTGAATAGTAGTGCAGGCTAGAAGGACCGAATGGCCTTCTCCTGCACTTATTGTCTATTGTCTATTGTCTACAATGCATAAGCTCACTGAGACCATCGATGAGATTCCAGTCTGTAACTCAGTATAAACTAAACAGTTGAATATTACGTTGGGAGCAGAAACAAAGAAAGCTTAAATTTAATATTTACCAGATTCTGATTCTCCAAAAATATTAGTTTGATAAAGTGCAGTGGTTCAATAACGCAGCTCCCTGCCACCTTGTCAAGGGCTAATGGGAATGGGCCCAGCCAGTGATGCCCACATCCCATGAAGCAACGAAACTGATCAATCCTTTTGCCTTGTTAATCACTCGCTGATGGATGACGCTGAGATTTCTGCTTGGATCCGCTGATCGTGCACAGAAACATGTGCATCTGTGACCAGTTCGAACAGGCCTCAGGGGTCAGGGTAAACCGAAGCATGAGTGAGGCCATACTCTTCGAGAAACAAAGAAGGAAGCAAATGTCAGGTATAGACAGGATAAATCCAGTGAATGCTTAGAAGAGTATAAAGAAAGTAGGAGTAAGCTTAACAGGGAAATCAGGAGGGCAAAACAGGGATATGAGATAGCTTTGGCAAATAGAATTAAGGAGAATCCAAAGGGGTTTTACAAATATATTAAGGACAAAAGTGTAACTAGGGAGAGAATAGGGCCCCTCAAAGATCAGCAAGGCGGCCTTTGTGTGGAGCCACCGAAAATGGGGGAGATACTAAATAAATATTTTGCATCAGTATTTACTGTGGAAAAGGATATGGACAATATAGACTGTAGGGAAATAGATGGTGACATCTTGCAAAATGTCCAGATTACAGAGGAGGAAGTGCTGGATGTCTTGAAACGGTTAAAAGTGGATAAATGCCCAGGACCTGATCAGGTGGACCCGAGAACTCTGTGGGAAGTTAGAGAAGTGATTGCTGGGCCTCTTGCTGAGATATTTGTATCATCGATAGTCACAGGTGAGGTGCCGGAAGACTGGAGGTTGGCAAACGTGATGCCACTGTTTAAGAAGGACAGTAAAGACAAGCCAGGGAACTATAGATCAATGAGCCTGACGTCGGAGGTGGGCAAGTTGTTGGAGGGAATCTTGAGGGACAGGATGTACATGTATTTGGAAAGGCAAGGACTGATTCGGGAGAGTCAACATGGCTTTGTGCGTGGGAAATTATGTCTCACAAACATGATTGAGTTTTTTGAAAAAGTAACAAAGAAGATTGATGAGGGCAGAGCAGTAGATGTGATCCATATGGTCTTCAGTAAAGCATTCAACAAGGTTCCCTATGGGAGACTGATTAGCACGTGGGTGAAAACCTGGTCATCAGGTGTGAGGTACTGTCATTTTTGTTATATGTAGCACAGGTCTGGCATATTCCCAGAACGTGTGCCACTGCAATCATCTGGGCCATCTTCCACTTCATATGGAGATCAAAATGGACTGGGTCCGATGGGACGCCATGTATAAAGATCTGGGCAACGGGGGAAAAACACTCCCAATGACACCCTCACCCTGATGGCCACCTTTGTGTGTGGCTGCATCAAGCTGTGCGTCCATCCCCGGTATGCAAATACCAAGTGTCACAACGTACTGAGGTTCTACCTGTCCTCGGTGTTGCGACAGATGGACCTGGCCTCGCTGCCACAGAACACTCCAAGTAGTTGGACCATTCCGTATCACCTGTCCTTTGTGGACAAATTTATGAAGAAAAGCAGACTTGACCACAAGTCCATCCGGAAGTGGTCAGCACATAGTGTCCTTGAGACCCTTCGAGAAAAGGAGAGGGTGGATCCTATCGAGTGGTTCCCTGAGCAGTCTGTCAAAGTAACTTGACAGAATGCCTCATCGTCAGAACTTTCCAACAAGCACCAAGACATGGCTTGGCAGGTGGTGAGAAGGGCTCTGCCTGTGAGATCCTTCATGCACGCCCGGACTGTCTGCACCCCTGCATGCTTCCCTCGAAGCGGCTGCGAAGGGGACGGGACTGTCACACACCTCCTTGGAATGTGCCTATTCAGAAGAAGTCGGGAGAGGAATGCAGTGGTGTTTGTCGAGGTTCGTCCCGAGCTGCGGCGTGATGCGGGATGCTGTGCTGCTCTACGACCTGTTCCCCGGAACGCACACTGAGACGAACATCAACTGTGCCTGGAGGATCATCAAATTGGCGAGAGATACCTGTCTGAAACTTGTTGGTCTTTCTGCTGAAGGAGTTGACCCCGACTGACTGTTGCCGATTGGCACATTCCAAGGTCCAGGACTACTTGTTGAGAGACGCACTGAAGCTTGGGGAAGCTGCTGCCAAGGTGCGGTGGGGAAAGACCACCGTGTAAGTTCTGCCTGCCTCAGAAGAACAAGGGACCCACTCAGTAATTGGGCCCCACTGACGCCTCAGCTAAACACCAGGATGGTTAACACACAGACATATATATACGAATGATTAAGCCCGATCTCTGTACGTTAAGAAATACAATGTATAAATTTGAATGGGATCACCAATTGTATAGAGATCAAAATATTTTTGAATAAAGTCTAGTTTTGGAATTAAAAAAATGTCACTCACTGTACTCTTCCTCACTTCTGTAGTCCCATGCCCTGGAAATAATTGGCAAACAAGCCTCATACTTGGTGACACAAGCATATTAGGTTACTGTGATGAGTGAACAAGGATGCGGAAAATAATGTTGAATACCAAAGTCGTGGAGTGAAGGAGGACTTGACTCAATATTACAGGGCACTGGCAACAGGCAGATACACTGACAGACACGCACACACATATGCATCGCACATACACACACACACACAGACACAGGTGCACACACTCTCTCTCACACACACACACACTCACTCTCTCTCCCACGCAAATAGATACGTGCACGCACACACAATCCCTCTCTCTCTCACACACACACAAACACAAACACTCACTCACACGGGCACACACATACACACTCGGTCACACAGTTACACAGGGACACGGAATGGCAAAATAATGTTGGCAAAATAATATTAAAGCTCCACTAAACAATTCCTTGGTGTTAGATGAACACAGGATATTCACCCACCTGGATCAGGCTCAAGTCTGAGAGGCTCCTGTCTCACACTCCAGATTGGAATCAGATGCTGTGTTTGGGAGCAGGATATGGCACATGGGAATAGAGCGATTGTCCATGGGGATGTTCAGAACCAGCAATCTAACAGAATCAGAACAGAACAGAGAGAATCAAACAAACACCTTGGTGTTGAATTTGTGCAAGATGGGGAGAATAGAGAGTCAGTTTAAATTGGTACCTCTTGTCAGACTATATCTGCCTCTTTAAATTTTTGATTTGGATATCATTGAGGGAGCTTCACTCTGTATCTAACCCTGTGGTGTCCCTTCCTGGGGGTGGTTGATGGGGATACAGGAAAGGAAACTTTATTGTGCATCTCACCCCATTCTGTCCATTTCCTGAGAGTGTTTGATGTAGATAGTGTAGCAGGATCTTTATTTTGTAGCATTGGAACAGGAGTAGACCATTCGGCCCCTCAATACTTTCCCATCATTCAATCGGATGATGGCCGATCTGTGGCCTAACCCCATATTCCTTCCTTTGGCCCATTCCCTCAATACCTTCACTGAACAAATATTTATCCATTGCAGATGATCCAGCATCCACTGCTGTTTGTGGAAGAGAGTTCCAAACCTTTCATATCCTTTGTGTAACCAAGCGCTTCCTAACATCTCTCCTGAATGCTCTGTGCCCGAAATCTCGACTTTGTTCCCTCTTGTTCTCAAATCTGCAACCAGTAAGAATCATTTATCTTGATCCAGCCTCTCTCACCCTGTTTATATCTTGAAGGCTTTGATCAGATCACCCCTTTACCTTCTCCATTCTAGAGGAAACAGGCCTCCTTTGTATAATCTCTCCCCAGAATGTAACCTCTGAAGTCTGGGATCATTTTTGTAAACCTCCTTTGTGCTCCTTCTTTGTATTCCACACGCTTGATTGCACTGACAGAGATTTTCCCCTTAACTCAGTCTATCAACATCCCTTTGTAATTCCAAGGTACAGTCTGCACTGTCTCCAACGCTGCCTAACTTTATACCTAATCCCATACAGTTGCTATCCTGGGAGTGGATGTCAGGAATAGTATTGAGGAAGTTTTACTCTGCAGCCAGCCCCATGTTGTACCTGTTCTGGAAGTTTTGGATGGGAACAGTGTAGAGGGGTTTTTACTATGTACCTAACCCTGTGCTGTCCCTGTCTGAGAGTTCTGGATGGGGACAGTGTGGAGGGAGATTAACTCCACCTAATCCCATGCTGTCCATGTCCTGGGACTGATCGATTGGGACAGTCTCAAGGGACCTTTACTCTGTATGCAATCCCATTCTGCTAGACTCTGGGAGATTCAGATGGAGGAAGTGTGAAAGGACCCGTACTCTGTATCTAACCCAGTGATGGAGCTGCCCTGAGTTTATTTGATGGGGATAGAATGGGGAAGAGGATTACTCAATCAGTATCTAACCCTACACTGGGCTGGGAATTTGAGAAGTTACAGTATAGAGAGAGCTTTACTCTTAAACTAAGCCATTCTCTAACTGCTCTGGTGTTTTAGATGGGATTGGTTTAGATATGGGGAGTCTGATGAATTGGCAGTCGAAATGAAACAATGTGAGATGTGAAGTGATGCTTGCTGGAGGTAGGATAAATTACGCTGTCAAATGTTTAATTGGAAGCAGGAACACAGAAAGCTGCTGGATAATTTTTACACATTTCCAAGTTTCAGTTCGGGGTGATACACTGCCCCTGGGGGCAATCTCTCTAAAGTTGTTTCCTGTCCCACATTATTACATCCTAAAAAATATGAATTCTCTTTGTAGATGTAGGAATTGGAGAGAGTTCTTCGAAGGTGATTAAAATGCAGATTCCAGAAGCTGTTTGCAGTAAATGCCTGAGCCAATGTTACATTTCAGCAATGTTTGCCTCACTTTGCAAACTTCCGAAATGTTCCAACGTACAAAAACTGAAACAGCTATCTGTTATTCTATATACAAACCACTTTAAAATCCTTGATTAGATTCCAGTCTGTAACTCACTCGCGGTCTCTGTTATTCTACATATCAAACCCACCTCAAACGCCTCGATAGGATTCCAGTCTGTAACTCAGTCGCATACATCTGTGGCTGTTTATGTTCACCACCTGAAACCCATTGATTAGATTCCAGACTGTACTTCACTCCCGGGTATCAATTATTCGGACATAATCCACATCAAACCCCTCAATTAGATCTCAGTTTGTAACTCACACTTGTTTTTTTTTAATAAATTAACCCCGATCAATCGATTAGATTCTAATCTGTTGCCAACTCACTTATATCTGTTACTCCATATATAAACCACATCGAAAGCTTGCGTAGATTTCACTCTGTAACTCACGCCTCAGTATCTGTTAATCCATGTATGCACCACACCGAACCCCTTGATTAGATTTAGGTCTGTAAATCACTCCTGGGTATCTGTTTTTCCATACACAAACCACCCCAAACACTCAATTAGAAACCAGTCTGCAACTTCTTCCTGGGAATCTGTTATTCTATATATAACCTACCTCAAACCCTTCAATAGGTTCCATTTTGAAACTTATACTTGGATTTTATTTTAATGTAAATAACGCCTTGATACACCAATTAGATTCCAATCTGCAACTCACTCATATATACCTTTTATTCCATATATAACCCAGCACAACATCCTTGATCAAATTCTAGTCTGGAACTCTCTCCTGGGTATCTATTAATCCACATTGAAACAAACACAACCTCCTCGATCAGATTCTAGTCTGTAACTCACTCTTGAGTATTTGCTATTCCAGAAATATAAACCAACTCAATCTCCTCGATCAGATTCAAATCTGTAACTCATTTCAGGTATCTGTTCTTCAATGTATAACCCACCTGAGACATTTCAATTAGATTCCAGTTTGTAACTCGTTCCCAGGTATCTGTGATTCTGTACTTATACCATCTCCAGTCCCTCGGTTAGTTTCCAGTTTGCGAGACATACTTCGGTATTTTACTTTTATATAAATAAACCCCCGATTCATCAATTAGATTCCAATCTGTAACTCATTCATGTATATTTGTTATTCCATATATAAACTAACCCGAACTTAAAATTAGATTCCAGCCTATAGCACACTCCTGGGTATCTATTATTCCATATATATAAACCACCCCGAATCCCTCAAGTAGATTCTAGTCTGTAACCCACTCCTGAGTATCTGTCATTCTCCAGGTAAACCATCCCAAATCCTCTCAATTAAATTCCAGTCTGTTACTTGCTCTTGGGTCTGTGCTATTCCACATATTTAAAGCACCCGAACTGCTCAATTAGATTCCAATTTGTAATTCATTCCCATATCTCTGTGACTCTGTACATGAACCACCCCATACTCCTGGATTAGATTCCAGTCTGCAATTCACTCTAGGGTATCTGTTACTCTATCTAGAAATCTCTGGATGAGATTTGAATCTGTAACTCACTTCCATGCATCCATCACTCAAAAGATTCCAATCACTAACTTACTCCCATGTTTCTGTGTCTCTGCCCATCAACCACCATGAACGCCTCGATTATATTCCAGTCTGTAACTCACTTCCGGGAATCTGTACTTCTCAATATAAACCACCCTGAACATACTGATTATATTCCAGTGTGTAACTCACTCCCGGGAATCTGTTCTTCTCAATATTAACAACCCTGAACATATTGATTATATTCCAGTGTGTAACTCACTCTCGGGAATCTGTTCTTCCCAATATACACCACCCTGAACATGTTGATTATGTTCCAGTCTGTAACTCATTCCTGGGTATCTGTCATTCGATATAAGAACACTACTAACTACACCAATTAGATTTCAGGCTTGGACAATGTTTTACCCATTAACTTACCATCTCTACACTTAAATGTCCTTCTGTCAAACCCTCTCCTTTAGTCAGTGTGTATTTGTCTGTCCGTTTCACTCAACTCTCCTGGAATATCAGTAAATTGGCATATTCATCTGTCAGCCATTTTGAATTGGTTCATGGTGTGGGTGGAGGGGATCAATTATCAGGGACATAGGTACGAAGTGCGAGGGGGGACGTTTAAAAGAGATGTGCAAGGCAGGTTCTTTACACAAAGGGTGGTGTGTGCCTGGACCGCGCTGCCAGAGGAGGTGGTGGAAGCAGACGCAATAGCAGCATTCAGGAAGCACCTGGATGAATACATGAACAGAAAGCGAATCGAGGGATTTGGATGCTCTAAGTGAAGGCAGCTTTAGTATGGAAGGGCAAGCTGTGGCAGTGCATACTTGGAGGGCTAAAGGGCCTGTTCCTGTGCTGTATTGTTCTTTGTTCTTATGTTCAAAGTTATTTGAAAGTGGAGTTGCAGGTAGATTGGACAGTGAAGAAGGTCTTTGGTATACATTGCCTTTATTGGTAAGTGCATTGAGTTTAGGATTTCGGGGGTCATACTGCGGCTGTACAGGACATTGATTAGGCCACGTGTGGAATACTACATGTGATTTTGATCTCTCTGCTACAGGAAGGATGTTGTGAAACGAGAAAAGGTTCAGAAAAGATTTACAAGGATGTTGCCAGGGTTGGACCTTTTCAGCTACAGGGAGAGGCTAATCAGGCTGGGGCTGTTTTCCCTGGAGCATCGGAGGCTGAGGGGTGACCTTATGGTTTACAATATCATGAGAGGCATGTCGGGTAAATAGTCAAGGTCTTTTTCCCGGGTTGGGGGAGTCCAGAACTAGACAATATAGGCTGAGATTGAGAGGGGAAAGATATAAAGCGACTCAAGGGGCAACTTATTCATGCAAGGGTGGTGTATGTATGGAATGAGCTGCCAGAAGAAGTGGTGGAGACTGGTACAATTGCAACATTTCAAAGGCATTTGGATGGTTAAATGAATTTGGAAGCTTTCGAGGTATCTGGACCAAGGCAAAAGTGAGGACTGCAAATGCTGGAAATCAGAGTCGAGATTAAAGTGTTGCTGGAGATGCACAGCAGGCCACGCAGCATTTGAGGAGTAGGAAAATCGACGTTTCAGGCAAAAGCCCTTCATCAGGATATGAGCCAAGTGCTGGCAAATGGTTAGGTTTGGATATCTGGCTGTTCAGTGGGACCGAAGGGTCTTCTTCCATGCTGTCCAATTCTGTCTCTGTGACTCTGTGACATGACGTGTCAGTTGAACAGGAGACTGACTCTTGTTTGACTTCTACCCAGAATATTTACCCCTGTAACTGGGCTTATGCTTAGAACAAATCAATCACTGTAGTTTCTTGTGAACTGAGGGGTGTCTTTACAAGTGGGATGGCTAAGCAAATCCTTTTCCCATCATCCCGACTGGAGAACAGTATCTCCCCATGTGAACTCACTGGTGTACACTGAGGTTGGAAGAACACTTGAACCCAGCCACCCTGTGAGAGCACCTGAATGGTATCTCATGTACGTTCACATGGATGAGAAATCAGATCCCCGCTACTTATAAAGCATTTCAGTGTGTGGATAGATAAAAGATCAGTGGGAACTCACTGATGTGCCAGACAATTGAATAAATGAGTGAATCATTTTCCCTATTCTGAGCAGGTGAATACTCCCCGCCTCTGCCTCTGCTTAAGGACCCACCACCTTCCCACCACATCCCTGCCCCCGCCACTGTCTCCGCCTACTGCCCTGCCCCGGTGCCTGCCCCAGTCACACCCCACCCCGCCTCCATCCATGGCACTGCCCCCGCACGCACCTCTGCTACGCCCCGGTGTGAACACAGTGGGTTGAGCTCGTTACCTGAACCCAGGTCTGCAGTGAGAACATCTGAGTGGCCTCTCCTCAGTGTGTACACATTGATGGTGTGTCAGTTCCCAAGCATTTTTACTGCATATCCCACAATTTGGATATTTAATAGCCAACTCCCCAGTGTGAACGTGGTCATGTATTAACAGTTGGGATGATTGAGTGAATCCCTTCCCACAGTTAGAGACAGCACTATGGTACACTGCTTAACAATACTGACTCACAGCTCGAAGGACCTCGGTCTAATTCCAGACTTGGATGAAAATATAGAATGTGGCGAAGTGGATGGTGACATCTTGAAAAATGTCCACATTACAGAGGAGGAGGTGCTGGATGTCCTGAAATGCATACAAGTGGATGCCCAGGACCTGGTCAGGTGTACCCTAAAACTCTGTGGGAAGCTAGGGAAGTGATTGCTGGGCCCCTTACTGAGATACTTGTATCATCAATAGTCAGAGGTGAGGTGCCAGAAAACTGGGGGTTGGCTAACGTGTTGTGACTGTTTATGAAAAATGGTAAGGACAAGCCAGGGAACTATAGATAGTTGAGCCTGAAATCAGTGGTGGGTTCGTTGTTGAAGGGAATCCTGATGGAGAGGATGTACATGTATTTGGAAAGTCAAGGACTGATTATGGATAGTCAACAGGGCTTTGTGTGTGGGAAATCATGTCTCATGAACTTGATTGAGCTTTTTGAAGAAGTAACAAAGAAGATTGATGAGAGCAGAGTGGTGGATGTGATCTATATGGACTTCAGTAAAGCGTTCAACAAGGTACCTCATGGGAATACAGGAAGAACTAGCCATTTGGATATAGAACTAGCTCAAACGTAGAAGACGGAGGGTGGTGGTGGAGGATAGTTTTCCACACTGGAGGCCTGTGACCAGTGGAGTGCCAAGGATCGCTGCTAGGTCCACTACTTTTCATCATTTATAAAGATGATTTGGATGTGAACATAAGAGGTACAGTTAGTAAGTTTGCAGATGACACCAAAATTGGAGGTGTAATGGACAGCAAAGAAGGTTACCTCAGATTACAACAGGATCTTGATCAGATGGGCCAATGGGCTGAGGAGTGGCCAATGGAGTTTAATTTAGAGAAATGCGAGGTGCTGCATTTTAGGAAAGCAAATCTTGGCAGGACTTATACACTTAATGGTAAGGTCCAATGGAGTGTTAGGGCCCTCGGAAGAGAATTCTTTGAAAAGGTGACGAAGGAGGTTGATGAGGGGAAAGCAGTCGATGTGGTATATATGGATTTTAGTAAGGCGTTTGATAAGGTTCCCCATGGTAGGCTACTGCAGAAAATACGGAGATATGGCATTGAGGGTGAGTTGGAGGTTTGGATTAGAAATTGGCTGGATGGAAGAAGACAGAGGGTAGTAGTTGATGGCAAAGTTTCTTCATGGAGTGCCGTCACTAGCGGTGTTCCGCAAGGATCTGTTTTGGGACCATTGCTGTTTGTCATATTTATAAATGACCTGGAAGAGGGGTTAGAAGGTTGGGTGAGCAAGTTTGCGGATGATACGAAAGTCGGAGGAGTTGTTGACAGTGAGGAAGCATGTGGCAGGTTACAGCAGGATATAGAGAAGCTGCAGAGCTGGGCAGAAAGGTGGCAGATGGAATTCAATGTAGCTAAGTGCGAGGTGATTCACTTTGGGAAGAATAACAAAAAGATGGGGTACTGGGCTAATGGTCGGATACTTGGTAGTGTGGATGAGCAGAGGGATCTTGGTGTCCATGTACACAGATCTCTGAAAGTTGCCACCCAGGTAAATAGTGCGGTGAGGAAGGCATATGGCGTACTGGCTTTTATTGGTAGAGGAATTGAGTTCCGGAGTCCTGAGGTCATGATGCAGTTGTATAAGACTCTGGTACGGCCGCATCTGGAATATTGTGTGCAGTTTTGGTCGCCATACTATAGGAAGGATGTGGAGGCATTGGAACGGGTGCAGAGGAGGTTTACCAGGATGTTGCCTGGTATGGAAGGAAAATCGTATGAGGAAAGACTGAGGCACTTGGGGCTGTTTTCACTAGAGAAAAGAAGGTTTAGGGGTGACTTGATTGAGGTGTACAAGATGATTAGGGGGTTAGATAGGGTCGACAGTATGAACCTTTTCCCGCGTATTGAGTCGGGTATTACAAGGGGGCATAGCTTTAAATTAAGGGGGGGTAGATATAGGACTGATGTTAGGGGTAGGTTCTTCACTCAGCGAGTCGTTAGTTCATGGAATGCCCTGCCAGTAACAGTGGTGGACTCTCCCTCTTTATGGGCATTTAAGAGGGCATTGGATAGGTATATGGAGGATAGTGGGTTAGTGTAGTTTAGGTGGGCTTGGATCGGCGCAACATCGAGGGCCCAAGGGCCTGTACTGCGCTGTATTCTTCTATGTTCTATGTTCTATGTTCTAGTATTGGAGTTGGGAGATCATGTTGTGGCTGTACAGGACATTGGATAGGCCACTGTTGGAATATTGCATGCAATTCTGGTTTCCTTCCTATCAGAAGGATGTTGTGAAACTTGAGACGATTTAGAAAATATTTACAGGGATATTGCCAGGATTAGAGGATTTGAGCTATATGGAGATGCTGAACAGGCTGAGGCTGTTTTCCCTGGATGCTGCCTGACCTGCTGCGCTTTTCCAGCAACACATTTTCAGCTCTGATCTCCAGCATCTGCAGACCTCACTTTCTCCTCAGAGGGATATGAGCCAAGCGTTGTCAAATGGGACTAAATTTGTTTTGGATATCTGGTTGGCATGAACAGGTTGGACCGATGGGCCTGTTTCCATGCTGTATCTCCTTATGAATCTCTGAATGTGTGGAGTATATATGTTCTCACCATGTCTGCATGGGTTTCTCCAGGTGCTCCGGTCTCCCCCACCCACACCAACAGTTGAAAGATGTGCAGGTTCGGTTGATTGGCCATGGTAAAGTGCAGGGTTAAGCGGATGTGGTAGGGTGCTGCATCTGGGTGTGATGATCATTGGAAGGTTAGTGCAGTCTTGATGGGCTGAGTGGCCTCTTTCTGACCGTAGGGACGCTGATTCGAGTTGGAGCAGGTGAATGGTATCTATCTGGTGTGACTGCATTGATGAGTTTCCAGTTCAGATGGTGATCTGCATCCCATCACATTATTCACACATTCCCCATAGTTGGTCCCCAGTGTGAATCCACTTGTTAGACAAGCTTTTAGCTGATCATGTCACCTGTCCACGTCGAGAATATGTGCCTGGTTTCGCAACACTGACCATGCTCTTCCCTTCCATGTTCAAAACCTGATGGTATTCAGGTTATAATAATAAACTGGGTGACTCTCTCAAATCCTGATGCGAACTTTGGTTTCAAATTCCTGATGACAAATCCTCCCCTCTGATCGACTGCAAATTATTTGAGATGAAAAATGTGTTGCTGGAAAAGCGCAGCAGGTCAGGCAGCATCCAAGAGGCAGGAGAATCGATGTTTCGGACATAAGTCCTTGTTCAGGAATGAGGAAAGTGTGTCAAGCAGACTAAGATAAAAGGTAGGGAGGAGGGACTTGGGGAGGGACGTTGGGAATGCGATATGTGGAAGGAGGTTAAGGTGAGGGTGATAGACCAGAGAGGTGGTGGGGGCAGAGAGGTCGGGAAGAAGATTGCAGGTCAAGAAGGCGGTGCTGAGTCCGTGGGTTGGGGCTGAGATAAGGTGGGGTGAGAGGAAATGAGGAAGCTGGAGAAATCTGCATTCATCCCTTGTGGTTGGAGGGATCCGAGGGATAAGATGAGGCGCTCTTCCTCCAGGCGTCATGTTGCCATGGTCTGGCTATGAAGGAGGCCAAGGACCTGCTTGTCCTTGGCGGAGTAGGAGGGGGAGTGGAACGTTTCAGAGAACATCTCTGGGATAACCGCACCAACCAACCCAACCGCCCAATGGCCGAACACTTTAACTCCCCATCCCATGGTACACCCAGCACAAGGGAGAGTGGGAACGGTGAGGAGGGGTGTATACCCAGCAAAAGGGAGAGTGGGACCGTGAGGAGGAGTGTGCACCCAGCAAAAGGGAGAATTGGACCGGTAAGGGGGATGTGCACCCAGCACATGGGTAAATGGGCCCAGTGAGGAGGAGCGTACACCCACCACAGGGGTGAGTGGGTGTGGTGAGGAGGATGCTGCACACAGCACTGGGGTGGGTGGGCCCGGTGAGGAGGAGTGTACACCCAGCACATGGGAGAGTGGGCACGGTTAGGAGTGTACGCTCAGCACAGCAGAGAGTGGGCCTGGTTCGGAGGAATCTACACCCAGCACAGGGGAGATTGGGCTCGGTGAGGAGGAGTGTGCGCCCAGCACAGGGGACAGAGGGCCTGGTGAGATGGAGTGTACACCCATCACAGGGAAGAGTGGGCCCGGTGACGAGTGGTGTACACATAGCACAGCAGAGAGTGGGCCCGGTGAGGAGGGGTGTACACCCAGCACAGGGGAAAGTGGGAACGGTGAGGGAGAGTGTACACCCAGAGCAGGGGAGAGTGGGCCCGGTGAGAGTGAGTGTACACCCAGCATAGGGGAGGGTGAGCCATGTGAGGGGAAGTGTACGCCCAGCACAGGGGAGAGTAGGCCCGGTGAGGAGGAGTGTACGCCCAGCAGAGGGGCTCAGAGGGCCCGGTGAGGAGGAGTGTACACACTGCACAGGGGAGAGTGGTCCCTGTGAGGAGGAGTGTACGCCCAGCACAGGGGAGAGTGGGCCGGGTGAGGAGGAGTGTACGCACAGCACAGGGGAGAGTGGGCCCTTTGAGGAGGAGAGTACACCCAGAACAGGGGAGAGTGGGACGGGTGAGGGGAAGTGTACGCCCAGCACAGTGGACAGTAGGCCCGGTGAGGAGGAGTGTACGCCTAGCACAGGGAAAGTGGGCCCGTTCAGGAGGAGGGTACACCCAGCACAGCGGAGAGTGAGCACGGTGAGGATGAGTGCACACATAGCACTGGGGAGACGGGGCAATGTGAGGGGGAGCGTTCGTCCAGCACAGGAGAGAGTGGGCCAGGTGAGGAGGAATGTATACCCAGCACAAGGGAGAGTCTCCAGGTGAGGGGGAGGGTCTACCCAGTACAGGGGAGAGTGGGCCGTTGAAGGGGACGGTACACCCAGCACAAGGGAGAGTGGGCACGGTGAGGAGAGGTGTGCACCCAGCACAAGGGAGAGTGGGACCGTGAGGAGGAGTGTACACCCAGCACAGGGGAGAGTTGGACGGTGAGGGGGAGTGTACACCCAGCACAGGGGAGAGTGGGACCAGTGATGGGGAGTGTACACACCGCATAGGGGAAAATGGGCCCGGTGAGTTGGAGTGTACACCCAGCACAGGAAAGAGTGGGTGCGGTGAGGAGGATGGTGCACACAGCACAGGGGTGAGTGGGCCCGATGATGGGGATTGTAAACACAGCACAAGGGAGAGTGGGCCCGGTGAGGAGGAGTGTACACCCAGCATAGGGGAAAATGGGCCCGGTGAGGGGGAATGTACACCCAGCATAGCTGAAAATGGGCCCGGTGAGGGGGAGACTACACCCAGCACAGGGTAGAGTGGGTGCAGTGAGGGGGATGGTGCACACAGCAAAGGGGTGAGTGGGCCCGATGATGGGGACTGTAAACCCAGCACAAGGGAGAGTGGGCTCAGTGAGGAGGAGTGTACACCCAGCACAAGGGAGAGTGGCCCCGGTAAGGGGAAGTGTACGCTTGGCAGAGGGGAGAGTGGGCCCGGTGAGGAGGGGTGTACAACCAGCACAGGGTAGTGTGGGTCCAGTGAGGGAGAGTGTACATACAGCACAGGGGAGAGAGGACCCGGTGAGGAGGACTGTACACCCAGCATAGGGAAAAATCGGCCCGGTGAGGGAAAGTGTACACCCAGCACAGGGGAGGGTGGGACCGGTGATGGGGAGTGTACACAGCGTATAGGGGAAAATGGGTTCGGTGAGGTGGAGTCTACACACAGCACAGGGGAGATTGTGCCAGTGAGGAGGAGAGTTCACCCAACACAGGGGAGAGAGGGACGGGTAGGAGGGGTCTACACCCAGTACAGGGGAGAGTGGACCCAATGTGGAGGGGTGTACGCCCAGAACAGGGGAGAGTGGGCCTCGTGAGGGGGAGAGTACACCGAAGACATTGGAGAGTATGGCCGGTGAGGGGGATTGTATACCCAACACAGGGGAGATTGGGCCCGGTTAGGAGGAGTGTACATCCAGCACAGGGGAGAGTGGGCCGGGGGAGGGGGAGTGTACGCACAGCACAGGGGAGAGTGGGCCCGGTGAGGGGTATTGTACACACAGCACAGGGGAGAGTGAGGCCAGTGAGGAGGAGTGTAAACGCAGCACAGGGGAGACTGAGCCCAGTGAGGAGGGGTGTACACCCAGCACAGGGGAGTGTGGGCCCGATGAGGAGAGGTGTACACCCAGCACAGGGGAGTATAGGCGCGGAGAGGAAGAGTACACTCAGCACAGTGGAGTGTGGGCCCGGAGAGGAGGAGTGTAGACCCAGCACAGTGGAGAGTCGGCCCGGAGAGTGGGAGTGTACACCCAGCACAGGGGAGTGTGGGCTCGGAGAGGTGGAATGTACAACCAGCACAGGGGAGAGTGGGCCTGGTGAGGAGGTGTGTACACCCAGCACAGGGGAGAGTGGACCCGGTGAGGGGAAGTGTACACCCAGCACAGGGGAGGGTGTGCCTGGTGCGGGGGAGAATACGACCACCACAGGTGTGAGTTGGCCCGGTGACGGGGAGTGTACACCCAGCACAGGGGAGAGTGGGCCCGGTGAAGAGGAGAGTACACGCAGCACAAGGGAGAGTGGACTTGGTGAGTGGGAGTGTACACGCAGCACCGGAAGAGTTGGCCTAGTGAGAATGAGTGGACACCCAACACTGGGAAAATTGGCCCGGTGAGGAGGATTGTACACCCAGCACAGGGGAGAGTGGGCCCGGTGAGGAGATGTGTTCAACCAGCACAGGGGAGAGTGGGCCCGGTGAGGAGGGGTGTGCACCCAGCACAGGGTAGAGTTGGACCAGGGAGGGGGAGTGTACACCCAGCAAAGGCGAGATTGGGACAGGTGATGGGGAGTGTATTCACAGCAGAGGGGAAAATAGGCCCGGTGAGGAGGAGTGTATACCCAGCACAGGGGAGAATGGGCGCCGTGAGGAGGATGGTGCACACAGCACAGGGGTGAGTGGGCCCGGTGAGGGGGATTGTAAACCCAGCACAGGGGAGAGTGTGCCCGGTGAGGGGGAGTGTACACCCAGCACAAGGGAGAGTGGGCGCAGTGAAGAGGAGTGTACACCCAGCACAGGGGAAAGTGGGACCGGTGAGGGTGAGTGCACACCCAGCACAGGGGAGAGTGGGCCCAGTGAGGAGGGGTTTGCGCCCACTACAACAAAGAGTGGGACCGGTGAGAAGGAGTGTACACCCAGCACAAGGCAGAGTGGTCTTGGTGAGGGGGAGTGTACACCCAGCACCGGGAGAGTGGGCCTAGTGAGGATGAGTGTACACCCAGCACAGGGGAGAGTGGGACCGGTGAGGGTGAGTGTACAACCAGCACAGTGGAGAGTCGGCCTGGTGAGGAGGGCCGTATACCCAGCAGAGGGGAGAGTGGGCCTCGTGAGGAGGTGTGAACACCCAGCACAGGGAAGAATGAGTCCCGTGAGGAGGGGTGTACACACAGCACAGGGGAGAGTGAAACCGGTGAGGTGGGCGGTACACCCAGCACAGGGGAGAGTGGGCTCAGTGAGGAGGAGTGTATACCCAATACATGGGAGAGTGGGCCTGGTGAGAGCGATTGCACATTCAGTACGGGGGAGAGTGGGCCCGGTGAGAAGGAGTTTACACCCAGCACAGGGGGGAATGGACCGGGTGAGGGTGAGAGTACGCCCAGCACAGGGGAGAGTGGGCATGGTGAGGGGGAGTGCACACACAGTACAGGGGAGAGTGGGCCCAGTGAGGAGGGATGTACACCCAGCATAGGGGAGAGTTGGCCCGGTGAGGAGGAGTGTAAACACAGCACAGGGGAGAGTGTGCCCAGTGAGGAGGAGTGTACACCCAGCACAGGGGAGAGGTGGCCTGGTGAGGAGGAGTGTACACCCAGCACAGGGGAGTGTGGTCCCGGTGAGGAGGAGTGTACACACAGCACAGGGGAGAGTGTGCCCAGTGAGGAGGAGTGTACACCCAGCACAGGGGAGAGTGGGCGCACTGAGGAGGAGGGGTGTACTCCCAGTACATGGGAGTGTTGGCCCGATGAGGAGGAGTGTACACACAGCACAGATGAGTGTGGGCCCGTTGAGGGGGAGTGTACACCCAACACAGGGGAGTGTGAGCCCGGTGAGGGAAAGTGCACACACAGCACAGGGGAGAGTGGGCTCAGTGTGTGACGGCATGTTCTCCAAATGAAGAACTTGCGTGCGACCTGTCTTACTTTTCCTGGTAAGCACAGGAAGTGACATCAGATTTGGCGGCTGCTACATCGGCAGAGGTGACTGTGCTGAGGTGGGCCCAGCGGTGAAAATGTCGCCTGAGGATGGGTGAGTTTGTTGGTGGATGGCCCTGTGTGGATGGAGGTGAAGTGAGATGGGGGAATGGTAACTCAGGCATCATGGATGATGTGCTGGCTCACTGCTGATGGACTCTCTTTAATCTGTAGCTATTTTCCATTGTCGTATTCTTCAATACTTCAGACTGGCACTGAAACGTGACAACACAAGCAAGCTTTTCTCTGTACTTTTCTGCAAACTCGCAACAAAAATAAACTTTATTGAAATCATTCATTCATTGTAGTAATCCCCCTAGATTCTGCCCTCATCAAACTCTCCCAAGACGGGGATACCATGAGTTTAGATCCACAGGAAATCTCCCAGGACAGGGACAGCGCAGGGTTAGATACGGAGCAAAGCTCACGCCAATATCTTCAATTATTTATTGTAATTTCCACCAAACCACCTTCTGGGAGAGACAGCATCTCCTTTAAAAGAGGAATCCTTTCCCTTTCGCAGCAGCTTGCCTTGTCCTGTTTCTTGCTGACAGTTTCAACACTGTCATTGGACACAAGTTCCCATCATTCCCTTCAGCTGCCTTGCTGTATTCACCTTGTCCAGCTGACCCAGATTCCGGATCCAGTCGCTCTGAGGAGCAAGTTCCTGTCAACAGGGATTCGACTTCCCAACTTTTTCAATAGTTTGGAAATATTTCTTACTTGTCCCAAAGCTGAAATGAAGTTTCTGCTCTGGACCTGCTAATCGAGCCGTTGTGTTATATCTTGCTGTGTTGCAGCTTTTCATGTTGCATCACTTGATTCCCGATCGCTGTTTTCCCAGGAACTGTCAGGATAGTGAAGCGATGGATTCCTCATACCAACTCCTCCGTCTTTCTCACAGTGAGCTGGGTCAGACCTGTTGCTGCATATCGGATCATATCGGGGGGCAGCCTTGTCATGTTCCAACCTGCTGCATGGGAAAATATCTCTGTGGAAAAATGTGCTGCCTGAGATTTAATAACAATCCTTCAGATGCATTCAAAACATCAGTTTCAGAACAGTTCAACATGAGATTAACATATCTTAAATGTACTCTCCCAGGCGGATGGAGAGATTCTGAGTTATACACCAGGGATTTCATCACAGGAAAAATCATTAATGAGTGCACCATTCCTTCAGAAATGAAAATACAAAATTCATTCAGAATTAATCCTCCGACAGTGCAGCATGCCCTCAGTACTAACCCTCTGACAGTGCCTTACTCCCTTGATACTGACCGTCTGACAGTGCGGCACTCCCTCAGTACTGACCCTTTAACAGTGCAGCACTCCCTCAGTCCTCACCCACTGACAGTGCAGCACTCCCTCCGTACTGACCCTCTGACAGTGCGGCCCTCCCTCAGTACTGACCCTCCGACAGTGCAGCACTCCCTCAGTACTCACCCTCTGACAGTGCAGCACTCCCTCAGTACTCACCCACAGACAGTGCAGCACTCCCTCAGTACTGAGCCTCTGACAGTGCGGCAATCCCTCAGTACTGACCCTCCGACAGTGCGGCTCGTCCTCAGTACTGACCCTCTGACAGTGTGGCACTCCCTCAGTACTGACCCTCTGACAATGCGGCACTCCTCAGTACTGACCCATTGACAGTGCAGCACTCCCTCAGTTCTGACCCTCTGAGAGTGCGGCACTCCCTCGGTACTAAACCTCTGATACTGCAGCATTCCCTCAGTACTAACCATCTGACAGTGCCTTACTTCCTTGATACTGACCGTCTGACAATGCGACAGTCCCTCAGTACTGACCCACTGACAGTCCCGAACTCCCACACTACTGACCTTCCGACAGTGCGGCACTCCCTCAGTACTGACCCTATGAAGTGCAGAAATCTCTCAGTACTGACCCACTGAGAGTGCAGCACTCCCTTAGTACTGACTGGCTGACAGTGCAGCATTCCCTCAGTACTGAGGTTCTGACAGTGCCGTATTCCCTCAATATTGACCATCTGACAATGCGGCACTCCCTCAGTACTAACCCTCTGACAGTGCGGCACCCCCTCAGTACTGACCCTGTGACAGTGCAGCATTCCCTCAGCACTGAACCTCCGACAGTGTGCGGCATTCGCTCAGTACTGACCCTCTGACAGTGTGGCACTCCCTCAGCACTGACGCTCCAACAGTTTGCAGCATTCCCTCAGGATTGACCCTCTGAGAGTGCTGCACACCCTCAGTATTGACCCTCTGACAGTGCAGCATTCCCTCAGCACTGACCGTCCAACAGTGCAGCATTCTCTCAGCACTGACCCGCTGTCACTGCGGCACTCTCTCAGTACTGACCCTCTGACAGTGCGTCACACCCGCAGTACTGACCCTCTGACAGTGCGGCATTCCCTCAGTACTTCCATGTGACAATGCGACTCTCCATCAGCACTGACCCGCTAACAGTGCGGCACTCCCTCATTACTGACCTACAGACAATACAGCACTCCCTGAGTACAGAACCTCTGACAGTGTGTCACTCCCTCAGTACTGACCTTCTGACAGTGCAGCACTCCCTCAGTACTGACCTTCTGACAGTACGGCACTCCATCAGTACTGACCTTCTGACAGTGCACACTCCCACAGTATTGACCCTCTGACAGTCCATGCTCCTTCAGTACTGACCCTCTGACTGCGCTGCACTCCCTCAGTACTGACCCTCTGACAGTGCGGCACTGCCTCAGTACTGACACTGTGACACTGCGGTAGATTAGATTAGATTAGATTACAGTGTGGAAACAGGCCCTTCGGCCCAACAAGTCCACACCGACCCGCCGAAGCGAAACCCACCCATACCCCTACATTTACCCATTACTTAACACTACGGGCAATTTAGTATGGCCAATTCACCTGACCCTGCACATCTTTGGACTGTGGGAGGAAACCGGAGCACCCGGAGGAAACCCACGCAGACACGGGGAGAACGTGCAAACTCCACACAGTCAGTCGCCTGAGTCGGGAATTGAACCCGGGTCTCTGGCGCTGCGAGGCAGCAGTGCTAACCACTGTGCCACCGTGCCGCCCACGGGAAGTAATGTGGTACTTCCACATTACTGATCCTCTGAGAGTGCGGAACTCCCTCAGTACTGACGCTCTGACAGTGCGGCACTCCCTCAGTAAGGACCCTGTGACAGTGCACCACTCCCTCAGTACTGACCCTCTGACAGTGCAGCACTCGCTCAGAACTGACCCTCTGGCAGTGCAGCACTCCCTCACTCCCTAACCTCTGACATTTCATTCCGGCTCCAACCCGCTGACCCGCGAATTCAAACTTTCAGACAATAGATGCGAACTCTAATAAACACAAACCCTCAAAATACCATGCCCTTCATTTTCAAACCAACCCTGGCTTATCCGTTATATAGATTTTAACAGAGGTGCAGGAACAGCCTTTGTGTCCACCCAGTGTGACCTTGTGTGACATTTAATTTCAAATTTGGCGAGTGTATGATAACCACACGCCCTTATTGTTGTGTAGAAGGTGGCAGTGCGCTGTCCTCTCCTGCTGCTGTCCTGGGGTGACCCACAGTGATGTTCGGGAGGGACCGCCTGGATTTTGACCTGCATCTTGCAGAGAGCTCTCTTCTTACCGGATTATCCCTTTAAAGTGGAAAATTACTGTCGACCGAAAGGACCCGAGCGCTCCTGTCTCATCAGAGAGAGGGAGAGAGAAAGAGAGAGATAAAGGAGAGAGAGAGAGAGATGACTGGTGAGTAACACACCTCAGCTGAGGTTGAATATTTGGGACCTTCATGGTAACTTCAGACATGATTGGAATTGACCCCTCAATGTTGACATCAAGAGCCAGCTAGCTGAGCTAACTGACCCCTTTCCTGGTGTAGGAATTCGATCCCTTTAATAGAGCAAACTTGGGAATTCAACACTAAAGTAAACCAAAGACCTGTTAGTGCTGGAGAGCTGAAACAAATAAATACACAAATTGCTGGAGAAACTGAGCATGTCCGGCAGCATCTGTGTGAAGGGAGAGAGAGAGAAAGAGACAGAGTGAGAGAGGGAAAAGGAGACAGGGAGAGAGAGAGAGAGACAGAGAGAGAGAGAGAAAGGGACAGAGAGAGAGTTCATGCCTCAAGTCCGGTGACCTTCTTCAGGAACGTTCTTTCAGAACAGACCGGTTTGAGGAAGGGTCACTTGAAATGCGAATTGTTTCTCTCTCTTCACCGAAGCTGCCAAATCTGCTGAGTTTCTCCAGCAAGCTGTGTGCTTGTTTGCTTGAGCATTTGATCGGACCCAATTGTTCAAGTGTAACTGAGCAATGCAGCAGGTTTTCAATGGCCCTGAGGCTGTTTTAGTTGGAAGTTGAAAAACAGGTTTGTGGCTTTGAAAGATACTGTATTCGGAGAGAGGAGTGCAGGGCAGAACAGACACAGATTATAGGCACTCGGCTATTCACAAAGCTCCATATCTTTTAAATTGATGAAAATAATTAAGAAGGAACAGCTCAGATTTAATGCTTCAGGTAATCAGCCAAGAAAATCTTACAGTGTAGAAACAGGCTCTTTGGCCTGACAAGTCCATACCAACCCGATGAAGGGGAACCCACACCCTTACTACTCTACATCTACTCCCGTTTAACACACATAACCTACACACACTGGACAATTTAGCACAGACTGGGATTGGGAGGAAACCAGAGCACTCAGAGGAAACCCATGTAGACATGGGGAGAATGTACAAACTCTACACAGAGAGTCGCCTGATGCTGGAATCGAACCCAAGTCCCTGGGGCTTTAAGGCAGCAGTACTAACCAATGAGCCACCGTGCTGTTGTAAGGGATACCAGTATCACGTATTGCTCCTTCCCAATCCCGCTGAGCTGTGCCGCACACTCAGGGGTCTATGGGCTTGCACACCAAGGTCGCTTTGACCCTCAGTACTCCCGAGGGACTGACCAATCATTGTGTCTATTCTTGCCTTATTTGACCTCCCAAAATGACCAACTTGTACGAAAGGCCATGACAGTCCATGATGTTGTGTTTGTGTTTTGTTCCAAAGACTGTACACAACCAAAGTACTTTCGTGACGATGTTTGCATATAAAGATATTTTATGAATCAACTATCTTTGGAAATGGATATAAATTGTTTTTTGGAGGGGGATGGAGCATCTTGAACTCGTGAGGGCATTGGTCTTGACCCAACTCTTTCTTAACTAAACACTAGATAAGTTAGATACCCCCTGGTAATAAAACTCAAAGAGTTATCAATCGGCAGGAGATGATGGGGTTTTCACGGTGGGTCAATGGGTCGCACCGCTGCCTCACACCACCCAGGCGACCGTCTGTGTGGACGTTTGGTTCGGAATATGTGTAGTTCCTGAGGACCAGAGGAAGAGATTCTGCTCCAGTGCTGCAGGTTCGACGCAGCAGACGTGTGCTGGCGGGGGAGAAACCACGGGGATCGTGTTGCGAGTCGTCTGAGCTGCTGGAGACCATCGCTGGATCGTGATTGGACATTGGAGGATCGTTTGGTTGTGCTGACCTGCTCTTGGTGGATCTTTATGCTGGCTTCGGCCTAACGCCAATTCAGGCACCAGCCAACCTCAGAGCTATGGCCTCAGCAGCCGATCGCAGCCCTGGCCAGGGCATTCGCAACACAGTCAGGGTGACTGTGAAGTAGGTGGAGGAGCACACACCAGTCGATCGGACGGTGTTTGTGAAGAAGATTTTGCTGGAATGCTGCGGCTTTGAAGCAGCAGACGTGTACTGCCTGCAGGATCTCCCTGCGTCAGGCTTTTTGGATGTGACCTTCAGGAGCGTGAAGAATTGCGAGCAGCTCCTGAAGGTCTTCAAGGAGAAGGAAGGTGAATCTGTGTTCTCCATTTTGTTGGCAGTCCCATTGTGTGTGCTTCTGGCGCAAAGGAGTCGGGTTGTAACAATCCAGATGTACAACCCTCACGTCCCAGCAGCAGATGTCCTGACCTTCTTGAGAAGATAAGTCCAGGTCGAGGGAGAGAGTGCCGAAGTGGTCGATCCTTTCGGGATCTGGACCAGCAAACGACAGGTCAGGGTAAGCCTGAGGGTCGATGCCAGGGGGAACATCCTCCACCCACCCTTCAGCTTTGCCATCGAAGGAAGCAGAGGTTACCTGACATATGCAGGGCAGCTGAAAGTGTGCCGAACCTGCGGGAGGTCAGGCCACATGGCGGGGGATTGTAAGGTGACCGTCTGCCGAAACTGCAAGCAGGAAGGCCACCCGACCAAGGAATGTAAGGAGGCCAAGAACTGTAATCTGTGCGGAGAGGCGGGCCACATGTACAAGGCCTGCCCAAGACGAGGGGCCGCCACCAACGCACAGATGGCCGGAGGTGGCAACACGAGCCGTGGACCGCCTAGGACCAGCAAGGTACCACAAAACAGCACGGGAACGGTGTCTGGAGGCACCCAGAAGGAAGGGCAGGCTGTAGCGGAGCAGACGGCAGACAGCAGGGAGGTGCAGCAGCCGATCCAAGCTCCTTCAGGACAGACGGAGGAAATGGAAGAGAAGGGATCAAAGGAGGCAGAGGATTGGATTGCCTTGAAAAGCAGGAAGAGGAAACCTCCCAAAGCCACCCAGCGAGGGGGGAAGCGACACCTACACGGCGAGGATACAGGCAGCTCTTCCGACGGTGAGGACGGGCGCAAGGAGGGTCGTCACCCGAGGAAGAGACAGAGCGCCGCGGGGAAAAAGGAGGGCAGCACCGCCCAAGCAGGAAAAGAAAATCCCTCTGAGGGGACGGGTAAAGGCCTCCCCCCACCCGGTGAGAACCAAGAGGTACCCACCGGCCCACAGTTCCAGGTAACTGGCAGCAGCAGTCCTGTGACAGCCCTGCTGTCAGATGGAGAACTGGACTGTGCGGACCCTGGGCCGACCCGAAGACACCAGAGCGGGGAAATGGCTCCAGCGTGGAGCCGGTCAGCTACCTCAGCCCTGGAAGGGTCCAGCAGTTTGCCGCCACCACGGGGATGCACACAGCTACCCCAGAGGGGCAAGACCAGCAGCAAATGGACACTGGTAAACTTGCAAATTGTTAAAATGGGGTTGAAAATTGCCAGCATCAATGTGCGTAGCATCAAAGCAGCTACGCGATGTGTTTCTACGATGGCTTTCCTGGCCAACGCTAAAGCCGACGTCCTGTTTCTGCAGGAGTGTGTGATACCGCACCTCAGCAGCTACAGGAGATAGTCGACCTTGTGAGCCCACGGGCCGTCAGTTTGGTCGGGGGGCAACGATAGCCGCGCCTCCGGCCTGGGTATCCTGTTGCGAGGAGGCAACTTCACTATCTCCGAGGTTAAGGAGGTTATGGGCGGGCGCCTCCTCGTCGCCGACGTCATGTACAGGAATGCTCCCCTGAGACTGATTAATGTGTACACCCCAGTGGGTAAGAGTGAACGGTTGGCCGTCCTGCAGCAGCTTCCACTGTTGCTGACTACATACACGCCGTTCAATCTGGCCGGAGACTTCAACTGTATCATTGATGCAGATGGACGATCCGGCGGGGGGGACAGTAAACTGGACGCCACGTCCAGAGCCCTGATGGACACGGTAAAAGTTACCAAGCTGCACGACGTCTTCAGCACCCCTGCAGATGGAGCGCAGCGTAGATACACCTACTCACGGGCAGACAGGTCTATCCGCTCAAGGATAGATTACCTGTTTGTGTCCCGAGCGCTCTCGGTCAGATCCACCGACGTCAAGCCGGTGTTCTTCTCTGACCACTGCCTCCTGCTGGCCGACTGTCACCTACAGGACGAGCGGCGGGCTGGTAAGGGAACGTGGAAGCTGAACACAAAGCTGTTGACCCCGGGAAACATTGAGGAGCTCACGAGGGACTACGCAGGTTGGAGAACAGTGAAGCCCTTCTTTGAGCCCCCAGCGGACTGGTGGGAAACGGCAAAAGGAAACATCAAGAGGTTCTTCATCCTCAAAGGTGTTCAGGAGGCGAGAGAGAGGCGGGGATAACTGTCCCAGCTCCAGGAAATTATGTAGAACCTGCTCCTGTTGCAGGCAATGGGGGTGGATGTCACGGAGGACCTCGAGGAGGTGAAGGGCCAGCAAGCCTCGCTCTTTGCCTTCGAGGCTTCCAAGATAATCTTCCGGTCTAGGGTCCGCTTGGTGGAGCAGGATGAGATGTGCTCACGTTTCTTCTTCCAGAAGTTGCACAAAGTGAGCTCCGTGCTCAGCAGCCTGATCGAAGAAGATGGCTCGATAACGTCATCTCAGGCTGACGGTCATGAGGATCAGTAAATCCTTCTATGCCAGTCTGTATGACGCGAAGCTGACTGAGAGCGAGACCTCCCAGACTTTCCTGTCCTCTATCACGGAGGTCTTAAACGAAAGAACACGCGAGAGACTGGACCATCCGCTATCTTTGGACGAGCTGACCAAGGCCCTCGAGTCCTTTGAAAAGAATAAAACTCCTGAAAGCGACGGCTTACCGGTCGAGCTCTATTCCGCTCTGTGGGACTTGATTGGCCAGGACCTGCTGGAGGTGTATGTCAGTATGCTTCGGGCAGGTACCATGAGTGAATCCATGAGGAAAGTCATCATCACCCTCATCTGCAAGCGGACGGGGGAGAGGGAGGAACTCAAAAAATTGGAGACCAATCTCACTGTTGAATGCGGATTATAAAATTCTGTCAAAGGTAATCGCCAACCGGGTCAGGTCTGCTCTGGGTTCGGTGATTCACCCTGACCAAACCTGTGCTGTACCAGGCAGGAAGATCGCTGAGAGTCTCGCACTCCTCAGGGATACGATCGCCTACGTGCAGGACAGAGGGTTGGACACCTGCCTGATCAGCCTGGACCAGGAGAAAGCCTTTGACAGGATATCACACAGGTATATGAGAGATGTCCTCTCCAAAAAGGGCTTTGGGGAGGGAATCTGCAATTGGATCAGACTGCTCTCCAACAACATTGTCAGTGCAGTCTCAATCAAAGGGTGGGAATCAGATTGCTTTCCAGTCAGATCTGGAGTCAGGCAGGGCTGCCTTCTCGCTCCTGCCTTGTTTGTGTGCTGCATAGAGTCATTTGCCGAGTCCATCAGGAAGTTTGCGAGCCTGAGAGGGATGACTATTCCTGGCAGCGGGGTCCTGCAGGTTAAGGCCTCCCTGTACATGATGACGTCGCCGTTTTCTGCTCGGATCAGCTGTCCATGCGCAAACTCATTTGCATATGTGACCAGTTCGAACGGGCCTCGGGGGCCAAGGTAAACCGAGGCAACAGCAAGGCCATGCTCTTCGGAAACTGGGCCGACAAATCCTCAATCCCTTCACCGTCAGGACCGACCACCTGAAGGTTCTACCTGTCCCCGGTGTTGCGAAGGATGGGTCTGGCCTGCTGCCGAGGAACGCTCCGAGTAGTTGATCCGTTCCATATCACCTGTCCTTCGTGGAGAAGTTTATGAAGAAAAACACCTTTGACCACAAGTCCTTCAGGAAGTGGTCAGCACGTAGTGTCCTTGAGACCCTTCGGGAAAAGGAGAGGGTGGATCCTATCGAGCGATTCCCTGAGCAGACTGTCAATGCCATTTGGCAGAATGCCTCATCGCCAGAACTTTCCAACAAGGACCAAGACATGGCTTGGCTGGTGGTGAGAAGGGCTCTGCCTGTGAGATCCTATATTCACATCCGGACACTCAGCCGCACCACACGCTGCCTTCGAGGTGGGTGGGTGGCGGGGGGGGGGGAACGAGACTGTCACACACCTCCTTCTGGAATGTGCCTATGCAGAAGAAGTCTAGAGAGGAATGCAGTGATGTTTGTCGAGGTTCGTCCCGAGCAGTACCTTGACGTGGGACTCCGTGCTCTATGGCCTGTTCCCTGGGACGCATACCGAGACGCACATCAACTGTGCCTGGAGGATCATCAACTCGGTGAAGGATGCTCTCTGGACGGTCCAAAACCTGTTGATCTTCCAGCTGAAGGAGTTGACCCCGACTGAGTGTTGCAGACTGGCGCATTCCAAGGTCCAGACTATCTGTTGAGGGATGCGCTGAAGCTTGGGGCAGGTGCCGCCAAGGCGCGGTGGGGAAAGACCACTGTGTAACGTCTGCCTGCCTAATGAAGAGCAGGGGGGGGGGGGGCACGCAGTCATTTGGGCTCCGCTGATGCCTCAGCTAAAAATTTAATCGTACAGACCTGTAAATAGGAATGATTATTCTCTTTTGGTATGCAAACAAATGGAATGTTTACTTATGTATGGCATGTCCAACTGTACAGACCATCAAATTATTTTATGAATAAAGTGTATTTTTGAAATAGAAAAAGTCTGTGTGGAGTTTGTACATCCTCCCAGTGTCTGCGTGGGTTTCCTCTGGGTGCACCAGTTTCCTCCCACAGTCCAATGATGTGCAGTTTACGTGGATTGGCCATGGTAAATTACACACAGTGTTCAGGGATGTGCAGCTTACAGTGGACTGGCCATGTTAAATTATCCACAGTGTTCAGGGATGTGCAAGTTAGGGTGGATTGGCCATGTTAAATTACCCACAGTGTTCAGGGCTGTGCATGTCAGGGTGGACTGGCCATGTTAAATTACCGACAGTGTTCAGTGATGCGCAGGTCAGGGTGGATTGGCCATGTTAAATTACTCACAGTGGTCAGGGATGTGCAGCTTAGGGTGGATTGACCGTGTTAAATTACCCACAGTGTTCAGGAATGTGCAGGTCTCGGTGGATTGGCCATGTTAAATTACCCAGTTTTCATGATGTGCAGGTCAGGTTGGATTGGCCATTTTAAATTACCCACAGTGGTCAGGGATGTGCAGCTTAGAGTGGATTGGCCATGTTAAATTACCCACAGTGTTCAGGGATGTGCAGTTTAGGGTGGATTGGCCATGTTAAATTACCCACAGTGTTCAGGGCTGTGCATGTCTGGGTGGTTTGGCCATGTTAAATTACCCACAGTGGTTAGGGATGTGAAATGAAGTGTCACAGGGATAGAGCCGTTGGATTCTCTTCAGAGGGTCAGTGTGGACCTTATTGACCGAATGGCCCACTTCCATATTGTAGGGATTTTGTGATTAATCCAGAGACTCAAGTTATGTTCTGGGCCCTGGGTTCCAATCCTGGAGTAGCTGTGGGTCATCACAGTGAGAAGCAGCTTCGGGTTGAACACAATTTATCGAGAGCAGTAAGATTGCTTTCGGAGGTGTTTACGGTGTGAATGTTTTGTGGAGGTGGTGTCTGAGGATCTTTGGCAGTAACACACTGAGGGCGGGGAGTACGTTCTGAGGTATTGAGGAGCACTGTCTCGTGGGACAGGCTGCAGACGGTAGAAAGGTACAGGTACACTTCCCTGATCATTTCCTCAGGGTCCCCAAAGCACGCTGGTGTCGTAATTTGAGATGAAGGCGAGTCCCCATTTTAGGAGGTTGGGATCAATGAAAATAATCGGTGAAAGATAACATGAGGATGTATCTTAACCATGGATTGGAGCAAAACTGTCATCAATCTATCGTCGCTTGTTGCTTGGAGACGCTTTATAAAAGCAGGCACCCAAACAGACTAATCCTGTCGATGCAAGATATTGTACACAGGAAGATCCAACAAATCATTTGCAGTTGCTGTCTGACTCCCTGGAGCTGTCATCATATCAGTTCAGGATTCAGTCCTGGGAAAAATCATCTCCCCGTCAAAACTTCAACCATGCGTGTACGGCAATGTATCATTGTGTGCACGTGTGTGTGTGTGTGTGTCTGTCTGTGTCTGTGTGTGAATCTGTGTGTCTCTGTGTCTGTATGTGCCTGTGTGTGTTTGAATGTGTCTGTGTACGTTCCTGTGTGTGTGCGGCTGTGTGTGTCTGTGTGTGCCTGTGTGTATGTGTGACTGTGTCTGTGTTTGTGTGTGTCTGTCTGTGTCTGTCTGTGTGTGCGTGTCTGTCTGTGTGTGCGTGTGCGTGTAATATAGTCAGCCATATTTGGTTCCCAAGAATATAAAATTCTGCTACTTTTTCAGGTTGATTGGTCATTGATTTTCAAAACTGGGAAAGACACAGAAGTGAAAGTTTTAAAAAGCTGCTGGACTCGCTTAATGGGGATAAAGTGAATGCTGTAAAGCTCCCAAAAGAGGTTCGGATGGAAGGGATACGTATCATTAGATTGGAGTGGAGTCCCCAGGGGTTCAATATTGAGACCAGCATGTTCCAGAAAGGAGGAAGGATAAGGATGGCAAGGTAAGGGTGACCGTGGATAACAGGGAGATTGTGAATTTCGTCAAAAGGGAATACAGAAGCAAATGTAAATTTTAAGAAGCTAAAATTGAACAGGGCCTGTGAGGAATATAAAGAAAAGAGGACAAAATCTCAAACAGGAAATTAGGAGAGCAAGAAGGGTCCAAGAAATGACCTTGGCAATTAGAATTAAAGAGAATCCCAAGGCATTCTATACATACATCAAAAATAAGAGGATAACTCGGGAGAAGGTATAACCAATGATCACTCAAGGATAAAGGAGGACATGTGTGCTTGGAGGCAGAGAATGTGGGTGAGATCTTAAATGAGTATTTTGCATCAGTATTCACCCAGGAGAAGGGTGTGGGGAATAGTGAGATCTGAGTGGAGCATGCTAATATGCTGCAGCATTTTGAGATCCAGACGCTGGGTCACCTGAAGAGCATAAAAGTGAATAAGTCCCCAGGTCCTTATGGTGTCTACCCCAGGTTATTGAGTGAGCCAAGAGATTGCTGGGGTCTTGACCATGGTCTTTGTATCCTCCTTCGCCACTGCTGAGGTCCCGAGACCTGGTGAGTTGATAATGTTGTTCCTCTGTTAAAGCATTGTGTTCAATTTTGGTTGCCACATTAGAATAATAAGGAGGCTTTGGAAAGGGTGCAGACGAGAGTGATCAGGATGCTGCCTGGATTAGAGGGTATGAGCTACAAGGAGAGGCTTAAAAACTCGGGTTATTTTCTGTGGTGCAGTGGAAGCGGAGGGGAGGTTTGATCGAAGTCTGTTCAATTGAGATAGAGTTGACAGTGAGAATCCTTTTCCCCAGAGTTGGTATGCCCGATACGAGGGGGCATGCAGTTACCATCAGAGAGGGTAAGTTCAAAGGAGATGTGAGGGGCAAGTTTTTTTTTACTGAGTGGTAGGTGTCTAGAACTCACTGTGAGGTGCTGTGGTGCAGGCAGCTACAATAGAAGCGGTTAAGATCGATAAGGCTGATTACTGCCTGACTGCTGAGCAGGAAGGATTACACCACGGATTCACAAAGTTCCACTTCCTTTATTGTGATGAAAAACAGCTGTTTGGAAAATACCTAATGGCAGGAGTTGGCTGAACATTCCCTTGTACTTTTAAATGAAATTCAGGCTCATTTTATGTAGACATATTTAATAAAATTTACTTTTCATGTCAGTTTTAAATTTTTTTCTTAAATAACCCTGAACTGTAGGTGGAAGCATGGAGGTGGTCCAGAAGAGGAGTGAAGATAGCACATGAGATTAGATTTATGGTTGACCTAACTAAGTGGCTTTTGGTAAGTATACACATAAGAAAAGAAGGACACAGGTAGTGTCCTTACCTCTTAGCCAAGAGGCACAGGTTCAAGCTCCAGCAATTCCTTAGATGCGTAGTAATATCTCTGAACAGGTTACTGTCAAATTATCTTTAAATAGCAAGTGGGAAATTATGGGAAAGATTGGGAACAAGGTAGAGAGTATCATATGCAGAATGAGGAAATGGCTGAGATAATAAATGAGAGTACTACAACATTTCAGTTAAGTAGGAGTATACTTTAGATGGAAATCAGGAGGGGAAAAAGAGGATATGGGCTAGCTTTGGCAAATAGAGTTAAGGAGAATATGAAGGTTTTTTACAAATTCGTTAAGGACAAAACGGTAAATAGAGAGAGAATAGGGCCCCTCAAAGATTAGCAAGGCAGCCTTTGTGTGGAGCCACGGGAGAAGGGGGAGATATTAAACGAGTTTTTTGCATTAGTATTTACTGTGGACAAGGACGTGGAAGGTATAGAATGTAGGAAATAGGTGGTGACATTTGAAAAATGTCCATATTACAAAGGAGGAAATGCAGGATGTCATGAAATGCATAAAAGTGGATAAATCCCCAGGATCTGATCAGGAGTACCCGAGAACTATGGGAACCTTGGGAAGTGATTGCTGGGCCTCTTGCTGAGATATGTGTATCATTGATAGCCACAGGTAAGGTGCAGGAAGACTGGAGCTTGGCAAACGTGGTGCCACTGTTCAGAAGGTGTGGGGGGGGGGGGGGGGTTAAGGACAAGCCAGGTAACTATAGACTAGTAAGCCTGCCCTCGGTGGTGGGCAAGTTGTTGGAGTGAACACTGAGGGACAGGATGTACATGTATTTGGAAAGGCAAGGACTGATTAGGGATAGTCAACATGGATTTGTGCGTCGGAACTCATGTCTCACAACCTTGGCTGAGTTTTTTGAAGAAGTAACAAAGATGATTGATGAGGGCAGAGTGGTAGACGTGATCTATATGCACTTCCGTAAGGCATTCGACAAGGATCCTCATGGGAGACTGAGTGGCAAGGTTAGATTTCATGGAAGATGGAAATGTGTTGCTGGAAAAGCGCAGCAGGTCAGGCAGCATCTAGGGAACAGGAGAATCGACGTTTCGTGCATTAGCCCTTCTTCAGGAAGAAGGACTAATGCCCGAAACGTCGATTCTCCTGTTCCCTAGATGCTGCCTGACCTGCTGCGCTTTTCCAGCAACACATTTCCATCTCTGATCTCCAGCATCTGCAGACCTCACTTTCTCCTCATAGATTTCATGGAATACAGGGAGAACTAGCTATTCGGATACAGAAATGGCTCAAAGGTAGAAGGCAGAGGTGGTGGCAGAGGGTTGTTTTATCAGTCTGGAGGCCTCTGACCAGTGGAGTGCCACAAGGATAAGTGCTGGATACATTACTTTTCATCATTTATACAAATGACTTGGATGTGAGCATCAGAGGTACAGTTAGTAAGTTTGCAGATGACACCAAAATTGGAGGTGTAGTGGACAGCGAAGAAGGTTACCTCAGATTACAACGGGATCTCGACCAGATGGGACAATGGGCTGAGAAGTGGCAGATGGAGTTTAATTCAGATAAATGCAAGGTACTGCATTGTGGGAAAGCAAATCTTAGCAGAACATATACATTTAATGGTAAGGTCCTAGGGAGTGTTGCTGAAAAAAGAGACCTTGGAGTGCAGGTTCATCGCTCCTTGAAAGTGCAGTCGCAGGTAGATTGGATAGTGAAGAAGACGTTTGGTATGCTTTCCTTTATTGGTCAGAGTATTGAGTACAGCAGTTAGGAGGTCATGATACTGTTGTACAGGACATTGGTTAGGCCAATTTTGGAATATTGCGTGCAGTTCTGGTCTCCTTCCTATAGGAAAGATGTTGTGAAACTTGAAAAGGTACAGAAAAGATTTACAAGGATGTTGCCAGTGTTGGAGGATTTGAGCTGCAGGGAGAGGCTGAACAGGCTGGGGCTGTTTTCCGTGGAGCGTCGGAGGCTGAGGGGTGACCTTATAGATGTTTACAAAATTATTAGTGGCATGGATAGGATTAATTGACAAAGTTTTTTTTTTACACTGGATTGGGGGAGTCCAGAACTGGAGGGCATAGTTTTAGGATGAGAGGGGAAAGATATAAAAGACACCTAACGGGCAACTTTTTCACGCAGCGGGTGTTACGGGTATGGAATGAGCTGCCAGAGGAAGTGGTGGAGGCTGGTACAATTGCAACATTTAAAAGTATCTGGATGGGTACATGATTAGGAAGGGTTTGGAGCGATTTGGGCCAGGTTGGGATTGGGTTGGGATTGGGTTGGGATATCTCGTCGACATGGACGAGTTGGACTGAAGGGTCTGTTTCTGTGCTGTAATCTCTCTGACTCTATGACTCTATAACAAGAAAACTGAAGTGCAAAAAATACCTCTACAAGCAACCCGTCCAGCAGAGAGTTCATAGATGCAGAATAAACAACTGTACTAATTGAGGGACAACAATGACAACTACATGGACCCTTCCTATCCGCACCAAAATGCACACTCAGAACCAACAAACTAACTGAAGATACACAGCAAGTGTTCAGAAACCATTGTACACTTACTAACAAAGTATAAGTTAAAAATCACATAACACCAGCTTATAATCGACCAGTTTTTTTTTTGGAAGCACTAGCTTTCAGAGCACTGCTCCTTTGTGTTTGCATGTGTGCATGCTTTGTAGAGTAAGTGCATGAGTTTGACGTACATGGAACATTATCAATACCAAGCAGACGCTACGACAATGGATAAATGGACACCACACAACAATCGCCAGACAGGAATGTTCCATCCCTTTCAGAGAACACTTCAGCTTTCAGGGACATTTGGTCTCGGAACTTCGGCTGACCATCCTCCAAGGTGGACTCAGGGATAAGCAACAATGCAGAGAGACAGATAGCCGAGGTCGGAAACCACGAGTATAGCCTCAACTGAGACCTTGGCTTCATGTCACACTACAAGTGACCCCAATACACTGTACACTCTCTCACATACGCACACATGCACGCACACTCACACAGACTCTTTCTCATACAAACGCTGTCTCTCAGGACACATACACCCCCATGTTCACAAACAAGCATACACCCACACCTATATACTCCAATACACTCCGCACCAACTCGACCAAGCACACACACACACGCGCAAACACAAAGGAGCAGCACTTTGAAAGCTAGTGCTTCTAAATAAACCTGTTGGACTATAACCTGGTGTTTTGCGATTTTTAACCTGGTCCATCCCATTCTAACACCAGTATCTCCACATCATAACAAAGAAAAGATAAACGAACAGCCACTGCCAATAATCCTGCATTTAACCTTGTATTCTGTATTCAAATTCGAGCTTCCAAAATATCATTCAACCTGGAAACGTGTGAAGTGACTCATCCACTACTGACAGCTACTTTCTGCATCCAGTCAGTGTCCCGTTGCAATCTACAGCAGCCCTTCACACGAATCACCACTCTACCAAACTTCGTGTCATCGGCAAACTTAATTATACACTCCTCCACTTCCTCATTCAAGTCATTTATAAGAATGACAAAGAGCAGAGGTCCCAGAACAGATCCCTATGAAACACCACTGGTCACCGAGCTCCAAGCTGAATACTTCCCACCGATTGCCATCCTCTGTATTCTATACACCAGCCAATTCTGTGTCCAGACAGCCAGATTTCCCTGTATCCCATCCCATACTTTCTGAATGAGCTTACCATGAGGAACCTTCTCAAACATCTTGCTAAAATCCATGTACACTACATCCACTGTTGTGTTTTTATTCATAAATGCTGACTCAGAATCCTCTCCAATAATTTGCCCTTCCCAGATGTAAGACTGACTGGATATAACATGCACACCCTCCTTTCATCTGGCATTACTCAAGTGGACAGTGAGGATGCAAAGATACAGCAATATCTTCCCACATTTCCTATAGTACACTTGGGTAGATCCCATCTGGCCCGGGGAGATATCGATCCTTACATTTTTCAAGTTTTCAGCACATCTCCCTTCTTATCATGAACCCGTTTGAGCTTATCAGCCTTTTCCACGCTCTTTTCACAAACGTCAATGTCCCTCTCATTAGTGAATACTGAATGATCGTACTTATTAAGGACTTCCAATAATCTTCGGACTCCAGTCACAAGTTCCTTACAGTATCCCTGATGAGCAATACTCTCACTCTGGCCATCCTCTTGGTCCTCACAAAAGTGTTCCACACACTTTTAATGGTAAGGTCCTAGGGAGTGTTGCTGAACAAAGAGACCTTGGAGTGCAGGTTCATAGCTTCTTAAAAGTAGAGTCGCGGGTACATAGGATAGTGAAGAAGGCATTTGGTATGCTTTCTTTTATTGGTCAGAACATTGAGTATAGGAGTTGTGAGATCATGTTTCGGCTGTACAGGACATTGGTTAGGCCACGTTTGGAAGATAGACTGCAGTTCTCGTCTCCCTCCTTTCAGTAGAATATTTTGAAACATGAAAGAGTTCAGAAAACATTTACAAGGATATTGCCAGGGTTGGAGGATTTGAGCAATAGGGAGAGGCTGAATAGACTGTGGTTGTTTTCCCTGGAGTGTCGGAGGCTGAGGGGTGACCTTATGGAAGTTTGTAAAATCATGAGAGACATTGATAGGGGAAACAGACAAAGTCTTTTCTCTGGGGTGGGAGAGTCCATAGTTATAGGACATAGGTTTAGGGTGAGAGGGGAAAGATACAAAAAGAACTTGAGGGACTAGGTATTCATGCAGCGGGTGATACGTGTATGGAATGAACTGCCAGGGAAAGTGGTGGAGGCTGGTACAATTACAGCATTTGAAGATATTTGAATGGATATATGAATAGGAAAGGCTCAGTGGGATATGGGCTAAATGCTGGAAAATGGGACTAGATTGGGCTGGGACATTTGGTCGGCATGGACGAGTTGGACCGAAGGGACTGTTTTCCGGCTGTCCACCTCTATGACTCTATGTTGAATCCCTTAGAGCTTTCCTTCATCTTACCTGCTTCCGCTTATTCAGGCCGTCTTGTAGTTCTCCTAAGTACATTCTTCAGTGCTCTCCTGGTTACCTTGTAACCTTCTCGTGCCCTGCTTAATCCTTGTGTCCTTAATCTTCTTCCTCTTTACGAGGTGTACCACATCCCTTGACACCCAAGGTTCCTTCTCCCTATCATTCCCTTCCTTGCTTCAGTCGGACAAACCTATCCAGCACCATCAGCAAGTGCACCTTAAATCACCTCCATGTATCCATTCTTCAAAGTTTGGGAGAAGATTTGTATCTCGGGTGCTCGATGTTGTGGTTGTTTCTGTTGATGTTTTGGAATACCTGAGATGATAGGGCAGCACGATGGCACAGTGGTTAGCACTGCTGCCTCACAACACCAGAGACGCAGGTTCAATTCCTGCCTCGGGCCACTGTCTCTATGTGGAGTTTGCACATTCTCCCCGTGTCTGCGTGGATTTCCTCTGGTTGCTTTGGTTTCCTCCCATAGTCGAATGATGTGCAGGTTGGGTGAATTGGCCATGCTAAATTGCCCGTAGTGTTAGGTGAAGGAGTAAATGTAGGGGAATGGGTCTGGGTGGGTTCCTCCTTGGATGGGTCAGTATGAACTTGTTGGGCCGAAGGGCCTGTTTCCACACTGTAAGTAATCTCATCATTGGAATAAGTGTTTGGATCTGATGATAAGGATTTAAGGTTTTGTTCAAATTCTTTTTTAAGTTTATGTGACAGACTTCCTAGAACTGACACAATTGGTCTAAGTGGTAAATCTGGTTAGTAAACCTTAGATAATTAGAAAATTATGGGGTGTTGGTGCCTTCAGGCACTTTTTGTATCAGTCTGCATTGGTTATAGGTCGGTTTTGGCATACGTTCCATTGTGTAATATTTATTCTATTGGCTGGGTGTGGTGTGGCTCGCATTCCCTCTGTTGGTACATGTTCAGTATCTGCATGTAGTTCCTGTGCTTTTTGAACATGATCTGTGTTGTTCATGAATACTGTCATTCTGCCTTTATCCGCTGGTGCAATAATTGTGTTCCTGTGCTTTTTGTATGTTTTTAGGCCTTCTCTCTTCTTTTGTGTTAAGGTTGTTATATATAGAACAACACTGCACAGTATAGGCTCCTCGACCCTCGATGTTGTGTCGACCTTTTATCCTATTCTAAGATTAAACTACCATGTTCCCGACACACTACTATCATTCATGTGCCTAGCCAGGAGTTTCCTAAATGTACCTAATGCATCTGACTCTACTACCACCGCTGGCAGTGCATTCCACACACCCACCATTCTGTGTAAACAAACCCACCCTGCAATCTGCCCGAAGCCTTCATCCAATATGTGATGGTCTCTGTTTCCTCATGAAGATATAATTTTTAATACACTAAAATCCAGGGATACACTCAGATTCTCCTTCCGTGTATGCTTTTCGATACAATTGCTTCAGTTTTTCATCTTCCTGTTGTAACTCAGTTAATTTCTCTGAGCTAAAGATATCGACGTTGTCCTCCAACTCTTTCTGTTTTGTCTCAAGCATTTGTTTAGCTATCATCCCTGATAATTCTACTTCAGCGTTCTTATCTGTATTCTTTGATTTCTCCTGTTTCAACTGGTGACTTTGTGGCCTTGTTACCGCACAGTGAGGAATATTCCAAAGATACACTTTTGTAAGACTTTAGTTCCATTAGTGTTTCAACCACAGGAGACAGTACTCGTACTTGTGACCCAATGCATTGTTAGCAAGGGCAAATAGTATTCCTAGAGCTGAGTGTCTGTCCAGTATTCCGACCAGCACTTCTCTGTTTTTCACTGGACACTATAATCTCACTCTACGTAACTGAGCACTTCTTGTTTCACCGTGAATTCCATGTACTCGCACTTTGTCTGGCAATACTCCTTTTGATTTATATATCTCTTGATCCCTAAACATGGTGTTTGACATGATCTTGCGTCCTATAATACTGTCACCTCTTTAACTGCTGCACCTGGCCTATGCAAGTAATCTTTACCTGCGAACGTAAATAGAATAAAAAGACCTGGCACTTCCTCATTAACCAATCAACGAGCAGGCTGTACATTCTGATGCAGCCTTTCAGCCATCACTGTGCTTTGCGTTACTACTCCAATGAAATTCACTGGCTTATCCCTTTTGCCTGCATCCATTCTTCCCAGTGCTTTTCCTCACCCACCAACACTGTAATTTCATGTGGCCTACATTATTGCAAGGAAAAGTGTAGAGCTTTTTTAACTTCTCTTTCACCTTAATCGGTTTCCTGTGGTAAAGTGTAGATATTATGGTCATATCTTGGGGACAGCTCATTTCACAGTAGATTAGATTAGATTAGATTACTTACAGTGTGGAAACAGGCCCTTCGGCCCAACAAGTCCACACCGACCCGCCGAAGCGTAACCCACCCATACCCCTACATTTACCCCTTTACCTAACACTACGGGCAATTTAGCATGGCCAATTCACCTGACTTGCACATCTTTGGACTGTGGGAGGAAACCGGAGCCCCCGGAGGGGGCTCACGCAGACACGGGGAGAACGTGCAAACTCCACACAGTCAGTCGCCTGAGTCGGGAATTGAACCCGGGTCTCTGGCGCTGCGAGGCAGCAGTGCTAACCACTGTGCCACCGTGCCGCCCACAGTAGAGGAGGTGTTGGATCTATTAAGGTGTATGAGGATGGATAAATCACAAGCTCCTGAACAGATATATTCAAGAACACTGCAAGAAGTTAGAGGAGACGTTCAGTGGGCCCTGGCTGTTATGTTTGTTTTAGCATTAGCCAGGGATGAGGTCCCATAAGACCGGAGGGTAAGGAATGTTGTGCCCTTTTTCAAGAAAAGCTGCAAAAATAAAAGCTGGGAACTAAAGACCAGTAAGCCGACCATTTGTAGTAAGTAAGTTACTTGAAAAGATTCTGAGAAATAAGATATGCATACACGTGGAAAGGCAGGGTTTGATTAGGAATACTCAGCATGGTTTTGGGCATGGACAGTCATGCCTCACATATTTGTGAGAGTTCTTTGATGAAGTGTTCAGGAAGACGAACAAGGACAGATGGATAGACGCAGTCTGTATGGATTTCAGTAAGGCCTTTGATAAGGTTCCACATGGTAGGCTATTTAGGAAGGTCAGCTCGCATGGAATCCCTGGGGACCTGGCAAATTAGATACACCATCGGCTTGATGGTAGGAAGCAGAGGGTTATAGTGGAAGGATGCTTGTCGGACTGGAGGCCTGTGACTAGTGGACTGCCTCAGGGATCGGTTCTGGACACATTACTGTTTTTTATCTATGTAAGTGATTTCGATGAAAATGTATAAGGCATGATTCATAAGCTTGTGCATGATGCTAAAATAGGCAGTATCGTGAACAGTGAGGAACATTATCAGAAACTGCAGCAGGCCCTTGGTCAGCTGGGGAAGTGGTCTGAGAAATGGCAAATGGAGTATAATAAGGAGTGCAGTGGAACAGAGGGACCATGGCATTCAGGTGCACGGTTCTCCGAAAGTGGAGCCACAGGTACAGAGGGCAGTGAAGGAAGTGTTTGGCACACTGGTCTTCATCAGTCAGGGCATTGGTCGCGGGATTGAATTTCGGAGCCATGAGGTCATGTTGCAGCTGTGCAAAATTCTAGTGCAGCCGCACTTGGAGTATTATGTACTGTTCTGGTTACCACATTATAGGAAGGATGTGGAAGCGTTGGAAAGGGTTCAGAGGAGATTGACTAGGAATTTGCCTGGTATAGAGGGGAGGTCTCATGAGGAAAGGCTGGGGGCCTTGAGGCTGTTTTAATGAGAGCGAAGAAGGTTAAGACGTGACTTAATGAAGGCATACATGATGATCACCCTTAAGGGTGGAATAAAAGTTTTCTGCTGGTGGAAGAACTGACTTTGGCAGCTTTACAAAAGGTGAACAAGGCAAAGCTGCTTTAGTTAGTAGGGAAGCTCGAGTTAGACCTATCTTCATCTGTGAGTAAAGAAGAGGAAATTACAGCAATAGCTCAGCATTTAGATTTGCTTCAAACGGTATCAGAAACTTTGGAAATGGCTTAAAATTTAATTGAAAATGAAACAGCTTTAGTTAAAGACAAAAGTAAAAGAGATAAAGAAATGAAAAAGAGTTTGAATTGAGATTTAAAGCAGACCAAAAAGACAACGAAAGAGTTGTTTTAGCAGAACAAAAGGAAAAGGAGAGAAAGAGCAAAAGAGAGGGAGAGAGAGAGGAAATGGGGGTTGGGGGGAGAAGGGAGAGAGAGATAAAGAGAGAAAGAGAGAGAGAGAAACAGAGAGAGAAGGGGAGAGAGAAAAACAGAGAGAGAAAGAAAAAGAAAGAGAGGAAAATAGAGAGAGGAGAGAGAGAGGAGAGAGAGAAAGAGAGAGAGAAACAATGAGAGAAAGAGAGAGAGAAAACAGCAAGACTTTGAACTTCAGAAATTGTCACTTATTCGAAAGTTGGCTTTAAAGAATGGAGGTGAAGCTGAAAGGTATGTTTAGTGGGGAAGATAATGAGAGTGGGGAAGACAATGAGAGTGGGGAAGATAGAGAGGGTGAGCAAACCCATTGGTGCGGAAGGCTGTTTGGGGATCTGTTTAAATCTATCCAAGCATTGCTTACATTTGATGAGAAAGATGTAGTAGCCTTTTTCATCTCATTTGACAAGGGTGGCTAAACAAATCAAGTGGCCAGCTGCCATGTGGGTTTTGTTGATCAAAAAAAAGCTATTGGTTAGACCTTCTGAAGTATTTGTATCACGTTCAGAGGAGGTCTCTGGGGAATATGAGGTGGTGAAGAAAACCATGTTAAGTGCAAATGAGCTTGTGCCAGACGCCTACACACAATTTGTTTAGGAATCTAAGGAAGGGACCCCATCAAATATGCATTGAGTTTGGAGGAATCAAACAAAGCACTTTTGATCGGTGGATGAGGGAATTATAAAGAATTATGAGTTACTTAGAGAGACGATTATTTAGGATGACATCAAAGATTCATTTCCTGAGGTATTGAGAACTCATGTGAAAAAGCAGAGAGTTCAAAGGCAAGATTAGCAGCTAAAATGGCTGATGGTTATTGGCTGCTTCATAAATCGAACATTGGTTTCCAAAATCAATTTCAATTCATGAGGGATAGAAACTGGGGAAAAGAGAAATCCTCACGTGTAACAAAAAAGTAGACCTCGGTGAAGATAGTCATAGACTCACAGGATCATAGAGACCTACAGCACAGAGACAAGCCCTTTGACCGAAATTGGTCCATGCCAACCACAATGCCCATCAATGTTAACTCCATTTCACTGCAATTGGCCCATGTACTTTTTACATCCTTCCTATTCATGTATTTGTCCAAAAACCTTTTAAATGTTTTTACATATCTCAAGCACTTCCAATGGAAAGTCATTCTATATGCACACCTCGCTCGAGTTAAAAAAGCTGTCCCTCAGATTCCCTTTTATTCTTTCCCTTCTAAACTTCAACTGATGCACTCTAGTCAGCAATTGACTAATCCTTGGAAAACGTCTGAATGCATTCACCCTATCCATGCCTGTCATGATTTTATGCACTTCTCCAAGAGCGTCCCTCAGTATCCTTCACTCTAAAGAAACAATCCTTACTTTTCCAAACAAATCCTAAAAGTCAGACCATTGAGACCAGGATATATTCTTGTACTTTTTTCTGCACTCTTTCCAGGCTTTCCGATAGCAAGTTTACTGGAACTGAACACAATACTCCAACTGCGGCTTCAACGGCAGCAATGAAAACTGCAAAACACCTTCCCAAATTCTATGCACAGTAGAACAGTACAGCTCAGTATAGGCCCTTCGGCCCTCAATGTTGCGCTGGCCAGTGAAACCAATCTGAAGCTCACCTAACCTACAGTATTCCATTATCAGCCTATATTTATCCAATTACCACTTAAGTGCCCTTAATGTTAGCAAGTCTACGACTGTTGCAGTCAGTGCTTTCCAAGCCCCTATTACTCACTGAGTACAGAACCTACCTCTGACATATGTCCTATGTCGATCACCCTTCAATATAAAGCTATGCCCCCACGTGCTAGCCATCACCGTCTGAAGAAAAAGGCTTTCATTATCTACCCTATCTAAACCTTTGATTACTTTATATGTCTCAATTAGTTCACTTCTTAACCTTCTTTGCTCTAATGAAAACAGCCCCAAATCCCTCAGCCTTGCCTCATAAGACATTCCCTCCATACCAGGCAAAATCGTCATAAATTTCCTCTGCACTTTTTTCAATCATTCCACAACCTTCCTCTGATGCGGCAAGCAGAACTGTACTTCAAGCGCGGCCACACTAGAGCTTTGTACAGTTGCAACATGACCTTGTGGCTACAAACCCAAACCCTCTACCAATAACAGCTAACACACCTACGCCTTCTTAAGAACCCTATCAACCTGGGTCGTAACTTTCAGAGATCTATGTACCTGGACAGTGAGATCTCTCGGCTCATCCATGCAACCGAGAATCTTACCGATAGCCCAGTACTGTGAATTCCTGTTACTCCGTTCTAAATGATTAGTCTCACACTTTTTCACGTTAAACTTCATTTTCCACCTCTCAGCCCAGCTCCGCAGCTTACTTATGTCCCTCTATAACCTGCAACATACTTCCGCACTGTTCACAATTCCCCCGAATTTAGTGTCATCCGCAAATTTTCGAACCCATCTTTCTAGCCCTCATCAAGATCGCTTGTAAAAATAAGAAACAACATGGACGCAAACAGATTGTTGAGGTACACCACGAGCACCTGAACTCCAGCATGAACATATCCTATCAAACACCACCCTCTGTCTTCTTTCAGCTCGCCAATTTCTGATACAAATCAATAAATCACCATCAATCCTGTGCCCCTGTACTTTGTATAATAGCCTACCTTGGGGAACCTTATAAAATGCCTTACTGAAATCCATATATGCCACATCAACGACTTTACCCATCATCCACCTGTTTTACCACCTTGTGAAAGAAGTCTAAGGTTGGTGAGGTACGATCTACCCTTCACACAGCTGAGTTGAGTATTCCTAATCAACTTATTCTTTTCTAGATGATTATAAATCCTCCCTCTTATAATCCTTTCCAACACTTTACCCACAGCAGAGGTAAGGCTGATTGATCTCTAATTGATTTGGAGACGCTGGTGTTGGACTGGGGTGTACAAAGTTAAAAATCGCACAACATCAGGTAATAGTCCAACAGGTTTATTTGGAAGCTGTAGCTTTCGAGGGCTGCTCCTTAATCAGATGGTTATGGAGAACTAGACAACCCACAACCATCTGATGAAGGAACAGCCCTCCGAAAGCTAGTGCTTCCAAATAAACCTGTTGGACTATAACGTGGTGTTGTGTGATTTTTAACTTTGATCTATAATTACTAGGGTTCTCTCTACTCCTCTTTTTGAACAAGGAGACAACGTTTGCTATCCTCCAGTCTTCTGGCATTATTCCTGCAGACAATGATGACATTAAGATCAAAGACAAACATTAAGATCTGCAAACTCCTCCTTAGCTTCCCAGAGAATTATAGGATAAATCCCATCAGGCCCAGGAGCTTGATCTATTTTCACACGTTCCAGAATTGCTAACACATTCTCCTTGTGAATCTCAATCCTGTCTAGTCGAAGAGCCTGTATCTCAGTACTCTTTTCTACTACATTGTCATTTTCCTGCATGAATACTGATGAAGAATAATCATGGCTTCTCCTATCTCCTCAGACTCCATGCACAACTTCCAACTACTTCACAGGCCCTAATGTTACTCTAGACATTTTCTTTATTTCCTGACATACCTCTAGAAAGCTTTAGGGTTCTCCTTGATCATGTCCCCTCCTTCCTCTTCTTGGCTCTCTCTTTAGTCCTTCCAAACTAACTTGTAACTCTCAAGAGCCCGAACTGAGCCTTCATGCCTCATCTTTACGTAAGCCGTCTCCTTTTTTTGACAAGTCATTCAACTTAGAGTCATAGAGATGTACAGCATGGAAACAGACTCTTCGGTCCAACCCGTCCATGCCGACCAGATATCTCAACCCAATCTAGTCCCACCTGCCAACACCAAGCCCATATCGCTCCAATCCCTTCCTATTCATATACCCATCCTTATGCCTCTTAAATGTTACAATTGTACCAGCTTCCACCACATCCTCTGACAGCTCATTCCATACACGTACCACCCTCTGCATGAAAAAGTTGCCCCTTAGGTCTCTTTTATATCTTTCCCCTCTCACACAACAATCCTATGTCCTCCAGTTCTAGACTCCCTGACTCCAGGGAAAAGACTATGTCTATTTATCCTATCCATGCCCCTCATAATTTTGTAAACCTCTATAAGGTCACCCCTCAGCCTCCGATGCTCTAGAGAAAACAGTCCCAGCCTGTTCAGCCTCTCCCTGTAGCTCAGATCCTCCAACCCTGGCAACATCCTTGTAAATCTTTTCTGATCCATTTCAAGTTTCACAACATCTTTCCGATAGGAAGGAGACCGGAATTGCACGCAATATTCCAACAGTCGCCTAACCAATGTCCTGTATAGGCGCAACATGACCTCCCAACTCCTGTTCTCATTACTCTGACCACTAAAGGAAAGCATACCAAACGCCTTTTTCAGCATCCTATCCACCTGCGACTCAACTTTCACGGAGCTATGAACCTGCACGCTAAGGTCTCTTTGTTCAGCAACACTCCCTAGGACCTTAACATTAAGTGTGTAAGTCCTGGTAAGATTTGCTTTCCCAAAATGCAGCACCTCGCACTTATCTGAATTAAACGCCTCTGCCACTTCTCAGCCCACTGGCCCATCTGGTCCAGATCCTGTTGTAATCTGAGGTAACCCTCTTCGCTGTCCACGACACATCCAATTTTGGTGTCACCTGCAAACTTACTAACTGTGCCTCTTATGCTCGCATCCAAATCATTTATGTAAATGACAAAAAGTAGAGGACCTAGCACTGATCCTTGTGGCACTCCTCTGGTCAGAGGTCTCCAGTCTGAAAAACAACCCTCCACCACCACCCTCTTCCTTCCATCTTTGAGCCAGTTCTGTATCCAAATGGCTAGTTCTTCTTGTATTCCATGAGATATAACCTTGCTAATCAGACTCCCATGGGGAACCTTGTCGAACGCCTTACTGAAGTCCATTTAGATCACATCTACTGCTCTGCCCTCATCAATCCTCTTTGTTACTTCTTCAACAAACTCAATCAAGTTTGTGAGACATGACTTCTCACGCACAAAGCCATGTTGACTCTCCTGAATCAATCCTTGCCTTTCCAAGTACATGTACATACTGTCCCGCAGGATTCCCTCGGACAACTTGCCCACCACCAAGGTCAGGCTCACCGGTCTATAGTTCCCTGGCTTGTCTTTACAACCCTTCTTAAAACAGTGGCACCACTTTTGCCAACCTCCAGTCTTCTGGCACCTCACCTGTGACTATCGATGATACAAATATCTCAGCAAGAGACCCAGCAATCACTTCTCTAGCTTTCCAAAGAGTTCTCGGGTAAACCTTATCAGGTCCTGGGTATTTATCCACTTTTAACAGTTTCAAGATATCCTCTGTTATCTGGACATTTTGCAAGATGTCACCATCTATTTCCCTTCAGTCTACATCTTCCATATCCTTTCCACAGTAAATACTGGTGCAAACTATCCATTTAGTATCTCCCCCATTTTCTGTGTATCCACACAAAGGCCGCCTTGCTGATCTTTGAGGGGCCCTATTCTCTCCCTAGTTACCCTTTTGTCCTTAATATATTTGTGAAAACCCTTCGAATTTTCCTTAATTCTATTGCCAAAGCCATCTCATGTCCCCGTTTTGCCCTCCTGATTACCATCTTAAGTATAATCCTACTTTCTTTATACTCTTCGAAGGATTCACTCAATCTATCCTGACTATATCTGACACATGCTTCCTTCTTTTTCTTAACCAAACGCTCAATTTCTTTAGTCATCCAGCATTCCCTATACCTACCAGCCTTCCCTTTCACCCTGACAGGAATATACTTTCTCTGGATCCTTGTTATCTCATTTCTGAAGGATTCCCATTTTCCAGCCGTCCCTTTACCTGCGAACATCTGCCTCCAACCAGCTTTCGAAAGTTCTTGCCTAATACCGTCAAAATTGGCCTTTCTCCAATTTAGAACTTCGACTTTTAGATCTGGCCTATCCTTTTCCATCACGATTTTAAAACGAATAGAATTATGGTCGCTGGTCCCAAAGTGCTCCCTCACTGACACCTCAGTCACCTGCCCTGCCTTACTTCCCAAGAGTAGGTCAAGTTTTGCACCTTGTCTAGTACTATATCCACATACTGAATCAAAAAATCGTCCTGTACACATCAGGAAATTCCTCTCCATCTAAACTTTTAGCACTATGGCAGTCCCAGTCGATGTTTGGAAAGTAAAAATCCCCTTCCATAACTACCCTATTATTCTTATAGATAGTTGAGATCTCCTTACAAGTTTGTTTCTCAATTTCCCTCTGACTATGGAGGGGTCTATAATACAATCCCAATAAGGTGATCATCTCTTTCTTATTTCTGAGTTCCTCCCAAATAACTTCCCTGGATGTATTTCCCGGAATATCCTCCCTCAGCATAGCTGTAATGTTATCCCTTATCAAAAATGCCACTCCCCCTCCTCTCTTGCCTCCCTTTCTATCCTTCCTGTCGCAGTTGTATCCTGTAATATTAAGCTGCCAGTCCTGCCCATCCCTGAGCCACGTTTCTGTAATTGTTATGATATCCCCCTCCCATATTCCTAACCATGCCCTGAGTTCATCTACCTTCCCTGTTAGGCCCCTTGTATTGAAATAAATGCAGTTTAATTTATTAGTCCTACCTTGTCCCTGCCTGCCCTGACTGTTTGACTCACTTCTGTTCTCATCTGTACCCGTCTCAGATCGATCTCTTTCCTCACTATCTCCCTGGGTCCCACCCCCCAACTTACTAGTTTAAATCCTCCCAAGCAGTTCTAGCAAATTTCCCTGCCAGTATATTCGTCCCCTTCCAATTTAGGTGCAATCCGTCCTTCTTATACAGGTCACTGCTACCCCAAAAGAGATTCCAATGATACAAAAAAGTGAATCCTTCTCCCATACACCAACTCCTCAGCCATGAATTCATCTGCTCTATCCTCCTATTCCTGCCCTCACTAGCTCGTAGCACTGGGAGTAATCCAGATATTACTACCCTTGAGGACCTCCTTTTTAAATTTCTGCCTAACTCTCTGTAATCTCCCTTCAGAGTCTCAACATTTTACCTTCCAATGTCGTTGGTTCCAATGTAAACAATGACCTCGTTAGGGCCCCTCTCCCCCGTGAGAACATTCTGGACCCTCTCTGAGACATCCTTGATCCTGGCACCAGGGAAACAACACACCATTCTGATTTTTCGCTGCTGGCCACAGAAACGAATGTCAGTACCTCTGACTACAGAATCCCCCATCAGAATTGATCTCTTGGAAGCCGACGTACCTCTCGCTGCATTACAGCCAGTCTCAGTACCAGAAATGTGGTTGTTCGTGCTATGTTCCCCTGAGAATCCAACACTCCTTACATTTTCCAAAACAGCATACCTGTGTGAAATGGGTATATCCACAAAAGACTCCTGTACTAGCTGTCTTCCTCTCTTACCCTTCCTGGAGTTAACCCATCTATGTGACTGTATCTGAGACTTCCCCCCTTCCTATAACTGCCATCCATCACATACTGTTGCTGTTGCAAATTCCTTATCGCTTCCATCTGTCTCTCCAACCGATCCACTCGATCTGATAAGATTCGCATCCAACAGCATTCATGGCAGATATAATCCACAGTAACCCTTAAACTCTCTTTAAACTCCCGCACCTGACAAGAAGTACATATCACTGCAAAGGCCATTTTTGCTCCTTCACAATCTACAGACCCAGAAAATTACACCGTCTTATTCCTCTACAAACACTGCCCCAGGTTAAATTAATAGCTATGGCTTATATTTTAAGTTTAATCAAGAGACTTATCTCCAAAAAACATATAATCAAGAAAGTATCCACAATACTCACTACAGCAGCCTTTCTCTTGGACAGACTTAAAACAACAATTAACTTATATGATTCTGTGCTGTGAACTTCACCAAACAGTTCCTCCAAGATTAGTTGAGAATTTCACTGTTTGTTAATTTTCCCAGAAGCACGCCGATGTCCAGCAATACACTAATTCAAACAGCAAAGGCGGTAACTGTGCAGGTTAAGGTTCTTGCTTTCTCTCTCTCTCTCTCTCTCTCTCTCTCTCTGTTTATCTCTCTCGCTCTCTATCTCTCTCTCTCTCTCTCTCTCTCTCCTGCACGGTCCTCAGCATGTGCTCTTTAGTAAATCACGAGTCCCTTGCTTACTTATCAAGGACAATCAGTAGCTGTTCCTTGAACAAGCTCCAAGTTTCAATTGTGCCCTTCCACTGCAGTTTCCTTCCCCATCTTATGCATCTATGCATCCTAAATGTTGCCTAAGTGCCTCATGATTGCCTTTGCCCTAGCTACAGCTCTTGCCCTGCGGTTTCTCCCTTTCCCTCTCCGCCATAAAGTAAACGTGGCCGAATTGTGGTCACTGTCACCAAAGTGACCACATACCTCCAAATCTAACACCTGGCCAAGTTCATTGCACCATCTGAAATCCAATATGGCTTCACCTCTTGTTGGCCTATTTCCATACTAAAGAAAGGTTACACCTGAAACGTCGATTTGTCCTGATGCTGCCTGGCTTGCTGTGTCCTTCCAGTCTCCTGCCTGTCTATTTTGGATTCCTGCATTTGCTGCCTTTTTGTCTCTACCTATATTCTGTGTCAGAAAAGTCTCCTGCACACATTGGACAAAAACTGACCCGTCTAAAGTACTCAAACAATCGCATTTCCAGTCAATATACTGAAAAGTTAAAATCCCCCATAACACTACCCTGTTATTTTCACACATATCCCGAATCATCTTTGCAATCCTTACCTCTCCATCACTGAAACTTTTCGGAGGCCTATAGAAAACTCCCAACAACGTGACCTCTCTTTTCCTGTTTCTAACCTCGGCCCTTACTTCCTCAGTAGATGAGTACTCAACAAATGAACTTTCTGACACCTTAACACTGTCTTTTACTAACAATGCCACACCCCCACTCTCTTTTACCACCTTCCCTGATCGTAGTGAAACATCTAAACCTCAGAACCTGCAACGAGCACTCCTGTCCTCATAGACTGAGCTAATGAACCAATTTAACTCGTATCAGCAACTGCTAGATAAACCCAACCTTCAAATTATTCAACACTAAAAAACTGAAAAAAAATCTGCAAATGTTGTATATCAGAACGCAAATCAAAAACTACTGCTGGAAAAGCTGAGCAGGTCTGGTAGCAGCTGTGGACAGAAATCAGAGTTAAGATTTCGGTGAAGTAACTGGGCTGTGTGAAATTCACGCAGAGAGTGATGAAAGCATGGAATGGACTGTCAGAGGAGGGGCTGGAGGCTGATACAGTTACAAAGTTTGGAAGGCATCTGGATTAGTTAATGAATTATTTTGTGCATTTGTTGCTGTCTGCGCACTGACTGTTGTCTACACTGTTATTGCAGTGTTACATACATTCTATAAAATGCAGCTCTGCCAGCATTACAGTCGTCTCTTTTATAGTTATTCCCTCATTGGAACAAAACTATTGCCAGATTAAACTGACCTCGTCTGCATTACCAATGCACTTTCTGCTAATTTCCTGAACCAAATTCCAGCTGGTAAGGTTTACATTACATTGGTGAGCTGAAAATGTGTTGCTGGAAAAGCGCAGCAGGTCAGGAAGCATCCAGGAAACAGGAGAATCGACGTTTCGGGCATAAGCCCTTCTTCAGGAATGAGGAAAGTTTGTCCAGCAGGCGAAGATAGGAGGAGGGACTTGGGGGAGGGGCGTCGGAAATGTGATAGGTGGAAAGAGGTCAAGGTGAGGGTGATAGGTCAGACTGGGATGGGGGCGGAGAGGTCAGGAAGAAGATTGCAGGTTAGGAAGGCGGTGCTGAATTCGATGGATTTGACTGAGACAAGGTGGGGGGAGGGGAAATGAGGAAACTGGTGAAATCCGAGTTCATCCCTTGTGGTTGGAGGGTTCCTAGGCGGAAGGTGAGGCGCTCTTCCTCCAACCGTCGTGTTGTTGCGGTCTGGCGATGGAGGAGTCCAAAGACCTGCATATCCTTGGTGGAGTGGGAGGGGGAGTTGAAGTGTTGAGCCACAGGGTGGTTGGGTTGGTTAGTCCGGGTGTCCCAGAGGTGTTCTCTGAAACGCTCTGCATTACATTACATTGGGTCATGGGTTATCTGTTGCCACACAAGTAACGGTGGACCTAATCTCAATCAGAAGCAGGCTTTTTCAGGATTTGTAATTTATTCAGACAGCAGCAATTGTTGTAGTTTCCTGATAGTGAAAATCTCCTTCGGATAGTTTCCATTTTGGAAACCCTGCCCTATTAACTGCCAGTGATTTCGAGAAACTTAACTATAAATCTGCTGAAATAGTAAGGTAGCATGACAAACTTAATGTCAATACAAGTACCAACAAAGGCAATACATGCATTAATCTGACAGTTTATATGCGGAATGCAATTAGCAAATAGCAATTTGTGATACAATCGTTTGAGTATACAGATAGGATCTCAATGGTCATCGTTTGTAGTGAAAATGCATAATTTGTTGGCTTAAAACTATAATGGAGTCGTCCTCATTTCCAATCTTACAAAGAATGGCATGAAACATCACTTTGTTCACTGAAGTGTAACTGCGATGCATTTTGTATCTTAATTAACTCTCTGGAGACTCTTCGTCAAAGTAAATGAGGTAAGATTAGACGGCCCCACAGAGCTAATGTCGACAGTTTTGTTAATACCTTTAGTCTGTGAAAAGCATGCACGCACCGGCAAATGGCCAATTCTTTGCCATTGCCTATCCCATTCTTGCTGCAATCGGTGCTCCTGGTAAGCAATGGATCCTGATAAGGTTTGTTTTGAAGTTTACCGATATTTTGTCTGTTTCCTTTCAGGAACAGATTCTATCTTTTTTAATATTACCTATTATTTGAATGTAAGTAAACTCAAATAGGTGATGTATATAGTTGAAATATATAACGTGTATTATAGTGAAAGATAATGCACGACTTCCACTCAAAGTGTACTAACAGATATCACTGCAAATTCATAGAAGTACAGAAAATCATATCACTGAAACATGAGTAATAATTTACAGTATTGAACACACATTCATCGATTATAATATTCTTTTATCTGTCCAGTGAAATGCAATCAAATGTGTTTTGTTTTATGCAGTGCAATGATGTATCAGTATCAGTATTACCATTGAGTTGGAAAATAAATTATTGCTGTGCAATTGTCATAGTAGATACATTTAATATGCTATTCATTGATTGAATGAGTCAATCAACTGTGTGAACTCTGGAATTAAACTTCGGTTAGTTCTCACTGGGGCGTACTGATTGCTAATGTGGTCCGGTATTCACTTATAGAAATATTAAAAAGAGGGATTTCAGGTGAAAATTGTCAATTATGCATGTTGCTTGAGCTGATATGTTTTTTTACATTTGCATATTCTTTCAACAAAGCTATGTTTCCTAATATAGGAACAATCTGAAACAAGGAATTAAGAGGGCGAAAAGGTGTCATGAGATATATTTAACAAATATTGTTAAGTAATATCCCAAAGCCTTTTATTCATATATAAGGAGCAAGAGAGTAACGAGAGAAAGTTTTGGTCCACTCAAGGACAAAGGAGGATTCAGAGAAAATGGGTGAGATTCTTTTTTTTTATATAGATATTTTTATTAGAAATTTAACATTTTTACAAGTTTACAAAAATAAACAAAACTCTCAGATATAAACATTGATATACAATTAGCTCAAATATACAATAGCCAAAATTTGACAAAACAAAAAAAAAAAACCGAAAAGAAAAAAAAACAAACAAATAAAACTCAACTATCTACTAATCTAACCTACAACTAACCAGGGTGTATATTTAAGTCTCTTACATGCTCGGGATGTGTTAACATCAGATATGATAAAACCCGTATTCGTGCGGGATTCCTCCCCCGAGGGGCCGCGGACCAGCCAGGTTTGTAGTCTCAATTAAATAAAGGCCCTTGTTAGGATAGCCGAAATATCTGTATTTATGTAATTCAAAAAGGGCTGCCATATTTTATAAAATAATTCGGTCTTTCGGTGCACCATATTTGTAAGGAAGTCAAGGGGAATACATTCCATAATTAGTCTGTGCCAATTTGAAAGTCCAGGGGGGCCCTCCGCCACCCAGTTCATCAAAATATTTTTCCTTGCACAGAAAGAAAGAATAGAAAATAGTCTCTTCCCGTACGTGTCCAGGGAGGGAAAGTTCGAAAAGCCCAAGAGGAGAGATACGGGGTCCACTTTTATTTCCGTTCCTAAAATTTCTGTCAGGGTACTTGCTACTTTAGTCCAATATCTACGGATCTTATGACAGGTCCATAAGCAATGTACAAGAGTGCCCACCTCTATTTTGCATTTAGGACACATTGGAGATGCTCCTGCCTTAAATTTTGCCAATCGAACCGGTGCTATATGGGCCCTATGAAGTATCTTCAGCTGGATAGCCTGGGTTCTGTTACAAATAGTAATTCTTCTAGCATTTTCCCAGATATCATTCCACATTTCTGTGGAGATTTCTAGTCCCAGATCCTGATCCCATGTTTTAAGCAGATTATCCATATCTCCCGATACTTCATCATGTAGCAAATGATAAATATTACTGACGGAAGATACCCCCACTGGTCGTAGGACACTACATTCTCTATCGGATTTATAAAGACTATCTAATAACGTAGTCTTCTTCTGTATAAAATCTCGAATTTGGAAGTATCGAAAGAGGTCTCCATTGGGTAATCCGAATTTCTGACGCAGCTGTCCGAAAGACATCAGGACCCCATCTTTAAATAAATCCCCGAGACATGAGATACCCCTGGATCTCCAGAGTTTAAAAGTGGCATCTGTTAACCCCGGTTGGAATCCCCATGCTCCCACTATCGGTGCATAGGGGGATGTTTTATGTGAATTACCCTCATTTTGCCGCATTATATTCCAAGCCTTGATTGTATTCAGTATTATAGGGTTTTTACAGTGATCTGTAATGATTTTCCTCTTGTCTGAGAATAAAAGGTTAATAAGTGGGTATTTTACTTGAGAAGCCTCGATGTCCAACCAGATTGATTGTGGATCAGACAAGACCCAATCAGCTATATAACTTAATAGGGAACTTAATTGATATTTCCTAAAATCTGGGAAGTCCAATCCACCCCTTGCCTGTGGAAGCTGTAGCTTCTTCAGCTTAATGAGGGGCCGCCTATGGTTCCAGATAAAGGAACTCAGCCAGCCGTATAATTTACATAAAGCTGTCCTCGGCAGCATCACCGGAAGCATTCTCATAGGATATAGGAGACGGGGCAGGATATTCATTTTGATTAATGCTATTCTACCCAACCAGGAAATTGGCAGGTCTCCCCATCGCTGGAGGTCCTGCCTTATCCTTTCCAATAAATACACAAAATTAGCCTTATACAACTGACCAAATACTGGAGTAATAAAAATGCCTAAATATAAGAAACCCTCCAGGGACCAGCGAAAGGGAAAAAGGGAACCGTCCGCTAAGCGGGGTATCACAGCAAGGCCACCCATTGGCATAGCTTCCGATTTTGAAAAATTAATTTTATAGCCTGAGATTGCACTAAATGTATTAATAACTTGGATTAAGCGAGGTATGGACATCAAAGGGTTACTGAGGAATAGAAGACCATCATCTGCATAAAGGGTAATTTTATGTTTACCTGTACCAATCCTTGGGGCCACTATATTAGGATCAGCTCGTATAGCTTCTGCTAGTGGTTCAATTATTAGCGTGAATAACAATGGCGAGAGGGGACATCCCTGATGGCAGCCCCTACCCACACTGAAGCTATCCGAGCCTAATCCATTGGTAACCACAACTGCTTTGGGATCACTATACAATGTTGAGATCCATTTGGTAAACACCTGTCCAACACCAAACCTCTCCAATGTGTAAAACAAATATGACCATTCGACCCTATCAAATGCCTTTTCCGCGTCTAATGAAACCACTACTCCTGGTATCTTTCCCTGATGACAAGCTTGAATCATATTCAGAGCCCTTCTAACATTATTGGATGATCTACGGCCCTTAATAAACCCCGTCTGATCCTCCTTTATAATATGTGGCAGTATCCTTTCTAGTCTCAGTGCTAACGTTTTAGAGAGGATTTTAAAATCTACATTTAGCAAGGATATTGGTCTGTATGATGTACAATCTTCTGGGTCCTTTCCTTTTTTAAGGATAAGAGAGATATTTGCCTCTTTCAGTGAAGGCGGGAGACAGCCCTGACTATATGCATAGTTATACATGTCCATAAGTGGACCAACCAGTATTTCTGTAAATTCTTTATAGAATTCAGCTTGAAAGCCATCTGGGCCCGGCGTCTTACCATTTTGAAGGTGCCTAATTGCATCAACTATTTCTTGGGGTGTAAGAGGAGCATTTAGGACCGATACTTGTTCCGGAGTTAGGTCTGGAAAAGTCAAATTTTTAAAAAATGACTGCATCCTCTTCGTCCTATCTTCACAATCCTGTGATTTATATAACTCAGAATAGAATTTTCTAAAGGTCGCATTAATCTTTTTATGATCATGAGTCAAAATACCCGTACTTTCCTTGATAGACATAATAGTCTGAGGGGCCTTTTTTTTCTTTGCAAGAAATGCTAAGTATCTACCCGGTTTGTCACCATATTCATATAACCTTTGCTTTGCAAATAATATTTCCCTCTTAGCCGTTTGAGTAAGTGTAGTATTTAGAGCTGTCCTAAGAGCTGTAATCCTTTGCAATTTAATAATAGAGGGTCTATCAGTGTATGCTGTTTCAGCCGCTTTTAAGCGGGCTTCAAGCAGACGCTGTTGTTCTCCCTTTAATTTCTTCTGGGTCGCTGAGTAGGAGATGATCAAGCCTCGCGTGTAAGCTTTGATGGTCTCCCACATCATTGACGGGTTGCTAGCTGTACCTGAATTAATTTCTAAAAAAGTTTTAAATTCTTGAGAGAAGTACTTTACAAATTTACTATCTTTCATTAAGAAGGGGTCCATACGCCAATGCCGAGGGGATGTCCCACTGTTCCTCGCCTTAGTTTCCATATATACAGCAGCGTGGTCAGAAATTGCTATATTACCTATTTTACAGGATGATATGGAATTTAAAAAAATTGAGGGGGCAAAAAACATATCAATTCTGGTATGACATTTATGTGGATTAGAGTAGAAAGAAAAATCTCTACCCTGTGGATGAAGACATCTCCATACATCTACTAAACCTAATTCTTTGTTCAGATCCATCAGTTGTCTAGATCTGGGAGATACACCTGCAGTACTCTTGGGAATCCTGTCTATTTCCGGATCCATAATACAATTAAAGTCTCCCCCTATAATTATATGACGGGCATCAAAAGCCATCAATTTTGAAAAGGCTTCCGTTATAAATTTAAAGGGGTGTGCCGGGGGGCAGTACAAATTTAAAATCCCATATTCCTCTCCATTTATGAGAGCTTTAATCAAGATATATCGTCCAGATTCGTCTTTTATCTGCTTTAGGATTTTGAAAGGGAAATTCTTCCGAACAAGAATAACAACTCCCCTGCTTTTTGAGCTAAAAGAAGAAAAAAAGGCCTGATCAAATCCACCCTGTCGTAATTTCAAGTGTTCTTTATCTGACAGGTGTGTCTCCTGTAGGAGAGCTATATCAACTCTTTCCTTCTTAAGATTTGATAATATTTTCTTCCTTTTAAGTGGCGAATTACTCCCCTTGACATTCCAGGTGCACCACTTAACCGATTGATCAACCATAATCGTCTGGGCCTATCCGAGACCCCTCGGGAGGGGGAACCCTATCCAGAACATCCCGAGCATGGAACATGTAAAATTTACAAAAATAAACCCTCTTTAATACACCCACAACAATACAGTAAAAAACTATTTCTAAATAAAAAAAATATAAAACGTATCTAAGTGGAGACTTTCCCCCTTGTTCCCAGGGGGCATCACTTCCTCTCCAAAAATCCCTCATATCCTCTCCCAACCAATGCCCCACCCTTGACCCAGGCACTCCTCAATAAAATGAGGAAAATTCAAATATAATACAAAGCTAGAGTTAACAGTGAACACCCCACCCCCACCCCTACCAACACCTGGGTATATTTGGTAATGTTAATACCATATATAAACATATAACTATAAAATTACCAGTTCAACAAATAATAATTAAATATGATAATACAAAATAACGAAGGGAAAAACAACCCCGCTCCTAAAGACAGAGGTAAAATCGAATAAGGTAACCACCTCCCCCCACCAACATTAACCAAATCCCCCAGCTTATATATACATATATATACATACACATACATATATATATATATACATACATACACACACACACATATACATACACCCCTCATATATACATAAAATAATAACAGAAAACAACTCCAAGGGGGGGGGGGGAGAAAATCAAATCCCTCTCCCCACCCCCCATAATAATATTAAGCAATAAGGTAAGAAAAAAAAGGGAGGGGATATAAACCAAAACGGGGGGGGAAGGCAGACCAACATCCATTATGTCCTACAGTTTATCTAAGAGAGTCCAAGAATTCCTTAGCCTTTTCTGGTGATCCAAAGTTATATACAGATCCTTCATGGTTAAAGCGTAACATCGCTGGGTAGCGTAAGGAGTACTGTACATTTAAGTCCCTTAAACGCTTCTTCGCCTCGTCGAATGCCTTCCTCTTTCGAACCAGAGCCGGGGAAAAGTCCTGAAATAGCATGATCTTGGATCCTTTGTAGATCATAGCTTGGGGGTCTTTTCCGAGATTTCTAGAGGCTTCTAGGAGTATCTGCCTCTCCCTGTAGCTCTGCAGCCGGAACAGGACCGGGCGTGGGCGCTGGTTCGAGCCAGGCCCGCGTATTGTTACCCGGTAGGCCCATTCCACCCTTACCTGGCCTGATCCAGCTTGCAGATTTAAAAGTTGTGGCAGCCACTGCTCCAGGAATGCTGTAAGCTGGCCTTCCTCTTCCTGTTCGGGAAGGCCCAGCAAACGAATATTTTTTCGACGACCTCGATTATCGAGGTCGTCAATATGATTTTCCAAGGTCCGGACTCGCTGCTCGAGAGTCCGGACCTGATCCACGGCCGATTGAGCGGTTGTCTCCGAGGTCGCGGCCTTTAGCTCCGCCCCTCCGACTCGGCGTTGAATTTCTTCAATCTCACGGTCGTGCTTCTGCAGCGCGGCCGAGAGCGACTCCCAACGATTCCTGGATTCGACGATAAAGGCATCGATCTTCGAGTCAAGCTTGGAAAGCATTTCTGCAAGGCTTGCTACTGTTGGTAAGTCTCCCGGGGCGGCTGTGGACGCCTCTGCTGCAGCTGGAGAGTGTGGGGAAGGGGTTCCTGCTTGCTGAGAGCTGCGGGCTCCCTTCCCTTTAGTCATTTTAACTTAGGATAAAGTTGCTTAAATGTAATATTACACAACTAATTGAGTTACTAAACTATTATAAATGATTTATAAATGATTTGGTGAGCTTGGTAGGGGGTAGGTGACCCACTGTGCCCAAGTCTTGGGAGGAGCACTATAGACTCAGTCTTACTGGGTCGCCGCCATCTTGGATCCCCCCGGGTGAGATTCTTAATGAGTACTTTGGTATTCACCGAAGATTGGGCAACGACGGATGTTGAAATTAGGGATAGAAGATTGATTAGTCTAGGTCAAGTCAGCATAACAAGGGAGGAAGTGTTGGATATTCTAAAAGGCATTAAGGTGGACAAGTCCCAGGTCTGGATGGGAACTATCCCACGTTACTGATGGAAGCGAGAGGGGACATAGCTGGGGCCTTAACAGACACCTTTGCAGATTCTTGAATATGGGTGAGATCCCGAAGGACTGGAGAATTGCTAATGTTATCTTTTTGTTTAAGAACAGGTAGTAGGGATAATTGAGGTAATTATAGACCGGTGAGCCTGTGGTAGGGAAGCTGCTGCAGAAGGTGCTGAGGGTTAGGATCTATTCCCATTTGGAAGAAAATGGGCTTTTCAGTGAAAGGCAACCTTTTTTTTGCAGGGAAGGTCATGTCTTACCAACTTAATAGAATTATTTGAGGAAGTGACAAAGTTGATTAATGAGGGAAGGGTTGTAGATGTCATATACATGGGCCTCAGTAAAGCATTTGGTAAGGTTCCCCATGGCAGGCTGATGGAGAAAGTGAATTCACATGGGGTCCACAGTTTACTTGCTAGTTGGATAGAGAACTGGCTGTGCAATAGGACACAAACAGTAGTAGTGGAAATGAGTTTTTCAAAATGGAGAACTGTGACCCGTGGTGTTCCACAGGGATCCGTGTTTGGACCGCTGTTGTTTGTGATATATATAAATGATTTCGAGGAAGGTATAGGTGGTCTGATTAGTAAATTTGCATTTGACACTAAGGTTTTTGGGAGTAACAGATAGTGAAAGATACTTTCAGAGAATGCAGCAGAATATACTGTAGATAGTTGGGCAGAAAAATGGCAGATGAAGTTCAATCCGATGATATATTTTGGAAGATCAATTTCAAGAGCGAACTAAACGATATATGGAAAGGTGCCAGGGAAAACGGATGCACAGAGAGATTTTCCGGTTCAGGTCCTTTGTTCCCTTAAGGTGACAACGCAAGATTAGAGAGCGGTCAAGAAGACATACAGCATGTGTTTCTTCATTGGACAGGGTATTGAGTACAAGAGTTGGCAGGTCATGTTACAGGTATATAAGACATTGGTTCGGCCAAATTTGGAATACTATGTACAGTTCTGATTCCCACATTACCAAAAGGATGTGGATGCTTTGGAGAAGGTGCAAAGGGTGTTCACCAGATTGTTGCCTGGTACGGAGGGCGCTAGCTATGAGGAGGGGTTGAGTAGATGAGGATTATTTTTCATTAGAAAGATGAAGGTTAAGGGGCGACCTCATTGAGCTCTACAAGATCATGAGAGGTATAGACAGGGTTGATAGCAAGAAGCTTTTTTTTCCCAGAATGAGGAACTCAATTACTATGGGTCATGAGTTCAAAGTGAGAGGGGAAAACTTTAAGGGAGATATACATGGAAAGTTCTTTATGCAGAGGGTGGTGGCTGCCTTCATTGCCAGCGGAGGTGGTAGAAGTGGGCACAACAGCATCATTTAAGATGTATCTAGACAGATACATGAATGGGCAGTGAGTTGAGGGATACCGATCCTTAGAAAATAGGCAACAGGTTTAGATAGAGTATCTGGATTGGCACAGGCTTTGAGGGCTAAAGGGCCTGTTCCTGTGCTGTAATTTTCTTTGTTCTTTTTTATTTGTTCTGAATCATTGCCTGACGTTACTGTCCTGTGGAAATTCAACATGATTTGTTCATCTCGAATTTTCACTTGACAAGGTGGAATTTTGGGACTGTGAGTGAGTGTTTAGTGCGAGTGGTTTGTGGTTGGTGTAGATCAAGGTGAATTGCTCAGTGACTGTGATTGCAAGTGGCAGCACTGAGTGATGGGCAAACACGAATCGTGGGAAGTCAGTGGGAAAGTGAATTCCTGAGGAAGAAGGAGAAAGATTTCATTGATGTCTCACTTACCCCTTCTCCCGCTACCTTCACATCTTGCCCCACCAACCACCATCATCCTCCGCAACAACTGCTTTGCTCCCTGTGCAGCTGTTCAGGGAAAATCAAGACCTATCTCTCTGCCCACACTTGTAGTAACTAATCCAGTAACTAAACCCAGGGTTAGCGGCTCAGAGCTGCTGAGTCTGTGACCCTGCACTAACTGAGGAGTATCCTTTTTCCCTTCTCTTTAACCCCATCGCCCTGCCCTTCTGATTGTGTCTCCTTTCTGGATGGATGGGACTTGCATATGGGTTCCTATTGCACAACATCGGGGCAAATTTTCCCATCCTGACAATTTTTATTTAAAGAAAGAACCATCTGATTATTCGTGGGCTCCACTTTCTGCCTTGTTGCCCATTACCTACAAATACCTCCTCATCTTTAATAATATTTCAGTCTTCCATCAACAAGAACACACAAAAAATGGTAACCATGGCTATGGCATCTAATGCAAACCACAATGCATTTAGGGCAAATATCAACAGATCTATATGTCAAAAATGTTCAGTGATAAGTAGATAGTATGGAAAAATAATTGTTTTCAAATTTAAAAACTATGCCCTTTTTGTATAGTAGGATGCCGAGAGTGTATTCGGCCTGTTTTGTATGTTCCCATCGTATTTCTCCTTTTATTTCTTGCAGCGAACTTGGTGGCAATGTTGATTCTTTGCCGGGGATGATGCGGTCTGTCCCGGTGCATGTCACTCTACCTGATTGCGATAGCAGTGACTGATTTACTTGCCATTGCCAATGGATGCATCCTCAATCGGATTGGCCGAATCTACTTTCGTAATAGTGTCCTGTCCACTACTCCTGGATGCAAACTCACGACTATGCTGATCTTTGCTAATCGGGATTGCTCGGTCTGGCTGACAGGGCCTTCACCTTTGACCGTTTTGTGGCCATCTGCTTACGGAGCCTGAAGACCAGATATTGTACTGAGAAATCTGCATTGCTGGTCATAGGAATGGTCTGTTCCTTGAGTTTCGCAAAAAATGCTCCTTTCTACATCATCCTTAAGCCCTTGTACTTTGTGGATGGGGTGCCCTGGTTCTGCATTATCAAGTCCTTCTATTACACAGTGTCCGCTTGGCAGGCCTTCGATTCGTTGGTCACGTATTAACTCCTTTTCTCCCCTTCCTCCTCATTCTGCTGCTCAATACCTTGACAGTGCGAATTATCTTAGTTGCTAGCAGAGCCCGCAGGAGACTCTGGAGCTCAGAGAATCATGGAGACCCAGAGATGGCGAAACGCAGGAGATCCATTGTTCTGCTGTTCACCATCTCACTCAGCTTCCTCCTCCTCTGGGTCAATTATGTCATACTGTTTCTCTACGTGCGAATTACTGGTGTGGGTTACTTTAACAGCCTGGACTTCAATGATCCACAATACATCCTTCAAGAGACGACCAATATGCTCCAAATAATCAGTTCCTGTAACAATGTTTTCATCTATGTGGTGACCCAGAACAAATTCAGAGAGGAGTTGAAGCAGGTCCTAATTTATCCCTTTGTCATTTTCATTGCTGTTTTAAACAGGAAACCGCTGTAAAACACACTCCAGTCACTTTGTTTAAATTTGTGCCATTCGATGTGTAGCACTCTATTTCTTTCAATATTAGCCAAGTTCCCATACTTCAGATATGAATATATCACACTCCAGTAGCAACAGTTCACTGTTCTCAATATTAAAAGAATATTGAACTAATTGATTTGCTGCTTTTTTGTTGACATGACAAGCTATTCTCTTTGATGAAATGTGAAGAGTCCCACAATCTCTCCCGTCATCTGGTCCAATGATGAGACTAAATTGGGGATTAGATTTCGTGTTGTATGGATACAGGTCCTCCAGCCCAACAAGTCTACAGTGACCCTCCGAATAGTAACCCATCCAGATCCATTTCCCTACGCTATATTTACCCCTGAGTGTGGGCAATTTAGCACTGCCAATTCACCTCACCTGCACATTTTTGGATTGTGGGAGGAAACCAGAGCACCTAAAGGAAACACACACAGACACAGGGAGAATGTGCAAACTCCACGCAGACAGTCACCTGAGGTGGAAATTGAACCCAGGTCCCAGGCACTGTGAGGCAGCAGTGCTAACTACTGAGCTACTATGCAACAATATTTACGCTGCATTGAAAATCACCGAAATAATATTTAATTATTCATCAAGTTATAATTCTGAATTTTGTCACAGTACATATTTGCTGCAATGTTTCGTGCAATAAGAGAACGGGTTTACCGTTTGTAACATAATTTGGTACATTCTGAGATCATTAAACACATTCTATAAATGAATGTCTTCTTTCTTTGTTCCTTTCTTTGTTTCTTTCCTTCACTCTCTTTTAACCTCTTTCTTGTTCTCTTTATTATCTTTTTATTTTCTTGCTTGCTTGCCTTTCTTTCCAGCCTTTCTTTTAGACCTTTCAGCCCAAAGTGGGCATGCATAAACGAAGAAAAGGTACAGACCAACTCTAATTTCACCTTGCAGCACGTGATCGGAAGCCTTTCAGGTTACAATTGAGGTTGTGCGTGTTCAACATAAAGTGAATTCCAATAACCACTTTTACCAATCATCTTAAAACTGCGTCATATTGTAAATTACTGCTCTGCTCAGGTAAATGGATCCTTGCAGTTTACTTTATCTGGGTTACTCATAATTTGTTGCATCTCAATTAAGGTATCCCTCAGTCTCCTCTGCTCTCAGGCAAATAATCCTAATTTCTCCAATCAATCCTTGAAACTGCATTCTTCATTTTGCAAAGCTTTCTGCTGTCTCTATAGCAGTTATGTCTTTCTTGTAACACAGTGATTAGAATTGCACACAAAACATCAGCTATGGAATTACGTAAATTTAATTTACAGTTCTATTAGTACAAGCCCAGTAATGGCAGGGGGATGGGAACCAGAGCGATAGATCAGAGGTGAGGGTAGCTGTTGAATCGGCAAAATAGAATGCAGCGAATCTGTCGAGAAGGATACACAGTTGATAGAGCAATGGGATGTGTTAAAGTTCAATGTAAGCCGTGTCATGAATAAGAGTGATGAACTTAGAGCATGGATGTAAGACTTGGAACTTGGAACTACCATGTTGTGGACAGAACAAATACATGGATCTCACATGGACAAGAATAGTGGCTGAACGTACCGGAGTTTAGACCTTTTAAAAAGAACAGGGAAGAAGGTAAAAGAGGAGGAGGAGTAGCATTGTTAATTAGAGAGTGCATCACAGCTGCTGAAAAGGAGGCTGTTGAGGAGGGTTTGGCTACTGAGTCAGTAGGGGTGGGAGTCAGTAACAGGAAAGGAGCAGACACTTTTTTGGGTGTTTTCTATCAGACACCCCAATAGCAGCAGAGAGGTAGAAAACCAGATCGGACAGCAGATTTTGGAAAGTTGCAGTTGGAACAGAGATATTGTCATGGTTGACTTCAACGTTCCCAGTATTGATAGGAACCTTCTTAGTGCAGATGGTCTGGGTGGAGCCAGGTGTGTCAGGTGTGTCCAGGAAGCGTTCCTGACTCCTAATGTAGATAGGCCGACTGGGGAGAGGCCATATTGGATTTAGTGCTCGGGAACGGGCCAGGCCAGGTGTCAGAGCTCTCGCCTTTACCATAGCAATGGAGAGGGATAGGACCAGACAGTATGGGAAGGTATTTATTTGGGGGAGGGGGGGATGGGAAATTAAACTGCTATTAGACTGGAGCTGTGGAGTATAAATTGGGAACAATTGTACCATGTAAAATGCACAAAAGAAATGTGGCAGCTGTTTAAGGAGCACTTGTAGCGAGTGTTAGATAACTATGTCCCACTGAGACATGCAAGGAATGGTAAGGTGAAGGAGCCTTGGATGACAAGAGCAGAGGAGCTTCTTGTCAAGAGGAAGAAGAAAGCGTACTTTAGGCTGAGGAAGCAGGGATCTGGCACAACTTTAGAGGATTACTGGGTAGCTCAGAAAGAACTGATAAATGGACTGAGGAGAGCTAGGAGGGGACAAGAAAAAGCCTCGGTGGGAAAGATTAGGGAAAAGCCAAAGGTTTTCTTCATGTATGCGAGAATAAGAGAATGATCAGAGAGAGGATTGGGCCAATCAGAGATAGGGGAGGGAACTTGTGTCTGGAATCTGATGAGGTAGAGGAGGCTCTAAATGAAGTTTTGCTACCTTGTTGATAATGAGATCGCTGTGGACCAGGTTAATAGCTTGAACAGATTGATATGAAGAATGTGATGTGCTGGAAATTCTGAGAACATCAAGATAGATATGACCCCAGGGCTGGACCAGATATATCCAAGGTTACTACGGCAAGTGAGGTATGAGATTGCTGTGCCTCTGGCGATAATCTCTGCATCAACAGTCTCCAATGGAATAGTACTGGAAGATTGGTGGGAAGCGAATGTTGTTCCTCTGTTCAAAAAGTGGAATAGGGAAATGCCTGGCAATTACAGACCAGTCAGACTTACGTCTGTTGTAAGCAAGTTATTGGAATGGATTCTGAGAGATATGATTTAAGTTTATTTGGAAAAAAGCATAGTTTGATTAAAGACAGTCAGCATGGCTTTGTGAGGGGCAGGTCATGCCTCACAAACCTCATTGAGTTCTTTGAGGCTGTGACAAGACAAGCTGATGGAAGTCAAGCAGTGGGATGTGGTGTATATAATTTCAGAAAGGCATTTTATAAGATTCCCCATGGTAGGCTCATTCAGAAAATTAGGAGGTATGGGATATAAGGACATTTGGCTGTCTGGATACAGAATTGGCTTGGCAAAACAAGACAGCGAGTGGTAGTAGATGTAATGTAGTCCACCTGGAGGTCGGTGATGAGTGGTGTTCTGCAGGGATCTGTTCTTGGGCCTGTGCTCGTTGTAATTTTTATTAGATTTGATTAGATTACTTACAGTATAGAAACAGGCACTTCGGCCCAACAAGTCGACACCGACCCGCCGAAGCGCGCCCACCCAGACCCATTCCCCAACATTTACCCCTGCACCTAACTCTAAGGGCAATTTACCACAGCCAATTCACCTGACCTGCACGTTTTTGGACTGTGGGAGCACCCGGAGGAAACCCACGCAGACAAAGGGAGAACGTGCAAACTCCACACAGACAGTCGCCTGAGGCAGGAATTGAACCCAGGTCTCTGGCGCTGTGAGGCAGCAGTGCGAACCACTGTGCCACCGTCTCGCCCCTAAATGACTTGGATGAATAAGTGGAAGGGTGGGGAAGTAAGTTTGTCAATGACACAAAAATCAGTGATGTTGTAGATAGTGCTTAGGGTTGTTGCAGGCTACAACATTACATTGACAGGATGTAGAGGTGAGCTAAGACGTTGCAGATGGAATTCAATCTGGATAAATGACAAGTGACTCATTTTGGAAGGTTGAATTTGAAAGCTGAATACAATGTTTCGACAGGATTCTTGGCAGTGTGGAGGAACAGTGGGATCTTGGTGTCCATGCAAAGTTGCCACCTAAGTTCATAGGGCTGTTAAGAAGGCACATGATGTGTTGGTATTCATTATCAGGGGAATTGAGCTTAAGAGCTGCGAGGTTATGCTACAGCTCTATAAAATCCTGTTGGACCACACTTGGAATATGGCGTCCAGTTCTGAACGCCACATTATAGGAAGGATGTCGATGCTTTAGAGAAGGTGCAGAGGACATTTACCAGGATGCTACCTGGACCACAGTTCATGTCCGATTAAAAAAAGGTTGAGGGAGCTAAGTCTTTTCTTAATGAAGCAAAGAATGGTGAGAGGCAACTTGGTAGAAGTGTACAAGATGATGAGAGGCATAGATAGAGTGAACAGTCAGAGACTTTTTCCCAGGGCAGAAATGGCTATCGTGGGGGTATAATTGTACGGTGATTAGAAGAAAGTTTAGGAAGCTCTCAGAGCTTTTTCTTTTAACACAGAGGGTGGTGGGTGCGTGGTAGGCGCTGCCACCATTGGTATTAGAGTCAGATGCATTAGGGATATTTAAGCAACGCTTGAATATGTCCATGGATGATAGTAAAATGAAGGGTATGTAGTTTAGTTTGAACTTGGAGTAGGAAAAAAGATTGGCACAACATCGAGGGCAGAATGGTTCGTATTTGTTATACTGTTCCGTGCTTTATGTTGTATGTTCTAAGGTTGGAGGTCTTTGTTCCTCAACCCCTTTCATTATCTCAATCAAAATGAAGTTCTGAATTTAGTTTACCCTCCCCAAATGCCGAACACACACTTGTCTGAATTGAGAACCATTTGCCATCACCTACTCAACTGAATAACTGACAACATTCTACGTTTGATAGCCATCACCTTTACTCTGACCTACAACAGCGATACTTACATCGTCTGCAAACCACCTTTCATAATTTACACCCAAATCATTAAAATGTACAAATAATGCAAAGGTATCCAAAACTAAGCCCTGTGGAATACCGTTGCAAACAACTTTCCATTCACGCAAATTTCTATCAATTATTACCTCGAATTTCCTTTCATAGAACAAATTTTAGATTGAATTGGCAACATTCTCCTATGTTCCTTAAAATTTTGTTTCTCGGGCTAGTCTGTCAATTGGGATCTTGTCAAATGTCCTACTAAACTCCATTTTTACAACATCCACTGAATTACCGTTATATATCCTCCATGTTATGTCCATCAGCAAGGCATTTAGTATGACTCAACCTTCCTTGAATTGATGTATTTATTGCAGGTGTATTTTGTTTCAAAATATGGAGAAAAGTATGGTACAGCATTGCCTCTCTGCAACGCCATTTAAAAATGCAAAAATAAAAACCAGACATGGAATATAACTGCACAAAAATAAAGAAATAAAGAAGAAGTTTTCAACTTTACAGACCTCCTTGTTAATTGCTGTGCCATGGGCAATGGACCTCATGACTAGGCACGATTCCCCTGCAACACAAATTGCCAGTGGAATGAGAGTTGCCACTTTTCAGTGCCATCTCACTTTCATTGTTGGCCACACAACTACGAGACCTCGCTGGACCTCAAAACTGCACAATAATTCCAAATGGCAGTTTCTCCTGTCAGAATTGATTCTAAAATTTTGCAGACTATGGAATTCATACCTGCCCTTCTATAACATCAGGCTTAAATAGCACATCTTTTTTAATGCTGCAAGCTACATTTTTCACAGATCTCCAATCCTCTGGGACATCATTGATTTCTGTTGAGCATTAGAAAATGATTTGCAATGTGACACTTATTGCATGTTTGGCTTCCTTTAAACGGTTGAAAAATCCATCACTCTCTTATTTTATCCACTTTCATAGAGAACATTTCCGATATTTCAGCTCGAACTATGCGTGTTGTATCTAATAATTAATTCCTCCTCTTTAACTAGAATGCCTGCATCATCCAGTTCTTTGTGAAAAAAGAGTCACTGAGACAAACATTTATTGAGAATCTTCATCTTCTACATCCAAGTGTGTGATACCCTTTACATCCTAGATCAGCCCCATCGTTTCTAATTATCCTGATGCTGTTTGTTAATGTGTTTGTTGAAGTACTGATAACAAATGTTTGGTTTTTCCTGTCAATGCATTGTTGCATCACTTTGTTGATTTCCTAATTCTCTTCTTTATTTCAATCCTGTACGTTCAACACTCAGCTAAGCTTATATCCTTGTCCCTTTCCATAATGATGACAAATCTAGTTGCAATCTGATTGCCATCTGGTTAAGACACTCACTGCTATTTCATCCAATCTTCCAGTTTAATTTCCTAAAATAATCCAGAACTGTGTTACTTTCGTTTGTCTTATTATTTACATTATGAAGAGAAAACAATATTCTCTTGAATGTTCTTGCAAACATTTGGTGCCCTTTTGTTTTCCACACTCTTTGTAATTCCATTAATATTAGGTTAGTTGAATGAGACAACTGTTACTACCTTATTTTTTTTTCTCTCTATGTAAAGTTACTTTGACTTTGAAATGTGGCTGTAGTTTGAGTTGATACAGGGAACAGGAGATAAAAGCAAAAGGATCATACAAGAAACAATGTGGCAACACGTGACTTGGATCTGAATGATGGGCTTTGCTTTCCGTTATTTGCCTCGAGAAATGTCTTCTCCAAGACCATCGACAATCTTATCTTCTCTGGAGATCTTCCATCTGTAATCTCCAACATTAGTTCCCTTAACACAACACCACCCATTTCTATCTCTGCCCCAAAATTAATAAATCTGCTTGCCCTGGCCGATCTGTGCATCATCTGCAGTCCTCAGTAACTCCACCTCTCGAATATGTTGAATCACATCCTACACTTCACTTTCAGGCACGTGGCAAAGTGAACAATTTAATAACTAATCGGTCCTTCAAAGAAGAACACGATGGTGTTGTTTGCATAAAGGTTAATTCTCATTCTCCCTTCTCCTGGTGTTCGCAGAAGTTCAATTCAAAATTGTTTCTACACGTGGGAATGTTCCGATAGTTTCAACGATATCAGCAAATAAAATTTACTGGCTTCTGTTAGATATGTTTCATTTTTTTTATTGTATTGGAAAAGTTACACCATTCAATAAAAGCAGTATATATTTGTTAGCATTTGTCTCGCATGTTGAATATAATAATACGGTCAAAGGTGATTTACATAATTGATTACAAAACGAAATCCAAAAACACACTTCAAAAAGAGGCATCGGGGGGTGACAGAACATCTAATGAAAGTGGTAAGGCCAAATTTAGATTACTTACAGTGTGGAAACAGGCCCTTCGGCCCAACAAGTCTACACCGCCCCGCCTAAGCGCAACCCACCCATACCCCTACATGTACCCCTTACCTAACACTACGGGCAATTTAGCATGGCTAATTCACCTGACCTGCACATCTTTGGACTGTGGGAGGAAACCGGAGCACCCGGAGGAAACCGGAGCACCCGGAGGAAACCCACGCAGACACGGGGAGAACGTGCAAACTCCACACAGTCAGTCTCCTGAGGCGGGAATTGAACCCGGGTCTCTGGCGCTGTGAGGCAGCAGTGCTAACCACTGTGCCACCGTGCCAATGTGCACCTTAAGGGATTTCCCAGGGTCTGTCAGGCAGTGAAAGCATTAGAAAACCGTACACTGTCCGGGTTCTGGGCAGATTAAAGTAGACCGTTGATGTGTTGGACCCTCCCATTATTCAGGACACTTATACTTCCATAAACTCCTTGACCAGTGAGTTGTTCCATTCTCTACAGTCATTCACGATTGGTTGTGACAGAACTGCGGACCGGGGATTTCGACCTTTGGTCGTGGATTCACTTATCTCTGATTATTAACCACTGCTTCAGCTGTTTAGCTTGCAAGTAATCTTGTTGTGCGGCTTCATTATGTGAGAAGTGGGGAAAGGTGTTGTTTTCGCAGATGTAGCAAAAAGGGTAGTGATAATAAGCTTCAGCATAGCGCTGACAAACAAGTATAGAGGGCAGCTGCAGGCAAAGATCAGATTAGCAAACTTCGGGAAAACAATTTGTGCAGGCAGAAAAGCAGAACAATAGAAAACACTAGCACAGCAAGTGTTAGTATAGTTACAAAACGGTTGCAGATGATGGCCCAAGGAGATGGAAGTAGAATCTAATCAAGATAAGGAGAAGTCACGTAGGGGCAGTCAGGTCACAAGTTAGGCAGAGAACTAGGGTGATGTAGGAGTCGGGAGAGGTGACCTCACGCAGCTCAAAGGTATAACCGTACACTTGTTTCAATGCTCATTTGCTTTAGCATTTTATGCCCTTTCTTGCAAGGTCATAAAATAAATTGTCTTGCTTCCAGTTTTGGTGTGTCTTGGCTAATTTTGGTAAGTTTGTTTCTAACAGATTTGGGGGCTAATCCGGGATCCCAAACTCTGGTCGCTCGTCATTCTTGGAGAAACGGAGAAGGTGCACCTCGCTGACTTCGGCGATCTCTAGTTTCCCCTTGTTGCCGCGGCGGCTTTGGGCGAGCGTGATCTTAGGGAAAGATTTTGGTAACAAGACAGGAAGACACGGCGAGTTCGGTCGGGTAACTCTTGTGCACAAGACCCGGGTAAGGAAAGGTCTCTCGAGATATATCCGGGCGATCGGGAATTTGCAACAGTAGCTGTTGCGGGAATTGCCGCGCAGGTAACGACCGAATTGACATGACCAGGTGACTCTGTGCACCGACCAAGGTAAGAAAAGGACCTTTAAGTATTGCCTTGGTGTCGGGGACGTACGAGAAGTACGAGGAATTGGAGAGGTTTAAAAATAACATATAATTGGCCGGATTGATCGGACGGGAAAGGGTGTCAACCTGATTCTAGCAGCCAGCCTTAGACTGGTTGTTAAGAAGGGAAATCCCCCACGCGAAGGTCAGGAACCTGAAGTGGATGTGGAAGAAGGTGACACCGGACCTTGAAAAGATCAATTAAATTTAAAAAAAAATGGGAGGCAAGGGAAGTTGTCTCTATAAAGATTGATGTATAGTTAATGTTAAACTTGAAGAAATTCCGTCCGATAGTCCCTTGGGGAAAATGTTTGGAAATTGGGAACACAACTCCTGGACGGGGGAGAAAGATAAACTTATAATGAAAAGGTATTGTTGTTTTGTCTGGACACAATAAAGTATTAAGAAATCTGATATATTTTGGCCCAAATATGGGTCCGATGAAGGTTGGCTGTGCCAAGACTTAAATATATATGTTAATACCAAAGAGAAAGAAAGCCGACAAGAGGCTGATTATGCAGCCTGTTGGATAGGGAGCCAAAATATGTTCGTCTTAAAAAAGAAAGAAAGGGAGGAAAAGGATGAAAAACCCAAAACTCCCCTTTGGGACCCTTTGTCAAATTTACCTCCCGCTTATTACATTAGAAATGATGGTCCACCATCCCCCGGTGACACTGGATCATCGCCCCAGCCCTCTGCACCCCAGCAGAGGAACCCCCTGAAGAGGAATCTGAAAAAGGCCCAGAAGAGGACTCCACTGTGAGCCAGTTTAAGACTAGATCAACAGTAAGGAGAGAAGAAAGGTAACAAGACAGGTATATCCTCTCAGAGAGGTCCCCATTGGAAACGGTGAAATTGGATATGTTAATGCGCCGCTGACCAGTGGGGAGTTCAGAGCCTTTAAAAAGGAAATGAAAAATCTAATTGAGGATCCCGTGGGATTGGGGGAGCAGTTAGACCAGTTTTTGGGGCCAAATTGGTATACCTGGGGGGAAATGATGGCAATATTGGGGACGTTATTCTCAGGAGAAGAAAAAGGGTATGATCAGAAGGGCCGCTGTGAGGGAATGGGAAAAAAGATACCCTCCGGGTGAAGAAGTAACTCCGGCTGAACAAATATTCCCTAATATAGATCAGCGACGGGAGGGCATGAATGCACGTGATAGGGGAAGTATGAGAGACTGTCGGGAAATGGTGATCTTGGGAATTAAGGAAGCAGCGCCAAGATCACAAAACTTTGTTAAGGCTTTTGAAGTAAGGCAGGAGAAAGACGAGACCCCTTCGGCATTTTTTCAAAGGCTCAAAGAGGCCACAAGGAAATATTCGGGATTGAATCCTGATGACCCGGTGGCGCAAGGACTTTTGAAGGTCCAGTTTGTGACAAAGTCATGGTTGGACATACAAAAGAAATTGCAGAAAACAGATGGATGGAGTGAAAAACAGATGGAAGAGTTGTTACGTGAGGCACAGAAAGTGCATGTGAAGAGAGAGGACGAGAAGCAGAAGCAGAAAGGTAAAATGATGGTGGTAGCAGTAGATGAAATAACAAAGAGGAGATTAGGATTGGGAGATAATAGAAAGGATAAGGATAGAGGAGGACACGAAAGACAAAGGTCGGACTTCCGGGGAAGAAGGCAACAGGCGGGATGTTACCATTGTGGAAAAGTGGGCCATTTTAAACAAGAATGCCCTGGACTAACGCGGGAAAGGGAAACTGTTTCCTTAATGGCATTTGATGAGGAATAGGGGAGTCAGGGGTGCCTTCCTCCTGAAACCCACCGGGAACCCTTGATAAATCTAAAGGTGTGACCTGAAGGGGAGGAGGCAGTATTTTTGATGGACACGGGAGCAGCACGGTCATCCCTAAGTTTTAGACATGGCGGCGTAAAATTGACTAACAAGAATCTCAGGGTTTCCGGAGTAAAAGGCGAAGAATGTTTCGTGCCTATTTTTGAGCCAATACTAATTAGAGTAAATAATGAGGAAGTGACAGGACAATCATTGTATACTCCCGACATTGGAAGTAATCCATTAGGTAGGGATTTGATTATATTGTTAGGCTTAAAAATTGGGGTGGAAAATAGTGCAGTGACAGTAAAGATGGCCATGTTAACACCTCACGATGAAAAACAAATCAGTCCTGATGTATGGGCAAGACTGGGTAATACAGGGCATCTTTCTATTGCTCCGATGGTAATTACATTGATTCAGGAGATTAAGACAGTTCGGATTAGACAATACCCCATATCACTGGAAGGTCGTAAAGGTCTGCAACCAGTTATAGATTCTTTGTTAAAAACCGGATTGTTAGAACCCTGTATGTCACCCTTTAATACCCCAATACTGCCTGTCCGCAAACCAGACAGAACCTATCGATTAGTGCAGGATCTCAGAGCATTGAACCGATTGGTTTGAACATGACACCCGGTAGTTCCCAATCCGTACACTTTGCTAGGCAAGATACCGTCTCACCTCCGCTGGTTTAGTGTAATAGACTTAAAGGATGCATTCTTGGCCAGCCCTCTGGCTCCAGAAAGCCGTGATATGTTTGCCTTTGAGTGGGAAAACCCATACACTGGTAGAAAGCAACAATTCCGATGGACGGTACTTCCCCAGGGATTCACAGAATCACCTAATCTATTCGGGCAAGTACTGGAACAGGTCCTGGAACAACGTGAGATGCCTAAAGGTACATCACTGTTACAATACGTGGAAGATCTACTTGTGTCAGGACGAAAGAGAGATGACGTGAGCTTGGCCACCAATAGGCTGTTACATTTCCGAGGGCAACAAGGTTTAAGAGTATCTAGGAATTAATTGCAACATGTAGAGAAAGAAGTGAAATATTTATGGCAGCTTGCTAGTGAGGGTACAAGGCGAATTAAGCTCGAGAGAATTAAAGGAATAGTAGAACTACCCCTCCCGATCACCAAACGAGAATTACAGAAGTTCTTGGGGCGAGTGGGCTATTGTAGATTATGGATAGAAGCATACACCCAGAAAACAAAAGGGTTATATTATAAATTGACAGAATCTGAACATGAAAGACGACACTGGACAGAAGAGGAAAAGGAAGGGTTACATGATTTAAAGCATAGTTTAATACAAGCTCCGGTGTTGGTCCTGCTTTCCCTCGAGTAACCATTTCACCTTTTTGTGACAGTAAATGATGGGGCAGCCTTAGGAGTGTTAACCCAGAAGGGAGGGGGAAGGAGACAGCCCAAAGCCTTCCTGTCTAAGATCTTGGATCCTGTCTCGAGAGGATGGCCTGAATGTATACAGGCAGTGGCAGCCACTGCCATACAGGTAGAGTAGAGCCATAACCTTACTTTTGGAGGAGCGCTAGTCGTTAGTACCCCCCATCAAATCAGAACTATGCTAAACCAAAAGGTAGGGAAATGGTTGACAGACTCATGAATCTTGAAATACGAAGCCATTCCGATGGAGAGAGAGATGACCTCGTGTTAGCAATAGATACCTGTCTACACCCAGCTACCTTCCTATGGAAGGGTGAACCTCTGGACAAACGAGAATTAGGACATGACTGTTTAGATATCATAGAGTATCAGGCTAAGGTTAGACCAGATCTAAAAGATATTCCCTTGCATGATGGGGGCAGACTGTTTATAGACGGGTCATCAAGAGTCGTACAAGGAAAAAGACACAATGGATATGCAGTAGTAGATGGTAACAAGGACCAAACAGTTGAGGCTGACCGGTTGCCTAGCACATATTCGGCCCAAACTTGTGAGTTGTATGCATTAAACCAAGCTTTAAAACAACTAAAAAAATCAGGATGGGACAAGTTACACCGACTCTAAGTATGCCTATGGGGTGGTCCATACCTTCTGAAAAATATGGCATTAACGTGGACTAATCAATAGCTGGGGGAAGGAATTAGTACACGAACAGTTAATAGGACAAGTGTTGAAAAGTTTGGAATTACCACGAGAAATAGCAATAGTTCATGTACCGGGACACCAAAAGGGAACACTCTAGAAGCAAGAGGAAATAGACTCGCAGACGAAGCATCCAAAGAGACAGCTATGAACCTTACAGTAACAAAAATACGGGTTCTCACACCCCTAGTAGAATCTCCTTCCGTGAACCTCGTGTATACGAAGGAAGAGGAAAAAGAATTCCAGGAGATAGGAGCCACTAAGACTAGTGAAGGAAGATAGATACTCCCGGATGGGAGGGAAATGTTGAGTAAACCAGTCATGAGAAACATTCTAAATACCCTGCACCAAGGCAGTCATTGGGGGTCTCAAGCTATGTCTGACATAGTGTTAAGGAAGTACGGATGGAAAGGGATATGCACATTAGCCAAGCAGGTATGCTCAGGATGCCCGATTTGCCAAAAGATTAATGAAAAGGTAACACGAGGAGGGCAAAAAAGTTGGAAGGAATCCCAGGGTAAGACATTTTCAGAGCATACAGGTCGACGATACAGAATTACCCCCGGTAGGGAAACAAAAGTACTTATTCGTCATAGTAGACCACTTAACCGGGTGAGTGGAAGCTTTCCCAATGTCTTCAGCTACCTCAAAAGGAGTAGTGAAAACAATCCTTGAACATATCCCACCATATGGAATAGTGGAAACTATAGATTCAGACCAAGGTACCCATTTTATTTCTAAGATCTTTCAAGGGGTAATAGCAGGATTAGAAATTTCGTTGGAATTCCATACTCCTTGGCACCTGTAGACAACGAGGACATAACAATCAAGGCCAATGGCTTTGCAATCTCCTCCCCTGCTTCCCAGAGAATCCTAGGATAAATGCTATCAGGCCCAGGGGACTTATCTATTTTCACCCTTTCCAGAATTTCCAACACCTCTTCCCTACATACCTCAAAGCCGTCCATTCTAATTAATTGTGACTCAATATTCACATCGGCAACAATGTCCTGTTCCTGAGTGAATACTGACGAAAAGTATTCATTCAGTGTCTCCCCAATCTCTTCAGCAACTTCCCAGGCAACTTCCCACTACTATCCTTGACTGGACCTATTCCTACCCTAGTCATTCTTTTATTCCTGACATACCTATAGAAAGCCTTAGGGTTTTCCCTAATCCTACCAACTAAAGACTTTTCATGTCCCCTCCTTGCTGCTCTTAGTTCTCTCTTCAGATCCTTCCTGGCTACCTTATAACTCTCAATCGCCCCAATTGAACCTTCACGCCTCATCTTTACATAGGCCGCCCTCTTCCATTTAACAAGGGATTCCAATTCCTTATTAAACCACGGCTCCCTCACACGACCCTTTCCACCCTGCCTGACAGGTACATACTTATCAATGACACTCAATAGTTGTTCCTTGAACAAGCTCCACATATCAATTGTGCCCATGTCTTGAAGCCTACTTTTCCAAGCCACGCATCCTAAGTCGTGCCTCACCGCATCATCATTTCCCTGCTCCCAGCTATAACTCTTGCCCTGTAGTGCACACTTATCCCTCTCCATCACTGGAGTAAAAGTCACCGAATTGTGGTCACTGTCCCCAAAGTGCTCACCTACCTCCAATTCTAACACCTGCCCTGGTTCGTTACCCAGAACCAAATCCAGTATGGCCTCACCTCTTGTTGGCCTGTTACATATTGTGTCAGAAACCCTCCTGCACACATTGGACAAACACCGGGCTATCTAACGAACTCGAGCTATAGCTTTCCCAGTCAATATCTGGAAAGTTAAAGCCCCCATAACAACCACCCTATTACTTTAACTCTTCTCCTGAATCATCCTCGCAATCCTTTCTTCTACGTCTCTAAGACTATTAGGAGGCCTGTAGAAAACTCCTAACAGGGTGATCTCACCTTTCCTATTCCTAACCTCAGCCCAAACTATCTCAGATGTCGAGTCGTCATCCATCGTCCTTTCCACCGCAATAATACTATCTTTGACAAGCAATGCCACACCTCCCTCTCTTTTATCCCCACCTCTGACCCTACTAAAACATTTAAACCCTGGAACCTGCAACAGCCAATCCTTCCCTGTTCTACCCATGTCTCCGTAATAGGCACAACATCCAAATCCCAGGTACCAACCAACGCTGCAAGTTCACCTACCTTATTTCGTATACTTCTTGCATTGAAGTCTACACACTTCAAGCCACTTTCCTGTTTACAGGCACCCTCCTTTGAGATTGATGCCATGTTCCTAACCTCCCTACACTCCAAGTCCTGCACCCTAAAGCTACAGTCTAGATTCCCATGCCCCTGCAGAGTTAGTTTAAATCCCCCCTAAGAACACTTGCAAACCTCCCCCCAAGGATACTGGTTCCCCTCAGGTTCAGGTGCAGACCATCCTGTTTATAGAGATCCCACCTTCCCCAGAAAGAACCCCAGTTATCCAGATACCGAAATCCCTCCCTCCTGCACCATCCCTGTAGCCACGCATTTAACTTCTCTCTCCCTATTCCTCGACTCTCTATCACGTGGCACGGGTAACAAACCAGAGACAACAAATCTGTTCGTTCTAACTCTGAGCTTCCAGCCTAGCTCCCCGAAAGCCTGCCTAACATCCTCAGCCTTCCTCCTACCTATGTCGTTGGTGACAATGTGGACCACGACTTCGGGCTGCTCCCCCTTCCCCTTAAGGACCCGGAAAACACGATCAGAGACGTCACGTACCCTTGCACCTTGGAGGCAACATACCAAACGTGAGTCTCTCTCGGCCCCACAGAACCGCCTATCTGTGCCCCGAACTATCGAGTCCCCAATAACTATTGATCTGCTTTTCTCCACCCTTTCTTTCTGAGCAACGGGGACAAGTTCCGTGCCAGAAGCCTGAACCCCATTGCTTACCCCTGGTAAGTCATCCCCCCCACAAGTATCCAAAACGGTATACTTGTTCTTGAGGGGAACGGCCGCAGGGGGTCCCTGCACTGGCTGCTTCCTCCCAGTCCCCCTCACTGTCACCCATCTGTCTGCAATCTTTGGAGTTACTACTTCCCTAAAGCTCCGATGTATGACCCCCTCTGCCTCCCGAATGATCCTAAGTTCATCCAACTCCAGCTCCCTAACACGGTCTTGGAGGAGCTGGAGATGGGTGCACTTCCTGCAAGTGTAATCAGCAGGGACGGCCATGGCATCCCTCACCTCAAACATGTTGCAAGAGGAACATTGCACTGCCTTCACTGCCATCTCTCTAAAAGTAACCTTAAATAAAAACTAGGTCTAAAGAATAGAATAAGCAAAATGCCGCCCTTACCTACTTAACACAACGGGTCTTATTATTAGGTTAGAGGAGGAGGGCGGGTGGGAGGCACTACCTCTGTAGTGCCTCGGGTTCCTCTCCTACCCAGGTAAGCTTGCGCTACACCAGCTTCCGACTGCCCCTCTGGTCGTCTTCACTTCCCCCTGCGGCTCCCGCTCTTTCTGTGAAGAGAAAAGAAACACCGCTGCCCGTTACCGGTAAGTAATTTTAAAATAAACTGTCTCACTTTAGCTGTCGCCTTCCGGGTTCGTTTAAACTCAGCTGCTGCTCGCACTCAAAATGCTGCAGATCTGCTGCAATTTTTGATAATCTTCCTCATTGTCCACGGAACCGCCTAAACTAATCGCATCTGCAAACCTACTAATCATACCTTCTACATTCTCATCTAAATTTTGATGTCAATAACAAACAGCAATCGGCCCAATAGTGACACCTGAGGTACACCACTCGTGAGAGACCTCCAGTTCGACAAGCATCATTTCACTATTTCTCTCTGCTTCCTCGTATCAAGCCAATTATGAATCCAATTTATCAGCTCCCCATGAACTCCAGAGCACCATGTGAAACCTTATCAAAGCTCTTACTGAAATCCATATCGACTATGTCTACTGCCCAGCTCTCGTCAATCTTCCTGGTCAGTTCAACAAAGAACTGTCACAAATTTGTGGAACATGGCAGCCCACGCAGAGAGCTATGCTGACTACTCCAGTCAAACCCTCTCTTTCCTAATATCTTATCCCTCAGAATCTTCTCAAGTAACTTGCCCACTACAGATGGTAAGCTTACTGGTGTCTGTCTCCCTAGACTACTTGTATCTTTCATAAGTCAATCTGCATGTCCTCTGCAAAATCTGAACCTCTGACCTGTGAACCCGTGTCCAAGTTAGAACAGAAAAACAGCAGTTTGAATCGGAACCTCTGTGCGATAGCACTGTGTAGCTTACTCCAATAATTTCCCGAGATGCTAGGGATGCCAATGTCCATTGGGAGGTAGGAATTGAAGGCAATTTGTATCAGTTTAGTACAGTTGTGGAGACATTAATGAGACTAATACATTATGAGTGTCGTTAATCTAAATTCCAGTTCGCTGACCTTTGTGCATGTTTGGGTGATGGGCGAGGGAGTGTTGTTGTAAAGTTGGAGATTTTGAGCATTTTGCCTGTCACCTTCCTAAATTCTGTAGATTCTAAACATGGGAGTGATCCAGTAGATCCAGTAACTACAGCAGTGTAGCTATAACATGGAAAAATGGACAGACAGAGAAGACCACAACTTTGCAGATAGTTTGGCCTAACATCTGTCATATGCAAAATGCAGGATTTGAGACTAAGAGATGTGGAAATGGGACACTTAGAAAATGCTAACTGGATGTCATAAAGTCAATGTGGATTAATGAAAGGGAAAACCTGTTTGTTCAATGCACTGGTGTTACTTGAAGATTAACGCAGAGAAGAGATGAGGGAGATCCAGTGGGTATAGTTGATTTGGACTTTTAGAAACCTGCTACGGAAGTCCCATAGAAAAGGTTAGTTTGCAAAAACAAAGCAAGTGGGATTGGGGTAAAATACTGGATTAGATTGACATGTCAAGAGCAAATAGGAGACAGAAGGCAGAATGTATATGTTTTGGAGTGGACGGCAATGACTGGTGGTGTATCATTGGGATCAGTGGATGAGTTCCCGCCATTCATTTCAAAAAATGCATCAAATTAATATTTCCAACTTTGTCAATGACACAAAAGTGTTGTTGTAAGTGTTGAGAAAGATACAATGTAGTCTCAGGGAAATTTAACCAAGTAGAGTGCGTGTGGAAATGTATGGTGAATCTATTTTTCTCTTGCTCAAGTGAGACATTATCCACTTTTGTAAGAATAACAGAATGGTAGTTCATTACTCATTCAGGTGTAATTGTTATGTAATAGGCCGGACCCCTCAAAACATTTTTACCAGGTAGCCCAGACTGTAACTTTATTATTTGTTTAGCTAGGTGAATTCTGGATATTCCCGGAGTCATTTAGTTGGGTCAACCGTCAAATTTTAAACAAACAAAACTTATTTACAAAATTATGGAATGAAACATAAAGAACAGGAAACAGAATACCGGATAACTTATCCAATCCAAACCGACTTAAGGATGCTGTTGCGAAAATACTTGCAACAGTGTCAATGCACACATCCCTCAGCACAAACAGGAAACAGTGGTACAGGTATCTTGCAGTTTGCAAGGAGAGAGAGAAGAAAGCAGCCTCTTTCACACATCCCTTGCTGCAACTGAACTGACTAAAGTTCAGGACTGTATTGCACAGCTGGAGGGCTAGCCACGCCCCCGAATTACACCTTTTTTTAAAGAAATGCAATGCTTAAGTTGGAGGCATTATCTGTTAGAGTAAACTGAAAGGCCCCAATGAAACATTCAAACTTCGGACATGATAGAGCCTGGCCAATTATATCTTCTCTGAAAAAAAAACAGAAGGCCATGGTAACATTGTAACAGAACCAGTATTATGACACCTCCCCTCTTACAAAATGAACCATCAATATCCAAAGATGGCATCACTTTACAAAACCCGAAAAATATTTTTAAAAATCGGTTAATACTTTAAACACCAATACACATTCACTAACTGTAAACATGCAAACATGCTCAACTACATTTGGATTCAGTCTGGGGTTCTTCCACTACCGAACGCCTCAGTTTCTCATTCGAGTCTTGACAATGAATCGGCAATCATGTTTTCTCGTCCTGCCACACGCACAATTTTAAACTTAAAATGACTATAACTACAGGCTCCATCTAAACAGTCTGGCATTTTAGTTGTTAAATTTCTCCACAAACTTCAATTTGTTATGATTAGTATATACGATGGTTTCAGATGCATTGCTGGTAATATAAACACTGAAATGTTGTAGTGTCAACACCAAGATTAAAGTCTCTTTCTCAAGTGTCGATTATTTTTACTGATGAACATTTAATTTCCTGGAGAAATATCCAATTTTATCTTCTCATTGTCTTCCTGCAGCAGCACCGCACCAACACCCACATCACTGGCATTGATAGCCACCTTGAAAGGCTTCATGTAATCCGGTGTGGCTGATACTAGGGCAGTGGTTAACACAATTTTCAGGCTGTCCAATGCCTTTTGACAGTCTGCTGTCCACTGAACTCTTGCCCTTTATTAACAATTCAGTGAGTGGAGCAGCCACACTGCTAAACTTTGGCACAAACTTACAGTAAAATCGATTCAATCCCAAGAACAGTAGTACTGTTCCTTTTGTCAACGATGTGTAAAATTCCCCAATTACTTTCATTTTTGCTTCACGTGGGGCCATTTGTCTATGTCCAATAACATGGCTCAGGAGGGTGACTTAGGTTTTGGAAAATTCACTTTAGCTAGGTTTACCGCCAAGCCTGCCTTCCGAAGTCGATTGACCAAGTCCGATAAACGTTGGAGATGACTAAAAGTCACCAGGCCATCAACGTACACAACACAGTTGGTTAATCCGGTAAAGACCTTATTAGTTAGTCTCTGAAATGTGGTCAGAGCCTTTCTTATATCAAATGACATGACTTTAAACTGCTACAGCCCATTTGGCATGACAAAAGGCGGAAGGCTTTTCCAGTAGCCTCTGAGCAAATTCAACTTAGAAACATAAATTGCTTCTCCCACCTTTTCGATACAGTCCTCCAACCATGGAATTCGATATCCATTTGTCTTTTAATGGGATTGACTTTGCGATCGCCCACACATAACCGTTCGGTACCATATGGCTTTGGCACCATGACTATGAGTGAGCTTCAGTCACTGCACAGTTTGATTATGTCATCTTGGAGCCTGCACTCTGTCTCCTTCTGAACCTGTGCCAAATTTACGGGGTTATGCCTATAATGATTTGATTAATTGGAACAGCATTTCCTATCACTATATCATGCACAATTAGGCTAGTAATTCCCAGTTTATTTCCGCATATCTCCCCATGTGATAGAAATAACTCTTTTAGGTGATTGTGATTTTTCTCAGGAATGAAACTCAATAATTTATCCCAATTTTTGACAACTTCCCCATTGTCCAATTTAATTTGAGGAATATCCAGTTCAAAACCGTCTGAGCTTGGTTCTTCCGTCTGTGCTGTTATTACAAACACCTTCTCCTCTTGCTTCCCTTCCTTATCAAAATATCTTTTAAGCATATTCACATGACACACTATGTGTGATTTCTTCCTGTCTGGACCCCGTATCAAGTAGTTCACCTCACTCAATTTCCTTTTGACTTGATAAGGTCATCTAAACCTTGCTTTTAAAGGCCAACCTTTTACTGGAAGCAATACTAATACCTTATCCCCAATTGTAAAATTGTGTATTTTTGATTTCATGTATTTTTCCTGTTTCATTGCATGCTGTGCTAATTTTAAGTGCTGTCTAGCCAACTCCCCAGCTCTATTAAATTGTTCCCCAAAATTTGACACATAAGCTAAATGTGTGATCTCTGAATTCTGACTTCCTAATTTCTCCTAAATCAATTTAATGGTCCTCTCACTTCATGGCCAAACACCAATTCAAATGGATTGAATTTGGCCCATTCATTTGGTGAGTCTCTGATCACAGAAAGCTCAAATGAAATTCCCTTATCCTAACCATCTGGATAGTCTTGACTATAAGCCCTCAACATGGTCTTTCGTGTTTGATGTCATCTTTCCAGCGCTCTCTGTGATTCTGGGTGGTACACAGTAGATTTGAATTGTTTCATGCCTAAGCTGTCCATAACTTCCTTGAATAATTTCGGTGTGAATTTGATCCTTGATCTGACTATATCTCCATAGGTAGTCCATATCTAGTAAAACAAATTCAGTAGTTCCTCTACAATCCTTTTAGCTGTGATATTGCATAATGGAATGGCCTCTGAAAATTTAGCTGAACATCCATTATTTTTGACGAATACTGATTCCCACTTCTTGATCGGGATAGGGGACCTACGCAATCAATTAAACTCTTGTAAAATGTTTCTCAAATGTTGGAATAGATATTGAATATGCAAATTTTATTACTGCATGTGATTTCCCAATTACCTGACATATATGACACATCTGGCAAAATTCAACTACCTCCATGTGCAGTCCAGTCCAGCCTTTTAAGCAAACCTTCATTTTTAATTGTCAATTTCTCAAGTTCAAACTCTCTCTCTTTTTCTCTCTCCTGCTGGAGCCCTTCCTTCTCTTTCTTTCACTTCTGCTAAAACCCTTCGTTTGTTTTCTCCTGAATTTAATCGGAACTAAAACGGTTTCATTTCTGCTGCCCTTTCCTTGTCTTTCACGTCTAATTCAAGCTGTTTCATTTGCAATGGAATTCTTGCCGTCTCGACAGATCCAGATGGTGTTTCGAACAAAAGTAAGTGCTGAGCCACTGCTGTAATCATCTCATCTTTCCTCACAATAGGAGGTAAATACAACACCAGGTTGTCTATTAATTCCTGCAGCTTGCTCGTATTTGCCTTTTGAAAAAAAAACCCAAGGTCACTATTTCCACCTCCAGAAACTTCTTGCTGCCTGAAAGAACCTTTGCTATCTGAGTGTTGTTTAAACTAACCAAATTAACAAACAAAATGAAAGACACAACCACCTACCGCATGTTGTTTAACGCCCACAAAGAGCCTCAATCTGTTGAGGATTAGGCCAGACACATCAAAACATTTTAAGCAGGTAGTCCAGACCGTAAATTTGCTATTTGTTTAGCTATGTGTACAGTGGATATTCCCGGAGTCAATTAGCAGGGTTGCTTGCGATGTTTTAAACAAATAAAATATCTTTATAAAATTATGGAATGAAATTCTAAGAACAGAAAGCAGAATACTGGATAACGTCTCCTATCCAAACCGAATTAATGATGCTATACCGAAAATATTTGCAACACTCCCAATATACACATACCTGAGCACAAACAGTAGGCGTCCAGCCTGAAAAACACTCTTCTTCCACTGCCCTTTACCTTCTACAGGCAAACCAATTCTGAAGCCACACGGCTAAGCCATCATGAATGCCAGGTATTTTTTTTTCCTCTGGATGAACTAATCATGAGGAATGTTGTCAAACGTCCGACTAAAATCCACGTAGACAACACCCACTGCTTGATTTTCGTCGGTCATCATTGTCACTTCCTTGAAAACTTCGATCAAGTTAGTAAAACATGTCCTGTCTCACTCAAAGCCATGCTGACTGTCTTCAATTTGGACAAGCCTTCCAAAATGTGTGTAAATCCACACCTTAACAATTCTCTTCTACGAATATCCAACCACAAATGTGAGACTCGGCTGTCTGTAGTTTCCTGGAATATCCCATCTCCCTTTTATTATCCCAAAGAAGATATTGGATTGATTCCAGGTGCTGTCACAGAAATTTGGAGGAATGAGACATGATCTAATTGAAATGTCTGACCTTCTGATGAATGGGCAAGCGGGAAGCTATGTTAGTACTTCCCTTTACTGGGGGAGCACGGGGAAAAGCAGGCACAATCTCAGGATATGGGATGGGCCATTTCGGACTGAGATTGGAGCATATCTTTCCAGTTTTGGGGGGTGGGCGGTGATGATCACATGAAATTCTCTACCACAGAAATCTATGGAAGACAACTCATGTATATATTGATAAAATAAATGGGCAGATTTCTAAAGATAAAAAAGCCTCATGAGGAATTGGGGGAGAACAGGTATATGGAATTGGATAGAGGATCAGCTATGATCAAGTTAATTGTGAAGCAGAATTGATGAACCAATGCCCTCCGCTTATGTCTACTATCTATTTTTCCACACATCCCACTCGATCACATAAAGCTCTTTGTGTTGTATCTATTGGGATTTTGAATGATTGATTTGATTCGATTGTCATTTTTTTTATTTTACACATAATGCACATTTTCTGGCATCATTTAAACAATTTAAGATATAGCTTAAAGAGACTCCTTAACTTTCTTGCTGCCACCAGCCTCGAAGTTGCCACTACTCAAGTGACATCTTTCACTGCTGGGTCGATCTCGCCGATGGCGCCTCCACTGATGTAACAGCCTGGTCCCATGCTCGCCACTTTGCCAGGTGCCTCCTCCATGCCAATGCACGTGTCCCGTTCAACGCTCATTGGCTTTCGCCTACAACTTGTTACTGTTGGCACCATGACCAAGCTCATCCGAAAAGGTAAGTACAAGGCAAGAAAAGAAGGAGAAAAGGAAAAAGCAAAGAAAAGAAGACAGTGTGGATGAGGCCCGGGTTCAAGAGCCTGAATGCTGGCTACTCCACAATCAGCATACTGTGTTATGTTTTATTTTGGCGATCAGTTTAACATTCACACATATAAAACTAAGGGACATGCCTCGAGACTACTGTCAGATCTTTTGTTTAAGTACTAATTGAATAATTAATGTGAGAGGATGTTTCATCATCTCCCTGAGTTGCTCTCTGAACTTCAGTTGAGTTGCCATATAAACAAATGTGCATGGTTTGTGAAGGTTTGTACTCAGGTTGAGGTTTAGGGTGTCGGTTTGCTCGCTGAGCTGTAGGTTTGATATCCAGACGTTTCATTACCTGGCTAGGTAACATCATCAGTGGCGACCTCCAAGTGAAGCGAAGCTGTTGTCTCCTGCTTTCTATTTCTTATCTTTCTCCTGGATGGCGTTCCTGGGGTTTTGTGGTGATGTCATTTCCTGTTCGTTTTCTGAGGCGTTGATAGATGGCATCTAGATCTTTGTGTTTGTTTATGGCATTGTGGTTGGAGTGCCAGGCTTCTAGGAATTCTCTGGCTTGTCTTTGCTTAGCCTGACCCAATAGATGTGTTGTCCCAGTCGAAATGGTGGTTTTTTGCAACTGTGTGTTGCAAATTAAACCATACGGAAGTAATAGCGTTAAAATCAAAACAGTAAACCCAATCCATCCAAGCTCAATAAAATAATTGTCCTTTTAATAGCAGAACCATGAACGTTTGGCAATGACCTATCGGTCATATATAAAGTAGAAGGGGATATTTGTAAAACAGAGCTGAATACAGGTTATTGAGAGGACAAGAGCTGCATTTTTCTGGGTGCAATATTTCGTTTTCAGGTTCTGAAAACAGATGGCAACAAATCAATCAAAGGAGAATATGACTGTGAACCAGACCGAGCGGTTTGTGGCTGAAAGAATCAAAATATTGTCAGCATGAAAGACAACGGGAAATAATAATATTTAAACTGCCATAGTATGACTTCAATGATTATAACGAATAGATCTGCAGTCGCCATGGCCACAAGATAGCGACTGGTGCAGGTTGGGATGCCGCAGTTTCCTTGGAACAAGATCACAATTGTGAGTAAATTAACTGCAAGTGAAATAACAGAGCATAACATCTATGAATTACAAATGGAAGCAATCTCACAGACATAAAATTATTGAACATTAAAGCATAGTACAGGCCTTTCGACCCTTGATGTTGTGCTTATCTGTAAAACCAGTCTGAAGCCCATCCAAATCTACACTATTTAGTTATCATCCATGTGTTTATCCACTGACCATTTAAATGCCCTTAATTTTGGCGAGTCTACTACAGTTGCAGTCAGTGTGTCCCACGCTCTTATTACTCTCTGAGTAAAGAAACTATCTCTGATACCTGTACTGTGTCTATCACACTTCAACTTAAAGCTATGTTCCCTCATCCTACCCATCACCACTTAAGGAAAAAGGCTGTCACTGTCCATCCTAACTAATCGTCTGATCATCTTGCACGTCTCCATGAAGTCACCTCTCAACTATCGTCTCTCTAACAAAACCTGCCTCAAGTACCTCAGCCTTTCCTCATAAGACCTTCTCTCCATACCTGGCAATAGTCTTTTTTTTAATAGTTATTTTTATTGAAAACATAACATGGTTTACAAGTTTATAAATAAAAGAAAACCCAAATATAAACATTGATATACAATTAAATCTTAAATAAATAATAGCCAAAATCTATCAAACAAAAGGAGAGATACTGAAAAGAAAAAAAAGACAAAACTCAAATAACTACTAATCTAATCTACAACTAACCAGAGTGCATGATTAAATTTCTTACATTATACATGAAAAGAAAAAAATGATGGATAACACAGAAATTGAGTAGTAAAGTATATGCTAGGAATGTGTTAACATCAGCTCGTAACAAAACCCGCATTCATGCAGATTCCTCCCCCAAGGGGCTCTGGCCCAGCCAGGGTCATTGTCGTGATTAGATAAAAGCCCTTGATAGAAATGCCGAAATATTTGTATCTGGGTAATTCAAGAAGAGCTGCCATATATTAGAGAATAATTCGGTTTTTTGGTGCACCATGTTTGTAAGGAAGTCAAGGGGAATATATTCCATGATCATTCTATGCCAATTCGAGAGTCCAGGAGAGCCCTCAGCCACCCAGTTTACTAAAGTAATTTTCCTTGCACTGGAAGAGAAAATGGAAAATAATATCTTCCTGTGCACACCCAGGGAAGGCAAGCTCGTAAAGCCCAAAAGGAGAGATACTGGATCCACTCTAATTTCCGTTCCCAAGATTTCTATCAGTGCATTTGCTACTTTAGTCCAATATTTACGGATCTTATGACAAGTCCATAAGCAGTGTACAAGAATGCCCAACTCTGTTTTACATTTGGGACACATTGACGATGTTCCTGCCTTAAATTTTGCCAATTGGTCTGGTGCTATATGGGCCCTGTGAAGTATCTTCAACGGAATCACCTGGATTCTGTTGCTTATGGAGATTTTTCTGGCATTGTCCCAAATGTCATTCCACATTTCTTTGGAGATATCCAGCCCCAAATCCTGATCCCATGTTTTAACCAGATTGTCCTTATCTTCCGATACTTCATCAGGTAATAAATGATAAAGAGTGCTGACTGAAGGCACCCCTACTGGTCATAACACTCTACGTTCTCTGTTCTGATTTATAAGGACTATCTAATAGCGTAGTCTTCTGCTGTATGTAATCTTGAATTTGGAATTATCGAAAGAGATCACCATTAGGTAATCCAAATTTTTGATGCAGCGGTTCAAAAGATATCAGGATCCCTTCCACAAACAGTTCCCCGAAATAGGCGATACTGTCATGTCTGAAATGCTCCTGATGTATGGTAGTGTGGTTAGTCGTTTGGGTTGCGGCATGTCCTCGTTCCGTTGTCTTTCTCTTAGGCATCTGTTGATGAAATTGCCAGACTACTGACAGCCAGACTACTGCGACCACTAGGACTTATAACAGCACACAAACCAACAGCCACCCTCAGACAACAACTCACCAGAACGAAGGACCCGATACCCAGCATGAGCAAAACTAATGTAGTGTACAAAATCCCATGCAAGAACTGCACAAAACACTATATAGGACAAACAGGAAGACAGCTAACGATCCGCATCCATGAACATCAACTAGCCACGAAACCCCACGACCAGCTATCCTTAGTAGCCACGTACGCAGACGACAAGCAACATGAATTCGACTGGGACAACACTACCATTATAGGGCAAGCCAAACAAAAAACAGCCAGGGAATTCCTAGAAACATGGCACTCATCCACAAACTCCATCAACAAATACATCGACCTGGACCCAATATACCGGCCACTACAGCGGACAGCTGAAACTGACAACCGGAAGCGGCAGGGACAGGCCACTATAAATGCCGGAGGAAACACCACAGAAGCGCTTCACAGGAGGCTCCCAAGCACTGAGGATGTCACTGAGACAGGGGACGAAACGTTTGCAACAAAAATTTCCAGCTCGGCGAACAGAACCACAACATTTCCCTCAACTGTTGTATCATCCATTGTCCGGATATGCTGCACAGGACCTGGTTCTGTTGTTCTATATCTCAGGGCACCCATTGCTTGAGAATCCCCACCAGTTCAGGGTTTACATGAAGGTTTGTATCTCGGCTGCTGGTTGTTATAGTTGTGGGTATGTTGGCCGAACAGGGAAGTTGGTGTGTAGATGCTTCGTCCCATGTCTAGGTGAAATCTTCTGTGGTTTGGAGCCTCCTGTGAAGCGCTGCTGTACTGTGACTTGTGCAGTTTATTTGGTTCCATTCCTACTGCTTCTGGTTGCTGATTCCAGTAGTTAATTGTAATTTGAAACGTTTGCAAAACAACTTCCCAGCTCAGCCAACATACCCACAACAGCAACAGTCCATCAAACGTTATTTCTACGCTCAGGTAACAATCATCTGAGCTACTATTTGTGTTTTTATATACTACCCGCTGATTGGTGCATCCAAACATTATACTCCTATTTGGGTGTACCCATAATGCACCATCCTCACATTCGCAGGCATCCAATGGGCCAAACCATAAATACCCAGAGGGCATCCAGTGGGCCAAACCATAAATATCCAGGGAACATCCATTGGGCCAAACCATAAATATCCTGGGGACACCCAGTGGGCCAACCATAAATATCCTGGGGACATCCAGTGGGCCAACCATAAATTTCCTGGGACATCCAGTGAGCCAAACCATAAATATCCTGGGAACATCCACTGGGCCAAACCATAAATATCCAGGGGACATCCAGTGAGCCAAACCATAAGTTTCCTGGGGACATCCAGTGGGCCAACCATAAATATCCTGGGGACATCCAGTGAGCGAAACCATAAATATCCTGGGGACATCCAGTGGACCAAACCATAAATAACCTGGGGACGTGTCCCCAGGTTTGGTTGATGTCTCCTGCACCTGGTTCCCAATTATGATAATGATCCTGATGAGGAACATCATGATTGTATTTCGTGCAGTCATGGCTATCCCAGGAGAGATTAAGGTTGATTCTGTTGTAATCATTGTTTTGTTGCTGACTAGTTTCGACACAGTACTCTATCGTCTGCATACTAACCCTCTCCCAAATTTTGTTTTTTTTTAAAAATCAATAACAACCCGAAAATTTCTAATGTGAACCACAGGTGGACGGTTCAGCTGGTTTTCAGAGGCAGGTCTGCTCTAACTTTATTTTCTAGTGGTGGGGGTAAGGGAACCAAATAAACTCCACAAGGCACAGTACAGCAGCGCTTCACAGGAGGCTCCAAAGCACAGAGGATTTCACCTAGACATGGGACGAAGCATCTACACACCAACTTCAATGACCCGACCATGATGTGTTTTCAAAGACAAGTGACGATGAAGACAGTCTGCTGAAGGGACCGTTAAGTATGATCATCAATTTAACGTTAAGTACCAATGTGAACGGTGTCAAGAGGCCAGTGGTTTACATATAAATGAAAGAAATGAGGGATACCAAAGAACTGTAACCTGGTTAATACTATCAGTGTCCACAAGAAGATCAGTTGGAAGACAGGTGAGTTCCGTGTGAGCTTGGACCATCAGAAACAGTCGGACTCTGTCTTTGGTGGCTGCCAGGATCTGTTACATCTCCTGGATTAGTGACTGAGTGGGCTTGCTAAGTAGGCAGCCAACAGAGGTTCTAAACGCTCTGTATCCAGGGGCGTGGCCATGTTGAATCGTCTCGGTTCCCATGTTTGTATCTAATCTTTCCCTCCACTGGTGAGCAATGGAAAGACTGTCTGGGAGTCTGAGCTCGTGTGTTGAAACAATAGCCCCTGTGGCTTGCCAAGGTAAGTTAGTAAACCAAGAGGCATTCAGAGTTTTGCAGGAACTTCCAGTATCCCAAAGAAATTCTGCAGGAGAGCCTCTGACCGCACCTTCGATTGCTGGTCGACACGGTGGCAAGGTGGCTCAGTGATTTGCACTGCTGCCTCACAGCGCTAGGGAACCGGGTTCAATTCCAGCCTCGGGTGACATCTGTGTGAAGGTTGTACATTCTCCCTGTGTCTGCACCTCCTCTAATGTGCGGTGATGTGCTTCCATGCCTGGTGCACACCTTGATGTTTCTGATTGTCCTGGGGATGACATTCTATTGTCACATTCAAACCCTAATCCGTGCAGATACTGTAGGATCTGCAGCTACCAGATTGTTGGCAGACTGTCTGCGAGTAGCTGCAGTGTCAGCAAGTGCAAAGTATGATGAAGGGCTTATTCTCCTGCTCCTCGGGTATTGCCTGAACTGGTGTGCTTTCAGTGCTACACATTTTGACTCTGACCCTCCGGCATCTGCAGTCCTCACTTTCTCCTGTTGGTAGATGCAGCCTGTCTGCATTCTGCAGCATGTTGATCCGCGCAGTCACTCTGTTCAAGACTGGTTCCCATTTCCTGGCATGCTTTAATCATTGTCCAGCTTTTGTAACTCCATAAGCTCATTATTTTCCATCATAAATTCATTACATTGAGTGGGCCGTCCGGCCACAATAGGAAATAAATCACAAACAGTCACATGTTTCAAAGTATTGGAATAATAAAATAATAACGAAGGCAATGATTAACCAAGCTGGAAATGTGTTGCTGGAAAAGCGCAGCAGGTCAGGCAGCATCCAGGGAACAGGAGAATCGACGTTTCGGGCATAAGCCCTTCTTCAGGAATGAGGAAAGTTTGTCCAGCAGGCTAAGATAAAAGGTAGGGAGGAGGGACTTGTGGGAGGGGCGTCGGGAATGTGATAGGTGGAAAGAGGTCAAGGTGAGGGTGATAGGTCAGACTGGGGTGGGGGCGGAGAGGTCGGGAAGAAGATTGCAGGTTAGGAAGGCGGTGCTGAATTTGATGGATTTGACTGAGACAGGGTGGGGGGAGGGGAAATGAGGAAACTGGTGAAATCTGAGTTCATCCCTTGTGGTTGGAGGGTTCCTAGCCGGAAGATGAGGCGTTCTTCCTCCAACCGTCGTTTTGTTGTGGTCTGACGATGGAGGAGTCCAAAGACCTGCATATCCTTGGTGGAGTGGGAGGGGGAATTGAAATGTTGAGCTACAGGGTGGTTGGGTTGGTTAGTCCGGGTGTTCCAGAGGTGTTCTCTGAAACGCTCTGCAAGTAGCCGGCCTGTCTCCCCAATATAGAGGAGGCCACATCGGGTGCAGAGGATGCAATAGATGATATGTGTGGAGGTGCAGGTGAATCTGTGGCGGATATGGAAGTTTCCTTTGGGGCCTTGGAGGGAGGTGAGGGGGGAGGTGTGGGCGCAAGTCTTGCAACTCCTGCGGTTGCAGGGGAAGGTGCCAGGAGTGGAGGTTGGGTTGGTGGGGGGTGTGGATCTGACGAGGGAGTCACAGAGGGAGTGGTCTTTACGGAATGCTGATAGGGGAGGGGAGGGAAATATATCCTTGGTGGTGGGGTCCGTTTGGAGGTAGCGGAAATGACGGCGGATGATGCGCTGTACATGGAGATTGGTGGGGTGGTAGGTGAGGACCAGTGGGGTTCTGTCCTGGTGGCGGTTGGAGGGGCGGGGTTCAAGGGCGGAGGAGCGGGAAGTGGAAGAGATGCAGTGGAGGGCATCGTCAACCACGTCGGGGGGGAAATTGCGGTCCTTGAAGAAGGAGGCCATCTGGGCTGTGCGTTTTTGGAACTGGTCCTCCTGGGAGCAGATGCGGCGGAGTCGAAGGAATTGGGAGAATGGGATGTTGATTAACCAAGGTTTGTGCATGTGTGTCAGTGTACGAATGTACATTGGCTTATACCAGTCATCATGTGTGATTCTTCGACAGCTGTATAATTTTCTAACGTTATAAAGTCATAGAGTCATAGAGACGTACAGCATGGAAACAGACCAGTCGGTGCAACCCATCCATGCCGACCAGATATTCCAACCCAATCGAGCCCCACCTATTCATATATCCATTCAAATGCCTTTTAAATATTGCAAATGTACCAGACTCCATCACTTCCTCTGGCAGCTCATTCCATAACCATACCACACTCTGTGTGAAAACGTTGCCCCTTAGGTCTCTTTTATATCTTTTCCCTTTTACCCTACACCTATGCCCTCTAGTTCTGGACTCCCCGACCCCAGGGAAAAGACTTTCTCTATTTATCCGATCAATGTCCCTCATAATTTTGTAAACCTCTTTAAGATCACCACTCAGCGTCTGACGCTCCAGGGAAAACAGCCCCAGCATGTTCAGCCTCTCCCTGTTGCTCAAATCCTCCAACTCCGGCAACATCTTTGTACATCTTTTCTGAAACCTTTCAAGTTTCACAACATCTTTCCGATAGGAAGGAGACCAGCATTTCACGCAATATTCCAACAGTGGCCTAATCAATGCCCTGTGCAGCCGCAACATTACCTCCCAACTCCTGTACTCAATACTCTGACCAATAAAAGAAAGCATACCAAACAAATACTTCACATTCCTATCTACCTGCGACTCCACTTTCAAGGAGCTATGAACCTGCACAACAAGGTCTCTGTTCAGCAACACTCCCTACGACTTTACCATTAAGTATATAAGTCCTGCTAAGATTTGCTTTCCCAAAATGCAGCACCTCGCATTTTTCTGAAATAAACTCCATCTGCCACTTCTCAGCCCATTTGCACATTTGGTCAAGGTCCTGAGGTCCTGAGGTAAACCTCTTCGCTGTCCACTACACCTCTAATTTTGGTGTCATCTGCACACTTATTAACTGTACCTCTTATGCTCGCATCCAAATCATTTATGTAAATGACAAAAAGTAGAGGACCCAGCACTGATCCTTGTGGCACTCCACTGGTCACAGGCCACCAGTCCGAAAAACAACCCTCCCACCACCGACATCTGTCTTCTACCTTTGAGCCAGTTCTGTATCCAAATGGCTAGTTCTCCCTGCATTCCATGAGATCTAACCGTGCTAATCAGTCTCCCATGGGGAACCTTTTCGAATGCCTTACTGAAGTCCATCTACTGCTCTGTCCTCATCAGTCCTCTTTGTTACTTCCTCAAAACACTCAATCAAGTTTGTGAGACATGATTGCCCAAGCACAAAGCCATGTCGACTATCCCTAATCAGCCCTTGCCTTTGCAAATACCTATACATCCTGTCCCTCAGGATTCCCTCCAACAACTTGCCCTCAGGTCAGGCTCACAAGTCTATAGTTCCCTGGCATTTTCTTACCGCCCTTCTTAAACACTGGCACCACGGTTGCCAACCTCTAGTCTTCCGGTTCCTCACCTGTGACTGTCAATGATACAAATATCGCAGCATGAGGCCCAGCAATCCATTCTTTAGCTTCCCACAGAGTTCTCGGGTATACATGATCAGGTTCTCGGATTTATCCATCTTTACCCGTTTCAAGGCATCCAGCACTTCCTCCTCTGCAATCTGGACATTTTGCAAGATGTCACCATCCACTTCCCTCCAGTCTATATCTTCCATATCCTTTCCCACAATATATACTGATGCAAAATACTCATTTATTAACTTCCCCATTTTCTGCGGCTCCACCCAAAGGCTGCCTTGCTGATCTTTGAGGGGCACTATTCTCTTCCTAGTTATCCTTTTGTCCTTAATGTATTTGTAAAAACCCTTTGGATGCTCCTTAATTCCCTTTGCCAAATCTATCTCAAGTTCCCTTTCTGCCCCTCGTTTTTCCTCTTAAGTATACTCCCACTTCCGTTATATGGTGAAACTTGTTGTTTTTTTGTCTATCTTACCCGCCAGTAATTTTCCTCTGCTCCCTTGACCTTTCCGAGTTTATATTTCGTTTAGATTTTCTGTGTGGCTGTCTATAATTTTCTGATTTTTTGTTATGGTAAGGATCTTTCTTTGACTGGTCCATCTTGCCCTGTCTGCTTGGTGACACCAATGGGGTTTGAGATCTGGATATATGACGATTTCTGTTGTTGTGTCATGTCTATACTGTGTATCCAGAACCTCACTTTTGAAATCCTCCAACTGATTAGTCCTTATCTTCTCTTCAAGATCCAGCTCAAATACACAAGCTAATCTCTCAGCTTCATCATATTTGGCTGCAACAAAAATCGAGGTTTGACCATTGTTGTCTTTGTCTTGTTTTGTGTTTACATTCAATGTAAACGTGTTAATGTCACTGTCTCAAAAACAATCCATCCCTGCCAATTCATCTACAAGCCCAGCATCATTTCAGAAGATTAAATCAAGAACTGCCGTCCCTGCCGTGGACTAGTGTGTGCTGAAGAGATTGGGTATATAGGATTCTGTGTTCTCAGTGCCTTTCTCTTTGTTCAAAGGTTTCTAGGAGGTTGAGAGGAGTGAGGTCAGAAATAAGGTACTGGCACGGAGGAAGGTGATGTGAAGTGCGTCTACTTCAACACCAGGTGCATCTGGAATAAAGTGCGTGAACTTGTAGCATGGATTGGTGACTTGGACTTCAATGTTATGACCATTTCGGAGGCATGGACAGAGCAGGGACAGGAATAGTTGTTGCAGGTTCCGGGGTATATATGTTTCAGTAAGAAAAGTGTAGGTGGTGAAAGTGGGGAAGTGTAGCATTGTCAGTCAAAGACCATATTACATTTGATGACTCATCTACTGAGGTAGAATGGGCTTATATTAGAAACAGGAAAAGAGAGGTCACCCTGTAGGGAGTTTTCTATAGACCTCTGAACGATCCAGAGTTGTAGAGGAAAGGATTGCAAAGATGATTCTGGAGAGGATCGAGAGTAACAGGGTAGGTGTCTATAAGTTTCCAAATATTGACTGGAAATGTTATAGGTCGAGTACTTTAGATGGGTCAGTTTTTGTCCAATTTGTGCAGGATGGTTTCCTGACACAGTATATCGATAGGCCAAGAAGACGCGAGGCCACAATGTATTTAGTATTGGGCAATGAACCTGACCAGGTGTTAGATTTGGTGGTAGGTGAGCATTTTGCTGATAGCGACCATAATTTGATTATGTTAACTTTAGTGATGGAAAGGGAACAGTATACACCACGGGGCAAGAGTCATAGCTGGGGGAAAGGCAATTATGATGTGATTAGGCAAGATGTAGGATGCATAAAAATGTGAAGAAAACTGCAGGGATGGGCATAACTGAGTTGTGGAGCTTTATCAAGGAACAGCTTATGCATTTCCATGATAAGTATAAAGTTAAAAATCACAGAACACCAGGTTATACTCAAACAGGTTTAATGGGAAGCACACTAGCTTTCGGAGCGCTGCATCTTCATCTCGACAATCACCTGATGAAGGAGCGGCGCTCCGAAAGCTAGTGTGCTTCCCATTAAACCTGTTGGACTATAACCTGGTGTTCTGTGATTGTTAACTTGCACACCCCAGTCCAACACCGGCATCTCCAAATCTTGATAAGTATGTAGCTGTCGGGCAGAGAGGAAGTGGTTGAGCGAGGGTGCCGTGGTTTACTAAAAAAATTGAATCTCTTGTTAAAAGGAAGAAGAAGGCTTATGTTAGGATGAGATGTGAAGGCTCAGTTAGGGCGCTTGAGAATTAGAAGCAAGCCAGGAAAGACCAAAAGAAAGTGTTAAGTAGAGCCAGGAGGGGACATGAGAAGTCATTAGCAGGTATGATCAAGGAAAACCCTGACGCTTTTTGTAGGTCTATCAGGAATAAAAGAATGACTGGAGTAAGATGAGAGCCAATCAAGGACAGTAGTGGGAAGTTGTATGTGGAGTCTGAGGGATTCCAGGGAAGTTATTTGGGTGGAACTGAGAAATAAGAAATGGATGATCACCTTTATGGGATTGTATTATAGACCCCCTTATAGTCAGAGAGAAATTGAGAAACAAACTTGTAAAGAGATTTCAGCTATCGGTAAGAATAATAGGGTAGTTATGGTCGGGGATTTTAACTTTTCAAATATCGACTGGGACTGCCATAGTGTTAAAGGTTTAGATGGAGAGGAATTTCTTAAGTGTGGACAAGACGATTTTCTGATTCAGTATGTGGATGTACCTATTAGAGATGGTGCAAAACTTGACCTATTCTTGGGAAATAAGGCAGGGAAGGTGACTGAGGTGCCAGTGGGGGAGCACTTTGGAACCAGCGACCATAATTCTATTCGTTTTAAAATCGTGATGGAAAAGGATAGACCAGATCGAAAAGTTGAAGTTCTAAATTGGAGAGAGGCCAATTTTGACGGTATTAGGCAAGCACTTTCGAAAGCTGATTGGAGGTAGATGTTTGCAGGTAAAGGAACAGCTGGAAAATGGGAAGCCTTCAGAAATAACATAACAAGAATCCAGAGAAAGTACATTCCTGTCAGGGTGAAAGGGAAGTCTGGTAGGTACAGGGAATGTTGGATGACTAAAGAAATTGAGGGTTTGCTTAAGAAAAAGAAGGAAACACATCTCAGGTATAGACAAGACAGATCGAGTGAATCCTTAGAAGAGTATAAAGAAAGTAGGAGTATACTTAACAGGGAAGTCAGGAGGGCAAAAAGGCAATATTAGATAGTGTTGGCAAATACAATTAAGGGGAATCCAAAGAGTTTTTGCAAATATATTAAGGACAAAAAGGTAACTCGGAAGAGAATAGGACCCCTCAAAGATCAGCAAGGCGACATCTGTGTGGAGCCACAGAAAATGGGGAGATACTAAATGAATATTTTGCATCAGTATTTACTGTGGGAAAGAACATGGGTGATATAGACTGTAGGGAAATAGATGGTGACATCTTGAAAAATGTCCAGATTATAGAGGAGGAAGTGCTGGATGTCTTGAAACGGTTACGGTGGATAAATCCCCAGGACCTGATCAGGTGTACCCGAGAACTCTGTGGGAAGCTAGAGAAGTGATTGCTGGGACTCTTGCTGAGATATTTGTATCATCGATAGTCACAGGTGAGGTGCTGGAAGACTGAAGGTTGGCAGACGTGGTGCCACTGTTTAAGAAGGGCGGTAAAGACAAGCCAGGGAACTATAGACCGTTGAGCCTGATCTCAGTGGCGGGCAAGTTGTTGGAGGGAATCCTGAGGGACAGGATGTAAATGTACTTGGAAAGGCAAGGACTGATTAGGGATATTCAACATGGGTTTGTACATGGGAAATCTTGTCTCATAAACTTGATTGAGTTTTTTGAAGAAGTAACAAAGAAGATTGATGAGGGCAGAGCAGTAGATGTGATCTATATGGACTTCAGTAAGGCGTTTGAGAAAGTTCCCCATGGGAGCCTGATTAGCAAGGTTTGATCTCATGGAATATAGGGAGAACTGGCTCAAAGGTAGAAGACAGAGGGTGGTGGTGGAAGGTTGTTTTTCCGACTGGAGGCCTGTGACCAGTGGAGTTCCACAAGGATCGGTGCTGGGCCCTCTACTTTTTGTCATTTTCATAAATGATTTGGATGCGAGCATAAAAGGTACAGTTAGTAAGTTTGCAGATGACACCAAAATTGGAGGTGTTGTGGACAGTGAAGTGGGTTACCGCAGATTACAACAGGATCTGGACCAGATGGGCCAGTAGGCTGAGAAGTGGTAGATGTAGATTAATTCAGATAAATGCGTGGTGCTTCATTTTGGGAAAGCAAATCTTAGCAGGACGTGAACACTTAATGTTAAGGTCCTGGGAGTGTTGCTGAACAAAGAGACCTTGGAGTGCAGGTTCATAGCTCTTTGAAAGTGGAGTCGCAGATAGATAGAATAGTGAAGAAGGCGTGTGGCATGCTTTCCTTTATTGGTCAGAGTATTGAGTACAGGAGTTGAGAAGTTATGTTGCGGTTGTACAGGACATTGGTTTGGCCATTGTTGGAATATTTCGTGCAATTCTAGTCTCCTTCCTATCGGAAAGATGTTGCGAAACTTGAAAGCGTTCAGAAAAGATTTACAAGGATGTTGCCAGGGTTGGAGGATTTGAGCGAGAGAGAGAGGCTGAACAAGCTGAGGCCATTTTCCATGGATAATTGAATGCTGAGGAGTGATCTTATAAAGGTTAATAAAATTATAAGGGGATAAATAGACAAAGTCTTTTCCCAGGGATCGGGGTTCCAGAACCAGGATGCATACGTTTAAGGTGAGGGGGAAAGATATAAAAGAGAACTAAGGGGCAACGTTTTCACGCAGAGGGTGGTATGTGTACGGAATGAGCTGCCAGAGGATGTGGTGGAGTCTGGTACAATTGCAACATTTAAGAGGCATTTGGATGGGTATATGAATAGGAAAGGTTGGAGGGATGTGGACCGTGTGCTGGCAGGTGGGGCTAGATTGGGTTGGGATATCTTTTTTGGACCGAAGGGTCGGTTTCCATTCTGTACATCTCGATGCCTCTATGACTGTAAATGGGCCAGGTGCTAAATGAATATTTTTCGTCAGTACTCACACTGGAAAAAAAGAATTTTGTCGAGTGTAATACTAAGATACAAGCTACGAGACTAGGCGGGATTTAGTTTCGCAAGGAGGAGGTGATATCAATTCGAGAAAGTGTAGGAATAGGTAAGTCCTCTGGGCTGGATGGAATGTATCCTCGGATTCTTTGGAAAGCCAGGGAGTAGATTGTGGAGCCTTTGTCTTTGATCTTTATGTCATCATTGTATACAGGAATAGTTCCTGAAGACTAATGGATAGCAAATGCTGTTCCCTTGTTCAAAAAGGGGAGTAGACCCAACCCTGGTTGTTGAAGGCTGACTTCAGTTGTGTGTAGTGTGTGAGAAAGCGTTATAAGAGATACGATTTGTAATCATCGAGAAAGGATAGGTTAATTAGGGATAGTCAACACGGTTTTGTGAAGTGTAGGTTGGACCTCACAAACCTTACTGAGTTCTTTGAGAAGGTGACCGACAGGTTAATGAGGGTAAAGCGGTTGATGTTGTGTGTATGGATTTCAGTAAAGCATTTGATCAGGTTCCCCACGGTAGGCTATCGCAGAAAATACGGAGGCATGGGATTGAAGGTGATTTAGCAGTTTTAGGTCAGAAATTAGGTAGTTGAAAGAAGATAGAAAGTGGTAGTTGATGGGAAATATTCATCCTGGAGTTCAGTTACTAATGATGTTCCACAAGGATCCGTTTTGAGGCCTGTGCCGTTTGTAATATTTACAAAAAGCCGTAGAAGAATGGGTTAGTAAATTTGCAGATGACACTAAGGTCGGAGGAGTTGTGTATAGTGCTGAAGGATGTTGCAGGTTACGAAGGGACATAAATAAGGTGCAGGGCTGGGGTGAGAAGTGGCAAATGGAGTTTAATGCAGAAAAGAATGAGGTGAAAACACTTTGGAAGCAATAAGGGGAATTCAGAGTCCTGGGCTAATGGTAAGGTTCTTGGTAATGTGGATGAGCAGAGAGATCACTGTGTCCGTGTTCATAGATCCCTGAAAGTTGCCACCCGGGTTGATATGGTTGTGAAGAAGGCATACAGTGTGTTAGCTTTTATTGGTAGAGGGATTGTGTTTCAGAGCCATGAGGTCATGTTGCAGCTGTACAAAGCTCTGGTGCAGCCGCACTTGGAGTATTGCATACAGTTCTGGTCGCTGTATTATAGGACGCACACAGCAGCCTTGGAAACGGTACGAGGAGATTTACCAAGATGTTGTCTGGTATGGAGGCAAGGTTTCATGGGGACAGGCTGAGGGACTTGAGGCTGTTTTAATTCAAAAGAAGAAGCTTCAGAGGTGACTTAATAGGCATATATAAGGTGATCTGGAGGATTCGATAGGGCGGACAGTGAGAGCCTTTTTCCTTGAATAGTGATGGCTAGCACAAGAGGACATAGCTTTAAATTGAGGGGTCAAAGATATAGGACAGATGTCCGAAGTAGTCTCATTGGTAGAGGGATTGTCAGAGTTAGTTTTGTTTCTGGCATTCTTCCCTACCATTTCATTATGGCCTTGCATGATTTGGATGTGAACATAGGAGTTGAGAGTGTGATGCTGTAAAACACATCAGGTCAGGCAGCATCCGAGGAGCTGGAGAATCGACGTTTCGTGCAAAAACCCTTCATCAGGAATAAGCCTGAACTTTGGAGCTACAGTTAGTAAGTTTGCAGATGACGCCTAATTTAGAGGTGTAGTGGACAGCAAAGAAGGTTACCTCAGAATACAATGGAATCTTAATCAGGTGGGCCAATAGACTGAGGAGTGCAGTTTCATTTCGATAAATGCGTGGTGCTGCATTTCACAAAAGCAAATCAAAGTAGTGCTTATACACTTAATAGTGAGGTCCTAGGGAATGTTGCTGAACAAAGAGACCTTGGAGTGCAGGTTCACGGTTCCTAGAAAGTGGAGTTGCAGGTAAATAGGACAGTGAAGAAGACATTTGGTATTTTCTCCTTTATTGGTCAGAGTACAGGAGTTGGGAGGTCATGTTGCGTCTGTACAGGACATTGGTTAGGGCATTTTGGGGATCTTGCGTGCAATTCTAATCTCCTTGCTGTCAGAAGGGTATTGTGAAACTTGAAAGGGTTCGGAAAAGACTTGCAAGGATGTTGCCATGGTTGAAATATTTGAGCAATAAGGAGAGGCTGAATAGGCTGTGGCTGTTTTCCCTGGAATGTCAGAGGCTGAGGGGTGATATATAGAGGTTTATCAAATCATGAGGGGCATAGGTAGGGTGAATAGACAAGGTATTTTCTCTGGGGTGGAGGAAGACCAGAACTCGAGGGCATAGGTTTAAGGTAAGGGGAAAATTTTAAAAGGTACCAACGGGGCAAAATTTTCACACAGAGGGTGGTGTGTGTATTGAATGAGCTGCCAGAGGAAGTGGTGGAAGGTAAAACAATTCCAACATTCGAAAGACACCTGGATGGGTATATGAAAAGGAAGGATTTAGAGGGATATGAGACAAATGCTGGCAAATGGGTGGATATTAGGTTAGGATATCTGGTCTGCATGGGCCGGTTGGATCAAAGGGCTTCTTTCCGTGGTGTACATCTCTATGACTGTATGACTTGATGCCTAAATTCTATGAAATCTGTCATATCTTTGACTATCACACCAGCAGGTAATATTACACTCCAGCAGAATATTTTGCACTTTCATAGAGATTTTACAAAACATAATGTACATCAGTACAAGAAAGCAAAATAAATCAATGGATGACTTTGGAACATTTTGAATAGATGAGTGAGAAAGTAAAATTGAGAATATGGAGGACAACATGCCTGTAGGTCACTGTAGTCAGTGTATGATCATACAGTCATAGAGATGTACAGCATGGCAACAGACTGTTCGGTCCAACCCGTCCATGCTGACCAGATATCCCAAACTAATCTAGTCCCAAATGCCAGCACCTGGCCCAAATCCCTCCAAACCCTTCCCATTCATATACACATCCAAATGCCTCTTAAATGTTGTAATTGTACTCGCCTCCACCACTTCCTTTGGCAGCTCATTCCATACACATACTACCCTCTGTGTGAAAATGTTGCCCTTGTTCTCTTTTATATCTTGCCCCTCTCACCTTAAACCTATGCCCTCTAGATCTGGACTACTCCACACCAGGGGAAAGACTCTGTCTATTTATCCTATCCATGCCCTTCATGGTTTTGTAAACCTCTGTAAGGTCACCCCTCAGCCTCCGGCGCTTCAGGGATTACAGCCCCAGCCTGTTCAGCCACTCCCTAAAGCTCAAATACTCCAACCCAGGCAATATCGTTGTAAATATTTTCTGAATCCTTCCAAGTTTCACAACATCTTTCCGATAGAAAGGAGACCTGAGTTGGGAGAGGAATTGGTTTAGGATCTGTTTTACAGATGGAAACAATGGAATGAATGACAGTTTTCCCGATGATGAGCTGTGAGGCAGAGGGATGAGTTTAGGAGCTGGTTTACAGATGGAAACAATGGACTGAATGACTGTTTCCCCGATGATGAGCTGTGAGGCAGAGGGATGAGTTTCGGAGCTGGTTTACAGATGGAAACAATGGAATGAATGACTGTTTCCCCGATGATGAGCTGTGAGGCAAGCAACGTGTTGAGGAGCTGGTTTACCGATGGAAACAGACATCTTGGTAGTGATGTGGATTGAACTGATCTCAAGCTTCCTTATGAAGCCACAAGCAAACAGGCTTCATCCAGAGTCAGGTCCCACTGAACTCGGTGCAGTCAGTGAGAGCCACACAACCTTTCCAGAGAAGCGCGGAGGATATCGGCTCATCTCCCACATCCCACTCCCGAGCTTCAGAGCCCAACTACCCCCGAGCCCTCTGATTGGACCTTGGATTCCACATCAACACAGCAGCTGATTGGTGGAAAAAAATAAAGAAAGGGAGTGATATCAGCATCAAGCCGTGGGGGGGGGGGGGGGGGGGGGGAGCTGAATGGAACTCCAGATGGAGTTCAAACTTCTCTTTTTTTAACTTTTATCCAGATCTGTAGACCAGAGATTTCCATGAGGAAGAGTGGACAGGAGCCTGTCATTGCTGTTCACCCTGCAGTGAACGCTGATCCTTTCCTCCAGGTCTTTTTAGTGTATCCGGGTCACTTGCTGTAAACTGTTTGCAAGGGATCACTTTTTTGGGGGCCACACATAATTTTTGGTTATGCTTTTGTTGTTCAGCTTTCTACTGACTGTTGCTTCTTGGTAACGGTTGCTCCTTTACTCTGGCTTTCCTTCTGCAGTCTTTTTCATGTTTTTCCTCAGATGGAGTCAGTCCTTGCCCATTTGAAAAGGAGTGTCATCATGTTGCTGCTCCTCCTTCGCCTTTCGGACCAATCCTCACGTAGACTCCTCATTCCAGTATCTGCTGCAGCTCATGTTGGCTCTCAGTTACTTGGATTTATTCACCAATTGAATTATTTTTTATAACGGTATATTTCACTGCAAAATTTAACTGGTCTCTGAAACTTTTCTGTGTCACCACATAAATCACTGCATTGGAGCAGCAACTGAGGTTCCACAGCATATATGCAATTTGTTCAAAGAGATAAAAATCATCCACGTAATAAGCAAAACCATATATATATAATATACACCATCCAGAGCAGCATGAAGCTGGCAGATATAGCAAACAGTAAAGTCACAGATTTCTTTCTGCACTTTATCTCTAGATCATTCTCTGTTTTTGTCTGACCCGTCAGTCCATAACGTGCCTTAATGGCCTCGAAGATGTGTCTGACTGTCAGAACTTTGGGAAAGAGAATCAAAATGAATGGAAGAAGTGGTGTTATAAATAATTCAATATATCTATAACTCACCCACAAAAGTTCATTAAAGTAATCCGTAGCTTTCTCTGTGCAATACTGAGATTTTATCTGATGAAAACAAATGGCGACAAATTGGTCAAAAGAAAATGCACCAGTGAACCAGACAGAACAATCAACTGTGAAGACAGTCAGGACACAGTTTACACTACAAACAGGAGTGATGTCCAGGAAACACCATGAATAATAATAGTATTTAAACCGAATAAGTATGACCTCAACAATAATGAACAGTAGATCAAATACAGCCATCGCAACCAGATAGCGAGTGGTGCATGTCGAAAGTCCACGCTTGTCACCAGACAAGAATACAATCGCCGCTAGACTAACTGCAAGAGAAAGAAAGAAAAAAAAGATTTGAAGTTAACTGATCAAATATTCTCTGTGCCTGATGGTTTTAGCATAAAGATGTTTGTATGTTGGATCACCTGAACCATTACAGTTATCACTGTCCGATGAACTTTTTCACTTTTAAAATTATAGGGAATGACATGAGGATCAAAAAACTCCCAGGAACATAATACGCACTCAATATTTTTGGAGTGGTAATTAATTTCTTCGAGGCAAAAGGCTCCCAGAGGCTCCCTGCCTCTATTCCTGATGAAGGACTTTTGCCGGAAACATTGATTTTCCTGCACCTCGGATGCTTCCTGATCTACTGTGCTTTTCCAGCACTACTCTGATCTAAACAATTAATTTCTTCTGATTTGCAGGTTACTCTGACTGGCTGGAGTTGCTCATAAGACCACAACGTCCAAACAAAACCACCCAGGATCAATGGGAGACACTGAGCACGGACATTGAATACAAACCTCCTGCACTTTGTGTGGAGTCTCCGCAGCCAGAATTTCACATCCACACGGTATAACTATGGTAGAGGGCTGTGAATCCTCCAGTGTCCAGGAATGGATGACCTCTGCAACGTGAATGAAGAAATGTTTGGTCATCAAACTGCCACCCCTCTCAGTTATACTCCACCCCCACACCCCCACTTATACAGGATTGAACGTAATGACAATCTGAAACATGGAAGTTTTCAGCATGGAATCCAACCACTATTTCAGAGGTTGGATACCCACTGCAATCAGAAGAATGTTAATACTTGATATAGACTCCCCCCGCAATTTTAATGATTGTACACCATAGCCGCCACTCAAGTAAAATCTGAATTGATGCAGTTTTGGTCATTGCAAATTTCCGGTTTGGAAATCATGAGATGAAGCAAAGCTTCATGCCTGATGTCCATGCTCCTGCAGTTCTCCTTGTCAACTGATATCCTCCTCCCAGATTCGGAGCAAAACCTGGGGTTGGGAATCTCCATAGTGTAAGCAGTACTCTCCATGGAGATCACCAGAATTGTACCCCAGTTTGTTCTGGGAGAACCATACATTGTATGATTGCTTTGTATCAGAGACTGTTCTTATGGATTCAGTCCAATGCCAAGCATTCAGGGAGATGAGAGAAGAAAGTGAGGACTGGAAATGCAGAAGATGAGAGTCGAGAGTGTGGTGCTGGAAATTTACAGAGTTACTGATGAAGGGCTGATGCCTGAAACGTCGATTCTCCTGCTCCTCAGATACTGCCCGACCTGCTGTGCTATTCCAGCACCACACTCTCGACTCAATCTCTGCTATGGCAGATAATGAAATCTGAGTTCAATCAAAATCTGAACTTGACAGTCTAATGGTGACCATTAAACTCTTTTCAATTGTCGTGAAAACAAAATTCATCTCCTTTACAAACGTCCCTTAGAGAAGATAATTTTTCATTCAAACATGGCCTGGCCTACATGTGACTCCATGCACTTGACAACCTGGTGACTTTTACGTGCCCTCTGGGCAATTATGGATGGGCGGTAATTACTGTCTGAGGCAGTGACACCCACATCCATTGAATAAATAACAGCAAAAGGAGTTCGCCACATACCTCACTCCCCAGAAGAGACAACTCCTCCCCTTTTTACAGCATCCCATTGAAATTAATTTTCCGACTCTAAGTTGATTGTCACAAATATGCAACTCCCCAAACCGATCCACTTTTGAAGATAAGAGATCCTTCATTTGATTCATCACAGTTTTCTGCAGTAGGGACCACCAACACCAACCTTTTTGAGTGGGAGCAGCAGCGGAGGTAAGGCGAACCAGGAAGCCTACAGCTAAGGTAAGGGAGATTTTTAAAAATTACTTACCGGTAGTGGACAGCGGTGTTTTTCCTCCACAGTAGGAGCGGGAGCAGCGGCGGAAGTCACGCGAACCAGAGGGGCTGCCGGAAAGGAAATTAAGTGACCATATATAATAGCAAGGCTGCTGGATGGACTGCGGATCATTCGAGAGGCTGCGGGAGTAATTGAGAGAAGTTATCGGCATTTGGTCACTCCTGAGGCTCAGGATAAGGATAGATGGGTTACAGTCAGGGAGAGGAAAGGGGACAGACAGACAGTGCAGAGATCCCCAGTGGACATTCTCCTCAGCAATAAGTATATCGTTTTGGATACTGCTGGGGGGATGACCTACCAGAGGAAAGCCAGATTAGTCAGTTCTCTGGCACTGAGCCTGACACTGTGGCCCAGAAGTTAAGGGGGCAGAATAGAAAAGCGCTAGTTGTAGGAGACTCGATTGTTAGGAGAATTGACAGGAGATTTTGTGGTCAGGATCGGGATTCCCAGAAGGTATGTTCCCTCCCTGGTGCCAGGGTCCGGGACGTCTCCGATCGTTTGTAAAAGATTCTGAAAGGTGAGGGCGAACAGCCAGGAATCGTGTTACATGTTGGCACCAATGATACAAGCAGGAAAAGGATCGAGGATATAAAAAATTATTTCAGGGAGTTAGGGTGGAAGCTGCAGACCGGAACGAACAGAGTAGTGTTCTTGGGTTTACTACCGGTGCCACAAAATAGCGAGGTGAGGAGCAGGGAGCGGGTGCATCTTAACACATGGTTGCGCAGCTGGTGTAGGACGGAGGGCTTCAGATATGTAGATAATTGGAATGCCTTCTGGAGAAGTGGGACCTGCACACGAAGGACGGATCGCACCTGAACTGGAAGGGGACCAATGTCCTGGGTGGAAAGTTTGCTCGAGTGGTTCAGGAGGGTTTAAACTAGCATGGCAGGGGGGTGGGAACCTGAGCTGGTGAGAGTTGATGGAGATGAGGCAATAGCAAGAGGTAGCGCAGCCAGTGGGAAGGAATTTCCTGGGAAATAACCAAGGGATCGGTTAAAGCGTGTTTGCTTTAATGCAAGGAGTATCAGGAATAAAAGTGACGAGCTTAGAGCATGGATCAGTACCTGGTGCTATAGTGTTGTGGAGAAAGTGAGGTCTGCAGATGCTGGAGATCAGAGCTGGAAATGTGTTGCTGGAAAAGCACAGCAGGTCAGGGAGCATCCAGGGAACAGGAGAATCGACGTTTCCTGAAGAAGGGCTTATGCCCAAAACGTCGATTCTCCTGTTCCCTGGATGCTGCCTGACCTGCTGCGCTTTTCCAGCAACACATTTCCAGCTATAGTGTTGTGGCCATAACAGAGACGTAGGTTTCTCAGGGGCACTAATGGCTGCTGTATATTCCAGGGTGTAGAGCATTTAAAAAGAATGGCGGGGGGAAGAGGAGGGGGTGTAGCACTGCTAATCAGAGAGGGTATCACAGTTGCAGAAGTTACCATTGTCGAGGAGGGTCTGCCTACTGTGTCAGTATGCGTGGAAATTAGGAGCAGTAAGGGAGTAGTCACCTTATTAGGGGTTTACTACAGGCCCCCCAATAGCAGCAGGGAGATTGAAGAAACCATAGAGCGGCAGATTGTGGAAAAGTGTGAATGTAGTAGGGTTGTTGTAATGGGTGACTTTAACTTTCCCAATATTGATTGGAACCTCCTTCGAGCAGATGGTTTGGAAGTAGCTGTTATTGTAAGGTGTTCTGGAAAGTTTCCTAACTCAGTATGTTGACAGGCCGACGAGGGGAGAGGCCATTTTGGATTTGGTGCTCGGCAATAAGCCGGGGCAGGTGTCAGATCTCGCGGTGGGAGAGCATTTTGATGATCGTGACGACAACTGCCTCACGTTCTGCATAGCTATGGAGAAGGAGCGACTCAGGCACAATGGGACGATATCTAATTGGGTAAAAGGAAACTATGATCCTATCAGACATGAATTGGGAAGCATGGACTGGGAGCAATGGTTCCATGGAAAAGGCACTATAGACATATGGAGACTGTTTAAGGAACAGTTGTTGCGAGTGATGCGTAAATGTGTTCCACTGAGACAGGCAAGAAAGGGTAAGATAAAGGAACCTTGGATGGCGAGAGTGGAGGAGCTTCTCCTCAAAAGGAAGAAGGCAGCTTACGTGGATGAGCAGAGGGATCTTGGTGTCCATGTACACAAATCTTTGAAAGTTGCCACCCAGGTAAATAGTGCGGTGAAGAAGGCATATGGCGTACTGGCTTTTATTGGTAGAGGAATTGAGTTCCGGAGTACTGAGGTCATGTTGCAGTTGTATAAGACTCTGGTGCGGCCACATCTGGAGTATTGTGTGCAGTTTTGGTCGCCATACTATAGGAAGGATGTGGAGGCACTGGAACGGGTGCAGAGGAGGTTTACCAGGATGTTGCCTGGTATGGTAGAAAGATCGTATGAGGAAAGGCTGAGGCACTTGGGGTTGTTTTCATTGGAGAAAAGAAGGTTTAGGGGTGACTTGATAGAGGTGACTTGATAAGATGATTAGGGGTTTAGATAGGGTCGACAGTGAGAATCTTTTTCCACGTATGGAGTCAGCTATTACAAGGGGGCATAGCTTTAAATTAAGGGGGGGGGTAGGTATAGGACAGATGTTAGGGGTAGGTTCTTTACTCAGCGAGTCGTGAGTTCATGGAATGCCCTGCCAGTAGCAGTGGTGGACTCTCCCTCATTATGGGCATTTAAGCGGGCATTGGATAGGCATATGGAGGATAGTGGGCTAGTGTAGGTTAGGTGGGCTTGGATCTGCGCAACATCGAGGGCTGAAGGGCCTGTACTGCACTGTATTCTTCTATGTTCTATGTTCTATGTTCTATGTAAGGTGGAGGAAGCAATGATCTTGCTCTGCTCTAGAGGGTTACAGGCAGGAGCTCAAAAATGGTCTTAGGAGAGCCAGGAGGGAGCACGAAAAAGGCTTGGCAGGAAGGATTAGGAAGAATCCAAAGGCATTTTACACGTATGTGAGGAATAAGAGAATGATCAAAGAAAGAGTAGGGCCGATCAGGGATAGCATAGAGAACTTGTGTACAGAGTCTGAGGAGGTTGAGGAAGCCCTAAATGAGATTTTTGCTTCTGTCTTTACTAAAGAAAAGGACCTTGTTGTGAATGAAACCATTGAGGAGCAGGTAAGCATTCCAGAACGGATAGAGATTGAGGACGCTGACGTGCTGAAAATTTTGACAAACATTCAGATTGACAAGTCTCCAGGGCCAGACCAGATTTGTCCTTGGCTGCTTTGGGAAGCGAGAATGTGATTGCTTCGCCACTTGCGAAGATCTTTGCATTCTCGCTGTCCATCGGAGTCATACCTGAGGACTGAAGGGAGGCATATATAATTCCTCCCTTCAAGAAAGGAAATAGGGAAATCCCCAGCAATTACAGACATGTAAGACTCACATCTGTAGTCTGAAATGTGTTAGAAAGGATTCTGAGGGATAGGATTTATGATCATCTGGAAGAGCATGGCTTGATTAAATGCAGGCAACACGGCTTTGTGAGGAGCAGGTCATGCCTCAAAAATCGTATTGAGTTATTTGCGGATGTTACTCGACAAGTTGATGAGGGTCGAGCGGTGCATGTGGTGTATATGGACTTCAGCAAGGCATTTGATAACGTTCCTCATCTTAGGCTCGTTCAGAAGGTCAGGAGGAATGGAATACAGGGAAATTTAGCTGTCTGGATACAGAATTGGCTGGTCGACAGAAGACAGCGAGTGGTAGTGGAAGGAAAGTATTCTGTCTGGAAGTCAGTGGTGAGTGGTTCCACAGGGCTCTGTTCTTGGGCGTCTACTCTTTGTAATTTTTATGAATGACCTGGATGAAGAGATTGAAGGATGGGTTAGCAAGTTTGCAGACGACGCAAATGTTGGAGGTGTAGTTGACAGTATAGAGGATTATTGTAGTTTGTAGCGTGACATTGACAGGATGCAGAGATGGGCGGAGAGGTGGCAGATGGAGTTCAACCTGGATAAAATGCGAAGAGATGCATTTTGGAAGGTCGAACTTGAAAGTTGAGTACATGATTAAAGACAGGATTCTTGGCAGTGTGGGACAACAGCGGGATTTTGGTGTGCAGGTACATAGATCCCTTAAAATTGCCACCCAAGTGGACCCAAGGCTGTTAAGAAAGTACATGGTGTTTTTTCTTTCATTAACAGGGGGATTGAGTTTAAGAGCCGCGAGATCTTGTTGCAGCTCTATAAAACTTTGGTTAGACCGCACTTGGAATACTGTGTCCAGTTCTGGTCGTCCTATTATAGGAAAGATGTGGATGCTTTGGAGAGGGTTCAGAGGAGGTTTACCAGGATGCTGCCTGGAATGGAGGGCTTATCTTACGAAGAGAGGTTGACTGAGCTCGGACTTTTTTCATTGGAAAAAAGAAGAAAGAAAGGGGACCTAATTGAGGTGTACAAGGTAATGAGAGGCATAGATAGAGTTGATAGCCAGAGACTTTTTCCCAAGGGCATAAATTGTTAACACGAGGTCATAGTTTTAAGCTGTTTGGCGGAAAGTATAGAGGGATGTCAGAGGCGCGTTCTTTATGCAGAGTTGTGAGAGCATGGAATGCGTTGCCAGCAGCAGCTGTGGAAGCGAGGACATTGGGGATATTTAAGAGACTGCTGGACATGCATATGGTCACAGAAATTTGAGGGTTCGTATATTCCTTTTACCTTACATGAGGATCTATGGTCGGCACAACATCGTGGGCTGAAGGGCCTGTTATGTGCTGTACTGTTCTATGTTCTATGTTCTCTCAGTGGCTGATTCACTGCATGTTTGAAGATGCGGTGCCAATTAAACTGACTACTTTGTTGTAAAAGAGAAAATGCTGGAGAAACTCAGCAGGCCCGGTGCAACTATGAAGAAGGAAAGAGAATTCATCTTTCTGATCCAAATTACTTCTTTTTAAACTCTTCTGAAGAAGCCTTATATTGGATTCAAAAGGTTAACTCTGTATTTTGCTCCAAGACACTGCAAGGTTTGCTGAATTTCTCCAACGCTTTATGCTGTCATTTCAGATTTTGAGTGTCCCCAACATTGTGCTTGTTGAGAGCTGTTGGAGACACATTTGTCCAGGCAAGTGAGCACGATTCCATCACACTCCTGAGCTTAGCCTTGTGGATGGTGGAGAGGCTTTCTGAGTCACGAGATGCGTTACTCACTGCAGTATTCTTTTCTTCTGACCTGCTCTTGCAGCCATTGTATTTGCATGGTGAGTTCAGTTCATTTTCAGCTCAATAGTAACGCCCAGGCTGTTGATCGCAGGGGATTCAGCATCAGCAAAGCCATTGAATGTCAAGAAGAGTTATTTAGGTGATCTCTTGTTGGAGTTGGAAATTGCTTGGCATTTGTGTGGTGTGAATTTTAATTGCAATTGTCAGCCCAGGCCCAGATGTTACTGGATCTTGCTGCACTGTGTCATGGAGCATTTCAGAATCTGAGGAGTTAAGAATGCTGCTGAACATTATATAATTATTACAGAACACTCTGACCTGTGACATTATCTTTGAGGGAAGGTCATTTATACAGTTACTGACGATAGTTAGGCCTCATACATGATCTTGACGAACGCCAGCAGTAAAACCCTGGAGGTTAGCTTACTGACCTTCAGCAACCAGAAACATTGGTGTGAATCTGGTGTCACATGTGGCCCAGATCAGGTAAGGCTGGCAGTTTGCTATTCCCAAAGGGCATTAGTGAACTAGAAGGGTTTTTATAATAATTGACAATGGTTCCATGGTCAGTATTAGTGTTATAATTGCATATATTTATGAAATTGAAATGTTGTTATTTGTCATGTTAGGATTTGACATCGGTCCACGATAATACTTCTGAAGTATCTTAACAAGAACTGATTTGATGGCTGATTTCCCACTGATTAATAATGTGATTTGAAAATTCTGTCCGAATTAGTTTTAAGTTTTAAGAATTGTTATTTATCGTTTAGTGAAATATTAATTTTGTTAATCTTGGTCCCTCGAAAATGGATGTGCAAACAGACTAATCAAAGACTCCCTCTGAGTGTGTAAAGAGGCCCTTTGGACCATCAAGTCCACATTGACCTTCCGAAGAGCATCCCACCCAGACCAAATCCCAGTCACCCCACATTTACCCTGGCTAACCCACCTCGTCTACATATATATCCTAGAACACAACGGGATAATTTAGAATCGCTAAATCACCTTACTTGCACATTTGTGGACAGTGGGTGGAAACCAGAGAACCCAGAGGAAATCCACACAGATATGGTGAGAATGTGCACACTCCACATTCAGTCACCCAAGGCTGGAATTGAATTCAGTCCCTGGTATTGTGGAGCAATAGTGCTAACCGCTGCGCCACTGTGCCACCCGAACTAAGTGAGAGTGATTAACCTCATTAATTTGAATTCACTATGAACAATTGTGAAACTTCACAGTTTGCATTTGATCAAGAAGAAAGCTTGAAGGCGATAAGAGTGAATTGATTTCCCAGCAAAAGAATGCAGTAAGTTGAAAGTTATAAGAATAACTTACACATGTTGTACGTACTCAGTTAAAAACTCACTCGTTTGTTTATTCTGAAAAGACTTTGCAATGTATTTATCTGCAAAACTGGAATTTGAAAACCAGAGTTCAGAAAACTCATTTTGCCCCATGTCTGTAAGAATGGGAACAGCATGAGGAAGGAAAAATCCAAAAAGGAAAGCAATAACCTTGCTCTCAGCCTCTCTTGAGCAGACTTATATATGATGTGAGTGGCTTTTGAAGGTTTAGGAAGATTGAAAGTGGACAAATCCCGAGATGGAAAAGGAGTTTTATACAAAGAGGAAGGAAATTATAGAGACGCTGACCAAGCCTTTAATTCCTCTCCGGCCCCAGTGGAAGTGCCAGAGGACTGCAGGACAGCTGATGAGTTGTCCGCTTTTCAAGAAGGGTGGTAGGGATAAACCAGGAATGACAGCCCAATGAGTATCACTGCAGTGTTAGGGAAACTACTGGAGAAACGTCCGAAGGAGAGGGTGAATCTGTCTTTGAAAGGCAGGGTTGATGATGGATAGGCAGCACAGCTTTGTCAGAGGTGATCATGCCTAACAAATCTGATGGAGATTTTTGTAGTGTTGGCCAGTTCTGTCGATGAAAGTAGGGCACTTAATGTTGTTTATTAAGATTTCAGGAAAGCCTTTGACCAAGTCCTCCATGGGAGATTGATAATCAAGTTAATACCACATGGCATCTGGAGAAACATAGAACATTACATATATCATTATAGCGCGGTACAAGCCCTTCAGCCCACGATGTTGCACCAATCTATCACACCAATCTGAAGCCCATCTAACCTACACTATTCCTTGTACGGCCATATACTTGTCCAATGACGACTCAAATGCACTTAATGTTGGCGAATCTACTACCGTTGCAGGCCAAGTTTTCCATGCATTTACCACTCTCTGAGTAAAGAAACTACCTCTGACATCTGTCCGATATCTATCACCCCTCAATTGAAAACTGTGCCCCCTCGTGCTCGCCATCACCATAGTTGGAAAAAGTCTCTCACCTGTCCACCCTATCTAACCCTCTGATGATCTTATATGTCTCTATTAAGTCACCTCTCAACCTTCTTCTCTCCAACGAAAAGAGCCTCAAATCGCTCAGCCGTTCCTCGTAAGCCCTTCCCTCCATACCAGGCAACATCCTAGTAAATCTCCTCTGCACCCTTTCAAAGCTTCCACATCCTTCTTATGATGCAGTGACCAGAACTTTACACAATACTCCAAGTGCGGCCGCACCAGAGTTTTGTACACCTGTAGCATAACCTCATGGTTCGAGAACTCGATCCCTCTATTAATCAAAGCTAAAACACTGTATGCCTTCTTAACAACCCTATCAAACTGGGTGGCAACTTTCAAGGATCTGCATACCTGACCACCAAGATCTCTCTGCTCATCTACATTACCAAGAATCTTACCATTAGCCCAATACTTTGCATTCCAACCAAAGTGGCTACTCCAACCAAAGTGAACCACCTCACACGTGTCCGCTTAAACTCCATTTGACAACTCTCAGCCCAGCTCTGCAGCTTATCTATGTCTCTCCATAACCTACAACATCCTTCGTCACTATCCACAACTCCACCGACCTTAGTGTCGTCTGCAAATTTACTAACCCAACCTTCTACGCTCTCATCCAGGTCGTTTATAAAAATGATGAACAGCAGTGGACCCAACACCGACCCTTGCGGTACACCACTGGTAACTGGACTCCAGGATGAACACTTCCCATCAACCACCACCCTCTGTCTTCATTCAGTAAACCAATTACTGATCCAAACTGCTACATCTCCCACAATCCCATTCCTCCGCATTTTGTACAATAGCCTACTGTGGGAAACCTCATGGAACGCCTTGCTGAAATCCATATACACCACATCAACCTGTTTACTCTCATCTACCTGTTGGTCGCCTTCTCAAAGAACTCAATAAGGTTTATGATGCACGACCTACCCTTCACAAAACCGTGCTGACCATCTTTAATCAAATTATTCTTTTCTAGATGATTATAAATCCTATCTCTTGTAACCTTTTCCAACACTTTACCAATACTTTACCAACAACTGAAGTAAGGCTCACTGGTATATAATTACCAGGGTTGTCTCTACTCCCCTTCTTGAACAGGGGAACCACATTTGCTATCCTCCAGTCTTCTGGCACTATTCCTGTAGACAATGATGATTTAAAGATCAATGCCAAATGCTCGGCAATCTCCTCCCTGGCGTCCCAGAGGATCCTAGGATAAATCCCATCCAGCCCAGGGGCCTTATCTATTTTCACACTGTGCAGGATTTCTAATACCTCATCCTTGTGAACCTCAATCCCACCTAGTCTAGTAGCCTGTATCTCAGCATTCACCTCGACAACATTGTAGTTTTCTAGAGTGAATACTGTCGAAAAATATTCATTTAGTGCTTCCCCTATCTCCATTGACTCAATACACAACTTCCTACTAATATCCTTGATTGGCCCTCATCTTACTCTAGTCATTCTTTTATTCCTTAGATACCTAGGGAAGGCCTTAGGGTTTACCCTGACTCTATCCACCAACAACTTCTCATGTCTCCTTTTGGCTCTTCTGAGCTCTCTCTTTAGGTCTTTCCTGGCTACCTTGTAACCCTCAAGCGCCCTATCTGAGCCTTCACATTTCATCCTAACATAAGCCTTCTTCTTCCATTTGACCAGAGATTCCACTTCCTTTGTAAACCACGGCTCCCGCGCTACAGCTTCCTCCCTGCCTGACATGTACATACTTATCTATGACACTCAGGGGCTTTTCCTTGAATAAGCTCCACATTTCTAATGTGCCCATCCCCTGCAGCTTCCTCCCCCATCCTATGCTGCCTAAACCTTGCCTAATCGCATCGGAATTGCCTTTCCCCCAGCTGTAACTCTTGCAACTTGGGTCCAAAATTGGTTCAGTCAGAGGGGGCAGAGCATATTGATAGAAGGCAGTTTGTGTAATTGAAGGCTGGTGTCCAGTGGGATTCCACAGGGGTCAGTGCTGGGTCCCTTATGGTTTGTGATATTGATAAATGGTTTCGATGAGTGTGTGTGGACGGTGGTGGTGTACAGTAGATAAAGTTGGGGATGGTAGATACTTTGTGGATGACACAAATATTGATCGGGTGATTGGCAATGATGAAACTAGTCTGAGATGACAGATAGCTATAGACAGATTGGTCAGATGCGCGGATCAGTCACAGATGAAAGTAAATCCTAATAATGTGAGGTTGAGGTTACAAGGTAAGGCAGTACTCAGTGAATGGTAAGACACCAGGAAGCTCAGAGGGATAGCAAGATCTTGAGATGCTCGCTAACAGACCCCTGAAGATAGCAAGACAGTTAAAAAAGTAGGAGAAAGTGAGGTCTGCAGATGCTGGAGATCAAAGTTGAAACTTTATTGCTGGATCAGCACAGCAGGTCAGGCAGCATCCAGGGAACAGGAGATTCGACGTTTCGGGCACAGGCCCTTCTTCAGGAATGAGCAGAGAGTGTTCAGCAGGAGAAGATAAAAGGTAGGGAGGAGGGACTTGGAGGAGGGGCGTTGGAAATGTGATAGGTGGAAAGAGGTCAAGGTGAGGGTGATAGGTCGGAGTAGGATGGAGGCGGAGAAGTCAAGAAGAAGACTGCAGGTCAGGAAGGCGGTGCCAGGCTGGAGGGATTCGGCTGAGACAAGGTGGGGGGAGGGGGGATGAAGAAACTGGTGAAGTCCAAGTTTATCCCCTGTGGTTGGAGGGTTCCCAGTCGGAAGATAAGACGCTCCTCCTCCGACCGTCGCGTTGTTGTGGTTTGGCGGTGGATGAGTCCAATGACCTGCATATCCTCAGTGGAGTGGGAGGGGGAGTTGAAATGCTGTGCTACAGGGTGGTTGGGTTGGTTCGTCCGGGTGGCCCAGAGGTGCTCTCTGAATCGCTCCGCAAGTAGGCGGTCTGTCTCCCCAATATAGAGGAGGCCACACCGGCTGCAGCGGATGCAGTAGATGATGTGGGTGGAAGTACAGGTGAATCTGTGGCGGATATGGAAGTTTCCTTTGGGGCCTTGGAGAGAAGTGAGGGGGGAGGTGTGGGCGCAAGTGTTGCACCTCCTGCGGTTGCAAGGGAAGGTGCCGGGAGTGGAGGTTGGGTCGGTGGGGGGTGTGGATCTGACAAGGGAGTCGCAGAGGGAGTGATCTCTACGGAAAGCTGATAGGGGAGGGGAGGGAAATATATCCTTGGTGCTGGGGTCTGTTTGGAGGTGGCGGAAGTGACGGCGGATGATGCGCTGTACATGGAGATTGGTGGGGTGGTAGGTGAGGACCAGTGGGGTTCTGTCCTGGTGGCGGTTGGAGGGGCGGGGCTCAAGGGCGGAGGAGCGGGAAGTGGAGGAGATGCGGTGGAGGGCACCGTCGACCACGTCGGGGGGGAAATTGCGGTCCTTGAAGAAGGAGGCCATCTGTGTTGTACGTATTTTGAACTGGTCCTCCTGGGAGCAGATGCGGCGGAGACGAAGGAATTGGGAGAATGGGATGGCGTTTTTACAGGGGGCAGGATGGGAGGAGGTGTAGTCCAGGTAGCTGTGGGAGTCGGTTGGTTTGTAGTAGATGTCCGTGTTGATTCGGTCGCCTGCGATAGAAACAGAAAGGTCTAGGAAGGGGAGGGAGGAGTCCGAGACTGTCCAGGTGAATTTGAGGTCGGGTTGGAAGGTGTTAGTGTAGTGGATGAACTGTTCAACCTCCTCGTGGGAGCACGAGGTAGCGCCGATACAGTCATCAATGTAGCGAAGGAAAAGATGGGGGGTGGGGCCAGTGTAGTTGCGGAAGATGGATTGTTCCACATACCCTACAAAGAGGCAGGCATAGCTGGGGCCCATGCGGGTGCCCATGGCTACTCCTTTTGTTTGGAGAAAGTGGGAGGATTGGAAAGAAAAGTTGTTCAGGGTGAGGACCAGTTCGGTCAGTCGAAGGAGGGTGTCGGTGGAAGGGTACTGGGTGGTGCGGCGGGAAAGGAAGAAGTGGAGTGCTTTGAGTCCTTCGTGATGGGGGATGGAGGTGTACAGGGACTGGATGTCCATGGTGAAGATGACTCGTTGGGGACCGGGGAAGCGGAAATCCTGGAGGAGGTGGAGGGCGTGGGTGGTGTCACGAACGTAGGTGGGGAGTTCTTGGACTAATGGGCACAGGACCGTGTCGAGGTATGCCGAGATGAGTTCGGTTGGGCAGGAGCAGGCTGAGATGATGGGTCGTCCGGGGCAGTCAGGTTTGTGGATTTTGGGCAGGAGGTAGAAACGGGCGGTGCGGGGTTGTGGGACTATGAGGTTGGAGGCGGTGGATGGGAGGTCCCCTGAGGTGATGAGGTTATGGATGGTCTGGGAGATGATGGTTTGGTGGTGGGGGGTGGGGTCATGGTCAAGGGGACGGTAGGAGGAGGTATCTGCGAGCTGGCGTTTGGCCTCAGCGGTGTAAAGGTCAGTGCGCCAAACTACTACTGCGCCTCCCTTGTCAGCTGGTTTGATGGTGAGGTTGGGGTTGGAACGGAGGGAGTGGAGGGCTGCGCGTTCCGAGGGTGAGAGGTTGGAGTGGGTGGGAGGGGTGTGGGAGTTCAGGTAGCGGTTAATATCGCGGCGGCAGTTAACTGCTATTAACTGCCGCCGCGATATTAACCGCTACCTGAACTCCCACACCCCTCCCACCCACTCCAACCTCTCACCCTCGGAACGCGCAGCCCTCCACTCCCTCCGTTCCAACCCCAACCTCACCATCAAACCAGCTGACAAGGGAGGCGCAGTAGTAGTTTGGCGCACTGACCTTTACACCGCTGAGGCCAAACGCCAGCTCGCAGATACCTCCTCCTACCGTCCCCTTGACCATGACCCCACCCCCCACCACCAAACCATCATCTCCCAGACCATCCATAACCTCATCACCTCAGGGGACCTCCCATCCACCGCCTCCAACCTCATAGTCCCACAACCCCGCACCGCCCGTTTCTACCTCCTGCCCAAAATCCACAAACCTGACTGCCCCGGACGACCTATCATCTCAGCCTGCTCCTGCCCAACCGAACTCATCTCGGCATACCTCGACACGGTCCTGTCCCCATTAGTCCAAGAACTCCCCACCTACGTTCGTGACACCACCCACGCCCTCCACCTCCTCCAGGATTTCCGCTTCCCCGGTCCCCAACACCTCATCTTCACCATGGACATCCAGTCCCTGTACACCTCCATCCCCCATCACGAAGGACTCAGAGCACTCCGCTTCTTCCTTTCCCGCCGTACCACCCAGTACCCTTCCACCGACACCCTCCTTCGACTGACCGAACTGGTCCTCACCCTGAACAACTTTTCTTTCCAATCCTCCCACTTTCTCCAAACAAAAGGAGTAGCCATGGGCACCCGCATGGGCCCCAGCTATGCCTGCCTCTTCGTAGGGTATGTGGAACAATCCATCTTCCGCAACTACACTGGCCCCACCCCCCATCTTTTCCTTCGCTACATTGATGACTGTATCGGTGCTACCTCGTGCTCCCACGAGGAGGTTGAACAGTTCATCCACTACACTAACACCTTCCACCCCGACCTCAAATTCACCTGGACAGTCTCGGACTCCTCCCTCCCCTTCCTAGACCTTTCTGTTTCTATCTCAGGCGACCGAATCAACACGGACATCTACTACAAACCAACCGACTCCCACAGCTACCTGGACTACACCTCCTCCCATCCTGCCCCCTGTAAAAACGCCATCCCATTCTCCCAATTCCTTCGTCTCCGCCGCATCTGCTCCCAGGAGGACCAGTTCAAAATACGTACAACACAGATGGCCTCCTTCTTCAAGGACCACACTTTCCCCACCGACGTGGTCGACGGTGCCCTCCACCGCATCTCCTCCACTTCCCGCTCCTCCGCCCTTGAGCCCCGCCCCTCCAACCGCCACCAGGACAGAACCCCACTGGTCCTCACCTACCACCCCACCAATCTCCATGTACAGCGCATCATCCGCCGTCACTTCCGCCACCTCCAAACAGACCCCAGCACCAAGGATATATTTCCCTCCCCTCCCCTATCAGCTTTCCGTAGAGATCACTCCCTCCACGACTCCCTTGTCAGATCCACACCCCCCACCGACCCAACCTCCACTCCCGGCACCTTCCCTTGCAACCGCAGGAGGTGCAACACTTGCGCCCACACCTCCCCCCTCACTTCTCTCCAAGGCCCCAAAGGAAACTTCCATATCCGCCACAGATTCACCTGCACCTCCACCCACATCATCTACTGCATCCGCTGCAGCCGGTGTGGCCTCCTCTATATTGGGGAGACAGGCCGCCTACTTGCGGAGCGATTCAGAGAGCACCTCTGGGCCACCCGGACGAACCAACCCAACCACCCTGTAGCACAGCATTTCAACTCCCCCTCCCACTCCACTGAGGATATGCAGGTCATTGGACTCATCCACCGCCAAACCACAACAACGCGACGGTCGGAGGAGGAGCGTCTTATCTTCCGACTGGGAACCCTACAACCACAGGGGATGAACTTGGACTTCACCAGTTTCTTCATCCCCCCTCCCCCCACCTTGTCTCAGCCGAATCCCTCCAGCCCGGCACCACCTTCCTGACCTGCAGTCTTCTTCTTGACCTCTCCGCCTCCATCCTACTCCGACCTATCACCCTCACCTTGACCTCTTTCCACCTATCACATTTCCAACGCCCCTCCTCCAAGTCCCTCCTCCCTACCTTTTATCTTCTCCTGCTGAACACTCTCTGCTCATTCCTGAAGAAGGGCCTGTGCCCGAAACGTCGAATCTCCTGTTCCCTGGATGCTGCCTGACCTGCTGTGCTGTTCCAGCAATAAAGTTTCAACTCAGTTTAATAAAGTAGTTAAGAAGGCATAAAAGATACATGTCTTTACCAGTTGAGTCATTGATTATAAGAGCAGGATGCCCTGTTGGAGCTGTACAGGACTTAAGTGTAAGCCATATTTGGAATATTGTGTGCAGTTCTGGTCACTGCACCATCATGGGGATGGTATTACATTGGAGAGAGTGCAAAGGAAATTCACCAGAATGTTGCTTGGGCTGTTGCAATTTAGCTCTGAAGGAGGCTGGATAAGTTCTGGTTACTTTCTTTCGAGCAGAGATCAGGTTTTATAAGAAAGGTATTGCCATATAAGAACAATCTCACAGAAGGTTGTTAATACATGGAATGACCAGCCAGATGTGGGATTATTTTAAACCGATGATCCGGAGGTTTAGAGAGTACATGAGGAAAACCCTTGGCACGTGGAGATGTAGGGGGCCTGAATTGTACTTTCCGGGAGGGGAATTGAGACGGGAAATCTCACAACCTTTAAAAAGGACTTGGATGAGCACTTGAAATGTTATTGTATTCAAAGATATGAGCCAAATATCTCATATTTGGGACCGAATGTAAATTAAGCATCATCTTGTTGGGACGAACTTAAAACATAGAACATTACAGCACATGACAGACCGTTCGGCCCTCGATGTTGTGCAAACCTGTGAAATCAATCTGAAGCCCATCTCTCCTACACTATTCCATTTTCATCCATATGACCATTTAAATGCCCATAAAGGCGGCTAGTCTACTACTGTTGCAGGCATGTGTTCCATGCGCCTACTTCTCACTGAGTAAAGAAACTACCTCTGACAACATGATGTGTTCTATATGATTCAACCAATCTTTAATTCTGAAGTTGAGGTTCTTAATTTGTTTTTGTTTTAGTATTTGCTACCGAGTGTAGGTTGTCGTTGTAGTTTTAATCAGTATTATATTCAGGTACTCTAGTAGAGTGCTTTTTCACAGACAGAATTTCCTAATTGAGCTGTAACACTTAAAGAAGGAAAGCAGTGGGATAACACTGTACAGGACATCAGCTCTCAAGGAACTCTACAACATGAGATGTTGAACGGCTGAATAACCTGAGAAAAGTCAAGGTCGTCATTGTAATGGATATCAGAAATGGTTTAGATACTGAACGGACTGATAGTGAGTAAATTAATACAAGTATTGTTGTTTGAAGACACATTGCAATGAACAATTGAGACCGAATAGGATCAGATTAGTCCAGTCTTTGGGGGATTCAAACACAGACTTAAATCTCAATGACATCATATCATTAAAAGAAACGTATTTTCGTAATCTGTTATTGAAAATGCTTAAAAACATGTGCAATCTTATTTTCCCAGTGGAGATCGCACACGACACAAAATAACGACGCTGGAATTGTCTCATCTCCAACTATGAGAGAATTCTCCAATTCCGAGAGATTGCCAGCAGCAGGAAGGGACAGGTTGTTACACAAACAACAAAATGTATTTTCCAAGGGTATTTTACTTAAAAGTATATTATACCATCCTTACTGTTGTTGGTGGTCCTGGTAAGTCTTGTAACAGCTTAAGTAAGTTATGTCAGTCTAAATTTCCACGCTACACACATTATTTAATTTCCGTTTTGCAGGACAATTCCTGATGCCAGACGATAGTGTTCTCATGTGCTGAGTTTAATGTGAATAGTTTGTCAGTTAGCAGGTTCCTCAGTAATGTGCAGCATTGTCTGTTTCTCTATACTGTGCAGAAGTTGTTTACCCTGAGGCCACATTGATGGGGCTTGGCTGAGCACCGTTCCTGACTAGTCTAGAAAGTGTTTAGCAAGACCTCTCTCTCTCTCTCTCAGAATTCAAAGCCTACTGTTGGTCAGATGGATTTTGTACCAATCCACCTCTTAGTGACACCAGGTGTTTCCCATTCCTTGATCTAAAGAGATTTTTTCGGTGCTTGCCTGTGTCCAGACAACTTGTTCCAAATAGCACATTGAGGGATAGAAACAGTGCGAGCAATGGACGGCTTGAGCAGGCCACTATGGAATGCTAAGTGACAATCAGTACAGAATGGTTTGACCAACTTGTGCATTTTCATCTGCCAGTGGATGTGTGGTGACATGATATTTGTGAGAACAGATCACTGGGAGGAGTGTTAAACAGAGTTCCAACTCCATTATATATTGTTGAAATTATGTGATTGGCATGTGAGTTGTGCCATTTGTAAAATGATGCACAATGCTGTTGTGCGGGATCTGTTAGGACACGTGCTAAGGTCTGGAGATTTACACTTCCACAGAGGATCAAATGATTTTGTCCAAGAGGATATTTCCCACCTTGCCCTTTGTTGCTGGTATTCTTTGATGAGCTCTGAATGATAATGTGAAGGTTCTCCTATTTGCGTTCATTTCAGATTACCATTAAGCCTTTGGCTATCAATCTAAATGTGTAACTGTTTTCATCATTATTATTAATAGTATTAATAATGAAACAGTTATTACTATTTAGTCAGTACTGATATTTTTGGAGATGAAAACTTTGTATATATTTTTAAACAGATTCACTAGATTATAGTGTTACATCACAGACTGGGACAACTTTTGAAATCTCTGACGTGGAGATGCTGGTATTAGACTGGGGTGGAGAAAATCAGAAGTCACATGACACCGAGTTATAGTTTAACAGGTTTATTTGAAATCGCAAGCTTTCAAAGCGTTGCTCTTTTGCTAAGAAAGCGACAGTTGGTTTGGGATGACTCAAGTGTGATTTTGGACATTTGCCTCCAAGATAATGAATCAGGGTCAAAAACATCCGGGAATACAGAGTGATAGTCCACCCTCCTGCTGTGACCTCCAGTTGACCTGATGTTCAGCATGGGTTGGGGGCGGCGCTTGGTAAGTTGGATTGTATATCAGGGTCACCAGTCCATTAGCAGCGCACTGCTAAATAAATATGAGTCATCTGTTGACTCTGGTTTGCATGATGTCCTTTGCCCCATGGTGTGGGGCATCATTGCTTCGATTGTCACCCGGGAAATCTGCCCACACAGTGATGGGCAGGGGTCAGTTTTGGACTCAAGTGGAATAGCTCAGAAATCACAGAAGACCAGGTTATAGTCTAACGGGTTTATTTGAAATCACAAGTGTTCAGACCGCTGCTCTTTTGTCATTTGAAGTGAAGAGGAACACATAGGCACAGCGTTTTGTATAGTTTTGGATTACTTGTTACTTTGGTACAGTCCTTGGCATGCGACTGTTCAACCAATCATGTTATTCCAACCGCTTGGTTTGTCTCCAGCACCATTTCATCTTTTTCTTTGTAATTATGTCTCTGCTTAAGTTATTCATATGAGAGGTCATCCCTTCACCAGCTGTTTAGCTGTTGACACTTTATTCACACAGTTTGACACTTCTGATCACTTGCACAGACTTGCTATTCAGCCTGTGGACAATCCACTCACACCATTTCTCTGATCTTTTGATCCCTTTACTTATAAATTCTGTGCCTGAATGCTTCTCTTCACTTCACTTCACCTGACAAAAGAGCATATCTCCAAAAACATATGCTTTCAAATAAACCTGTAGGATTATAACTTGGTATCACATGATTTCTGACATTGTCCAAACAGTGATTGTGATTTTCACCACAGAGACAGTTACAGATATATACATTCCCTCAGTTATCATATGGCTGAACATAAGGTCAACTGGAGGTCACAGCAGCAGGGTGGACTATCACTCCGTCTGCCGGATGTTTTTGAACCTGATTCATCACCTTGGAGGCAAATATCCAAAATCACACATGAGTCACCCCAAACCAACTTTCGCTTTTTAAGCAAAACAGCAACGTTTTGAAAGCTTGTGATTTCAAGTAAACCTCTTGAACTATAACTTGGTGTCATGTGACTTCTGATTTTCTCCACCTCAGTCCAACACCATCTCCACGTCAGAGATTTCAAAAGTTGATCCAGTCTGTGATGTAACTATATAATCTGATTGAATCTGTTTAAAAATATATCCAAAGTTTTCATCTCCAAAAATATCAGTACTGACTAAATAGTAACAATAGTTTCATTATTAGTACTATCAATAATAATGATGAAAACAGTTACGCATTTAGGTTGGTAGCCAAAGGCTTAATGATAATCTGAAATGAATGCAAATGGGAGGACCTTCACATTATCATGCAGTTACATCAATGCAGTTTCAGATTTTGCTGGTCAATTTAAGCGAATCTGCTTCTTAGAAAGTTTGTCCCACCTTCCTTGCATTCTGGATAATTGGAAAGTCAAGGTGTCTGACTGTTCACCTGATTTCACTTTGTGGGAAATGTTTCATGACTACACCCGGTGTGGGTTGAGGATGAACATTCGGAGAACTGACCCCATACAAGACAGTTCAATATATTCAGCTCCTTCTGGATGAATGAAAGTTTTTCTTTTGACCGAATCGCTGTATAAAGGTGAGTATTGGAGATGTAGTGGAGGTCACATTTAAGTGCTGAGTAACTTCAGATTGTTTTGTGTCTATTGAGGGATGGAAAGTATGTTGGGTTTGGTGTGAGATAGTATGCAAGGGAAATGCATTTGCCAGCTAGCTCTTGGAAGTTTACGCACATTTGCAGTATCAATAACACAAAGTTAAACATTTTCACACTACATTATAAATGTCAGATCTGCTGCATCAACCTTGCTGGCTGGGACATATCTGGCACGGTATATTTTACATCAGGGGTATGACATATTGGATCAAATGTTTTAATGCAATAACGCCCAGATTCTTCAATAGTTCAGGTAAAGGAAAATGTTGTTGCTGGAGTTCTGGGTTTCAAAATCTTAAACTAATTTCATTTAGTTACTGATAAGACTGTGCAACATTCATAAAAAAAATGTTGCTGCCCCAAAATTCCAGAGATTACTACAATAGAGAAGACTGAGTGTTCTGCGGTTTTATTATTCTGCAATGGGCTCTCTTGGAATGCTTATTCTTCCTTGAAGTTCAGTCTTTCCTTCCCCAGATGATCATATTAATTAATGTTAGATGTTGTCTTCATGCTGCTACACAGCTATGCATGATGGTTACATTTAAACCTTGACTTACTGGGCACTGGACTGGGGTAATATGATTTCATAATGTGTGACATCAATCTATGTAGTGAACATGCTAAACTAACTCTGTGGTGTAATTCCTCAAACGAGAAAAACCACAAAAACATCTTTGTGGCTCGCAGGCACTTTTCATTGCCAGTGATTTACTGAAATGATGTATGATGTGGACCCCAGGTTTCCAGAAATCACTCTGAGTGTTGGGATTACTGATCATGGAATGGGGATCTCAAACTTTAAGCTGTACTCTCTGGTTGTAATGGTGTCCTGTTTTTTGGAGAATCTATCAGTGTAGAAATTGAATTGCAGAGCCGAATTCCAGAGGTGAGGTGAGAGTGATAGCCTTTAACATCGAGACCCCATTCAACTGATTGTGGTACCAGGATTCGAGCAAAACTGGAATGAGTATGAGGGTGTAAATATTCCAGTGGATGGAGTCAAACCTGGCACGGAAAGAGATGGTTCTGGTGTTGGAAGTCAGACTTCTCAGCTCCAGGTCATCATTGCAGGAATTCCTCAACGTAGTGCCCTTGGCCCAACCATCTTCAGCTGCTTCATCAATGACCTACCCTCCATAATAAAGTCAGAAGTGTGGATGTGCGCCAGTGATTGCACAATGTTCAGCACCAATCGTAACTCCTCTGATACTGAAAAATTCAGTCAATGTTCAAATGCAATAAGATCGAGAAAATATCATGGAATCATAGTGTCCCAAAACTGCAGGTAGAGACCATTCAGCCTATCATGTCTGCACCAAACACTCCAACAACCATCGCACATCCCCACCGGACTGGCACAACCCTGTATTTAATATCGCTAAACTACCAAGCCTGCACAACTTTGAACTGTGGGAGAAAGCCTGCGAACCCAAGACAACACAGACTCGGGCAGAATGTGCAAACTCCATACAGATGGCCCTCCAAGGTTGATATCGAACGTGGGTCGCTGGTGCTTGGACTCAGCATTGCTCACCACTCTACCACTGTGCCACCAGAAATGCTGGGAATCTGCGGTTGGGCTGAGAAATGGCAAGCAAGATTCACGCCACACAAATGCAAGGCAATGACTCTCTCCAATAAGATAAAATCTACCCTCCACCACTTGACAATCAATAGTGTTAATGTCACTGAATCCCTCATTAATAACATCCGGGTGTTACCATTGGATAAGAACTTAACCGGTCTCAACCCATCAACACAGTGTCTAGAATAGCATGTCAGATGCTGTGAATACTATGGTGAGTAACTCACCTCCTGACTCCCCAAAAGCCTATCCACCATCTACAAGGCACAAGTCAGATGTGTGATGGTGCACTCCCCACCTGACCCCGCTTGTCTAGATGAATTCAACTCCAACTACACCCAAGAAGCCTGACACCATTCATGACAAAGCAGCCCATTTCATTGGCAGCACATACACAAATATCCAATCTGTCCACCATTGACACTCAGTAGCAGCAGTGTGTACTATCTACAAGATGCACTGCAGAAATTCACTGAAAGTACCCAGGCAGCACCGACCAACACAACCACGTGTTAACTCGAAAGTCTGACAAACTCAGGAGTGTTTGACTTGAATTTATAGAAACATTCACTATATTTATCTCAATCCCATGTTTCTACTTTTACAGTTAAATGTTACTTATGGAATTTTACTTACTGTAAAGAAATACTCTGCTCCAAAACATATACATTGCGAACAAGAATTTACAATTAGGAGAGGAGTTTGGATATGTGGGTCTGGCCATCAGGCAGGAAGTTTTGTTTAATCCCAGATAAAGTGCCTGCTTTCTAAATCAGAAACTTGCAATGACCAATGCTGCATGTATTCAGATTTTATCTGTGTTGCGGCTGTGTGCACAGACTTGGACTGGTGGGCTGAATCCATGCCAAATTTTCAAGTCTTATGATTGCATTGGGTATTTCAATAGGTACAGGTTGGTTGGATTCTCTGGTGCATGCTTTCATGGTAGGCAGGCTGGGAGAACACAGCAAGCCAGGCAGCATCGAGAGTTGGAGAAGTCGATATTTCGGGTGTAACCCTTCTTTAGGACTACAAGTGAGTATAGGAAATGCTGCAAATAAATTGGGAGGCAGGTGCAGGGTGATGGGGATAGGTGAAGACAGGTAGAGGCTATGATCTGGTTGGTCAATGGGAGGAATGGATCTGGTTGGTGGCAGGCATCACATGTTCAAAGAGCTGGAGGGCTGAGAAGGTCGTGGCATTTGGCAGTGAGAGAGGGACACACTGAGTGCACATCAGAGGGATGCAGAGAACTTCTTCAAAGTGGGCATCCTTTGAAGAGGCTTCGCAATGGAACAACTTGGTTAGAGACAAAAGAAAACCGCAGATATGGAATCCAACGTATACAGGCAGGAAACTGGAAAGACACAGCAAACCAGGCAGCATCAGGAGGATGGAAGAACACAGCAAGCCAGGCAGCATCAGGAGGCTGGAAGAACACAGCAAGACAGACGGCATCAGGAGGTTGGAAGCACACAGCAAGCCAGGCAGCATCAGGAGGCTGGAAGAACACAGCAAGCCACCATGCCCTGCCACCCACCAAATTCATTCATCCCATTGACCAACCAGGTCATACCCTTTGTCTGTCTTCACCTATTCCCACTGCATTATCCGGCTCCCGCCAACCCCTTTATCTGCAGATCACCCCCACATACACCCCTCGTCCTAAAGAAGGGTTACATGCAAAATGTTGACTTCAGCACCTCCTGATGCTGCCAGGCCTGCTGTGCTCTTCCAGCCTCCTGTCTGTCTAATCTGGATTCCAGCATCTGCAATGGTTCAGATTGTCAAGATGTTCAATCCGTATATGTGGGATGGGTTTATCATGTGTTTATTTTTTATTTCATACTGTGGAGTGCATCCATTCTCCGTCACTGTGAAGTGATATAATGCCTTGTTCTGTAGTTCATACAGTGTGGATGCACAATTCTGATGGCAATTTGAGCTGTGGAAACTCCAAAACAGAATGCAGGAATTTTGCAATCAATGTTTGTATGAGATGTTTCTCATTGCTTGCTTTACTCCTCCACGGTGTCTTTCTGTGAATGTTATGGTCTTATGGGGAAACTCCAGCCAGAGTAATCTATGAATCAACCACTGCCTACCCCAATAAAACACTGAACACAAGACCATGTTGCCGAGAATAAACTGCAACTCATGTACTTCCTCATGTCTTTTAAAAATGCAAACTATTTATTAAATAAATGGAGTGGTTTGCTGTTGTTCGAATTATTTAACTTGATTTGACAGAGAACAGCAATTATCTTTGTAATAAACTCTCTCTCTTATACTCTGGGTTAGGGTTAGAGAATATTGGATTCGTAACTTCAAATTTCCGACTTTCTTTTCCCTGTCTTACAGTTAGTCTATGGGTGATTGTATTCTTGGCTCGGGACAAGTGTGGAATTTCTGCCTGCACCACTCTCTATCTGGTAGCCATGGCAACATCTGATCTACTGTTCCTTGTATTTGATGTCCTACTTCGTCGGTTTACTTACTATTATTATCCAGGGCGTTTCCTGAACATTACTCCTATTTGTAGTGTTATATATGTCCAGGTCCTCTTGAACATTGATTGTTCTGTCTGGTTCACTGTTGCTTTTACATTTGATCGATTTGTTGCCATTTGTTTTCATCAGATGAAATCTCAGTATTGTACAGAGAAAACTGCAATGAGAGTTCTAGCAATAATCTGCATTTTCTTTTCTTTAAAGAACATTCCCCACTACTTTCAATTTAAACCTGGAAAGATCACCAATAATATTCCATGGTACTGTTATATCAGGTGGAGTTATTATTATGACCATCGGTGGGCAAGTTTTAAATATTTTGAGACTTTTTTAATACCATTTCTTCCATTCATTTTTATTCTCTTTCTCAACATTCTGACTGTCAGACATATCTTCCAGGCCATTAAGATGCACAAGGGACTGAGCGGTCAGGAAAAAAATAGAAAATGACCCAGAGACAGAGAGCAGAAGGAAATCTGTGATTTTACTCTTTGCCATATCTGCTAGCTTCATACTTCTCTGGTTGGGGTATATTTTATACACCTTTAAGGCTGGTTATTCCTTGGGTTCCACTGTTTTTAAACTCTTTGAACGAATCGTCTTCATGCTTCAGAGTCTAAGCTGCTGCTCAAATGCAGTTATTTATGTGATGGCACAGAAAAAATTCAGAAACCAGGTAATGTATGTTGTGAAATATCCAGTGGTATAAATAATTCACTTGATGAATAAATCCAAGTAACTGGGAGTCAACATTAGATGGAGCAGATAATGGAATGAGGAGTTCACGTGAGGAATGGCCCGAAAGGAGAAGGAGGAGCAGCAACATAACACTCCTTTTCTCATGGGCAAGGACTGACTCCATCTGAGGAACAAAATGAAAGAGACTGGGAGGGGGGTGAGGGGGAAGCCAGTGTAAAGTGCTGCGAGGAATGTGTGACAGTTAGTAGAAATCTGAACAATATAAACATCACTGAACAATTAGACATGAACAAAAACTATTCATCTCAAGCAATCATTTTTCAGTGAGTGAACTGGATACACAAAAAAACACCTGAAGGAAAGTATCATTGCTCAATGTGGGGAAAACAATGACAGGCTCTTATTCACTCTTCCTCATGGAATTCTCTGATCCACAGATAGAGACAACATTTGTAAAAAATCATTTCCATCATAAAAATTTAAATTACTGTTTTAACAAATAGTGTCATTTCCCTACAACTGTATTTTCAGCAATGTTGTCTGTTTCCATTGAGATCCTGTTGATTTGATGCTGATATCACTCCCTTTCTTTAATAATTTCCTTTCACGAATCAGTAATTGTGATAATGGGGAATCCAAGGCCAAACCAGATAGCCCGGTGACAAATGGGTTCCTATGATCATAAATGGGGTTGGGTGTGGCACATAAGCCGACATCATTAGACCTACATAAATATGTTGTGTGGCTCTCACTGACTCCATGGAGCTCAATGGGAACTGCCTCTGGATGAAACCCTTTTTGATAATTGAGCCTGAGATCAATTCAAAAAGAGATTTGCATCATCACTAAGGAATACATTTTCCATCTGCAAAACAACCCCTAAACCTATCCTTGCCTCAGCTCATCATTGATGAAACGCTCATTTATTCCATTGTTACCACTGGACTGTTATATTCTAGCACCATATCAGCCTGACATGAGGTTATAAATTCTACACATTTGCATTGTCCAAGTCTCTTCCACCTCCTTGTTTGGTTTCCCAACAAATCCTGTTTCCTGATTATCCACCGACTGCAATGACCTACATAAACATGTTGTCCTCCGAATACTCGAAATTAAATTCTCGTTGGTCTCTCCAAAATGTTCCAAGACCGTCCATAGATTTTTTTGTTTTCTTAAACTGGTGTAAATTTTGTTTAATTTCTTTTTTATGAAAGTGTTACATGTTCTGCTGTGTTGTAAATCTGTAGTGAGTGGAAGCAGGGTCACGTGGATCTCATTGACTAGGGCGGAACGGTGGCTCAGTGATTGACACTGCTGCCTAGCAGCACCAAAGTCCCGGGTGCGATTCCAGCCTCCAGCGACTATCTGCGTGGGTTTGCTCCGATTCCCTCCCACAGTCCAAAGATGTGCGGGTCAGGTGAATTGGCCATGCTAAATTGCCCATAGTGATAGGTTGGGTTGTTAACCTGGACAAATCAGGGAGCACTGGCGGACACATGTAAAATAGTAGAATCAGAATGTTTTCTGATTCTCGGGACTGGGTTTGAGTTGGCGGATCAATGTACAGACCACATATACATGAAGGAGGAAGTGAGGACCGCAGATGCTGGAGGTCAGAGCTTAAAAATGTGTTGCTGGAAAAGCGCAGCAGGTAAGGCAGCATCAAAGGAGCAGGAGAATCGACGTTTCGAGCATAAGCCCTTCTTCAGGAATGAGTTATTCCTGAAGAAGGACTTATGCCCAAAACGTCGATTCTCCTGTTCCATTTGATGCTGCCTGACCTGCTGCGCTTTTTCCAGCAACACATTGTTAAGCACATATATATGAAGGGTGACTTGATAATGGGGTCCAGCCTCGATGCAGATATTTCACAATGCACAGATTTCTTGGATTAAGTCAAACGTGAAATAGCAGGAAAGATTGCCAGAAGCAACAGCAAGACTGACAATTGGAAATAATCTGTGTCATGAAACTTCTAGACTTCCTCTCTAAGTCTTTCTCATTACCAAGCTCCTTCTCCTGTTTAAGATGCTCCTTAAAAGCTCGTTCTTTCAGTAGGTTATTGTCACCTGGACTAATAGCATCTTTGGTGGGTTAACATTAATCCGCTTTAATTTGTCATGTTGCACTGTGGAAACATGGCTTTCAGTCATAGAGTCATAGAGATGTACAGTATGGAAACAGACCCTTCGGTCCAACACGCCCATGTCGACTAGATATCCCAACACAATTTAGTACCACCTACCAGCATCCGGATCATATGTCTACTAACCCTTCCTATTCATATACCCATCCAAATGCCTCTTAAATGGTGCAATTGTACCAGCCTCCAAAACTTCATCTGGCAGCTCATTCCATAACCGTATCACCCTCTGAGTGAAAAAAGATGCCCTATAGGTTTCTTTTATATGTTTTCCCTCTCACTCTAAACCTATGCCCTCTGGGTCTGGAATTCCCGACCCCAGGGAAAAGACTTTGTCTATTTACCCTATCCATGCCCCTCATAATTTTGTAAACCTCTATAAGGTCACCCTTCAGCCTCTGACGCGCAAGGGAAAACAGCCCCAGCCTGTTCAGCCTCTCCCTGTAGCTCAAATCCTCCAACCCTGGCAACATTCTTGTAAATCTTTTCTGAACCCTTTCAAGTTTCACAATATCTTTCCGATTGGAAGGAGACCAGAATTGCATGCAATATTCCAACAGTGGCCTAACCAATGTCCTGCACAGCCGCAACATGACTCACAACTCCTGTACTCATATTCTGACCAAGAAAATAAAACATGCCAAATGCCTTCTTCACTATCCTATCTACCTGCGACTCCACTTTCAAGGAGCTATGAACCTGCACTCCAAGATCTCTTTGTTCACCAACACTCCCTAGGACCTTACCATTAAGTGTATAAGTCCTATTAAAATTTGCTTTCCTAAAATGCAGCACCTCACATTTATCTGAACTGAACTCCATCTGCCAATTCTCAGCCCATTAGCACATCCGGTCAAGATCCTGTTGTAATCTGAGGTAACCCTCTTCGCTGTCCACTACACCTCCAATTTTGCTGTCTTCTGCAAACTTACTAACTGTACCTCATATGCTCGCATCCAAATCATTTATGTACTTTACAAAAAGTAGAGGACCCACAAACTATCCTTGTGACACTCCACTGGTCACAGGCCTCCAGTATGAAAAACAACCTCCACCACCACCCTCTGTCTTCTACTTTTGAGCCAATTCTGTATCCAAATAGCTAGTTCTGCACCTATCCATGAGATCTAACCTGGCTACCCCATCTCCCATGGGGTACCGTGTCGAACGCCTCACTGAATTCCATATCTACCGTTCTGCTCTCATCAATCCTGTTCGTTACTTCTTCAAAAAAATCAATCAAGTTTGTGAGAGATAATTTACCGCGCACAAAGCCATGTTGAATATCCCTAATCAGTCCTTACCTTTCCAAATACATCCAAATCCTCTCCCTCAAGATTCTATCCAACAACGTGCTGACCACCAATGTCAGGCTCACCGGTTTATAGTTCCCTGGTTTTTCCTTACCACTTTGCTTAAAGACAACCTCCAGTCTTCCGACACCTCACCTGTAGCTATCGATGATACAAATATCTCCGCAAGAGGCCCAGCAATCACTTCCTTAGCGTCCCACAGATTTCCAGGGTTCACCTGATTAGGTCCTGGGGATTTATCCACTTTTATGCGTTGTAGCACCTTCTCCTCTGCAGTATGGAATTTTTTCAAGATGTCACCATGTATTTCCTTACATTCTATATCTTCCATCTCCTTTTTCACAATAAACACTGATGCAAAATATTCGTTTAGTATCTCCCCCATCTGCTGCGGCTCCACACAAGTTCTGCCTTGGTGATCTTCGTGGGACCTTATCCTCTCCCTAGTTACCCTTTTGTCCTTAATGTATTTGTAAAAAACATTTAGATTCTCCTTAACTCTGTTTGCAAAAGCTATCTCATGTCCTCTTTTTGCCCTCCTGATTTCCCTTCTAATTTTCCTCCTACTGCCTTTATACTCTTCGAAGGATTCACTCGATCTCTACTGTCTATACTGGATATACGTTTCTTTCTTTTTCTTGACCAAACCCTCAATTTCTTTCGTCATCCAGCATTCCCTATACCTACCAGCCTTACCTTTCACCCAAACAGGAATATACTGTCTCTGCACTCTCGTTATCTCACTTCTGAAGGACTCCCATTTTCCAGCTCTCCCTTTACCTGCAATCATCTGTCCCCAATCAGCTTTTGAAAGTTCTTGACTCATACCTTCAAAATTAGCCTTCTGCCAACTTAGAATTTCACCTTTTACATCTGGTCTATCCTTTTCCATCATTATTATAAAACTAATAGAATTATGGTTCCTGGCCCCAAAGTCCTTCTCCACTGACATCTCAGTCATCTGCCCTGCCTTATTTCCCAAGAGTCGGTCTAGTTTTGCACCTTTTGTATTAGGCACATCCACATACTGAATCATAAACACTTCTTAACACACTTAACAAATGTTCTCATCTGTACTATTAACGCTATGGCAGTCCCAGCCTATGATTGGAAAGTTAAAATCCCCTACTATAACCATCCAATTATTCTTGCAGATAACTGAAAACCCCTTGCAAATTTGTTTATTAATTTCCAGCTGACTATTAGGGGATCTATAATAGAATCTCAATAAGGTGATCATCCCTTTCTTATTTCTCAGTTCCACCTAAATAACTTCCCTGGATGTATTCCCAGGAATATTCTCCCTAAATACACGTGTAACACCATCCCTTTTCTCAAACGCCACCCCCCTCCCCTTGCCTCCCTTTCCATCTTTCCTGTAGCCTTTGTATCCTAGAATATGAAGCAGCCAGTCCTGTCCATCCCTGAGCCACATTTCTGTAATTGCTATATCCTAGTCCCATGTTCCTAGCCATGACCTGAGTTAATCTGCTTTCCCTGTTAGGCCCCTTGCATTGAAATGATTGCAGTTTAATTTATCAGTCCTACCATGTTCTCTGTTTTGTCCCTGCTTGCCCTGACTGCTTCTTTTCTCAACGGTGCGAGTCTCACATTGATCTCTTTCCTCATTATTTCGCTGGGTGCCGACTCCACCCCCACCCCCGCCCCACCTTACTAGTTTAAATACTCCTGAACAGCTGTCGCAAACCTCCCTGCCAATATATTAGTTCCCTTTCAATTCAAGTGCAATCCATTCATCCTGTGCAGGTCACATCTACCCCAGAGAAGATTCCAATGATCCAAAAAAGTTAATCCTTTCCCTATTCACCAGCTACGTAGCCACCCATTCATCTGCTCTATCCTCCTATTCCTTCCCTCAATAGCTCATAGAACCGGGAGTAATCCAGATATTACTATACCAAGGATCTCCTTTTTAAATTCCTGCCTAATTGTCTATATTCTCCCTTCAGTATCTCATATTTTTCCCTTCCTGTGTCATTGGTTTCAATGTGTACAATGACTTCCTGCTGGTCCCTCTCCCCCTTTGAGAAAATTCGGCACCCTCTCTGAGACATCCTTGACACTGGCACCAGAGAGGCAACACACAATTCTGATGTTTTGCTGCTAGCCGCAGAAACAGAGTCCTCGAGCACAATCGATCTCTTGGAAACTAGCGTACCCCTCTTTGCATTAGAGCCAGTCTCGATACCAGAAACTTGGCTGTTCTTTCTACGTTCCCCTGAGAGTCCATCACCTCCCTACATTTTCCAACACAGCATACTTGTTTGAAATGGGGATAGCCACAGAAGACTCCTACACTACCTGCCTACCCTCCTACCTTTCCTGGAGTTAACACATCTACCTGTATCTGCGGCTTTTCTCCCTTCATATAACTGCCATCCATCACACCCCCTTGTTCTTGTAAATTTTTAATTGTGTTTAACTGTCACTCCGACCAATCTATTCGATCTGACAGGATTCACAATCGAAAACATTTATTGCAGATTTCATTCTCAATAGCACATAAAATCTCTTGAAACTCCCACGTCTACAGTCCCAGGAAATAGCACTGTATTATTGTTCTACAAAACACTTCTCCAGGCTAACTTCATACTTACGGCTTAAATTTTCAAAGTTTAATCAAGAGGCAGATCTCAATCAAACACCCTAAGCAGGAAAGAACCCACTCTACTCTTGTTATAGATCTACAGCAAGGCTATACTTAAAACTATTCACTTACCTGCTTCTGCGCTGTCACCTCTCCCAAACAGGTTCCTCCAAGATCAGTTGTGTATTGCGCTGTTTGTGACGTTTCCCTGGATATACTCTAAAATCCAGCGAAACATGAATTCAAACAGCAAAGGCAGTAGCTGGGCTAAAACATCATAACTCACAGAAATTTATAACGAACAATGTGACAATGATGATGTATGACTGTCTGACCCAACCTTGGAAATAAAGAGATTAGGTTTGTATCCATAAGAAAAAAATATTATTATAAATTAAGTTTTCTGCATAACTCATGAAATGTTTTGCTTATGAAATGTCATTAAATCAGCAATGTAACTACAAATTATTTATACCAACCTAAATGATATACCTTAAAATATATATATATATTGGCAACATCTTTATGTTATCCAATGAATGGGCGAGTAGGCCATCTAGTGGCTATTTGCCAGTTTTGTGTTAGCTGAAAGACTGTAGAAAATCTTGCAGCTGATTGTATTTCGAGCAGTTCATTAACTGCTTCCCATGATAGATATATGGTGAATAAAGTTGTTCAATGCTGAAGGTCTCTTTCCGAGATTTTCTTCAACAATCATCAAATAAAAGCTTTTCTTTCTCCTTCCTAATTGTTTGATGTACTTGTCCAATCACAATTTTTTAAAATTATTTTGCAGTTCACCCAGACTGCTCTGTATCTCAACATTCTCCAGTCTTCTTCTGCTAATGAATATGTTGCTTGTCCATGCTCAATACGAGATGGACAATGCATAGTATTATAATCCATCTGCTATTTTTTTCTTTACTCGCTTTAAATGTATGTTCTTGTTCCTGATGAAGGGACTTTGCCCGAAACGTCGATTTTCCTGCTCATCAAATGCTGCCTGTCCAGTTGTGCTTTTCCAACACCACTTTCTGACTCTGATCTCCAGCATCTGCAGTCATTACTTTCACTGCTTAACTATATGTTCCCGATCGAGACTCTTACTGCTCGACTCACTAATTTCTTTCTTGACTCTGTATTAGTTTGAGTACAGTTTGTGATTATGAATGTACCAGCACTGATCTCTCGTTACAATTTAATGACCTGCAAATGACCCATTTTTCCTCAATTTGTTTCTCATCATGACTCAATTATCCCTCTAAACTAGTACATTCACCACATCACCATGTGCTGTGAGAACAGGCTGTAGCATTATATGTGGAACATTATAAAATGTCTTTTAGAAATACAAATGCGCTGGCCACCCTTTATCCATCCTGCTTGATGTATCCTCATATGTTATGGACTATTTGGCCAGCATGTTTTGCTTCTCATAAAAAACTACTTTACCTCATTTCTAAATATTTCACAGCAAGTCTTTAAAAAGGCAGTATAGCAATGTTTTCCCGACGATAACCGTTAGACTGACACAGACATTATTTCCTGGTTCTGTTTCCCATCCTTGGGTTGAGGAGGAGAATCCTTTGTGGTAATCTCAGTCAGTGAGAGGGATTGAACCTCAGTCCGTGACAGGGATTGAACCCATGCTGTTGGCATCACTGTGTATCATAAACCAGCTAACCAATCCTCTCTCAGAAGGTTAGGTCAGAATAGAATCAGAAGCTGGCAGTCCCATCCATCTGGGAACTGGAGGTGAGGCTGTCCAATTCAGAGGCTGAACTACTGTTCATGATTAAAATAGCGATGCTGCTGAATGAAAAGAAGTTGTTGTGATGTTAGCCCCTGGCAGGTAAAACAGTGGCAACGATTTGACTGGACAGAAGGTAAACACCATGACGACTATTTAACCCTGAGAAAATGAGCAGGCGTACAGCTTCAATAAATGTATTTTGATAACATTTAATTTGCACAAGTGCAATCCTCAGCCACATCAGAATAGGCTATTCTGAGTGAGAACATAGGCTGATATTTACTTAGTTTGGGAAGAAAGTTTTGGCTTAACTTTTTTTTTTAACCAAAATCAAGATCAAATGGAAAGGAGATTGCATTAGCTCCTTCATCTCTTCCCTGTATTTGATTTGTACAGCTACATAAATACACGGGTTTGTACAGGAACTCACATACATGAGAATGTACCCAGATTCAGTGGCAATATGTGTTGGAGCTGTGTGATCCCCTCAGTAATACACTGTTGTTGTGAGTTTGCTGGTTAAAAAGTTAACAACTGCTCTTAGCCACAAAAGGACAAAACTGCCTGATACACTGAACAGTAACACGATGGAATTCCTTCTCCTTTTCATCTCTGGGTCAGTGCTACTCTCATTGCTAAGACCCCCGCAGTGCCCTGAGGACTTTGCTGGTCACTACAATACGCTGGACTGTCAAAGAGTTAAACAGGAATATCAAACAGAAAGGCAGCCATGCAACTAAAATATATTTCAGCCAAGAGTAGGCCTCACCTGCAGGCGATGTATAAAAGGCCATATTGGAGCGACCACCCCAGGCAATGCTGGAAATTATTCAGTTGGAGTCATGGGTAAACCAGAAGGATATATTCTCCAAAGAAATCAGAGCTGACAGGGTGGTAAAAATCACAGTGACAGTTTTGACTGTGCAATAGTTTGATTTAAATTTCTGACAACACATTGTTAGAAACCCATAAATTGTAAAGAACACAATGAACCACAGAGACATATCCAATGTGGCTGGATTAACACAGAGAATGAACTTACAAACAGCAGTGTCGGACATAAATGAGTGTGGAAAGTGATAACTCAAAATGTGATACACAATGACATTGAAACATGTCACCAGGAAATCTGCAGTTGCCATGGCAATCATGTAAGCCAAGACACATTTAGAAAGTCCACAGTTTCCACTGGCGAGAATGACAATGGTCAGTAGGTTTGCTGTAAGAAACGCCACATGAAATGTTTGGGAAATAGCTGGAGGTGATTTTACATCGAGTTTCCCAAAGACTTATTTTATAATGTAGACGAACGGACTGACAATTGAGGGCAAAACAACATTGAAAATTTAATGTCGGTGCTCTTCCAAGAAACTTTATATGTCATTGATGGCAATGTCTAAATAATTTCTATATAATTGCTAAATATTTCTTGATTCCAATAAAACATTCCGTTTGGACACAAATATTGTATTACCACCCAAGATTTGATTTTTTTCACTGATACTCATCCTGGAGGAGCTGCTCAGTAAATGTGCATCACTGAATCTGTCTTCCCAAGTTCTTTCTGATGGCTAAGTAACTCTGCAATGAGGACTCTTCCTGAAATCCGCTACATGAACACCATGACATTCACTGTCCACAAGAAAAATAACATTGTCTTACCAAGTATGCCAAAGGCTGCAATAACAGGATAGCAAATGTTCTTTATCTGGAGAATTGTTGCCATTCTTTCATGAAGAATGAAAACTTTTCCTCACATTTTCTGGCTTCTTGTGAAATCCATCTGAGATCTTTAATTTCACCTTCTTCATAAATTAAGCCATCTCTCCCTGAGAGTAAATGAGACCACACAATAGCTGTGTCAAAACAATTAGTGGCAGTCCTTTAACACACAAGGGATGGCTTTCTAGCTCAGTGCGGCTGGATCATCAGGTGGGATAATTCCAAAGTTCATGCCATGAATTCCCAAACATTAAACCCAGAGAAGAGAACGTGAACCCAAAGTGTAGGGAATATTTTGTGAAGGCTGGATAGATCATTCCACTAATCACTGCTGTTGTGGAATTATGCAAATTAAAGAAAATCTTCAATCAATTGTTATTTAATAATATTGTTTAGTCTAAGAATGACAGTGTAATATAATAGTACTGACCCCTGTTAATTTCCTCACAGTACAATGCATGGTGTAATGTCATCAGCAGTGATCAGAACCATTATCTAAGATTACTCCTGGTTGGCACAACCAGGCAATGCACAAAATCTGGCATTAATGATAACTCTAACGAGCACAGGAATTACTCTAACATGGAGTAGAAGATAAACTGCCCTCATATTCCTGGCAATGCACAAAATCTAACATTAAGGATAACTCTAACGAGCACAGGAATTACTCTAACATGGGGTAGAGGATAAACTGCCCTCATGATGCAGAAGAGTTGTGGTGCACACACATGCATACATTCGCACACACTCATGTACGCACACGCACGTGCACATGCACACACACGCGCACACACACACACACACACACGCACACACATACACACACACACACACACACACACGCACACACAGTTTCAAAGAAACTTTAAATCCAAACGAATATTTGGATTTCTGCAATCCCTGTGTGTCAGATTAGCACATGGAAATTCACCCAGCTGGGTCAGGCTCAATGTTCCCCTCCCAGATATTGGAAACTGTCCATGTAGACGTTTGGAACCAGAAATCTAATTGAGCAAAATAGAGAGAATCAAACAAGGAAATTTGCAGTGAGACTATAGAATGCTTCCATCCAGTTGGGAATGTTAGGAAGGTGATATCACAGAATCATCGACTAATACCGTGCACACGAGGCCATTCTACCCATCAAGTCTCTGCCACCAAAACCGCACTCATCCTTACATTAATCCCATTTTCCACACTAGGCTGAGAGCCTTGACTATACCATGTGCTCATCCAGGTGCTTTTTTAAAGGTTGGGAAGTTTGCCATCTCAATTACCCTCTCACACAGTAAATTCCAGGTTCCCACCACTCTCTGCTGGGAAAACAATCTTCAAATCACTTTGAAAACTCCTGCCTTTCACTTTAAAATTTGCCCCTTATTATCGACCCTTCAGTCAAGATATTTGAGCATAGGGTTTTACAGATAAAATTGTATGAATATGTGATAGGGTGTCTCTGCACAAGGATGTATGACAATGTGGAAGAGCATGTGAGGACATCTGTGTGAGTGACTGAGTGTGCAAGGACATGAAAGTTCATGGTGTGTGTGTGACTACAGTGCACAATGTGATTTAATGAGAGTGATAAAATAAGAGTGAGGGGGTGTGAGTGTGAGGGTGATTGCTGCAACGTGTGAGAGACTGAGTGCAGGAAATTGAGTTTGAGAGAGTATGGTGTGTGTGTCAGAGTCGGTGACCGTGTGTGATACAGTGAGAGCAGTGATTATTTGGCAGCGAGTGTGAGAGACTGTGAGAGTGTGTGTCTGTGTGTGTCTGTGTACAGTGGTCTGTTTGTTTTGTGAATTATTACTGGGACAGGGACATGTTGGGGTTTATAGACAGTTACACCATGGGATCATCGGCACTCAGCCTCTGCACTTGGATGGACACATGCAGGCAGACAGGCACAGTCTCACATCAACATACTCAGGAGCACCATGAGAAACACACAGTCTCCCTCTCTCTCTCTCTCTGACACACTCACGTGCAAAACAACAGGGGTTCAACATTACTGCTATTAATCATAATAATAAAGATTTAGATATCGAGTTGTTATACAGAAACACATGAAACTGGAACTGAAGTCGGTCACTTGCTCACTGGAACCTACTCGACCATTTCAGAAGATGATAGCTGGTGAGTTGACTTTTAGAGTTCCATATTCCCATCGTCCCAGAGTACCCTCAGAATCTTGCTATGCAAGGGAATAAATCTACCTGTAACTTATACATGTTCATCGTCCCCACCCCTATCACATTCTGGGACAACGTTACGCAGCCCTAAAAAAAAATTCTCATCTCTGTCCAAAAAGGGTGACCCGCCACTTATTTTAAAACCATATCCCCAGTCTGAACTCCCCCACAAGGAGAAACATCCATTGCCCATCCACCATGTCCAGATCATTAGAGACCTTACACACTTTGATCAGGTAACCCTTAACTTGTCTCAACTCCAGCAGCAATAAGCCCAGTCTCTTCACCTATCCCCAAAGCACAAATCAACCACTCAAATCGAGTAAAATCATGTGAGGTATGGAAAAAGTTGACAGCCAACCGCTTTTCCCCAGGGTAGGAATGTCTAAGACTAGAGGGCATGGAAATATTGGGCCGAAGGTCCTGTTTCCATGCTATCAATCTCCATGAATCATTGACTCTGTGAGAGCTTGTGGTACAAAGACAATTGGATTGCAAATCAGTGATCCCGGTGTCACCAAATTGCCTGTGGCATCAAACCTATGGTTCAATCAACCATGAGATAGGGCTGAAAATGATCAGTTGTTATGACACGGGGTAAACCCCTCTGCAAATTTAAACCCAACACACAGAAGCTGACCTTGTGCCATAAATTGTTACATTTCGGGAGGCAAAGAATTATCCCAGATGTGACTATTTAAAGTAAAAACTAACAATTTTATTATTTAAGTCCCACAGCGAATATTAAAACAACAGCTATTGACAACTCCTTTATTTTAAATCTATCTTTTACCTCCCACTCTACAATGCTGATCCAATTTTTTAAAAAAATAAGATTTGGAGAGATAGTTAGAAGCAATGATGAATTTGCAACATCAACAGTATGTGATGGATGGCAGCTTTTGGAAGGGGGGGAAGTCTCAGATACAGTCACGTAGATGGGTTAACTCCAGGAATGGTAAGAGAGGCAGGGAGCTATTGCAGGAGTCTTTTGTGGATCTCCCCATTTCAAGCAGGTATGCTGCTTTGGAAAACATAGTGGGTGATAAATTCTCAGGGGAACACAGAACGAACAGTCAAGTTTCTGATATTGAGTCTGGCTCTTATGCAATGAGGGGTACGTCGGGATCCAATTGTGTTAGGGGATTCTCTAGATCGAGGTGCAGGCAGATCTTTCTGTGGTCAGCAGCGTAAAAGCAGAATGGCATGCTGCTTCCCTGGTGCCAGGATCAAGGATGTCTCAGAGAGGGTGCAGAATGTTCTCACATGGGAGAGGGGCCAGCAAGAGGTCATTGTCCACATTGGAACCAATGACATAGGAAGGGAAAAGGTTGAGATTCTGAAGGGAGATTACAGAGAGTTAGGCAGAAATTTGAAAAGCAGGTCCTCGGGAGTAGTAATATTTGGATTACTCCCGTTGCTACGACCCAGTGAGGGCAGGAATAGGAGGATAGAGCAGATGATTGCATGGCTGAAGAGCTGGTGTTTGGGGGAAGGATTCACGTTATTGGATCATTGCAATCTCTTTTGGGGTAGAAGTGATCTGTACAATACAGACGGATTGAACCTAAATTGGAAGGGGACCTATATACTGGCAGGGAGATTTGCTAGAACTGCTCGGGAAGATTTAAACTAATCAGGCAAGGTGGGGTGGAGGGGTGTGGACCCAGGGAGCTGCTGATGAAAGTGATCAATCTGAGACTGGTACAGTTGAGAACAGAAGCGAGTCAAACAGTCAGGGCAGGCAGGGACAATGGAGGACTGATAAATTAAACTGCATTTATTTCAAAGTAAGGGGCCTAACATGGAAGGAAGATGAACTCAGGGCATGGTTAGGAACATGGGACTGGGATATCATAGTAATTACAGAAACATGGCTCAGGGAAGGGCGGGACTGGCAGCATAGTGTTCCAGGATACAAATGCTACAGGAAGGATAGAAAGGAAGACAAGAGAGGAGAGGGGTGGCATTTTTGATAAGGGATAGCATTACAGCTGTGCTGAGGGCGGATATTCCCGGAAATACATCCATGGACGTTATTTGGATGGAACTGAGAAATAAGAAAGGTTGATAACCTTACTGGGATTGGATGAGAGACACCCTAATACTCAGAGGGAAATTGAGAATAAATTTGTAAGGAGATCTCAGCTATCTGTAAAAAAATTAGGGTAGTTATGGTAAGGGATTTTAACTTACCAAACATAGACTGGGATTGCCATAGTGTTAAAGGTTTAGATGGAGAGGAATTTGTTAAGTGTGTACAAGACACTTTTCTGATTCACTATGTGGATGTACCTGCTAGAGAAGTTGAAAAACTTTACTCCCTCTTGGGAAATAAGGCAGGGCAGGTGAGTGAGGTGCCAATGGGGGAGCACTTTGGGGCTAGTGGCCATAATTCTATTAGATTTAAAATAATAATGGAAAAGGATAGACCAGATCTAAAAGTTGAAGTTCTAAATTGGAGAAAGGCCAATGTTGACGCTATTAGGCAAGAACTTTCAAAAGCTGATTGGGGGCAAATGTTTGCAGGCGAAGGAACGGCTGGAAAATGCAAAGTCTTCAGAAATAACATAGCGAGAATCCAGCGAAAGTATATTCATTTAAGAGTGAAAGGAAAGGCTGGTAGGTATAGGGAAATTGAAGGTTTGGATAAGAAACCAAAGGAAGCATATGTAAGGTATGGACAGGATAGATGGAGTGAATCCTTAGAAGAGTATAAAGGAAGTAAGAGTATACTTAAGAGGGAAATCATGCGGGCAAAAAGGGGACATGAGATAGCTTTGGCAAATTGAATTCAGGAGAATCCAAAGAGTTTTTGCAAATACATTAAGGACAGAAGGGTAACAAGGAAGAGAATAGGGCCCAGCAAAGATCAGCAAGGCGGCCTTTCTGTGGAGCCGCAGGAAATGGGAGAGATACTAAATGAGTATTTTGCATCAGTATTTACTGTGGAAAAGGACATGGAAGATATAGACTGTAGGGAAATAGACGGAGACATCTTGCAAAATATCCATATTGCAGAGGAGGAAGTGCTGGATGTCTTGAAACGCATAAACTTGGATAAATCCCCAGGATCTGATCAGGTGTGCCCTAGAACTCTGTGGGAAGCTAGAGAAGTGATTGCTGGGCCTCTAGCTGAGATATTTGTATCATCAATAGTCACAGGTGAGGTGCTGGAATACTGGAGGTTGGCCAGTATTTGTAAAGCATGCACCCATCTCTCAAAATGACTATGTTTAATTCTTTCTAACTTCGCATAAATCTGACTTGGTTCCTTCTTTTTGTTTCTGAACCACTGTCTATATGCTTTTGGTATCAATTAATAAGCAGTTAAAATAGCCTGTTTGACCTCTTCATAATCTCTTGACCCCTCAGCTGACATCACAAGCTCTGCCTCCCAGTTTAGTCTTAACAAACATCGGACCACTCGACCTGTCCAGCCAATTTTTCAAATGAAATAAAGAATGCTTTGATATCACTCTCATCAAAATGCGGCAGAGTTTTGACATATTTGGAAATATTACTACCTTCTCTTTTAATCTCCATCCTGTTAACTTGGCTTTGCTGACTAAGTCGCAACCTCTCAAGTTCAAATTCTCTCTTCTTTTGCTCAGCTGTGAACCTTCTCTCTCTTTCCTAATCCTCTCTCTCTCTCTCTCTCTTTCTCTCTCCCTTTCGTGTCTCTCTCTCGCTCTTTGCTCAGCTAAGAATCTTCTCTTTTTCTCTTTTGGATCTCTCTGTCTCTTTCTCCTTCTCGCTCTCTTTCTCTCTCTCTTCCTTTTCTATCTCTTTGTTTATATCCTAACTACATTTTCCTCTATTGTAATTTAGGTTTTTCTACCTCTATTGCAATTGTCTGTTTCTCTGACAGACCTAAGTGTTTGCGTAATTCCCTTATAATTTCCACTTTACATTAGTCCTTGGTCAAACCAAATTTAACATCTTTACTAATTCTAAAAGTATGGCATTTTTCTTTCCTTCTGAACTTTCTTGACAAATTTGCGAATGATCTTCAAATCTCACAACCTCTTTGGCAATTTTAAGAGCCATTTCTCTCACTTTTAGTTTAACCGACCTCAAGTCACTGAAATTAAACAAATTATCTCACTTACATTTTGTTTAAAGATCTAGGACACCAACCTGCAAGTATTTAAATCTACTGGGCTTTCTCATTCCACAAATCTATTCAAACCTGTCCAAATCCTAGCGCGGATCTGTCTAAACCTGTTCAAATCATGCACAAAAGCCCCCAAACTGGTATGGCATGGGGTAAACCCCACTGCTAATTTAAACCAGCAACACAGAAAAGATTCACCCCGTGCTGTAATCTGTTGAAATTCAAGAGGCAAAGAACGATCCCAGAGGTCACTATTTAAAATAAAAACTAACAACTTTATTCGTTAAGTTTAACAAAGAATATTGAAACCAACATCTATTTCCAATTCCTTTCTCTTAAACGTATCTTTTTCCTCCCAGTCTACAATACTAGTCTGACAAAAACTTCCGATAAAGGTTTACAAAAGAAAATCCTGTTTCAAACCCAGTCAGCTTTGCCGCATCTCCTTTGTAGATTTTTCTCTATAGATTCTCTACGTGTTGGCTTCGATGTTCTGCTGTGCAAACACTTCCCCAGACAGGTACATTTCAGCGACCGCTTGTGCTAGCAGTGTCCGTGGCAGTTCTCTGTCAACTGGTCAAAAATGTCCGGTTTTATACCCTAAAACATCAGATCGTTTCATTGGTTTTAATATTATTAACAGAATAAATTGAAACTTGATTGTAATTTCGTAACTTAGGACATAATTTAAACTGATTGTCGAATTTGAATTTCTTTTTGTCTCAAGGAAACCTATCTTCTCTATTTGTGCCGAACATGTGTTCCATTCTTACCTTCTTCAGAACACTTTATGCTTTGTCAGGCAGACTTTTTTTTAGCTTTTCAACTCCCTTAAAGGTAAAGTGCCTCTACACCTACATAATACTTTCTTCCATCAAGCCAATTTTGGATCCAGTTGGCTTGCTCTCCTGGATCCCATGGGATTTAACCTTACTCAAGAACCTACCCATATGATACCTTGTCAAAGGTCTTGCTCAAGTCCATGTAGACAATGGTTATTCTACTGCCCTCATCTACCTTCTTGGTTCCCGCTTCAAAAAACTGAATCAATCAGGACTTTGTTGAGGGCAGAGTTGGAGAATTGTGTGCAGTTCTGGTTACTCCACCAGATGATGGAAGTGTTTGGACTGGAGGGAGTGCAAATGAGATTCACTCAGATTGTTTCTGTGGTGTCAAAATGCAGCTCTGAAGAGGGAGGCTCATAAGCTCGGGCTGCTTTCTTTAGAGTACGAATCGAGGTATATAATACTATGTGAGACATGGACAGTGCAGATAGGAAGTAGTTGTTTCCCCGTTGTCGAAGGGCCAATAACAAGGCGGGATAATTTTAAACTGAAAGGCTTAGTGGGGAACATGTGGAAACCTCTTCTTACCTCGAGGATGGAAGGAGCCTGCAATACACTAACTGGGAGGGTAGTTGAAACGGAAAACCTTGAAACAATGCTTGATGAGCCCGAGAAATGTCATAACATTCAAGGCTACGGGCGAAGTGCTGGAAAGTGGGATGAATGGAGATTCAGTATAATGTTGGTGGAACAAATATGAAGGGCCACCCAGCTTCTTCTGCTCTATGTGGTTCTGTCATTCTATAATTCCGAAGGTAAGGTTCTGATTTGGTTTCTTTTCTCGCATTTGTTTGAGTATAAGTTGCAATTCTTGTTGTGGTCAGTATCAGCTTCAAGTTCTGTATTAGAGTGCTTGTTCAGAGATAGAATTTCCCAAATGAGTTGTAAAACTCAATGAACAAGAACAGCAGTTGGATAACAGGGTGCAGTACAACAGCTCTCAAGGATCTGGACAGCATGAGGTACTGATGGGCTGAATAGCCTCAGCAAAATGAAGGGCTTCACAGAAAAAAAAAATCAGAAGATATTTAGGTATGTATGGCATTGATAGGATGTGAAATAATACAAGTATTGTCGATTGAAGACAAATTGAAATTACCTTTGATGCCTACTAGGATCAGATTAATCCAATCTTTTGGATATTCAATTACAGAGGCCAATCTCAATGATATCACATCATTAAAATAAAACTGTTGTCATAATCTATTTGTTCAAAATGAAATTAAAAATTTGAAGATATCATCACAGTTTCCATGTGGAGATGCCATATAGAATTAGAACATACATCAATGGAACCGTATCAGTTCCTATTTTGAGGGAATTCTCCCATTCTGACAGATTGCCAGCAACAGGAAGAGGTTGTTTCACAAACAACAAAATGTATCGTCCAATACAAAAGGTCGCCAAAGTATACTACACCATCCTTGCTATTGTTGGTATTCGTGGTTAATCTTGGAATAACTTAAGTTTTATACATCTCTGCATTAAATCAGACTTACTTCCACTTTATGCCGCTTATTCATTTTACTTCCATTTGGCAAGGCAACTACTGATGTCAAATGCCAGTATCCTCACTTACTGAGTCTGAATAAAATAGTTATTTGATTGGGATGTTCCCCAGTAATGTGCAGCATTGTCTGTTTCTCAATACTGTGCAGAGTGGGTTTGCCCTGAGGCCACATTGATGGGGTTTGGCTGTGCATCGACCTTGGCTGGTTGAGAAAGTGTTTTGCAAGACCACTCTCTCTCTTTGGGAGTTCAAAGCCTATCATTGGTCCGATGGGTTTTGTACCAGCCCACCTCTTAGTGATACTTGGTGTTTGCCATTCCTTGATGTAAAAGGATTATACTGGTGGGTCTTGCTCAGGTAGCTCGCTCCAATAGGGAGCCCAGATACAACAGGTGGGCAATGATCGAGTTCAGCAAGTCATTGCAGAGTGAGAGATGAATGCCAGCATGGTAGTTTTGACCATCTTGTCTGTGTATTTCAGTCAGTGGATGTGTGGGGCATGATATTTGTGAGGACAGTTCACTGGGAGGGGTGTTTAGTCCAAAATTCCAATTATAATGCGTAATGTTGAATTCTTTGATTGTCAAAAAGACGAGAGTGTTGTGCCATTTGTAAAACATTGGACAGTGCTGTGGTGTGGAGTTTATTAGGGCAAACACTGAGATCTGGGGTATAGTGGTAGCAGCTCTCACACAGAGGATCAAACAACTTTGTCCAACAGGATGTTTCCCACATTGCTCTCTTTTGCTGTTACCTTTTGATATTCCTGCAACAATACTGGTCAATGTGAAGGGGCTCCCATGTACATTCGTTTGGGATTGTTATTTAGTCTTTGGTTACCAATTTGGATAAGTCTTATTATTATTTTGATTATTGTTATTGTTACGTTGTTGGTACTGACAGAGGACATACATTTTAAAACTGATTCACTATGAAGCCATAGTGTTACACCATCAACTTTGTGAAATTTCTGTTCTTCTACCTGGTCCACAGGGCTCAGAATGGTGGAGATTGGGTGATTCAACTGAATTTTTCACTGATGAAAAACAAGTTGGTTTGGGATGGCTGATGTGTGATTTAGGATAATTGATATTGTGTTGCTCCAAGGGTCCATTCAGGATTAACAACATCTGGCCATATGGACTGATTTGTGGCTATTGAGGGGTAGAAATTGAGTTGGTGGTGGGAGTGAGTTAGTATTGAAGGGACGTGTTGTTGCCAGCTGTCAGTTTATAAATTTTTGCAGTAATGATAATACTGAGCTGTTCATTCCCAAAGCAAATTGTAAATGTCAGGGATGCTGCATCAACCCTGCTGGCTGGAACACATCTGGCACCGTGTGTTTTACATCAGGGGAAGATCGCAGGGGATCAAGCTCTTTGATGCAATAAGGTCCTAGTTCTTCAATTCCAAAATAGTTCATTTACGGGAAAATGTCATTGTTGGAGTGTTGAGTAAGAAAATATCAGACAAATTTCATGTGGTATCTGATGAGACTGGATGATCCAGAGAACAAGACTGCCATAGTGCCAGAGGTTAGTGCAGTAGAGAAGACAATAATAACAGCAAAAAAACAGATATTGCTGGAATAGGTCAGCAGGTCTGGCAGCATCTTTGGAGAGAAATCAGAGTTAATGTTTCAGATCCAGTAACGGTATGCAACGGATTGAAAATTGAAACAACTTTGCAGCTGGCTGTGTATGTTTGATGCGCAGTTTACAAATTGAAATGTCCCAGTGAACATTAGCAGGTATGATATCTTTATGAAATTAAATTGCAGATCCACAATTTTGATTCAATAAAATGCCGGTTTTTGTTGAATCAAATAATATTTTTGTTACTAATTATTCTTCCAGCAAGGTTCGGACAAGTTGTTAGATGTGGTGACATTAAATTATTTTTGTACATTAGTTAGAATGGATATAGAGCTGGAAATTTTGACTCCATTTCACATCTGTATTTGATTAGATTTGGATGAATAATTGATGAATCATCTTTTCATAATTGCCCAGATTGCTGCTCTTCCCTTTGAGATGCGTGTCTCCCTTGGGAGGAGGAAGTAACCCGTAAATCAATCAGCTTTAAGGCAATATATAAAATTAAACATACCAATAGAATGGGTATAAAAATGTCTGTTTCACCAAATAAGCAACTTTTCCATATCTGTGCCACAAAGTCCTTTATATCTGTATGCGTCTGTATACTCTATGTCAATAACATTGCTCACAAGATCAGTTTCCAGCATTAGGAGCATTTCTCTTATTTTAGTGTGGCAGTGACAAACATTCCGACTCAGCCAGGAGCCCAAACTCTGTCACTCATTGCTTGTTTATTGTACAATAACCTCTGACCTTCCAACACAGCTGCATGTGCCTGACCTGCTGTGCCTTTCCAGCTCCACATTCTATCCACTCTGACTTCCAGCATCTGCTGTCCTTACCATCTCCACATGTTAACGCTGTAATGCACCAAACTCAGAATTGTTTCCCTTGCATTTATAGAAGGACTGTTGATTTGTTCCTCAATCAGTTATTTTTACTGTTAAATTTTAATCATTGAAAAGAAATCTTCAGCTATTTAATATATTAATTATGAGCACATGTTCACAATAAGGAGCCCTTGAAAAACTGAACTGAATGAGATTACAACACTCTTTGGTTTCATCCTAACTACAGGTGAAATTGCATAGGGCTGTTGGAGGAAAATCATCTCAGTTGCCATACATCTCTGCTGGGCTCTGCATGGTGGCAGCCTGCCCCTAAAATCTGCAGCTGCCTCATCAATGCCCTTCCCTTCATCATAATTACAAAATTACAGATGTAGATGTACCTTGGATTCCAGCATCAGCAGATTTCTTTCTCTATTAATAACCTGGACCAACCATTGACGAGGAAATAACTTGGTCCAGCCACACACGTGCTGTAGCCACAGCAGTATGTCAGATACTGTGATAACTGTGAATGTATGGTCCCTGCCTGCCTCTGCAATCTATGTCCACCATCCAGAAAATACAGCTCAGGGCTGGGATGGAATGGTCTCCATGGTCAAATGCAGCACTGAGTGTAACCATCACAGAACTCCACATTGTACAGGACAGACTGCCAGTCGTGGTGATTGGCAGACATATCATTCAGTACTCACTCTCTTCACCAATGACACCATGACCAGCAATGAACATCACCGACACGATGCAAACCAGGAACTGTGCAAGACTCTTTTGAATAGGACCTTCCATGACCTCTCGGAAGAACAAGGACAGCAGATGCAGAGAAGCACAATCACACGTAAATTACCTTTCAAATTAGATTTCATTCTGACTGAAAAAATATTGTCATTCCATCACTGTTGCTGGGTAAAACTTCTGAAACTGTGCCCCAAAAACACTGTGGGTTTTCCTGTATCTCAGGCAATGTAGACGTTCAAAAAGATTTATCTCCAATCCCATCACAAAGGTGAATGGAACTGGGCAATGAATACTGGCCTGGCCATTAAAGCTCACATTCCCAAATCTGCAGGAGGATATTTCTGAACCCGAGAGGTGGTTAGCGTCTCAGGGAATGTTTCGATTTGCAGAGAGGAAGAGAAATGTCTTGGCTGAAAGGATGGATGCTCGGTGCTGAGCAGATAATCCCTGTTATAAATTATTTTGCCAAGTCCAATAAATTTCTCAATTCCAAATGGTTTAAAAGCCAGGAGACTGATCCTATTGTCTCGGTTGTCTGTGCTGATGACTGGTCTGTGTGTCAAACTCCAGTAAACTACGCTGAATTGAGTGGACAATCCTTCAAAACTGGATTAAATTTGGAGTGGACCATTTCATATTTGTGATAATGGGTGTGGGTATGTCGAATCACTGCGAATCATCTAAAAAGGGAGCAGTTGGCAGCAGCATGGAGTTGGCTGTGCATGAAAATCTCCAATTTTTTTTTTCAATGAAGGGATGTGGGTGTGGCTGGTAAGGTCAACATTTACAACCCTTCTCTAATTGCCCAGAGGGCAGGTAAGAATCGACCAGGGTATCATGGGTCTGGAGTCATATGTAGGCGAGACGAGGTAAGGATGACAGATTGCCTTCCCAAACCATTTCATCGTCAGCATTAGACTCATTGAAATTCCACCATCTGCCATGGGGAATGTTGAACCCAGATCCCCAGATCATTACCTAAGTATATGAATTAACTGTCTCGTGATAGGCCAATTAAGCCATTGTCCTCCAACATCTTTAGTAATGGTGTGAAGCCACATGAGGAAGTGTATAACCTTAACTTGTCTTTAAACATTTAGACTAAAATGTAATGCTGAATTATAGAACACATTTACTGCACTAGAAAATAGACAGGCAGGAAGGCTGAGAAAAAGAGTGGAACTTAAAGACAGGGACACTTGGGTTCACCAAGTGATAACAGATGCCTGAGCATTTGCCTTAGCATCGGTGAATCTGTGTGAACAGGAAACCAAGTGATAACATTCATAGCCGTTCCCTTGTGAAATTAATGACAGTGTTTGATTCTGACCCTGAATTGAAAGTCGGTACTATCAAAACTTTTGTAATTAACAGGTAGATGCTGGCACTTATAATGGATTCGTATTACCCCTTGCAAGTGGGGAAGACACAGAGAGAGAAAAAAGTCTTTGCTGTTACAAAACCCTGACTTGAGAGTTCAAAAGGACACGAGAGAGAAAGCGAGAGAGGCCATTTTAGTGCTGAGGCAGTTGGAGCCAATAGAAAATTAATTCTTAGTACTAATCTGCAAATGAATTGAATTTAATTACATTTTGGGAATTTATGATGATATTGAGTAGCCATTAACAGTTATTAAATACGAACTCTGTAAAAGGTAATATTGATGAACCCTTAACTTACCTGTTGTTCTTGCAGACCACTCCACAGACCTTACACACAGCCCCACTGTCAATTCTGACTAGTCAGATCTTAGGTCTTATTTGAATTTGAATCATCAACTTGAAAATAAGGCATGTTTAATTCGAGACTAATCGTGTTAAATACAACCTTGCAGTAACATTTCAGCCTCAGGTAAAGAACCAGTCTGTGCTTAAGATAAAAAGCAGGCATCTGGTCCCAGCTTAAAATTATTCAAAACCTAACATTGAAGAGATTCTAACACAATCTGTCGGGAAGCCATTTTATGGTCAAAACTTTGCCTTCCTTGCTAAAGAAACATCAAGTGTCACTACGTACTGAGGTTCTACCAATCCCTGGTGTTGCGAAGGATGGGCCTGGCCTCGCTGCCGCTGAACGCTCTGAGTAGTTGGACCATTCCATACCACCTGTCCTCCATGGAGAAGTTTATGAAGAAAAACACCTTTGACCAAAAGTCCATCAGGAAGTCGTCAGCACGTAGTATCCTTGAGACCCTTTGGGAAAAGGAGAGGGCGGATCCTATCGACTGGTTCCCTGAGCAGAATGTCAAAACCATTTGGCAGAATGCCTCATCACTAGAACTTTCCAACAAGCACCAAGACATGGCTTGATTGGTGGTGAGAAGGGCTCGGTCTGTAAGATCCTTTATGCACGCCCGGACTCTCAGCTGCACCGCACACTGCCCGCGAAGCGGCTGTGGGGGCGACGAGACCGTCACACACCTCCTTCTGGAATGTGTCTATGCAGAAGAAGTCTGGAGAGGAATGCAGTGGTGTTTGTCAAGATTCGTCCTAATCAGCGCCGTGATGTGGGACTCCGTGCTTTACAGTCTGTTCCCCGGGATGCACACTGAGACGAACATCAACTGTGCCTGGAGGATCATCAACTCGGTGAAGGCCGCTCTCTGGGCGGTTCGAAACCTGTTGATCTTCCAGCTGAAGGAGTTGACCCCGACTGAGTGTTGCAGACTGGCACATTCCAAGGTCCAGTACTACGTGTTGAGGGACGCGCGGAAGCCTGGGGCAGCTGCCGCCAAGGCGCGGTGGGGAAAGACCACCATTTAACATTTGCCTGCCAATGAAGAACAGGGGGCCCACGCAGTCATTTAGGCTCCGCTGATGCCTCAGCTAGACGTATGGTTATATGACTGATAAACGTACAGACCTGTATTTATGAATGATAAAGTCTGATCTCTGTATGCAAATGTTTACGTATGTATGGCATGACCAACGGTACAAACCATCAAATTATTTTATAAATAAAGTATATTTTTGAAATTTAAAGAAAATGGTATCAGAGATCGCTTCTCAGCCTTTTGGCTCAGAATATGTGTAGTTCCTGAGGACCAGAGAAAGAGATTCCACTCGAGTGCTGCAGGTTCGACGCAGCGGACGTGTGCTGGCAGGGGAGATACCACGGGTGTCGTGTTGTGAGTTGTTGGAGCTGCTGGAGATCATCGCTGGATCGTGATAGGACGTTGGAGGTTCGTTTGGTTGTGCTGACCTGCTATTGGTGGATCTTTATGCTGGCTTTGGCCTAACGCCAATTCAGATACCAGCTGCTCGCAGCACAGGCCAGGGCATTCGCAACACAGTCAGGGTGACTGCGAAGAATATGGAGGACCGTACACCGGTCGATGGGACGGTGTTTGTTACGATTTTGCTGGAGTGCTGCGGGTTCAAAGCAGTGGACGAGTACTGCCTGCAGGATTTCACAGGGGCAGGCTATGACCTTCAGGAGCTTGAAGAATTGCGAGCAACTCCTGAAGGTCTTCAAGGAGCCGGAAGTGGAACCGCAGTTCTCCATCTTGTCGGCGGTCCTGTTGTGTGTGCTTCCTGCGCAGAGGAGTTTGGTTATTACAATCCATATGTTTAACCTTCACGTCCCAGCAGCGGATGTCCAGATCTTCCTGAGAAGATACGTCCAAGTCGAGGGAGAAAACACCGATGTGGTCGATTCTATTGGGATCTGCACCGGCAAACAACAGGCCAGGATAGCCCTGAGGGTTGATGCCAGTGGGAACATCCTCCACCCACCCTCCAACTTTGCCATCGGAGGAAGCAGAGGTTACCTGACATACCCAGGGCAGCCAAATGTGTGCCGAACCTGCGGGAGGTCAGGCCAAATGGCGGCGGATTGGAAGGTAACCGTCTGTCGAAACTGCAAGGAGGAAGGCCACCCGATCAGAATGTAAAGAGGACAAGAACTGTAATCTCTGCGGAGAGGCGGGCCACATATAAAAGGCCTGCCCAAGACGAGGGGCCTCCAAATATGCACAGTTGGCCGGAGGTGGCAACACGAGCCGTGGACCGCCTAACACCAGCAAGGTACCACAAAACCGCACGGGAACTGTGTCTGGCGGCACCCAGAAGGAAATGCAGTCTGGAGGGGAGCAGACGGCAGACAGCAGAGAGGTGCAGCAGCCAATCCAAGCTCCTTCATGACAGACGGAGGAAATGGAAGAGGACGGAACAAAGGAGGCAGAGGATTGCATTACTGTAAAAAGCAGGAAGAGGAACCCTTGCCAGGCCCCCAAAGCCACCCAGCAAAGGGGGAAGCGACACCTACACGATGAGGATAGTGACAGATCTTCCGATGGTGAGGTCGGGTGCAAGGAGGGTCGTCGCCAGAGGAAGAGACAGAGCGCCGAAGTGAAAAAGGAGACCGGCACCACCCAAACAGGGAAAGACGGTCCCTCTGAGGGGATGGGTAAAGACCACCCCCCACCCGGTGAGAACCAAGAGGTACCCACCTGCCCACAGCTCCAGGTAAATGGGAGCAACGGTCCTATGACAGCCCTGTGTCAGAAGGAGAATTGGACTGTGCGGACTCTGGGCCCGACCCGAAGACACCAGAGCGAGGAAATGGCCCCAGCGTGAAGCCGGACAGCTACCACAGTCCTGGGAGGGTCCAGCAGTTTACCATCACCACGGGGATGCACACAGCCACCCCAGAGAGGCAAGACAAGCAGCAAATGGACACTGGTAACCTTGTAAACTGTTAAAGTGGGGATAGAATTGCCAGCATCAATCTGCATAGCATCAAATCAACTACGCAATGTGTTTTCATGATGGCCTTCATGGCCAACGTTAAAGCCGATGTCCTGTTTCTGCAGGAGCGTGGGATATCGCACCTCAGCAGCTGCAGGACATGGTCGAGCTTGTGGGCACATGGGCCATCAGATTGGTCGGAGGGCAACGATAGCCGCGCCTCCAGACTGGGTATACTGTTGCGAGGAGGCAACTTCACCATCTCCGAGGTTAAGGAGGTGGTAGGCGGCGCCTCCTCGTCACCGACGTCATGTACAGGAATGCTTCCCTGAGACTGATTAATGTGTTCGCCCCAGTAGGTAAGAGTGAATGGCTGGCCATCCTGCAGCAACTTCCACAGTTGCTGGCTACGTCCAGGCTGGTCATTCTAGTCGGAGACTTCAACTGTATCATTGATGCAGATGGACGATCCGGCGGTGGGGGGGGGGGGGGGGGGGGGGGGGTGACAGTAAACTGGATGTCACGTCCAGAGCCCTGATGGACACGTGTTTTAAAAAATTCTCAAGGTCAGGTTCGTAGGAGAGTAGTCTGACACAGAACAAACGACCAAGAGGCGAGTCTGCTAGAATATGAGCATTTTATTCCCCGCAGGGTCGCCACAACCAGGTCTCATACTTACAACGGGTCTGGCTTATACTCACTCTACATGTTACCGGAACTGGGAGCCGTCAGTTCTCGTAGAGCGGTTGCCAACAACCCACGCTCGGCGGTTAAACGTAACCCCGGAGCAGACTCACCGAACTGGAGACTTTTCCAGCTGATATACTCTTTTCCAGATATAAACATTCATGTGAACAGCAGAGCAAGGCTAAAAAACACATTCCATTCTGGTTACATACAGATAAGAAGATTCACACGGGGAGGTGTGTAATAAGATTCACACGGGACTAAGCAACACCTCCATTCCGGTTAGATTCACACATGTATTGGGACATAATTTTTAACCGTTTCACCACAACACGGTAAACAATGCCAAGCTGCACGACATCTTCAGCACCCCTGCAGATGAAGCGCAGCGTAGATACACCTGGTCACGGGCAGACAGGCCTATCCGCTCAAGGACTGATTACCTGTTTGTGTCCCGAACGCTCTCGGTCAGATCCACCGACGTCAAGCCGGTGTTCTTCTCTGACCACTGCCTCCTGCTGGACGACTGTCACCTACAGGACGAGCACCGGGCTGGTAAGGGAACGTGGAAGTTGAACACAAACCTGTTGAAGCCGGGAAACATTCAGGAGCTCAACAGGGACGACGCAGGTTGGAGAACAGTGAAGCCCCTCTTTGAGTCCCCAGTGGACTGGTGGGAAACAGTAAAGAGAACATCAAGAGGTTCTTCATGCTCAAAGATGTTCAGGAGGCGAGAGAGAGGAGGGGAAAACTGTCCCACCTCCACGAAAGTATGTAGAAACCGCGACTGCTGCAGACGATGGGGATCGATGTCATGGGGAACCTCAGGAAGGTGAACGGCCAGCAAGCCTCGCTCTTTGCCTCGGAGGCCTCCAAGATAATCTTCCGGTCCAGGGGCCTCTCGGTGGATCAGGACGAGACGTGCTCACGTTTCTTCTTCCAGAAGGTGCACAAAGAGAGCTCTGTGCTCAGCAGCCGGAAAGAAGAAGATGGCTCAATAACGTCTTCTCAGGCTGACGTGATGAGGATCAGCAAATCCTTCTATGCCAGTGTGTATGACGTGAAGCCAACCGACAGCGCGGCCTCCCAGTCGTTCCTGACCTCTATCACGGAGGTCTTAGACGACAGAACACGGGAGAGGCTGGAGCAGCCGCTATCTCTGGACGAACTGACAATGGCCCTCGTGTCCTTCGAAAAGAATAAAACTCCCGGAACCGACGGCTTACTGGTCAATCTCTATTCTGCTCTGTGGGACTTCATTGGCCAGGACCTGCTGGAGGTGTATGTCAGTATTCTTCGGGCAGCTACCATGAGTGAAGCCATGAGAAAAGGCATCATCATCCTCATTTACAAACGAAGGGGGAGAGGGAGGAACTCAAAATGAGGAGACCAATCTCACTGTTGAATGCTGATTACAAAATTCTGTCAAAGGTAATCGCCAACCGAGTCAGGTCTGCTCTGCGGTGGGTGATTCACCCAGACCAAACCTGTGCTGTACCGGGAAGGAGGATCGCTGACAGTCTCGCACTCCTCATGGATACGATCGCCTACGTGCAGGACTAGGAGAAAGCCTTTGACAGGATATCACACACGTATATGAGAGATGTTCTCTCCAAAATGGGTTTGGGGAGGGAATCTGGAATTGGATCAGACTGCTCTACATCAACATTATTAGTACAGTCTCAATCAATGGGTGGGATTCAGATCGCTTCCCAGTCAGATCTGGAGTCAGGCAGGGCTGCCCTCTCTCTCCTGCCTTGTTTGTGTGCTGCATAGAGCCATTTGCCGAGTCCATCAGGAAGGATGCGAGCCTGAGAGGGGTTACTATTACTGGCAGCGGGGACTTGCAGGTCAAGGCATCCCTGTACATGGATGACATCACTGTTTTCTGATCGGATCCGCTGTCTGTGCACAGACTCATGTGCATTTGTGACCAGTTCGAACGGGCCTCGGGGGCCAAGGTAAACTGAGGCCATGCTCATCGGGAACTGGACCGACCACCTGATGGTGCTGGGTATTTGGTTTGGGGGGGCTGGGGCGCTTGCCAAATCTTGGGAGGAGCTTATCATCAAATTGAGGCAGAAACTGGGCAGATTGAAGCCACGGTCGCTGTCATTGCGGGAAAAAAAACCTGGTCATCAGGTGTGAGGCACTGTCATTGCTGTGATATGTGGCACAGGTCTGGCCAATTCCCAGAACCTGTGCCGCAGCAGTCACCCAGGCCATCTTCTAATTTATATGGAGATCAAAGATGGACCGGGTCCGAAGAGACTCGATGTATAAAGATCTGGGCAACGGGGGAAAAAATACATCCAATGCCACCCTCACCCTGATGGCCACCTTTGTGTGTGGCTGCATCAAGCTGGGCGTGGATCCCCGGTAAACAAACACCAAGTGTCACTACATACTGAGGTTCTACCTGTCCCCAGTGTTGCAAAGTATGGTCCTGGCCTCGCTGTTGTGGAACGCTCCAAGTAGTTGGACTGTTCCGTGTCATCTGTCCTTCATGGAGAAGATTATGAAGAAAAACACCTTTGACCACAAATCCATGAATGTATGGTTATCCACTTTGGTGGCAAGAACAGGAAGGCAGATTACTACCTAAATGGAATCAATTTAGGTAAAGGGGCAGTACAAAGAGATCTGGGTATTATTTTACACCAGTCAATGAAGGTAATCATGCAGGTACAGCAGGTATCTGAAGAAGGCTAATAGTATGCTGGCCTTCATATCAAGAGGGATTGAGTATAGAAGCAAAGAGATTTTTCTGCAGCTGTACAGGGCCCTGGTGAGACCACACCTCGAGTACTGTTCCTCACCAAGGAAAAACATTCTGGCTATTGAGGGAGTGAAGCGTAGGTTCACGAGGTCAATTCCTGGAATGGCGGGACTACTTTACACTGAAAGACTGGAGCGACTGGGCTTGTATACACTTGAGTTTAGAAGACTGAGAGGGGATCTGATTGAGACATATAAAATTATTAAAGGATTGGATACTCTGGAGGCAAGACATATGTTTCCGCTAATGGGTGAGTGCCGAACCAGAAGACACAGCGTAAAAACACAGGGTAGACCATTTAGGACAGAGATGAGGAGAAACCTCTTCACCCAGAGAGTGGTGACTGTGTGGAATGCTCTGCCCCAGAGGGCAGTGGAGGCCCAGTCTCTGGATTCATTTAAGAAAGAGTTGGCTAGAGATCTCAAGGATAGTGGAATCAAGGGTTATGGAGATAAGGCAGGAACAGGATACTGATTAAGGATGATCAGCCATGATCATATTGAATGGTGGTGCAGGCTCGAAGAGCAGAATGGCCTTCTCCTGCACCTATTGTCTATTGTCTATCTATTGTCTGTTGAACTGGTCAGCACGTCGTTTCCTTGAGACCTATCACGAAAAGGAGAGGGCGGATCCTATCGAGCAGTTCCCTGAGCGGACTGTCAAAGTCATTTGGCAGAATGCCTCATCACCAGAACTTTCCAACAAGCACCTAGATCTGGCTTGGCTGGTGGGGAGAAGGGCTCTGCCTGTAAGATCCTCTATGCACGCCCGGACTCTCAGCCACACTGCACGCTGCCCTCGAAGCGGCTGCGGGGGGGGGGGGGGGGGGGGTGAGGACGAGACTGTCACACACCTCCTTCTGGAATGTACCTATGCAGAAGAAGTCTGGAGATCAATGCAGTGGTGTTTATCGTGGTTCGTCCCGAGCAGCGCCGTGACGAGGGAATCCGGGCTCTATGGTCTATTCCACGGGCCGGACACTGAGATGAACATCAACTGTGCCTGGAGGATCGTCAACTCGGTGAAAGACCCTCTCTGGGTGGTCTGAAACCTGTTGATCTTCCAGCTGAAGGAGTTGACCCCGACTGAGTGTTGCAGGCTGGCACATTCCAAGGTCCAGGACTACGTGTTGAGGAACGCACTGAAGCTTGGGGCAGCTGCCGCCAAGGTGCGGTGGGAAAAGATCACAGTGTAACATCGGCCTGTCTAAGAAGACGAGGGAGCCCACCCATGGGTCTCCACTGACGCCTCGGCAGAAGAGCTGCATAGTAAATGTACAGACTTGTATGTATGAAAAATAAATTTCGAAGTCTGTATGTAAAGCATTGTAATGTGTGCACAAGAACGGCATGACCAATTGTTTCGACATCCAAATAATTTTATGAATAAAGTATATTCTTGAAATTAAAAAAGGATGTGTACTGTCCGCAGGATATCCGTGGGGCAGGCTACTTCGACGTCACCTTCAGGAGCATGAAGCAGTGCGAGCTGCTCCTGAAGGTCTTCAAGGAGAAGGAAGGGGATCTCTGTTCTCCATCCTGTCAGTGATCCTGTTGTGTGTGCTTCCTGCACTGAGGAGTCGGATTGTTGCAATCCATATGTTCTAACCCCTATGTTCCAGCAGCTGATGTCCTGACCTTCCTGCGAATGTATGTCCAAGTTGAGGGAGAACGCACCGATGTGGTCGACCCTTTCGGGATCTGGACCAGCAAGCGGCAGGTCAGGGTAACTCTGAGGGTCAATGCCAGTGGGAACATCCTCCACCAACCCTCCAGCTTCGCAATTGGAGGGAGCAGAGACTACCTGACATATGCAGGGGAGCCGAAAGTGTGCCGAACCTGCGGGAGGTCAGGCCACATGGCGGCAGAATGCAAGGTGAACATTTGCAGGAACTGCAAGCTGGAGGGTCACCTGACCAAGGTCTTTCAGGAAGCAAAGAGCTGCAACCTGTGCGGAGAGGCGGCCCACATGTACTAGACCTGCTCCAGACGGGGGGGGGGGGGGGAAGGCATTTACACACAGATGGCTGGAGGTGGCAATGTGAGCTGTGGGCCCACAAAGACCAGAAAGGTCCACCCAGCGAGCAGGGAAACGGATTCTGGTGGCAACCAGAAAGAAAAACAGGCTGGAGTGGAGGAGATGGCTGCCAGCGGTGAGAAACAGCAGCTGATCCTAGCTCTAGCTGGACAGATGGAAGCAATGGAAGAGGAAGTAATCGAGAAGGCAGAGGAGGGGATAGCTGTTGAAAACCGGAAAATAAAATCCTGCCAGGACCCCAAATCCTCCCAGCAAAGGGGGAAAGCGACAGCTGCACGAGGGAGGTACAGTCAGCTCTTCAGATGGTGAAGACGGGCGCAAGGAGGGTCATCACCAGAAGAGACAGAGCGCCGTAGGTGAAGAGGACGGCATTTCCTCTCAACCAGGAAACAACGGATCCCCCCCAGTGAGAAGCAGAGGTACCCACTGTCCCCCAGCTACAGCTAACTGAGAGCCGTGATCCTCTGACAGTCCCACTGTCAGACACAGAACAGGAAGGTGCGGAACCTTGCATTGGCTCAATGACACCAGAGCAGGTAAATGACCCCAGTGAGGAGCTGGACAGCTACCTTAGACCTGCGAGGGGCCATCAGTTCGCACTCACCATGGGGATGCAGACAGCCACCCCAGAGACAGAACAGTCAAATGGACAATGGTAACCCCATAAACTGGGGGTTAAAGAACGGTCCTATGCTATCGTATAACAGCGGTCCAACTCAGTAGTTGGGTTCCGCTGAAGCCTCAGCTAAATACTAAGAGACTGGATGGTTAATAGACAGAACTGTAATTACGATAACTAAATTCGATTAACTCAATCTGTTCTCTGTAATGCTAAGTCATGCAATGTACATATATGAACGGCATGACCAATTGTAAAGGTCCCAGAGATTTATGTCTATGTATAAATTATATTTTGAAACAAATTTTTTAAAAATTCTGCGCTGTTTGATTTCTTTCTTAGTCACTTGGCTCCACTCATTCGTCGGGATAGAGATACTATCTGATGTGACCTCCTCCCCAGTACGTCAGCACAATTAGACTAATATCTAAGTTATTTTTTCACTGGTAGGATAAAAGAATTAAACTCTCACTCCAGTCCAATCGAAAACCTACCGTCAGCTCCCGCATTAAATATCGCGCATGCACAGGTTCAAGCTGCAAACCGGTACGCCTCCCCGCGAGCTCGTACACAGTCGGTTAACGCCGCGCCTCTCTACGAGCTCGCGGGCAGTCGGTTAATGCCGCGCCCTAAAAATCCCTTCGCCTTCAGGACGGGCCTTAGCTCCCTCTTCCCGTTCTGATTGGCCAACAAATCTGTCAATATCTCGTGAGCTGACCAACAGGAAGTTAGTAACTTTGTTCAGCAAGTTCTGCCGGTCTGGACGAGTTGGGCCGAAGGTCAATCCTGATGCAAGGCCACTGCATCTGAAACGTTAACTCTGATTTCTCTCCACAGGGGCTGTCAGACTTGCTGAAATTTTGCAGCAATTTTTATTATTGTTTTTTTGGGGCCGAAGGCTCTGTTTGCGTGTTATGTTAATTATTTTTGGCATTTTGACCTCACTGACTCCTTCCACCCGATAACTTGTTAAATACAACCTCCTCCAGCCTGTCTGCACGCTAACAGTCTGTTGACTAAAAACGAACCTGTTTTCTTAGCGTCACTGGAAGGATAAAAAAACACTCACTCCGCTCTTGCCGAAACCACAGGCCATTTCGCGGTTCCGAGTGTAAGCAGTGAGCAGCGCCAACACTCGGTGCCGCGACGCTCGTTCACGCCGAGTCCGTTAAACGGCCGCTCGCCTCGAGACTCCGCGAGCGCCCTACCACCCCTCCCCCCCTCCCCCCTTAGGTCGGACCTTAGATCCCTGTCCAGCTCGGAATGGTCAGAACGCCCTTCAATCTCATGTTTCCATCCACTAGGACGTGAGGTCCCGCCCAGTGACGCAAGGAGGAATCGCTGGAGAAACCCGGCGGGTTTGGGAGCATCTGTGGAGATAAAGCAAAGGTAACGTTTCAGATCCACTGATAGTATCTTGGCAAAACTACCAACTTTGTTTTATTTTATGCTTATTATGAAGACAAACAAAAATCTTACTCTCCTGAAAAATCTCTAGACATTTTACTTTGACTATTTCAAGCAAGTGATCTCACAGTTGGTCGCAACTTGTGTTTTAGAACTGGGATCATGATCTTCCAAGGTGAAAGACAGGTTTATCTTCAGTAATGAAGTAGCGGGGGTACGGGCTAAAGGCAGGAAAGTTAGATTGAGAATGATCACATCAGTCATGATCTGATTGAATGCTGGAGCAGACTTGGTGACTGAATCACTTACTTCTGCTGATTTAGAGGTGCTGGTGTTGGACTGGGGTGTACAAAGTTAAAAGTCACACAACACTGCTTTATAGTCCAACAGGTTTAATTGGAGGTACACTAGCTTTCGGACGCCACAACCACATGATGAAGGAGCGCCGCTCCGAAAGCTAGTGCTTCCAATTAAACCTGTTGGACTGTAACCTGGTGTTATGTGATTTTTAACTTATTTCTGCTGCTACATCTTGTGGTGTTTACGGTCTTCTTGTGTTCCACTGTTCCACTGGAGAAAATCTTCCAGACTTGGTCCATCCATCTGACAGTTCAATTTATTTGCCTGAGCTATTCCTTTTTTAGCGTAAAACAAAACTGCAGATGCTGGAATCCAAGGCAGACGGGCAGGAGGTTGGAAGGACACAGCAAGCCGGGCAGCATCAGGAAGTGGAAAAGGCAGCGTTTCAGGTATAACCCTTCTTCAGTGCTGGGGAAGGGTGTTGGGGAAAAGGGAGCTGCAGGTAAAGGGTGGGTGGATGGGGGCGGGTTGTGGGTGGGGAGACGGGCGGAGTGGGGTGGTAGTGATGGGTTACCACAGATGGAGAGTACGGCCCTGTTGGTCGATGGGAGGAATGAATCCAGTTGGTAGCTGGAAGGAAGGCTCGGTCAGAGATATGGAAGGGAAGAGGAGAGTGCTGAAAAGGGAGTTGGGTAATGGGAATGGAGGTTATTTTAAATTGGAGAATTCAATGTTAAGTCCTCCAGGCTGTTGGATGCCCAGGCGGAAGACGAGGTGTTATTCCTCCAATGTGCGGTCTGATTCACTGTGGCAACGGAGGAGGCCGAAGATGGTCAAGTCGGAAATGAAATTGGAAGACGAATTGTAGTGGGCAGTCGGTGGGAGGTCAAGTTTGCCCTTGCTGGCCCGACTGAGAGGCTCAGTGAAACGTGCCCTTAGTTTACATTTATTCTCACTGATATAGAGAAGACCATATCGGGAGCACTTGACACAGTAAACTAGGTTGGAAGGGAGGCAGATGAACCTCTGTCTCACCTGGAAGGACTATTCGGGGCCCTGGATGGAGGTGTGGAGGCGTAATATGCCATAAAGTTTGCAAGTTGTACGGTTGCAGGGAAGGTACCAGGGGTTCATGAAAATTCTTCACTCCACTACTCTAAACACGCTCCCCCAAAATGCAACAAAGACAGGAACCCCCTTGTCCTCACCTTCCACCCACCAGTCTCTGTATCCAATACATCATCCTTAAACACTTGCACCAACTACAACTGGACCCCACCATCAAGAATATCTTCCACTCCACACCTCTGTCTCCTTCCACATGGACCATTCCCTTCGACAGTCCTTGGTTACCGCCACTCCCCCCACCAGCCCTCCAAACCCCTGATACCTTCCCCTGCAACATTAAAAGACACAAAGACTGCCGGAACTCCATCCGTCTCATCTCCATCAAGGGCTCTGAACAGTTTTTCCAGGTCAGACAGAGGTTCGCCAAACTCTCCTCCAAGCTAGTTTACTGTATCCAATGCTCCCGATCTGGTCTTCTCTACATTGGCGAGACCAAACATAAACTAAGGGCATTTTTCACTGAGCATCTCAGCCAGGCCCGCAAGGGCTAACCTGACCTCCCAGTCACCACTCATTACAATTTCCCCTTTCCATTCCCTCTTTGACATGACCCTCCTCTGTTGCCACAGTTAATCTGACCACACGTTGAAGAAACTTCATCTTATCTTCCACCTGGGTAGCCTACAGCCTGGAGAACTCTCCAATTTCAAATAGCTTCCTTTCCCATTCCCTGACTTCCTTTCTAGCCACTCCTCCTGGCTTCCCTTCTTCTGACTAACCATTCCTTTCAGCTACCAATCTGAAAGATTCTCCCATCGACCAACCAAGCCATATCCTCTACCTGTATTCACCACTCACCACTCTGCCCGTCTACCCAACCACAATCCTCGCGCACCTTTATTTGCTCCCCTTATCCACACCCCCAGTTCTGCTGAAGAGTTATGCTCGAAACGTGGACTTCTCCACGTCCTGATGTTGCTTGTCTTGCTGTGTTCTCCTCGCCTCCTGCTTATCTACCCAAGCTATTTCTCAGTGTAACTAGTTGTGGTTTAATCGGAAGGTCACCATGCCTCAGGTGAGGGGAAGAGTTGAGAGCCCTGCATAGTGACCACAGGTGGCATGGGAATTGAACTCATGCTTTTGTCATCACTTTGCACTTAGCTAACTGAGCTCAATCCAAGGGGCATGTTCTGTATAACCCAATCATAGCCAACTTGCACCTCTGTAGATGTCAGGAGTAAATTTATTTAGACCTCTCAAGCCAGAGGGAGAGCACTGGAATCTGATGAAGGAAACAAGCCCCTCCCATGTGTCTTCCCAAATGGACCTGGAAAAGACAGTACATTTGGCCTGCCGTTTGCTTCCCCGTGACTGGACTGCTCCATTTCGTGGTGAGAGATTAAGAGGACCCTCGAGGAGATTTTACTTCTCACTCAGAGTCTGGAATTCAAATTCTGAAAGGCGGATTCCCTCAGAAACTCTTGGAAGAGTGGAGCACTCCAGATCAGTCCCTTGTGTTATCCTAGCCTCAGGTGTTTGGGCCAAGAGGTGGATGTCGCATTGAGAACATAAGACCATCCTAAATAGGAACAAAAGTAGGCAATTCAATATATCATGACTGATTCAACATTTGATTTGGGAGCGGAAACTCTGACAATACAGAGACAGAGACATTCAAATCATTCAACCGTGAGGAATTTTCAGAGCAGAACTGGAATCAGAGATAATAATGAAAAACAGTCCTATCTCCTTGTTCGTTCGGAAAATAATTCTCGAGTTCAGGCTGTTTGGTGGGCTGGGAGGAGAAAGCGGCAAAAAGATGGAGAGTGGCTGCTGCACAGTCTGATCTCACAGACTTCATTGACTCCCTGTCTCATGTCTACGTCCATGTTCCCAGCTGTCACTCCCACAGCTTGCCTTTAAACCCCACCTCTCACCATCCTTCATATCTCTGCCTTCTTCATATTCTCCTGCAGCAGAGGTTATGGCCTAGTGGTAATGTTGTTAACCCAGAAACCAAATGATGTTCCGGGGATCCGGGTTTCAATCCTGCCGTGGCAGATAGTGGAATTTGTATTCAATAAAGATCTGAAATTAAGACTCTAATGATAACCAAGAATTGATTGGTGGAAAAACCCATCTGGATCGCTAATGTCCTTTGGAGAAGGAAGCTGCCGTCCTTACCTGACCTGACCTGCTTGTGACTCCAGACCCACAGCAATATGTTTGACTATTAACTGCCCTATGGGCAATTAGCAATGGGCAATAAATGCTGCCTAACCAGCGACACTCTTTTCCAGTGAGTAAATAAAAAAATCCCTTCCAAAACTCTTTGTCACCTCGCCATGTTTTTCCAGAAATTCTTAACTGCGCAATCTTTCCAAAACCAACATCATTAACGATCTCTGTCCCAGCATCTTTCTCAATTCTTTGGGATCTTGCTGTACTTGTTTGTATATCATTCTGACTGCATTGCAACACCACAGTACTTTCTCTCATCACTCCCTTTCTGTTGTTGCATCTCTCTCTCTGTCTGTCTGATAATTCTCCCTGGGATTTCGCTCTTGCTCTCTTTCCGCCCTTCTCTTTTTCTCTCTCTGGGTTTTCTCTCCCCCATTCCCTCTTTCTGTCTGTAAATGTTTGATTTTTTTTTACCCTGAGTTTTTACTATCTATCTTTCTGTCTGCCCTTCTCTCGTCCTCTCCCTCCCTCTGTCTGTCTGTTTGTCCTTCTCCTGTTCTCCCACTCCCTCCCGCGCTCTCTGTCCTTCTCTTGTTCTCTCCCTCTTTCTGTTTGTCTCTGCTCTTCTTCTTTCCCTCCTTCTATCTGTCTCTCACTGCATTTTCACTCCCTCTTTCTCCCAGATTCCTCTGCTCTGCCCCAGTGACTAGCGAAGGGACATTGGAAACATTTGGTCTCAGTGCCACAAGGTGTTGGACTGTTAATGCAGTGGGATCTACCCTTCTCCACCACCTCTCCCGGATGTTACCCCCACTGTTGTCCAAACGGGGGAGGGGGATGTGCAAGAATAAAACATTATTTGGCCAGCATGAAAGATAGAATAGCTTAATGATTACAGAAAAGACAAAATAGTTAACGATTAAAATGTATTATTATTATTAAAAATAGAGACATTTGGCTAAAATCATAAAGCAGTAACCATTTTAAAGCAAACAACTTGTTCGTCAAGCAGATATATTGTAGTCATAATCAAAGAGCCTTAGCGAGTTTAGACCCTTTTGGCTAGAATCTTTGGGATGGAACACACAGTTTCTGTGAGCTGAACAAGCTGTGATCTCTACTATACTGAATATGTAACTGTAAAAATGTAGCTTCATTCTTTTTTATCAGCATATATCATAACTATGCTTGTTACTAAAGTCATGTACAGGCTTTCTCATGGTTTTGTTATAAAAGTCTGTAATTTGAATAACATTTTGGAGATGCGTCCTATATTTGTTTATAGTACCTCTTCCCATGTGTGATTAAATAAAGATTGGCTTTAGACAACTCAAATACTTGTCTGAGTCTTATTTCGGGTCGGTAAATCTTCGACGGGGGAGTGGTAGGGGCATGAAGTACCTTTCTCATTGATTGTGCGGCCAGGAGATATCTGCAAGCTGGGAACTTGCTGTGTGTTACAGTAATCAGTCAAAAAGCCAGTTAGTCTCTGCACCATGTCCTTCAGCCAAGGGGCTGTGAGTCTGCGAGGGGAGGGGAAGGGGGTCAATTAGACAGTGGCCATGCCATTAAATTCATGAGCCGGAGAGTGGTCAAAAAGGAGAGATCTGAGAGAGCGGGGAGTGTTTTACGGGTTTTATTGAGTGGAGAAGAGGGAGCGGCTGTTGTAGGAGAGACAAATAGAGGAGGGACAGCACAAGAGGCAGAGTGTGACTCAGAGCAGAGGAAAAATCTCAACAGGAAGGGGAGTCAATGATGCCATTTGGAAAAATCCTGAGAGCAGGACAGTAAATGAATCATTTAATTGAGGGGTGGGGGTGCAGACATGACGGGCTTAAAGAACTACCTCTGTGATGTATGAATTCTGTAATTCTGGCACTGGGATCTTGCTGTGCATTAAAGCAGTCAGTCACAGGCCAGTCAGTTCACGCAGACTTATTTACCTCTGCCCCAGGGAATAGGGCTCAGCGCAATATTGCGATCAGCAAAATATTTGGGGGTGCACATTTGGTGAGGCAAATATTTGGGGAACGGCATACTTTTAGGAGCAGAGTGAAAATGGGGGATAAAATATTTTTGAGGGGGTTCAAAATTTGGTGGGCACTTTCAGATTTGAAATGGAGATAAAGTGAGGAAGAATGGGAGGCTGAGGGAGGAAGAGAGAGAGAGAGAGAGACAAAGAGTGGGAATAGAGAAAGGGGGAGAGAGAGTTTGAAAAAGAAGGATAGAGAGAGACAAGGGGAGTGGGAGAAATACAGAGAGAAGGACAGAGAATGAAAGAGAGAAGAGCAATAGTTAGATGGAAACAAACATCAAGTTTACAAGTGACAGACTGAAGGAGTTATACTCAGTATTCCAGTGGGTCCCAGCTCCCTCGATGGTTTCTCATGACGTACAGACCCTGTCCCAGGGGTTTGCTTCAGCCTGGAAATGTATCCACATATCTTTATGTTTCTGTGTATATCTGTGTCTCTGTCCAATTGAGGGCTCTATTGTTTGGGGGTGGAACTTCTCTCTCTATCTCTCTCTCTATCTCTCCGTCCATCTTGTGTTTAAAATGATACAACACCCACTCTCTGCTGGGCTCCCCATGCCACTGCACAGACAGCAGACATTTCTTGGGGTGACATCTTTTTTTTTACATTGCACATTTGTTTCGTTCTTCAAAGAATGTCTTTCACAGAGCAGTTTTGCCCAATCCCTTACGATGTTGTCTCTGAGATATGAGGAAAATGAGATGAACATGCTCAGTGTTAGTCTCATACCCTCCACCTTTGAATTCTTTCTCACTTAGAATTTGTGAGAGAACATCAGAAAACATTGTACGCTGCAGAAAGTGCAATAAAATTCACCCTGTCTCCTTACGAAACGGTTCACTCGGAGGTGTCGATACAATTGCAGTAGAAACATTATGTTTAATGTGTATAATGCTAGGAATACTGTTCAAAGACAAATCATTTCCACATTGCAGAGGGAGCACGACATTTCTCACTATGTTCTACACTGAGAGACCTTAATCCAATTACAACCCTTTTCACAGCAGCATTGTGTAGATGTTTGTATCTGTGTGTTGCTCTGCTTAGATGGTGCTGTCAGTTTGGATGGTACTGTGAGATGTTTCTCTCCCGGTCTCCTTTTCTGAATCCTTGAGGGTTTTCACCCCCTCCCGCCTGATGTGCAGTGGTGTTGGGAAGCCAGCAGAGCACTTTCAACACAGGGGAACTTGATGGCACTATTTTGACTCTTCATCCTATGACAGGAATTTTCTGATTAGACTGCATTGGCGTCTATTGCCCATTATAATTGGGCAGCTTGATGCCTAAAAACGGGAACCTGTGGAATTGGATTGAAATTAGCTAAATCACCTGGGACCTGTGAGAGTAAACAAATCACCAACATTCAATAAAAATCAGTTTTTATTGATAATAGTACTGCAGCAGGTTTAGCAAGCTTTTTATACTTAAAAATATATCAGTAGTTGACAGAAATTATCATTAGACGTTTGTCATTCGCTAGGCCAATACATTGAATTTTGTTCTGTGTTGTCATTTTTTATAATTTGGAGATGTCGGTGCTGGACTGGGGTGTAAAATGTTAAAAAATTTCTCAACACCTGGTTATACTCCAACTTCGGAGCACCGCTCCTTCATCAGGTGGTTGTAGAAGGAGTCGTGCTCCGAAAGCTAGTGCTTCCAATTCACCTTTATTTAAATATATTTTTATTAAACTTCTATTTTCTTACAAAACCATAAAAAGAAAGATAAATTACAACACCAGTAACCATTCATCTCCATATATATAACAACAAAAACGATTTAAAAAACCACAACAGCAACAATAATACAACCAAAATACCCATGTGCAAAACAGAAAAATCAATAAACGTATTTAATGAATAAATAAACAAGCAAAACAGCTCAGCACAACAAAATATTATCTCTCGACCTGCACACAAAATATTCCGAATTCTTCCTTCAAGCGCATCTAGACACTAAATCAGAACGCCATGGCGACACAAAAGCCCTATCCGAGCTGTCCAGAAAGGAACGTCATATCCTATCCTTTCCAGTGCACCGTATTTGTGAAAAACTCCAGAAGGAATTGTTTCATAATAAGCCTAAGCCAACCCAACAGACCCCGGGTGGGGGTTCAGAAATCCACCAATTGAATAATATTTTTACTCGTGCAGCAAGTGAGGATATTAGAAAGTGTTTTTTCCCCATGAGCATCCATAGAGAGTATACTGTGTATGCCCATGAGCAGAGAGACAGGGGTCCATCTTAACCGCAGCCCTCAAGACCCTCTCTATGATCCCTGCCACAGATCCCCAATATGCACGGAGCCTGTGGCACACCATAAACAATGAGTGAGAGTACCGATGTTTACCTTGCACCTAGGACAAATGGGGGATCCTCCCATCTTAAACTTTGAGAGACGTTCTTGGGCCAAATGGAGCCTATGCAAAATCTTTAGCTGAATGGCATGGCCCCTATTACAAGTCGAGACCTTCCTCGTATTCTCGCAAATGTGCCCCCATGCTACCATAGAAATCTCAACACCTAATTTCCTCTCCCAAACCTCGCAAAGCTGCTCATCGTCTTCCGAAGGATCGTTCCACAGCATATGATAAAGCGTGTTAATCCATGATAGATCCGCAGCGGTTAGTCAAGAGTGTGGTCCCTTTCTTAATGAAATCTCTGACCTGAAAAAACCGGTAAAAGTATTTGCTATCCAGACCATGTTTACAAATTATGTAGTCAAACGACATCATTATTTCACCTTCAAATAAATCGGCCAACCAGGAGAATTCCCTTAGCTGCCCAGAGCTTAAATCCAGGGTCCATTGCCCTCGGTTGAAAACTCAGCATATCTACTATTGGGGTAAGAAATGACGTTTTGGACATATTACCCTCCTTCTGCCCAATTCTCCTCCATGCCTTAACAATAATAACAATCAGTTTACAGCAATATTCCACTGTCTTCATTTTATCCAAGAATAAAAGGCTGATGAGGGGACATTTTAAGGCCTCAATATCTAGCCGTATTGATGTCAGGTCTTTACAGGTCCAATCACGAACAAACGATAGAAGAGAACTTAATTGCTATCTTCTAATATCTGGGAAATCCACTCCCCCGAACCCATGTGACAACTGTAGTTTAGACAACTTGATAAGAAGCCGCCTACTGTGCCAAATTAAAGAGCTAACCCCTCCATTAAGACGCTGGAATATTTGCCTTGGGAACGTCAGTGGAAGCATTTGTATTGGATAGAGCAAACGGGAGAGAACATTCATTTTGATAGGAGATACCCGACCGAGCCAGGATATTGGAAGAGCTTCCCATCACTGAAAATCTTGCTTAATCCTGTCAAACAAGTGAGCAAAATTGCCCTGAAACAACTGATCAAAGGCAGAAGTAATAAAGATGCCAAAATAAGAAAGATCATCCTGTGACCATTTTAAAGGGAACTGTAGTTCACCCCCCACCTCAGATATTCTCCTCAGAGCACCCACAAACCCCATCCCACCCCACCCCCGCCCCATAGGCAGAGCCTCCGATTTTAAGAAATTAATCTTGTAGCCTGAAAAGGAGCCAAATGAGTTGATGCATTGTATAAGATAGGATACAGAAACCTGTTGATTCGACAGAGAAACCAAACCATCATCTGCAAATAATGAGATCTTATGCAACTTAGATCCTACTGTTGGGGTGACTATGTTAGGATCTCCAGCAGCTCAATCACCAACGTGAAAAGTAATGGTGAGAGGGGACAGCTTTGCCGACTGTCCCTACAAATATCAAAATTACTAGATCTCACACCATTGGTGAGAACCGCCACCACGGGTGCAGCATAAAGGCCCTCACCCACGTAATAAAAACCTCCCCCAATGCAAATCGCTCCAGGACGTAAACAAAAGGTGTGGCCACTGAACACGTTCAAATGATTTTTCTGAGTCTAAGGAGACCACAATTCCCTGAACAGAATGCTGCTGACAAGCTTGAATAATATTTATCATATTCAGCAACCTCCTGACATTATTTGAGAATTTACGACCTTTCTCCAACCAGTCTGAATGTTCCTAACAATGGAAGGCAGCACAGTTTCCAATCTTTAAGTGAGAGCCTTGGTCAAAATTTTGAAATCAGAGTTCAGAAGTGAGATGATCCTATAAGAGACACAGTCCGCTGAAGTCTTCCTCTTCTTAAGAATGCGAGAAATATTAGCCTCTCTCAGGGTAGTGGAAGATAATCATGACTGTGAAGACCGTCAAAGCCAGACACCTTATTCATTCAACATCAATAAATTGATTAGATTACTTATAGTGTGAAAACAGGCCCTTCAGCCCAACAAGTCCACACCAACCCTCCGAAGAGCAACCCACTATCCCCCTGCACCTAACACTGCAGGCAATTTAGTATGGCCAATTCACCTAGCCTGCACATTCTTGGACGGTGGGAGCACCCGAGGAAAGCCCACGCAGACAATATACAAACTCTACACAGGCAGTCGCCTGAGGCGGGAATTGAACCCGGGCATCTAGCACTATAAGGCAGCAGTGTTAACCACTGTGCCACCTTTCCCTGTGCACCTCTCTCACTGCCTCGTACACCTCCTGTATTGTTAAAGTTGCGTTAAGAACAGATGCCTGTTCAGGAGTGACATTTGAAAGATCCAGGTTCTTAAAGGAGGACTCCATCTTAGCCCATGCATCCTCACAACGCTCAGACTGCTATAGCTCAAAATATAATTTCCGGAATGCTGCATTAATCTTTTTAGAGTCACATCCCATTCCCATCTCTGATGGAGGTAATGGCCTGGGGGGCATTATTTCTTCTGGAAAGATACAGTAGGTACCTGCCCGCTTGTCACCATGTTCAATCAGTTTCACAAAGGAGAGCTCCTTCCTTACCATCTGTGTAAGCACGAGTTCAAGGAACAGCCGTAACCCACTGCAACTTAACCAATGATGGCTTATCAAATACGCCTTCTCAGTGGTCTTTACCCTCCCCTCAACAGGCATTTTGCTCCCCTTTCTGTTGTTTCTGACTAGCGGAGTAAGAAATGAGCCTGATTTAAGCCTTAGCTGTCTCCCAAAGAATGGACAGGTTACTGGCCGTGTCTGAATTGATGGATAAAAATACCTTAAATTTGGTTAGAACATATTCAATGAACTCACTATCTCTAAGAATAAAGGGATCCATTCGCCAATGTAGAAAGCCTACCACACTACTCTTAAGTTCAGTTCCCAAGTAGACTGCAGCACCACCCAAAACAGTGATATTTCCAAATGTACAGGACGTTACCAAATCCAAGGATAATACAGGGGCGAGGAAAAGATCAATCCTGGAATGACATTTGTGTGGATTAGAAAAGAACATTAAGTCCCTGCCCATGGGGTAGAGACGCCTCCAAACATCCACCAATTCCGCACATACGTCCACCAGCTGTTTAGGTTGTGTAGAACGTGTTGATGGGGTCCACTGTGGGGTCCATAAGGCAATTAAAGTCTCCTCCTCTAATCAGCTGCTGCGGTGCAAGAGCCATCCGTTTTGAGAACGCGTCTATCAGAAATCTAAGAGGGTGCGCTGGGCGACAGTACACATTCAGCATACCATCCGCTTCTCCATGTATTAATACCTTAAGAATGACAAACCACCCATGCTCATCTTTAATCTGTCCAGCAACTGAAGTGGAAGATTCTTCCCGATGAGAATAGCCGCCAACCTGGTCCTAGTATTAAAGGAAGAGAATTATCCCCCATCAAACCCACCCTGCTGCAATTTCAAATGTTCTTTATCACTGAGATGAGTCTGCTACAAAAGAGCAATGTCCACTCTCTCCCTTCGAAGACTGGGAAACACCATTTTCTTTTTAATTGGCGAATGGATCCCTCTAAAATTCCAGGTGCCCCATTTGAGGACAAAATCGGCCATGACCCTATATAACATAATTCAGTCTCCGAAAAGGAAGAATTCGACTTATCAGCTGCTGAGCATAAATGAAAGAAAATTCACAAAATCTAAAAATAACTAAAAATCTCCACTAAAACTATTACATCTGACATCCTAATAACTACATCTATAAAAACACCCACCAAATTAAACCAGATACAAAACACTAAACAATGGGCTCTTCCCCCTGCCCACAGGAGGCAATTACACATCTCAAAAGCACCTTCGTACCTCCTTCCAGCTTGAGCCCCATCCCAGGCTCAGGCCTACTGGGGGGAGCTGCAGCTGCAGCCGTGGAGGTGTCTGGCTTCTTAGGTAAGTGTCCCGTGTCATGGGACTTGTTGGAGCCTTTACCTTTAGTTTCTTTGTTTAAAAAATCTTTATACATTATATAGGATTTCCAGTTTCAAAAAACTCTTTAAAGATCAAATTAACGTAGAAATCATTTAAGTTGGGAGGTTAGAGTACAAATTTTCCTGAACAGAGATGCGGAGCTCAGCAAAGCAGACCTCTTAGATTCCCACCATCTTGGATACTTCACCCCACCTCCTGTGTTGTCCTATTGACTTTCCAAAATATTGAGTTGTGCACGTCATTAGATAACATTGTTTTTGCATATGAATGTCTTTGTTTGGGCTACAATTAGATTTTCAAAACATACGTGCATCCGTTCAATCAAATTTTAACAAACAGGAGAATCGGCGTTGTGGGCAAGGGCCCTTCATCAGGAAAGGTTAATAAGTTCAGCTTATGTCATGTCTGCTAAGTTCAGCACTGTCTCTTACCTTTTTCCATTGTTCTTTAGCTTATTGTTTTATAACCGGGGAGTAGGCCAATTTTCCCATCAGGCAATTTTAACTTTTCCAACAATTCCACATTTCCCCGCTTTTGTCATATCATGACAATCAGTTACACAGATACCTTGATAATTCAATTGAAAATACATTGGCACAAGCAAACAAACAATCCTATTCCTACTAGCAATAGTAATATCAGTAAAAAAGCCTTCATGATCCAATCAAATTCTGTGATCAAACCAACCCGGTGGGTTGTAATTATGGAATTCCCTGCCACCTCTCTGTGTTTGATCAGCATGTTGTTTAATATGATCAGCCAGGTTGATGATATCCTCAGAGGCATCTGGAAAGTAAGTACAGCACCCCTGACTGACAACAGCACACGTTCCTCCTGGTGAGGCTAGCAGGTAATCCAAAGCCAGTCTCCTTATCAGAAAGTAAAAAAACGAAGAGACGCTTACCTGATATGTCCCTGGTGTTTAAGGTTAGAAGAGGTGGTTGTGTGCTGAGAAAATACTGACTTATATTGATGGACGGAAATAAAAATGAGAAGTCCCTCCTTTCCCAGAAAACTCTACTCTGACTTCAAATTTAAAAGCACATTTCAGTGACTCAATAGTTAGAGGCTCAGATATAAGGTTTGTTGGGAGTGAACGAGATTCACATTTGGTGTGTTGCCTCCCAGGTGCCAGGGTCCACATGTCTCGGATCGTATCTTTGGGTTCCTGAAGGGAGAAGGTGACCAGCCTCAAGTCGTGGTCCATGTAGGTACCAAAGACATAGGTAGAAAGAGGGATAGATATGTAAGGAAGGATTTCAGGGAGCTAGCGTGGAAGCTGAGATCGAGAACAAACAGAGTTGTTATTTCTGGTTTGTTACCGATGCCACGTGATAGCGAGGCAAGGAATAGGGAGAGATATCAGCTGAACACGTGGCTGCAAGGATGGTTCAGGAGGGAGGGTTTCAGGATTTCGGATAATTAGGGATCATTCTGGGGAAGGTGAGATTGTACAAAGAGGATGGTCTTCACTTGAACCAGAGGGGTCCTAATATCCAGGGTGGGAAATTTTCTGGTTCTATTCGGGTGGGTTTAAACGAGCTCAGCAGGGGGATGGGAACTGGAGGTGTAGCTGCAGTGCATAGGAGGAAGAGAGGAGGAAGGACAGTGACAGGATTTCAGGGTCACAGGAATGTGCTGGCAGACGGCAAAGTGGTTTGAAGTGTGTTTGCTTCAACGTCAGAAATATCCGAAATAAGGTAGGTGACCTTGCAGCATGGATAGGTGCCTGGGACTTCGATGTTGTGGCCATTTCGGAGACATGGATAGAGCAGGGTGAGGAATGGATGTTTCATGTTCTAGGGTTCAGATCTTCCATTAAAAACAGGCAAGGCGGTAAAACAGGGGTAGTCATGGCCTCGTTAGTCAAGGATAGTATAACGGTGGCTGAGATAACTTTTGATGAGGACTTGTCTACTGAGGTAGTGTGGGCTGAGGTTAGAAACAGGAGAGGAGAGGTCACACTGCTTGGAGTTTTTTATAGGGTTCCACAGAGTTCCAGGGAGGTGGAAGAGAGGATTAGCAAAATTATTCTGGGTAAGAGTGAAAGAAACAGGGTGGTCATTATGGGGACTTTAACTTCCCCAACATTGACTGGAAATGTTATAACTCCAGTACATCGGATGGATCAGTATTTGTCCAATGTGCACAGAAGGGTTTCCTGACACAGTACGTCGAAAGACCGACAAGGGGGAGGCCACATTGGATCTGGTGCTTAATAATGAACCAGGCCAGGTGTTGGAATTTGTTATAGGTGAGCACTTTGGAGAGAGTGACCATAATTCAGTTATGTTTAGTTTAGCGATGTAAAGGGAAAGGTACATGCCACAGGTCAAGAGTTATCGATGGAGCAAGGGCAATTATAATGCGATTAGGCAAGAATTAGAATGCATAGAATGTGGTAGCAAAATGCAGGGGATGCAAGCAATGGAAATGTGGAGCTAGTTTAAGGAGCAGGTATTGCGTGTCCTTGATGGGTATGTCCCTGTCAGGCAGAAAAGAAATGATAAGGTTAGGGTACCGTGACTTACAACAGAAATTGCATCTCTTGTTACGAAGAAGAAGAAGGCTTACGTGTTGATGAGTCAAGATGGTACAGATGAGGCGGTGGAGAGTTACAGGTCAGCTAGGAAGGATTTAAAGAGAGAGCCAAGAAGAGCAAAGAGAGGACATGAGCAATCTTTAGCAAATAGAATAGAGGAGAACCCTAACGCTTTCTATAGGTATGTGAGGAATAAAAGGATGATTAGGGCAGGAATAGAGCCAATCAAAGACAAAAGTAGAAAGTTGAGTGTGGACCCTGTGGAGATCGGAGAGGTGCTAAACGAACATTTCTCATCAGTATTCACTCAGGAGAAGGAGAATATTGTTGAGGAGAAGAATGAGGTACGAGATATTAGACGAGTAAGGATCAAGGTCAGTTACGAACAGGTGTTATCGATTCTAGAAGGAGTGAAAGTAGACAAGTCCCCTGGGCCAGATGGGATTTATCCGAGGATTCTCTGGGAAGCTAGGGAGGAGATAGCAGAGCCTTTAGCTTTGATATTTGAGTTGTCATTGTCCACAGATTTGGTACCAGAGGACTGGAGGATTGCAAATGCTGTGCTCTTGCTCAAGAAGGGCAGTAAAGATGATCCAGGTAGTTCTAGACCAATGAGCCTTACTTCTGTTGTAGGAAAGGTTTTGGAAAGGATTATAAGAGAATAGATTCACAATCATCTAGTAAGCAACAAGTTGATTTCAGATAGTCAACATGATTTCGTCAAGGGCAGGTCGTGTCTCACAAACCTCACTGAGTTTTTTGAGAAGGTGACCAAGCATGTGGATTAGTGTAGGGCAGTTGGTGTGGCATACATGGCCTTCAGTAAAGCCTTTGATAAGGTTCCACATGGTAAGCTGTTGGGTAAAAGGCAGAGGCATGGAATTGAGGGTGACTTTTGCCGTTTGGATTCGAAACTGGCTTTCTGAAGGAAGGCAGCAAATAGTGGTTGATAGAAAATATTCAGCCTGGAGTCTGGTTACTAGTGGTGTGCCACAAGGGAAAATTGCTGCTGGTCGTTTTTATAATGAATTAGACGGAGGCATAGTTGGATGGATTAGAAAATTTGCAGACGACACTAATGTTGGTGGAATAGTGGACAGTGTGGAAGAATGTTACAGGTTGCAGGGGGACTTGGATAAACTGCAGAATTGGGCTGAGAGGTGGCAAATGGCATTCAATATAGCTAAATTTGAGGTGATGCACTTTGGGAAGAACAATGGGAAGGCAGAGAACTGGGTCGATGGAAAGATTCTTGGTAGTGTGAATATGCAGAGGGATCTTGGGGTCCATGTGTATAGATCCCTGAAAGTTGCCACCCAGGTGGATAGTGCTGTTAAGAAGGCATACGGTGTGTTAGGTTTCATCGGTCGAGGGATTGAATTCCGGAACAGCAATATCATGCTGTAATTATACAAAATGCTGGTGTGGCCACACTTGGAAAATTGTGTATTGTTCTGGTCCCCATATTTCAGGAAGGATGTAGAAACATTGGAAAAGGTGCAGAGGAGATTTACCAGGATGTTGCCTGGTCTGGAGGGAAGGTCTCATGAGGAAAGGCTGAGAGATTTGAACCCGTTTTCATTGGCAAGAAGAAGGCTAAGTGGAGATTTGATAGAGACATTCAAGATGATCAGAGGATTAGACAGGGTATACAGTGTTTCCTGGGATGATGACGTCAGCGTGTACGATGGGGCATAAGTACAAATTGAGGGGTGACAGATTTAAGATAGATTTCAGAGGCAGATTCTTTACGCAGAGTGGTAATGGCGTAGAATGCCCCACCTGCCGATGTAGTCTACTCAGCCACATTAGGGAGATTTAAACAATCCTTAGATAAGCGCATGGATGATTTTGGGATAGTGTAGGTGGACGACTGAGAATAGTTCACAGGTCGGTGCAACATCGATGGCCAAAGGGCCTGTTCTGCGCTGTGTTGCTTAATGATCTATGATTCTGCAATGCCACAGTCTGGACAGCCATAAGCTCAGTTGAGACCTCAGAAAGTACTTGTCCAGTTGGCCTTGCTTCTAAAGCTGTGTCATTGGCCACATGTTTCAATGCTGAGGCCATGTGAATCAATTCACCGGATGCCCAGCCCATTCCATCCAGTGGAGAGGACATCGTGAGGAAATGGTCTGTTTTGGAAATTAGTCTTTTGGCTCGTAGATGGTAGTGCTAAAGGAAGGTCATATGATGCACATAGGGTACCACATGACCCAGATAGCAGAATCCTATCCAACTGGTTGGATGCCATGGATAAGCTCTGGTGCCGAATATAAAGTATATGCCATTAAAAGCTGTAAAATCATTAGCCAATGTCATCCAAGGTTGTCGGGCAGAGCAGGCCAATGAACTATTAGAAGTTATATTCCATACTCTGGACAAATTACAGAAAAACATTGCACTATCAGAAATGTTCACTACTGGGCCTTGCCAGTCAAATGTGAAGTTAAACCTGCTTTGTCCTATCAACTTTCCCTTTCCTGATTTCTAATACATAGGGAACCTGTAGCATCATTTGAATGGACGGTCAGGGAATGAGGAACTGAGTCATGATTAGATGCAGGGTGATACCATGTCGAAAATGTATCCATTTCATAACCTGCCAATTCCTATATTCTCGCGTCCCCATTAATTCCGACATAACATCCACTCAATAGTTTCTGCAAAATAAAAAGGGTGGGGTTGAAGAGATGTTCCTTCCCTTGAATGGATGGAGAGCTAGATGTAAAACCAACAATTACTTATAAATTTTTCAGCATATATATATGACATATGTAGATAAGTGTTTGCATGCAGTTCCCACGTAGGCTTGTTTTTCAACGTCAAATTTCCACCTACATTAAAGAATTCAGAAAGTCCAAAGAGTACCAAAAACGTTTTCATGCTGTGTCCATTCCTGTTTGAGTAGTAATCTTACAATCCGATAGGTGGACCCAGTTCGAGCATCATTCAATCTTGACAGAGGCTGGTGCTGTTAGTAAGACTTGAAAGGGGCCGCTTCAGCATTGTCCCAATTTGTTCCTTTCCCAGTTATTAAACAATACACATTCCCCTGGGTTTACTCGTGGATATTGGGAGGCGATTGTCTCTTCCTCTCTGGGGCAATGCGACTTTTGATCTGTGAAGAAAGGATAGGGAAGGTGATTCAGGAGATGAGTGACAGTAATAGGGTGGTTGTTATGGGGGACTTTAACTTTCCTGATATTGATTGGGAAAACTATAGCTCAAGTTCGTTAGATGGGTCAGTGTTTGTTCAATGTGTGCAGGAGAGTTTCCTGACACAATATGTAGACAGGCCAACAAGAGGTGAGGCCATACTGGATTTGGTTCTGGGTAACGAACCAGGCCAGGTGTTAGAATTAGAGGTAGGTGAGCACTTTGGGGATAGTGACCATAATTCGGTGATTTTTACACTCGTGATGGAGAGGGATAAGTGTGTACTACAGGGCAAGAGTTATAGCTGGGGTCAGGGAAATTATGATGCGGTGAGGCATGACTTAGGATGTGTGGCTTGGAAAAGTAGACTCCAAGGCAAGAGTGTAAATGATATGTGGAGCTTGTTCAAGGAGCAACTATTGAGTGTCCTTGATAATTATGTACCTGTCAGGCAGGGAGGAAAGGGTCGTGCGAGGGAGCCGTGGTTTAATAAGGAATTGGAATCCCTTGTTAAATGGAAGAGGGCGGCCTATCTCAAGATGAGATGTGAAGGTTCAATTGGGGCGATTGAGAGTTATAGGGTAGCCAGGAAGGACCTGAAGAGAGAGCTAAGAGCAGCAAGGAGGGGACATGAAAGGTCCTTAGTCGGTAGGATTAGGGAAAACCCTAAGGCTTTCTATAGGTATGTTAGGAATAAAAGAATGACTAGGGTAGGAATAGGTCCAGTCAAGGATAGTAGTGGGAAGTTGCGTGTGGAGGCGGAAGAGATTGGGGAGACACTGAATGAATACTTTTCTTCAGTATTTACTCAGGAACAGGGCGTTGTCGTCGTTGTGAATACTGAGTCACAAATAAGTAGAATGGATGGCTTTGAGGTATGTAGAGAAGAGGTGTTGGAAATCCTGGAAAAGGTGAAAATAGATAAGTCCCCTGGGCCTGATGGCATTTATCCTAGGATTCTCTGGGAAGCAAGGGAGGAGATTGCAGAGCCATTGGCCTTGATTTTTATGTCCTCTTTGTCTACTGGAGTAGTGCCAGAAGACTGGAGGATAGCAAATGTGGTTCCCTTGTTCAAAAAGTGGAGTAGGGATAACCCTAGTAACTATAGGCCGGTGAGTCTCACTTCTGTTGTGGGCAAAGTCTTAGAGAGAATTGTAAGGGATAGGATTTATGCACATCTGGATAGGAATAATGTGATCAAGGATAGTCAGCATGGTTTTGTGAAGGGCAGGTCGTGCCTCACAAACCTTATTGAATTCTTTGAAAAGGTGACGAAGGAGGTTGATGAGGGGAAAGCGGTAGATGTGGTATATATGGATTTTAGTAAGGCATTTGATAAGGTTCCCCATGGTAGGCTACTGCAGAAAATACGGAGATATGGCATTGAGGGTGAGTTGGAGGTTTGGATTAGGAATTGGCTGGATGGAAGAAGACAGAGGGTAGTAGTTGATGGCAAAGTTTCTTCATGGAGTGCCGTCACTAGCGGTGTTCCGCAAGGATCTGTTTTGGGACCATTGCTGTTTGTCATTTTTATAAATGACCTGGAAGAGGGGTTAGAAGGTTGGGTGAGCAAGTTTGCGGATGATACAAAAGTCGGAGGAGTTGTTGACAGTGAGGAAGGATGTGGCAGGTTACAGCAGGATGTAGAGAAGCTGCAGAGCTGGGCAGAAAGGTGGCAAATAGAATTCAATGTAGCTAAGTGTGAGGTGATTCACTTTGGGAAGAATAACAAAAAGATGGGGTACTGGGCTAATGGTCGGATGCTTGGTAGTGTGGATGAGCAGAGGGATCTTGGTGTCCATGTACACAGATCTCTGAAAGTTGCCACCCAGGTAAATAGTGCAGTGAGGAAGGCATATGGCGTACTGGCTTTTATTGGTAGAGGAATTGAGTTCCGGAGTCCTGAGGTCATGCAGTTGTATAAGACTCTGGTGCGGCCGCATCTGGAATAGTGTGTGCAGTTTTGGTCGCCATACTATAGGAAGGATGTGGAGGCACTGGAACGGGTGCAGAGGAGGTTTACCAGGATGTTGCCTGGTATGGAAGGAAGATCGTATGAGGAAAGATTGAGACACTTGGGGCTGTTTTCATTAGAGAAAAGAAGGTTTAGGGGTGACTTGATTGAGGTGTACAAGATGATTAGGGGGTTAGATAGGGTTGACAGTGTGAACCTTTTCCCGCGTATGGAGTCGGGTATTACAAGGGGGCATAGCTTTAAATTAAGGGGGGGTAGATATAGGACTGAAGTTAGGGGTAGGTTCTTCACTCAGCGAGTCGTAAGTTCATGGAATGCCCTGCCAGTAGCAGTGGTGGACTCTCCCTCTTTATGGGCATTTAAGCGGGCATTGGATAGGTATATGGAGGATAGTGGGTTAGTATAGGTTAGGTGGGCTTGGATCGGCGCAACATCGAGGGCCAAAGGGCCTGTACTGCGCTGTATTCTTCTATGTTCTATGTTCTAAACTTCAGAGAAAGAGTCAACTGTTCCAAGTAGTTCTGCATTTGCTCACCCATGACATGGAGATCCACACCGTCAAGGGGCTTATCATGGGCATCCCAAGAATCCTCATTGGCCGACTGTAAGCTATCTCTGCAGCTGACAGTCTGGTCTGCGAATGTGGGCACACTCACATGCAGTACTGCCAAGGGCAATACTCGGAGCCAGTTTAACTCTATTTCTTTGACCAATTTGGATATCTGTATTTTAAAGTATGATTGGCCCGTTCCACAATCCCTGCTGCATGCTAATGATATGCACGGAGAAGTTGCTTTTTAATTGACAGTGAATCACATAATTCAGTAATGATTCGAACCAGGAAATGCTTGTTTCAGCAGCAGGAAGCACGGGAGCGTCAACCATGGAGCTGACGGGAAGTTGAATCACTGATTTAAAAACTTACCGAGAGCTCTGGAGCCTTCCATTTTTGTTTCAGCAGCAGAAAGAGCGGGAGCGTCAACCAAAGGGCTGACAAGAAGGTGAATCACGTATTTAAATAATTCCCTTGTGAAGAGGCAGAGCGCACGCTGAGTAGTAGCGGACACGGGACTGCTGGGTAAGTGAAGTAATATATTTGGGTGGTGTGTTTCCTGACACAATACTTAGGTAGTGTCTCCCACCCATGCTCCTCCTCTAACCAAAAAAAAGGTTCTGTCCGCTGGATTGGTAAGGTACCTAGTTTTTTTTTTTGTTTTGTATTTTTCAATAGTTTCTTTGGGAATTTAGCAGCGTGGGAATGGTGGTTAGGGCAGTTGAATGCTCCTCCTGCAGAATGTGGAAGGTAAGGGTCACCACTAATTTCCCTGCTGACAATATCGCTGGGAAGTGTACCCAACCCAGCTCCTCAAAAACCGTGTTAGGGAATTGGAGTTGGAGCTCGATGGAATTCGGAGGTGAGGGGGGCATTATTGAAAGGAGTTACAGGGAGGTAGTCACATCTCAGGTACAAGACTAAGGCAGATGGGTTACAGTCAGGGGACCGATAGGGAACTGGCAGACAGGGCAGAGAGCTCCTGTGGCCGTTCCCCTCAATAACAACTATACCATTTTGGACACTGTGGAGGGGGGTGCGACTTACCAGGGGGAAGCCATGGGGGTACAGGTCTCTGGCACAGAGTCTGCCCCTGTTGCTGAGAAAGGAAGAGGGGAGATGAGCAGAGCATTAGTCATTGGAGCTTCCACAGTCAATGGGGACAGATGGAAGGTTCTATGGGAATGAGAGAGACCCATGGTTGGTGCATTGCCTCCCAGGTGCCAGGTTTTGTGATGTCTCAGATTGTGTTTTCAGGATCTTTGCAGGGGAGGGGGAGCAGCCCCAAGTTGTGCTATACATAGGCACTAATTACATTGTTACGAAGAGAGATCGGGATTTAAGGTAGAAATCCAGCGAGCTAGGGTGGAAGCTTAGAGCTAGAACAAACAGAGTTGTTATCTAATGCTTTCTATAGGTATATAGGGAATATAAGAATGACTAGAGTAAGATTAGAGCCAATCAAGGAAAGCCGTGGAAGTTGTGCGCGAAGACTGAGGAGTTGGAGGACACACTAAATGAATATTTTTCATCAGTATTCACAATGGAAAAATGTTGTTATGGAGAATTCTGAGATACAGGCTACTTGACTAGATGGGACTAAGTTTCATAAGGAGGAGCTGTTAGTAATTCTGGAAAGTGTGAAAATAGGTAGGTCCCCTGGGCCAAATGGGATTTATCTTCGGATTCTCTGGGAAGCCAGGGAGGAGATTGCAGAGACTTTGACTTTGATCTATATGTCGTCAATGTCTGCAGGATTGTTTCCAGAAGACTGGAGGAATGCAAATTTGTCTCCTTGTTCAAGAAAGAGAGTAGAGACAACCCTGGTAATTATAGACCAATGAACCTTACCTCTGTTGTGGTTAAAGTGTTGGAAAATTTTAGAAGAAATAGGAATTATAATGATCGAGTGAGGAATAAGTTGATTAGAAATAGTCAACACGGTTTTGTGAAGGGTAGGACATGCCTCACAAACCTTATTGAGTTCTTAGAGAGAGTGACCAAACAGATGGATGAGCGTAAAGCAGTTGATGTGGTGTATGTGGATTTCAGTAAGGTGTTTGATAAGGTCCCCCACTGTAGGCTATCGCACAATATCCAAAGGCATGGGATTGAGGGTGATTTAGCAGTTTGGATCAGAAATTGGCTAGCTGAAAGAAGACAGGGTGATGGTTGATGGGATATGTTCATCTTGGAGTTCAGTTACTCGTCGTGTACCACAAGGATCAGTTTTGGGTCCACTGCTGTATGTCATTTCTATAAATGACGTAGGTGAGAGCGTTGAAGTATGGGTTAGCAAATGTTTGGATGCTACTAAAGCCAGTGGAGTTGTGGATAGTGCTGAAAGATGTTGCAGGTTACAGACGAACATAGATAAGCTGCAGAGCTGGGCTGAGAGGTCGAAAATGGAGGTATTGTGGAAAATTGTGAGGTGATTCACTGTGGAAGGAGCAACAGGAATAAAGTTTACTGGCTAATGGTAAGATTCTGCATAATGTAGATGAGCAGAGAGGTGTCTATGTCCATTTACACAGTTCGCTGAAAGTTGCCACCTAGTTTGATAGGGTTGTTACGAAGGCACACGGAGTGTTAGATTATATTGGGAGAGGGATTGAGGTTTACAGCCATGAGGCCATGCTGCACTTGTACAAATCTCTGGTGTGGCCACCCTTGGAGTATTGGTCACCATTATCGGAAGGATGTGGAAGCTTTGGAAAGGGTGCAGAGGGGATTTATTAGGATTTTGCCTGGTATGGAGGGAAGGTCTTATGAGAAAGGCTGAGGGACATGAGGCAGTTTTCTAGAGAGAAGAGGGTTGAGAGGTGACTTATTTGAGACATGAAGATAATTAGAGGATTAGACAGGGTGAACAGTGAGAACGTTTTTCCTCGGATGCTGATGGCTACTACGAGGGGTCATAGCTTTAAATTGAGGGGTGATAGACATAGGACAGATTTCAGAGGTGGTTTCTTTATTCAGAGAGTAGGTGGGGTGTGGAGCGCCGACTTTAAAAACATTGAAATCGTTATCGGACAAACATATGAATGAAAATGGAATAGTATAGGATAGATAGGCTTCAGATTGTTTCCACAGGGTGAGGCAACATCGAGAGCTGAAGGGCCTGTAATGGCTGAAATGTTCTATGTTCTATGTGGTACATTGCCTCAGTTCGTCACTTTCGGTAACCCAAAGTGGGGGATAACTTCAAAAAACAATATTTTGTCTACTGTATGTGCAGTACAATTAGTGGAGGGGAAGGCTTCAATCCATTTGCTAAATGCATCGAAAATCACTAAACAGTATTTATACATAACATTGTACTTTAGTATTTAAGTTGCTCACTGAGGTGGAAGATTCGCTTTCAGACGTTTCGTCACCATCCCAGGTAACATCATCAGTGAGCCTCTGGTTAAGCACTGGCATTATGGCCCACTTTCTATTTATGTCTTTAGGTTTCCTTGGGTTGGTGATGTCATTTCCTGTGTTGGTGATGTCATTGTGATAGCGTCTGAAAATGAACCTTCCAACTCAACGAGCAAACTTACATCTAGAATCCCAACCTATGATTCAGAGCTCTGAATCTTCCCCAAAGTCGCTAACCTCTAGGGGCACAATACACTAAAATTAACCGAAAGGTGGGAAACCAATGTCATCCGACAGAGCACCACCACAAACAGCTGTACTTCCTGCATGAATGCCAAAAGAAACAGGTCCTATGTCCTATGTCTAAATGTCTTAAATACAACCTCCCCTCCCCCCACTCGCCAAATGAATAACAGAGCAAAACAGCCGCAGAATGATTTGAGAAATGATTAATGATGACCACAACAGATTCCATAAATACAAGTGGGAAATATCACGTCAAAAATCTCTACTCACTAATGCGACAGGGGAACCTTCATCTATGACACTAACATCCAACTGAACGGTTCTGTCATACCGTGGGCACCCTAGCACCGGCGCTGTAGCCAAGGCATCTTTGAGGGCAGAAAATGCTTGTGTCCCCGAGTCGGCCAGCTGAAACTTAAGGGGAGCGTTCGGAAAGGAAGATGGAATAAGCTCTTGCGTAAAAGTTGTAATATCTGAAGCCGCTGACTGCAAAAGCTTACCAGTCCCAAAAGGGCCCTCGACCATTTGGGCGACGTAAGGGGTCGGGTTTGCAAGATGGGACTAATGCATTCCCGAATAAGAGAATGGTCAGTAGCACTGATCAAAACACCCAAAACTTTCACTAGCAATTGACCTTTCTGAACCTTAGTGGGTGGGACCACACATCCCCGTGAACAGAGACTTGTGAGGAGGTAAACAGTATCCTACTAATTATTAATCAAATCAGGGCGAGCAAGGCGTATCTTTCTGAGCCTTTTTATGCTGGTTTTCCTGTTTCGTTTTTCACCTTCTGTCTACCCACCCAGCCTTTAACGTCTCCCAGCTTCTGGGAGTTCCATCTGATGTACATGCATCTGTCCCCACCCATCCCTCCACTACCACCAATCACAAACATTATTACCCCAACTGGCCAGTTAGGCATCGTTTCATTCGCTATCTACTTTATTTAATTAATAATTTCCACTTTTATCCCATAATTTCTCTCCCAAATTAGGTTCACTGTCTGTTCACAAAAGGCAATATTCGCAGGTCCCTAGATTTCTGACCTACATAGAGGGTACAGACCAGTCATTTCATACATGGTTTCAACCTACTTACGATAGCACTTACACAGGCAAGTGACCCCACATCTACTTCAATACTTAATATCGTGCGATATCACCCTCACATCTTCATCAGTTTTCTCAGATTTCAGAACTGCGTTCCTAAAGTTCCAATTTTCACAAAGTACATGTACCGTGAGAAAATTTTATCATCTCAAATTAAAGATTAGCTTAAATGTTGAAACAGTGTTTGGAAATTCACTCTGAACAGAAAATTAAACCTCAAACTGATAAATTCAAACATGATAATTTTACCCAATCCTTACAATCCAACTTTTCTTTTAATGAACCTTGCCTGGCACAGATCGATTTCAGTCAGTATAGAAAGTCCCTCAAAGGGAAGTAATATTCACCATGCACGACCTAAAGTAATAAAAGGCATAGACTACACTTCAAAATCACTATGAATTTCCAACATGCGGACTGAAATCAAAACATTCACGGATCTCCAGTCCGAGAGGATAAAGTAAACACAGATTACACAATTCCACATGTAATGATGATGTACATTCATAACAGACCACGAACAGTTAACACTCTGTCCACTGAAAGCAAGAACCAGCAGCCTGTCACTCGCCCCCCCCCCCACCCCTTTCCTCTCTCTCTATGCTCCAGTTTCCTATTCAAAGAGATTTTTTAAAAATTCTGCCAATTGCTCTATGCAATCGTAACTAAAAGCACCATCAGGTGATAATGGCTTGTCAGTTCTTTGTCCATGTCACCCATTTGTTGACAAAATCATAGTTTGGGAATCAATTCCCCATTATATCAAAAGCTTACACTGCACGCACCATTACATTCGCCCAAATATTTAAACTGGAAATCCATTAATTTGTACAAAACAATTTACCAAGTTACCCAATTCCCACAAAGAATATACTAAAATTTCCAATCTCTCACAGAGGCCTCCAACCCTTAAAACCATTTTCTCAGTCAGGTATTTTCTCATACATAGTCCACCTTCCTAACTACACAGACGGACAGTCCCATTGTACCTTATGACTGCTTGTGCTGTAATAAACAAATGTCTACCAGCCGTATCAATACAACGGTGTGAGAAAGTTACTGATCCTGCCCTCATTGTACTACAGGAGCAACACGGAATAGCCAATGTCACTCCACAGCAATCGTTAGCAATTTATAAAAACTCTTTCCACGTGAGACGACCGGGTAGTTTGCGTGGGCTGGTGAGAAATAGTTACAGGTAGTGAAGACTATCGGCTTATGACGAGACGCCGGCCTGTTTTTCATGGCAACGGCAAAGGCTGGATGTAATGGCCCCACCTTCCCAAGGTTAAAACAAGCGTTACGGGGAAGGCGATCATGGCGGTGAAGCACAGGGGTCAGTCGGAAATGATCTGTGCCTTGCAGGACTGACAGTGGTTCATGCTTAAACACAAACCTGGGGTCTGAAGGCTGCCAGACTTGAATACCCACTACCCTTGGTTATCAGCAGCAGTCGGAGATTGATAGCAGACCGAAGGGGAGAGTTGGCAGGTTGGTGGCAGCAGAGGAAGAGGCTCTTTGTCCGCAGGCTGAGAGAAATATTCCGAAGGGACTGATCTAGTGAGGAGCAGGACTGGTGTTCTGATGAGAGGTCAAGACAAATCTAGTGCAGTGAGTCACAGACTCGAGAGCAGCTGCAGTGGATGTCGAAGGTAGGGTCGAGGCTGCCGGGTAGAGGGATGGAAGTGTAAAAGTTTCCTCCTCAGCTGTATCCCTTGAATCAGGAGACATTGGCATGCCAGACAACCGGGAGGATCCTCCTGTGCTGTCACCTTCCTATCAGGTCCACAAAAACCATCCAGGACAAAGCAGCCCGCTTGATTAGCACCACATTCAAAAGCATCCACTCCCATCACTGCCGATGCTCGCGACTCCTCAGATACTGATCAAATTGTGATCAAATGCAAAACAAGATCTGGACAATATCCAGTTTAAAGCCGACAAGTGGTAAGTGACATTCACACTGCACAAATGCCAAACAATGACCATTACCAATAAGACAAACTTTAACCACTGCCCTTGATATTCAACGGTATTGCCATCACAGAATCCCCCACTGTCAACATCCTTGGGGTTATCATTGACCAGAAACTCAACTGGACTCACCACATAAACACAGTGGCTACAAGAGCAGGTCAAAGACGAGGGATAATGCGGCAAGGAACTCACCTCCTGACACCTCAAAGTCTATCCGCCATCCACAAGGCACAAGTCAGGAGTGTGATGGTATAGTCTCCACTTGCCTGGATTTGTGCAGCTCCAACAGTACTCAAGAAGCTTGACACCATCCAGGACAAAGCAACCCTCTTGATTGGCACCAGGTCTACAAATATTCAAACCCTCCACGACCAAGCAGCAGTGTGAACTATCTACAAGATGCACAGCAGGATATCACCAAAGATCCTCAGGCAGGACATTCCATAAACTATGAACACTTCTACTTCAGAGGACAAGCGTTGCAAGTACATGGGAACACCAGCCCCTGCAATATCCCCTTCAAGACACTCGCCATTCTGATTGGAAACATGTCACAGTTCCTTCTTTTCCGCTCAGCGAAAGTCCTGGAATTCCCTCCCTAACAACAATGTGTTTCTGTGGAGAGGACATGCAATGCATTGTTTGAAGAAAGCAGCTCACCACCACCTTATCAAGGGCAACTAAGGTGAGTAATAAATGGTGACACAGTCAATGATACCCATGTCCCACTAGTGAATAAGGAAAAGCATTTCATGGTCTGGAAATCATAGCACCATCCTGTGGGGTTCACTGAGGAGTTTCATTTATTCATAACACGAGGAAATCGTGCAATCTTGTATTTTACTGGATTACTGATCTTTGCTCTGAACCCAGATAATGTTGCTGCATAAATAAATGTATTTGTGCAACAACTTAAGTTCTGCAGCATGTAACCAACGCTATTAAAGTGAAATAGGAAAGGTGGGTATGTGGCAGTATTGATTCCTTGAATGACATAATATAAGAAATCTATAACAACTATTAACCACAGGAGGATGAAGCTCCCAGACACAGTGAAGGGTAAAATCACAGATTTCCTTCTGCTCTCCATCTCTGGGTCTCTGTGATTCTCTCCTTTGCTCTCACTCTTCAGCCTCTTCCGGACTCGACTGGTCACTAAAATGTGTCGCACAGTCAGAGCATTGAGCAATGGAATTAAAACGAATGGCAGTAAAGGGGTCAAAACTGTATCAAGCCAATCTAATGGCACCCACCAAGTCTCAGTATGGTAGCTTAATTTTGTATCATAGTAGAATGGCACATTGTTGATGATCGTCCAAGGTTCATATTGAAAATAGAAGGGGATATTTTTCAAACAGAATAGGGTGCAGGTTGTTGCTAGAACCATAGTCGCAGTTTTCTCAGTGCAATATTTTGCTTTCAGCTTTTGACAACAAATGGTCACAAACCGGTCAAAGGAGAAAGTGTCGGTGAACCAGACAGAGCAGTCCCTCGCAACACGTAGCAGGACTCCAGTAACACTACACACAGGAGTGATATCCAGGAAAGACCGTGGGTAATAATAATAGGGAAATCTGTCCAGTATAACATCAGTGATAATGACCATCAGATCGGCAGCTGCCATAACCAACAGGTAACGAGTAGTACAGGAGTAAATACCGCACTTTCCCCGGGGAAGAGTAACAACCACCAGCAAATTAACTGTGAAAGAGAAATGGGAAAAGACATGGTCAATTACTGACAGAAATGTCACCTGTCTGTTCCAGAGGGCAAAAATAAGATTTTACCACCAAAACCTGACACACTGTGGTTGGGGTTGAGTGAGTTTGAATTTTAAGATTAGATTAGATTACAGTGTGAAAACAGGCCCTTCGGCCCAACAAGTCCACACCGACCCACCGAAGCACAAACCACCCTACATTTACCCCTTCCCTAACACTACAGGCAACTTAGCATGGCCAATTCACCTGGCCTGCACATCTTTGGACTGTGGGAGGAAACTGGAGCACCAAGAGGAAACCCACGCAGACACGGGGAGAACGTGCAAACTCCACACAGTCAGTCACCTGAGGCGGGAATTGAACCCGGGTCTCTGAGGCAGCAGTGCTAGCCACTGTGCCACCGTGCCACCCAAGATGTTCAATCCACCTCCGATTGTCCTCCAGCCCAATCATTCCTGTGATTACGGAGATGGCACAGAGATTGCAGTCACTGCTCCTCCTAGGAGAGCAGAAGGAATTCTATGCTTTGGTTTGGTTCCAAAGTTACTCGTTGAATAATTGTAATGGATTCTTACAGTTCATAGCGTTATCTCTGGCAGGTGTAGAACCCGATTAGAAACCTGGCTCCCCACTCAGTCATCAGAGTGACGATTTCACTGTCAATAAACCAAACTCTCCCCTGCTCCTTGGATCAGGTCTTTCCCCAATCTTAGCATTGGACCAAATCCTGATCGGAGCCACAAGAGGAGCAGGAAACAGATCATCAGACCTGCACAAGATTTCAAATAAGACTACTGCATGCCTCTTACAAAAGTACAGCTGTACAGAACATGCAGGGCTCTCTCAGTGACAACATGTGAGCGTTAGGACTGTTGTGATGTTGACACTGTACATCTCAAACATTTCATTGTGCAGGGATCAGGAGGGTAATCTGTAAGAATTTGAATTCTCTTACCAGAGACGGTGAGAAGGAGAGAATCTCCAGAAGGGATGGTAGTTAGACGAACTTTTACAAATCAAAGTAGGGAATATATCCTTCAAATCCTTTGCTTAATCAAATCAATCTATGTCAGATTTAAAATTCATAACTGATCCAGCATCCCCGGCTATTTGTGGAACAGATTTCCCAGCCTCTCCCATCCGTTGGGTGGAGAAATGCTTCCTAACATGGCCTCTGAATGGTCTGGCCCAAATTCTCAAACTGTGTCGCCTCACCTTGGGACCCCACACCTAGTGGATGCAGTTCATCATCTTTTCCTGTTAATACCTTGTAGGACTTCGCTCAGATCCACCGCTAAACCTTCCAAATTCTCGAGGAAATAGGAGCAAAAACAAATTTCTCACCAGGTCTGGCAGCATCTGTCTTAGAGAGAGTAAGCAGAGTTAACCGTTCATGTCCAGACCCTTCAGAACTAAATTGCCTGATCTCTCCTCACACCTTCAGATCGTCTGATACCAGAACAGATGACAGATCACTGAGATCGGAAAATACAGCAGCAGCGATATTGGGAGTCTTTGTTAGTGGAGAATTGTACCGAAAATGCTGCTCGGTGAATTGCTATCACTGGTCTGGTCTTGATGAAGCGTTAAGCCTGAAACTTTGACTCTCTTGCTCCTCAGATGCTGCCTGACATGCTTTTCCCATTGCCATGGTTCCAGTATCTGGATAAGGATGACCAGTCAGTGAGCTGGAGACATTATTCCTCAAAAGATAAATCTAGAGATCAGCAGTAGATTAAAACATGTTTAAAAGTAATTATCCCATACCAGGAACACCAATAAAAACAATGATGGTATAGAACACCTTCTCCACTTGTTGAATTGGTAGATGCATTTTTCCATGAGTGGTGATCTGTCCCTTTCAGAAGCTGAGCTGATGCATTTCCAGAGACGCTGCCTTATACTGTGTGGAAGGTCCTTGGGGAGGTCAAGGTTACAGCATTACTCAGCTTTGTTGCTTTTAAAATTTCTGTCAATGAACAAACTCATTACAATAACAAGTTTAATCCCAACTATGAACAACTGCTGCTGTTCATACATCAAAATGAAATAAATAAACAGAATCTGGAATTTTCCAGCAGTAACACTATGCACCTAAATACCATGAACCTCATCCCCAGAACGCAAATTATTTCAACTGATGCTGTTATTGCTAAGTTGTTGTCTGCAAAATGGTAAAATGGGAAAAGCATGGTGTGCTCCCTTTAAAGATGCTTTTTGGTGCTTAGAGTTAAAATGAATGTCCGAACAGCCGTCTTAACATGCAGGTACTCAGAGAGCGCCCAAATTGTAACATTTTGTATCGAATGGTCAAGCAGTGTTTTTACCGAGACAACAGCCTTTTTGATTTTAGCCAATCAGTTTAAACCAAGCACGTAGCTTCCAAAATTCGATTAAATTTAAATCTGATGGTTAGACGACCCAGGACCGATCCAATTGTAAATGGGTAAGTTTTCAAACCGACTGAACTGCCATCTGGAAACAGATATCAGCTCTTAGAGAAAGCACCATCTATTTACTACTGTACCACGGCACACCATCCAAATTCCTGACAGAAGAAAATATACAGTAAGCATTCCTGACAGAAGGATCAGAGGAGAAGACACAGGAAGTTCCAGAAGACGTGTAACATGGCTCTGATTTCAGTAGACTAAATTTTATTGTTTGTTGTTTAAGTGGAATTTGCATTTATTGGAATACCATATCGTTAGAATCCTGTTTTATTTGGCAATAGTTAGTAGTTAGAGGGGAATTGTTCGATCTTTTAATAGCTTAGTTATTCTGCTCACTCTTAGAGTTAGCGAAATAAATTGTTCCTTTTTGATTGTAAAAATGAGTGCTGGGATTTATTTTACTTAACCACTAGAAGTTGCTAAAAAGTAGATGACACCCCTTCTCACACTCCTCTTAGCAGATTATAAGGTGATTCACTCCCCTTTGGGTCATTCCGTTTTAGCTTTCACAGATACCTCTACCTCCGCTTTCGAACAGATTGGGGGCTCGTCTAGGATCTGGACAGAGCAGGTCTGAGATGTGGATACATCTGGAATGACTTGGATACATTTATACAGATCTGACTAGATTTAATGAACAAAAGGTCCCAGCAGATTTTAACAGACTTGGGGACTAGTATTCTGTGTCTTTAAATAAAACGTAATTGAAAAGTGAAAAATCTGTTGAATTTTGTTTGCTTGTTTTCGGTTAAACCAAAAGTTGGGAAATGTCTCTTAACATTGCTAAATGGGTGCTGCTGGTCGAAGACGGTTCCCAAATTTGCCAAGAAAGTTTAAAAAGACCGAAAACGGCGAGGCTTATAGAAATGGAAAACTGACTAAAATTGAGTTTAACTAGGGATAATAATAAAGCTGAAATTGTGATGGATTTCGCCAAATATTTAGGTATGCCAGAGAAACAGACAAGTGCAGTGCAGTTAGAAAACAATAGATTGCAAATGAGACAACTGGAATCGGAGAATGAAAGGAAGGCGAGAGTTTGCATTTCAGTGAAAAACAAAACAGAAGGAAAGGGGAAGAAGTGTTATAGCAGAAGACAAAGAAAAAGTGAGAGTTTGAAATTCAGAAGATGACAATTAAGCAGGGAAGTCGGCGTAAGAAGAAGATGGGGAAGGTATAAGGTAGGCTAGGTGAGGAGTCGAGAGTGTGATGTTGGAAAGGCACAGTAGGTCAGGTCGCATCTGAGAAGTAGGAGGGTCAACATTTCGAGCATAAGCCCTTCATCATGAATGACGCTTGTGAACCAATGGGGCTGACAGATAAATGGGAGGTGGTGGAGCTGGGGCGAAGGTAACTGGGAATGTGATAGGTAGATGAATGTAGGAGGAAAGGTGATAGATCAGAGACGAGGTTGGAGTGGATAGATGGGAAGGAAGATGGACAGATCAAGAATGCAGTACCGAGTTGCCTGGGGTATGTTGAGAGGAGGCGAAATGAGGAAACTGGTGAAATCCACATTATTTCAGTGTGATTGTAGGGTCACAAACTGGTAGATGAGGTGTTCTCTCTCCAGGCGTCAGGAGGTTAGTGTTTGGCAATCGAGGAGGCCCAGGACTTGCATGGCCTTGTGGAGTGGGAGAAGGAGTTAAAGTGTTCAGCAACAGGGTGGTGGGGATGATTGGTGCGTGTGTCCCAGAGATATTCTCTGAAAAAATCCGGAAGTTGGTGTCCTGTCTCCTCAATGTGGAGGAGATCACATTGGGTGCAACGCATACAGTAGATGACGTGTTAGTGAGGAGCATAGTAACGATGAACAAACCCATCGTAGCTAAAGGCCTGGTAGAGATATATACAAGTAAATCAAAACATGACCAAAATTTAATGAAAAGAATATAGAAGCATTTTTTTACTTCCTTTTAGAAACAGATGAATTGCCACATGAACAGAAAAACTGCTCAGAGACTGTGTGGGTAAAGTAAATTCAGACCAAGTTGGTATACAGGGATAGTGAGCTGTTTGCAGTGTTATCAGAGATGCCTACAGCAGAATATGAAGAAGTAATACAGACTGTTTTGAGAGCCTATGAATTGGTAGCAGAAACATATGGACAACAGTTCGGAAATATAAGGAAGGAACCAAGTCAAACTTATATTGAGATTGAAGAATTCAAAAGACACATGGATGAAAGTACTAAAGATAGACAATATTTTGTTCTGCTTAAGAAATTTAAAAGCTCACTTCCATAAATGATAAGAACTCATGTTGTGCAGCAGAAAATTCACGCAGTGTGAAGAGCTGCAGAGATGGTGGATGAATATGCGTTCGTGGATAAATCAAAATCTAGCTTATGACAGCAATTTCATTCCGTGAGGGATACAAAATTGGGAAGACGGAGATCCTTCAATTCAATACAAAAGGTGGATCACACTGGGGCCAGTTTACCACATATGAAGAAAAGGTGTCTTCACTGCAATAAGGTGGGACACAAAGTCACAGTGCTGGTGGTTTACGAAAGGCACTGGGAAAAAGCATGAAATAGAAGAGGATAAACCAATGGGATCAGTGAAGGCAATGGAGGAAATTCTGAGAGAAATCGAGGGACTGAAGGAGAGTGTGCCGCCGAGACACGGGCTGAATAGTAACGTAGAACACCATCCTTTCAAATGCTTCACCTGTGTGGGTAAGATTTACTGAGGTAGAACGGGGGAATAAGTAAAGAAATTTAAATATTGAGAGATACAGGATAGAGTCTGTCACTAATGGTAAGAGATGAAAATATCTGTACTCTTTCTGAAATATTGCCTAACAGAGTGGTAATCTGTGGAATAAATGGATAGAGGAGTAGTGTTCCCCTGTGACAGATAAGGCTAGAAAGTCTAATCAATACCGTGGAAGGGATAGTGGAGTGCTGGAAAGTTGGTTATTCAGGAATCCAATTTATTCCTGGAAACAATACAACTGGATCAGAGCTGAGAGTGATATCTGTTGTAATGGAAAAGCCAAAAGAAAACCAGAGAACTGAGGAGTTAAAACAAAAATACCCTGGATTTTTTTACGGATTATGGGTGCCAAAATCCAACAACCATAAGTTAAAACACGACGGTAAAACAAAAGAGAAAGATGACGGAGTTGAGCTGACACTCGATTTGATGAACTGGTAAAGGAAAATCCTAATCATAGGGAGAATCTGACAGAGGTGTTTAGTTCTGAAAGGTTACTGGAATAAAAAGATGAAACAAAAAAGATTTATATCATAAGGCCTCTCAGAAAAGGCATCGGAAAGTATTCCGGAATGCTGTTACCTTAAGGATGAAAGTTTAAGGCAGACATGGAAACTTTGGCAGGTTAGTGCAGATGAGAATGGGGAGAGGTATACCAGGTTGTGTTGCCAATTTGATACCGACAGGTCGTTTTGCAGGTAGGGCACAAATTATCTGTAGGTCATCAGGCTGACATGAAGATGCATTTTTATTGGCCTGGAATACATAAAGATGGAGTTGGATTTTGCTGCACATGTCACACATGTCGGATAATAGGAAAGCTGATCGCTGTCATAAAGCCAGTGCCTTTGATGCCAATTCCCACATTCAATGAACTGTTACATGGGTTATGATTGATTGCGGAGGTCCCCCCTTTAAAACCAAAACTGGGAATCAGTGTTTACTAACCATAATGGACATGCCTTCCAGATTTCCACAGATACTTTCATTGTGGAATGTGAAGGCAAAAACAGTTGTAGAGGAGTTGCTTGATGTGTTTACCCATTGTGGATTATCCAGGGAGATACAGTCAGACAAAAAGTTCAGTTTTACTGTCAAATTATTTACGCGGATCATAGATATTGATTTTTCATTTCAAAGGACATTACTTTAAATTGATATAGCCTATTTGGGGTCAAAAAACACAAATTTCTTTTGCTCTCTGACAATAGTACTTGCCAGTAACAGCGAAATATGACCAATTTCATGATGTAAGTATCTTGTCCTACTTCTTCCAAATAGTCCACCACCTTCGGAATTGGCTATGAGTTAGATTTCGTCATAATATTGACCTTCCAATAATGCAAGCGGAATTGTTGAGTACCATCAAGCTTCAGAACCAACATGATTGGCGAACCCTACTTGCTTTGACACATTTGAATGATGTCTTCTTGGAGCATCGCTCCCACTTCCTTCTGAACCTGTGCTGCTTTGAGAGGATTAAGCCTGATGGAGTTTGTCTTGTCGGAACAGCATTCCTTTCATCAAAGTTAGTCCTCTCCATTCTATTTCTATACAGGTCCACATAGCACAGGTACAGGTCCATCTGGAGACAAATTCCTTGCTATTTCTTGAGGACTTCTTTAGTCAATTTATTCTGAGGATTCAAAATCTAAATCTTCTGGATTGGAATCCTCACTCTGAGAGGCAGTAACTAATCGCTTTTTCTCCAGTTCCCTTTCCTTGTCATAATACTGTTTCAATATGTTCACATGACATGCTCGATAAACATTCGTCCTATCTGATCTTATTAGATAGCTCTCCTGACTTATCTTCTTCTATGACAGGGACTACTAAACCTTGCTTTGAAGGAATCTCGTATCACTGGTAACAGCAGCGATATTATATTCCTGACAGAACGATCAATGGAAAAGACACACAATGTTCTGGAAGGCACGTAACGTGGCTGTAATTTTGAAAGACTAAATTCTATTGTTTTGTTATACGGTGGGATTTGTATTTATTGGAACAGCATATATTTAAAATCTTGTGCTTTTTGGGAATAATTAGCAGTTAGAGAGCATTTATTCAGTCTATTGATACTTTCATTAATTTGTTCAGTGTTAGAGTTAGATTAAAAGGTATGTTATTTGTGGATTGTAAAAGGAGCCCTCAATGATTTATTTTACTTAATCATTTGAAGTTGCTGAAAGCAGGTTACATTAGTTTTCACACTTTTTGTTTACAGATTATGGAGATACGCTGCTCCTTTTCACTAAGGTTTTAGTTTTTGGGAGGGAGCTGGTCAACATCCGCTTTGTAATAGAATACACCAGCCTCTCATGAAATGGATCACTCGGACGACCGTGAACACAAATACAGTGGAAAAAACTCTATTCATGTGTATAATGTCAGAATTATTGCTCAAAGACAAATCATTCCCACATTCCTGAGGGACCACAACAGTGCTCCGTTGCATGCGTTTCACAATGAGGAACCTCAGTCCAATTGCAATCCGTGAGAGAGCAGGTGTTTGTGTGTGTGTATGTGTGTGTGTGTGTCTGTGCATGTGTGAGTGTGCGTATGTGTGTGTGTCTGTATGTGTGTGTGTTAGCATGTGTGTGAGAGAGTATGTGTGTGTGTACGTGCGTGTGTGTGTCTGGGCCTGTGCGTGTGTTTGAGAGTGTGTGTGTGTCTGTGTGTTGATGGTGCTGTGAGCTCCTGCACTTCCTCTCTCCCTCTCTGACGGAGTCCTTGAGGTTTTGCGCTCTCCACCGCCCTGTGTGAAGTGGTGTGGGGAGGCCAGCAGATGGGCATTGTATCAATTCCACCACAAGGGATCTTCATTGCACTGTTTTTACTCTTCACTCGATGGCAGGATATTTCTGATTCGACTGCATTTGAGTATGAACAGATTGGAATTGGCAAGCTTGATGCTGAAAAATAGGGAGCTCAGCAATTTGTTATCTGATGTGTTATGAATAAATAAAACTTACAAGGAATTTGTGTAATCAAATACCGACCCGTATCACTGATCTTCGCTCTGAACTCGGACAATGTTGCTTCACAAATAAATGTTTGTGCAACAACTGAGGAGCTGCAGCTTGTGACCAACTTTCCTGAAGTGATACAGAAAACCCGAGTCATCATCAGGATTGATTCCTTGAATGGCATGATATAAGAATCTCAAAACATTGATTAACCACAGGAGGATGAAGCTCCCAGAGATGGTGAACAGCAGTCTCCTGACACCCCCTCCCAGTCAGGGAAGATGTAATGTTAATCTTCCAGTCTCCTGACACCTCCTCTCTGTCCAGCAGAGAATATAATGTCAATCCTCCAGTCTCATGACACCTCCTCCCAGTCCAGGGGAGACTGTAATGTTAATCCTCCAGTGTCCTGACACCTCCTGCCAGTCCAACGGATACTGAAATGTTGGGGTCAGTGTCCCCACTGTTTATTCTCTCACTTCACTCAGAATTCCTCGGTTGTGTTTCATCCTGTCCCGCTAATCCCGAGTGCTAACACCATTTGGACAGTTATATGGAAACGACAGGTTTCCTCCTCAGTATGTGCAAAAGTGAGGACTGCAGATGCTGGAGGTCAGGGTCTAGATTAAAGTGGTGCTGGAAAAGCACAGCAGGTCAGGCAGCATCCGAGCAGCAGGGAAATCGACGTTTTGGACAAAAGCCCTTCATCAGGAATGAAGGCAGGGAGCCTCCGGGGTGGAGTGATCAATGGGTGGTGGTGGGGAGAAGGTAACTAAAAGTACAATAGGTGGATGGGGTGTGGATGAAGGTGAAAGGTCAGAGAGGAGGGTGGAGCTGACAGGTGAGAAGGAAGATTGGCAGTTAGGACAGGTCACGGAGGGAACTATCTTTGCAGAAAGTGTAAGGGGTGGGGAGGGAAATATATCCTTGGTGGTGGGGTCCCTTTGGAGGTGGCGGAAATGTCAGTGGATGATGCAGTTTTGCAAAGGATGGTAGGGTGGAAAGTGACGACTGGTGGGCTTTGTCCTTGTTGCGGTTGGCGGGGGTGGGGTTTGAGAGCGGAGGCGCGGTATGTGTATGAGGGCATGTTCAACCACATGGGAAAGGAAATTGCGATCTCTAAAGAAGGTGTGTTCTGTGGTGGAACTAGTCCTCCTGGGAGCAGATACAGTGGAGACGAAGGAATTGGGAATACAGGATGGCATTTTGCAGGGGGGTAGGGTGGGAAGAGGTGTTATCTAGGTAGCTGTGAGAGTCGATAGGTTTGTAAAATTGTCAGTGTCAAGTCGGTTTTCATTAATGGTAATGGAGAGGTCCAGGAAGGAGAGGGAGGTGTCAGAGATGGTCCAGGTGAATTTAAAGTTGGGGTGGAATATGTTGCTCAGGACCTGGTCAGCTCCACGCCCTCCAACAGCCCATCCTTCCCTCATGGCCCCTTCCCCTGCCACCGCAGGAATTGCAAACCTTGCGCCAACGTATCCCCCTCACATCCATCCATGGCCACAAAGGAGCCTTCCATATCCATCGAAATTTTACCTGCACATCCACCAATGTCATTTATTGCATTGGTTGCTTCCAATCCGGCCTCCTCTACATTGGGGAGACTGGACACCTTCTTGCATAGCGCTTCAGGGAACATCTCCAGGACACATGCACCAATCAACCCCACCCCCCCCATTCGCCAACATTTCAACTCCCTCTCCCACTCTGCCGAGGACATGCAGGTCCTAGGCCTCCTCCACCACCGTTCCCTCACCATACAACACCTGGAGGAAGAACACCTCATCTTCTGCCTCCGAACCCTTCAACCCCAGGGCATCAATGGGGACTTCACCAGTTTCCTCATTTCCTGTCCCCCCACCATATCCCAGTTCCAACTGCGAGCTCAGCACCATCCTCATGAGCTGGCCTACTTGCCAATCTTCCTTCCCACTTATCCGCTCCACCCTCCTCTCTGATCTGTCCTCTCCAACCCCACCTCCATTCACCTACTGTACTCTTGGCTACCTTCTCCCCAACGTCACCACCCTTCCATTTAGCTCTCCACCCGAGAGGCTCCCTGCATCATTTTGCCCAAAAGTCGAATTTCCTGCTTCTGAGATGCTTCCTGACCTGCTGTGCTTTTCCAGCACTACTCTAATGTTGATTCAGAAATGGGATACCAGCGTTACCAAGCATCCATATAAAGCACATTGCTGCAGGCAATCAATATCAGAAATGGGATACCAGCATGGTCAAGCAGCTATATAAACGACAGTGCTGCAGGCACTCAATATCACAAAGGGGACATTAGCGTGATCAAGCAGCTGTGTAAAGCACAGTGCTGCAGCCCTCAATGTCAGAAATGGAATACCAGTATGGCCAAGCAGCTATATAAACGACAGTGCTGCAGGCACTCAATATCAGAAAATGGAATATTAGCGTGATCAAGCAACTATATAAAGAACAGTACTGCAGGCCCTCAATATCAGAAATGGGATACCAGAGTGTCTCAGCAACTACATAAAGCACAGTGCTGCACCCCCCAATATCAAAAATGGGATACCAGCATGACCAAGCAGCTATATAAACGACAGTGCTGTAGGCCCTCAATATCAGAAATGGATAGCAGCGTGTCCAAGCAGCTATGTAAAGCACAGTGCTGCAGTCCCCCAGTATCAAAAATGGGATACCAGCATGACCAAGCAGCTATATAAACGACAGTGCTGCAGGCCCTCAATATCAGAAATGGATACCAGCGTGACCAAACAGCCCCTCATGGTTTTGTAAACCTCTACAAACCTCCATTATAAATGAATTTCAAATTATGTTTGAGGTTGAGCAAATTGGGTCTCAAACCAATGTGTTAAGAGTGTGATGCTGGAAAAGCACAGTAGGTCAGGCAGCAAACCAGGAACAGGAGAATCAACGTTTCGTGAATAAGCCCTTCATCAGGAATCAGAGTTGCCCTCAACTTTAACAAAAGCAATGAAAAGAGGAAGCACGATAAGAGCTGTCTAAAGCATGCTGGGATAGCAGGAAGAGGGAAGGCGGTGGATCAGCACTGGTCGACATTTTTGGAAATATTTCATAGCCCTCAGTAAAACTTGATTTCAGTCAAAAAGGAAAACTCAATGACAAGGATGAACCTCCTGTGGTTAATGAAATAATATCCAATCCCAAACAAAAATACATAATGCCAATAAAACTCATGATTAGTAAGGAATTGGGATTTTCTTTTTTTTTTAAATAAAGGAACCATTACTGCATTGGCGGAAATGCTGATAAAGAAGAAAAAAATAAATAATGAACATAATTTGGCACAAACATATTACCAGAGCTTCTCCCAGTTTTTTTAAGGTACAGTAACTCAGGAATTGTGGGCTGATTGAAGGATCAAAGTGATGAATTAATAACGAGAGACAGGGAAATGACAAATAACAAATTTATACTTTGCATCAGTGTTCACCCTAGAGGAAGCTATAAACCTACCAAGGAGAGTGGATAAAAATGCTTGCTTTTGTTGTTCAGTCCTCTGAGTTGGGAAGTCATGTTGAGGTTGTACAAGACATTGGTGAGGACACTTCTGGAGTCCTGTGTCCAATTCTAATTGCATTGCTACAGGAAGGAGATTATCAAGTCAGAGAGGGTACACAAGAGATTTATCAGGATGTTGCAGGGTATGAAAGTTTTGAGTTATAAAGACTGGATACGTGGAGACTTTTTTCGCTGGAGTGTAGGCGATCGATAGGTGACTTTATGGAGTCATGATGGGTACAGATAAATAACTGGTAAGTGTCATTTTCCAATGATGTGGAATTTCAAGACTTGGGACATACTTTGAAGATGAAAGATTTAAAAATTATTTAAGGCCAATTCTTTTTCCCACAGAGGGAGCTGTGTCTGTGGAATGAACTTCCTGAGGAGGTGGAGGGTGCAGATAAATGTTTAAAGGACACTTAGACCAACACATGACTAGGAAAGGTTTGGAGGGATGTGAGCCAGGAGCAGGCAGATGGGACTAGTTTAGTTTGGGATGATGTTCAGCATGGACTGGTTGGACCAAAGGATCTGTTTCCATGCTGTATGACGCGATGTCTCTATTATAGTTAGGAATGTGCAAAGGAAAGATCTAATAAGTCCCTATTACAAGGGACAAAGTATTTGATCAACTAATCCGACTAAAGACAGACATCTCGCCAGGATCTGATCGTCTGTATCGAAGGGATTAAAAACAAGTGGCTGCAGAGACAGTCCAGGCATTGGCTGAAATATTCCAGAATTGACTAGATTCCAGAAGGGTTCCAGCAGATTGGAAAACTGCTGATGTGATGGCCATGTTCAAGATGGACGAGAGACAGGAAACAGAAAATTGTAGGCCAGTTCTCATAAATCTGTTGCTGATGCGGGAATCCATTCTTAAGGAAGGTGGAGCTGGACATTTAGAAAAAATTAACGTAATCAAAAATTTGTTTTTGGGAAAAGGAAATCATGCTTGACAAATTTGCTTTAGCTCTTTGAGGATATAACAAACCGAGTTGATAAAGGGGAATGGGAAATGTTGGGTAATTAGATTTTCAGAAGGCATTCAATAGCATATGTTATTAAAATTTATTCCAGAAGATAGTAGCTCACAATTTTGGTGTTCATTTGTGAGCATGAATTGGTTATTGGTTCATGCATGGAAGACAGAATTAGGATTGTTGGTTTTATTTCAGATTGCACAGATATAATTTGTAGAGTGTCCTTCCCTTCCATCACTGTCGGTGTACCTGCACCAAATGGATAGCAGCATTTCAGGAAGGCAGCTCACGAACGGTTCTCTGGATCAACTATATATGAGCAACAAATACTGCCCAACAAGAAATACCACAAACACATGAATGAATGGCATCACCCGTTTCCCTATTTGGTGCCAGGCTTGCTGTTGCAGGTTCAAATTCTCAGGGATCAGAAAATGGAGAAGTGATCTGATTGAAATATATCAGATTGTGAAGGAGAGAAGCTTGATCCAGTAGATGCTGAGAAATTCTTCCCGTGGTCTGAGAATTTAAAACATAAGGACACAATCTCAGGATAAGGAGCAGCTTCTGTGGGACTGAGATGTAGTGAAGGCCCTTTTTTAAAAGTGTCTCCAAGTCACTGATATTTTCTTTCCCTGCGGATTGTGGATGCTGCCTCACTGAGTACATTTCAGATTGGAATACACAGATTGCTGGTGTCTCAGGGAATCACAGAGTATGGTGAGGGGGCAGGATTTGAAGTTTAAAATCAGCATCTACCATACGACTGTTTAAAAAGACTGAACGGGTAGGTCTCCTCCTGCTCCAGTTTTCTGGGTCCTTGTGTTCATTAATGAACCAATTACCAATCCATTAGGATTTGTTTCCAAGAAATCTTTTGTCATTTCAACTCTACAGCCGCCATCTCTCACAGACTATCCAATTCTTTCTTCAGCACTTGATGGAACAATAAAATTTTTCTAACTTCTGTCAGTGCTGCTGAAGACCCATACCTGTTTGGGTTGTACGGTGACTCAGTGGATAGCATTGCTGCCTCACAGCACCAGGATCCCAGGTTCGATTCCAGACTGGGCAACTGTCTGTGTGAAGTTTGCACATTCTCCCTGTGTCTGCGTGGGTTTCCTCCCAGTGCTCCGGTTACCTCCCACATTCCAAAGATGTGCAGGTTAGGTGAATTGGCCATGCTAAATTGCCCGTAGTTGTAGGCGCATTAGACAGAGGGGACTGGGTCTGGGTGGGCTAACCTTTGGAGGGTTGGTGTGGACTTGTTGGGCTGAAGTTCTGTTTACACACTGGAGGGGATTTAATTTAAAAACCTAAACTCTCCCCTGCTCACTCCCATCGCACTGTTCCCTTCTCTCTCTGGAAGCTGTCAAATCTTGTCAGTTTCTCAACATGATCTGTTTTACTTCAGAGGCAAGACTCTCCCTTTCCATCTTTCTGTGACAGGATACATTTCCAGTCCAACTCATTGATATTCTTTTCAATCATAGATAAAAGTTGTACCACAAAGGGACATCAGAGACCTTCTGACCACGGGGCCTTATACAATACATCAGATCGGACATGTGTACAGACAATGAAATTCCATCCTCAGTTACAAACAATGCTAAACATTCTTGAGGAGGATGCATGGTTAATTCACCTACTATGGTAAATTCAGGCTGGTCACCCCACCTAATCTGCACATCTTTGGACAGACCCTGATCACTTCAAGTGATCCCTTGGGTTAGAGATAAGAGAGGAACTAGGGTTCCAGCTCCTCATCACTGTCCAGAGACTCCTGTGTCCAAGACAGTGTGGAAATCAGTCAGCACTCCTGATCACTGTTCATTGATGCTCTGGGATGGAGGTAGGAGATGAATCAGGATTCCTGCTCCTGATAAAAAAAGGAAAAAGTGAGGACTGCAGATGCTGGAGATCAGAGCTGAAAAAATGTGTTGCTGGAAAATCACAGCAGGCTAGGCAGCATCCAAGGAGCAAGAGAATCGACGTTTCGGGCATAAGCCCTTCTTCAGGAATGTGGAGGGTGTGCCGAGCAGGCTAAGATTAACGGTAGAGAGGAGGAACTTCGGGGAGGGCCGTTGGGAATGCGATAGGTGGAAGGAGGTTAAGATGAGGGTGATAGACTGGAGAGGGGGTGGGGCAGAGAGGTCGGCAAGAAGATTGCAGGTCAAGAAGGCGGTGCTGAGTCCGAGGGTTGGGACTGAGATAAGATGGGGGGAGGGGAAATGAGGAAGCTGGAGAAATCTGTATTCATCCCTTGTGGTTGGAGGGTTCCTAGGCGGAGATGAGGCGCTCTTCCTCCAGGCATCGTGTTGCCATGGTCTGGCGAATGACCTGCATATCCTTTGGCGGAGTGGGAGGGGGAATTAAAGTGTTCAGCCACGGGGCAGTTGGGTTGTTTGGTGCGGGTGTCCCAGAGGTGTTCTCTGAAACGTTCCGCAAGTAGGCGGCCTGTCTCCCCAATGTAGAGGAGGCCACATCGGGTGCAGCGGATGCAGTATATAATGTGTGTAGAGGTGCAGGTGAATTTCTGACGGATATGGAAAGATCCCTTGGGGCCTTGTAGGGAAGTGATGGGGGAGGTGTGGGCGCAAGTTTTGCATTTGTTGAGGTTGCCGGGGAAGGTGCCGGGTGTGAACGCAGGGTTGTTGGAGAGTTTGGACCTGACGACGGAGTCGCGGAGGGAGTGGTCTTTCCGGAACGCTGATAGGGGAGGGGAGGGAAATATATCCTTGGTGGTGAGGTCTGTTTGGAGGTGGTGAAAATGACGAAGGATGATATTATGTATCTGGAGGTCGGTGGGGTGGTAGGTGAGGACCAGTGGGGTTCTGTCCTGGTGGCGATTGGAGGGGCAGGGTTCAAGGGCGGAGGAGCAGGAAGAGGAGGAGATGCAGTAAAGAGCATCGTCAACCACGTCTGAGGGAAAATTGCTGTATTTGAAGAAGGAGGCCATCTGAGTTGTTAGGTGTTGGAATTGGTCCTCCTGGGAGCAGATGCGGCAGAAGCGAAGGAATTGGGTATATAGGATGGCGTTTTTACAGGGGGCGGGGGGGAGGATGTGTAATCTAGGTAGCTGTGGAAGTCAGTCGGTTTATTGTAAACGTCCGTGTTGAGTCGGTCGCCTGAGATAGAAATGGAGAGGTCTAGGATAGGGAGGGACGGTCCAGGTAAATTTGAGGTCGGGGTGGAAAGTGTTAGTAAAGTGGATGAACTGTTCAACCTCCTCATGGGAGCACGAGGTAGCGCCGATACAGTCATCGATGTAGCGGAAGAAAAGGTTTGGGGTAGTACCAGTGTAGCTGCGGAAGATGGACTGTTCCACATATCCGATGAAGAGGCAGGCATAGCTGGGGCCCATGCGGGTGCCCATAGCTACTCCTTTGGTTTGGACGAAGTGGGAGGATTGGAAAGAGAAGAGTGAGGACCAGTTCAGTCAGTCGAAGGAGGGTGTCAGTGGAAGGGTACTGTTTGGTTCGGCGGGAAAGGAAGAAGCAGAGGGCTTTGAGGCCTTCGTGATGGGGGATGGAGGTGTGTAGGGACTGGATGTCCTTGGTGAAGTTAAGGCGTTGGGGGCCGGGGAAGCGAAAATTATGGAGGAGGTGGAGGGTGTGGGTGGTGTCTCGAACGTAGGTGGGGAGTTCTTGGACTAAGAGGGACAGGACCATGTCGTGGTATGCAGAGATGAGTTCGGTTGGGCAGGAGCAGGCTGAGACAATGGGTCGGCCGGGGCAGTCAGATTTGTGGATTTTCGGCAGGAGATAGAAACAGGCAGTGCGGGGTTGTGGGACTATGAGGTTGGAGGCGGTGGATGGGAGATCCCCTGAGGTGATGAGGTTATGGATGGTCTGGGAGATGATGGTCCACCCACGCCCTCTACCTCCTCCATGATTATTGCTTCCCTTCTCCAAAGAAATCAGGGCAACGAGCATGGTTAAAATCACAGTGACAGTTCTCACCGTGCAGTTGTTTGATTTAAACTTTCACAAAGTTTCAGAAAGAGTTAGAAAACATGAGGGAATTGCCTAATTCTTCATGAAAGAATGGTAACAATTCTCCATATAAAGAACATTTGCTATGCTGTTATTGCAGCCTTTGGCGTTCTTGGTAAGGCAATGTCATTTTTCTTCATCGTGGTGTTCATGTCATGTTTCAGAAATAGTACTCATTGCAGAATCGCTTATCCATCAGATGGAACTGGGGAAGACAGACTCGGTGATGCACATTTACTGAGCAGCTCCTCCAGGATGAGTATCAGCAAAGAAAATCAACTCTTGGATGTTAATGCAATGTTTGTGTCCAAATGGAATGATTTGTTGGAATCAAGGAATGTTCAGCAATTATCTGGAAATGATTTAGACATTGCCATCAAAGAAATATCAAGTTTGTTGGAAGAGCATAGAAATTGAATCTTCAATATTGTTTTGTTCTCAATTAAATTGTCAGTGCCATTGGTCTGCATTATAAAAACAAATCTTTGGAAAACTTGATGTAAGGTCACCGCTGACTATAACCCAAACATTTACTGTTCATTTCTTTATGGAATTCCACTTCTAATCTCTTCTCTCTTCCTCTTACAGCACACCTACTGACCATCATCATTCTCTCTAAGTGGACTTTCTAAACTTATCTTGGCTTACATGATTGCCATGGAAACTGCAGATTTCCTGGTGATATTTTTCAATGTCATTGTGTATCACATTTTGAGTTATCACTTTCCACATTCATTTCTATCCTGCACTGCTGTTTGTAAGTTCATTCTGTGCATTAATCCTGCCACATTGAATATGTCTGTGTGGTTCACAGTCTTCTTTACAATTGACCAGTATGTAATGATCAGTTGTCAGAAGTTTAAATCAAACAACTGCACGGTGAGAACTGTCACTGTGATTTTAACCACGCTGTCTGCCCTGATTTATTTGGAGAACATACCCTTTCGGTTTGCCTATGAGCCAGCTGAATAATTTCCAGCATTGCCGGGAGCTGTCGCTCCAATATGGCCTTTTATACATCGCCTGCAGGTGAGACCTACTCATGGGTGAAAAGTATTTTAGTTGCATAGCTGCCTTTTTGTTTGATATTACTGTTTAACTCTTTGACGTTCCAGCATATTTTAGTGATCTCAAAGTCCGCAGTGCACTGCGGCGTGTTGGCAACTAAGAATAGCACTGACCCAGAGATGAAAAGCAGAAGGAAATCCATTCTGTTACTGTATCAGGCAGTTTTGTCCTCTTGTGGCTAACAGCAATCGTTAACTTTTTAACCAGCAAACTCACAACAACAGCGTATTACCGAGAGGATCACACAGCTCCAACATATTTTGCCACTGAATCTGGGTACATCCTTATGTATGTGAGTTCCTGTACAAACCCATATATTTATGTAGCTACACAAACCAAATTCAGGAAGTAGATGAAGAAGATGATGAAATCTCCTTTCCATTTGAGCTTGACTTTGGTTTAAAAAGAGTTAAGCCAAAACTTTCTTCCCAAACTAAGTAATTATCAATCTGTGTTCTCACTCAGAATAGCCTATTATGATGTGGCTGAGGATTACACTTGTGAAAAGTGAACGTTCTCAAAATACATATTTTTATGCTGTACGCCTGCTCATTTCTCAGGGTGAAATAGTCGTCATGTTGTTTACCCTGCGTCCAGTCAAATCATTGTCACTATTCTACCTGCCAGGGCTAACATCACAACAACCTCTTTTCATTCAGCAGCACTGCTGTTTTAATCCAGAACAGTAGTTTAGCCTCTGAATTGCACAGCCTCACATCCATTTCCCAGATGGACGGTTCTGACAGTTTCTGACCTGAACCTTCTGTGAGAAGGTTGGTTAGCTGGTCAGCTGGTTTATGATACACAGTGGTGTCAACAGCATGGGTGCAATCCCTGTCACTGACTGAGGTTCAATCCCTCTCACTGACTGAGATTACCACAAAGGACTCTTCTCCTCAATTAGATTAGATTACTTACAGTGTGGAAACAGGCCCTTCGGCCCAACAAGTCCACACCAACCCGCCGAAGCGTAACCCACCCATACCCCTACATTTACCCCTTTACCTAATACTACGGGCAATTTAGCATGGCCAATTCACCTGACTTGCACATCTTTGGACTGTGGGAGGAAACCGGAGCCCCCGGAGGAAACCCACGCAGACACGGGGAGAACGTGCAAACTCCACACAGTCAGTCGCCTGAGTCGGGAATTGAACCCGGGTCTCTGGCGCTGCGAGGCAGCAGTGCTAACCACTGTGCCACCGTGCCGCCCCCAATGCAGGGATGGGAAACAGAACCAGGAAATAATGTCTGTGTCAGTCTCACCGTTATAGTTGAGGAAAACATTGCTACACTGCCTTTTTAAGGAGGTTGGTGTAAGATATTTCGAAATGAAGTAAAGCCAACAGTGTTTTATGAAAAGCAAAACATGATGACCAATTAGATAATAACCTATGAGGATAAATCAAGCCGGATGGATAAAGGGTGGCCTGCACATGGGGCGTATTTGAATTTCTAAAGAACATTTATAATGATAGAGCCCGTTCTCAAAGCACATGATGATGGGATTAATATGCTCGTTTAGAGCGAGAATTGAGTCATGATGAGAAACAGATTGAGGAAAAATGGGTCATTTGCAGATCCTTAAAATGTAACGAGAGATCAATGTTGGTACATTCATAATCACAAACTGTACTCACACTGATACAGAGTCAAGAAGGAAATTGGTGAGTTGAACAATAAGAGTCTCCATCAGGAACATTTAGTTAAAGTGAGTCAACAAAAAATAGCAGATGGAGTATAATATTATACATTGCCCATCACGTATTCAGCACGGACAAGCAAAATATTCATTAACTGAAGATGACCGGAGAACGTTGAGATACAGAGTAGTCTGGGTGGGCACAGAAATCAAAAAAAATAATTATTGGACAAGTACATCAAACAATTATGAAGGATAAATATCGTGGGAAGCAGTCAATGAAGTGCTCTGAAATACAATCAGCAACAATGGTTTTCACAGGATTTCAGCTGGTACAATACAAACAAATAGCCACAAGATGGCCTACTCGCACTTTCCTTGGATAACATGGGGTCTTGCCAAAAATATGTAGAATCATAGTTATACATGCTCAGCACAGAAACAGATCCTTTGGTCCAACTCGGCAATACTGACCACATATCCCAACCCAATCTAGTCCCACCTGCCAGCACCTGGCCAATATCCCTCCAAACCCTTCCTATTTATATCCCCACCAAGATGCCTTTTAAATGTTGCAATTGCACGAGCCTCAGCCACATCCTGTGGCAGCTTATTCCATACTTGTACCACCCTCTGTGTGGGTTAAAACATCTATTGATTCAGGCTTATGCAATTAATATGTAGTTACATTGCTGATTTAATGATATTCTATAAATAAAATGTTTTATGATTTATGCAGAAAAATTAATTTTCAATAATGCTTGCTTTCTTATGGGTATAATCTTAATATCTTTATTTCCAAGGTTGCGTCAGACAGTCATACATAATAATTGTCACACTGTTAATTATAAATTGCTCTAAGTAATGATTTTGTAGCCAACTACCGCTTTTGCTGTTTGAATTCATGTATCGTTTGACATCAGGTATGCATCCAGGGAAACTTAACAAACAGTGAAATTCATAACTGATCTTGGAGGAACCTGTATGGGAGAGGTTACAGCACAGGAACTGATAAGTGAATAGTTTTAATTATAGCCTTACTGTAAAACTATAACAAGAGTACAGTGGGTTCTTTCCTGCTTAGGTTTTTTATTGAGATCTGTCTCTTGATTAAGCCTTTAAAATATAAGCCACAAGTATGACGTTAGCCTGGAGCAGTGTTCTGTAGAACAATAAGATGGTACTATTTTCTGGGCCTGTAAATGTGGGCATTTCAAGAGATTCTATGTGTTACTGAGGATTAAATCTGCAATAAATGTCTTTGGTTTTAAATCATATCAGATCGAATAGATAGGTCGAATATTTAGGTCAGAGCGACAGTTAAATGCAATGAGGCATTTACAAGAGCAAGGGGGTGTGATGGATGGAAATTAAAGGAAGGGAGAAAAGCTGCATATACAGTCAGATAGATGGGTTAATTCCAGGAAAGGTAAGAGAGGTAGGCAGGAAGTGTAGGAGCCTTTCCCATCTCAAACAAGAATGCTGCTTTAGAAAACGTTGGGAGGGATAGATTCTCAGGGGAATGTTCCACGACTCAGTTTCTGGTATTGAGACTGGCTCTAATATAATGAGGGGTACGTCAGGTTCCCTAACACATGCGATCGATTGTGTTTAGGGATTCTCGAGGAAGAGCCATCGACAGATGTTTCTGTGGTCAGCAGCGAAAAATCAGAATAGGGTGTTGTCTCCCTGGTGCCAGTGTCAAGGATATCTCAGAGAGCGTGCAGAATGTTCTCAAAGGGGAGAGGGATTAGCAGGAGGTCATTGTACACATTGGAACTAAGGATATAGGATGGGGAAATGATGAGATTCTGAAGGGGGAATATCAAAAGTTAGGTAGAAATTTAAAAAGGAGGTCCTTGAGGCTAGTAATATCTGGATTACTCGCCGTGTTCAAAGCTGGTTAAGGGTAGGAATAGGAGGATAGATCAGATGAATGCGTGGCTGAGGATCTGATGCATGGGAGAAGGATTCACATTTTTAAATCGTTGGAATCTCTTCTGGGGTAGAAGTGACCTATACAAGAAGGATTGCACCTGATCTGGAAGGGGACTAATACACTGGCAGGGAGATTTGCAAGAGCTGCTCGGGAGGATTTAAATTGGTGAGGTGGATAATGAGGAAAGAGATCAATCTTAGACGGGCACTGTTGAGAAAAGAAGTGTCAAACAGTCAGGGACAAAGCAGAGAACAACGTAGGATTGATAACTTAAACTGTATTTATTTCAGTGCAAGAGGCCAAACAGGGAAGGCAGATGGACTCAGACCATGGTTAGAATCATGACACTGGGATATCATAGCAATTACAGATACATGGCTCTGGGATGGACAGGACTGGCAGCTTAATGTTCCAAGATATAAAGGTTATAGGAAGGGTAGATTAGATTATATTACTTACAGTGTGGAAACAGGCCCTTCGGCCCAACAAGTCCACACCGAAGCACAACCCACCCAGTCCCCTACATTTATCCCTTTACCTAACACTACGGGCAATTTAGCACGGCCAATTCCCCTGACCAGCACATCTTTAGACTGTGGGAGGAAACCGGACCACCGGGAGGAAACCCACGCAGACACGGGGAGAATGTTCAAACTCCACACAGTCAGTCGCCTGAGTCGGGTATTGAACCCGTGTCTCTGGCGCTTTGCGGCAGCAGTGCTAACCACTGTGCCACCGTGCCGCCCACAAATAGACAGAAAGAGAGATAAGAGAGGAGGGGGAATGATGTTTTTGATAAGGGATAGTGTTACAGTGGTGCTGAGGGAGGATATTCCTGGAAATATATACAAACATATTGCTTGGGTGGAACTGAGAAATAAGAAAGGTATGATCACCTTATTGGGATTGTATTATAGACCCCCTATTAGTCAGTGGGAAATTGAGGAACAAATTTGGAAGGAGATTTCAGTTATCTGTAAGAATAATAGGGTGGTTATGGGATAGTGGATTTTAACTTTCCAAACATAGACTGTAAGTGCCATCGTGTTAAGGGTTTAGATGAAGGAGAGGAATTTGTTAAGTATGCACAAGAACATTTTCTGATTCAATATGCGGATGTACCTACGAGAGACGGTGCAAAACCTGACTTACTCTTGGGAAGTAAGGCAGGGCTGGTGACTGTGGTGTCAGTTGGGGAGCACATTGGAGTCAGCGACAAACATTCTATTTATAATTGTCTAGAAAACAATAGTTTGATTGGGAATAGCCAACAAGTAAGTTTTGTGAAGAACTTACTGAGTTCTTTGAGAAGGTGACCAAACAGATGCATGGGGTAAAGCGGTTGATGTGGTGTATATGCATTTCAGTAATGCTTTTGATAATATTCCCCACGGTAAGCTATTGTACAACATACAGAGATATTAAATTGAGGGCGATTTAGCGGTTTGAATCAGAAACTGGCTAGCTGAATGAAGACGGAATGGTGATTGATGGGAAATGTTCATCCTGGAGTTCAGTTACTAGTGGTGTACCGCATGGATCTGCTTTGGGGCCACTACTTTTTGTCATTTTTATAAATGACTTGGATGAGGGCGCATAAGGATGGGCTAGTAAATTTGTGGATGACACTCAAGTTGGTAGAGTTGTGGATAGTGCTAAAGAATGTTGCAGGTTACAGAGGGACAACGATAACCTGCAGAGCTGGGCTGAGACGTAGTAAATGGGGTTTAATGCAGAAAAGTGTGAGGTGATTGACTTTGGAAGCAGTAACAGGAATGCAGAGTACTGGTTAATGGTAAGATTATTGGTAGTGTGGATGAGCAGAGAGATCTCAGTGTTAATGTATATAGATCCCTGAAAGTTGCCACCCAAGATGATTGGGTTGTGAAGAAGGCATCCAGTGTGTTAGCTTTTATTTGTGGAGGGACTGAGTTTCAGAGCCATGAAGTCATGTTGCAGCTGTACAAAACTCTGATGCAGATGCACTTTGAGTATTGCGCATTATAGGATGGATGTGGAAGCGTTGGAAAGGGTGGAGAATAGATTTACCGGGATGGTGCCAGGTATGGATGGAAGGTCTTATGAGGAAAGGCTGAGGCACTTGAGGTTGTTTTCGTTAAAAGTTGAGATTTGACTTAATAGAGACGTATAAGATGACCAGAAGGTTAGATAGAGTGGACAGTGACAGAGTTTTTTCCTTGCATGGTGATGGCGAGCACAAGGGGAAATAATTTGAAATTGAGTGGTGATACATATAGGACAGAGAACAGTGGTAGTTTCCTTACTCGGAGAGTAGTAAGGGCGTGGAACGCTACGGTTGCAGCAGTAGTAGACTCACCAGCTGTAAGGCCATTTAAATGGCCATTGGACAAAAGTATGGATGATAATGGAATAGTGTAGGTTAGATGGGTTTTGGATTGGTTTTTCAGGTTGGTGTAATATCGATGGCCAAAGGGCCTGCACTGCATAGTAATGTTCTGTGATGTATTAGCGTAACGTCCTTTACTAGCCGAGCAGATGCATAAAGGGCCTGTACTGCGCTGTCAAATTCTGTGTTGTATTAGTTTATCTTTCTCTATTAGCCGAGCACCTCCATAAAGGGCCTGAACTGCGCTGTAATGTTCTATGTTCTACTTGTCGAACTTCCATTGTTTGAAGAGTGGTTAGATTAGATTAGTTTCCCTACAGTGTGGAAACAGACCCTTCGGCCCAACTAGTCCACACCGACCCTCCGAAGAGTAATCCACCCAGACCCATTCCCCCAAACTAATGCACTTAACTCCACGGGCAATTTAACATGACCATTTCATCTAATCTGCACATTGTTGGACTGTGGGAGGAAACCGGAGCACCCAGAGGAAACGCACGCAGGCACTGGGAGAATGTGCGAACTCCACATAAACAGTTGCCCATAGCTGGAATCGAACCAGGGTCCTTGGCGCTGTGAGGCAGCAGTGCTAACCACTGAGGCACCACGGTTCCTTAAAGGGCCTATACTGCGCTGTAATGTTCAATGTTGCATGACTGTAACTTTCATTATTAGCCGAGCGGTTCCGTAAAGGGTCTGTACTGTGCTATAATGTTCTATGTTCTATCGTCTAACGTCCTTTATTAGCCCAGCTGTTCCATAAACGGCCTGTACTGTGTTGTAACGTCCTTTGTTCTATGTGCTCAGTCTCATTTATTAGCCGAGTGGTTCCATAAAGGGCCTGTAGTGCGCTGTAATGTTCTATTTTCAAAGAGTTCAGCCACATTTATTAGCCGAGCTGTTCCATAATGGCCTGTAGTGCGCTGTAATGTCCTATTTTCAATGAGTTCAGCCTCCTTTATTAGCCAAGCGGTTCCATAAAGGGCCTGTAGTGCGCTGTCGTGTTCTATGTTCTATGAGTCTAACTTCAATTTTTTTGCCAAGCTGTTCCATAAGCAGCCCGTACAGCGCTGTCATGTTCCTTGTTCAATGAGTCGAACTTCCTTTCTTAGCCGAGCGGTTCCATAATGGGACATTAATGCCCTGTGATGTTTTATGTTCTATTAGTCTAACTTGCTTTGTTAGATGAGCGGTTCCATAAAGGGCCTGTACTGCTCTCTTATGTTCTGTGTTTATTGTGTCTAACTTCCTTGATTCGCCGAGTAGTTCCATAAAGGGCCTTTACTGCGCTGTGATGTTCTGTGTTTAATGTGTCTAACTTCCTTGATTTGTCAACTGGTTCCATAAAGGGCCTCTACTGAGCTGTGATGTGCTATGTTCTATGAGTCGAACAGCCGTTATAAGCTGAACAGTTCCACAAAGGGCCTGTACTGCGTTGTAACGTTCTGTGTTGTATTAGTCTAACTTCTTCTATCAGCCGAGTGAGTCCATAAAGGGCCTGTACTGTGCTGTGATGTGCTATGTTCTATGAGTCAAACGTCCATTTGTAACCCCGGGGTTCCATAAAGGACCTGTGTGGCGCTGTCATGTTTTATGTTGTATTAATCCAGATTTCTGTAGTTGCCGAATCATTCTATAAAGGGCTGGTACTGTGCTGTAATGTTCTATGTTCTATGAGTGTAACTCTCATTATTAGCCGTTCCATAAAGGGGCTGTGCTGCGCTGTCATAGCCTATATTGCAATAGCCTAACTTCCTTCATCGGCCGAGCGGTTCCATAAAGGGCTTGTACTGCATTATCGTAGTCCAGGTTGTATCAGTCTAATGTCCTCTATGAGCCTAGCGGTTACATAAAGAGCCTGTAATGCGCTGTAATGTTTGATGTTCTATGAGTCTCTTCCATTATTAGCCGAGCAGTTCCATAAAGGGCCTGTACTGCGCTGTAATGTTCTATGTTCTATGAGTCTAACTTCCTTTATTAGCCGAGCCGTTCCATAAAGGGCCTGTACATAATGGGCTCTACATTTTTTGACGAACTTCCGTTATTAGCTGAGCGGTCCATAAAGCTCTGTACCATACTGTAATGTTCTATGTTCTATGAGTCTAACTTCGTTTATATGTCGAACACTTCCATAAGCGGCCTGTAGTGCGCTGTCCTGTTCCATGTTCTATTAGTCTAACTTCCTTTATTAGTCGAGCGGTTCCATAAAGGGCGTGTACTGCACTGTAATGTTCTATGTTCTATGAGTCTAACGTGCGTTATTAGTCAAGCGGTCCCATAAAGGGCCTGCACTGCACTGTGATGTGCTATGTTCTTTGAGTCTAACTTCTTTTTGTAGCCCAGGGTTTCCATAAAGGGCCTATACTGCGCTGTCATGTTGTATGTTGTATTATTCAGACTTCCAGTAGTTGCCGAGCGGTTCCATAAAGGGCCTGTACTGATCTGTAATGTTCTATGTTCTGAGTCTAACTTCAGTTAATAGCCGAGTAGTTCCTTAGAAAGGGCCTGTACTGCGCTGTAATGTTCTATGTTGTATTAGTCTAACGTTCGTTATTCGCTGAGAATTTCCATTGAGGGCCTGTACTGTGCAGTAATGTGTTTTGCTCGATGAGTCAAACTTCCTTTATAATCCGAGGGGTTCCATAAAGAGCCTGTATGGCGCTGTAATATTATATGTTGTACTAGTCTGACTACCCCTACTAGCAGAGGGATTCCATAATGGGCGTGTGCTGTGCTGTAAATTTCTATGCTCTCTGAGTCTAACTCTCATTATTAGGCGTTCCATAAAGGGCCTGTACTGCGCTTTATTGTTCTATGTTCTGTCAGTGTAACTTTAATTATTATCGAAGGGGTTCTATAAAGCGCCTGTACTGCGCTGTAATGTTCTTTGTTTGATGAGTCTAACTTCCTTTATAGCCGAGCTGTTCCATAAAGGGCTTGTACTGCACTAAGTGTCTAATTGCTGTTATTAGCCAAGCGGTTCAATGAAACACGTGTACTGTACTGTAATGCTCTATGTTGTATTTGTCTAACTTTTATTAGCTGATCGGTTCCATAAAAGGCCTGTACTACACTGTAATGTTCAAGGTTCTATGTGTGTAACCTCCTTTATTAGCTGAGCAGTTCCATAAAGGGTCTGTACAGCGCTGTCATATTCTATGATCTTTGAATCTAACGTCCATTATTAGCCGAGCATTTCCATAAAGATCCTGTAATGTGCTGTAATGTTCTATGTTTTATGAGTCTAACTATCTTTATTAGCTGTGTTGTTCCATAAAGGGCCTCTATTGCGCTGTCATGTTCTATGTTGTATTAGTGTAACTTCCTTTATTAGTCGAGGGGTTCCATTTAGAGAGGGTATTGTGCTGTAATGTGATTGTTCTGTGAATCTAACTTCCTTTATGAACCACGTTGTCCCATAAAGGGCCTGCACTGTGCTGAAATGTTCTATTTCTACCAAGCTATCTTCCTGTATTAGCCGAGCAATTTCATAAAAGGCCTGTACTAGAACATAGAACAGAGAAGAATACAGCGCAGTACAGGCCCTTTGGCCCTCGATGTTGCGCCGATCCAAGCCCACCTAACCTATACTAACCCACTATCCTCCATATACCTATCCAATGCCCGCTTAAATGCCCATAAAGAGGGAGAGTCCACCACTGCTACTGGCAGGGCATTCCATGAACTTACGACTCGCTGAGTGAAGAACCTACCCCTAACTTCAGTCCTATATCTACCCCCCCTTAATTTAAAGCTATGCCCCCTTGTAATACCCGACTCCATACGCGGGAAAAGGTTCACACTGTCAACCCTATCTAACCCCCTAATCATCTTGTACACCTCAATCAAGTCACCCCTAAACCTTCTTTTCTCTAATGAAAACAGCCCCAAGTGTCTCAATCTTTCCTCATACGATCTTCCTTCCATACCAGGCAACATCCTGGTAAACCTCCTCTGCACCCATTCTAGTGCCTCCACATCCTTCCTATAGAATGGCGACCAAAACTGCACACAATATTCCAGATGCGGCCGCACCAGAGTCTTATACAACTGCATCATGACCTCCGGACTCCGGAACTCAATTCCTCTACCAATAAAAGCCAGTACGCCATATGCCTTCCTCACCGCACTATTTACCTGGGTGGCAACTTTCAGAGATCTGTGTACATGGACACCAAGATCCCTCTGCTCATCCACACTACCAAGTATCCGACCATTAGCCCAGTACCCCATCTTTTTGTTATTCTTCCCAAAGTGAATCACCTCACACTTAGCTACATTGAATTCCATTTGCCACCTTTCTGCCCAGCTCTGCAGCTTCTCTATATCCTGCTGTAACCTGCCACATCCTTCCTCACTGTCAACAACTCCTCCGACTTTCGTATCATCCGCAAACTTGCTCACCCAACCTTCTAACCCCTCTTCCAGGTCATTTATAAAAATGACAAACAGCAATGGTCCCAAAACAGATCCTTGCGGAACACCGCTAGTGACGGCACTCCATGAAGAAGCTTTGCCATCAACTACTACCCTCTGTCTTCTTCCATCCAGCCAATTCCTAATCAAAACCTCCAACTCACCCTCAATGCCATATCTCCGTATTTTCTGCAGTCGCCTACCATGGGGAACCTTATCAAACGCCTTACTAAAATCCATATATACCACATCTACCGCTTTCCCCTCATCAACCTCCTTCGTCACCTTTTCAAAGAATTCAATAAGGTTTGTGAGGCACGACCTGCCCTTCACAAAACCATGCTGACTATCGTTGATCACATTATTCCTATCCAGATGTGCATAAATCCTATCCCTTACAATTCTCTCTAAGAGTTTGCCCACAACAGAAGTGAGACTCACCGGCCTATAGTTACTAGGGTTATCCCTACTCCCCTTTTTGAACAAGGGAACCACATTTGCTATCCTCCAGTCTTCTGGCACTACTCCTGTAGACAAAGAGGACATAAAAATCAAGGCCAATGGCTCTGCAATCTCCTCCCTTGCTTCCCAGAGAATCCTAGGATAAATGCCATCAGGCCCAGGGGACTTATCTATTTTCACCTTTTCCAGGATTTCCAACACCTCTTCTCTACATACCTCAAAGCCATCCATTCTACTTATTTGTGACTCAGTATTCACATCGACGACAATGCCCTGTTCCTGAGTAAATACTGAAGAAAAGTATTCATTCAGTGTCTCCCCAATCTCTTCCGCCTCCACACGCAACTTCCCACTACTATCCTTGACTGGACCTATTCCTACCCTAGTCATTCTTTTATTCCTAACATACCTGTAGAAAGCCTTAGGGTTTTCCCTAATCCTACTGACTAAGGACCTTTCATGTCCCCTCCTTGCTGCTCTTAGCTCTCTCTTCAGGTCCTTCCTGGCTACCTTATAACTCTCAATCGCCCCAATTGAACCTTCACGTCTCATCTTGAGATAGGCCGCCCTCTTCCATTTAACAAGGGATTCCAATTCCTTATTAAACCACGGCTCCCTCGCACGACCCTTTCCTTCCTGCCTGACAGGTACATAATTATCAAGGACACTCAATAGTTGCTCCTTGAACAAGCTCCACATATCATTTACACTCTTGCCTTGGAGTCTACTTTTCCAAGCCACACATCCTAAGTCATGCCTCACCGCATCATAATTTCCCTGACCCCAGCTATAACTCTTGCCCTGTAGTACACACTTATCCCTCTCCATCACGAGAGTAAAAATCACCGAATTATGGTCACTATCCCCAAAGTGCTCACCTACCTCTAATTCTAACACCTGGCCTGGTTCGTTACCCAGAACCAAATCCAGTATGGCCTCACTTCTTGTTGGCCTGCACTTGTACTGCACTGTAATAATCTATGTTGTAATAGTTGAACTTCCTTTATTAATCGAGAGGTTCCATAAAGTGACTGTATTGCGCTGAAATGTGATTTTAAATGTGAGTCTAACTTCCTTTATGAGCGACGTGGTTCCATAATGTGCCATAATGTTGTATTTCTACCTGTCTAACTTCCTGTATTCGCCAAGGGGTTTTTTTAAAAGGCCTGTACTGCACCGTAATGTTCTATGTTCTGTGTGTCCAACCTCCTGTAATAGCCGTGAGATTTCATAAAGGGCCTCGATTGCGGGGTAATGTTCTTTGTTCTCTGAGTGTAATCCTCATTATTAGCCGTTCTAGGGAGGGCCTGTAATGAGCTGGAGTCGTGTATGTTCTATGAGTGTAACTTTCTTTATTAGCCGAACGGTTCCACAAAGCGCCTGTTCTGTGCTCTCATATTTTATGTTCTATGAGTCTAACTTCCATTATTAGTGAAGTGGTTCCATCAAGGGCCTGTACTGCACTGTGATGTTCGGTGTTTTATGTATCTAACTTCCTTGATTTGCCGATTGGTTCCACAAAGGGCCTGTACTGCGCTGTAATGTTCTATGTTCTATGAGTGTAAATTTCTCTATTAGCCGAGAGTTCCATAGAGAGCCTTTACTACACTGTAATATTCTATGTTATTAGGCTAAATTCCTTTATCAGCCGAACGATTCCATCGAGGGTCTGTACTGGGCTATAATGTTCTGAGTTCTATGAGTCTAACTTGCTTTATAATCCAATCGGTTCCATAAAGGACTTGTACTGCGCTATGATGTGCTATGTTCTATGAGTCAAATTTCTTTTATTATCCCAGGGGTTCCATCAAGGGCCTGTATGGTGTTGTAATGTTGCATGTTGTATTGGGAGAACGTGAGGACTGCAGATGCTGGAGATCAGAGCTGAAAATTGTGTTGCTGGAAAAGCGCAGCAGGCAAGGAAGCATCCAAGGAGGCGGAGAATCGACGTTTCGGGCATTAGCCTGAAGAAGGGCTTATGCCCGAAACGTCGATTCTCCTGTTCCTTGGATGCTGCCTGACCGGCTGCATGTTGTATTAGGCTGACTTCCTGTATTTGCCAAGGCATTCCATAAAGTGCCTGTACTGTGCTGTAATGTTCTACGTTCTATGAGTGTAACTCTCATTATTAGCCATTCCATAATTGGTCTGAACTGCGCTGTGATGTTCTATTTTCTATCAGTGTAACTTTCATTATTAGCCGAGCAGTTCCATAAGGGGCCTGTACTGTGCTTTAATGTTCTATTTCTGCCAGTCTAACATCCTGTATTAACTGAGCGGTTTCATAATTGTCCTGTACTGCGCTGTAATGATCTATGTTGTATTAGTCTAACTTCCTTTATTAGTCAAGAGTTTCCAGAAATGAACTGTATTGCGCTCTAATGTGATTTGTTCTGTGTGTCTAACTTCCCTTATGAGCCAAGTGATTCCATAAATGGCCATTTCTCCCAGTCTGACTTCCTACATTAGCCGAGCAATTTCATAAAAGGCCTGTACTGCGATGTAATGTTCTATGTTCTATGTGTCTAAATTCTTGTAATAGCGGAGAGATTTCACAAAGGTCCACTACTGCACGGTAATTTTCTATGTTTTCTGAGTATAATTCTCATTATTAGCCGTTCCATAGAGGACCTGCACTGCACTGTAATGTTGTACGTTCTAGGTTACAAACCCACCGAGTCCGACAGCTACCTGAATTCCACCTCTTCCCACCCCACCTCCTGCAAAAATGCCATCCCGTATTCCCAATTCCTCCGCCTCTGCTGTATCTGCTCCCAGGAGGACCAGTTCCACCACAGAATGCACCAGATGTCCTCCTTCGAAAGAGATCGCAATTTCCCTTCTCACGTGGTTGAAGATGCCCTCATCCCGCACCTCCGCCCTCAACGTCCCCTCCCCAACCATAACAAGGACAGAAAACCCCTGGTCCTCACTTTACACCCTACCAACCTTCACATTAACCGTATCATCCGCCAACATTTCCGCCTCCTCCAAATGGACCCCACCACCAGGGATTTATTTCCCTTCCCACCCTTTTCCACTTTCCGCAAAGACCGTTCCCTCCATGACCACCTGGTCAGGTCCACACACCCCAGCAACCCACCCTCCCCTTCTGGCACGTTCCCCTGCCACCGCAGGAGTTGCAAAACCTGCGCCCACACCTCCTCTCCCACCAACATCCAAGGCCTCAAAAGACCCTTCCACATCCATAAAACTTTCACTTACACATCCACCAATGTCATTTACTGTATCAGTTGCTCCAGATGCGGTCTCCTCTGCATTGGGGATACTGGACTCCTCCTCACAGCTCGCTTCCAGGACATCCGCAGCAATCAACCCCAACACCCCGTGGCCCAACATTTCAACTGCCCGTCCCACTCCTTTACTGCCGCTCCCTCACCACCCAGCACCTGGAGGAAGAACACCTCATCTTCCGCCTCGGAACACTTCAACTCCAGCGCATCAATGTGGATTTCACCAGTTTCCTCATTTCCTCTCCCCTTATCTTACCTCAGTTCCAACCTTCCAGCTCAACACCGTCCTCATGACCTGTCCTACCTGCCAATCTTCCTTTCCACCAATCCGCTCCACCCTCCTCTCTGTCCTCGCACCTCCATCCCCACCCCCATTCAACTATTGTAAACTTTCCTTCCTTCTACCGAGCCCCACCACCCCACTCCCGATTTATCTCTCCACGCTGGAGGTTTCCTGCCTCTATTCCTGATGAAGGGCTTTTGCCCGAATGGTCGACTTTCCTGCTCTTCGCATGCTGCCTGACCTGGAGTGCTTTTCCAGCACCACTCCCATCTAAACTCTGTTCTATGAGTCTAACTTCCTTTAATAGCTGAGCGGTTCCATAAAGGGCCTGTACTGCGCTTTAATGCTCTACGTTCTTTGAGTCTGACCTCCTTTATTAGCCGAGTGGTTCCATAAAGGGCCTAGACTGCGCTGAAATGCGGTATGTTCTAGGAATCTAAATTCCTTTATAAGCCACACGGTTCCATAAAGGGTCTGCACTTCGCTGTTATGTTTGAAGTTGTATTATTCTAACTTCTTTTATTAGCCAAGCAGTTCCGTAAAGGCCTGTACTGCACTATCATGTTCTACGTTCTAAAAGTCTAACTTCCTTTCCTGGTCAATCAGTTCCGTAATGATCCTGTAAGACACTGTGATATTCCATGTTCCATGTTCTAAATGGCCTGAACTGCGCTGTAATGTTCTATTTGCTGTGAGTGTAACTTCCTGTATTAGCCGAGCGGTTCCATAAAAGGCCTGAATTGCACTGCCATACTCCATATTCTATACGTCTAATGTCCGTTATGAGCTGAGCGATTCCATAAAGGGCCTGTACTGATCTGTAATGTTCTATGTTCTGAGTCTAAATTCATTTACTCACCGAGCACTTCCACAAAAACACCTGTACTGCGCTGTAATGTTCTATGTTGCATTAGTCTAATGTCCTTTATTCGTCGAACGGTTCCATTAAGGCCCTGTACTGCGCTTTAATGTTCGATGGTCCGTTAGTCTAACTTCCTTTATCAGCTGAGCGATTCCATAAAGGGCTTGTACTGCGCAATAATGTGTTTTGTTCTTTGAGTCAAACTTCCTTTATTAGCCGAGGGGTTCCATAAAGAGCCTGTATGGCGCTGTAACATTATATGTTGTACTAGTCTGACTACCTCTACTAGCCGAGGGATTCCATAATGGGCGTGTGCTGTGCTGTAAATTTCTATGTTCTCTGAGTCTAACTCTCATTATTAGGCGTTCCATACTGCGCCTGTACTGCGCTATAATGTTTAAAGTTCTGTCAGTGTAATCTTCATTATTAGCCAAGTGGTTCCATATAGGGACCGTACACCGACACACTCATTCATTTGGCTGAACAGGTCCTCACCCTTAACAATTTCTCCTTCGAATCCTCCCATTTCGTCCAGACCAAAGTGGTAGCCATGGGAACCTCTATGGTCCCCAGCTATGCCTGTCTCTTTGTTGGCTACGTAGAACAGTCCACCTTCCATAGTTACACCGGCACCACTCCCCACCTCTTCCTCCGTTACATTGATGACTGCATTGGCGCCACCTCGTGCTCCCATGAGGAGGTTGAGCAGTTGATCAACTTCATCAACACATTCCACCCCGACCTTAAATTCATCTGGACATTCTCTGACACCTCCTTCCTCTTCCTGGACCTATCCATCTCCATTAAAGACGACCGACTTGACACTGACAGGTTTGACAAACCCACCAACTCCCAAAGGTACCTGGATTACACTTCTTCCCACCCTACCTCCTCCAATTCGTCCGTCTCTGCCATATCTGCTCCCAAGAGGACTCGTTCCATCACAGAACACACCAGATGGCCTCCTTCTTTAAAGACAATAGTTTGCCTTCCCACGTGGTTAAAGATACCCTCCAACGCATCTCGTCCACATCCTGCCCCTCCACCCTCAAACCCCACCCCTCTAACCATAACAAGGACAGAACCTCCTGGTGCTCAGCTTCCACCATACCAACCTTCGCATAAACCACATCATCCGGCGACATTTCGACCACCTACAAACGGTCCCCACCACAAGGGATATATTTCCCGGCCCACCAATTTCCGATTTCCGCAAAGACCATTCCCTCCGTGACTACCTCGTCAGGTCCACACCCCCAACAACCCACCCTCCCTTCCTGACACCCTCCCCTGCCACCACAGGAATTGCAAACCTGTGCTCACACCTCCCCCTCACCTCCATCCAAGGCCCCAAAGGAGTCTTTCCCATCAATCAAAGTGTTACCTGCACATCCACCAATGCCATTTATTGTATCCGTTGCTCCCGATACGGTCTCTTTTACATTGGGGAGATTGGACGCCTCCGAGCAGAGAGCTTTAGGGAACATCTCCGGGACACCCACACCAATTAACCCCACCGCCCTGTGGCCCTACATTTCAACTTCCCCCCCCCCCCCCACTCTGCCGAGGACATGCAGGTCCTAGGCCTCCTCCACCGCCACTCCGTCACCACATGACGCCTGGAGGAAGGACGCCTCATCTTCTGACTCGGAACACTTCAACCCCAGGGCATCAATGTGGACTTCACAGTTTCATCATTTCCCCCCCACCTCACACCAGCTCCAACCTTCCAGCTCAGCACCGCCCTCATAACCTGTCCTACCTGCCTATCTTCCTTTCCACCTACCACTCCACCCTCCTCTCTGACCTATCGGCTTCATCCCCACCCAGTTCACCCATTGTACATCTTGCTCCTTCCCCCACCTTTCCCTCTGACGTTTCACCTTCATCCCCACCCCGTTCACCCATTGTACTCTTTGCTACCTTCCCCCACCCTCCTCTCTGACCTATCACCTCCATCCCCACTCCCCATTCACCTATTGTACTCTATTTCACTTTCGTCCCGCTCCACCCCTGTATCATTTATCTCTCCACTCTGCAGGCACCCTGCCTTTATTCCAGATGAAGGGCTTTTGCCAGAAACGTCGATTTACCTTCTCCTCGGATGCTGCTTGACCTGCTGCGCTTTTCCAGCATCACTCTAATCTAAACTGCGCTGTCATAGTCTATGTTGTAATAGTCTAACTTCCTTAATCAGCCGAGCCATTCCATCAAGGGCCAGTACTGCACTTTAATGCTCTCCGTTCTATAAGTCTAACTTCTTTCATTAACCAAGCGGTTCCCTAAATGGCCTTTACTTCGCTGTCATATTCTGTGTTCTATGAATCTAGCTTTCAGTATTAGCCAAGCGGTTCCATAAAGACCCTGTACTGCACTGTGATGTTCTATGTTCTATTGGTGTAACTTCCTTTGTTAGCTGAGCGGATCCATAAAGGGCCTGTAATGCGCTGTCATCTTCTTAATGTTCTACGAGTGTAACTTTCTGTATTAGCCGAACAGTTCCATAAAGGGCCTGTACTGCGCTGTAATATTCTTCATGATCTATGAGTGAAACTTCCTTTATTAGCCAAGGGGTTCCATAAAGGGCCTGTACTGCGCTGTAATATTCTTCATGATCTATGAGTGAAACTTCCTTTATTAGCCAAGGGGTTCCATAAAGGGCCTGTACTGCGCTGTGATGTTCAATGTTCTATGAGTCAAACTTCCTTTATTAGCCCAGGGGTTCCATAAAGGGCCTGTATGGTGCTTTCTGTATTCGTCAGACTTCCTGTTTTTGCCGAGGCGTTACATAAAGTGCCTATACTGTGTTGTAATGTTCTATGTTGTCTCAGTGTAATTTTCATTATTAGCCGTTCCATAAATGGCCTGTACTGCGCTGTTATAGTCTATGTTGTATTAATCTAACTTCCTTAATCAGCCGAACAGTTCCAACAAGGGCCTGTATTGCGCTGTCATGTTCTAAGTTCTATGAGTCTAACTTTTTTTATTAATCGAACGGTTCCATAAAGGGTCTGTAATGTGCTGTCATATTCTATCAGTGTAAATTTCTCTCCGAGCCAAGTGGTTCCATAAAAGGGCGTGTGCTGCGCTGTCATATTCTATGCTGTATTAGTCAAACGTCTGTATTAGCCGACCGGTTCCATAAAGGCCCTGTACTGAGCTGTGATGTTCTGTGTTTTATGTGTCAAACTTCCTCGATTTGCCGATTCTTTCCACAAAAGGCCTGTACTGAGCTGTGGTGTGCTATGTTCTATGAGTCAAATTTCCTTTATTTGCCAAGTGGTTCCATAAAGGTCCTGTACTACGCTGTAATGCTCTATGTTGTACTTGTCTAACTTCTTTCATTAACTGAATGGTTCCATAAAGGTCCTGTGGTACGCTGAAATGTTCTGTGTTGTATTGGTCCAACTTCTCTTTATTAGCCGAGCACTTCCAAAAAGGCTCTGTACTGCGCTGTAATATTCTATGTTCTCTGAATGTCACTTCCTTTATTAGCTGAGCAGTTCCACAAAAGGACTGTACTGTGTTGCAATGTTCTATGTTCTATTTGTCTAACTTCCTGTAATAGCCGAGTGGTTTCATAAAGGTCCTCTACAGCGCAGTAATGTACTATGTTCTCTGAGTGTAACTCTCATTATTAGCCATTCCACAGTGGGTCTGTACTGCGCTGTAATGTTGTATGTTCTATGAGTCTAACTTGCTTTATTATCCAAGCGGTTCCCTAAAGGGCCTGTACTGAGCTGTGATGTTCTTAATGTTCTATGAGTGTAGCTTTTTTTTATTGGCCGAACGGTTGCATAAAGGGCCTGTACTGCGCTTTAATGCTCTACCTTCTATGAATTTAACTTCCTTTATTAGCCGAGCAGTCCTTAAAGCTCTGTACTGCTCTGTAATGTTCTATGTTCTATGAGTTTAACTTCCTTTGCTCGTCAAACGGTTCCATAAAGAGCATGTACTGCACTGTAATGTTCTATGCTGTATTAGTCTCATGTCCAGTATTAGCCGAGTGGATCCATAAAGGGCCTGTACTGTGCTGTAATGCTGTATGTTCTATGAGTCTAACTTCCTTTATTAGCTGACGGTTCCATAAAGGGCCTATACTGCGTTGTAATATTCTTAATGTTCTGTGAGTGTTACTTCATTTATTATGAGAGCAGTTCCATAAAGGGTCTGTGATACGCTGTCATATTCTATGTTCTATGAGTCTAACCTTCTTTATGAGCCGAAAAGTTCCATAAAGGGCCTGTACAACACTGTACTGTTGTGTGTTGTATTAGTCTGACCTCCTGTATTTGCCGAGGCGTTCCATAAAGGGCTTGTACTGTGCTGTAATGTTCGATATTCTGTCAGTGTAACTTTCATTATTAGCCAAGCGTTTCCATAAAGGCCTGTACTGCGCTGTTATAGTCTATGTTGTAATAGTCCAATTTCCTTAATCAGCCGAGCAGTTTCATCAAGGGCCTGTAATGCGCTGTAATGTTCTAAGTTCGATGAGTCCAACTTTCTTTATTAGCCGAACGGTTCCATAAAGTGCCTGTACTGCGCTCTAATATTCGCAACGTTCTATGAGGGTTACATCCTTTATTATGCGTTTGTTTCCATTAAGAGCCCGTGCTGTGCTGTCATATTATAAGTTCTATGAGTCTAATTTTCTTTATTAGCCAATCGGTTCCAGAAAGGCCCTGTACTGCGCTGTGATGTGTTATACTCTTTGTGTCAAACGTCCATTATTAGTCGAATGGTTCCATAAAGGGCCTGTACTGTGTTGTAATGTTTTATGTTGTGTTCGTCATAGTTCTGTTATCAGCAGAACGATTCCATAGAGAGTCTGTACTTTGCTGCAATGTTCTGAGTTCTATGAGTCTAACTTGCTTGATAATCCAAGCGGTTCCATAAACGGCCTGTACTGCGCTGTGGTGGCCGATGTTCTATGAGTCAAGCTTCCTTCATTAGCCCAAGGGTTCCATAAAGGGCCAGTATGATGCGGTAATATTACATGTTCTATTAGTTCGACTTCCTGCATTTGCCAAGGTGTTCCATAAAGTGTCTGTTCTGTGCTGTAATGTTCTATGTTCTATGAGTGTAACTCTCATTATGAGCCATTCCATAAAGGGCCTGTACTGCGCTGTAATGTTTTATGTTCTGTCAGTATAACTTTCATTATTAGCCGAACGGCTCCGTAAAAGGCCTGTACTGCGCTGTTATAGTCTATGTTGTAATAGTCTAACTTCCACTAAGGTCCTGTCCTGTGCTGTAATGTTTTACGTTCTATGCTTCTGGATTAGTGGTGCTGGAAGATCACAGCAGTTCAGGCAGCATCCGAGGAGCAGTAAAATCGACGTTTCGGTCAAAAGCCCTTCATCAGGAATAAAGGCAGAGAGCCTGAAGCGTGGAGAGATAAGCTAGAGGAGAGTGGGGGTGGGGAGAAAGTAGCATAGAGTACAATAAGTGAGTGGGGAAGGAGACGAAGGTGATAGGTCGGGGCCGGGGGAAGGGTGGAAAAGAAGATAGTCAGGTAGGACAAGTCATGGGGACAGAGCTGAGCTGGAAGTATGGAACTAGGGTCAGGAGGGGGGATGGGGAAATGAGGAAACTGTTGATGTCCACATTGCTGCCCTGGGGTTGAAGTATTCCAAGGTGGAAGATGAGGCGTTCTTCTTCCAGGCGTCTGGTGGTGAGGGAGCGATGGTGAATGAGGCCCAGGACCTCCATGTCCTTGGCTGAGTGGGAGGGGGAGTTGAAATGTTGGGCCACGGGACAGTGGGGTTGATTGGTGCGGGTGTCCCGGAGATGTTCCCTAAAGCACTCTGCTAGGAGGCATCCAGTCTCCCCAATGTAGAGGAGACCGCATCGGGATCAACGGATACAATAAATGATATTAGTGGATGTGCAGGTAAACCTTTGATGGATGTAGAAGGCTCCTTGGATGGAGGTGAGGGAGGAGATGTGGGCGCAGGTTTTGAAGTTCCTGCGAGGGCAGGGGAAGGTGCCAGGATGGGAGGGTTGGTTGTAGGGGGGCATGGACCTGACCATGTAGTCACGGAGGGAACGGTACCTGATCTGCAATCATTGTTTTTACCTCTACATTCTATGAGTCTAACTTGCTTTATTATCCAAGCGGTTCTATAAAGGACCTCAACTGTCTGTAATGCTCTATGTTCTATGAGTCTAACTTCCTTTATCAGCCAAGGGATTCTATAAAGGGCCTGTACTGCGCTGTAATGTTCTATTTTCTATGTGGAGAAAGTGAGGTCTGCAGACGCTGGAGATCAAAGCTGAAACTTTATTGCTGGAACAGCACAGCAGGTCAGGCAGCATCTATTTTCTATGTGTCTAACATTCCTTATTAGCTGAGCTGTTCCATAAAGGGCTTGAACTACACTGTCATATTCTATGTTCTAAAAGTCTAATTTCCTTTGATAGCAGAGCAGTTTGATGAAATATGTGTACTGCGCTGTAATGCTTTATGTTGTAATGGTCAAACTTTTTTTATTAGCTGAGCGGTTCCATGAAGGGTCTGTGCTGCACTGTAATGTTCTGTGTTGTATTAGTGCAACTACTCTTTATTAGCCGAGCAGTTCCATAAAAGGCCTGTACTGTGCTGTCATGTTCTATGTTGTATTAGTCTCATGTCCAGTATTAGCCGAGTGGATCCATAAAGGACTTGTATTGTGCTGTCATGTTCGAAGTTGTATTAGTCTAACTTCCTTTATTAGCCGAGTGGTTCCATAAAGGGCCTGTACTGGGCTGTAATGTGCTTTGTTCTATGTGTCAAACTTCATTTATTATTCGAGCGATTCCATAAAATGATGTAATGTTGTATGTTGTATTAGTCTAACTTCATTTATTAGCTGACGGCTTTTACTGCGCTGTAATTATCTGTGATCTAAGAGTCTAAGTTGCTTTATTAGCCAAGCGTTTCTATAAATGGCCTGTATTGTGCTGTCATGTTCTGTGTTGCTTTAGTCATACTTCCTTTATCAGCCGAACAGTCCCATAAAGTCTCATATGTTCTATGAGGAGAAAGTGAGGACTGCAGATGTTGGAGTACCAGAGTTGAAAAATATGGTGCTGGAAAAACACAGCAGCCCAGGCAGCATCCGAGGAGCAGGAGAATCGACGTTTCGGGCATAAGCCCTTCTTCAGAAAGAAGGGCTTATGTGCGAAACGTCGATTCTCTATGTTCTATGAGTCTAACTTCCTTTATTAACCAAGCGATTCTGTAAAGTGCCTGTACTGCACTGTGATTAGTCTCACTTCCTTTGTTAGCTGAGCGCTGTCATGTCCTTCATGTTCCACGTGTTATTAGCCGAGTGGTTCAATAAACGGCCTATATTATAAACGCTGTCATATTCTATGTTGTATGAGTTTAATGCCTAGTACTAGCGACCAGTTCCATAAAGGCCCTGAAATGCGTTGTAATGTTCTATGTTGTATTAGTTTAACATCCGTTATTATCCGAGTGGTTCTATAAAGGGCCTGTACTGCTCTGTAATATGCTGTGTGGGATTACTCTAACTTTTTTAATGATCTATGAGTCTAATTTCCTTTATTAGGCGATTGTTTCCATAAAGGTCCTGTACTGCATTGTCATGTTCGAAGTTGTATTAGTCTAACTTCCTTTTTGAGCCGTGCAGTTCCATAAAGGGCATGTACTGTGCTTTAATGTGTTATGTTCTACGAGTCAAACTTCATTTATTAGTCGAGTGATTCCATATAGTGATGTAACGTTATATGTTGTATTAGTCTAACTTCATTTATTAGCTGAGGGGTTCCATAAATGGCCTGTACTGCGCTGTAATGTTCTACGTTCTATGAGTCTAACTTCCTTTATTAGCCAAGCGGTACTATAAAGGGCCTGTACTGCGCCGTGATGCTCTTTGTTCTATTAGTCTAACTTCCTTTGTTAGCTGAGCAGTTCCATAAAGAGCAAGCACTGAGCTGTCATGTTCTTAATGTTGAAGAATATCACTTTCTTGATAAGCCGAACGGTTCCATAAAAAGCTGTAATGCTTTATGTTCTATGAATCTAACGTCCATTATTAGCCAAGTTGTTCCACAAAGGACCTGTTGTGTGCTGTAATGTTCTATGTTCTGTCAGTCTAACGTACATTATTAACTGAGCGGTTCCATAAAGGGGCTGTACTGTGCTGTCATAGTCTAGGTTGTATTCGTCCAATGTCCTTTATGAGCCTAATGGTTACATAAAGGGCCTGTAATGCGCTGTAATTCTCTACGTTGTACGAGTCGAACTTCCTTTATGTGCCGAGCGGGTCCAGAAAGGGCCTGCACTGCGTTGTAATGTTCTTTGCTCTCTGAGTCTAACTTCCTTTATTCGCCAAGTGGTTCCATAAGTGGCCTGTACTGCGCTGTTATGATCTATGCTGTATTAGTCTAATGTCAGTTATTAACTGAGCGGTTTCATAAAGGGCCTGGACTGAGTTGTCATGTTAAAAGTTGTATTAGTCTAACTTCCTTTATTACCTGTACTGCGCTGTAATTATCTATGTTGCATTAGTCTAACTTCCTCTATCAGCCGAGTGGTTCCATAAGGGGCCTGTACTGCGCTGTAATGTTCGATGTTCTATGAATCTAAATTCCTTTATGAGCCGAGCGGTTCCATAAAGAGTATGCAGTGCGCTGTTATGTTCTATGAGTCTAACTTGCTGTATTTTCTGAGCGGTTCCATAAAGCGCCGTACTGCGTTGTATTGATCTGTGTTGTATTAATCTAAGTTCCTCTGTTAGCTGTGCACTTGCAGAATGGCCTGTACTGCGCTGTAATATCTATGTTCTATGAGTCTAACTTCCGTTATTACCCTGCGGTTTCAGAAAGGGCTTGAGCCACGCTGCAATGCTCTACGTTATGTGAGTCTAACTTCCTTTATTTGCTGAGCAGTTCCATAGAACGCCTGTACTGCCCTGTCATGTTCTAAGTTGTATTAGTCCAACTTCCTTTATCAGCCGAGCAGTTCAATAAAGGGCTTGTACTGCACTGGAATGTTCCATGTTCTATGAGTCTAACTTCATTCATTTCCCGAGCAGTTAATAAAGGGCGTGTACTTTGTTGTGATGTTCTATGAAATAGGGGTCTAACTTCCTACATTAGCCTAATGGTTCCATAAAGGGCCTGTACTGCACTGAAGTGTTCTTTGTTATATGAGTGTAACTTCCATAATTAGCTGGGCGGTTTCATAAATGATCTGTACTGTGCTGAAATTATTTATGTTGGATAAGTCTAACTTCCTTAATCAGCCAAGTGGTTCACTAAAGGGCCTGCACTGCGCTGTAGTGGTCTATGTTGTATTGGTCTAGCTTCTTTAATTAGCCGAGTGGTTCCATAAAGGGCCTGTGTTGCACTGTCCTGTTCTATGTTGTAGTGGTCTAACTTGTTTTATTAACTGAGCGGTTCCATAAAGGGACTGTATTGCTCTGTAACGTAATATGCCATATGAGGCAACATTCTGTATTATCTGAGCGTGTCTATAAAGGGCCTGCACTGCGCTGTAATGTTCTATGTTCTATGAGTATATGGAAAACCTATCACATTTCCAACGCCCCTCCTCCAAGTCCCTCCTCCCTACCTTTTATCTTCTCCTGCTGAACACTCTCTGTTCATTCCTGAAGAAGGGCCTGTGCCCGAAACGTCGAATCTCCTGTTCCCTGGATGCTGCCTGACCTGCTGTGCTGTTCCAGCAATAAAGTTTCAACTTTGATCTCCAGCATCTGCAGACCTCACTTTCTCCTCTATGTTCTATGAGTCTAACTTCCTTTATTAGATGAGACGTTCCATAAAGCGCCTGTGCTGCGCTGTCATATTCTAAGTTCCATTCGTCTAAATTCCTTTGCTCGCTGAACAGTTCCACAAAGGGCCTGTACTGCGCTGCAATGGTCATTGTTCGATGAGTCTAACTTCATTTATTAGAGCTGAAAATGTGTTGCTGGAAAAGCGCAGCAGGTCAGGCAGCATCCAGGGAACAGGAGAATCGACGTTTCGGGCATAAGCCCTTCTTATGCCCATTTTCAGCTCTGATCTCCAGCATTTGCAGACCTCACTTTCTCCTCAATAACTTCATTTATTAGCCAAGCGGTTCAATACAGGGCCTGAACTGCGCTTTAATATTCTATGCTCTATTAGTGTTACTTTCATTATTAGCCGTGTGGTCCCCGAAGGGGCCTGTACTGCCCGGTAATGTTCTATGTGTCTAACTTTCTTTATTAACCGAGCGTTTCCATAAAGGGATGTAATGTTCCATGTTCTATGTGTCTAACCTGCGTTAATAGCTGAGCGATTCCTTAAAGGCCCTGTACTGCGCTGTCATATTCTATTGTGTATTAGTCTAACTTGCTCTATTTGCCGAGTGTTTCCATCAAAGGACCTATACTGCGCTGAAACATTTTATGTTTTTTGAGTCTAAATTCCTTAATCAGCCGAGCAGTTCCATAAAGGGCCTGTCCTGCGCTAAAATGTGATATGTTATATTAGTCTAACTTCCTTTATTAGCCGAGCAGTTCCATAAAGGGCCTGTACCGCGCTTTCATATGCTCTGATGTATTAGTCGAACTGCCTCTATTTACCGAGTTGTTCCATAAAAGGGCCTGTACTGCACTGAAATATTTTATTTTCTAAGAGTCTAAATTCCTTCATCAGCTGAGCAGTTCCATAAAGGGCCTGCACTGCGCTGAAATGTTATGTGTTATATTAGTCTAAGATCCAGTATTAGGCGAGTGGTTCCATGAAGGGCCTGTACTGTGCTGTAATGTTCTATGTGTCTAACATCCGTTATTAGCTGTGCATTTCCATAAAGGGCCTGTACTGCCCTGTAATGTTCTGTGCTCTGAGTGTAGCTTTCTTTATTAACTGAGTGGTTCAATGCAGCGGCTGTACTGCGCTGTAATGTTCGATTTTCTCTGAGTGTAACGTCCGTTTTCCTATGTAATGTTTTGTGCAGTCCTTGCATGGGATTTTGTATACTATGTTGGACAAATAGGAAGACAGCTAATGATCCGCATCCATGAACACCAATTAGCCACGAAACGACACGACCAGCTATCCTTAGTAGCCACACACGCAGATGACAAGCAACATGAGTTTGACTGGGACAACACTACTATTATAGGACAAGCCAAACAGAGAACAGCCACGGAATTCCTAGAGGCATGGCACTCATCCACTGATTCAATCAACAAGCACATCGACCTGGACCCAATATACCGGCCACTGCAGCGGAAAGCTGGAACTAACAACCGGAAGCAGCAGATTCAAACCACTATAAATGCCGGAGAAAAGATCACAGAAGCGCTTCAGAGGAGGCTCCCAAGCACTGAGGAGGTCACCGACGAAACGTCTGCAACACAGATTCCCAGCTTGGCGAACACAAACACAACATAATGTTCTATGTTCTCTGAGTGTAACTTCCTTTATTAGCTGAGCGGTTCCATTAAGGGCCTGTACTGCGCTGTCATATTCTGTGGTGTATTAGTCTAACTTCCTATATTTGCCGAGCCGTTCCATAAAAGGGCCTATTCTGCGCTGAAACGTTTTATGTTCGATGAGTCTAAGTTCCTTAATCAGCCGAGCGTTTCCATAAAAGGACTGCACTGCGCTGTAATGTTCTGTGCTCTATGAGGGATCTTTCTTTATTAGCCGAGCGGTTCCATAAAGCGCCTGTGCTGTGCTGTAATGTTCTATGTTCTATGTGCCAATCATCTGTTATTAGCCGTGCATTTCCATAAAGGGCTCGTACTGCGCTGTCATGTTTTCTGTTCTATGAGTCTAACTTCCGTTATCAGCCGAGTGGTTCCATAATGGGCCTGTGCTGCACTAAAATGTTATATGTTCTGTGAGTCTAACTACTTTTATTTACCGAGCGCTTCCTTTATTTGACGAGTGGTTGCATAAAAAGGCCTGTACTGCACTGAACAATTTTAAATTCCTTAATCAGCCGAGCAGTTCCATAAAGGGCCTGAACTGCGCTGTAATGTCCTATGTTCTGTCAGTGTAACTTTCTCTGTTAACTGAGAGGTTCCATAAAGGGCATGAACTGCGTTGTAATGTTATATGCTGTGTTAGTCGAGTCAGCCGAATGGTTACATAAAGGGCATGTACTCTGCTGTAATGTTATATGTTGTAGTAGTCTAGCTTCCTTTATTAGCCGAAGGGTGCCGTAAAGGGCTGTAATGTGCTGTGTTCTATGAGTCAAACTTCCTGTGTTAGCCGAGCGGTTCCATGATATGCCTGCACTGCGTTGTCATATTCCATGTTGTATCAGTCTAACTTCCTTTATCAACGAAGCGGGTTCACAAAGGGCCTGTACCGCGCTTTAACGTCATATGTTGTATGTTGTATTAGTCTAGCTTCGTTTACCAGCTGAATGGTTACATAACGGGCCTGTACTGCACTGTAATGTTAAATGTTGTAGTAGGAGAAAGTGAGGTCTGCAGACGCTGGAGATCAAAGCTGAAACTTTATTGCTGGAACAGCACAGCAGGTCAGGCAGCATCTAGGGAACAGAAGATTCGACGTTTCGGGCACATGCCCTTCTTCAGGAATGAGCAGAGAGTGTTCAGCAGGAGAAGATAAAAGGTAGGGAGGAGGGACTTGGAGGAGGGGCGTTGGAAATGTGATAGGTGGAAAGAGGTCAAGGTGAGGGTGATAGGTCGGAGTAGGGTGGAGGCGGAGAGGTCAAGAAGAAGACTGCAGGTCAGGAAGGCGGTGCCGGGCTGGAGGGATTCGGCTGAGACAAGGTGGGGGGAGGGGGGATGAAGAAACTGGTGAAGTCCAAGTTCATCCCCTGTGGTTGGAGGGTTCCCAGTCGGAAGATAAGACGCTCCTCCTCCGACCGTCGCGTTGTTGTGGTTTGGCGGTGGATGAGTCCAATGACCTGCATATCCTCGGTGGAGTGGGAGGGGGAGTTGAAATGCTGTGCTACAGAGTGATTGGGTTGGTTCATCCGGGTGGCCCAGAGGTGCTCTCTGAATCGCTCCGCAAGTAGGCGGCCTGTCTCCCCAATATAGAGGAGGCCACACCGGCTGCAGCGGATGCAGTAGATAATGTGGGTGGAGGTGCAGGTGAATCTGTGGCGGATATGGAAGTTTCCTTTGGGGCCTTGGAGAGAAGTGAGGGGGGAGGTGTGGGCGCAAGTGTTGCACCTCCTGCGGTTGCAAGGGAAGGTGCCGGGAGTGGAGGTTGGGTTGGTGGGGGGTATGGATCTGACAAGGGAGTCGCGGAGGGAGTGGTCTCTACGGAAAGCTGATAGAGGAGGGGAGGGAAATATATCCTTGGTGGTGGGGTCCGTTTGGAGGTGGCGGAAGTTGTAGTAAATGTTGTAGTAATCTAGCTTCCTTTATCAGCCGAGTAGTTCCCAAAAAGGTCTATAATGCTCTATATTCTATGAGTCAAACTTCATTTATTAGACGAGTGGTTCCATAAAGGGCCTGTACTGTGCTGCAATGTTCTATGTTGTATTCGTCTAACAAATGTTATTTGCTGAGCATTTCCAAAAAGGGCCTGTACTGCGCTGCAATGCTCTATGTCCTATGAGTCTAACTGTCTTTATTAGCTGTGTGGTTCCATAAAGGGCCTGGACTGTTCTGTATTATATAACTGTTCTATAACTCTAACTTCCTTATTGGCCGAGCGGATCCACAAAGGGCTGGTACTGCGCTGTAATGGTCTATGGTCTATGTGTCTAACTTGCTGTATGAGCTGAGCCGTTCTATAAAGGGCCTGTACTCTGCTGTCATGTTCTATGCTCTATGAGTGGAGCTTCCAGTATTTGCCGAGCGGTTCCATAAAGAGCCTGCACTGTGCTATCATATTCTATGTTGTTTTAATCTAACTTCCTTTATTAGCCGAGTGGTTTTATAAAGGGCCTGTGCTGCACTGTCATGTTCTATGTTCTTTGTATCTAATCCCATTATTAGCAGAGCGGTTCCATGAAAGGCTTGTACTGCGTTGTGATGTTCTAAGTTCTATGAGTCTAACTTCCTTAATTAGCCGAGTGGTTCTATAAAAGGTCTGTACCACGCTGTCATGTTCTATGTTGCATTAGTCTAACTTCCTTTATTAGATACGACCCATAAAGGGTCTGTACCGAGTTGTAAATTTCTATACTGCATTAGTCTAACTTCCTTTATTAGCTGAGCGGTTCCAAAAAAGGGACCGTATTATGCTGTAAAGTAACATGACCTATGCGTCTATCATCCTTTATTAGCTGAGCGGTTCCAGAAAGTGCCTATACTGCGCTATAATGTTGTATGTTCTATGAGACTAACTTTCTGTATTAGCCGAGTGGCTCATTAAGGGCCTATACTGTGCTGTAATGTTATGTGTTGCATTAGTCGTACTTCATTTATTAGCTGTGCATTTCCATAAAGGGCCTGTACTGCACTGTAATTTTCTATGTTCTTTGAGTCTGAGATCCATTAATAGCCGAGTGGTTCCATGAAAGGCCTGTACTGCGTTGTAATGAGTTTAGATTGGATTCCCAAAAGTGTGGAAACAGGCCCTTCAGTCCAACCAGTCCACACCGATCCGCCGAAGAGTAACCCATCTAGACCCATTTCCCTCAAACAAATGCACCTAGCACTACAGGCAATTGAGCATGGCCAACTCACCTAACATGCACATCTTTCGACTGTGGGAGGGAACCGGAGCAGCCGATAATTTTCTATGTTCTATAAGTCTAACGTCCATTATTAGCCGAGTGGTTCCACAACGAGTATGTACTGTGCAATAATATTCTCTGTTCGATAAGTCTAACGTCCAGTATTAGCTGAGTGATACCAGAAAGGGCCTGTACTGCGCTGTAATGTTCTGTGTTCAATGAGTCTAACTTCCTTTATTAGCCGAGTGGTTCCACAAAGGGATTATAATGCGCTGTGATGTACTCAGTCCTATGAGTCTAGCTTTCTTTATTAACCAAGTCGTTCTATAAAGGGCTGGACTGTGCTATAATGTTCTATGTTGTAGTTGTCTAGTTTCTTTTTTTTTAGACTAGATTAGATTGCTTACAGTGTGGAAACAGGCCCTTCGGCCCAACAAGTCCACACCGCCCCACCGAAGCGCAACCCACCCAGACCCCTACATTTACCCCTATACCTAACACTACGGGCAATTTAGCGTGGCCAATTCACCTGTGGGAGGAAACCGGAGCACCCGGAGGAAACCCACGCAGACACGGGGAGAACGTGCAAACTCCACACAGTCAGTCGCCTGAGGCGGGAATTGAACCCGGGTCTCTGGCGCTGTGAGGCAGTAGTGCTAACCACTGTGCCACCGTGCCGCCCACTGAGCGGTTCCATAAAGGTCCTGTACTGCGCTGGCATGCTCTTAATATTCGAGGAGTATAACTTCATTTATTAGCCGAGCAGTTCCATGAAGGGCCTGTACTGCAGTCCAATTTTCTGTATTGCATTAGTCGAACTTCCTTTATTAGACAAGCGGTTCCATACAGCACCTGTTCCACGCTGCAATGCTCTGTCTGCTATGAGTCGAACTTCCTTTATTAGCCAAGCATTTCCATAAAGGGCCTGTACTGCGCTGTCATGTTCTATGTCCATGAGTCTAACTTACTTTATTAGCCGAGTGGTTCCAGAAGCATCATGTAATGCGCTGTAATGTTCTGTGTTCTATGTGTCTCACTTCCTTTATTAGCAGAGTGATTCCATAAAGGACATGTACTGTGCTGTATCTTCTGTGTTCTATGAGTCTAACTTCCTGTATTAATCGAGCGGTTCCATAAAGGGCCTGTTGTGCGCTGTAATGTTCTATATTCTATGAGTCTAACTTTCTTTATTAACTGAACTGTTCCAGAAAGGCCATGTACTGCGCTGTAATGTTCTATGTGTCTAACTTCCTGTATTAGCTGAGCGGTTCCATAAAAGGCCTATACTGTGCTGTAATGTTCTATGAGTCTAACTTACGTTAATGGCTGAGTGGTTCCGGAAAGGGCTTATACTTGTGAAGCATAATTTCCCACGCACAAAGCCATGTCGACTATCCCTAATCAGTCGTTGTCTTTCCAATTACATGGTCATCCTGTACCTCAGCACTCCCCCTACAGCTTGCCCACCACCGATGTCATGCTCGCTGGTCTATAGTTCCCTGGCTTGTCCTTACCACCCTTCGTAAACAGTGGCACCACGTTAGCCAGCATCCAGTCTTCGAGCACCTCACCTCTCACTATCAAAGATACAAATATCTCAGCAAGCGACCATCAATCACTTCCCTGGCTTCCCACAGAGTTCTTGGGTACCCCTGGTCAGATCCTGGGGATTTATCCACTTTTATACGTTTCAAGATATCCAGTACTTCCTCCTCTGTAATATGGACATTTTTCAAGATGTCACCACCTATTTCCTTACATTCCAAGTCCTTTTCCACAGTAAATACTGATGCAAGATACTCATTTAGTATCTCCCAATCTCCTGCGGCTAGACATAAAGGCCACCTTGCTGATTTTTGAGGGGTCCTCTTCTCTCCCTCGTCAGCCCTTTGTCAGTAATGTATTTGCAAAAACCGTTTCGATTCTCCTCAATTCTTTTTATCAAAGCAATCTCATGTCCCCTTTTAGATCTCCTTATTTTCCTCTTAAGTAAACTCCTACTAAGGTGAAATGTTGCAGTCTTCTTATTTATTATTTCATCCATGTCCTTATTCTCCACATGATAAACACTACCCTGTTCCCACTCTTTCTGATAATTTATTATTTAAAGATATTTTGTAAATAACCTGTTCACAGATGTTACGCTGCATCTGAGAAACTGGTGGAGCTTGAACCTATGCCTTCTGGCTCAGAGGTAAGAAACTACAACTGTGCCAAAAAAGCCCCTTCTTTTACTAACTGTAGGTTAACCATAAATCTAATCTCATGTGCTATCTTCACTCCTCTTCTAGACCACTTCCATGCCTTTCACCTCCAGTTCAGGGTTAATGAAGAAAATAAAAAAAATCTAAAACTGACATGAGAAGTAAATTTTATTAAACATTATTGCATAACATGAGTCTGAAGTGCATTTAAAAGCACAGGGGAATGTTCAGACAACTGCTGCAGTTAGGTATTGTCAGACAGCTGTTTTTCGCCAAAATAAAGGGAGTAGAATCTTGTGAATCCGTGGTTTAATTCTTCCTGCTCAGCAGTCAGGCATTTATCAACCTTATAGATCTTAACCGCTCCTATCATACCTGCCTGCACCACTACACCTCACACTGAGTTCTAGACACCTACCACTTAGTGTAAAAACACTTGCCCCTCACATCTCCTTTGAACTTACCCTCTCTCATTTTAACTGCATACCCCCTAGTATTGGACATATCAACTGTGGGGGAAAAGGATTCTCACTGTCAACTTTATCTCAACTGAACAGATTTCTATCAAGCCTCCCCTCCGCTTCCACTGCATCACAGTGGAAGCCTGTCCTTATAGCTTATATCCTTTAATCCAGGCAACATCCTGTTCACTCTCTTCTGCACCCTTTCCAAAGCCTCCTTATTCTTCTTATGTGGCAACCAGAATTGAGCACAATACTCTAACAGAAGAACAACATTATCTACTCACCAGGCCTCGGGACCTCTCCAGCGACTAATGAGGATACCAAGACCATGGTCAAGACCCCAGAAATCTCTTGCCTCACTCAATAACCTGGGGTAGATACCATCAGGACCTGGGGACTTATTCACCTTTATGCTCTTCCGGTGACCCAGAACTACTTCTTTCTTGATCACAAAATGCTGCAGCATATTAGCATGCTCCAAACAAATTTCACCATTCCCCACACCCTTCTCCTGGGTGAATACTGATGCAAAATAATCATTTAAGATCTCACCCACATCCTCTGCCTCCAAGCACCCGTTTCCTCCTTTATCCTTGAGTGGTCATTGGTTATACCTTCTCCCAAGTTATCCTCTTATTTTTAATATATGTATAGAATGGCTTGGGATTCTCTTTAACTCTAATTGCCAAGGTCATTTCATGGCCCCCTCTTGCCCTCCTAATCCTTGTTTGAGTTTTTTGTCCTCTTTTCTTTATATTCCTCACAGGCCCTATTCAATTTTAACTTCTTAAACTTTATATATGCTTCTGTATTCCCTTTTGACGAAATTCACAACCTCCCTGTCATTCACAACCTTGCCATCCGTATCCTTCCTCTTTTCTGGAACTTGCTGGTCTCAATATAGAACCCCTGGGAACGCCACTCCATACATTGCTCCAGCTGCAAAAATATCAATTGGCCATGGCTTTCTCTTTTCTAACAGTCAAGTCAATTTTGTCTCCAAGTTACCACTGCTGCTTGTACTATGACCTGTAACCTTCCTCACTAATCTTATGGAAACGCATGTGTATCACATCAGTATCGCTGCCCACGTCTACTCTTTCCGTTAATTCATAAACTTTCAACAAGTTACCAATGCACAATTTCCCAATGACTTTTCCAAATCATCTCACCTTTTTTCTACGTGACCACGAGCTTTATCCTAAATAAAAGTTGCCAAGAGCTCTCCCATCACCAGAGTTAAACTGACAGGGATGTAACTGCCAAGAATGACCTCACAACCCTCCTTAGAACAAGCCTGGAATGTCATTCCTCCAGTCTCGGATACCTCCTCCCAGTCCAAGGAGACTCTAATGTCAATCCTCCAGTCTCCTGACACCTCCTTTCAATCCAGGGGAAACTGTAATGAAAATCCTCCAGTCTTCTGACAACTTCTCCCAGTCCATAGAGATTGTAATGTCAATCCTCCAGTCTCCTGACACCCACTTCCCGTCCAGGGGAGACTGTTATGTTAATCCTCCAGTCTCCCGACACCGCATCCCAGTCAGGGGAGACTGTAATTCAATCCTCCAGTCTCCTGACACCCCCTCTCAGTCCAGCGGAGATTGTAATTTCAATCCTCCAGTCTCCTGACAGCACCTCCTAGTCCAGGGGTGACTGTAATATCAATCCTCCAGTCTCCTGACACATCCTCCCAGTCCAGAGGAGACTGTAATGTCCATCCCGCAGTCCCCTGACAACTCCTCCCAGTCCATGGGAGACTGTAATGTGAATCATCCAGCCTTCTGACACCTCCTCCCAGTCCAGGGGAGACTGCAATGTTTGGACCAGTGACCCCACAGTTTCTCTTCTCAATTCACTCAAAATCCTCGGATGTGTCTCATTCTGTCCTGGTTTTTTGCTAACTCCGGGTACCAACACAATTTGGACAGCGACATTCTCAGAAAACTTCTGGAGGGGTATGGGCCAAATACAGCCAAATGGTCCTGGTTCACTTTCGGAAATCCGGTCAGTCCGAATGGGGTTGGATCCAAGAGCCATTTTCCAGGCTGTGTGTGATTTATCTCTCATTCAGTTTGATTCCACTCACTCCGTCCTTCCCCGGGTCAAACATACGTGACTTCCTCCTTAGTATATCTGCACGTTAACAGTTTGTTGACTCACACCGAAACTATTTTCTCAGCCTCTTTGGAAGGATTTAATTATACCCTCTCACTGTGTCCCAGCGGAAACCCCACAGAGATTGCATCATGGCCCCGACTCGCGGTGACCGATTTAAACGATGACGCAATTACAACCGCCCCGCCCCCTCTCCCCAAGAGCTCGCGCAGAGGTGGTTAAACGGCCGCGTCTCGAGGCTCCCCGTGAGCCCTCAGGATGGGCCTCAGCTCAACACCAGCCCCGATTAGAAAAGAAAACAACAAGGAAAAAATTAGCCTACCATGGGGATCTTTATCAAATGCCTTGCTAAAATCAATAAACACCATAATCACTGGTCCATCTTTATCAAAGTGTTTTGTCACACAGTTAAGTATCCATAAGTGTGGAATTGTAGGATTGTTAAGAAGGTGTATGGTGTGTTGGCTTTCATTAGCAAGGGCATTGACTTTAAGAGCTGCAAGATTATGCTGCAGCTCTATAGAGTCCTGGTTAGACCACTCTTGGAATACTGTGTTCAGTTTTGGTTGTTTCATTATAGAAAGGATGTGGAAGCTTCAGAGAGGGTGTAGAGGAGATTTACCAGGATGCTCCATGGCCTGGAGTGCATGGCTTATGAAGGAAGTTTGTGAGAGCTAAGGCTTTTCTCATTGGAGCGAAAAAGGGTCAGAGGCCCTTCATAGAGGTGTACAAGATAAGAGGCAAAGATCGTGAGTAGTCAGATTTTTCCCAGGGCAAAAAATGGTTATCAGGAGAGGGCATAATTTTAAGGTGATTGGAGAAAGGTGGAGGTGGGTGTGTCATGGGTCGGTTCTTTACACAGAAAGTGGTGCTGGAATGCATTGTCAGTGGTGGTAGTAGAGATGGATACATTAGGGACATTTAAGCAACTTGTGGATAGGCACATGGATGATGGGTGAGTAGAATGAAGTGAGTAGGTTAGTTTGATCTTGTAATAGAATAAAAGATAGACACAAAAGTGAGGTTTGAAGGGCATGTACTCTGCTGTACTGTTCCATGTTCTGTCTCGGTTATCTGTAAAAATAATAGGGTGGTTGTGGTAGGGCATTTTAACTTTCCAAATGTAGACTGGGACTGCCATAATGTTAAGGGTTTAGATGGAGAGGAATTTGTTACGGATGTGCAAGATTTTAAAAAAAAAATTCAGCTGTATGTGGATGTACCTGCTAGAGCCGGTCAGGTTTTGCACCATCACTTGAGAAAGAAGGCAGGGCAAGTGACAGAGGTGTCAGTGGGGGAGCACTTTGGGGCCAGTAACCATAATTCTAGTCCTATTAAGATAGTTATGGGAATGGTAAGATTGATTTTGAAAGTTCCAGTTTCAAATTGTCGGAAGGCCCATTATGATGGTATTGGAAAAGAACATGCAAAGGTTAATTGGGGGCAGATGTTTGCATGTGAAAGAATGGCTAGAAATTGGGAAGTCTTTCAAAATGAGATAATGAGTCCAGAGACAATATGTTCATGTTAGGGTGAAAGACAAGGCTGGTAGGTGGAGGGAATGCTGAATAACGAGAGAAATTGCGGTTTTGGTTCAGAAAAAAGAAGCATTTGTCAGGTGCAGACAGCAGGGATCGAGTGAATCCTGATAAGAGTATACTTAAGAAGAAAATATGGAGGGTTAAAAGGGAACAGGAGATAGCTTGGCCAGATAGTGTTCAGGGGAATCCCAAGATATTTATAAATACATTAAGGACAGAAAAGGAACTCGAGAGAGAATGGGCTGCCTTTCTGATCTGTGAGGGGTAGTATGTGTGGAATTGCAGGAGATAGGTGGGATACAAAATTAATATTGGTATCAGTGATTACTGTGGAGACGGACATGGAAGATGTAGAATTTTGGGAAATAGATGGTGACATTTTGAAAAATATCCATATTACAGCGGAGGAGGTGCTGGATGTCTTTAGACTCATGAAGATGCATAAACCCTCGGACCTGATCAGCTGTTAACCTTGGAAGTCTGTGGGAAGCTAGGGAGGTGATTGGTGGGGCAACATCCGAGGAGCAGGAGAATCCACGTTTCAGGCATAAGTCCTTCTTCAGGAATGTGAGGCATGAAATGAGGCTGAGAAATAAATGTGAGGTGGGGGTGCAAGGCGATAGGTAGTTGCAGGTGGAGAGGTGATAGTGATTAGGTTGGTTGGGTGGGTGGAGTGGATAAGTGGGAAGGAAGATGGACAAGTCGGACAGTTCAAGAGGGCAGTGGCAAAGGTTGGTCAGGGATGCATTGGGATGAGGTGAGATAAGGGAACTTGTTAAATTGGCATTGATGCTTTTTGTTTGAAGGGTCCCAAGGCAGAAGATGAGGCTTTCTTCCTTCAGCGATTGGATGGCTTGGATTTGACACTGGAGGAGGCCCTGAACTTGCATGACCTTGGCAGCATATGAGGAGGGAGTTATTTGATGTATGTCCCAGAGATATTCCCTGAAATATTCCATGGATTGTTGTCCATCTCCCCAATATGATGAATGTTGAGATTAGAAATAGAAGTTTGATTAATCCCAGGACTGGATGGAATGTATCCGAGGTTGCTGATGGAGGCGAGAGAGGAAATAGCTGGTGCCCTGACAGATATCTTTGTGGCATCCTTAAATACAGGTGAGGTGCCGGAGGACTGGAGGATTGATCATTTTGTCCACCTGTCCAAGAAGGGTAGTAGGGATATTCAGGGTAAGTGCAGACGAGTGAGCCTGACATTAGTGGTGGGAAACTTGCTGGAGAATGTACTGAGGGATAGGATCGATTTATATTTAGAAAAGAATGGGCTTATCAATGATAGGCAACATGGTTTTGTGCAGGGCAGTTCGTGCCTTAACAACTTAATAGAGTTCTTCGAGGAAGTGACCAAGTTGATAGATGAAGGAAGAGCTGTGGATGTTATATACATGGACTTTAGTAAGGCGTTTGATACGTTTCCCCATGGTAAACTAATGGCGAAAGTGAAGTCACGTGGTGTGCAGTGTATTCTAGCTAGTTGGATAAAGAGCTGGTTGAGCAGCAGGAGACAGAGTAGTAGTTGAAGGGAGTTTCTCGAAATGGAGAAAGGTGACCAGTGGTGTTCCACACAGGGGTCAGTGTTGGGGCAACTGTTTGTAACGTACATAAATGATCACAAAGAGGGCACTGTTGGTATGATCAGCAAGTTGCAGATGACACAAAGATTGATAGAGTAGCAGAAAGCATAAGGGACTGTCAAAGAATACAGGAGGATATTGATAGACTGGAGAATTGGGCGGAAAATTGGCAGATGGTTTTCAATCCAGAAGTATGTGAGGTGATGCATTTAGGCAAGACCAATTCTAGAGCCAATTATACAATGAACAGAAGAGCCTTGGGAAATATTGATGGGCAGAAAGATCTGGGAGTGCAGTTCCATCATACCCTGAAGTTGCTGCACAGGTGGATAGATATAAGACATATAGTATGCTTGCCGTCATTCGACGGGGTATTGAGTGTAAGAGCTGGAAAGTCATATCAAAATTGTACAAGACATTGGTTCGGCCTCATTTAGAATGCTGTGTATAGTTCTGGTCGCCACATTACCAAAAGGATATGGACGCTTTGGAGAGGGTGCAGAGAAGGTTTACGAGGATGTTGCCTGGTATGGAAGGTGCTAGATATGAATAAAAGTTGAATAGGTTAGAGTTATTTTCATTCGGAAAAAGGAGACTGAGGGGGTGGGGGGGGGGACCTTGTTGAGGATTACAAAATCATGAAGGGTATAGACTGGATAGACAGAGACATGCTTTTTCCCAGGGTGAAGGATACAATGATGCGAGGTCACGATTTTGAGGTGAGATGTGGGAAGTTTAAGGGGGATACACTCGGCAGGTGCTTCACACAGAGGGTGGTGGGCATTTGGAACACGTTGCCAGCAGAGGTGGTAGAGGAAGGCACGGTAGATTCATTTAAGATGCTTCTGGACAAATGCATGAGGAGATGGGGAGCAGAGGGATACAGATGGTTAGGAATTGACCGAGGTTTAGACAGTACATTTGGATCGGATTGGGCTTGGAGTGCGGAAGGGCCTGTTCCTGGGCTGTACATTTTATTTGTTCTTTGTTTTATGCAGAGGGGACCTCATCAAGAGCAACAGACACAGTAGATGAGGTGTTTGGAGGTGCAGGGAAATCTCTGCCCGTTGTGGAAAAAATCCATTGTGGCCTTGGTCAAAGGTCAGTGGGGGACGTTTGAGTGCAGGTTTCACGATGCTTGCAATGGCAAGGGAAGGTGGTGCCAGGTGTGCTTGGGGAGTGGGGGGGCGGGATGCGTGGACCTAATGAGGGAGTCATGGAGGAATGGTCTCTACAGAACACAGATAGGGATAGCAATGAAATATATCTCTGGGGTTGGGGTCTGATTGAAGGTGGTGGAGGATAATACATTGGACCTGGAGATTATTGGAGTGGAAAGTAACGATTTGGGGGGGTTTTGAGTCATTATTGGAGGGGTGGCGTTCAAGGCTGGAGGTGCGGGAAGTGGAGAAGATGTGCTGGAGGGCATTCTTGATCATGTGGGAGGGGACATTTCAGTCATTGACAGAGGAGGCCACCTGGGATGGCCTGAAGTTGAAGTTGAACTGCTGTTCCCTGGGAACAGATATGGGTGAGCTGGAGGAATTGGGTGAAAGGATCACGTTTTCACAGGACGACTAGTAGGAGGTGTCATCCACATAGCTGTGGGAATGTATGAATCTATTCTCAGTATGAAGAACAGAGGTCCTTTGCAGGTCTTGGAGAGTGTGGCCCTGAGCTGGGGCAGGGCTGACTGCAGGGAGAGTAGGTGGTGGCGCATTACTTAATAGTCAGGTCTTGGGAAATGTTGCTGAACAGAGGCCTTGGACTCCAGGTTCATAGTTCCTCGAAAATGGAATCACAGATAGATAGGTTAGTGAAGAAGGCATTTGGTATGCTTTCTTTTATTGGTCAGATCATCGATTGCCAGAGGTTGTAGGTTATGTTGCAGCTGTACAGGGCATTGGTATATTGTGGGCAATTCCAGCCTTCCTCCTAAAGTAGGAATGTTGTGAACTTGGAAGAGTTCAGAAAATATAATTTTCAGGCTGTTGCTAGGCTTGGAGAGTTTGAGCTGTAGGAAGAGACTGAATAGGCTGGGGCTGTTTCCCTTGCAGTGGCAGTGGCTGACATATGACCGTATTAAGATTTATAAAATCAGGAGGGCAGAGATAGATAAGGGCTTTTCCCTTAGATGGAGAGTCAGAACCGGAGGGTGTAGGTTTAGGCTGAGAGGAGAAATATGTAAAGAGGTCCTAAGGGGCAATGTTTTCTTGCAAAAGGTTGTGCATGTATGATTTGAGCTGCCAGAGGAAGGCTGGTATAATTACAACAAGTAAAAGGCATTTAGATGGCTAAATGAATTGGAAGCTTTTAGAGGGATATGGGCCACGTGATGACAAATGGATCTAGATTAATTTAGAATATCTGGGTGGCATGGACGAATTAGCCTTTCCTCAGAAGATCTTCCCTCCATACCAGGCAACATCCTAGTAAATTCATCTGAACACTTTCCAAAGTTTCCATATCCTTCCTATAACGTGGTGACCATAAGTGTACACAATACTCCAAGAGAGGCTGCGCCAGAATTTTGTACCTCTGCAGCATGACCTCGTGGCTCCGAAACTCAATCTCTCTTCTCAATAAAAGCTAACACGCCGTACGCCTTAACAACCCTATCAACCTGGGTGACAACTTTCAGGGATCTATTTACATGGACACTGAGATCTCTTGGCTCACCTACACTGCCAAAAACTTTCCATTAGCCCAGTACTCTTTATTCCTGTTGCTCCTTCCAAAGTGAATCACCTCACACTTTTCCACATTAAACTCCTTTTGCCACCGCTCAGCCCAGCGCTGCAGCTTATCTATGTCCCTCTGTAACCTGCAACATCATTCGGCACTATTCACAACTCCACCGACATTACTGTTATCCGCAAACTTACGAACCCACCCTTCTACGCCCACATCTAAGTCATTTATGAAATGACAAACGCCAATGGACCCAAAATAGATCCTTGCGGACGACCACCAACAACTGAACTCCAGGATGAACATTTCCCATCAACCACCACTCTGTCTTTCAGCTAGCCAATTTCTGATCCAAACTGCTAAATCACCCTCAATCCCATGCCTTTGTACTTTGTGCAATACACGACCGTGTTGAACCTTGTCAGACACCTTACTGAACTCCATGAACATCTCATCAACCGCTTTACCCTCATCCACCTGTTTGGTCACCATTTCAAAGAGGTAAAAACAAAGACTGCAGATGCTGGAAACCACAGTCTAGATTAGAGTGGTGCTGGAAAAGCCCAGCAGGTCAGGCGGCATCTGAGGAGCAGGTTCCGGATGAAGGGCATTTGCCCGAAATGTCAATTTTCCTGCTCCTGCCTTACCTGCTGTGCTTTTTCAGCACCCCTCTAATCTAGACACCATTTCAAGGAACTCAGTAAGGTTCGTGAGGCACGATTTACCCTTCACAAAACCGTATTGACTACCCCCAATCAATGTTTTCCTTTCTAGATGATTATAAATTTTATCTCTTTATAACTCTTCCCAACGCTTTACCCACAACTGAAGTAAGGCTCACTGCTCCATAATTACCAGGGTTGTTTCTCCACTCCTTCTTGACAAGGGGACATTTGCTATCCTCCAGTCTTCTGGCACTATTCCTCTAGACTATGAAGACATGAAGATCAAAGTCAAAGGCTCTACAATATCTCCCAGAGAATCCTAGGTTAAATCCAATCTGGCCCAGGGGACTTAGCTATTTTCACACTTTCCAGAATTGCTAACACCTCCTCCTTGTGAACCTCAATCCTGTCTTGTCTAGTAGCCTCCATCTCTTGACAATATTGTCTCCTTCCAGTGTGAATACCGACCAAAAATATTCATTTAGCACTTTTCCTATCTCCTCAGACTCGATGCACAACTTCCCCCTACCGGAAAGAAGCCCTTCCTGAGAGGAAGGGGCTTATGCCCGAAACGTCGATTCTCCTGTTCCCTGGATGCTGCCGGACCTGCTGCGCTTTTCCAGCAACACATTTTCAGCCCTAATCTTTTATTCCTGATTATACCTATTATAAGATTTCAGGTTTTCCTTGATCCTATCTGCCAACAACTTCTCATGTCCCCTCCTGGCTCTTCTTAGTTCTCTTTTCACGTGTTTCCTGGATTGATTGTATCCCTCATGCGCTCTTTTCCTCCCCTAAGAACTTCCCTGTTACAATTGCTCCATTGCAGAATCATATTTGCAATCCTTTCCTCTCCCTCTGGAACTAATTAGATTAGATTAGATTAGATTAGATTTGATTAGATTACAGTGTGGAAACAGGCCCGCCGAAGCGAAACCCACCCATACCCCTACATTTACCCCTTACCTAGCACTACGGGCAATTAAGTGTGGCCAATTCACCTGACCCTGCACATCTTTGTGATGTGGGAGGAAACCGGAGCACCCGGAGGAAACCCACACAGACACGGGGAGAACCCTCTGGTTCAGGTACAGACCATCCTGTTTGTAGAGGTCCGACCTAACCCACAATGAGCCCCAATTCTCCAGCTATCCGAAACTCTTACCCCCTGCACCATCCTTGCAGCAACGTGTTCAACTCCTCTCTCTCTCTCTCTCTCTCTCTCGCTCTCGCTATCCCTCCCCTCACCAGCATGTGGCACGGGTGACAAAACAGAGATAACAACTGCTTGTTCTCGCTCTAAGCTTCCATCCTAGTTCCCTGAATTTCTGCCATAAATCCACATGCCTTTTCCTAACTATGTCGCTAGTGCCTACATGGACCACGATTTGGAGCTGCTAGGGCCATCCAAGGATCCCGAAACACGATCTGAGACATCACGAACTTTGGCACCTGGGAGGCAATACCCAAACTGAGTCTTTCTCATTCCTACAGAACCTCCTTTATGACCCACTAACTCGGGAGTCCCTGGTGTAGAAATGTACAGTTCTGGAAATGATTGAGAGGGGGGTCAATGTTGTCAATGAGGACCGTCGAGATGGGGAATTGGGACTTGGCTTGAGGACAGATAGAGGACAAAAAAAAAACAGAGAGCAGGAGTAAATATGCCACTACCATAATGTCGGGCTGGTATTAGTGAGTGACACAAGGATCATTTCTGGAGGTAGTATGGGCTGAAGTCAGAAATAGGAAAGGAGCAGTCACCTTGTTGGGTGTTTACAATAGGCCCCCCCATTAGCAGCAGAGATGTGGATTGGGAAACAGATTTTGGAAAGGTGCAGATGCCACAGGGTAGTGGTCATGGGCGATTTCAACTTCCCAAATATTGATTGGAAGCTCTTTAGATCAAGTAGATTGGATGGGGTGGTGTTTGTGCAGTGTGTCCAGGAAGCTTTACAAACTCAGTATGTAGATTGTCCAACCAGAAGGGAGGCCATATTGGATTTGGTACTTGGTAACGAGCCGGGACCCAGGTTTTACAATTGGGGGAAGGGTAGGTTTTACAATTGGGGGAAGGGTAAATACGATGCAGTAAGACAGGATCTGAGGAGCATAGGTTGGGAGCATAGGCTGTCATGGAAGGATGTCGTGGAAATGTGGAACTTTTTCAAGGAACAGATACGACATGTGTCCTTGATATGTATGTACCTTTCAGGCAGGAAAGAGACGGTTTTGCGAGGGAACCTTGGTTGACGAGGGAGTTTGAATGTCTTGTAAAGAGGAAGAAGGAGGCTGACGTAAGGTTGAGGAAACAAGGTTCAGATAGAGCGTTGGAGGGAGCCCAGTTACAAGTGGAGATCCGCAGGGATCAGTTCCGGGTCCTCTGCTGTTTTTAATTTTTATTCATGACTTGGAAGAGGGAGTCGAAGGGTGGTTCAGTAAATTTGCAGATGATACGAAGATTGGTGGAGTTGTGGATAGTGAGGAGGACTGTTGGAGGCTGCAAAGAGACTTAGATATGATGCCGAGCTGAGCTGAGAAGTGGCAGATGGAGTTCAACCCTGTCAAGTGTGAGGTTGTCCATTTTGGAAGGACAAATAAGAACGCGGAATGCAGGGATTACGGTAGGGTTCTCTCTCTCTCTCTCTCTCTCTCTCTCTCTCTCTCGCTCTCGCTATCCCTCCCCTCACCAGCATGTGGCACGGGTGACAAAACAGAGATAACAACTGCTTGTTCTCGCTCTAAGCTTCCATCCTAGTTCCCTGAATTTCTGCCATAAATCCACATGCCTTTTCCTAACTATGTCGCTAGTGCCTACATGGACCACGATTTGGAGCTGCTAGGGCCATCCAAGGATCCCGAAACACGATCTGAGACATCACGAACTTTGGCACCTGGGAGGCAATACCCAAACTGAGTCTTTCTCATTCCTACAGAACCTCCTTTATGACCCACTAACTCGGGAGTCCTTGGTGTAGAAATGTACAGTTCTGGAAATGATTGAGAGGGGGGTCAATGAGGACCGTCGAGATGGGGAATTGGGACTTGGCTTGAGGACAGATAGAGGACAAAAAAAAACAGAGAGCAGGAGTAAATATGCCACTACCATAATGTCGGGCTGGTATTAGTGAGTGACACAAGGATCATTTCTGGATTTCTACAGACATAATTTCTATCAGTGACTTAGATAATGGGATCATGCATTGCCTTTGATCATAACACAATATTAAGTTGACCGTAATAGGCAAGGAGGACGTCGGAGCGCTGAGAAGGGAAAGGGCAAGTTCAGTGAGTAAAGGAGGACAAAATAGTCTGTGCAGTATAATGTAGAGAAATGTGAGGCATTGTTCATTCATTTCATTCCTGGAAATGTTTTAGGCCATTGACAAAATTTCAGATGATTTTTCGGTCCATTCGTCGCCAGACGTTTCCATTATTCTCTGGAAAACTTTACTCATCTCAGACCCTTCTTAATTCGAGGAATTGAACCATGGGTTTGCGTCATCACAGCCCCTCACAATTAAACCCTTGTTGTCCAGCTACCAACCTGGCGAATAAATGTTGCACTCAAATGGACATTGAGACCAATTGTCCAGTATTTCGTTTCTGTTTTTTTCCCTTATTTATACAGTTAATGCGGTGCTGTGTTAACTTCAAATGGCAGCATGCACAAAGCTAACATGACTGACTGACTCTTTCAAAGTCATCAGTTCTGACTCGCCAGAGTCCAGGATGGTATATTGTCTCAACAGTGCCGAGGGTCAAGAATGTCACAGAACAACTTCAGGACATCTTGTGGTGTGGGGTTTGCTGGGGAGGGACAGGGGTTGGAGTGGGAATGTGTGGAACATGAAGAACCCAAGATCCTGATGCACATTAGCACCAACAATGCCTGGGAGTAAAATCAATGCTCATAGTCTAGCATCTTGTCATTAATCACCCTTTATTTACAAATGCAGTTTTTGACAGTGGCCTCTCACTGAGTCAGATGTTCAACATCTCAATTTCCCTGTTGTATACTTTCACCAGATGCTGGCCAATCAACTCTCACAGAGTCGAATACAACTCGGCTGATACGCTATCATTTCCGCGAGCCTTACTCTTTTTTAAGGATTCAGGAGCCTTGGTCAGCACCTCCAGAGATAGTGGCTGGTCCAGCCTCTTCCATATGTTGTCATTTAAAACCCGCACAATAGAAAGTAATGACCGGGAGGCAGCGCTATCTGTGAGAGTCATGTCATGTAATATGGCGCAAAGGGTTTTGCTTATCCTCAGCATGTCAGGATGAGATAACGTTACAGAGTGATTTTTCTCCCTTTCAGGCTGCTGAGCATCCAGCACTCCCTGTGCAATTTGTCGAAGACCAAATGTGAGCGCGCCCCATCCTGCTCCACTGTGTGGACACCAGACCGGGAGATTATCTTCGTGGATTCGGAGGTAAAGAGTGAGGCTTTCTGGCTCTTCACCTCCTGAAACTCCTCCCTGACATCGACACCCATCGTCTGCACCAGGGGTAGATTCTGCACGTTTTTCTGTAGTTTGGACAGTTGTCCCCATTTCACTCTCACATTCTGAGGACCTTTGAGAATAAAGATCCGCTTGGTGTTCCCCTTGACTCTTTACTGCAATTCTGAGGGAGGCTCAATGAGGTTCTTCACGGTTCTCCAACCATTAATGTGGGACACTACAAATTAGGCCACCTTTCTCCAGAACTTAGAAGATAGGGTTTATGAAGATAACCAATTTCCACTGTTTGTGGATTCAAACACAAAGGGACATAATCTGCGATGTCGGGCTAATGTGTTCAGGAGAGATGTTAGGAAGCACTGCTACACAGAAAGGGTGTTGCATGGTGGGAACTCTCTTCCACAAATGGGTAGTGGATGCTGGATTAGATGTTAATTTTATATCTGAGATAGATTTCTTTATCTTAAGCATAGTTAGTAAGGGATAAGGCACAAACACAGGTATACGGAGTTTGGCTGCACATCAGTCACTGAATGCTCACGGGGGCTGAATGTCCTGTTATTTAGTTCCATGAGTATTAAATGCCTCCCACAGCCGAGAATACGACCCTAAAGTGTGGAATTAGGCCCTTCAGCCCAACAAATCCATGCCTACCCTCTGAAGAGTAAACCACCCAGCCACATTCACCTGCCCAATACTTACCTATGACGAATGCACTTAACCTACACATCCTTGTACACCATGAGCAGCTCAGCCTGGCTCATTTTTCGGTCCTGCATATATTTTGGATTGTTGGAGGAAACCAGAACACCCAAAGAAATCCCACGCAGGCACGGGGAGAACGTGCACAGATAGTCTCCCGAGGTTAAAATCAAACCCCGGTCCCTGATGCTGTGAAGTAGCAGTGCGATCCACTGAGAAAACATGCCATTTCACAGTATCCACTGCATTGACATCCTGCCTAAATGTCTGTGCGCTGGAGTGGGCAGACATCAGGTGTAACCCAATGCATGTCTTATGATATTCAAGAGTTCAAATCTGGGATGTTTCCCCCAGCTGTGTCTAAAGCGGTGATTTATTCAAGTTAAATAACATTTCCCTTTCCTTTGCATTCCATTCGACTTAGGATGGCTTATATTTCACAAACTGGCTCAACGCTCCCAGTCACTTTCCAAAAATGAAGGATACACCTCCAAGTCTTGATGTTAAGTCTCCACCAGAATTCAGCCACTTAATTTATATTATCTCTACCAAAACAAATGACGCTTTCTTACTTCCAATATTATCTGCCATTTGCCTACCCATTTCACTAGTTAAAGGGGTAAAATGCCACGAACATATCCCACTGATTGACTGTGAATAGGGCTAATATTTGGAACACTGAAATCAGCGTTCATTTAAAATAAGGAGAACAAATAGGCAGAGACTTGGACATTTCACGGACTGATTTTTTATTAAATTCAGGGGATAAAGCTTTGCTTAGTTTTCAACGCTGAATGAGTCTGCTGTTGACATGAACACACCCAACAATATTGGATCAGAAGGAGGCCATTCATCCGGTCTGTCCCACAGGAACAGGAGTAGGCCATTCAACTCCTTCTCCAGCATGATTTCTGGGAGAACGAGGCCATTGACCTCCTTTCTGGCCTAATACTTTGGTACAGGAGGCCATTCAGCTCTGATTTCTCTGCATAGATGTTGGCAGATGTGTTGATTTCTTCCAGGAATTTGTTTCTGTTTCTGATTAAGAGCATTAACAGTTCTTCCAGCTTTTACTCAGCCCATTGTCTAGTCTGTGACACAGGAGGAGCCTCTTTCAGAGGTAGAGAGGATGGTCTAGCAGAATTATTACTGAACTGGTTAGCCAGGTCACCCAGTCATGTTCTCGCGACCCCAGTTCAAATCCCACTGTGGCAGATGGTGAAGTTTCAATTCAACGTCCGTCTACAATTTAAGAGTCTAATGATGAACCCCCAGTCGCTTGTCGATTCGCTAATGCCTTTTAGAGAGGTCAGGCCTACACGTGACTCCAGACGTACAACAATGTGTTTGACACTTAACTGTCCTCGAGGCAATTTGATGGGCAATAAATGCTGATGCTGGCCAGCGATGCCCTCATCCTGTGACTGAATTAAAAAAGAAACATTCGTGAGAATGATACAGAGGTAATGGAAGAGGCACCTTCGTCCATTCTGAATTGGTAAAGAAGAAGAGCAGAAGGCCTTTCAATCCCACTCCTGAGCACAAGAATAGTAAAAGGGCATAACGTCAGTCCATACTGTTCTACATGACAAAGCACAGGCAGGAGGGAAAGGGAAGGCATGAGGAGTAGGGTATTATGGGGTGTAATGACAACTGGTATGTGAATGAGGGAGCAGTCGGTGAGGTGGGAAGAGGTAGTCCCGGGAGACAGTGCAACATGGATGCACCTGATTGTTTGAATGGACGCAGTGAGCGCCAACGTTCAATGATGATGTCTGGAAATTTGAAGAGAGGACTGTGACCATCGCCACCAAATTGATTAAAGCTAGAAATAGTTTCCCTTACCCTGTACCTATTCATCGCTATTGCCCTGTATTTTGCCACTCTATGTCCCTGTATTTAAGTATTTATGTTTCCCTGTATGCAACCCTCTCCATGTTAATCTGCATTTACTTGTATCGCTGTTCCCTTGTATGTAACCCACACTTTTTCCCAGTGTTTAATTCTCTGCTGTTTACTGTGTCTTTCATCTTCTTGCTCTCTGTATTTGAGACACTCCCTGTTATTCTGTATTTAAGCCGTGATCTGTATTCAGTCCTCTCTATTCCCTGCCCTGTATTTAATCCTCTTACTCTTAATCTGCCATTAGTCCTCACCCATTACTCTTTCCTTAATCCTGTCTTCTCTACGTTCAATCCTTTTTATTCCCCTGTATCTGACCACCTCTCTCTTACCCTGTTTTCAATCCTCTCTGTTATTTGTGATTTTATCATGTTCGTATTAGTTTACATTAAATCCTCTCATAACTTCTTCCCACTGAACCCGCTAAATTTAAACTCTGCCCATCACAATCTTTTACCATCTCTGTATTCAGTATAATCCTCATTGTTCTCTAATTAACCCTCTCGCTACTACTTTCCATTCAATCTTCTGCACTCTGTATTTAACCCTCCCCTTTCCCCTGAACCTAAACCTCTCCCGAACCTCCTGCACTGAATCCTCAACTCATTACTCTCTATTTAGATTTTCCACATTTCTTTATATTAGATTATTTCCCTTTTCTGTGTTCAACCATCTCCCAGTTGCCCAGTTTACAATTTTGTTTCTATTACATTCCATTTCACCATCTTTATTACCTTACATTGAATGTACTTCACATTACTCGACTTAACCCTCTCCATGCTGCTTGATACTAATTCCTGCCCCTATTCCTGGAAATAACCCTTTCCTCCCTCAACTAAATTCAGTTTTTTTCTATAAAACTCAACTTACACCTTTCCCTATTATTTTGCATTAAAACCCATCCCCTTATCCTCTATGTAAGCATCTCTCTGTTACTCTCCATTTAACCGTCTCGTCATTATTGTCTATTTAATCCAACCCCATTACTGTCTGTTGAATTCTATCCGTTTCACAATCTTTAACCATCTCTCTATCTTCCCCGATGCTCTTCAGTTCTTGTTCCCCCTTCCACAATGTGTGTTCTCCCCCCACAATAACCAGAGACCAGATGTCTGTGCAGAGCATCCCATCAACTGCAGACACGTGTGAGCTGCTGCTCTTTGTTGCCGTCCCACTGCCAGGCACTGGAACAGCAAATTCACCCCAAAGCACTGGAGGGGCTCAGCAGCCGAACCACTCATCAGATATAGTACTGCTGATAAGAAGGAGGCAGCCACAACTTCAACATACACTAATTCTTACATATAAACAGCAACGGCTCCAATACACAACCATATTTATACAACAACTGGAGCAACGCCAACACAAAATAACATCTATACACATAAACTGAGCTCCAATTCACAACTTTGATATATAAATTGGCTGAGAGGCTTTGATATATATGAGAGGCTGAGAGGGTGATAGATAGAAGCTGCAGGGACATACTTACGCCAGAGAACAGAAGTAGCTGGGTAACAGTTAGAGGTGGGAAGGGGAGGAAGCAGGCAGTGCAGGGATCCCCTGTGGACGTTCCCCTCAACAATAAGTATACTGCTTTGGATACTGTTGGGGGGGGAAGGCCTAGCAGGAGTAAGCTGCAGTGACTGGGTCTCTGGCACGAGGTCCGGCTCTGAGGCTCAGAAGGGAAAGGGGGAGAGGAGGAGAGCGCTAGTTATTGGAGACTCCATAGTTAGAGGGATGGACAGGCGGTTCTGAGGACATGGGCGAGACTCTCGGGTGGTTTGTTGCCTCCCGGGTGGCAGGGTCCAAGATGTCTCGGGCCTTATCTTCAGAATCCTTAACGGGGAGGGTGTGCAGTCAGAAATCGTGGCGCACGTTGGCACCAACGACATAGGTAGGAAGAGGGGTGGGGAGGTCATTCAGGAGCTCAGGGAGTTAGGCTGTAAGCTAAAAGCTAGGACGGACAGAGTCGTCATCTCTGGGTTGTTACCGGTTCCACGTGACAGTGAGGCAAGGAATAGGGAGAGAGTGCAGTTGAACACGTGGCTGCAAGGATGGTGTAGGAGGAAGGGCTTCAGGTATTTGGACAATTGGACTGCATTCTGGAAAAGGTGGGACCTGCACAAGCAGGACGGGTTGCACCTGAACCAGAAGAACACCAATATCCTGGGAGGTAGGTTTGCTAGCACTCCTCGGGGGTGTTTAAACTAATTTGGCAGGGGGATGGAATCCGGACTTGTAGTCCAGCAAGTAGGCTAGCTGTTTGTCAGGATGTCCAAGAATGTAGAGAGGCTGTGGAGAAGGTAGCATTGACAGGGAATACTTGCGGACACAAAGATGTGTTCAAGTGTGTATACTTCAATGCAAGGAGTATCAGAAATAAGGTGAGTGAACTTAAGGCGTGGATCGGTACCTGCGACTACAATGTTGTGCCCATCACGGAAACGTGGATAGAAGAGAGACAGGAATGGTTGTTGGAGGTTCCTGGTTACAGATGTTTCAGAAAGATTAGGGAGGGTGGTAAAAAAAGGATGGGGGCTGGCGTTGCTAATTAGAAATGGTATAACGGCTGCAGAAAGGCAGTTCGAGGGGGATCTGCCTTTGGAGGTAGTATGGGCTGAAGTCAGAAATAGGAAAGGAGCAGTCACCTTGTTGGGTGTTTACAATAGGCCCCCCCATTAGCAGCAGAGATGTGGATTGGGAAACAGATTTTGGAAAGGTGCAGATGCCACAGGGTAGTGGTCATGGGCGATTTCAACTTCCCAAATATTGATTGGAAGCTCTTTAGATCAAGTAGATTGGATGGGGTGGTGTTTGTGCAGTGTGTCCAGGAAGCTTTACAAACTCAGTATGTAGATTGTCCAACCAGAAGGGAGGCCATATTGGATTTGGTACTTGGTAACGAGCCGGGACCCAGGTTTTACAATTGGGGGAAGGGTAGGTTTTACAATTGGGGGAAGGGTAAATACGATGCAGTAAGACAGGATCTGAGGAGCATAGGTTGGGAGCATAGGCTGTCATGGAAGGATGTCGTGGAAATGTGGAACTTTTTCAAGGAACAGATACGACATGTGTCCTTGATATGTATGTACCTTTCAGGCAGGAAAGAGACGGTTTTGCGAGGGAACCTTGGTTGACGAGGGAGTTTGAATGTCTTGTAAAGAGGAAGAAGGAGGCTGACGTAAGGTTGAGGAAACAAGGTTCAGATAGAGCGTTGGAGGGAGCCCAGTTACAAGTGGAGATCCGCAGGGATCAGTTCCGGGTCCTCTGCTGTTTTTAATTTTTATTCATGACTTGGAAGAGGGAGTCGAAGGGTGGTTCAGTAAATTTGCAGATGATACGAAGATTGGTGGAGTTGTGGATAGTGAGGAGGACTGTTGGAGGCTGCAAAGAGACTTAGATATGATGCCGAGCTGAGCTGAGAAGTGGCAGATGGAGTTCAACCCTGTCAAGTGTGAGGTTGTCCATTTTGGAAGGACAAATAAGAACGCGGAATGCAGGGATTACGGTAGGGTTCTTAATAAGGTGGAGGAGCAGAGGGATCTTGGGGTCTATGTTCATACATTTTTGAACGTTGCACTCAGGTGGATAGAGCTTGTAAGAAGGCCTATGGTGTATTAGTGTTCATTAGCAGAGGGATTGAATTCAAGAGTCGTGAAGTGATGTTGCAGTTTTACAGGACCTTGGTTAGGCCACATTTGGAGTACTGTGTGCAGTTCTGGTCGCCTCACGTTAGGAAAGACGTGGAAGCTTTGGAGACGGTGCAGAGCAGATTTACCAGGATGTTGCCTGGAACGGAGAATAGGTTGTACGAGGATAGGTTGAGAGTGCTCGGCCTTTTCTCATTGGAACGGCGAAGGATGAGGGGTGACTTGATAGAGGTTTATAAGATGATCAGAGGAATAGATAGAGTAGACAGTCAGAAACTTTTTTGCCGGGTACAACAGAGTGTTACAAGGGGACATAAATTTAAAGTGAAGGGTGGAAGGTATAGGGGGGATATCAGGGGTAGGTTCTTTAACCAGAGAGTGGTAGGAGCATGAATGCGCTGCCTGAGGGAATGGCAGCGTCAGAGTCATTGGCGACCTTTAAGCAGCAATTGGATTGGTACATGGATGGGTGCTTAGGCTGGGACAAATGTTCCGCACAACATCGTGGGCCAAAGGGCCTGTTCTGTTCTGTATTGTTCTATATTCTATGTTCTATGTTCTATAAACTGGAACAGATCCAATTCACAACTTCTATATATAAACTGGAACAGATCCAATTCACAACTTTGATATATAAACTGGAACAGATCCAATTCACAACTTTGATATGTAAACTGGAACAGATCCACGACACAACAATATTTACATACAGACATGAACAGTTTTCATGCACAATATTTAAAAATGAATGTGAACAATTCTAAAACACAATTGATGTACAGAAAGATGAACAGTTTCATTCCAACTTTAATATGAAACCATTTTCATGTACAAACGTAAACACTTCAGAAACGGAAAATTATTCAAACATGAACATGTGCATAGAGTCATAGAGATGTACAGTGTGTTTCCATGCTTCGGTCCAACAAGTCCATGCTGACCAGATATTCCAACCTAATCTAGTCCCACTTGCCAGCACCCGCCCATACTCCTCCAAACCTTTCCTATTCACATACCCATCCAAATGCCTCTTAAATGTTGCAATTGGACCAGGCTCCACCACATCCTCTGGCAGCTCACTCCATGCACGTCGCACCCTCTGCTTGAAAACGTTGCCCCTTAGGTCTCTTTTATATCTTTCTCCTCTCACCCCAAACCTATGTCCTCTAAAATTCATTGTCAAAGGAATGTTAACCACACAGACACTGCATACACAAACACAACAGATGCAATGTCAAAACACACGCAGATACACATTCACACTGTCACAGTAATAAACAGCCACACGAACATACTCACTGTCACAGAAACATTCCCACATAAATTGACTAACATACCCAAACACATAAACACCGCAATATGCAGTCACCAAAATAAATCTCCAGGTCCACACACAAAGGGAAACCAACACACGGGGGCAGAAATTAAGTCACAATGTGTCACATGGACATATCCAAAGACAAAACCTGTGGGCACACACACAGAGTGAAACTCCCACAAAGGCAGTGAAACATAGATACACACAGAGACCCTCACAGACGGAAAGTGAAACATTTAAACACAAACTCCCGCACATTGACAGGGAGAGAGAGGGAGACAGTCAAAGTGCAGAAGACGAAGGGACACTACATTTACAGAAATGTAGCTAATATTATACCAAGGTATTGTTGGATGCGCCTGTGCATTTTGTATTTTCCAAAATCACCTCCTCAGATAAACTCAGTGAAAGAAGAGACATAGAAGTGGTTTGAGTCAATTCACGGTAGCAAGTGTTAAACTGGCAGAACACGTGTCTGATGTGGTCAATGTGTGAGAAAGAAACAGAGCGTGAGGCAGAGAGAGAGATAGCATGAGACACAGAGACAAAGACAGACAGAGAGACAGAGGTAGAGGGATAGAGTCAGAAAGAGACTGACAGCAAGAAATTTAGAGATGGGGAGAGAGAGATGCAGACATAGCGAAATACAGTGAGAAAGAGAGGATGAGAGGGACAGAGACAACGACATGCAAACAGAGGCGGAGAGATGGAGAAGGCAATATCCCTGTGGTGGAAGTAAACATGAGGGGGACTCACGAAACCCTGTCAAAACTGAACAAATGTGAATGGAGCAAGAAACAGTCAGATACAGGGATCCCGAGACTTTCTTTTGTTGTAATAAAATGTTTATTGCCACCGAACAGACAGAGACTGACAATGATCATGATGCAGGAATGACATGTTCCTGTCCCTCCCTCTCCTCCCACTGCAGGGGAAATGCAGAAACCCCTGCTGCCAGACTTTATCACTCATTCTCAGGGTTGTCTGTGAAGAATCAATGTTCCAGATGAGTCCATCACTCAAAGCCAGTCCATCATTTGGAATAACTCCTCCAGCCTCTTGCCAACCTCCCCTGCACCTGATAGTTACCCCTTGTTCCCTTACCTCCTGTCCTTTTGTTACGTATTCTAATACTCCTTAAAGTTGAGGTGGATGGATTCTTGTTAAGCCTGGGAGATTGATATCATTATCCGGGGCAGACAGGAATGTGAATTATACTTCAGAATTGGATGAGCTGCGATGTTCTGGAATGACGGGTGGACCAGTTTAGAAGGGCTGAATAGCCTATTGTTCCTCATTGTCTGTGTGTCTCCATGTGTGTGTCAATCCGTCAGTCAATCAGGGATAGCATCGTGTACCTGACCGTAGTGAATGGTGACCCATCTTGCTTCGACCCTCACCATTCACTGCAGGTTGTTCAACTCAATCCATATGATTGTGGTGATGAAATTCTTTCTGCACATATGCAATTCCTGCACTGGCAACACTGCAGATGCCTGGGGACTGCCCCAGTTATTTTGCTGAGTCATTAAGTGAAGAATTTATGTAATCAATTGTTGGACCGCATTCTTGAACTTTGCTCTGAACTTGGACAGACTCACTGCACAAAATAATGTGTTCGTGCTGCAGCTTAAATCCCTCAGCATTTCTGCAATGTACATAAAATCCTTCTTAGAACTGTCGTTCCAGCGATATGTTCCTTTAATGCGAAAGTACAAGACGTGTGAACCGTGCACTGTCCACAGAAGTATGAAGCTAATGGATATGGTGAAGAGGGAAATCACTGACCTCCTCCGATTCTCCATCTCTGTGTCTTTGTGCCTCTCTCCCTTCCTCTGACCCCTCAGGCTCTTGCGGACTCGACTGATCAATAAAATGTGTCTTACCGTCAGAGTATTCATCAACAGAATTAACATGAATGGGATGAAAGGGGTTAAAATGATATCAAACCACCTGAATCCTAGCCACCTGGGATCTTTAAAATAACTTGATTTTATTCCGCAGTGCCACCGAACATTGTTAATTATACTGGAAATGTGTTGCTGGAAAAGTGCAGCAGGTCAGGCAGCATCTAGGGAACAGGAGAATCGACGTTTCGGGCATTAGCCCTTCCTGAAGAAGGACTAATGCCCGAAACGTCGATTCTCCTGTTCCCTAGATGCTGCCTGTCCTGCTGCGCTTTTCCAGCAACACATTTCCATCTCTGATCTCCAGCATCTGCAGACCTCACTTTCTCCTCATTGTTAATTATACTCCCAGTTTCAAAGCGAAAATTAAAGGGAATGCTTTCTGAAAAGAGCAGAATGCCAGTTGCAGCCAAAGCCACAACCAAGGCTTTATCTGTCCAATATCTTCTCTTCATTTTCAGGCAGCAAATGGCCACAAAACGATCAAAGGTGAAAAGGACAGTGAACCAGACGGAACAGTCTGTGGCTGCACGAGCCATGACATAGACAGGACGGCACACAGCGGTGAGATCCAGGAAACACGTTGGCATACCTAAGAATTTGAGTTTCCACAGTATGATGTCAGTGAGAACAAACGGTAGATCCGACGTTGCCATAGCCAACAGGCAACGCGTTGTGCAGTTAGAGAGGCCACACTTTCCCCGTGCATGAACCAAAATCACCAGGCAATTAACTGAAAGAAACAGGAAGTAAAATGCAAATCGGAAATTACTGATCAAGCTTCTCGACGTCAGCACAGATAGCAATGTAAGATTTTCGCATATAACTGGGGCAGTTGGGAAGGTTCAGATGTCAAGTTTGAACACGACAGCTCCAATGGCCTGATCCAATTTGAAGCTGCTCACTCCTGTGTTTAACTCAGGGTAGGCAGGGAATTTTTAGATGGCGGGGGGCATATCTTTAAGGTGACAGGGAAGAGATTCGTGGGATCTGAGGAAGAGGTGTTCACCAGAGAGTGGTGGGTGGCTGATCATTCAGTGCCTGAGAGAGTTGCAGAAGCAGGAAATGTCGCAAACTTTAACAGCAACCTGGATGAACGCTTGAAGCATCATAATATTCGAGGCTATGAGTATGGTTCTGGGAGCTGGGACGAGAGTAGATTTTGTGTAGCTTTGTTAGCACAATCTGGATGGACCGAAGGCTCTCTCCTATACAGTCTGGTTCTGTGATTCGAAGAATTCATTCCGAGAGGCAGGTTTGAAAGTGAAGCATTTTAATGATATAAAGTAAGGTTTTGAATGCTGAAAACATGAAACAAAACAAAATCCAACAAGTATGGCAGTATCTGTGTAGAGAGAAACAGGGTGGATGGAATCACGCTTCATTGGAACATTTTCATCTGAACATGGGTCACTGAACTCAAAACGTCATCTCAGATTTCTCCCTGCGCCCAAAACCCTATCATTGCAACAAAAAGGCAGGGATTCATTTCAAAAAGCGAAGTCAGATTTGAAGTGTTGATATTCAACTGCTATGGAACATTTGTACGATTGTTCTTAGCATTCTGGCCATGGTTAGACTCATGGAGTAGTATAGAATGGAAACAGACACTTGAGTCCAAATTATCCATGCCGAACATATATCCTAAATTAATCCAGTCTCATTTGCCCATGTATCCCTCTCAACCGTTTCTATTTATCTATCCATCCAGATACCTTCTGAATTATGGAATTGTCCTAGCCACCACCACTTCTTCTGATAATGCATTGCACAACCACACCATGAAATAGGTGCCCATTCAGTTCCTTTTAAATTTATCCCCTCTTACCGTAAACCTATGCGCTCTAGTTCTAGACTCCTCCTTAGCAGAGAAAAGACCTTCTCTATTATTTCTTTCAATGCCTCTCATGATTTCATAAACTTGCAGAAGGTTACAACTCAGCCTACGACACTCCAGGGAAAGCAGCCCCGGCGTATTCAGCCTATCCCTTTACTTCAAATATTCCAAACCTGGTAACATCTTTTCTGAGTGAGAGAGTAGTAATGTTGGGAGGAATACTATGGAATTACATCTCAGTGTGAATCTCTGATCAGCGTCTGTGGCATATGATGGATCGGAACGGATATAGTTTGGGCATAATTTATTTGAGGTTTGGGTGGAGCTTATCAGTTTTAGACAGTCTAAGTGTTTAACAGACTCACTTCTGTTTTGATATCAGGTGATTAATTACAGAACACGCCTAGATCTTTGACAGAAATCCAATCTGATGACATATGTTTATGTTGATTTAGCAAAGTGATCTCTTGCTGTATCGTAAACACACAATGCTGCAAATATTGCATTCATTAAAAAAATGAAATTTATTGCTAAAGAAATGAATGTAAAACAGAATAAAGCAAACTACGTACTTATAAAGCAGATTCAAAGGCAATGAACACACAGAAGTATAATTCTCATTCATCTCAAAACAGCGCATACATGAAACGAAAGGCCACGACTTTCACATATTACACAAAACCCGACTCCCAGTTCCGTTCAAAACAACACAGCCCTCTAAACATATTCACACCAGAATCTTTGTATCTATCACTTGGTTAAATGACTTTTGACTGCCAATTCTCAACTGGAATTGCAGTCAATTTCTTACTGGAGCTATCGCACATCGGAGCATCAATATACTCAGCTTTAAAAAATATATTCAGAGCTTTTTTTTGTCACAACACTATTGTCTGTGATTAACACAAAACTTTCGCTCCAAGGTAATGTCGTTTACTAAAACTCTCATTTCATTTGCACGAGCACAGATCTGTGTATCCATTCAGTTCCAGGGTCTTACAGGAACAAAACTAAATGACAAAAATGATAAAATTGAAAGTAAACCTTTCCTCGTAAGGGTTTCTTCCTAAATTGAAAATTCCAGAACTCACCTATAAAGTTTTGAGGTCCCCTTAATGCCATGTACGGTTGCAACCAGCAAAACTAAACAAAAGCTCATTCGTGCACAAAGCCATTCAGCCCATCGCCAAACTTCAAACGCAATCTTTAAAAGAAACTGCTGCAATTACACAAATAAATCCAAGTTAACTATAAATTTTAGATGCACAGAGAAGCCCACTGCTTATTCACTTCAACACCATAACCAAACTCAAACTCACTAATATTGCACTCTCTACATAGACGATCACCGCTCTCTGTTTCCAAAGTGATTTCTTGCCTTAATTCCATTGAAACTCTCCGTAATCTCGATTGAAATGGGCATTCTGGAAGTTTTTCACAAGAGATGAATAATTTCCCAGGCAATTCCTGTGGAATCTGCGATGACACGGATTCCACAGGGTTCCTGTAATCTGATGATAAATTACCGAGCAACTGCCACTATGTGAATTTTGGGCACAACCTATCTATATATCATTGTCAGTGACAGAGTGAACCCAAAGCCCACCATCAGACAGATTGACACAATTTCAATGGTGTACCGCACTTACCGGGGATTGTTACAATCGGAAGGGTCATGGAAAATAAATTCCGCAAGTAATTAAATAAAATGTCATTTTCGGCCTGAATCTCTGTGCGCAGGCAATCTCTCTGGACTAAATGCCGAGGTGATGTCATCGCAAAGCCTTTCATTTATACCTGTTGGCATCGCCTGGGGGACTGTTACATTACAATGTGGTTCACTTCATTTATTTTAAGAATTTGAACAAACAGGTGACACCGGTGAGTTAACTCCCAGTGGCCACAGATTACTTTTACAACTGTGGTTTATACGATTGTGCAAATCTCAGTCGGTCAGGAACAAACAGAGGAAAATGTATATTGACTAACAAAATCGAATCCTTACAATATGGAAGCCGGCCAATGGCCCAAGTCAACACTGACCCTGCAAAGGGTATCCCACCCAGACCTACCCGCTCTCTCTGTGAGGCAGCAGGGCTAACCACTGAGCCTCTGTGCTGCCCTCTCTACCAGCATTGACAGCACTACACCATCTATCGAACTTTCATTTCATTCCATTGTCGTCCTCCCATTGACTTTGATCATTTGGAAATTAAATCCCAGTTGTTGAGTGTCTCTCTGAGAAACATTCACCTCAACCTTAGGATGTGTTTTCCATGGTTATCAACGACTATTCTGTGAAGGGATCATCGTTGGTTAATGCTAACGATACACTGTCGGTTTTAATGAAAACATCATCGCAATACAATTCCTCACCTTGAGCACAGACAGTGTCTGATTCGAACATAATTTCTCCACACACGGCAATAATTGAAGCAGGTAAAAATAACTCACTGAAAAATGCCCTCAACAGTTACATAAGCTCCAATCAATACAGAACCTCTTACCAGGGTAACAGCGCCCTGGACATGTCTCAGAGCTGACTCTAAATCACACATGATCCCTACAGCAAGACATCGGGATGAGATATTCTCTGTTCACCTGCAGTGTACTGCACATGTACAGAGAAGAAACCTAAAACATCTGACGGATGATGGGATAGAACAGTTTCAAGCGAGATGGAGGAGTGAGGTCAGAGAGGGATTTGCACACACAAGGATGCAGAAATGTACAATTCTGGAAATGATTGAGAGGGGGGTCAATGTTGTCAATGAGGACCGTCGAGATGGGGAAATGGGACTTGGCTTGAGCACTGATAGAGGACAAAAAACAGAGAGCAGGAATAAATATGTCATTACCATAATGTCAGTCTGGTATTAGTCAGTGACACAAGGATAATTTCTGTCGATACAGACATAATTTCTAGCAATGACTTAGATAATGGGATCATGCATTACCTTTGATCATAACACAATATTAAGTTGACAGTAATAGGCAAGGAGGACGTAGGAGCGCTGAGAAGGGAAAGGGCAAGTTCAGTGAGTAAAAGAGGACAAAATAGTCTGTGCAGTATAATGTAGAGAAAGGCATTGTTCATTCATTTCACTCTTGGAAAGGTTTTAGGCCATCGACAAAATTTCAGATGATTTTTCTCACCTTAAAGCAAGAGGCAACAAGATGCCTTTCGGTCCATTCACCGCCAGACTTTTCCATTATTCTCTGGAAAACTTTACTCATCTCAGACCCTTCTTAATTCAACGAATTGAGCCATGGGTTTGCGTCATCACAGCCCCTCACATTTGAACCCTTGTTGTCCAGCTATCAATCTGGTGAATAAATGCTGCACTCAAATGGACATTGAGCCCCAATTCTCCAGTATTTCGTTTCTGTTTTTTTTTCTTGTTTATAAAGTTAATGCAGTGCTGTGTTAACTTCAAATGGCAGCATGCACAAAGCTAACATGACTGACTGACTCTTTCACAATCATCAGTTCTGAATAGCCAGAGTCCAGGATGTATATTGTCTCAACAGTGCCGAGGGTCAAGAATGTCACAGAACAACTTCAGGATATCTTGTGTTGTGGGGTTTGCTGGGGTGGGACAGGGGTTGGAGATAGAATGTGTGGAACATGAAGAACCCAAGATCTTGGTAAGCATTAGCACCAATAATGTCTGGGAATAAAATCAATGCTCATAGTCTAGCATCTTGTCATTAATCACCCTTTATTTACAAATGCACAGTTTTTGTCAGTGACCTGTCAATGCGTCAGATATTCAACATCTCAATTTCCCTGTTGTCTACTTTCACCAGGTCCTGGCCAATCAACTCTCACAGAGTTGAATACAGCAGGGCTGATAAACTATCACTTCCGCGAGTCTTACTCTTTTCTAAGGTGTCGAGAGCCTTGGACAGCACCTCCAGAGATAGTGGCTGGTCCAGCCTCTCCCATATGGTGTCATTTAAAACCTGCACAATAGAGTGTAATGACCGGGAGGCTGCGCTATCTGTGAGATTCATGTCATGTCATATGGCGCAAAGGATTTTGGTTATCCTCAAGATGTCAGGCTGAGAAAACGTTACAGAGTGATTTTTTCTCCCTTTCAGGCTACTGAGCATTCAGCTCTCCATGTGCGAGTTCTCAAAGATCAAACGTGAGCGCGCCCCATCCTGCTCCACAGTGTGGACCCCGGACCAGGAGATTATCTTGGTGGCTTCGGAGGTAAGGAGTGAGGATTTCTGGCTCTTCACCCCCTGAAAATCCTCTGTGACATCGACACCCATCGTCTGCACCAGGAGTAGATTCTGCACGCTTTTCTGTAGTTTGGACAGTTGTCCCCGTTTCTCTGTCACATTCTGAGGACCTTTGAAAATAAAGATCCGCTTGGTGTTCCCCTTTTTAAACTAAATAACAGGGCTAAATGTCCTATTATTTAGTTCCCATGACTATTAACCGGCTCCCACAGCCTAGAATACGATCCCAAAAGAGTGGAATTAGGCCCTTCAGCCCAACAAATCCATGCCTACCCTCTGAAGAGTAAACCACCCAAGGGTCAATGAATTCAATACACGGAGTGACATTGAACGATTCTTCCGCCGCCTTCGCCTCCGTGCCTTCTTTTTCAACCAAGACCCTCACCCACCCTCTGACGACCCCTTCTCCCACCTCCAACACACCCCGTCCACCTGGACACCCCGTGCTGGCCTCCTACCTGCCCTCGACCTCTTTATTGCAAACTGCCGCCGCGATATTAACCGCTACCTGAACTCCCACACCCCTCCCACCCACTCCAACCTCTCACCCTCGGAACGCACAGCCCTCCACTCCCTCCGTTCCAACCCCAACCTCACCATCAAACCAGCTGACAAGGGAGGCGCAGTAGTAGTTTGGCGCACCGACCTCTACACCGCTGAGGCCAAACGCCAGCTCGCAGATACCTCCTCCTACTGCCCCCTTGACCATGACCCCACCCCCCACCACCAAACCATCATCTCCCAGACCATCCATAACCTCATCACCTCAGGGGACCTCCCATCCACCGCCTCCAACCTCATTGTACCACAACCCCGAACCGCCCGTTTCTACCTCCTGCCCAAAATCCACAAACCTGACTGCCCCGGACGACCCATCGTCTCAGCCTGCTCCTGCCCCACCGAACTCATCTCCTCCTACCTCGACACGGTCCTGTCCCCATTAGTCCAAGAACTCCCCACCTACGTCCGTGACACCACCCACGCCCTCCACCTCCTCCAGGATTTCCGCTTCCCCGGTCCCCAACGCCTCATCTTCACCATGGACATCCAGTCCCTGTACACCTCCATCCCCCATCACGAAGGACTCAAAGCACTCCGCTTCTTCCTTTCCCGCCGTACCACCCAGTACCCTTCCACCGACACCCTCCTTCGACTGACTGAACTGGTCCTCACCCTGAACAACTTTTCTTTCCAATCCTCCCACTTTCTCCAAACAAAAGGAGTAGCCATGGGCACCCGCATGCGCCCCAGCTATGCCTGCCTCTTCGTAGGGTATGTGGAACAATCCATCTTCCGCAACTACACTGGCCCCACCCCCCATCTTTTCCTCCGCTACATTGATGACTGTATCGGCGCTACCTCGTGCTCCCACGAGGAGGTTGAACAGTTCATCCACTACACTAACACCTTCCACCCCGACCTCAAATTCACCTGGACAGTCTCGGACTCCTCCCTCCCCTTCCTAGACCTTTCTGTTTCTATCTCAGGCGACCGAATCAACACGGACATCTACTACAAACCGACCGACTCCCACAGCTACCTGGACTACACCTCCTCCCACCCCGCCCCCTGTAAAAACGCCATCCCATTCTCCCAATTCCTTCGTCTCCGCCGCATCTGCTCCCAGGAGGACCAGTTCAAAATACGCACAACACAGACGGCCTCCTTCTTCAAGGACCGCAATTTCCCCCCCGACGTGATCGACGATGCCCTCCACCGCATCTCCTCCACTTCCCGCTCCTCCGCCCTTGAGCCCCGCCCCTCCAACCGCCACCAGGACAGAACCCCACTGGTCCTCACCTACCACCCCACCAATCTCCATGTACAGCGCATCATCCGCCGTCACTTCCGCCACCTCCAAACGGACCCCACCACCAAGGATATATTTCCCTCCCCTCCTCTATCAGCTTTCCGTAGAGACCACTCCCTCCGCGACTCCCTTGTCAGATCCATACCCCCCACCAACCCAACCTCCACTCCCGGCACCTTCCCTTGCAACCGCAGGAGGTGCAACACTTGCGCCCACACCTCCCCCCTCACTTCTCTCCAAGTGTGGTGTAAAATTCCAAGCAGTGGAATGTGGTGAAACGGTTAAAAATTATGTCCCAATACATGTGTGAATCTAACCGGAATGGAGGTGTTGCTTAGTCCGTGTGAATCTTCTTATCTGTATGTAACCAGAATGGGATGTGTTTTTTAGCCTTGCTCTGCTGTAATTATCTGTATGTAACCAGAATGGAATGTGTTTTTCTGCTGTTCACATGAATGTTTATATCTGGAAAAGAGTATATCAGCCGGAAAAGTCTCCAGTTCGGTGAGTCTGCTCCGGGGTTACGTTTAACCGCCGAGCGTGGGTTGTTGGCAACCGCTCTACGAGAACTGACGGCTCCCAGTTTTTGTAACATGTAGAGTGAGTATAAGCCAGACCCGTTGTGCGACGCTGCGGGGAATAAAATGCCCATATTCTAGCAGTCTCGCCTCTTGGTCGTTTGTTCTGTGTCAGACTACTCTCCTACGAACCTGACCTTGAGAATTTTTTAAAACATTTTGGCGTAGTCGGCAGGATCAATCGCAATTGAGGAGAGATTTTGATACAGAACAATGTTTTGGAAAACGACTAAGAAACCAGAAGAACAAACTGTGGAGGTCCCGACCGTCCCGGGATGGCATGGATGTGGGCATGTACGTGGCAGTTTGTTTGAGAAAGGATCCCAGTCCTGCCGAAGAACCCCTTGCCTGGGGTACAGCGGAGGATGTGGGCATGTCCAAAAGGCTGAAGCGGAGTTAACAGAATTGAATGGGATTGAACTGAACTGAACTGAGTGGAACTGAAGTGAATCAAATTGAATGGAACAAAATGGAACTGAGCTAAATTGAATTGAAATGGACGGAACTGAATTGAACACAATTGAATTGAACTGAACAGACCTGAACTGAGCTGAATTGAATTACACTGAATTGACTGAACTGAAATTAACTGAAACGAATTGAACTGAATTAAGCATAATGTAACACATGTATTGGGCCAAGCAGTGGAATGTGGTGTAAAATTCCAAGCAGTGGAATGTGGTGAAACGGTTAAAAATTATGTCCCAATACATGTGTGAATCTAACCGGAATTGAGGTGTTGCTTAGTCCCGTGTGAATCTTCTTATCTGTATGTAACCAGAATGGGATGTGTTTTTTAGCCTTGCTCTGCTGTAATTATCTGTATGTAACCAGAATGGAATGTGTTTTTCTGCTGTTCACATGAATGTTTATATCTGGAAAAGAGTATATCAGCCGGAAAAGTCTCCAGTTCGGTGAGTCTGCTCCGGGGTTACGTTTAACTGCCGAGCGTGGGTTGTTGGCAACCGCTCTACGAGAACTGACGGCTCCCAGTTTTTGTAACATGTAGAGTGAGTATAAGCCAGACCCGTTGTGCGACGCTGCGGTGAATAAAATGCCCATATTCTAGCAGTCTCGCCTCTTGGTCGTTTGTTCTGTGTCAGACTACTCTCCTACGAACCTGACCTTGAGAATTTTTTAAAACACCAAGGCCCCAAAGGAAACTTCCATATCCGCCACAGATTCACCTGCACCTCCACCCACATTATCTACTGCATCCGCTGCAGCCGGTGTGGCCTCCTCTATATTGGGGAGACAGGCCGCCTACTTGCGGAGCGATTCAGAGAGCACCTCTGGGCCACCCGGACGAACCAACCCAATCACCCTGTAGCACAGCATTTCAACTCCCCCTCCCACTCCACCGAGGATATGCAGGTCATTGGACTCATCCACCGCCAAACCACAACAACGCGACGGTCGGAGGAGGAGCGTCTTATCTTCCGACTGGGAACCCTCCAACCACAGAGGATGAACTTGGACTTCACCAGTTTCTTCATCCCCCCTCCCCCCACCTTGTCTCAGCCGAATCCCTCCAGCCCGGCACCGCCTTCCTGACCTGCAGTCTTCTTCTTGACCTCTCCGCCTCCACCCTACTCCGACCTATCACCTTCACCCCCTTGACCTCTTTCCACCTATCACATTTCCAACGCCCCTCCTCCAAGTCCCTCCTCCCTACCTTTTATCTTCTCCTGCTGAACACTCTCTGCTCATTCCTGAAGAAGGGCATGTGCCCGAAACGTCGAATCTCCTGTTCCCTGGATGCTGCCTGACCTGCTGTGCTGTTCCAGCAATAAAGTTTCAGTAAACCACCCAGCCACATTCACCTGCCCAATACTTACCTATGACGAATGCACCTAACCTTCACCTATCCACTGAGAAAACATGCCATTTCACAGTATCCACTGCATTGACATCCTGCCTAAATTTCTGTGCGCTGGAGTGGGCAGAGCTCAGGTTTAACCCAATGCAAGTCTTATGATATTCAAGAATTCAAATCTGGGCTGTTTCCCCCAACTGTGTCTAAAACGGTGATTTATACAAGTTAAATAACATTTCCCTTTCCTTTGCATTCCATTCGACTTAGGATGGCTTATATTTGACAAACCTGCTCAACGCTCCCAGTCACTTTCCAGAAAAGAAGTCTTGATGTTAAGTCCCCACCAGAATTCAGCCACTTAATTTATATTATCTCTACCAAAAAGAATGACGCTTTCTTACTTCCAACATTACCTGCCATTTGCCTGCCCATTTCACTAGTTAAAGGGGTAAAATGCACACGAACATATCCCACTGATTGACTGTGAATAGGGGTAATATTTGGAACACTGAAATCAGCCTTCATTTAAAATACGGAGAACAAATCGGCAGAGACTTGGACATTTCACGGACTGATTTATTTTTAATTCAGGGGATAAAGCTTTTCTTAGTTTTCAATGCTGAATGAGTCTGCTGTCGACATGAACACACCCAACAATATTGGATGAGAAGGAGGCCATTCATCCAGTCTGTCCCACAGGAACAGCAGGAGGCCATTCAACTCCTTCTCCAGCATGATCCCTGGGAAAACGAGGCCATTGAGCTCATTTCTGGCCTAATACTTTGGTACAGGAGGCCACTCAGCTCTGATTCCTCTGCATAGATGCTGGCAGATGTGTTGATTTCTTCCAGGAATTTGTTTTTGTTTCTGATTAAGAGCAATAACTGTTCTTACAGCTTTTACTCAGCCCATTGTCTAGTCTGTGACACAGGAGGAGCCTCTTTCAGAGGTAGAGAGGATGGCCTCGCAGACTTATTGCTGAACTGGTTAGCCAAGTAACCTAGTCATGTTCTCGAGACCCCAGTTCAAATCCCACTGTGGCAGATGGTGATGTTTCAATTCAACGTCCGTCTCCAATTTAAGAGTCTAATGATGAACCCCCAGTCGCTTGTCGATTTGCTAATGCCTTTTAGAGAGGTCAGGCCTACACGTGACTCCAGATGTACAGCAATGTGTTTGACACTTAACAGCCCTCGAGGCAATTTGGAATGGGCAATAAATGCTGATGCTGGCCGGCGATGCCCTCATCCTGTGACTGAATTGAAAAAAGAATCATTCTTGAGAACGATAAAGAGGAAATGGAAGAAGCACTTCCGCCCATTCTGAATTGGTAAAGAAGAAGAGCAGAAGGCCTTTCATTCCTACTCCTGAGCACAAGAATAGCAAAAGGGCATAACGTCAGTCCATACTGTTCTACATGACAAAGCACAGGCAGGAGGGAAAGGGAAGGCATGAGGAGTAGGGTTTTATGGGGTGTAATGACAACTGGAATGTGAATGAGGGAGCAGTCGGTGAGGTGGGAAGAGGTAGTCCCGGGAGACAGTGTCACATGGATGCACCTGATTGTGTGAATGGACGCAATGAGCGCCACCGTTCAATGATGATGTCTGGAAATTTGAAGAGAGAACTGTGACCATCACCACCACCTCCACCAAATTGATTAAAGCTAGAAATAGTCTCCCTTATTCTGTACTTATTCATCGCTATTGCCCTGTATTTTGCCACTCTATGTCCCTGTATTTAAGTATTTATGTTTCTCTGTATGCAAACCTATCCCTGTTAATCTGCATTTACTTGTATCGCTGTTCCCTTGTACGGAACCCGCTCTTTTTCCCAGTGTTTAATTCTCTGCTGATTAATGTGTCTTTCACCTTCTTGGTCTCTGTACTTGAGACACTCCCTGTTATTCTGTATTTAAGCCGTGATCTGTATTCAGTCCTCTCCATTCCCTGCCCTGTATTTAATCCTCTTCCTCTTAGTCCGCCATTGTGGGCGGCACGGTGGCACAGTGGTTAGCACTGCTGCCTCACAGCGCCAGAGACCCGGGTTCAATTCCCGCCTCAGGTGACTGACTGTCTGGAGTTTGCACATTCTCCCCGTGTTGCGTGGGTTTCCTCCGGGTGCTCTGGTTTCCTCCCACAGTCCAATAAAGTGCAGGTCAGGCGAATTGGCCATGCTAAATTGCCCGTAGTGTTAGGTGCAGGGGTAAATGTAGGGGAATGGGTCTGGGTGGGTTTTGCTTCGGCGGGTCGGTGTGGACCTGTTGGGCCGAAGGGCCTGTTTCCACACTGTAAAGTAATCTAATCTAATCTAATCTAGTCCTCACCCATTACACTTTCCTTAATCCTGTCTTATGTACGTTCAATCCTTTCTATTCCCCTGTATCTGACCACCTCTCTCTTACCCTGTTTTCAATCCTCTCTGTTATTTGTGATTTTATCATGTTCGTATTAGTTTACATTTAATCCTCTCATAACTTCTTCCCACTGAACCCGCTAAATTTAAACTCTGCCCATCACAATCTTTAACCATCTCTGTATTCAGTGTACTCCTCATTGTTCTCTAATTAACCCTCTCGCTACTACTTTCTATTCAATCTTGTACACTCTGTATTTAACCCTCCCCTCTTCCCCTGAACTTAAACCTCTCCCGAACCTCCTGCACTGAATCCTCACCTCATTACTCTCTATTTAGTTTTCCCGCATGCCTTTATATTAGATTCTTTCCCTTTTCTGCGTTCAACCATCTCCCAGTTGCCCTGTTTACAATTTTGTTTCTATTACATTCCATTTCACCATCTTTATCCCTCATATAGAATGTACTTCACATTACTCGACTTAACCCTCTCCCCTCTACTTGATACTAATTCCTGCCCCTTTTCCTGTAAATAACCCTTTCCTCCCTCAACTAAATTCAGTTTTTTTCTATAAAACTCAACTTACACCTTTCCATATTACTTTGCATTAAATCCCATTCCCTTATCCTCTATGTAAACATCCTCTGTTACTCTCTATTTAACCCTCTCGTCATTATTGTCTATTTAATCCTACCCCATTATGTCTGCTGAATTCTATCCGTTTCACAATCTTTAACCATCTCTCTATCTTCCCCGATGTTCTTCAGTTCTTGTTCCCCCTTCCACAATGTGTCTTCTGCCCCACAATAACCAGAGACCAGATGTCATGTGCAGAGCATTCCATCAACTGCAGACACGTGTGAGCTGCTGCTCTTTGTTGCCGTCCCACTGCCGGGCACTGGAACAGCAAATTCACCCCAAAGCACTGGAGGGGCTCAGCAGCCGAACAACACATCAGATATAGTATTGTTGATAAGAAGGAGACAGCCACAACTTCAACATTCACTATTACATACATAGAAACAGCAACAGCTCCAATACGCAACTATATTTATATACCAACTGAAGCATACACATAAACTGAAACACCTCCAATTCACAACTTTGATAAATAATTTGGCTGAGAGGCTTTGATACATAAGAGAGGCTGAGAGGGTGATAGATAGAAGCTACACGGACAGAGTTACGCCAGAGAACAGAGGTATCTGGGTAACAGTTAGAGGAGGGAAGGGGAGGAAGCAGGCAGTGCAGGGATCCCCTGTGGTCGTTCCCCTCAACAATAAGTACACCGCTTTGGATACTGTTGGGGTAGAAAGCCTAGCAGAGGTAAGCTGCAGTGACCGGGTCTCTGGAACGTGGTCTGGCTCTGAGGGCCGAAGGGAAAGGGGGAGAGGAGGAGAGCGCTTGTTATTGCAGACTCTATAGTTAGAGGGACGGACAGGCGGTTCTGTGGACATGGGAGAGACTCTCGGATGGTTTGTTGCCTCCAGGGTGCCAGGGTCAGAGACGTCTCGGACCATGTCCTCAGAATCCTTAAGGGGGAGAGTGTGCAACCAGAGGTCGTGGGGCACATTGGCACCAACGACATAGGTAGGAAGAGGGATGGGGAGGTCATTAAGGAGCTCAGGGAGTTAGGCTGGAAGCTAAAAGCTAGGACGGACAGAGTCGTCATCTCTGGGTTGTTGCCGGTGCCACATGACAGTGAGGCAAGGAATAGGGAGAGAGTGCAGTTGAACACGTGGCTGCAAGGATGGTGTAGGAGGGAGGGCTTCAGGTATTTGGACAATTGGACAATTGTTGAAGAGGAGAGTGTGAAACGGACTGGTAAGCTAGAAGAGATACATGTTAGGAAGGAAGATGTGTTGGGCATTTTGAACAAATTGAGGATAGACAAGACCACCTGGCCTGACGGGATACATCCTAGGATTATGTGGGAAGCAAGAGAGGAAATTGCAGAGCCGTTGGCAATGATCTTTTCGTCTTCACTGTCAATGGGGGTGGTACCAGGGGACTGGAGAGTGGCGAATGTTGTGCCCCTGTTCAAAAAAGGGAATAGGGATAACCCCGGGAATTACAGGCCAGTTAGTCTTACATCGGTGGTAGGCAAAGTAATGGAAAGGGTACTGAGGGATACGATTTATGAGTATCTGGATAGACACTGCTTGATTTGGGACAGCCAGCACGGATTTGTGAAGGGTAGGTCTTGCCTTACAAGTCTTATTGAATTCTTTGAGGAGGTGACCAAGCATGTGGATAAGGGTAGAGCAGTGGACGTAGTGTACTTGGATTTTAGTAAGGCATTTGATAAGGTTCCCCATGGTAGGCTTATGCGGAAAGTCAGGAGGCATGGATTAGAGGGAGATTTGGCCAGTTGGATAGAAAACTGGCGAACCAGTCGAAAACAGAGAGTGGTGGTAGATGGTAGATATTCAGCCTGGTGCCCAGTTACAAGTGAAGTTCCGCAGGGATCAGTTCTGGGTCCTCTGCTGTTTGTAATTTTTATTAATGACTTGGAAGAGGGAGTGGAAGGGTGGGTCAGTAAATTTGCAGATGATACGAAGATTGGTGGAGTTGTGGATAGTGAGGAGGGCTGTTGGAGGCTGCAAAGAGACTTAGATATGATGCAGAACTGGGCTGAGGAGTGGCAGATGGAGTTCAACCCTGTCAAGTGTGAGGTCGTCCATTTTGGACGGACAAATAAGAATGCGGAATACAGGGTAAACGGTAGGGTTCTTAGTAAGATGGAGGAGCAGAAGGATCTTGAGTTCTATGTTCATAGATCTTTGAAAGTTGCCACTCAGGTGGATAGAGCTTGTAAGAAGGCCTATGGTGTATTAGCGTTCATTAGCAGAGGGATTGAATTCAAGAGTCGTGAAGTGATGTTGCGTTGTACAGGACCTTGGTTAGGCCACATTTGGAGTACTGTGTGCAGTTCTGGTCGCCTCACTTTAGGAAAGATGTGGAAGCTTTGGAGAGGGTGCAGAGAAGATTTACCAGGATGGAATGGAGAATAGGTCGTACGAGGATAGGTTGAGAGTGCTCGGCCTTTTCTCATTGGAACGGCGAAGGATGAGGGGTGAATTGATAGAGGTTTATAAGATGATCAGAGGAATAGATAGAGTAGACAGTCAGAAACTTTTTCCCCGGGTATAACAGTGTGTTACAAGGGGACATAAATTTAAGGTGATGGGTGGAAGGTATAGGGGGGATGTCAGGGGTAGGTTCTTTACCCAGAGAGTGGTGGAGGCATGAATGCGCTGCCTGTGGGAGTGCCAGAGTCAGAATCATTGGCGACCTTTAAGTGGCAATTGGATAGGTACATGGATGGGTGCTTAAGCTAGGACAAATGTTCGACACAACACCGTGGGCCGAAGGGCCTATTCTGTGCTGTATTGTTCCATGTTCTATGTTTTATGTTTTATGTTCTATAAACTGGAACAGATCCAATTCACAACTTTGATATATAAATTGGAACAGATCAAATCACAACTTTTAGAAACAAACTGATTAGATTAGATTACAGTGTGGAAACAGGCCCTTCGGCCCAACAAGTCCACAACGACCCGCCATTTACCCCTTACCTAACACTACGTGTAATTTAGTATGGCCAATTCACCTGACCCTGCACATCTTTTTGGATGGTGGGAGGAAACCGGAGCACCCGGAGAAAACCCACGCAGACACGGGGAGAACGTGCAAACTCCACACAGACAGTCGCCTGAGGCGGGAATTGAACCCGGGTCTCTGGCGCTGTGAGGCAGCAGTGCTAACCACTGTGCCACCGTGCCGCCCACAACTGGAAGCGATCCAATTCACAATTTTGATATGTAAACTGGAACAGATCCACTACACAACAATATTTACAGACAGACATGAACAGTTCTCATGCACAATATTTAAAAATGAATGTGAACAATTCTAAAACACAATTGATGTACAGAAAGATGAACAGTTTCATTCCAACTTTAATATGCAACCATTTTCATATATAAACGTAAACACTTCAGAAACGGAAAATTATTCAAACATGAACACGTGCATAGAGTCATAGAGATGTACAGTGTGTTTCCATGCTTCTGTCCAACAGGTCCATGCAGACCAGATATTCCAACCCAATCTAATCCCACTTGCCAGAAGCCGGCCCATACCCCTCCAAACCTTTCCTATTCATATACCCATCCAAATGCCTCTTAAATGTTACCATTGTACAGCCTCCACCACTTCCTGTGACAGCTCATTCCATACACGTAAAACCTCTGTGTGAAAACGTTGCCACATAGTCTCTTTTATATCTTTCCCCTCTCACCCTAAGTCTATGCCCTCTACTTCTGGACTCCCCAACGCCAGGGATAATCTTTGACTACTTACCCTATTCATGCCCCTCATGATTTTGTAAATCTGTATAAGGTCACCCCTCAGCCTCCGATGCTCCAGAAAAACAGCCCCAGCCTGTTCAGCCTGTCCCTGTAGCTCAAATCCTCCAATCCTCGAATCCTGGCAACATCCTTGTAAATCTTTTCTCAACCCTTTCAAGTTTCACAACATCTTTCCGATAGGAAGGAGACCAGACTTGCATGCAATATTCCAACAGTGGCCGAACCAATGTCCTGTACAGCCACAACATGACCTCCCATCTCCTGCACTCAATACTCTGTCCAATAAAGGAAAGCATACCAAACGTCTTCTTCAATTTCCGACCTACCTGCGACTCCACTTTCAAGGAGCTATGAACCTGCACTCCAAGGTCTCTTTGTTCAGCAACACATCCTCGGACCTTACCATTAAGTGTTTAAGTCCTGCTAAAATTTGCTTTCCCAAAATGCAGCACCTCGCATTTATCTGAATTGAACTCCATCTGCCACTTCTCAACCCATTGGCCCATCTGGTCAAGATCTTGTTGTAATCTGCGGTAACCCTCTTCGCTTTCCACGACACCTCGAATTTTGGTGTCATCTGCAAACTTACTATCTGTACTCTTATGCTCGCATCCAAACCATTCATGTAAATGACAAAAAGTAGAGGACACAGAACCGACCCTTTTGGCACTCCACTGGTACAGGCCTCCAGTCTGAAAAACAAACTTGCACCACCACACTCTGTCTTCTACCTTTCAGCCAGTTCTGTATCCAAATGGCTAGTTCTCACTCAATTCTGTGAGATCTAACCTTGCTAACCAGTCTCCCATGGGGAACCTTGTCGAAAGCCTTACTGAAGTCCATATAGATCAGATCAACCGCTCTGCCCTCATCAGTCAGCTTTGTTATTTCCTCAAAAAACTGAATCAAGTTTGTGAGACATGATTTCCCACTCACAAAGCCATGTTGACTATCCCTAATTCGTGAGGAGAAAGTGAGGTCTGCAGATGCTGGAGATCAGAGCTGGAAATGTGTTGCTGGAAAAGCGCAGCAGGTCAGACAGCATCCAGGGAACAGGAGAATCGACGTTTCGGGCATAAGCCCATATCCTGAAGAAGGGCTTATGCCCGAAACGTCGATTCTCCTGTTCCCTGGATGCTGTCTGACCTGTTGCGCTTTTCCAGCAACACATTTCCAGCTATCCCTAATTCTTCCTTGCCTTTCCAAATACATGTACATCCTGTCCCTCAGGATTCCCCCAACAAATTGCCCATCAGGTTCACTAGTCTATAGTTCCCTGGCTTGTCCTTACCACTCTTCTTAAACAGTGGCACCACGTTAGCCAACCTCCTGTCTTCCAGCACCTCACCTGTGACTATCGATGATACAAATATCTCAGCAAGAGGCCCAGCAGTCACTTGTCTAGCTTCCCACAGAGTCCTCTGATCAGGTCCTGATCAGGTCCTGGGGATTTATCCACCTTTACCCGTTTCAAGACATCCAGCACTGCCTCCTCTGTAATCTGGACATTTTGCAAGATGTCACCATCTATTTCCCTACAGTCGATATGTTCCATATCCATTTCCACAGTAAATACTGATACAAAATTCTCATTTAATATCTCCCCATTGTCTGTGGCTCCACTAAAATGCCACATTGCTGATCTTTGAGGGGCTCTATTTTCTACCTAGTTACCATTTTGTCCTTAATGTATTTGTAAAAACTTCTTAATTCTTTTTTCCAAATCTATCTCATGTCCCCTTTTTGCCCTTCTGATTTCCCTCTTAAGTATACTCCTACTTCCTTTATACTCTTCTAAGTATTCACTCGATCTATCCTGTCTATACTTTACATATGCTTCCTTCTTCTTCTTAAGCAAACCCTCAATTTCTTTAGTCCTCCAGCATTCCCTATAACTACCAGCCTTTCCTTTCACACTGACCGAAATATACTGTCTCTGGAATCTCGTTATCGCATTTCTGAAGGCTTCCCATCTTCCAGCCGACCATTTACCTGTGAACATCTGCCTCCAATCAGCTTTCAAAAGTTCTTGCCTAATACTGTCAAAATTGGCCCCTCTCCAATTTAGGACTTCAACTTTTAGATGTGGTCTATCCTTTTCCATCATTATTTTAAATCTAATAGAATTATGGTCGCTGGTCCAAACGTGTTCTCCCACCGACACTCAGTCACCTGCCCTGCCTTATTTCCCAAGAGGGTTCGGGGTAATCCAAGATGGAGGACGGGAAAATTTTCTGCCTGTAACAGTTGCTCCTTTTTTGAGGTATTTTAGGTGCTGGAAGTGATTTCCTCGAATTCCAGGAGCAGCAATTGGCTTCATGTGCTGTTGCATTGTTTTGGAACTTTGGAAAAAAAAGTCAAAACAACAGCAGTTTAAAAGGGAGAAAAAAGACGATGGAAGCACATGGTCAGGTTATTACAGGAGAGAGAGAGAGAACCTGCACAGTTACAGTCTTTGCTGTTTGAATTCATGTATCGTTGGACATCGGTGTGCATCTGGGAAAATTAACAAACAATGAAATTCATAACTGATCTTGGAGGAACTGTTGGGCGAAGTTCACAGCACAGAATCAGATAAGTTAATCAGATGTGCAGCCGCAACACACCATGGTATTTATATAAAAAAAGAACATAACTGAGATACAACAATATTAATATAAAAGCAAGAACAACTCAAATAGAAAATAGGAAGAAAATATGACCAGGAACCGTTTCCAGACACAACCATATTTATATTTACAAATGAGCAGTTCTAATGCTTAACGATATTTATGTTTAAACTAGAACAACTCCAAAGCAAAACAATGTTTAGATATAAACACAAACAGATACAATGCACAATAATATTTACATGCAAACATGATCAACTACTATACACAGCAATATTTGTACAGACACACTCAGCTCCAACATATAACAATACTGAATACTTTATATGCTGTACAATACTGCATATGTGAATGAGTTGGAGAAAGGAAGAAAATGTGCTGTTTCCACATTTGCAGTTGACACAAAAATAGTTGGGAAGGCAAGTTACGACAGGTTCTGAGAAAGCGTCACAATTCCCGAAGTGGTAACTCTGATATCTCTCCACAGATGCCACCAGTCATGCTGAGCAATCCAGAAATGTCTGCTTTTGTTTATGTATGACATTCTTGCTTCAAACATGGGCCAAGAGCTGAATCCCAGAGTTGGTGGGGTGGGGGGGGGGGGGGGGGGGGGGGGGTCGGTGGTGGGGGGAGGTGAGAGTGACACACCCTGACATCGCTGTGACACGCTCAAAATTCACTTGAAGGACAATCGGGGGCACACACCCTGCTCGTACCTGTCATATCTGGCATACAGGAAGGTGGCTGTCGCTGTTAGAGGACAGTTTGCTCAGCTCCAGAACGTCTCTACAGAAATTCCACGGTGTACTGTCCTCGGACAAAACAGCTTCAGCTACTTCATCAATAAATGGCTGGTCATAATTAATTTGAATATTATTGCTACAAAATGATGTCAGAGCCAGGAAGACCACGGCAAGAAACTCACCTCCTGACTCCCCAAAGTCAAAGCGAAAGTAAGAAGTGTAACGAAATACTCACCAGTTTCTTTTTGGATGTTGCTCCATCAACACTCACAAAGCATGTCACCACCCAGGATAAAGCAGCTTGCTTGATTGACATCACAACTACAAACATAGACTTCCTCCACCACTGACACTCAGGAGCAGAAATGTGTCACAAACACAAAATGCACCAAAGAGAACATCAAGGCTCATTAGACGGTGTCAATGCCCAGTTCATCAGCTCTGCTGGTGACACAGTGCTCTGAACAGCTTTTTTTCTCCAATGATAAGAGGAGATTGACGTGTTTTTGGACGGAACCATTTCTGGATCTTTATCTATGAGGGATTGTCTCCACTCTCTTCTAACTAACCTGTTCCACTTATTAAAAGGTCTCCACCCTTTCCACCTCTCATCGGCGTTTTGAATATTTGTGTTCATGTGAGTGTATGCAGTCCTACAAAACTCCAGAAAGACCTCCCTAACCGAGAATTTGCACCACGACTGATCAAGGCACGTGGTGTCTTAACGATTGTATTAACCTGCCCTCCGACATTCAGGGATCAGTGGGCAAGTATCCCAAGTTCCCATGGTCCTTTGAGATTCCTAGTGCCTTGCATCTCATTAATCATTACCTTGCCTTGTGTAGTTAGTTAGACAATAGGTCTTTAAAACGAAGTAACAGTTCAGATTTCAGTAGCTGTGAGGTGGAGAGACTGATGTTTGGATTTTTCCTACGTTCCCACGTATACTCCATTAAGAGCAATCTGTGCACCGTGGCTGCTGTAGGGTTGATTCGTCCTTTTTCAGGAGAGGGAGTGTTATGACGAGGCAGAAATATAACGAGGTCCTGAGAGACATAGAAACACACCCACATGCACACACTCGCAAAAACAAGCCACTCAGATAGAGAAGTGCACCCACACGCCCAAATACACTCAGGTTGAGACGTAGGAAGATACTGAAAAAACAAAAGCAGGAACACATCCCACTTTGCACCCACAACACACGAACATACACAGAAACAGAGTCAAACGGCGATATGGGAAACCAACTCCAGACAGAAGTATAAGCCGGTCCTGAGTGACATCGAAACACACCCTCACCCTCACAAACACACAGAGGATTACAATAACACTAAACTGGGTGACTACACCTACACACTGATACATTAGCACACCCAAATTTCACATACACACGTCCACACAGAAATGCCACCATACTGAGACATGTAGGAATACGCCTATGTCAAGACAAAGAATGTACACGCATCCACAGACAGAAATACAGTCAGACTAAGATATACAAGCAGACCAACAGAGATACAGATCACATACATACGCCTATAAAAAGTCATCCCAAATAAAGAAACACATTTACACACAGACGCATAATCACACCCGCATCCCCACACACATAAAGAAGGGAAGTCATACCGAGAGACATTGCACATCAACCATGTAAGAACTTACAGAAACACTTGTATACACACATGAGCACAGTTAAACACAGTTACAGAACCACATATACAATTATATGTATACTTCAGAAGTGAACAGAGACACACCCACAGCGAGGCAAACGGAGATCCTGCTGGGGCCACAGAAAGATCCTGACACATGGACAGGGAGGAAAACACATTCTGACCAACACACGCAACTGCTTAAGCAGCAGCACAGGCGGCGAGAGACACAGCCCCATTCCCTCAATAATGCAGTGAACGTCAGAGACACACACATATAGAGTCAGCAACCATTAAAACATGCTGACAGTAACACAAATACACACAAAAAACATTGTCACCGGATGTAACCACACAAACACTGCATACACAGACACAAACACAACAGATGCAATGTCAAAACACAGGCAGATACACATTCACACTGTCACAGTAACAAATAGCCACACAAATATACTCACTATCACAGAAACACTCCCACATAGACTGACTAACATACCCAAACACATAAACACTGCAATATGTAGTCACCAAAATACTTCTCCAGGTCCACACGCAGAGGGAAACCAAACACGGGGGCAGGAATGCACTCACAATGTGTCACAGGGACATATTCAGAGACAAAACCTGTGAAAGCACACACAGAGTGACATTCCCACAAAGGCAATGAAACATAGAAACACACAGAGACCCTCACAGTGAAACACTTAAACACAACCTCCCTCACATGGACAGGGAGAGAGATGGAGACTGTCGAAGTGCATTGTTGAATGCCCCAGTGCATTTTGTATTTTCCAAATCACTTCCTCAGATAAACTCAGAAGAGATATAGAAGTGCTTTGAGCCAATTCATGTGAGCAAATGTTAAACTGAAATAACACGTGTCTGATGTGGTCAACGTGAGAAAAGGAAACAGAGCGTGAGGCAGAGACAGAGAGAGAGAGAGAGAAAAAAAACACATGAGACAGACAAAGGCAAAGACAGAGAGAGAGAGACAGAGGTAGAGGAAGAGAGCCAGAGAGAGACTGACATCAAGAAATTTAGAGATGGGGAGAGAGAGATGCAAACATAGCGAAAGAGAGTGAGAAAGAGAGGAAGAGAGGGACAGAGACAACGGCATGCAGAAAGAGGCGGAGAGAGAGAGAAGGCAATATTCCTGTGGTGGAAGTAAACATGAGGGGGACTCGAGAAACCCTGTCAAAACTGAACAAATGTGAATGGAGCAAGAAACAGTTCAGATACAGGGATCACCAGCAGACCGAGATATTCTTTTGTTGTAATAAAATGTTTATTGCCAGCGAACAGACAGAGACGGACAATGATCATGGTGCAGGAATGACATGTTGCTGTCCCTCCCGCTCCTCCCCTGCAGGGGAAATGCAGAAACCCCTCCTGCCAGACTTTATCACTCATTCTCAGGGTTGTCTGTGAATAATCAACGTTCCAGATGAGTCCATCGCTAAAAGCCAGTCCATCATTTGGAATCACTCCTCCACCCTCTTTCCAACCTCCCCTGCCCCTGACAGTCACCTCTTGTTTCCTTACCTGCTGTCCCTTTGTTCCGTCTTCTAATACTCCTTAAAGTTGAGGTGGATGGATTCTTGTTAAAACTGGGAGATTGGCATCATTACCCGGGCAGACAGGAATGTGGATTACATTTTAGAATTGTATGAGCCGTGATGTTCTGGAATGATGGGTAGACCAGTTTCGAAGGGCTGAATGGCCTACCTATCCTCATTGAATGTCTGCCTCCATGTGTGTCAATCCGTCAGTCAATCAGGGATAGTAGCGTGTTCCTGAGTGTAGTGAATGGTGACGCATCTTGCTTCGCCCCTCACCATGCACTGCAGGGTGTTCAACTCAATCAATGTGATTGTGCTGATGACATTCAGTCTGCACATATGCAATTCCTGCACTGGGACTGCAGATGCCTGCGGACCTCTCCTAGTTCTTTTGCTGAGTCATTAAGCAAAGAATTTATGTAACCAATTGTTTCACCGCATTCTTGAACTTTGCTCTGAACTTGGACAGAGTCATTGCACAAAATAATGTGTTCGTGCTGCAGCTTAAACCCCTCAGCATTTCTGCAATGTATGTAAAATCCTTGTTCCAGCGATTTGTTCCTTTAAAGCTAAAGTACAAGACGTTTGAACCGTGCACTGTCCACAGAAGTATGAAGCTAATGGATATGGTGAAGAGGGAAATCACTGAACTCCACCGATTCTCCATCTCTGTGTCTTTGTGCCTCTCTCCCTTCCTCTGACCCCTCAGGCTCTTGCGGACTCGACTGATCAATAGAATGTGTCTGACCATCAGAGTATTCATCAACAGAATTAACACGAATGGTATGAAAGGGGTTAAAATGATATCAAACCACCTGAATCCCAGCCACCTAGGATCTGTAAAATAACTTGATTTTATTCGGCAGTGCCACAGAACATTGTTAATTATACTGCAAGGTTCAAACCAAAAATAAAAGGGAATGCTTTTTGCAATGAGAAGAATTCCAGTTGCAGCCAAAGCCACAGCCAAGGCTTTTTCTGTCCAATATTTTCTCTTCATTTTCAGGCAGCAAATAGCCACAAAACGATCAAAGGTGAAAAAGACAGCGAACCAGACGGAACAGTCTGTGGCTGCATGAGCCATGACATAGGCAGGATGGCACACAGCGGTGAGATCCAGGAAACACGTTGGCATGTCAAAGAATTTGAGTTTCCACAGTATGATGTCAGTGAGAACAAACAGTAGATGCGACGTTGCAATAGCCAACAGGCAGCGCGTTGTCCAGTTAGAGAGGCCACACTTTCCCCGTGCAAGAACCAAAATCACCAGGAAATTAACTGAAAGAAACAGGAAGTAAAATACAAATTGGAAATTACTGATCAAGCTTCTCTACGTCAGCACAGATAGCAATATAAGATTTTAGCACAAAACTGGGACAGTTGGGAAGGTTCAGATGTCAAGTTTGAACATGACAGCTCCAATGGCCTGACCTATTTTGAAGCTGCTCACTCCTGTGTTTAACTATGGGTGGGCAGGGAATTGTCAGATGGCAGGGGGGCATATTTTTAAGGTGAATAGGAAGAGGTTCGGGGGATCTGAGGAAGAGGCGTTCACCCAGAGAGTGGTGGGTGTCTGATAATTCAGTGCCTGGGAGAGTTGTGGAAGCAGGAAACGTCACAAACTTTAAAAACTACCTGGATGAACGCTTGAAGCATCATCATATTCGAGACTATGAGGATAGTGCTGGAAACTGGGACAAGAGTAGATTTTTTGCAGCTTTGATGGCACAAACTGGAACGACCGAAGGCCCTCTCATTTACAATCTGTTTCTATGATTCGAAGAATTCATTCTGAGAGGCAGGTTTGGAAGTGAAGCATTTTAATGAAATAAATTAAGGCTTTGAATGCTGAAAAAATGGAACAAAACAAAACCCAACAAGTATGACAGTAGCTGTGGAGAGAGAAACAGGGTGAATGGAATCATGCTTCATCAGAACATTTTCATCTGAACATGGGTCACTGAACTCAAAACGTCATCTCAGATTTCTCCCTGCACACAAAACTCTATAATTGCAACCAAAAGGTAGGGATTAATTTCAAAAAGCAAAGTCAAATTTAAAGTGTTGATATTCAACTGCTATGGAACATTTGTTCGATTGTTCTTAGCACTCTGGCCATAGTTAAACACATGGAGTAATACAGCATGGAAACACACACTTTAGTCTAAATTATCCATGCTGAACACATATCCTAAATTAATTCAGTCTCATTTGCCCATGTATCCCTCTCAATCCTTTCTATTTATCTACCCATCCAGATACCTTTTAAATTATGTAATTGTCCCAGCCACCACCACTTCTGGTAATTCACTCCACAACCGCACCATGAAATGGGTGCCCATTCAGTTCCTTTTAAATTTATCCCCTCTCACCGTAAAACAATACGCTCTAGTTCTAGTCTCCTCCATAACAGAGAAAAGACCCTCTCTATTATTTCATAAACTTGCATAAGGTTACACCTCAGCCTACGACCCTCCAGGAAAAACAGTCCCAGCATATTCAGCCTATCGCCATATTTCAAATATTCCAAACCTGGCAACATCTCTTCTGAAACTTTAAAAATTTTCTAACATTCTTGGAGGGAGACTAGAACTGCACACAATATTCTAAACATGCCTACCCAATGTCCTGCACGGCCACAACATGATCTCCCAATTCCTATACTCAGTGCTTTGATCAATAAAGCAAAGTATACCAAATATTGTCATCAACAACCTCTCTATCTCAGAAATCATTTTCAATGATCTATGATCTTGCACTCCAAGGTCTCCTTGTTCAGCAACAATGTCCAGGACCTTATCAATAACTGTGTATGTCCTGCTCCGATTTGCCTTTCAAAGTGCAGCATCTCACATTCATCTAAATTAAACTCTATCTGCGACTGCTCGGATCATTGGCTCATGTGACCAACCTTATTCCCTGTCAAATCTCACTTTATATTTGGTGTCATCTGCAAACTTAAAAACGAGAATGTAAATTGTCAATTTCAAATCATTCATATCAATAACAAAAAGCTGTGAATACAGCATCAATTCCACTCACACATCACTGGTCACAGGCTTCCAGTCTGAAAAGCGAGCCAACACCACCACTCTCTGTCTTCCACCTACAAGCCAGTTTTGCATCCAAATAGCTGGGTCTCCCTGAGTTCAATGCCAGCTAACTTTATGAATTTGTCTATCATAACAAACCAGTTTGAACACCTTCCTGAAGTCCATATCGATCACATCCACTGTTCTGCCTCATCAATCTTCTTTGATACTTCTTCAAAAAACTCAGTAAAGTTGGTGGGACATGATAGCGCATGTACAAAGGCATGTCAACTGCCCATAATCAGTCCTTGCCACTCCAAATACATGTAAGTCCTGCCCCTGCAGATTCACTCTCACAGCTTTCCCACCACGAATGTCAGGCTCACCACTCTCCACTGCCCTGGCTGTACCTTCACATCTTTCTTAAATACTGGCACCATGTTCGCCAACCTCCAGTCTTCCAGCACCTCACCTACTATCAATGATACAAATATCTCAGCAAGTCCCACAGCAATCATTTCCCTTGCTTCCCGAAGAGATTGGGAGGACACCTCATTAGGTGCGGGGGATTTATCCAACCTCATGATTTTTAAGATATCCAGCATCACTTCTGATGCAATCTGGGCATTTTTCAAGATGTCACCATCTGTTTCCCTACATTCTGTATCGACCATGCTTTTCTGCGTAGTAAGCAAAGATGCAAAATGCTCGTTTATTATTGCTCACATCTCCTGCATTTCCACACACAGGCTGCCACATGATGCTTCAGGAGTCCTATTTTCTCCTGCGTTACAATTCTGTCCTTAATATATTTGCCAAATCCGTTCGAATTCTCCTTAACCCTTTTTGCCAAAGATATCTCACGTCCGCTTTTTGCCCTGCCATATCCCTCTTAACTTAACAAGATTTGAGAAGATTTACCAAACTTTTAAAAAAAGAACAGGAACTGACATCACTACAGGAAATTATGTCACCACAGGAAATGACATCACCCACCCAAGGAAACTCAAACAAATTCGAAAGTCAGCGAAAACACCAGTGCTTCATTCGGAGACTCACTGAATATGCTACCTTGTATGGTGACAAAATGTCTGAAAATGAACCTTCCAGCTCAGCGAGCAAACCTACATCCATTCCCTCTTAAGTATACTCCAACTCCCCTCATACTCTTATACCTATTGACTCGATCTCTGCTGTCTATCCCTGACATATGCATCCTTCGTTTTACCAAAATCTCAATTTTTCCCATCATCCAGCATTCCTGCACCTACCAGTCTTGCCTTTCAGCCGAACAGGAACATACTGTCTCTGGACCCTTGTTATCTCATTTTAGGAGGATTCCCATTTTCTAACTATCGCTTCACCTACAAACATTTCCCTGCAGACAACGTTGAAGGTTCTTGCCAGGTATTTGCAAAATTGGCCAATTTTAAAACTAATAGATTTATGGTCGCTGGCCACAAAGTGCCCCCCACTGACACCTCAGTCACCTGGCCAGCCTTATTTCCTATGGGTAAGTCATGTTTTGAGCCTGCACGTATTTACATCTGCATACTGAATCAGAACCTTTCTTGTACACACTTAACAACTTCCTCTCCATCTCAACCCGAAACACTCTGGCTGTCCTCGACTGTGTTTGAAACGTTAAAATTCCCTACTATTACCACTCTATTAATTTAGATAAATGTGAGTTATTGCATTTTGGAAAGGCTAATTATGGCAGGACTTATGTACTTAATGGGAAGGTCCTGGGGAGTGTTGCTGAACAAAGAGACATTGGAATACACATTCATAGATGTTTGAAAGTGGAGTCACAGGTAGATAGCATAGTGAAGAAGGTGTTCGGTATTTGATTTAACTTTATATTTAAGCTTTATTATCATGTGTCCACAAGTACAGAAGTACAGGAGTACAGTGAAAAGTGTTTAATGTCATCAAATACGGCACCATCTTTGGTATAAAGGTACCTCGGTGCAAACCTGAGGTACAAGTAGTAACACAGACACAAAATCAAAAACAAAGCATCCCCATTGATCTTATTGTAAGTAGAAAAATCAAGAAATGAAGTTAAATGTTCACATTACAGTCGTTCGTATTGTTAAATGGAAAAATATTGGAATAAAGGTAAATGTTGTACAGACTTTCTGAAGGGCATTTCCTGTGAGGGTTTAATCCCCACCATTTTGGCCCACTCTCTGGGAAATCTCTGTCTTCCCCACTCTCGATGTCACAGATGCCTCCCTCATCAATACTTCGGGCTTGCTCTTGCCATGAAGCCTCAGACCCACAGCCACTTCCATGCACCAGACATCCAGCTGGCACTCCTCAGGAGCCCGTCTCCTGCCACACTTCCCACGATACCATCGTCACTGTTGTCTCTCTGCAGAACTTCAGAGGGTAAGGAAAAAGAAATGACCAGAATCAGAGAAAAAATAGAAATGTGGCCAGCCTTGAGTGGACGGCCGAACATGCTCCCACCATCTTCAATAGCTCACTCATTGTGTCCTCCACACTGCCGGGGAATGCTTACCTTCAGTAATCAGTACATTAAATATAAGGAGTTGGGAGGGCATGCTGCTACTGCAAAGGACATTGCTTGGACCACTTTTTGAATACTGCGTGTAATTTTGTTCTTCTTCCTATTAGAATGATGTTGCTCAACTTAAAATTTTGCAGGAAAGATTTACAATGATGTTGCCAGGGTTCGAGAAGTCAGTTATAGAGAGAGACTGAATGGGCTGGGGCTATTTTCCCTGTGGCATTGGAGAACGAGGGGTGATCTTACTGAAATTCATAAAATCATGACGGGAATGTATAGGGTAAACAGCTAAGGTCTATTTCTTAGGGATGAGATGAAAGGGCATAGGTTTAAGGTGAAAGAGCAAAGATTTAGAAGGAGTCTAAGAGGTAACCTTTTCACGCAGAAGGTGACGTGTGTATGGAATGAGCTTGCAGACGATGAGGTGGAGGCTGATACAATTACAACATTTAAAAGGGATCTGGATGGATATATGAATAGGAAGGGTTTAGAGGGATATGGGCTAAATGCTGGCAAATAGATGAGATTAATTTGGGATATCTGGTGGGCATGAACCGGTTGAACCGAAGGGCCTGTTTCTGTGCTGCACATCTCTATAACTATGACTCTGTGACAACTAGGACGTACATGGGACACACCGAACAATTCACTGACACAGAGCTATCAAGCACTGTTGAACATTTAGACAAATGGCCTGCCAACAACCATGCCTTGCTGTTTTGGCTATGCTGATGACTTAGAGTCAAAGAGTCGTTGTGTTGTTCACTGCAGGATTCTTGGGGCTCTGATCTGCTCTGTCACCATTGTATTTACATGGCTACTCCAGTTCACTCTCGAGTTAATTGTTACCCCAAGATCTTGAAAGTTGAGGATTCAGCGATGGGAACCATATAGAAAATGAAAGGATGATGGTTTAAGTCTTTCTTGTTAGAGATTACCATAGTCTGGCATTTATTGACATGAATGTTTCCTGCAGCTTTTCATCCCAGTCCTGGAGATGATCCAGATTTAATTGCGCTTGGACATGGACTGCTTCAGTATCTGAGTAATCCTATATGCTGTTGAACATTGTACGTACATTGGCTAATGCATCTCATCATGGAGGGAAGTACTTTAATAATACTACTGAAGACGTTTGGGCCAAAGACAGTCTCCTGAAGAAGTCCTGCAGAGATTTTCTGTCGTTAAGATGACTGACCATTAACAATCACAGTTTTTCCCCTTTGTACCAGTTATGACTCCAGCCAGTGGAGAGCTTTCCTCAATTTTCATTGACTCCAGTCGTGCTCAGGCGGTTGAATTCACACTCAGTCAAATGCAGCCTTTTCTGATAAGCATTGTCATACCCATGCTACATCTGGAATCAACTCTTTTTCTCTATGTTTGAACTGAGGCTGTAATGAGGTCGGGAGCTGCGTGGCCCTGGCGGAACCCAAACTGGGTGTCAGTTATTGCTGAGCAGATGCTGCTTGGTAGCACTTTTGAGGATCCCTTCCATCGTTTTACTGATGATTACAAGTCGATTGATGGGGTGGTAATTGGTTGGGTTGGCTTTGTTCTGCTTTTAGTGTATGACATACCTGGGCAAGTTTTCACTCTCTCAGTTAGATGTCAGTGCTGTAGCTCAGCAGCAGCTGCCTGACGAGGGATGTAGGATATTCTGGAGCACATGTCATCTGTCCCATTGTTAGAATGTGACCAGGTCCACAGCCTTTGCCTGCCAGAGAAGGCCAAGGTGGATAAACCCATCAGCATTTCTGTCTGACGAGATTTGTGAACGGGTTCAGTCTTATTGTTGTATGAATGAGTTCTCCTTCTCCTTTTGTTGATTACTGGAGATATATGTGTGGCCATGGAGCAAAGGGACACATATCACTACCTCATGGGAGAGGGGCAACTGGTGGTGAGTTTAAAAGAATTGAAAATGGTGTGACACTGGGCTGGTCCTTGTGAATTCCCGACAGCAGATTAAATTAACATTTGTTATAACCATTCGACATTTTCAAAATTAAATTCTATATCTCTAAATATTACAGTGTGCAACTTTTTCTTTTGCCCTGCGATATAAGTCTTGCTTATTGTGATCTCCTGTACTGCTCCCAAACAATGCTTTTCATTGTACTCAGGCACACATAACAATAAATCAAATCAAACTTTAGGGTGTCATCACAATACCGGTGAGGTAAGATGGAAAGTCCTTCAGGGTAACTTCAGCTAGTGTGGGATCTGTATTTCGTCTACATTGCAAACCAGCTAGTCAGCTCAATGAGAGAGCCAGTTGCTGAGTGTGCATTCTCCGGAGAAGGATATATTTGGAACACTATGAGATTTAGAGATGGTAATGTTTGAGTGGAATACAACATTGCGTCTGGAATAAAGCTTCTCATTTCATCAATTAATATGATCAGAATTGTCCAATACCTAAAACTGAATTTTAGAAATAAATAAATATTTACTCAAGCCCATAATGGACGTTGTCATAATCTGTTTGTTCACATTTCAACGAAACACTAATTTGAACAGTGTTGCGACCTCAAAATCCCTAGGCGATCCCCATGGCATAAAGCATTGGGTTTGGAAACGTGAGACATCAGTGTTTGATGCAGAGGGATTGACTGCGGAACGAAAGCACAGATCACTTTCCAGAGGAAATGCTTGAAACATTTGGTATTATCAATAAATTATTCCATGTGACTCTTGCTATCATTAGCCTTCCAGATAAGTGACTTAATCTATTGAGGCTTTGTAAATCTGGTTAAGAGTTGCTCTCTGTGCTTTGCGTAGGATGATGTTACATTCTGATCTGGTGCTCACAATTATACAGACACTCGAACATTAGCAGGTTGTTTAGCCTGTGTCGTAACACAAGTTAGTGGAGTGAGCAGCTATAAAATAGGGAGCACAATTCTAAAGGGAGTGAAAGAGCAGAGGTACAGAGATGTAAATGGGTGTGGATGATTGAAAGTAGCATTAAAGTAGCAGAGGATGGTGCGTGTATGGAATGAGCTGCCAGAGGAAGTGGTGGAGGTTGGTACAATTGCAACATTTAAGAGGCATTTGGATGGGTATATGAATAGGAAGGGTTTGGAAGGATAAGGGCAGGGTGCTGGCAAGTGGGACTATGTTAGGTAAGGATATCTGGTCAGCATGGACGAGTTGGACTGAAGGGTCTGTTTCCATGTCCCATGTTGTACATCTCTATGACTCTTTAACTCTTTGAATGCGTTCAAATTCCACCTCAGCGGTGATATGTCAGAGCAATTTGATTAAATAACAGTATTCAGTGAATTGTCACATATGACATCAGTGTTCTCGTGATACACACCTCTTCAGGAGCTCGTGTCTGTCTCTCAAGTCTGACAGGAATGGTTTCCTGTTCTTGATTGAGTTCTGTACCCTGAGTTGGGAATCAAATCCAAGACACATGGAGGGATCTGTTTATTAATGAGAACTGTGTGCCAGCGTAGACAACACTGGAAAAAATAAATGCGCCAGGCAGCATTCCAGGGGGTAGAAACAGAGTTAACACTTCGGATCCAGTATGACTCTGCATCAGAACTGCTTCTTGAAGATAGGATCCAGGATAAGAGTATTAATTCTGAGGGGAATATGCCACTTGGCAAACCCAAACTGAGGAGGATTCTGGTACTACTTACTGGACTCGAACAAAAAACGGTCTGATTCTGTTTCTCAGGTGAGTCTGATTTATGGATCCAGTCCAATCTTACACAGTCTCTAAATCTCTCCAGGCTCCAAACTTGTCATGGGGCAAGAAACCCTTTGGACAGCCTGAAAGTGGGGAGAGGCATCATTTGTGGAGGATTTGCGTTAATGTAGAATCTCAGTCTTGGCCAGTTAAAAACTATCCTGGAATGTGTCAATAATAGAATGCATTTAGTGGCAACTGTGAACCCACAAAATACATGAAATTAAAACTTTTAGTGGTGCTAAAAAAAAGCTATCCTCACTGTTTGAGTCATGTGCAGAGATTTATACAATCTGAGCTGGAGGATGTGTTTTCAGATGCATCATCACCATATTAGGTAACGTATCAGTGAGCCTCCAGTGAAGTGCTAGTGTTATTTTAGATTATTAGATTACATTCCCTACAGTGTGGAAACAGGCCCTTCGGCCCAACAAGTCCATACTGACCCTCTGAGGAGTAACCCACCCAGACCCATTTCCCTCTTTCTAATGCACCTCCCACTATGGGCAATCTAGCTTGGCCAACTTGCCCGACCTGCACGTCGTTGGACTGTGGCAGGAAACTGGAGCATCCGAAGGAAACCCATGCAGACACGGGGAGAATGTGCAACATCCACGCAGACAGTCGCCGAGGCTGGAATCGACCTTGGGACCCAGGTGCTGTGAGGCAGCAATGCTAACCACTGAGCCACTGGTTATGTCCCACTTTCTATTTATGTGTCTTGGTTTCTTAGGGTGAGTAATGCAATTTGTGGTTCTTTTTCACAGAGGATGGTAGGTGGGGTCCAAATCGATCTGTTAATAAATGAAATTCTGGTTAGAATGCCTTGCCTCTAAGAAGTCTCATGCATCCCTCTGTTTACCTTGTCCTCGGATGGATGTGTTGTCCCAGTCAAAGTGGTGTCGTTCTTCGTTTGTATGAAAAGATGCTAGTGATAGTGGGTCATATCTTTTTGTGGCTTGTTGTTGTACATGCATCCTGGTAGCGAGTTTTCTGCCTGTTTGTTTGATGTAGTTTTTGTTACAGTCCCTGTTGTTCTTGGTTATAAGTTTGCTTGCTGAGTTGGAAGGTTTGTATTCAGATGTTTCGTCACCATTCTGGGTAACTTCATCAGTGAGCCTCATGTGAAGTGCTGGCGTTATGTCCCACTTTCTATTTATGTATCTTGGTTTCTTAGGGCGAGTGCTACCTCTTCCGGTTCATTTCCACAGACGATGGTATATGGACTCCAAGTCGATGTGTTAATTACTAGAGTTCTGGTTAGAATTCCATGCACCTCAGAATTCTCGTGCATGTCACTGTTTAGGTTGCCCTCGGATGGATGTGCTGTCGCAGGCAAAATGGTGCCCTGCTTCACCTGTATAACAAGATACTAGTGATAATGGGTCATGTCTTTTTGTGACTAGTTGACGTTCATGTATCTTGGTGGCTAGTTTTCTGCCTGAATGTCTAATGTAGTTTTTGTTACATTCCCTGCATAGTATTTTGTAAGTTACATTCATTTTGCTTGTTGCTCTGGTTGTAAGTTTGCTCGCTGAGCTGGAAGGTTTGTTTTCAGATGTTTCATCACCATCATCCTTGAGCTTCCAGTGAATCGTTGGTGTTACAACTAACAAAATGAATGCCACTTACAAATATCATGCAGGGAGTGTCACAAACACTACATCAGACAAACACGCAGGAAACTAGCCATCGGGATACATGAACACCAACTAGCCACAAATAGATATGACTTACTATCACTAGTATGTTTTCATACAGGTGAAGCAGGACACCACTTTGACTGGGACAACACATCCAACCTAGTACAAGCTAAACAGAGACACACATTAGAATTCCTGGAGGCATGGCATTCTAACTGGAACTCCATCAATTAACACATCGATTTGGACCCCATCTACCATCCTTTAAGAGACAAAAAGAATCAGGAATGATATCACTCACCCTAAGAAACCAAGAAACATAAATAGAAAGTGGGACATAACACCAGCACTTCACCGGACACTCACTGATGATGTTACCATGTATGGTGATAAAATGTCTGACAACACACCTTCTTGCTCAGCGAGCAAACTTACAACCAGATGCTCAACCTGAGCTACAAATCTTCTGAAAAATTGCTAATTTATTCAATCTGCAATTTAACACTTTATGTTCTCTTATTTCTCATGCAGTTAATTTGCTTGCAATTCTGATTCTGTCCCAAGGAAAGTGCGGCCTCTCAACCTGCACCTGTCGTTACCTGGTAGCCATGGCGATAGCAGATCTATTTGTTATTATCACTGAGGTTATTCTGTGGCAGATTAGCTCTTATTATTTCCCTGTGTCTTTCTTGGACCTCACCCCTGTGTGCAGTGTTCACAATGTTCTGCTACGCGCAGCAATGGATTGTTCTGTCTGGTTCACAGTCACCTTCTCCTGTGATCGATTCATTGCCATTTGTTTCCAGAACCTGAAAACGAAATATTGCAACAGGAAAAATGCAACTCTCATCCTCTCAATAACCTGCATTCTGCTCTGTTTTAAAAATGTCCCCTTCTACTTTATATATGAACCGAAACAGGTCATTGCCAACGTTTCATGGTTCTGCGATCCAAAGGAAAATTATTTTACTGAGCCTGGATGGGTTGGATTTAATTGGTTTGATTGGATTTTAACGCCCTTGCTTCCATACATTTTAATTCTTTTGCTCAACACTCTGACTGTGAGACACATTTTAGTGACCAGTCAGATTCGTCAGGGACTGAAGAGTCAGAGAAAAGGAGAGAATCCCAGTGACCCAGAGATGGAGAGCAGAAGAAAGTCTGTGATATTACTTTTGATTATATCTGGCACCTTCATAATTCTGTAGTAAGTGCATGTTACAGAATTCTTTTATTATAATATTCGAGGAACTTTCCTGAGAAATTACAATAATTCAGAACTTATATTTGCAATGGCTGGCCTTTCACTGGCAAATTTAAATTGCTGCACAAATACATGTGTTTATGTGGCAACTCAATCGAAGTTCAGACAGCAAGTCAGGGAGATGATGAAATATCCTGTCACATTCATTATCCAATTAATAAATAAACAGCAGAACTGAGAGTAGCGTCGAGGCATGTCCCAGTATTTACTGTCATGAATGAAAAACAAAATCAATACAGGTATTGGTGAATAGCTGGAACCCAAACTGTGATCCTTATTGAACCACACTCATCATTACCTTCCACTCCAAAAAATACACTTTCTGCTTTCTGTTTGTTAATGAATTCTCAGTCCAGGTCAGTATAATACCCCAATCCCACTTGCTTTGATTTTGCAAAACTAATTTGCTGTCTGGGACACTACCAAAACATTTCTGAAAACCCAAATGCATTACATCGACTTGATGTTCCTTATCTACTCTGAGTTTATCTTCAAGGAATTCCCATATGTTTGTAAAACACGATTTCTCTTTCATCAATCCATGTTGACTTTGTGAAATCCTATATCCACATCCTTCAATATGAACTCTTACATTTTCTCAATGACTGAGATTAAGCCAATCTGCCTAATCTTTGCATCCGACAGGAAAAGCACATCACTAATAAAGGTCATCTTTGCACCTTAATCTACAGAAACAGAAAATGGCACAGTTTTACAGCTCCAAAATATTTTGGGTCTTTAAAGTTTAAACAAGGGACAGATTGCAATAAAAACATATAATCAAAACACATCGCCTCTCCTCAGTAAGGTAGATACTCAAGATAAACACAAATAAGGTTATGTCTCAAAAACTAACCACTTAGCCGTTCATCTGCTGTCAGCACCCTCATACAAACTTCTCTAAGGTCAGCTGTGAATTTCACTGTTTCTCTTTCTTGGATGAGATTTTGAAACCAAAGAGCAGAAGCAGTTAGCTACCCAGCGTCACTACTGGGTCACACAGCTGCGCAGGGTCACTGCTGAGTCACACAGCTGTGCAGCGTCACTGCAGGGTCACACAGCTGTCTAGGGTCGCTGCTGGGTCACACAGCTGCTCAGCGTCACTGCTTGGCCAAACAATTGTGCAGGGTCACTGCTGGGTCACACAGCTGTGCAGGGTCACTGCAGGGTCACACAGCTGTCTAGGGTCGCAGCTGGGTCACACAGCTGCTCAGCATCACTGCTTGGCCACACAATTGTGCAGGGTCACTGATGGGTCACACAGCTGTTCAGGGTCACTACTGGGTCACACAGTTGTGCAGGGTCGCTGCTGGGTCACACAGCTGTGCAGGTTCACTACTGGTACACACAGCTGTGCAGGGTTACACGGCTGTGCAGGGTCACTGCTTGGTCACACACCTGTATAGGATCACTGCTTGGTCACATTGCTGTGCAGGGTCACTGCTTGGTCACACAGCTGTACAGGATCACTGCTTGGTCACACAGCTGTGCAGGATCACTGCTTGGTCACACAGCTGTTCAGGATCACTGCTCGGTCACACAGCTGTGCAGGATCGCTGCTTGGCCACACAGCTGTACAGGATCACGCCTTGGTTACATGGCTGTACAGGATCACTGCTGGGTCACATGGCTTCGCAGGGTCACTGCTGGGTCACACAGCTATGCAGGGTCACTGCTTGGTCACATGGCTGTGCAGGGATCACTGCTTGGTCACATGGCTGTACAGGATCACTGCTGGGTGTCATGGCTGTGCAGGGTGACTGCTGGGTCACAGCTATACAGCATCACTGCTTGGTCACATGGCTGTGCAGGGCCACTGCTTGGTCACATGGCTGTGTAGGGTCACTGCTTGGTCACATGACTGTACAGGATCACTGTTTGGTCACAGCTGTTCAGGATCACTGCTGGGTCACATGTCTGTGCAGGGTCACTGCTTGGTCACATGTCTGTGCAGGGTCACTGCTGGGTCACTCAGCTGTACAGGATCACTGCTTGGTCACATGGCTGTGAAGGGTCACTGCTTGGTCACATGGCTGTGTAGAGTCACTGATTGGTTACACAGCTGTAACAGGATCATTGCTTGGTCACACAGCTGTACAGGATCACTGCTTGGCCACGCAGCTGTACAGGGTCACTGCTTGGTCAGATGGCTGCACAGGATCACTGCTGGGTCACATAGCTGTGCCGGGTCATTGCTGGGTCACACAGCTGTATAGGATCACTGCTGGATCACATGGCTGTGCAGGGTCACTGCTTGGTCACATGGCTGTGCAGGGTCACTGCTTGGTTACATGACTGTACATGATCACTGCTTGGTCACACAGCTATACAGGATCACTGCCAGATCACACAGCTGTACAGGGTTACACGGCTGTGTAGGGTCACTGCTTGGTCACACAGCTGTCCAGGATCACTGCTGGGTCACAAGATTGTGCAGGATCACTGCTTGGTCACAGCTGTACAGGGTCACTGCTTGGTCACAGCTGTGCAGGATCACTCCTTGGTCACACAGCTGTGCAGGATCGCTGCTTGTTCACATGGCTGTGCAGGGTCTCTGCCGAGTCACATAGCTGTACAGGATCACTGCTTGGTCACACAGCTGTACAGGGTCACTGCTTGGTCACAGCTGTGCAGGATCACTGCTTGGTCACAGCTGTACAGGGTCACTGCTTGGTCACAGCTGTGCAGGATCACTCCTTGGTCACACAGCTGTGCAGGATCGCTGCTTGTTCACATGGCTGTGCAGGGTCACTGCCGAGTCACATAGCTGTACAGGATCACTGCTTGGTCATATGGTTGTGCAGGGTTACTGCTGGGCCACATGGCTGTGCAGGGTCTCTGCTTGGTCACACAGCTGTACAGGATCGTTGCTTGTTCACATGGCTGTGCAGGGTCACTGCTGGGTCGCATAGCTGTACAGGATCACTGCTTGGTCATATAGCTGTGCAGGGTTACTGCTGGGTCACATGGCTGTGCAGGGTAAGTGCTTGGTCACACAGCTGAGCGGGGTCACTGCTGGGTCACACAGCTTTGCAGGATCACTGCTTGGTCACACAGCTGTACAGGATCGCTGCTTGTTCACATGGCTGTGCAGGGTCACTGCTGGGTCGCATAGCTGTACACGATCACTGCTTGGTCATATAGCTTTGCAGGGTTACTGCTGGGTCACATGGCTGTGCAGGGTAAATGCTTGGTCACATGGCTGTGCAGGGTCACTGCTGGGCACCACAGCTGTGCAGGGTCACTGCTGGGTCACATGGTTGTACAGGATCACTGCTTGGTCACACAGCTGTGGAGGGTCACTGCCAGATTACACAGATGTGCAGTTTTACACGGCTATGCAGGGTCACTGCTCGGTCACACAGCTGTGCAGGCTCTCTGTACGGTCATACAGCTGTGCAGGGTCACTGCTAGGTCACACAGCTGTGCAGGTTCTCTGCTGGGTCACTCAACTTTGCACGTTCAATGTTCTGTCGGACAGCTATGTAGGTTATGTCAGACAGACTGCTGGGTAAATTGTTTTGTTTGCTCCATTAAAAAGCTTAATCAAGATTGTGAGACACTATTTTCCTCACACAAAATCATGCTCACTATTCATAATCAATCCTTGAATCTCCAAATATACATGAATCCCATCCTTCAGAATAATTTCCAACAACCAACAACTCACCAGTCTATATTTCCCAGCCTACTTGTTACATCCCTTTATAAACTATGGCATAATGTTAGCCAGCTTCTAGTCTTCTGGTTCTTGGTCCATGTTTATAAATGATACATATATTTCTGCTCATGCCCTTGCAATTTCCTTCATAACTTCCCACAGCGTCCTGGGACACATCTGATCAACTCCTGGAGCTTCATCTACCTTTATGTTTTCTAAGACCTCCAGCACTACCTCTTCTGTGATATGTACTGTTCTCAAAACTTCAATATCTATTTACCTGGGTACTTTTGCCTCCATTTCTTTCTCAACAGTGAAAAGTGTTATTCATTTAAGTGAATTATTCATTTAATGTCTCTCCCATCTCCTGAGGTTCAACACAAAATTGAATTGTTGATCTTTAAGAGTTCCTGCTCTCGCTCTAGTTGCTCTCGTGTGATTAATGTATTTGTAAGATAATTTTCAATTACATTTATCCTGTTTTACCAAGGCTATATTATATTTCCTCCTTACCTTCCTAATTTGCTTCTTAAGAATGCCCCTATATGCTTTTACTCTTCAAGAGATTCAGGTAATCCCAATTGTCCAATGCATAATGATATTTTATTCTTGACTAGAAATTTAACACCTTCCTTCATCCATTGTTCCCTAACCTTACCAGCCTTGCCTTTTGAAGCCCTCCTACTTGTCAGTCATCTCCTTACTTGCAGTCTTCTCAAATCAACTTTTGAAAGTTCTTGTTTCATATCCTTAAAATTTGTCTTACTTCAATTTGGAACTTCAACTTACATGGAAAACGTATGCTTTTTCCATAACTATATTGCAAATAATAGTATTCTGATCACCAGTCACAAAGTGTTCCCAGACTAACACTGCAGTCACTTGCCTTGTGTCTCGTAGGATCATTCACATAGTGAAAAAGAAAGATTTCCTGAATGCATTCAACAAATTCTTCACCATCAAACTTTAACACTATAACTGTTCCAGTCAACGTTTAGAAATTTAAAATCCCATACTATTATGGCCTTATTGTTACACATATTTAAGATCTCTATATGTTTATTTCTCAAATTTCCCTCTGACTATTGGAGAGCCTATAATACAATCCCATCAAGGTTATCATTCCATTCTTATTTATAATTCCAGCCCACACATTTTATCTAAATTATCTCTCAGAAATATCTTCCTGAATTACAGTAGTAATGCTTTCCATAATCAAAAAATATCACACCCGTTCTCTCTTGCTTCTCTTTCTATCATTCAGATAACACCTAAAACCCAGAACATTGAGCTGCCAGTACAGCCCTTTTCTCAGCCCAAGTTTCTGTAATAGCTGCACCATCCCAGTCCCATGTTCCCATACAGACCCTCATTTCATCAGCCTTACTTGCAAGACCTTTTGCATAGAGTTAAATGTAGTTTGGTTTTTTCAGAACCATCCTCATAGAGCCATCGATTTCTCCAGCATGGAGACAGGTCTTTTGGCCGACATTGGTCCATGCCGACCGAAATGTCCAACCAGGGTAACTCCATTTCCATGCACTTGGCCCATACACTTCTAAACCTTTTCTATCCGTGTATTTGTCCAAATGCCTTTTGAATGTTGTTAATGTACCCACTTCAACCACTTTCTCTGGCAGGACATTCCATATGCATCACTCCCTTTGTTAAAAAAAACCTGGTCCTCAGGTTCCCTTTTGTTCTCCCTGTTTAACCTTAAATTGATGTCCTCGCGTCCTCGATTCCCCAACCATGGGAAAAAGACTGAGTGCATTCATCCTATCCATGGCTTTCATGATCTTGTAGACTTCTATATGATCCACCCTCATTCTCCTAAACACTAAAGAAACAAGTCCTAGCTTGTCCAAACTCTCCTTATAACTCAGTCCCGAGAGTCCTGGCAACATCCTTGTAAATTTCTTCTGCACTCTTTCCAGTTTAATAACGTCCTTCCTCCAGCAATGTAACTAAAACTGATCACAATACTCCAAGTGCGGCTTCACCAAAGTCCTGTTTAACTGCAACATAACTTCCCAACTTCTATACTCAATGCTCTGACTGATGAAGACCAGTGTGCCAAAAAGCCTTTTTCACTGGCCTTTCGACCTTTCACTCCACTTTCTGAGAACCTTGCACCTGAACTCCAAGGTCCCGTTGTTCCACTACACTTCTTAAGGAGCTACCATTGATGAAATGCCTACCTTGATGTGACTTTACAAAATCCAATACCTCACACTTATTTATATTAAATTGCATCTGCCATTTCTCAATCCATTTCCCCAACAGATCAAGATCCTGCTGCATTGTTTGATGAACTTCCTCACTGTCCATGATAGCGCTTAATTTACTGTCATCTGCAAACTTACTAATCATGCCTTGTACATTCTCATCCAAATAACTGATATTGAAAATAAACAGCAATGGGCCCAGCACTGACCGCTGAGGCACTCCACTAGTCACAGGCCTCCAGTCTGGAAAGCATCCTTCCACTATTACACTCTGATTCCTACTATCAAGCCAATTTTGTATCCAATTTGCCAGGTCCCTTCGATTCCATGCGATCTATTCTTCCAGAGCAGCCCACCATGTGAAACCTTATCCAATGCCTCACTGAAATCCATATAGACTACGTCTACTGCCCTGCCCTCATCAACCATCCTGGTTACTTCACCAAAGAACTCTAACAAATTTGTTCTGCATGATATCACTCACAAAAAGCCTGACTGACTACTCCGAATTAACCCCTGTCTTTCCAAATGCATGGATGTTTTATCCCTCAGAATCCCTCATTTCTCTTTTTATTTTCACTGTTACTTTGGATGCTCCCCTCCAAAAAAAAAACAGTTTATAGGCTCTCAAAATAGAACTAACAAATCTCCCCATCAGAACATTGGTCCCATTCCAGTTCAGGTGAAACCTATCCTTCTTTGAACAGGCCTTTTCTGTCCCAGAAAATATCCCAATGATCCAAGAAGCTGAATCTCTGCGCACTGCACAACCTCTTCAGCCAATGATTTATCTGAGTCTAGATTAGAGTGGCGCTGGAAAAGCACAGCAGTTCAGGCAGCTTCCGAGGAGCAGAAAAATGGACGTTTCGGGCAAAAGCCCAACATCAGGCACAGAGGCAGGGTGCCTGCAGAGTGGAGAGATAAATGAGACGGTGGTGGGGTTGGGGAGAAAGTAGCATAGAGTAGAATAGTTGAGTCGGGGTGGGGATGGAGGCGATAGGTCAGAGAGGAGGGTGGGGAAGGTAGCAAAGAGTAATTGCAAAACCTGCACCCACACCTCCTCCCTCATCTCCATCCAAGGCTCCAAGGGAGACTTCCACATCCAAAGATTTACCTGCACATCCACCAATATCATTTATTGCATCCGTTGTTCCCGATGCGCTCTCCTCTACATTGGGGAGACTGGACGCCTCCTAGCAGAGCGCTTTTGAGAACATCTCCGGGACACCCGCATTAATCAATCCCACCGCTCTCTGGCCCAACATTTCAACTCGCTCTCCCACTCTGCCGAGGACATGCAGGTCTTCTGCCTCCTTCACCGCCATTTCCTCACCAACTGACGCCTGGAGGAAGAAGGCCTCATCTTCCACCTCGGAACACTTCAACCCCATGGCATCAATGTGGATTTCACCAGTTTCCTCATTTCCACTTCCTCCACTTCACCCCAGCTCCAACCTTCCAGCTCAGCACCACCCTCATGACCTGTCCTACCTGCCTATCATCCTTCCCACCTAACCACTCCACCTCCTCTCGGACCGATCACATTCATCCCCACCCCCATTCACCCATTGTACTCTTTGCTACCTTCCCATACCCTCCTCTATAACCTATCACCTCCATCCGCACCCCACTAATCTATTATACTCTGTGCTACTTTCCCCCCAACTCCGCCCCCTCTCATTTATCTCGCCACTCTTCAGGGACCCTGCCTCTATTTCTGATGAAGGGCTTTTGCCCGAAATATCGATTTTCCTGATCCTTTGCTGCTGCCTGACCTGCTGTACTTTTCCAGCAAAACTCTAATCTAGACTCTGCTTTCCAGCAGCTGCAGTCCTTGGTTTTACCTGATTGATTTATCTGCCCTACCCTTCTCTCATTTGATCTTTCGCACTGGAAGTTAACAAGATTGCTACTTTTGATGTTCTGCCTTTTAACCTTCTACCTAACCTCTTGTACTCATTCTGCAGAGCCTTAAACCTTTCCCTGACTATGTCATTTTTGCCAATGTGTACAATCATTTCTATCTTCTCACCCTCCCCTTTGACAATTTTGAAGCGTCCTTCACCCTGGCACCAGAAAAACAACATACTCTACTAAATTCACACTTACTGCTACAGAATCTCCTCTCTAAGCCCCTGGTAGCAGTGTTTCCTGTCACAATTATTCTTTTAAAACTTGACATACCGTTTACCATAAGATTCATTCTTAGCGCCCAAGATCTGAATAACACCTTTACTTTCTCTAAGAGACTATCTCTTTCAACAGTACACAAAACGGAATATCTGTTTGAGAGAGAAATAGCTGCAGGAGACTCCTGAACCACCCTCTTCCCTTTCCTGACGGTCAATCATCCATCTGACTGATCCTGCTGTGCAACCATGTCTCTAAAGCTCCTCGTCATCCCACTCAGTGTCTCCTGTATGTCTTCAATGACATTTAATCGAAAATGAAGAAGTTTTCAATAGCACCTTATAAATATCAATAAAGTGGCACGGTGGCTCAGTAGTTAGCAGTGCTGCCTCACAGCACCAGGGTCGCAGGTTCGATTTTAATCACAGGCGACTGATTGTGTGGAGTTTACACATTTTCCCAGTATCTGCGTGGGTTTCCTCCGGGCGCTCTGGTTTTTTCACACAACCCAAAAAAGTACAGGTTATGTGAATTGGCTTTGCTAAATTGCCCATGGTGTAAGTGCATTAGTTAAAGGGAAAAGGGGTTTGGGTGGATTACTCTTCGGTGGGTCGGTGTGGACTTGGTGGGCCGAGGGGCCTGGTTCCACACTATAGGCAATCTAATCTAATTAAACTGAACAGATGAAAGAAAATGAATCCTCAAATAACCCAACATTCAGCTTTTGACTTCAGGAATTCTCCGGAGTCGTTTTCGTGTAGTCCTCTCCACAAGCTCGGTATATGAACATATCGTCCTTCTCCGCACATTTGTTCATCTAATTTTACTTCTGTTAAAGCTTACTAACCATTGATGACAGACTCACTGGTCTATAGTTCCCTGGCCTTTTCTTTACTAACTTGCATAAATAATGGAATCACATCAGCCACCTTCCAGTCTCTGGCTCCCCAATTGTGGCGGTTGATGATACAATTATCTCAACAAGAGGCCCAGCAATTTCTATTCTGGTTTCTTCGCAGTATGCCATTTTTGAAGATCAGAGAAGTCTTTAAAGCTGGACTCTATGATGTGGTCCACAAACAGCATGGCATCCCATCCACTCCCAATCTACATCACGGAGACCATGAACAGTGGTATATGGGAGAATCTGGACAAACCACAAACCCTGGAGAATCCTTTCAGAAGAATAACACTCTCAGAAGCAATGATCCAATGACTTGTAATTGACTACATGGGACGTGACCAGCCATGACTCTCCCGTGGTATGCGAGAGCATGCTATGCTTGAGGAAAAGGATCATCAAACCTGTCCACAAGAGGAAGGGGGAAGGAGAGGGGAATGACCCCACTGTGTCCCTATCACTGAGCCCTGAGAACATCAGACTGTGTCTTTGTTACTGGCCTAGGGGAGACCACGCTGATCCTACTGTGTCTCTCATTGACCCAGTCACTATTGCCCTGGAGGGTTACTCTCTCACAGGGTTGGGAAGGCAGGGCCTTCGGGTGACCTCGGCTGGTATGTGTAACACAGCCCCTGCTGTTAGCTCTGTATCACAAAGCAGCCATCCAGCTAACTGAGAATCAGAGAATCTCTGCAGTGCAGATGGAGACCACTTGGCCCATTGGCTCTGCACTGCCCCTCCACAGATCATCCCACCTAAACCCATATCCCTAACCTGTTCCTGTAACCTGCATTTCCCATGACCAATCGACTCCAGCACGCACCTCCCTGGACACTATGGTCAATCATGTGAAATGGTGTCATCCTTCTGTGGTTCCTAACAGTTATACTTGTCCTGTATTATAGCAGTGAAGTAATTCATATTGCTATTTCAGGGGTGGGTGTTGCCTTGTTACAGGATGGTGAAAGGAGAATCGAGGACAAAGTGGGAGATTTCTATTTTAAAAAAATCGTGTCCTTCATTCAGACAGTCGCTGATGATTCCTCCTCTTGCCACCAGAGGGAGCCGCACTGCCTCCCCTCTCAGCCAGCTTCCTCCTCGTCAGTCCTTCTCTGTCAGGGAACCTTCTTCCTCCACTTGGTCACCACCCACCTGCCTTGTACCCACCCTAAACGTCTTGATTGCAGAGTGCAGACGTGACAACAGCCACCTCAATTTCTCCACCCCCCTCACCCACTCCAACCTCATCCCCTCCGAATGTGCAGCACTCCACTCTCTCTACACCAAACCCCGGTTCACCATCAAACCTGCTGACAAAGGCGGGGCAGTGTTAGTCTGGAGAGTGGTGCCCTCTGTCGCAGAGGCCAAATGCCAATGCTCCCATACTACGTCCTAACTCTCCCTTTCCCACTACCCCAACATGACCCATTAGGCCAAAATCACCCGCACTGTCCCTGCTGTCACTGCCTCAAGTGATCTGCCCTCCACTGCCTCCACATTCATAGTTCCCCAGCCCCATACTTCGTGTTTCTACCTGTTCCCCAGGATCCACAAGCCTAACTATCCCGGCCGAACCTTTGTCTCGGCATGCTCCTGCCCCACCGAACTCATCTCATCCTACCTCAACTCCATCCTCTACCCTTTGGTTCAGGAACTTCCCAGCTGCACCACACCCTCCACCTGTTCAGTAACTTCCAGTTCCACAGCCCCTTCACTTGCAGACATTATACACATCCATACCCAACAAGATGGCTCCCAGGTCTTCAGCTTCTTCCTCTCATCGAGTTGTACAGACGTACAGCACGGAAACAGACCCTTCGTCCAACCCGTCCATGCTGACCAGATATCCCAACCCAATCTAGTCCCACCTGCCAGCACCCGGCCCATATCCCTCCAAACCCTTCCTATTCATATACCCATCCAAATGCATTTTTAATGTCGTATTTATACCAGCCTCCATCACTTCCTCTGGAAGCACATTTCATACACGTACCTCCCTCTGAGTGAAACTGTTGCCCCTTAGGTCTCATTTATATCTTTCCCCTCTCACCCTAAACCTATGCCCTCTAGTTCTGGACTCCCCCACCTCAGGGAAAAGACTTTGTCTCTTTACTCTATCCATTCCTCTCATAATTTAGTAAACATCCATAAGGTTACCCCTCAGCCTCCGACGCTGCAGGGAAAACAGCCCCAGCCGGTTCAACCTCTCCCTACAGCTCAAATTCTTCTAACCTTGGCAACTTCCTTGTAAATCTTTTCTGAATCTTCGCAATTTTATCAACATCTTTCCGATAGGAAGGAGACCAGAGTTGCAAGCAATATTCCAACTGTGGCCTAAGCAATGTCCTGTACAGTCGCAACATGACCTCCCAACACCTATACTCAATACTCTGACCGATAAACGAAAGCATACCAAATGTCCTCTTCGCTATCCTATCTACCTGCAACTCCACTTTCAAGAAGCTATGAACCTGCACTCCAAGGTCTATTAGTTGAGCAACACTCCTAGGACCTTACCATTAAGTGCATATTCCTGCAAAGATTTGCTTGCCCAAAATGTAGCTCATCACATTTATCTGAATTAAACTCCATCTGCCACTTCTCAGCCCATTGGTCCATCTGATCAAGATCATGTTGTAATCTGAGGTAATCTTCTTCACTGTCCACTACACCTCCAATTTTGGTGTCATCTGCAAACTTACTAACCATATCTCTTATGCTCACGTCCAATTCATTTATATAAATGATGACAAGCAGTGGTCCCAGCACCAATCCTTGTGGCACTCCACTGGTCACAGGCCTCCAGTCTGAAAAACAACCCTCCACCATCACCCTCTGTCTTCTACCTTTGAGCCAGTTCTATATCAAATGTCTAGTTCCACGTGCATTCCGTGAGGTCTAACCTTGCCAACCAGTCTCCCATGGGGACCCCTGTCAGATGCCTTACTGAAGTCCATATAGATCACGTCTACCGCTCTGCCCTCATCAATTCTCTTTGTTAACTCTTCCAAAAACTCAATCAAGTTTGTGAAACATGATTTCCCATGCACACAGCCACGTTGACTATCTCTAATCAGTCCTTGCTTTTCCAAATACATGTACATCCTGTCCATCAGGATTCCCTCCAACAACTTGCCCACCACCGACGTCTCTCGAACAGATCCATTCAGTCTTCCTTCATCAATACCCTCCTCCACTCGTCCTCACCCTAATAGCATTTCCTTTAACTCCTCCCCTTCCCTACAAATCCAGGGGGTGGCCAAGGCTACCCGGATAGGCCCGAGCTACGCCTGTCTCTTTGTCAGCTATATCGAACAGTCCCTCCTCAGTATCTGTACGGGCACTGTGCCCCAACTCTTCCACCATTCCATCGATGATTGCATCGGTGCAGCATCCTGCACCCAGGCTGAACTGGAGTAGTTTGTCAACTTTGCCCACAACTTCCATCCCACCCTCAAATTCACTTGGTCCATCTGGAACACCTCCCGCCCCTTTCTTGGTCTCACTATTCCCATCTGCGGGGACAGACGTTTACGACCATCCCACAGTCTCCCATAACTGCCTGGACAACCCCTCCTCCCGCCCAGTATCCTATAAGAACTCCATCCCATTCTCCGGGTTTCTCTGCCTCCGCCGTAACTGCTCAGATGTGGAGAAATTCCAATCGCGAGCATCCCAGATGTCCACCTATTACGCACAACATGCTTTTTCACTCTCCGTCATCCAGGTAGCCGTCTGACACACCACCTCCATTACCTGTTCTAATGCTCTAACCCCACCCCACGCAAAGACAGAGTTCTCCCTTATCCTCAGCTACCAATCCACCAGCCTTCACATCCAACACATCTTTCTCAAACACTTCCACCAACTCCACCAAGATCCGACCATCAAGAACATCTTCCCCTCCCCATGCCTCTCGGTCTTCCGCAAGGTCAATTCCCTTTGACAATCCTTGGTTTGTGCCACTCTTCCCAATAAGCCCCCGAAACCCTGGTACCTTCCCCTGCAACCGGAAAAAGATACAAAACCTGCTGATACACACCCCCCTCACCTCTGTCCAAGTGAAACAGAGGTTCACCTGCTTCTCTTCCAAAATAGTTTACTGCATCAGATGCTCCCAAAGTGGTCTTCTCTACATCACGGAGACCCAACATAAACTTAGGAAACGGCTCACCGAGCATCAGAGCTGGGTCTGCAGGCTGACCGGAACTCTCAGTTGTTGCCCATTTCAATTCCCCTTCCCACTCCCTTCCCAACATGACCATCCTTGGCCTTCTCCATTGCCACAATGAACAACAGCACAAATTGGAGGAACAACACGGTGGGCGGCACGGTGGGACAGTGGTTAGCACCGCTGCCTCACAGCGTCAGAGACCCTGGTTCAATTCCCGCCTCAGGCGAATGACTGTGTGGAGGTTGCACGTTCTCCCTGTGTCTGCGTGGGTTTCCTCCGGTTGCTCCGGTTTCCTCCCACAGTCCAAGGATGTGCAGGTCAGGTGAATTGGCTATGCTAAATTGCCCGTAGTGTTAGGTAAGGGGTACACGTAGGGGTATTGGTGGGTTGCGCTTCGGCAGGGCGGTGTGGACTTGTTGGGCCGAAGGGCCTGTTTCCACACTGTATGCAATCTAATCTAAAACACCTCAACTAGTGATCTACGTGTCTTCGGTTCTTCTAATAGTGTAGTCAGTGTTTCCTTGGCCAGGGTGATGTCGATGGATGTGAACAGGGCTGTTTGTGAGAGACCATAATTTCATCCCCTTCTATCTTGGTGTCTTTGATGGTGTTCAGGAATTGTTGGGTAGAGTGAATGGAGGTGCATGATTCTTCTTTTTTTTAGTCTTTGGTATAGTTCCTTGGCCAGTCTGTACGTTGGTGTTCCAGGTAACAAGACTACGGGTCTGAGAAATGCTCCTGGTTTGTGAATTTTGGATAATCATTAGAAGCGTGGTGTTTTGGATCCATTTCTGTCAATGTTTGGAAGTCAGTCTTGTTTAATTCTCCAGATTTCTGGAGTTTTTTGAGAAAGGCTGTGATTCGTTTTTTTTGTTGTTGCTTTGAGCCAATCGCCACCTATTGATAAATGTCGGTATCTGCAAGCAGTGTGTTTGATTTCTCAATGTAGTCTGTCCATTTATAATGGCTGTAAAGTGTCCTTTGTCTGCAAATAGGTAACGATGTTTTTGTCTTTCTTGAGTCCTTCTAGTGCTTTCCTTTCTTGTGTTTTGAGTGTGTTTCTTTCCTTTCTCCTGCTTAATGTTGGTGCGACTATCTGCCTCTTACTAAGACGGCTTTTTCAGTGTCTGTTGTGTTGTCTGTGTTGTTATTTTGTGTGAGTTTGTCTTGTTCTTTTCTGCAGGTCTCGTTTTTTTTTTTCGTTTTCTGTGTTGGCCGCTGTCTAATGTCTATGGCTTGTTGTACTATGACTGTCTATTCATGCTCTGTCGTGTTAGGGAGTAGAGATTTTTGTTGCATTATTTCCCAGTTGTATTTATTGATTCTGTTGTGGCATTCATTAATCATTTCTCTAAGCTGCACTCTTTGTTGGCCAGTCTATTCAGAAACCATTCTGCACACACTGAACAAAACCTGACTCATTTAAAATCCTCAAACTATAGAATTTCCAGTCAATATTTGGAAAGTTAAAGTCCCCCATAACAGCTACACTGTTACTCTCACTCCTATCCAGAATCATCTTTGCTATCCTTTCCTCTACATCTCTCCAACCATTCGGAGGCCTACAGAAAGCTGCCAACATGGTGACCTCTCTTTTCCTGTTTCTAAACTCAGCCCATAGTACCTCAGTGGACGAGTCCTCAAACGTCCGTTCTGCCACAGTAATACTGCCCTTGACCAATAATGTTACACCTCCACCTCTTTCACCATCTTCTCTGTTCTTACTGAAACATCCAAATCCTGGAACCCGCAACAACTTTTCATGTCCCTGCTCTGCCCATGTTTCTGAAATGGCCACAACATCGAAGGCCGAGGTACCAACCCATGCTGCAAGTCAACCCACCTTATTCCGGGAGCTCCTGGCATTGAAGTAGACACACTTCAAATCACCTTCCTGCTTGTCGGTGCACTCTTGCGACCTTGAAATCATGTTTGTGACCTCACTACTCTCAATCTCCTGGACACTGGAACTACAGTTCAGGTTACCATCCCCTGTTGAATTAATTTCCGTCGAGCAAATATCCCCGCCTCCCCCCAGATGTTGGTGTCCCTCTGATTCAGGTGTAGACCATCCTGTTTGTAGATCTCCCACTACCCCCACAATGAGACTCAATTACCCAGATATCTGAAACTCTCCCTCCTGCACCATCCTTGCAGCCACGTGTTCAACTCCTCTCTCTCCCTGTTCCTCGCTTCACTAGCACATGACACAGGCATTAAACCAGAGATAACATCTGTTTGTTCTAACTCTAAGTTTCCACCCCAACTCGCTGAATTTCTGCCTTACATTCCGATCTTTCTTCCTAACTATGGCGTTGGTGACTATGTGGACCACAACTTGGGGCTGCTACCCCTCCCCTGCAAGGATCCTGAAAACACGATGCGAGACATCACAAACCCTGGTTCCTAGGAGGCAACACACCAACCGTGGGTCTCTCTCATTCCCATAGAACGTCCTATCTTTCCCCCTAACTGTGGAGACCCCAATGACTAATGCTCTGCTCATCTCCCTTCTTCCTTTCTGAGCAACAGGGACAGACTCTGTGCCAGAGACCTGTACGACATGGCTTCCCCCTGGAAAGTCGCACCCTCCTCCACAGTATCCAAAATGGTCTACTTTTAATGAGGGGAACGGCCACAGAGGATCCCTGCACTGCCTGCCAGTTCTCTATCGGTCCCCTGACTGGAACACATCTGCCTTTGTCTTGTACCTGAGTTGTGACTACCTCCCTGTAACTCCTCTCAATAAACGCCGCCCCCGCCCCCACCCCACCACCACCTCCGAAGTTCATCTCGCTCCAGCTCTAATTCCCTAACACGGTTTCTGAGGAGCTGTAGTTGGGTGCACTTCCCACAGATGAAGTCAGCAGGGACAATAGTGGTGACCCTTACTTCCCACATTCTGCAGGAGGAGCATTCAACAGCCCTATCCACCATTCCCACGCTTCTAAATTCCCAAAGAAACTATTGAAAAATACAGATTTAAAAAAATAGGTACCTTACCAATCCAGCGCACAGAACCTTTTTTTTTGGTTAAGGAGGAGGATGGGTGGGAGATACTACCGAAGTAGTGTTTCAGGAAACACACCACCCAAATATATTACTTCACTTACCCAGCAGTCCGTGTCCACTCCTACTCAGCGTGCACTCTGCCTACTCACGAGGGAATTATTTAAATCAGTGACTCACCTTCTTGTCAGCCCCTGGTTTACGCTGCCGTGCTTCCTGCTGCTGAAACAAACATTTCCTGGCTCGAATCATTACTGAATTATGTGATTCACTCTCAATTAAACAGCAACTGCCTGGTGCATATCACCCGCACGCAGCAGGGATTGTGGAACGGGCCAATCATACTCTAAAAGAGACATATCTAAATTGGTCCAAGAAACGGAGTTAAACTGGCTCCGAGTATTGCCCTTGGCAGTATTGCATATGTGAATGTCTCCACATTTGCAGTCTGGACTGTCTGCTGCAGAGATAGCTTACAGTCGGCCAATATGAACTCTGTGGGATGCTCATCATAAACCCCTTGAGGGTGTGGATCGCCATGTAATGGGTGAGCAAATACAGAACTACTTGGAACAGCTGACTCTTTCTCTGACGTCTCTTCACTCACAGATCAAAAGTCGCATTGCCCAGGTGAGGAAGAGACAATCGCCTCCCAATATCCAAGAGTAAACCAAGGGGATTGTGTATTGGTTAATAACTGGGAAAGGAACGAATTAGGACAATGCTGAAGCGGCCCTTTCAAGTCTTACTAACAACACCAACCTTTGTCAAGATTGAAGGACGCTCCAACTGGGTCCACCGATCTGATTGTAAGATTACTACTCAATCAGGACTGGACACAGCATGAAGTTCTTTTTGGTCCTCTTTGGACTTGCTGAATTCTTTAATGTAGGTGGACGTTTGATATTGAAAAACAGGCCTACTCGAGAACTGCATGCAAACACTTATTTACATATGTCATATATATATGCTGAAAAATTTAATATAAGTAATTATTGGTTTTGTCCCCATCCATTCAATGGAAAGGAATATTTTTTCAACACCTCCCTTTCGAGATACGAGAAACAGTTGAGTGGATGTTATGTCGGAATCTCACAGGAACTAATGGGGACATGAGAATTTGGGAATCGACAGGTTATGAAATGACTAAATTTTCGACATGGTATCAGCCTGCATATAATCATGACTCAGTTCCTCCTTCCCTTACAGTCCATTCAAATAATGCTACAGGTACCCTCTGCGTTAGAAATCAGGAAAGGGAAAGTTAATGGGACAAAGCAGGTTTTACCTCACATTTGACTGGCAAGGCCCAGTAGTGAGCATTTCTGACAGTACAATGTTTTACTGTAATTGGTCTATAATATGGAATATACCTTTGAAACGTCCATTGGCCTGTACTACCCTCCAACCTCGGATGGCATTGGCTAATGATTTTACAGCTTATAATGACATATACTTACATATGGCACCAGAGCTTACCCATGGCTCCCAACCTGTTGAATAGGATTCTGCTATCTGGGTCATGTGGTACCCTATGTGCACCATATGACCTCCCTTAAGCACTACCCTCTACGAGCCAAAAGAGTCATTTCCAAAACAGACCATTTCCTCACGATGTCCTTTCCACTGGATGGAATGCCCTGGGCATCCAGTGAATAGATTCACATGGCCTCAGCCTTGGAACATGTGGCCAATGACATAGCTTTAGAAGCAAGGGCAACTGGACAAGTACTGACTGAGGTCTCAGCTGAGCTTGTGGCTGTCCGGACTGTGGCATTGCAGAATCGACTGGTTTTGGATTATCTGCTAACCTCACCAGGAGGAACATGCACTGTTGTCAGTCAGGGGTGCTGTACTTACTCTCCAGATGCTCTGAGAATATCATCAACCTGGCTGACCATATTAAACAACATGCTGATCAAACACAGAGGGGCGGCAGGGAATTCCATAATTATCAAGGTACCTGTTTAACCGATTATCATGATGTGACAAAAGGAGGGAATGTGGAATTGTGGGAAACAGTTAAGATTGCCTGATGGGAAAATTGCCCAACTCCCGGGTTACAACACAATAAGTTAAAGAACTAAAGCAAAAGATAAGAAATAGTGCTGACCTTAGCAGACATGACACAAGGTGAACTTATTAACCTTTCCTGATGAAGGGCTCTTGCCCGAAACTTCGATTCTCCTGCTTGTCAGAATTTGATTAAACTGATCCACATATGTTTTGAAAATCTAATTTTAGCCCAAACAAAGATATTCATATGCAAAAACAAAGTTATGTAATAACCTGCATAACTCGATGTTTTGGAAAGTCAATAGGACAACACAGGAGTGGGGGGGGGATCAAAGATGGTGGAAATCTAAGAGGTCTGCTTTGCTGAGCTCCGCATCTCTGTTCAGGCAAATTAGCATTCTCACCTCCCCGCTTAAATTATTTCTACGATAAATTGATATTTAAAGAGCTTTTGAACCTAGATTTCTTCCATAATTTATAAGTTTGTTTTATCAAAGAAACTAAAAGTAAAGGCTCCAACAAGTCCCATGACACAGGACACTCATCTTGAGAAGCCAGACATCTGCAGCTCCCTCCAGTAGTCCCTTGGAGTCATTCCCTTACCAGGCCCTCTCGATGGAGTTTGCAAAGCAGCGAGAGATGATCGAAATGTCGATCAAAGAGAAGTTCCATAACAGACTGGACCAATCTTGGCCAAGCTCCAAACACACAAGGAGGAGCAGCTGGGAGGCCGAGTATGAAGAACAGAAAAAGTTGAAAGGGGGACCACAGTTTTGGAAACCGTGATTGATTCCGCAAAGGGAAGAATTTGAATGCTGGAGGAACAGGTACTTACCTTACAGGAGCAGGTCGATGACGTCACCAACAAAAACAAGAGGAAGAAAATCCGCATTTACGGGGCTGCTGGAGGGGGAAGAAGGTGGCCAACCAGAAAGCTTCTCTGAAAGCTGGCTTCGTCGATTCCTGGGCCTGGAAGCTTTGTCTGACTGGGTAAAAGGTGAAAGGGCCCGTCGAATCGCTCTGTGCAGGCCCGGATTGGAACAGCGTCTTCATTTGGCCCTAGTCCAACTCCGCAGCAAAAGAGATAAACTTAAAGTTATTGAAGCCTCCAGAATGAAGGGAGATGATCCACAGACACCAATCAATAAAGGTTCGAAGATTATGTTCTTCAAGGACTTCTCTGCAGCTGTCATTCGGAGTAGGAAGATCTCTAATGAAGCCAAGAGAAAGGCCAAGACAGACCTTGGCATCCAGTTTTCCCCAAGGTGCCCAGCAGTGCTTCGCTTTATGTGTGATGGGTCGACGCATTCTTTTAACTCCCCAGTAAAAGTGAAAACCTTTTCACTCTCCAGCAATAGTGATAAACTTTTGGAGACGACAAATAGATCGGATAACTGAAAGTATGTGGACTATAGTGTTTCACTTTTCCTTTTCCTCTCTTCTTTGTTTATTTGCCAAGGGCTGTTGAATCCCTCTTTTGAAATTATTGAGTGATAATGGACATATGGGAATGGGTCGAGGGTTTACTTTTAATTTCCTTGCTATGATAGTTTACTTTCTCTCATCTTTCTTGGCCTGAGTCTGGGATGGGGCTCAAGCTGGAAGGAGGTATGAAGGTGCTTTTGAGATATGTAAGTGCCTCCTGTGGGCAGGGGATAGAGCCCATTGTTAAGTGTTTTGTACTTGGTTTAATTTGGTGGATTTTTTTGTAGATGTAGTTATTAGGATGTTAGATGTAGTAGTTTTAGTTTAGATTTTTAGTTATTTTTTAGATTTTGTGAATTTTCTTTCGTCTATGCTCTGCAGCTGATAAGTTGAATTCATCCTTTTAGGACATTGAATGATGTTATAGAGGGTCATGGCCAATTTTGTCCTCAAATGGTGTACCTGGAATGTTAGAGGGATCTATTCACCAATTAAAAAGAAAATGGTGCTTTCCAGTCTTCGAAAGGAGAGGGTGGATATTGCCCTTTTGTGGTCGATTCATCTCAGTGATAAAGAACATTTGATATTGCAGCAGGGTGGGTTTGATCGGGGATATTTCTCTTCCTTTAATACTAGGAGCAGGAGGAAGAATCAGGAAAAATCTTCCACTTCAGTTGCTAGACAGATTAAAAGTGAACATGGATGGTTTGTCATTCTTAAGGTATTAATGCATGGAGAAGCGTATGGTATCCTGAATGTGTACTGTCCCCCAGTGCACCCTCTTCGATTTCTGATAAACGCGTTCACAAAACTGATGGCTCTTACACCGCAGCAGCTGATTTGAGGAGGAGTCTTTAATTGCCTTATGGACCTCGCGGTGGATAGAATACTTAGAGCCCCATCAACACGTTCTCCTAAACAGCTGATGGACTTTGTGTGGAATTGTGATTGGTGAATGTTTGGAGGTGTCTCGACACCACGGGAAGGGTCTTTACATTATTTTCTAATCCACACAAATGTCATACCAGGATTGATCTATCCCTAGCCCCTGCATTATCCTTGGATTTGGTAACATCCTGTACATTTGGAAATTTCACTGTTTTGGGTCATGCTGCAATCTACTTGGGGTCTGAGCGAAAGAGTATTGTGGTAGGCTTTCGACATTGGCGAATGGATCCCTTTATTCTTAGGAATAGTAAGTTTATTGAATATTTCCTTTACAAATTTAAGATATTTTTATCTATCAATTCAGACACGGCCAGTAACCCGTCCATTCTTTGGGAGACAGATAAGGCTTATATCAGGCTCATTTCTTACTCCGCTCGTCAGAAACAACAGAAGGGGGAGCAAAAATGCCTGCTTGAGGGATGGTTAAAGACCACTGAGAAGGTGTATTTTGATAAGCCATCATTGGTTAAGTTGCAGTGGGTTACGACTCTTTCTTGAACAGACGGCTTACACAGACGGCAACGAAGGAGCTCTCCTTTGTGAAACTGGTTGAATATGGTGACAAGCGGGCAGGTACTACTGTATTTTTCCAGGAGAAAGAATACCCCCCCAGGCCATTACTTCGATCAGAGATGGGAATGGGATGGTCACTTGTGACTCTAAAAAGATCAATGCAGCATTCCGGAAATTCTATATTGAGCTATAGCAGTCTGAACGTTATGAGGATGTATGGGCTAAGATGGAGTCTTTCTTTAAGAACTTGAATATTTCAAATGTCAGTCCTGAACAAGCATCTTTTCTTAGCGCACAATTAATAGTACAGGAGTTGAGGAGACTGTGAGACAATGCAGAGTGTGGAGGTGCCTGGCTTTGATGGTCTCTCCAGTGAGTTTTATAAAGAATTTATCAGCATATTGTCGGGACCAATACTGGACATGTATAATGACTCATTCAGTCATTATCGCCTCCCACTATCCCTGAGGAAGGCTAATATTTCTCTCATTCTTAAGAAGGGGAAGACTTCAGAGGAATGTGCCTGTTAAAGGCCCATCTCACTTCTGAACTCTGATTTCAAAACTTTGTCCAAGGGTCTCACTTAAAGATTGGAAACTGTGCTGCCTTCCATTGTTAGGAACGATCGGACTGGTTTGAGGAAGGCCGTAGATCCTCTAATAATGTCAGGAGGTTGCTGAATATGATAAATATGATTCAAGCTTGTCAGCAGCCTTCTGTTCAGGTATTAGTGGCCTCCTGAGATGCAGAAAAAACATTTGATTGAATTGAGTGCTCATACCTTTTGTTTATGTCCTGGAGCGATTTGCATTGGGAGAGGCTTTTATTAAGTGGGTGAGGTTCTTTTATGCTGCTCCCGTGGTGGCGTTTCTCACAAATGGTGTGAGGTCTAGTAACTTTGATATTTGTAGGGGCAGTCGGCAAGGCTGTCCCCTCTCACCATTACTTTTCACGTTGGTGATTGAGCTGCTGGCAGAGGCGATCCATAGGGATCCTAAAATAGCCACCCCAAAAGTAGGAACTGAGTCACATAAGATCTCATTATATGCAGATGATGGTTTGGTTTCTCTGTCGAATCCACAGGTTTCTGTTTGCTCTCTTCTACAATGCATCAACTCATTTGGCTTCTTTTCAAGCTACAAGATTAATTTCTTAAAATCAGAGGTTATGCCTATAGGGTGTTTTAGGAGAATATCTGAGGTGGAGGGGTGAACTACCGTTCCCTTTCAAATGGTCACAGGATATTTTTCTTATTTAGGCATCTTTATTACTCCTGTCTTTAACCAGTTGTTTCAGGCTAGTTTTGCTCACTTGCTTGACAGGATTAAGTACGATTTCCAGCAATGGGAAGTACTTCCGAAATCCTGGCTTGGACGGGTATTTCGTATCAAACTGAACGATCTCTCCGAATGCTCTACCCTATACAAATGCTTCCGCAGATTTTCACGCGTCTTAATTGAGGGTTTAGCTCTTTGATTTGGCGCCATTGGCGGCTTCTTATCAAGTTGTCTAAACTACAGTTGTCTCATGGGTTGGGGGGAGTGGATTTCCCAGATATTAGAAGATACCAATTAAATTCTCTTCTATCGTTTGTTCGGGATTGGGCCTGTAAAGACCCGACATCAATGTGGCTAGATATTGAGGCTTCCAAGTCAAAATGTCCCCTCATCAGCCTTTCATTGGGTAAAATGAAGATGGTTATGCAATATTGCCATAATCTGATTGTAATTATTTCAGTTAAGGCATGGAGGAGAATTGGGCAGAAGGAGAGTAATATGTCCAAAACGTCATTTCTTACTATTATAGTGGATATGCTGAGTTTTCAATCGAGGGCAATGGACTGTGGATTTAAGCTCTGGGCAACTAGGGGAATCTCCTGTTTGGCTGATTTATTTGAAGGTGGAATGATGATGTCGTTTCACCAAATAATTTGTAAACAAGGTCAGGGCTTTCATTCAGAAAGAGACCACTCTCTTAACCAACCGCTGTGGATCTATTATGGAGAAGACGGAACTTTATGCTGAAAGTACTCTCTCTATTAGTACGCTTTACAATATACTGGAGGCGATCCTTCAGAAGACGATGAGCAGCTTTGCGAAATTTGGCAGAGGTAATTAGGGGTTGAGATTTCTATGGCAGCATGGGGACACATTTGCGAGAATGCAAGGAAGATCTCGCCTTGTAATAGGACCTATGCCATTCAGCGAAAAGTTTTGGATAGGGTCCATTTGGCCCAAGACCATCTCTCAAAGTTTAAGATGGGAGCATCCCCCTTTTCTCCTATGTGTAAGGTAAACATTGTTTATGGTGTGCCACTCATTGTTTATGGTGTGCCACAGGCTCCGTGCATATTGGAGATCTGTGGCAGGAATCATAGACAGGGTCTTGAGGGCTGAGGTTAAGATGGACCCCTATCTCGCTTCTCATGAGCCTACCCAGTATACTCTCTATGGATGCTCATGGGGAAAAAAACTTTCTAATATCCTCACTTTCTGCGATAGCAAAAAAAATCAAAGTGCTGGGTTTCTGAACACCAACCCCCCCCTCCCCCACCACATATCCCTCTGGACTTTTTCACAAATACGATGTACTGGAAAACACAACATTTTTATAGGATATGGCACCCCTTTCTGGACTGCTCGGATAAGGCTTTTGAGTAGCCATGGCGTTTTGATTTAGTGTACTAGATGGCCTTGAAGGAAGAATTCGGAATATTTTGTGTGCCGGTCGAGAGATAATATTTTATTGTGCTGAGGTGTTTTGCTTGTTTATTTATTCATTAACTACTTTTATTGCTTTTTCTGCTTTACACATGGGTATAGTTGTGTTTTGGTCGTATTGTTGTTGTTGTGGAGTTTTTTTCTCTTTTTTGTTGTTATATGTATATAGAATAATGTTTGCTGGTGTTGTAATTTATCTTTCTTTTATGATTTTGTAAAAGAAAGAAAAGTTTAATAAAGATAAGGACAACACAGATCAAAATTCAATGTATTGGCCTAACGAATGACAAACGTCCAATAATTTCTGTGAACTATTGATATGTTTTTAAGTATAAAAAGCTTGCCAAACCTGCTGCAGTACTATTATCAATAAAAACTGATATTTTTGAATATTGTTGATCTTTTTGCTCTCACAGGTCCCAGGTGTTTAGCTAATTTTAATCCAATTCCACAGGTTCCCCGTTTTTAGGCGTCAAGCTGCCCAATTATAAAGTGCGGCTACTCCAATGCAGTCTAATCAGAAATTTCCTGTCATAGCGTGAACAGTCAAAATAGTGCTATTAAGCTCCCTTGTGCTGAGGGTGCTTTATTGGCCTCCCAACATCATTGCGCAGCAGGTGGTAGGAGAACCATCAAGGATTCCGAAAGGGAGAGAGGGACAGAAGCAGCTCACAGAACCATCCAAACTGACAGCACCGTCAACACAGAGCAACACACAGACACATAACTACACAATGCTGGTGTGAAAAGGGTTGTAATTGAATTAAGGTCTCTCAGTGTCGAACAAAGTGGAGAAATGTCATGCTCCCTCTGCAACGTGGAAATGATTTGTCTTTGAACATTATTCCTAACATTATTCACATTAAATATAATGTTTCTACTGCAATTGTATCAACACCTCTGAGTGAACCATTTCATAAGGAGACGGTGAATTTTATGGCACTTTCTGCAGCTTACAATGTTTTCTGATTTTCTCTCACAAATTCTAAGTGAGAAAGAATTCAAAGGTGGAGGGTATGAGACTAACACTGGGCATGGTCATCTCATTTCCCTCATATTTCAGAGACAACATCGTAAGGGATGGGGCAAGACTGCTCTGTGAAAGACATTCTTTGAAGATGGAAACAAATGTGCAATGTAAAACATTAAAAGACTTTCATGCTCCCCCCCAAAGAAAATCTGCTGCCTGTGCAGTGGCACGGGGAGTCCAGCTGAGAGTGGGTGTTGTATCACTTTAAACACAAAATGGACAGAGAGATAGAGAAAGAGAGACGTTTCACCCCCAAAACAATAAAGACTCCAATTGGACGGAGACACAGACATACACAGAATCATAGAGATATGCGGTTACATTCCCAGGCTGAAGCAAACCCCTGGGACAAGGTCTGTCCTTCATGGGAGACGTTGAGTATGAGAAACCATCGAGGGAGCTGGGACCCACTGGAATACTGAGTATAACTCCTTCAATCTGTCCACGTGTAAACTTGGTGTTTGTTTCTATCTAACTGTTGCCCTTCTCTGTCCTTCTCTCTCTCTCTATACTTCTCCCACTCCCCTTGTCTCTTTCTGTCCTTCTCTTTCACTCTCTCTCTCAAGCATTCTCCATCCCCACTCTTCATCTCTCTCTCTCTCGCTTTCTCCCTCACCCTCCCATTCTCCCTCACTTTATCTCCATTTCACCTGAAAGTGCCCACCAAATATTGAACCCCCTCAAAAAATATTTTATCCCCCAATTTCACTCTGCTCCTAAACTAAATATTTGCCTCACCAAATCTGCACCCCCAAATATTTTGCTGACCCCAATACTGCGCTGAACCCTATTCCCTGGGGCAGAGGTAAATAAGTCTGTGTGAACTGACTGACTGGTGATTGACAGCTTTAATACATAGCAAGATCCCAGTGCCAGAATTACACAGTCTTACATCACAAAGGAGTTCTTTTAGCCCGTCATGCCTGCACCCCTTCCCCAATTAAATGATCCATGTCCTATCCTGCTCCTCCAGGATTTGCCCAAATGGCATCATTGACTACCCTTCCTGTTGAGACTGATCCTCTGCTCTGTCTCACACTCTGATTCTTGTCTGTCCCTCCTCTATCTGTCTCTCCTACAACTGCCACTCCCTCTTCTCCACTCAAAAAAAACCCGTAACACACTCCTCCCTCTCTCAGGCCTCTCCTTTTTGACCATTCTCTCACTCAGGAATTTACGGGCATGGCCACTGTCTAATTAAGCCCCTTCCTCTCCCCTCGCAGACCAACAGCCCCTGGGATGAAAGACATGGCGCAGAGACTAACTTGCTTTTTGACTGACTACTATAATTCACAGCAAGCTCCCAGCTTGTAGATATCCCCTGGCCACACAATCAATGAAAAAGGTACTTCCACTCTCCCCGTCGAAGTTTTTACATTAGATTAGATTAGATTAGATTACAGTGTGGAAACAGGCCCTTCGGCCCAACAAGTCCACACCGACCCGCCGAAGCGAAACCCACCCATACCCCTACATTTACCCCTTACCTAACACTACGGGCAATTTAGTATGGCCAATTCACCTGACCCTGCACATCTTTGTGATGTGGGAGGAAACCGGAGCACCCGGAGGAAACCCACGCAGACACGGGGAGAACGTGCAAACTCCACACAGTCAGTCGCCTGAGTCGCCTGAGTCTTGTTTTGCTGGCCCAAAACAAGACTCAGACAAGTATTTGTATTGTCCAAAACCAGTCTTTATTTAATCACACACGGGGAGAGGTTCTATAAACAAGTATAGGACGCATCTCCAAATTGTTATTCAAATTACAGTCTTTTATAACAAAAACCATGAGAAAACCTGCATTTGACTTATTCATTTTAGTAACAAGCACAGTTTTGATATATCCTGATAAAAAGGAATGAAGCTACATTTTTACAGTTACATATTCAGTATAGTAGAGATCACAGCTTGTTCAGATCACAGAAACTGTGTGTTTCTTCCCAAAGATTCGAGCCAATAGGTCCTAAACTCGCTAAAGCTCTTTGATTATGACTACAAGATGTCTGCTTGATGAACAAGATGTTTGCTTTAAAATGGTTACGGCTTTATACTTTTAGCTAAGTGTCTTTATTATTTATAATAATATATTTTAATCCTCAACTATTTTGTCTTTCCTGTAATCATTAAGCTATTCCATCTTTCATGCTGGCCAAAGAAGCAGTTTTATTCTTGCACATCCCCCTCACCCGTTTGGACAACAGTGGATGTAAAATCTCGGAGAGTTGGTGGGGAAAGGTAGATCCCACTGCATTAACTGTCCAACTCTCTGTGGCACTGAGACCAAATGCTTCCAATGTCCCTTCCCTCGTCACTGGGGCAGAGCAGAGGCATCTGGGAGAAAGAGGGAGTGAAAATGCAGCGAGAGAATGGTAGGACAGACAGATAGAAGAAGGGAGAGAACAAGAGGAGAGACGAACAGAGGGAGGGAGAGAACAAGAGAAGGACGGAGAGACAGATTGAAGAAGAGAGAGAACGAGAGAAGGGCCGAGACAGCGGGAGGGAGTGGGAGAATAAGAGAAGGACAAACAGACAGACAGAGGGAGGGAGAAGACAAGAGAAGGGCAGACAGAAAGATAGATAGTAAAAACTCAGGGTTAAAAAAAACAGAATGTCAAACATTTATAGACAGAAAGAGGGAATAGAGGGAGAGAAAACCCAGGGAGAGAAAGAGAGAAGTGCAGACAGAGAGCAAGAGCGAAATCCCAGGGAGAATCTTCTGACAGAGAGGGAGAGAGAGAGAGGGTTGAAACAACAGAAAGGGAGAGATGAGAGAGAGTGGTGTGCTGTTGCAATGCAGACAGAATGAAATACAGACAAGAAAAGCAAGATCCCAAAGAACTGAGAAAGATGCTGGGAAAGAGAGGGGTAACAATGCTGGTTTTGGAAAGATTGCACAGTTAGGAATTTCTGAACAAAAATGGCGAGGTGACAAATAGTTTTGGAAGGAATTTTTAAATTTACTCAAACGATGAGGGTGTCGCTGGCTAGGCAGTATGTATTGCCAATTGCTAATTTCCCAGAGGGCAGTTAATAGCCAAACACATTGCTGTGGGTCTGGAATCACATGCAGGCCAGAACGCCAGCTTCCTTCTGTAAAGGACATTAGTGATCCAGATGGGTTTTTCCACCAATCAATTCATAGTCATCATTAGACTCTTAATTCCAGATCTTTATTGAATACAAATTCCACTATCTGCCATGGTAGGATTCAAACCCAGATCCCCAGAACAACATCTGGGTTTCTGGATTAACCGTCCAGCAATATTACCACTCGGCCATTGCCTCTGCTGCAGAAGGATATCAACAGGGCAGAGATGTGAAGGATGGTGAGAGGTGGGGTTTAAAGGGAAGATGTAGGAGAGACAGCTGGGAATATGGAAGTAGACATGAGAGAGGGAGTCAATGAAATCTGTGGGATCAGACTGTAAAGCAGCCCCCTCTCCATCGTTTTGCCCCTTTGTCCCCCCATCCCACCAGACAGCCTGGACTCCAGAATTCTTTTCCGAACGAACAAGGAGGCAGGACTATTTTTATTTATTCTCTCCCTCTGATTCCAGTTCTGTTCTGAAAATTCCTCATGGCAGAAAGATTTGAATCTCTCTGTCTCTGTATTGTCCGAGTTTCAGCTCCAAAATCAAATGCTGAATCAGTCATGATACAATTGAATGGCCTACTTATGTTCCTATTTAGGATGGTCTTATGTTCTTAATGCTATCTCCACCTCTTGGCCCAAACACTGGAGGCTCGGACTACACAAGGGACTGATCTTCCGAGAGTTTCTGAAGGAATAAGTCTTTCAGAAATTCAGTTCCGGACTCTGAATGAGAATTAAAATCTCCTCGAGAATCCTCTTAATCTCTCACCGCAAGGTGGAGCAGCCCAATCACGGGAAAGCAAAAGGCAGGCCAGATGTATTCTCTTTTCCAGCTCCATTTGGGAAGGACACATGGGAGAGGCTTGTTTCCTTCATCAGCTTCCCGTGCTCTCCCTTTGGCTGGAGAGGACCAAATAGCTTTACTCCTGGCTTCTATAGAGGTGCAAGTTGACTATGATTGGGTTATACAGGGCAAGCCCCTTGGATTGAGGTCAGGTAGCTCAGCTGGCTAAGTGCAAAGTGATGCCAACAGCAGGAGTTCAATTCCCATGCCAGCTGGGGACACTGTGCAGTACTCTGCTTTTCAACCTCTCTTCTCGCATGAGGCATGGTGACCCCCGATTAAACCACCACCAGTTATGCTAAGAAATAGCTTGGATAGATAAGCAGGAGACCAGAAGAACACAGCAAGCCAAGCAACATCAGGAAGTGGAGAAGTCCACATTTCGGGCATAACTCTTCAACAGAACTGGGGGTGGGGATAAAGGGAGCTGCAGATAAAGGTGCGCGAGGATTGTAGTTGGGTAGACGGGTGGGGAGGTGAGTGGTAAATGCAGGGAGAGGATATGGCCTGGTTGGTCAATGGGAGAATCATTCAGATTGGTAGCTGGAAGGAAGGGTCAGTCAGAAGAAGGGAAGCGAGGAGGAGTGGCTGGAAAGGAAGTCAGGGGATGGGAAGGGAGGTTATTTGAAATTGGAGAACTCAATGTTAAGTCCTCCAGGCTGTTGGCTGCCCAGGCGGAAGATGAGATATTGTTCCTCTAACACGTGGTCTGATTCACTGTGGCAACACAGAAGGGTCATGTCAAAGAGGGAATGGGAAGGGGAAATTGTAGTGAGCGATGACTGGGAGATCAGGTCAGCCTTCGTGGCCCTGGCAGAGATGCTCTGTAAAACTTGCCGTCAGTTTATGTTTGGTCTCGCCAATGTAGAGAAGACCAGATCGGGAGCACTGGATACAGTAAACTAGGTTGGAGAGGCAGATCAACCTCTGTCTCACTTGGAAAGACTGTTCAGGGACCTAGATGGAGATGAGGTGGGAGGTGTGCCGGCAGAATTTGCATCTTTTAATGTTGCAGGGGAAGGTACCAGGAGTCTGATGGGCTGGTGGAGAGACTGGCGGGAACCAAGGACTGTCGAAGGGAATGGTCCTTGCAGAAGGCAGACAGAGGTGTGGAGTGGAAGATATTCTTGGTGGTGGGGTCCAGTTGGAGTTGGTGGAAGTGTTTAGAGGATGATGTATTGGATACAGAGACTGGTGGGGTGGAAGGTGTGGACAAGGGGGACCCTGTCTTTATTGCGTTTTGCGGGGAGTCAGTTTAGAGCAGTGGAGTGAGGAATTTTCCTGAACCCCTGGTGCCTTCCACTGCAACCATAAAACTTGCAAACCTTCTGTCACATTACACACCCACACCTCCATTCAGGGCCCCGAACAATCCTTCCAGGTGAGACACAGGTTCATCTGCCTCCCGTATAGCCTAGTTTACTGCATCCAGTGCTCACGATGTGATCTTCTCTATATCAGTGAGACCAAATGTAAACTAAGGGCAGGTTGCACCGAGCCTCTCAGTCAGCCAGCAATGGCCTATTTGACCTCCCACTCATTGCCCACTACAATTCGCCTTCCAATTTCATCTCCGACTTGACCATCCTCGGCCTCCCCCATTGCCACACGAATCAGACTACAAATTAGAGGAAAAAGACCTCATCTTCCACCTGGGCAGCCAAAAGCCTGGAGGACTTAACATTGAGTTCTCCAATTTCAAATAACCTTCATTCCCATCCCCCGGCTCCCTTTCCAGTACCCTCCTCCTCCCCTCCATATCTCTAACCGAGCCTGCCTTCCAGCTACCGACTGGATTCATTCCTCCCATCGACCAAACAGGCCATACCCTCCATCTGTGGTCAGTACATCCCCACTCCACCCGTCTCCACACTCTCAACCCTCCCCCACCCACCCACCCACCCTTTATCTGCAGCTCCCCTTCCCCAACACCCTGCCCCCAGCACTGAAGAAGGGTTATACCTGAAAAGCTACCTTTTCTACCTCCTGTTGCTGCCAGGTTTGCTGTGTCCTTCCAGCCTCTTGCCTGTCTGCCATGGTTTCCAGCATCTGTCCTTTTTTTGACTCTAACAAAGAAATAGCTCAGGCAAATCAAGTGAACTGTCAGATCGACGGACCAAGTCTGTGTGGGATATAGGTAAATTAATGTTTCTTCTGCAGTTCTGCAATTATAATTTCTGATACAAGGTGAATGATCTCATACCAGTGTGTAATTGTTTTAGCCAAGAGCTGAGTCAACAAGAATGGAAACATGTGGAGGAAATATATAATTGTTTTTGTATTAGCTAAAAATTGTATGTCAGCATGAAATGTGATTGCAAAACAATGGTAGATATTATGGGCAAATAGATAAGATGTTGTATGGGGATGCGGTCAAGCTAGAAAGCCTGTACAAACAGTAGGTTTCCCACTTTTACAGAGACACAGGAACAAACCCTAATTAAAGGGGTCATAAAGATTAGAGTGGTCTCGGGAGAAGCGCAGATGGAAAGAGTAGATACTGATGAAGAAAGAATATGCCTAACAATGACCTGCAGTGGGATGAGATCAAACGACCTTGTGAGGCCAGAATAAGCATTTTTCACAGACAAAGCCGGATAAGATAAGAGATAAGCAGGAGTGGTGGGACCAGTCTTAGGGAAATGGAGGATGTAAACAGGGGGAGAAACAATGAAATAAGAAAAAAATATGTAAGAACCAAATTATATAAATATCAAGAGTTTGTTGAATTTGGTGTGTTTTGTCCTCTGCCTTGCTTGGCACTGGACATCGCACCCACTTGCAAGTGTAAAAATAAAGGACACTACTGATTCAGATTTTGTCTCGGACTGCAATTATTGAAGTGTGTGAGCTTTGTTTCTCACATTGGGAAGATTTTCTCCAGTGGAACAGTGGATCACAAGAAGACAATAAACACTACAAGATGTAACAGCAGAAGTAAGTTAAAAATCCCACAACACCAGGTTATAGTCCAACACGTTTAATTGAAAGCACTAGCTTGCAGAGCGCCGATCCTCCATCAGGTGGTTGTGGTGCTCCAAAAGCTAGTGTACTTCCAATTAATCCTGTTGGACTCTAACCTGGTGTTGTGTGATTTTTTACTTTGTACACCCCAATCCAACACCATCATCTCTAAATCAGCAGAAGTGATTCAGTCGCCAAGTCTACTCCAGCATTCAATCAGATCATGACTGATGTGATCATTCTCAATCCAACTTTCCTGCCTTTAGCCTGTACCCCCTCCCCCCATTACTGAAGATGAACCTGTCCTTCACCTTGGAAGATAACATTCCCAGCTCTTAGCCACAAGTTGTGACCAACCGTGAGATCACTTGCTTGAAATAGTTAAAATAAAATGTCCATATAATGTCCTCACAATAAGCATAAAATAAAATAAAGTTGGTAGCTTTGCCTAGTTACTATCAGTAGATCTGAAACGTTACATTTGCTTTATCTCCACAGATGCTCCCAAATCCGCCGAGTTTCTCCAGCGATTCATCCTTGCGTCACTGGGTGGGAACTCACGTCCTATTGGATGGGAAACACGGGACTGACGGGCATTCTGACCAATCGGAGCTAGACAGGAGCTAAGGCCCACCCTAAGGGGGGGGAGGACGCTCGCGGAGTCTCGAGGCCCGCGGCCGTTTCACGGACTCGGCGTGAACGAGCGGCGCGGCACCGAGTGTTGGCGGTGCTCACTGTTTATACCCGGAACCGAGAAATGGCCTGTGGTTTCGGCAAGAGCGAAGTGAGTGTTTTTTTTTAATCCTTCTAGTGACGGTAAGAAAACAGGTTAGTTTTTAGTCAACAGACGCTTAGTGTGCAGACAGGCTGGAGGAGGTTACATCAAACACGTTATCGGGTGGAAGGAGTCAGTGAGGTCAAAATGCCAAAAATAATTAACATAACACGCAAACAGACCCTTCGGCCCAAAAAACAATAACAGAAATTGCTGCAAAATTTCAGCAAGTCTGACAGCCCCTGTGGAGAGAAATCAGAGTTAATTTTTCAGGTGCAGTGCCCTTTCCTCAGGATTGACCTCGTCCAGACTGGCAGAACGTCCTGAACAAAGTTACTAGCTTCCTATTGGTCGGCTCACGAGAGATTGACAGATTTGTTGACCAATCAAAACGGGAAGAGGGAGCTAAGGCCCGCCGTGAAGGCTCAGGGATTCTGGAGGCGCGGCATTAACCGACTGTGCACGAGCTCGCCGGGAGGGGCGGCATTAACCGACTGTGCACGAGCTCGCCGGGCGGGGCGGCGTTAACCGACTGTGCACGAGCTCGCCGGGAGGGGCGGCATTAACCGACTGTGCACGAGCTCGCCGGGCGGGGCGGCGTTAACAGACTGTGCACGAGCTCGCCGGGAGGGGCGGTATTAACCGACTGTGCGCGAGCTCGCGGGGAAGGGCGGCGGTTGAATGCGGGAGCTGGCAGTGGGTTTTCGACTGGACTGGAGTGAGAGTTTAATTCTTTCATCCTTTCCGTGAGAAGACAACTTAAACATTAGTCAAGAAACTAATTGTGCAGACATACTGGGGAGGAGCTCACACCAGACCGTGTCTCTATCCCGAGGAAGGGGTGGAGTCAACGAGACCAAATAACTCAGAATGAAATCAAACAGCACAGAATTTTTTTTTTATTTCAAAATATACTTTATTGATAGAAATAAAGCTTTGGTACCTGTACAACTGGTCATGCAGTTCACATATATACATTGCATGTCTTAACATTACAGAGAACAGATTGAGTTAATTGTATTTACAGTTATGTATTTCCAGTTCTGTCTATTAAGTATCCAGTCTCTTGGTATTTAGCGGAACCCAAGTACTGAGTGGGCACCCTGTTATACTATAGCAAAGAAACCTTCATTAACCCCCAGTTTATGGGGTTACCATTGTCCATTTGACTGTTCTGTCTCTGTGATGGCTGACTGCATCCCCATGGTGAGTGCGAACTGCTGACTCTCGCAGGGCTGAGGTAGCTGTCCAGCTCCTCACTGGGGTCATTTAACCGCTCTGGTGTCATTGAGTCGATGCAAGGGTCCGCACCGTCCAGTTCTGTGTCTGACAGTGGGACTTTCAGAGGATCATGGCTCTGAGTTACCTGGAGCTGTGGGGCAGTGGGTACGCCCTGGTTCTCATTGGGTGAAGGGTGGACTTCGGGGGGATCCGTTGTTTCCTGGTTGGGAGGAAATGACCTCGTCTTCACCTATGGCACTTTTTCTCTTCTTCTGCTGATGACCCTCCTTGCGCCCGTCTTCATCATCCGAAGAGCTAACCATATCTTCGTCGTGCAGCTGTCATATCATCCTTTGCTGGGAGACTTTGAGGACCTGGCAAGATTTTCGTTTCCTGTTTTTAACAGGTATCCACTCCTTGGCCTTCTCGATTACCTCCTCCTCCATTGCTTCCATCTGCCTAGCTAGAGCCAGGATCATCTGCTATGCGTCTCCACTGGATGCTGCCTCCTCCACTCCAGCCTGTTCTTCTTTATCTGTGCCACCAGACTCTGTTTACTTGATGTCTGGGTGGGCTTTGCTGGTCTTTAAGGGTCCACGGCTCACGTCACCTCCAGCCATCTGTGCGTAAGTGCCTCTTCCCCTCCCCCCCCCCCGCCTTGGGCAGGTCTTGTACATGTGGCCTGCCTCTCTGCACAGGTTGCAGCTCTTTGCTTCCTGACAGTCCTTGGTCAGGTGACCTTCCTGCTTGTCGTTCCTGCAGATGGTCACCTTACAATGCGCCGCCATGTGTCCCGACTTCCCGCAGGTTCTGCACACTTTCGGCTGCCCTGCATATGTCAGGTAGCCTCTGCTCCCTCCAGTTGCGAAGCTGGAGGGTGGGTGGAGGATGTTCCCACTGGCATCGATCCCCAGGGTTACCCTGACCTGCCGCTCGGCACAGCCCATTTTGGGTTCCTTCGTTAGTCCCTCATTAACTACTAGAACTCAATCCCAGCCACCAAGGCAGTACTTACAAGTCAATTTTCTTGCCTTGGTCCGTGCATGGAGTTGCCTGGCTCAATGTCTCCCTGTGCCTACCGTTCAAGTATTACCACTTAACTCTTTCCTAGTTCAGAATGACTCCCTATGGATTCTGGTCAGTCTACCAGGAGGGGGACCACCATCAAGAAACACAGGACCATTCTAAAAGGGAACATAATTGGTGTCTTCAAAGCTGTCAACGGTACCTACCCCGCCGGTGATGGGACAGGATCCGGGTACGAGCCCAAAGTTGTGAAAAATGAAGCTCACTGTTCAATAATTTCAGTCCGAGTCAAATTCCGAAGCAGTCTTTATTCATACGTTCTTGCAAGCCCAGGTGACCACAAAGTAGGCACACTTCTGAATAATTATATTGCACATTTATACAGTTTTCTGTGAGCTCCTCTGTACCTCCCCGTTTGTGTCATGTGTGACAGTTGTATTGCTCTGTGTAGCTGCTAATCTAATCGGTTTACCACATCTTTCTGTGGCCTGCATTTGTTGACATGCAATCCCCCTCCCCTTGATAGCTGGGTCTTATTACTTTTGCTTACACAACACTGGGTCTTATTTGGTTATCTTGTTCATACTAACACCTTATGTGCGTGACAATTGCAACGGTCATGTAAATACATCTGTCTCTACCAATCGACCACCTCCCTTTACGGTTAGTTATTTCTTGGTATACACCCTCAAGATTCCACCTTGGAATTTTTCCAGAAACAAGAACCTTCGCAAGTGCCTCTCACGTGAATTAATTACATAATTGGTGTGAGTGGATATTTCGCTGAGCTCTGCTGCTGCTGTCTGAACATGGGCTGAGTTGCCATGGAAATAAAGGTGTTTTGCTGAGTCTTTGCCCCCCTCTGCACCCAGTTGGTGATGTTCCACCTTCAGAGCCTGCAGTGATACCTTTACATCGAGCCTTTCCTCGATAGTGCTACTGAGTGATACCTTGTTACCATCATGTACCCGAGCTGAATCATACACACAACTCCTGTTTATTGGCTGTGAGGGTTTCAGCTCTCCCTCAGGACGCTGCATGTCTTTTCCCACGACCTGACCAATCTCTGGGACATGGCTGACTCAGGTTGGGTCTTCCTCCTGTCAGGAGTAGCGACTATCATCAGGAATCCATTGCTCAGGAATCTTCACCTTCACCATCGAGGGATGCAGTGGCTGGTTGAGGGGAGGGTCATCGGTGCGGGGATGATCAGAGTTAAGGACGTGCTGGGTGACAGGAGACTGGACTGGATGCTGCTGCAGAATTGACCAGCAGGGGGGCGATTGGCATCCAACTCAGGGACACTGCCATCCGACACCAAAAACGGCGATGACCAGACCTGACACCACGCATCAGTTGGAGGATACTGAGGTATGTGGTGAAATCCCATTTGCATGTATCCCTGTTGGGCAGAGTTTCACATTGGCCGCAACGTATCCTAAACCTTCCTTGGGTCATGTACTGGCTCAGTGGTTAGCACTGCTGCCTCATGGTGCTCGGGACCCAGGTTCAATGCCACCCTCAGGTGGTCATCTGTGTGAAGTTTGCACATTCTCTCTGTGTCTGCTCGGGTTTCCTCCGGGTGTTCCGGTTTCCTCCCAAAGTTCTAAGATGTGCAGGGTAGTGGATTGGCTGTAGGAAAGTACGCATAAGACCCAGGGATATGCAGGTTAGATGGGTTAGCCATGGGAAATGCAAGGTTGCAGGGCTCGGGGAGGAGCTGGGAATAGTTGGGATGCTCTTCAGACAATCAGTGTGGGCCAGTGTCTGCTTCCTCTCTGTAGGCATTCACTGGTTCTCGGTGCCTGAACCCTACAACCTGAGCTACCTCTGGAATATGTGCTGTGTGACTTTTCACCGCGTCAAGAGGCGGTTCTTGTCTTGACTGCTTTCGTACACCATCCACCTCAACGTTTCTGTCCGCCACCTGGACAGGTCTTGGTATGGTTATTTTCCACTGGGCGGCAGAGATCCCCAGTGGAGCGCTCTCCAAATGGCCTTTCTCCCTCTATCTCTCGAGGACCTGTGATGGAAGGTGTTGCACACAGCAGTCCCGTATAATCGAAGATTGCTGTAGTTCACGGATTTCCAGCCCAACTGTTTATATTATGATGCTGTGTGGGGTCCATGGACCATGTGTGTATTGATTGTGAGCGTTTGCACATCCTCTTTAGTTATTTGAAAACTCTTTGAGTCTTTGGTTTCAACTTCGACCCCACGTTCCTGATTTTGGGCACCCAGTGAGGAGAGATGTGAACAGATTGGAGAAGTTCCATGTGGGTCTGCTCCTGGCACTGCTCAGGCTGGCCATTAACAGGTCAACACAGAGGGCCATGGAAAGGGTCATCTCTGCTGACTGCCTGTCCCTCTTCCATCGTCATGTTTAAGCTTGAGTGTCTCTGGAGATGGAGTACCTGGTGTCCATCAATGCTATTGAAACCTTTAACAAGAAGTAGACACTGTGGAGTATAGATTACTTTACTTTATTTCCCCTCCGTTTCTAATTGACTTGATCCCCTCCTTCTCTCCCCAACACATCACCCGCCTCACCTTTCTTAAACATTGCCCTCAACAGGCCTTATTTGGTGATATACACATTTCCTGGTGGCTGAAAAAAATGTAATAAAGTCTATTCACAAAGGTGTCTTTCTTTCAGTCTCACAATACTCTCTGAGTCTATGGATGCGGTGCTGCAAAAACAACGCTGGTCAGGCAGTTGTGGAGCAGCAGGAGAATTGACGTTTCAACCAAGAGTTCTTCATCAGGAATGATGCTTGTGGGCCAGGGAGCTGAGAGATAAATGGGAGGTGGGTGGTTGCTGCTGGGATGGTAGATAGGATTGTGATAGGTAGATGAACGTGCGGTTGGAAATGATGGTCGGAAGGAGGGTGAATTGGATGGGTGGGAAGGAAGAAAGGAAGATGGAGAGATTGGACCAAACAAGGGGGTGGTGTTAATTTGGAGGAATGGGAGTGAGATAAGGTGGGAGGAAGGGAAATGAGGAAATTAGTGAAATCCACATTGATCCTGTGTGGTTGCATGGTTCCAAGGCGGAAGGTGAGGCATTCTTCCTCGAGACATTAGGTGGTAAGAGTTTGGCGATGGAGGAGGCTCAGGATTTGAATGTCCTTGGTGGAGTGGTAGGGCGAGTTAAATAGTTGGCCATATGGTGGTGGAGATGGTTGGTGTGGGTGTCCCAGAGATGTTCTCTGAAACGATCTGCAAGTTTGCATCCTGTCTCCCTGAGGTAGAGGAGACCAAAAGATACAGTAGTTAACGTTTGTGGAAATACAGGCAAATTTCAGTCCGTGAGGTTTCGGAATGAGTATGATCAGTGAACTCCACTCTGACTCGATGCGATGATGTCTTCACTGAGCATTGCATTCACTTCCTTCTGGACTTGTGTGGATTTGAGAGATTAGGTCTGTAGGGCTGTTGTTTTATGGAAACTGAAATTCACACTTGGCCTTCATGTACAATATTATTAGTCCTCCCCAATCTATTCCCGCATATGTCCTCAAGCTGCTGCACCAAACGTTTCCTGAGAAAGATAGCTTCCTGTCCTATTCCATTCTTCAAGGACTTCCTTGTTATTTAATGCATTTTGAGGACACCAAATTCTATGTTATCGAGATTTGATTCCTCACTCTGTGGAGCAGTAACCAACAATTGTTTCTCCTGTGGCTTTCCTAGCCTCTGGCATATTTTACAGGTACAGCAAAATTCAACCACACCCTAAAGCAGTCCAGGCCATTGGAAGTGCTTTTGTACCTTAGCCTGAGTCTTCCTCACACCTAGATAACCTCCTACTGGCAATTCAGGTGTGACCTGAGATACTTCCTGTCTGTATGCTACCAGAAACACAATCTGGTGTACTCCCACCCATTTCAACTCTGCACTAACCTGCTGTGGTCTCCATTATCACCTTAGGATTCAGTCCAAGCAGTCTCTTCTGCCATCTTCCTGCCGGTCTTCTGAACCTGTCGCTTCCCTCTGACCTTCCCATTCTGCTGTCTTCCTGCCAGCCTTCTGAACCTGTCCCTTCCCTCTGACCTTCCCATTCTGCTATCTTCCTGCCGGCCTTCTGAACCTGTTGCTTCCCTCTGACCTTCCCATTCTGTTGTGTTCCTGCCGGCCTTCTTAACCTGTCGCTTCCCTCTGACCTTCCCATTCTGTTGTGTTCCTGTCGGCCTTCTGAACCTGTCGCTTTCCTCTGACCTTCCCATTCTGCTATCTTCCTGCCGGCCTTCTGAACCTGTCCCTTCCCTCTGACCTTCCCATTCTGTTGTCTTCCTGTCGGCCTTCTGAACCTGTCCCTTCCCTCTGACCTTCCCATTCTGCTGTCTTCCTGCCAGCCTTCTGAATCTGTCGCTTCCCTCTGACCTTCCCATTCTGCTGTCTTCCTGCCGGCCTTCTGAACCTGTCCCTCTGACCTTCGCATTCTGCTGTCTTCCTGCCGGCCTTCTGAACCTGTCCCTTCCCTCTGACCTTCGCATTCTGCTGTCTTCCTGCCGGCCTTCTGAACCTGTCCCTTCCCTCTAACCTTCCCATTCTAATGTCTTCTCTCTGGGTTGTCTTCTTACTCCTTACTGCTTTTACTGGAAAAGTTATCTTTAATGGTTCGTGCCTTTGGAGATTTTCTTTGGACTAAAATATTTATTTCTTCGGATGGCAGCTCCTCTGAATAATATTCAATGTTTTTATTCCATCAACATCTTACCCTCTCATTGGCCTAATGTTGTCAATACTTAAAATGCAAACTCAATTGGGTATTGGTATCCTGGGCATAATTTAATTTAATTCGTTAAATTCGAACAGCAACCAAAACGCAGGGATCCATTTCCCATCCAATTGTTGCATGTATCTATTTTGGCGGAGCCTGTCTCTTAGCTGTTCTGTATACTGGCAGCTGTTACTGTATCCTAAATTCAGAAAACACTTTCTATCTTAAAGTGACCAAACACTGTTTTGACTTCGTAACAGTATCTAAGAGTTGTACCTAGATACTAGTACCTGAGATGGCTCCATAACAGGTAACATTGTAAACATTTTCAATGAGCTCCTGTACCTTTGTACTTGAGCACATTTGACAATAAATGATAATCTAATTCTAATTCTAGAAGATAAGGTGGGAGAAGGGTGAAAGGCAAGGCTTAAACAATACGCTGGGGTAGAGCCCAAAGATAGAGAAGAAGAGTTGGACAGAGAAAACAGCAGGTAAAAATCTGGCTAGGAGGGTGAATAGGTATAATTGGAGATTGTTAGTAGCTAACAATGGGTTGTATGTAATAGCCAACTATGTGATAACAAGGCCTCGTGTGGGGGTTGCGATGAGGACGTCAAAGGGTTCAGTCCTTAAAGTTATTGAACTTGAAATTGAGTTTGAAGGGCTACAGGGACTCCAAACAGAAAAATGTGGTGTTGTTCTTCCAGCCTGCACTGAGCTTCACTGGACCACTGCAGTAAGCCTGAGATAGAGATGTTGGCTAGGGAACAGGATGGTGTGTTAAAGTGGCCGGCAGCTGAAAGCTCAGGGTCTTTTTTGTGGACAGAATGCAGGTGTTCTGCAAAGATGCCAGCCAGTCTACACTTACTTTCTCCAATGTAGATGAGACGGCAATGTGAGCAGCAAATGCAATAGACTGAATGAAGTGCTGGTAAAGTGTTGCTTCACCTGGAAGGTGTGTTTGAGCGGTTGGATACTGAGGACGGAGAAGGTAAATGAGCAGATATTATAACTTTGTTGGTTGCAGGGGAAGGTGCCATCAGGCTGCCGGTGGGATTGTGGTTTGGGAATGAAGGGAGAGTAGATGAGAGTTTTCTGGAGGGAATGGTCCCTCCAGAAAGATGACAAGGGAAGGAAGGGGATTATCTCTCTGCTGGTAGCATCTCACTGGCTCATAATCCTGTGGACATGGTTGCTGGTGGGATATTATTTAAGGACAACGGCAACCCCACCTCTGTTGCAGGAAACATGGGGGTGAGGACTGAAGTGCAGGGGATAGGTTGGACCAGGCAATCATGGAGCTGGGGCATCCTCGGTTGAGTACGGACGTGGACATTTCAAAAGCTCACATATCGAAGCTGGCCTCATCAGATCAAATGCGATGGCGATGGAGGAACTGGGAGAATGGAATAGAATCTGTGCAGGAAACAGGGTGCGAAGATGAATAGTCCTGGTAACTGTGACTGTCGGAGGGGTTATGTTTGATATTGGTGGCCAGTCTACCCAAGAAATAGAAACAGAGGAAGGGAAGGGAGAAGTCAAAGTGTCATGGTGTGTATGTTTTCTGGGGGAGGGAGTAGGGCAGGTGGAAATGTGGGAATGAAAAGTTTACAGACGACACAAATATTGACCGGGTCATTCGTGGTAAATAAAACAAGTCTGAGGTGACAGATAGAAATAGGCAGACTGGCCTGATGGGCAGATGAGTGATGGATAAAATTTAATGCTGATAAACAAAAGGTGATGTGCTTTGGCAGAAGTTACAAGACAAAGAAGTACTCAATTAGGAGAAAGTGAGAACTGCAGATACTGGAGATCAGAGTTGAAAGTGTGATGCTGGAAAAGCACACCACAAAACAAAAACACCATAACCCTTTGACTTCTCTCTTCCCTTCCTTGACATAACTGTTTCTATTTCTTGGGTTAGACTGGCCACCAATATCCAAACTAACCCCACTGACTCTCACAGTTACCTGGTCAGGCAGGTCGAGTAGCACACGAGAAGCAGGAGAATCAACGTTTCAGGCACAAGCAAACTCAAAGGAACAGAAAGATCTTACGCTACGTTTTAACAGATCCCTGAATGCAGCGGGACAGGCTAATAGGGTAGGTAAGAAGACATATAGGACACAATCATTTAATAGCCAAGGCAGAGATTATATGAGTAGGGAGATCCTGTTGTAGCTGTACAGGCCACAGGTGGAGTATTGTGTGCAGTTCGTGTCACTACACCATAGGGAGGATGGGATTACACTCGAGGAATAATAAAGGAAATTCACCAGAATGGTGCTTGGGCTGCAGCAATTTAGCTGTGAAGGGGTGGCTGGATAACTGCAGGCTGTTTTCTTTAGAGCAGAGATCAGGGCAGGTAAAACTGAGACGGACGTGAACAGGCTGAGTAGAAAGCAGTTGTTCCCTTAGTCGAAGGATCAATAACAATGTGGCATAATTTGAAGGAAAAAGGCTGATGGTCCAGCGTGGACATGCCACCCAGAGGATGGTGGAGGCCTAAACTGCAATGCCTGGGGACGGTAATTGAGGTAGAAATACTCAAGAACTTTATAAAATCTTTGTATGAGGTACTGCAAGAACATTCAAGGCTATTGACTAATTGCTGGGGAGTGGTTCATGCAGCTTTCAGAGTAATTTTGAAGGGACAAACTCAATGGTGCGGTGGGCCACCTCTGTCCTATATGATGTGATATTTCTATGATTTCAAATTTAAGGTTCTGGTTTTCTTTTGATCTTTGTTTTGAGAAAATGTGACTGTTTGGGAGTTCCACCGCTGTTGGCGTGGTCAGTATCAGCTTCAGGTTTAGTACGAGAGTACTCATTCACAGAGAATTTTCCAATTGCGTTGTATAACTGAATAAATGGGCAAAGCAGTGACTTAACACTGTGTAGTAGAACAGCTCTCAAGGAGCTCTACAACATAAGGTACTGAATGACTGAATAATCTCAGCAAAGAGAAGGTCATCACTGAAAATAATGTCAAAAGATATTTTGGGTATGGCTCGGACTGACGTTAAGTGAAATAATGCAAGTATTGTTGTTGAGTACGAATTTAAACTACATTTGAGACCTAAAAGTATCCGATTAATCCAGTCCTTGGTGTATTCAAATACAAACATAAATCACAATGATGTCACATCATCAAAATAAACCTATTGTAATCAGTTTGTTTAAAATGATATTTTAAAAATGAAGATGTAATCACAGTTTCCCCTTGGAGATACCACACAATACAAAATAACGTCTCTGGAACTGTCAGCTCCACCTCGAAAAGAACGCTCCAACTCTGACAGATTGCCAGCAGCAGGAACGGAGAGGTTGTCTCACAAACAACAAAATGCATCTTCTAAGAGAGAAGATCTATAAAGTGTACGATCACATCCTTGTCATTGTTGGTGTTCCTGGTAAGTCTTGTAACAGCTTTAACATATGTAGATGTCTGCAGGGAATCATCCTTATTGCTACCGACAAAATATTTCCATTCAGCAAAGCAAATACCGATGCCATGTGACAGCGTTCTCACTTACTGAGTTCAAAGAAAATACTTGTTTGGTTAGGAGGTTCCTCAGTAATGTGCAGCATTGTCTGTTTCTCTATACTGTGCAGAAAGGGTTTGCCCTGCTACAACACTGATAGAGTTTGGCTGAGCACCGGCCCTGGATGGTCTCGAAAGTTTCGAGCAAGACTACTCTCTCTCTGTTGGAGTACAAAGCCTGCTATCGGTCAGATGGGTCTTGTAATAACCCACTTCTCAGTGACACTTGGTGATTTCCAATCCTTAATTTTAAGGGATTGTGTTGGTGGATCTTTTAAAGGGAGGTTGCTTCAAATGGGAGATCAGGTACAACATGATCAATGAGTGGGATGAGCAGGTCATTAGGAATGATAAGCAAGGGTCAGTACAGAATGGTTTGACCATCTTGTGTGATGTCACCAGCCAGTGTATATGTAGGGGCATGATTTGTGAGGATAAGTCACGGAGAGGGGTGTTAAACACAGGGTTCCAATTATGATATTTATAGCTCAATTGTGTGATTGTGCCATTTGTAAAATGATACACGCTACTGTGGTGCAGAGTTTCATAGAACAAACGCTGGAATCCAGAATGTTCTGGCAGCAGCTCTCCCACAGAGGATCAAACACCTTTGTCCAACGGGATATTTCCCACCCTGCCCTTTGTTGCTGTTACCCTTTGATGTTCCCCAAACAATAATGGTCTCTTTGAAATTTCTCTCATGTGCCTTCATTTGGGATTAGTATTTTGTCTTTGGCTATTAATTTCTATATGCTTTTACTCATGCGTCATGCAAAGCTATGGTACAATGGAGAATGCTGTTTAAACCAGGGGGATTCCTCCTCCACGTAGATCAGAATGTGGGAGGAGAAACTCAGTTTACAAGGAGAGGGCTTAGGAGAGGAACTTGGCAGTATGAACCTGGAAATCTTGTTGGAAGCTTTGCTTAATCACAGATAAAGTGTCTGATTTCTGAATGGAGCCTGTAGTGTACAGTCTTGGACAAGCAGGGCAGTCTGCGTCAAATATTGAAGTTCTAAGGATTGCAGTGGATATCCAACCTGGCACATGATGATTGGATTCATTGCTGACTACCTACATGGTTCAGCCTGTCAGGATATTTAATCCTGTGCACAAGGGAGGGACTCAATATCTTATCATTTGCGGAGGACATCCATTCCTAGACACTGTGGAGTGATTAAATGTCCTGTACTGTTGTTCATACAGTGTGGATATACAACTCTAGGGGCAATCTGAACTGTGGACACTCCAAAACCGAATATAGAAATTTTGTAATCAATGTCCATGTTGGTGTCGCCTGTCCTTTGTTTTACTGATCCCAGGTGTTGTTGCATGTATGTTGTGGTATTATGGGAAACTCCAGCCAATCTGAGTAATCTATAAAACAGGGGAAATCAAATGCTGTCAATCTAAAAAATAATTGAGTCCATGACATGTTTCTGGGGGCAATCTGCTTCTCGTGTTCTTCTTCTCATGTTTTAAAAGTGCAAATGATTCATTTATAGTGAGTTTGTTGCTGTGGTTCATATTTGTTAAACTTCATATGACATGGGACGACAACTATCTTTGTGCCAGTGTGTACAGTCTGGGCTCAGCAAAGGAGAATGTTTGATCAGTAACTCCAAATCTCTTTTTTTTTTCCTTTCCCTCTCTTACAGTTAGTCTAGTGATGATTGCAGTCCTGGCTTGTGGCAAGTGTGGTCTTTCTACGTGTAGTACTCGCTATCTGGTGGTCATGGCAATGTCTGATCTATTTTTCATTTTGTTTTGTATCGTCCTTCAGCGATTTCGCTCTTATTATAATCCACCGTATTTCCTGGACATCACTCCTGTTTGTAGTGTTATCTTTGCCCTGAACCACTTGTCCATTGCTTGTTCTGTCTGGTTCACTGCTGCTTTTTCCTTCGATCGATTTGTTGACATTTGTTTTCATCAGACGAAACTTAGGTATTGCACAGAGAAAACTTCAAGGAAGGTTCTAGCAACAATCTTTATTTTCTTTTATTTAAAGAATGTTCCCAACTACTTTGTATATAAACCTGGAAAGATCATCAACAATATTCCATGGTACTGTTCGATCAGGTCCAGCTATTTTTCTGACCGTCGGTGGGCAAGTTTTAAATATTTTGAGACTTTTTTAACACCAATGTTCCCATGCACTTTTATTCTCTTTATCAACATTCTGACTGTCAGACACATCTTCGAGGGCATTAAGGTGCGTAAGGAACTGAGGGGTCAGAGAAAAATACAGAATGACCCAGAGACAAAAAGCAGAAAACATTCTATGATTTTACTCTTTGTCATATCTGCCAGCTTCATCCTTCTCTGGTTATTGTCTGTTTTATATTTCTTTAATGCTGGTTATTCCTTGAAAAAGGTTGCTCTTCGTCTCTTTAAATAAGTTGCGTATATGCTGCGGGACCTCAGTTGCTGCACAAATGCATTTATTTATGTGGTGACACAGAGAAATTTCAGAGACCAGTTAAAGTATGCAGTGAAATATCCAGTTATAAAAATAATTCAATTGATGAATAAATCCAAGCAATTGAGAGCCAACATTAGCTACAGCAGATAATGGTACAAGGAGTCCACATGAGGAATGGACTAAAAGGAAGAGGAACAGCAGCAGCATAAAAGAACCAGGAAAAGCAAAACCAGTGTAAAGTGCTGTTTGTAATGAGCAAGTTAGTAGAAAGCTGAAGAACAAATGCAAATCCAGAGGAGGAATTAGATATGCATAAAAGCTCATTCATCTGAAACAATCCGTCCTAAGTGAATGAACCAGATACAAATCTAAATGAGCTGCAGGAAAAGGATCATCGTTCACTGCAGGCCAGAGTGGGAAACACATCTATAGGATTCTGTCCGCTCTTCCTCACTGAATTCTTTGGTCTACACATCTGGACACTTTTCTTTTTCGAAAAGTTTTTTTTATAAAGATTAAATAATATCCAATAAAGATTCTATGTCTTCTGATTGTAAATTTATTTTCAATAATAATTTCTTTTGTTTCCATTTAATTCACTGATATCATTCCATTTCTTTATTCCTTTCTTTCCATGAACCAGATGATGCATTCGTGGGAGAATCCAAGCCCAAACAGAGACACTCCTGAACTGCCTCTCTGCACCCTCACAATGACACAGTTCCTTTACCTTTTTAAAATGTTCCTTTAAACCCACCACTTTATACAGGTTATTAGCACCTGACTTAGTATCATCTTCAGTGAATCAAAATCAACTCTGTTTAATTTTTCAGGAATAAAGGTCTTTTTAAGTGTGTTTGCGGATTGTGTTGTATTAAAGTGGACAATAATGGTGCTATTTTGTTGAGTATATCTGTGTTCTGAGCAGGTGACTTGGATTTGATTCTTGGCAATCGCAAGTTGAGAGTTTTTTTAAAAATTGATCGATAGGAAAACCCAAAGACAAAGGGAATTTGATCAAATTGAAAACACAAACATTTAACCTCACCCCTTCACCGAAACAGTCCTTCGAAAGCAAGCCACCCAGAGTAGGGTCTGTCCCCAGTGAGAAAGAGGGAGTGTGAAAGACATCGAGAGAACTGGGCTCAACCTGAATGGTGCGTATCATGACTTTAATCTCGCCATGTCTTTCCTTAACTCCTGTTTGTACCTGTCTGAATTTTCCCCCTCCAGCCTTGCACTTCGGTGTCATGATGGCTCAATCGTTAGCACTGCTTCCGCACAGCACCAGGGACCTGGGTTTAATTCCATCCTCGGGTGAGTGTGCGGTAATTGCACATTCTCCCCGTGTCTGTGTGGGTTTCCTTTGGGTGCTCTGGTTTCCTCCCACAGTCCAAAGATGTGCAGGTTAGGTGAATTGACCGTGCTAAATTATGCCATAGTGTTTAGGGATATGTGGGTTAGGTGCACGAGTTAGGAGAATGGTTCTGGGTGGGATACTCTTCGGAGGGTCGGTGTGGACTTGTTGGGTCAAACGGCCGTTTCCACACTGTAGGAGTTTTATGATTCCCCACCTTTCTCTCTCTTACTGACAGCCTCTCTATTTTGTCTTTTTCTCTCTTACCTCTTTACTACCTTCAACTATATTCTTTCACATTCTCTTTCTTTTTCTCACTTTTTCTCTCTCTCTTTGTCTCCATCTGTTTCTTTTATTCATTCACAGGATGAGGGCGTAGCTGTCTTGGCCAGCATTTATTGTCCATCTCTAATTACCCAGAGAGCAGTTAAGAATTACCCACATTGCTTTCGGTCTGGAGTCACATGTTGGCCAGACCAGGTACAGATGGCAGGTTCCTTCCGTAAAGAACAACAATTGTCAATGGATTCATGGTCATTAATACACTCTGATTCCTGATTTTTAAAAGTTAACGTTTGTTATGAAGTTGTAGATGTTTACCGAACCTTTAAGGGAGCTGAACTTACTGCTGGCGCAAAGTGTTCTGAATGATTTTAAATTGTAACAGTGGATTGAACGAGATAGATGCAGATGTGTTGCCATGGTACACAACAAATTCAAATGTGGCCAATCAATTTAAATTATGCCCCAAGTTATCAAAATCCAATCTTTTTTTTAAAGAAAATGCTTTGACAGCACTAAACCAATGAAATGTTCCGATGTTACGAGGGTATAAATATCCGACATTTCGAACCGTTATCCTGAGCAGCAAAGAGCACTAACAAAAAACAGAACAATACAGACTGCTCGCACACCTGCTCTCTGAAAGGTCCCTTTATCTATGAAAGACCTTAAAGCAGAATCCCAAAGAAGAAACGAAAACAAAATGCAGAGAAGAACCAAGTGTTGCTTGGTTTTGAAATAAGAAGTATTTTTCTAAATCTTAATTGGGGTTTTTTTTATCAGACCAGTATTGTAGAGTTGGGAGGTAAAAGATAGGTTAAAGAAACAAGGAGTTGTAAGTAGTTTCTGTCTAATGTTCTTGTTTGAACTTAAATGAATAAATTATTAATTTTTACTTTAAATAGTGAAATCTGGGATAATTCGTTGACGCTCAAAATTTAACAGATTATGGCGTAAAGTGAACTTTTTCTTTGCGTCAGGTTTAAATTAGCAGAGGGGTTTACTTCATGTCATAAGAGTTTGGGGGCCCGTTGTCATGATTTGAACAGTTTGGGTCATGGATTTGTGGTTTGAATAGGTTTAGGTAGATGTTTTCTGAGATTTGGACAGATGTGATTAGATTTGCGGTATGAAAAATGCCCAACAGGTTTAAACGCTTTGAGATGAATGTGCTAGGTCTTTAAATAAAATGTTACTATTCAAATAAAAGATAGGTAAGACAGTTTGCTTAATTTCGGTTACCCTGTGTCATAACAAGTTCCACCATCTGTCATGGCAGTGAAGCTCAACGCAAACTGGAGGAACAGCATCTCATATTCTGACTGAGCACGTTACAGCCTGCCGGTCTCAACACCGAATTCAACAACTTCAGATGATTATCCCATCTCGACCCCACTGTATTCATTCTGCTCCGTAACTTTATTTCATTTATTTCATTCCCTTCTTAATTTTTTTCACTGTTCTGTACCTCTTATTTCTTTATTGTCACTCTTTCTCTTGCTCCCCACTCTCTCATCATCTTTTCCCTCTCCTCTTCCCCCTTTGCTACCCTTCTACCCTGTTTTCCTTTTTGCCTCTGCTTCACCCATTCCCCCCCATCCCCACTTATTTTGTCACATAGCACTGGCTTCAGCCTTGGTCATTCACAGCTCCTAATCACCCTATCATCTCTCTATGCACTGTCATTAACACCTCTTTATTGCTACCTTTGATTCTGGAGCCATAACTCACCTTCCCTCAGCCTGGTATAAATACCTCCCGATTTCTCCCATTTTTTAGTTTTCACAAAGGGGCAGTTAGACTCGAAACGTCAGCACTTTGCTCTCCTTACAGATGCTGCCCAACCTGCTCACATTTTCCAGCATTTTCTCTTTAGGTTTCTGTCCATATTACTGTCTTTTGGTCCTGAATCTGTCCGTTCCCATTTTGCAGTCTCCTAAATTTAGCACCTTTGCCCATCTCCATGGCCCTAATTTCTCCATTACACACCCACTGCATGTAAAAGCCCCTCTGTATCTCTGTCCATCCACAATATCCTTGCCCCACGCCATGTCCCAGCCCCTGGGATGGAGGGTAAAGTGAGCATGTGCAGAGACTAACCTACCTTTCGACTGCCTATGTTATGTTATAGTATCATAAAGTCATAAAGCCTGGAAACAAAACCTTCGCTCCTACCAGTCTATGCCAACTATAATCCCAAACTAAACTAGCCCTACCCACCAAACTGTACCTATTCATGAACTTCTCCAAATGGTTTTTAAATGCTAAAACTCACACAACACCAGGTTATAATCCCACAGGTTTATTTGCAGTTACAAACTTTTGGAGCACTGTTCCTTCATCAGGTAGCTAGGAAGGCAGGATCATAGGAGACAGAATTTATAGCAATTGATCATAGTGTCAGACAACTGATGGATATACTGAACAAACCAAGATTGCTGTTTTTAACGTTGTAACTGTACCTGCATCCACCACGTTTCCTGGCAGATACTTCCGTACACAAACCATTCGCTTTGTTAATAAAATTGCCAATCATGTCCTTTTTACGTCTTTCTCCACTCTCCTTAAAACTATAACCTCAAGCTTTGAACTCCCCCAACATAGGGAAAAGATCCTTGTCATTCACCTTGTCTGTGCCCCTCATGGTTGTATAAACCTCAATAAGATCACCCTTCCATCCCCAATGCTCCAGTGAGAAAAGTCCGAGCCATTCCAATCTCAAACCCTACATTCCCAGCAACATCTTCTGAAACCATTTGCAGTTTAATAATATTCTACTTGTAATAATATCCTTCTGTGGCCAGAACTGGACACATTTATCCAAAAGAGGCCTCACCAACATCCTGTACAACCTCAATACGGCATCTCCCAAGTGCTATACTCAAAGGTCTGAGCAATGAAAGAAAGTATGCTAGATGCCTTCTAAATCATCCTGTCTACCTGTAATGCAAATTCCAAAGAATTATGTATCTGAACTCCGAGGTCTCTCTTGTTTTATTTCAAAAATATACTTTATTCATAAAATAATTTGATGATCTGTACAGTTGGTCATGCCATACATACGTAAACATTTGCATACAGAGATCAGAATTTATCATTTGTACATACAGGTCTGTACATTTATCAATCATATATCCATATATTTAGCTGAGGCGTCAGTGGAGCCCAAATGACTGCATGGGCCACCAGTTCTTCTTAGGCAGGCAGATGTTACACGGTGGTCTTTCCCCACTGCGCCTTGGCGGCAGCTGCCCCGATCTTCAGGGCATCCCTCAACACGTAGACCTGGACCTTGGAATGTGCCAGTCTGTAACACTCAGTCAGGGACAACTCCTTCAGCTGGAAGATCCACAGGTTTCGGACCGCCCAGAGAGCGTCTTTCACCGAGTTGATGATCCTCCAGGCACAGTTAATGTTCGTCTCGGTGTGCGTCCCGGGGGACAGACCATTGAGCACGGGGTCCTGCGTCACGACGCTGCTCGGGACGAACCTCGACAAACACCACTGCATTCCGCTCCAGACTTCCTCTGCATAGGCACATTCCAGAAGGACGTGTGTGACAGTCTCGTCGCCCCTGCAGCCGCTCCGAGGGCAGCATATGGTGCGGCTGAGAGTCCAGGCGTGCATGAAGGATCTCACAGGCAGAGCCCTTCTCACCACCAGCCAAGCCATGTCTTGGTGCTTGTTGGAAAGTTCTGGTGATGAGGCATTCTGCCAAATGACTTTGACAGTCTGCTCAGGGAACTGCTCGAGAGGATCCGCCCTCTCCTTTTCCTGAAGTGTCTCAAGGACACTACGTGCTGACCACTTCCTGATGGACTTGTGGTCAAAGGTGTTTTTCTTCATAAACTTCTCCACGAAGGACAAGTGATACGGAATGGTCCAACTACTTGGAGCGTTCCGCGGCAGCGGGGCCAGGCCCATCTTGCGCAACACTGGGGACAGGTAGAACCTCAGTACATAGTGACACTTGGTGTTTGCATACCAGGGATCCACGCACAGCTTGATGCAGCCACACACAAAGGTGGCCATCAGGGTGAGGGTGGCATTGGGAGTATTTTTCCCCTATTGCTCAGATCTTTATACATCGAGTCCCTTCGGATCCGGTCCATCTTTGATCTCCATATAAATTGGAAGATGACCCAGGTGACTGCAGCGGCACAGGACCTGTGCCACGTATAACAGCAATGACAGTGCCTCACACCTGATGACCAGGTTTTTTCACGCAATGCAAAGCGACCATAGCTTCCATATGCCCAGTTTCTGCCTCACTTTGCTGATACGTTCCTCCCAAGACTTGGCGCACGCCCCAGCCCCTCCGAACCAAATACCCAGGACCTTCAGGTGGTCGGTCCTGACAGTGAAGGGGATCGAGGATTGGTTGGCCCAGTTCGCAAAGAGCATGGCCTCGCTTTTGCCTCGATTTACCTTGGCCCCCGAGGCCCGTTCGAACTGGTCACATATGCACATGAGTCTGTGCACGGACAGCAGATCCGAGCAGAAAATGGCGACGTCATCCATGTACAGGGAGGCCTTAACCTGCAGGCCCCCACCGCCAGGAATTGTCATCCCTCTCAGGCTCGCATCCTTCCTGATGGACGTAGCAAATGGCTCTATGTAGCAGACAAACAAGGCTGGAGAGAGAGGGCAGCCCTGCCTGACTCCAGATCTGACTGCGAAGCTATTTGATTCCCACCCATTGACTGAGACTGCACTGACAATGTTGGTGTATAGCAGTCTGATCCAATTGCAGATTCCCTCCCCAAAGCCCATTTTGGAGAGAATATCTCTCATATACGTGTGTGATATCCTGTAAAAGACTTTTTCCTGGTCCAGGCTGAAGGTCTCTCTGTTATACAACAATACACGAGGGCATTACCATTAATTGTAGAAATCCTGTCCGACCTTGTGGCTAAAATGCAACACTTCACTTTTAACCAATTTAAACTCATTCTGCCACTCTTTAGCCCATTGACCCAATTGATAAAGATCTCTTTGTAATCATTGGGAACGTTCTTCACTAATGCCAAACAATTTTGGCCTTATCTGCAAACTTACTAACCATGCTTCAGATGTTCTTATCCAAATCATGTATGTAAATGACAAATGAAAGTGGATCTCGTACCGATCCTTGTTGAACACCACTGGTCACAGACCTCCAGTACGAAAAACAACAATTTGACTCCGACATAAAGCCAATGTTGTGTCCAACTGGCAAGCTCACCCTGAATGCCTAACTTCCCTCGTTGGTCTACCATGTCCGAGTCATAGGGTCATAGAGTAGTACAGCATAGAAACATCCATGCCGACCAGGTATCCCAAATCAATCCAGTGCCATTTACCAACATTTGATCCATATCCCTCCAAGCCCTTTCCATTCATATACCGATCCAGATACCAGATTGCATTCAAGGTCGTCAGTTACAGACTCTGTCTGTTATTTCAAATGACCACTTCCAAAACCTTCAGGATCCTTTCTGCATTGCAGTCTCTATCAAACCCATCAGGTTTGACACTCCCTACATTTCCATCCAATTACTTTACCTAGCTTTTCTGCTCCAAAATTTACCCTTCAGAGAAAAGAAACCCCTCACCTCTCTTAAAAAAACAGCAACCCTGATTTTAATTCTGGACTCACACACAAAAGTATTTTTTTCATGACTACCTTTCAAGACCATTCAAGGTTCTATAAATCCCAATGTAAACAGGTCCAGCCTGTCCAGTCTTTCCACATCAGGCAACCCATTCATTCCAGCTTATCAGCCAAGTAAAACTGCCCCGAATGACCCACCGAACTGAAAAATAACAATATTACGTTTATGTTCAATTCTTTCTGTAATAAAGGAGAGCATTCTATTAGCCATCTTAATCATTTGCTGTAACTTTTGCTCATGATTTGAGATTGATGCCCTTGGTGCCTTAGAATTCTCTAAATCGTTCTTAGCCATTTAAGAAAATAAAACTTTGCTTTTTATTTTTTTTATCAAAGTGAACAACTTCACATTTCTAACATTATACTCCATCTGCCAGACACTTATTCTATCTATATCTGGCTACATCCTTCTGATATCATATTTACAATAAACTTTCCTAACTACGTAATCTGTGTCATCTATAAACTTAGTTGTTGTGCCTTTTTTTTTGTCTCAACGAAATCAGTACTACTTATTGGGATTATATTATACACCTCCTAATAGTCAGAGAGAAATTGAGAAACAAATTTGTATGGAGATCTCAGTTAACGGAAGAATAATAGGGTGGTTTTGGGAGGGGATTTTAACTTTCCAAACGTAGACTGGAACTGCCATAGTGTTAAGGGTTTAGATGGAGAGGAATTGTTAAATGTGTACGAGAAAATCTTTTGATTCAGTATGTGGATGTACCTACTAGAGAAGGTGCAAAACTTGACCTGCTCTTGGGAAATAAGGCAGGGCAGGTGACTGAGGTGTCAGTGAGAGAGCACTTTGGGACCAGTGACCATAATTCTCTTAGATTTAAAATAGTGATGGAAAACTTGAAGTTCTAAACTGGAGAAAGGCCAATGTTGATGGTATTAGGAAGGAACTTGTGAAAGCTGATTTGGGGCAGATATTCACAGGTAAAGGGATGGCTGGAAAATGGGAAGCCTTCAGAAATGTGATGACGAGAATCCAGAGAAAGTATATTTCTGTTAGGGTGAAGGGAAAGGCTGGTAGGTATCGGGAATGCTGGATGGCTAAAGAAATTGAAGGTTTATTTAAGAAAAAGAAGGAACTTTATGTAAGGTATAGACAGGATAGATCGAGTGAATCCTTAGAAGAGTATAAAGGCAGGATGAGTATACAAAAGTGGGAAATAAGGATAGCAAAAGGGAACATAAGATAGCTTTGGCAAATAGAATTAAATAGAATCCAAAGGGTTTTTACAAATACGTTAAGGAGAAAAGGGTAACTAGGGAGAGAATAGGCCCCTCAAAAACCAGCAAGGCGTCGTTGTGTGGAGCCGCAGAAAATGGGGGAGATAATAAATGAGTATTTTGCATCAGTATTTACTGTGGAAAAGGATATGGAAGACATAGACTGAAGGGAAATAGATGGTGACACCATGCAAAATGCCCAAATTACAGAGGAGGAAGTGTTGGATGTCTAGAAATGCATAAAGATGGATAAATCCCCAGGAACTGATAAGGTGTACCCTAGAACTCTGTGGGAAGCTAGAGAAGTGATTGCTGGACCTCTTGCTGAGATATTTGTATTATCAATAGTCACAGGTGAGATGCAGGAAGACTGAAGGTTGGCTAACGTGGTGCCACTGTTTCAGAAGGGTGGTTAGGACAAGCCAGGGAACTATAGACCAATGAACCTGAACTCGTTGGTAGGCACGTTGTTGGAGGGAATGCTGAGGGACAGGATGTACATGTATTTGGAAAGGCAAGGACTGATTAGGTATAATCAACATGGCTTTGTGCGTGGGAAATCATGTCTCACAGACTTGATTGAGTTTTTTGAGGAAGTAACAAAGAGGATTGATGAGGGCAGAGTGGTACATGTGATCCATATGGACCTCAGTAAGGCATTCGACAAGATTCCCCATGGGAGACTGATTAGCAAGGTTAGATCTCACAGAATACAGGGAGAACTACCCATTTGGAGACAGAACTGGCTCAAAGATAGAAGACAGAGGGTGGTGGTGGAGGGTTGTTTTTCAGATTGGAGGCCTGTGACCTGTGGAGTGTCACAAGGATCGGTGCTGGATCCTCTACTTTTTTGTCATTTAGATAAATGATCTGGATGTGAGCATAAGAGTTACAGTTAGTAAGTTTGCAAATGACACCAAAATTGGAGGTGTAATGGACAGCGAAGAGGGTTACCTCAGATTACAACAGTATATTGACCAGGTGGGCAGAGAAGTGGCAGATGGAGTTTAATTCAGATAAATGTGAGGTGCTGCATTTTGGGTAAGCAAATCTTAGCAGGACGTACACACTTAATGGTAAGGTCCTAGGGAGTGTTGCTGAACAAAGAGACCTTGGAGTGCAGGTTCATAGCTCCTTGTACATAGATTTAGCGTGAGAGGGGAAATATATAAAAGAGACCTACGGGGTAACGTTTTCACACAGAGAGTGGTATGTGTATGGAATGACATGGCAGAGCAAGTGGTGGAGGCTGGTATAATTGCAACATTTAAGAGGCATTTGGAAGGGTATATGAATAGGAAGTATTTAGAGGGATATGGGCCGGTTGCTGGCAGGTGGGACTAGATTGGGTTGGGATATCTGTTCGGCATGGACAGGTTGGACCGAAGGGTCTGTTTCCATGCTGTACATCTCTACGACTCTATGACAAATTGTAAAACAGTTGAGGGCTCAAGCAGTGACACCTGTGGGACGCCATTTATCACATCCTGCCAGGCTGAAAAAGACACATTTGTGCACACTCTATGTTTTCTCTCTGACCGCCAACCTTATCTCCATACTATCATGTTACCCCTTACACGACGACCTCCTACTTTGTGCAATAACCATATGTATGAAACCTTGTCAAATGCCTTCTGAAAATCCAAGCACGTTGCAGCAAAGGGTTCCGTTGTTCACAACATATGTTACTGTACAAAGAATTTTAACAAATTTCATCCACATAATTTCCATTTTAAAACGAGGACTTGGCTCGTTTATTTGGTGCCATAGTCGGCTTCTTATCAAGTTGTCTAAACTACAGTTGGGGGACGTGGATTTCCCAGATATTAGAAGATACCAATTAAATTCTCTTCTATCGTTTGTTTGTGATTGGGCCTGTAAAGACCCAACATCAATGTGTCTAGATATTGAGACCTCCCTGTCAAAATGTACCCTCACCAGCCTTTAATTCTTGGATAAATTGAAGACGGTCATGGAATATTGCCATAATCTGATTGTTATTAATACTGTTAAGGCATGGAGGAGAATGTGGCAGAAGGAGAGTAATATGTGCAAAACGTCATTTCTTACCCCTATAGTGGATATGTTGGGTTTTCAACAGGGGTTAATGGACCCTGGATTCCCCAAGCTCTGGGCAGCTTGGGGAATCTCTTGTTTGGCTGATTTATCTGAAGGTGAAATAATAATATCGTTTGACCAAATAATTTGTAAACGTTGTCTAGTTAGCAAAGAGCTTTTTCACTTTTTTTCAGGTCAGGGATTTTATTCAGAAAGGAACCACGCTCTTGACCATCCGCTGCAGATCTATTATGGAGAAGAGGGAACTTTATACTGAAAGTACTCTCTTTATTAGTACGCTTTATCGTATGCTGGGGAATGATCCTTCAGAAGATGATAAGCCGCTTTGCGAGGTTTGGGAGAGGGAATTAGGGGTTGAGTTTTCTATGGTAGCATGGGGGCATATGTGTGAGAATGCGAGAAGATCTTGACTTGTAATAGGATCCATGCCATGCAGTTAAAGATTTTGTCCAGGGTCCATTTGGCCCAAGACTGTCGCTCAAAGTTTAAGATGGGAGCATACCCCTTTTGTCCTGTGTGTAAGGTAAACATCGGTACACTCACTCATTGTTTATGGTGTGCCACAGGCTCCGTGCATATTGGAGATCTGTGGCAGAGGTCATAGAGAGGGTCTTGAGGGCTGAGGTTAAGATGGGCCACTATCTCGCTTCTCATGGGACTACCCAAGTATACTCTCTATGGATGCTCACAGGGAATAAAACTTTCTAATATCCTCACTTTGTGCGCGAGGAAAAATATTTTAATGCATTGGGTTTCAGAACTCCCCCACTAGGTTTTTGAGCTTGCATAGGCTTATTATGGAACATATGCCTTGGAACATTTCAGCAGAAAACAGAATTTTTTTAATCGGAAATGACACCCCTTTCTAGACTGCTCAGATGCAGATTTATCTGCCATTTTAACTTGGGCTTTTGAGTAGCCATGGCGTTCTGATTTTGTATATTTGATGCACTTGAAGGAAGACTCCGGAATATTTTGTGATGTTGAGAGGTAATATTTTGTTGTGCTAAGCTGTGTTGTTTGTTTATTTATTCATTAACTACCTTTATTGATTTTTCTGTTTTGCACATGGGTGTAGTTGTGTTTTGGTTGTGTTGCTGTTGCTATTGTGGGTTTTTGTTGCTCATTTTTCAGTTGTCACATGTATATAGAGTAATGTTTGCTGGTGTTGTAATTTATCTTTCTTTTTATGGTTTTGTAAGAAAAGAAAAGTTTAATTAAAATATCTGTTAAAAAAAGGACAACATAGATCAAAATTCAATTTATTGGCCTAATGAATGACAAACGTCTAATGATAATTTCTGTCAACTATTGATATATTTTTAAGTATAAAAAGCTGGTCTTTCTCGGTTTAACATGGAAGAGAAATTGAGAACAAATTGTACCTCTCCCTGTCTCAAGTTTTAGCCAAAACTGTTGCAGTTCCATTATCAATAAAATCTGATTTTTTTTAATATTGTTGGATTTTTTGCTCTCATAGGTCTCAGGTGTTTTAGTTAATTTTAATCCAATTCGACAGGTTTTCGATTTTTAGGCATCAAGCTGCCCAATTACAATGAGCTGTTACTCCAATGCAGTCTGATCAGAAATTTCTTGTCATAGGGTGAAGAGTCAAAATAGTGCCATCAAGCTCCCTTGTGTTGAAAGTGCTCTGCTGGCTTCCACTGCACAGCAAGGATCCAGAAAGAGAGAGAGGGAGAGAAACAGCTCACAGAACCATCCAAACTGACAGCACCATCAACGCAGAGCAACACACATAACTGCACAATGCTGGTGTGAAAAGGGTTGTAATTGGATTAAGGTCTCTCATTGTGTAACATAGTGGAGAAATGTCGTGCTCCCTCTGCAACGTGGAAATGATTTGTCTTTGAACAGAATTCCTCACATTATACACATTAAATATAATGTTCTACTGCAACTGTATCCAGACACCTCAGAGTGAACCGTTTTATAAGTAGACAGCATGAATTTTATTGCACTATCTGCAGCTTACAATGTTTTCTGATGTTCTCTCACAAATTCTAAGTGAGAAAGAATTCAAAGGTATAGAGTATGAGACTAACACTATGTATGATCATCTCATTTTCCTCATATCTCAGGGACAACATAAGGGATCGGGCAAAACTGCTCTGTGAAAGACATTCTTTGAAGATGGAAACAAATGTGCAATGTGCGACATTAAAAGACCTTGATGCTCCCCCCATCCCCACCAAAATAAACTGCAGCCTGTGCAGTGACATGGGGAGTCCAGCAGAGAGTGGCATTGTATCACTTTAAACAGAAGATGGAGAGAGAGAGAGAGAGAGAGAGACGTAGACAGACAGACAGACAGATAGAGAGGTTTGACCCCCAAAATACACAGAAACAGAGATACGTGGATACATTCTCAGGCTGACGCAAACCCCTGAGACAGGGTATGTCCCTCATGGGAGACAGTGAGTATGAGAAACCATCGAGGGTGCTGGGACCAACTGGAATACTGAGTATCACTCCTTCAGTCTGTCCATGTATAAACTTGTGTTTGTTTCCATCTGACTGTTCCCCTTCTCTCTCTCTCTCTGTTCTTCTCTCACTCCCCTTGTCTCTCTCTCTCTCCCACCTTTCTCCATTCCCACTCTTCATCTCTCTCTCCCTTACTCCGTCTCCCTTTCTCCCTCGCCCTCCCTTTCTCCTCTTCCTTTTCTCCATTTCAAATCTGTAAGTGCCCACCACATTTTGTACCCCTTCAAAAATATTTGATCCCTCATTTCACTCTGCTCCCAAACTTAGGCAGTTTCCACAAATATTTGCCTCACCAAATGTGCTCCCCAAATATTTTGCTGACCCCAATACTGCACTGAGCCCCATTCTCTGGGGCAGAGGTAAATAAGTCTGTGTGGATTGACTGGCCTGTGACTAACAGCAAGATCCTCGTGCCAGAATTACAGAAGTTTTACATCACAGAGGGAGTTCCTTCAGCCTGTCATGCCTGCACTCCCCCACAACATTCCCCCCATACTTAAATGGCTCATGTCCTGTCCAGCTCCTCAGGATTTGCCCAAATGGCATAATTGACTACTCTTCATGTTGAGACTGCTCCTCTGCTCTGTCTCACACTCTGCCTCTTGTGCTGCCCCTCCTCCCTCTGTCTCTCCTACCACAACCCCTCCCTCTTCTCCACTCAAAAAAAACGTAAAATACTCCCCCCTCTCTCAGGATCTCCTGGCACCTCCTTTTTAACCACTCTTCCGCTCAGGAATTTTAGGGCATAGCCACTGTCTCTTCCCCTCCCCTCGCAGACTCACAGACCATAGGGATGAAGGACATGGTGCAGAGACTAACTGGCTTTTTGACTGACTACTGTAATACACGGCAAGATCCCAGCTTGTAGATATCCCCTGGCCACACAATCAATGAGAAAGATATTTCATGTGCCTTCCACTCCCCCTATCAATGTATTACCTACGCGAAACAAGACTCAGACAAGTATTTGAATTGTCCAAAACCAAACTTTATTTAATCACACATGGGGAGAGGTAGTATGAACAAATATAGGACGCATCTCCAAACTTATCCAAATTACAGTCTTTATAACAAAAACCATGAGAAAGCCTATACATGACTTATTCACTTTAGTAACAAGCGCAGTTATAATATAATGTCATGCTTATAAAAAGGAATGAAGCTACATTTTTACAGTTTCATAGTTAGTATAGTACAGGTCACAGCTTGTTCAGATCACAGACACTGTGTGTTCCTTCCCAAGCATTCGAGCCAAAAAGGCCTAAACTTGCTCAGGCTCTTTGATTATGACTACAATATATCTGCTTGATTAACAAGTTATTTGCTATAAAATGGTTACTGCTTTATGATTTTAGCTAAATGTCTCTAGTGTTAATAATACTACATTTTAATCCTTAACTATTTTGTCATAGAGTAGATCCTTCGGTCCAACTTGTCCATGCCGACCAGATATCCCAAACCAATCTAATCCCACCTGCCAGTACCTGGCCCAAATCCCTCCAAACGCTTCCTGTTCATATACCCATCCAGATGACTTTTAAATGTTGCAATTGTGTTTGCCTTCACCACTTCCTTTGGCAGCTCATTCCAAACTCTGAGTGGGAAAGGCGCCTCTTAGGTCTCTTTTATATATTTCCCCTCTCACCCTAAACCTATGCCCTCTCGTTCTGGACTCTCCCACCCCAGGGAAAAGGCTTTGTCTATTTATCCTATCCATACCCCTCATGATTTTGTAAACCTTTATATGGTCACCCCTCATCCTCTGACGGTCCAGGTATAACAGTTCTTGCCTATTCAACCTCTCCCTACAGCTAAAATCCTCCAAACCCGGCAACATCCTTGTAAATCCTTTCTGAAACCTGTCAAGTTTCACAACATCTTTCTGATAGTAAGGAGACCAGAATATACTTGCAATTTTCCAACAGTGGCCTAACCAATGTCCTGCAACATGACTTCCCAACTCCTGTACTCAGTACTCTGACTAAATGCCTTCTTCATTATCCTATTGACTTGTGACTCCACTTTCAATGAGCTATGAACCTGCATTCCAAGGTCTCTTTGTTCAGCAACACTCCCTAGGACCTTACCATTAAGTGTATAAGTCCTGCTATGAATTGCTTTTCCTAAATACGGCACCTCATATTTATCTAAATTAAACGCCATCTGCCACTTCTCAGCCCATTGGCCCATCTGATCAAGATCCCGTTATAATCTGAGGTAAACTTCTTCGCTGTCCACTACACCTCCAATTTTGGTGTGATTTGCAAACTTACTAACTGTACCTCTTATGCTCACATCCAAATCATTTATATAAATGATGAAAAGTAGTGCACCCAGCACCGATCCTTTTGGCAATCCACTGGTCACAGGCCTCCAGTTTGAAAGACAACCCTCCATCACCACACTCTGTCTTCCAAGTTTGAGCCAGCTCTGTTTTCAAGTGGCTAGTTCTCCCTGTATTCCATGAGATCCAACCTTGCTCGCCAGGATCCCATGGGAAACCTTGTCAAATGCTTACTGAAGTCCATATAGATCAAATCTGCTACTCTGCCCTCATCACTCCACTTTGTTACTTCTTCGGAACACTCCATCAATGTTGTGAAACATGATTTCCCATGCACAAAGCCATTCCTAATCAGTCCTTGCCTTCCCAAATGCATGCACATCATGTCCCTCAGGATTCCCTCCAACGACTTGCCCACCATCGAGGTCAGGCTCACCGGTCTATAGTTCCCTGGCTTGTCTTTGCCACTATTTAAGAAGGGTGGTTATGTGTAAGCCAACCTCCAGTCTCACCTGTGACTATTAATGATACAAATTTCTCAGCAAGAGGCCCCACAACCTTAGATTCCCACAGAGTTCTCGGGTACGCCTGATTGGGTCCTGGGGATTTATCCACTTTTATGCATTTCAAGACATCCAGCACTTCCTCCTCTGTAATATGGACATTTTTCAAGATGTCATTATCTATTTCTCTACATTTTATATCTTTCATGTCCTTTTCCACAGTAAGTACTGATGCAAAATACTCGTTTAGTATCTCCCCCAACTCCTGCGGCTCCTCACAAAGGTCGCCTCGGTGATCTTTGATGGGCTCTATTCTCTCACTCATTACCCTTTGTACTTGATGCATTTGTAATTTAGATTCTCGTTAACTCTATTTGCCAAAGTTATCTCATGTCTCCTTTTTGCCCTCCTGATTTCTCTCTTAAGTATACTCCTACTGACTTTATAGTCTTCTAAGGATTCACTCGATCTATCCTGTCTATACCTTATATATGCTTCCTTCTTTTTCTGAACCAAACCCTCAATTTCTTTAGTCATCCTGCATTCCCTATACCTACCAGCCTTTCCTTTCACCCTAACAGGAATATATTTCTCCGGATTCTCGTTATCACATTTCTGAAGGCTTCCCATTTTCCAGCCTTCCCTTTACCTGCGAACATTTATCCCCAATCAGCTTCTGAAACTTTTTCCTAATTGCGTGAAAATTGGCCTTTCTCCAACTCAGAACTTCAACTTTTAGTTCTGATCTATCCTTTTCCATTACAATTTTAAAACTAATAAAATTATGGTCGCTGGCCCCAAAGTGCTCCCCCATTGACATCTCAGTCATCTGCCCTGCCTTATTTCCCAAGAGTAGATCAAGGTTTGCAACTTCTCTAGTAGGTACATCGACATACTGAATCAGAAAATGTTCTTGTGCACATTTAACAAACTCCTCTCCATCTAAACCATTAACATTATGGCAGTCCCAGTCCATGTTTGGAAAGTGAAATCCCCTCCCAGAACCACTCTATTATTCTTCCGTTAACTGAGATCTCCTTACAAATTTGTTTCTCAATTTCCCTCTGACTATTAGGGTGTTTATAATACAATCCCAATAAGGTGATCATCCCTTTCTTATTTCTCAGTTCCACCCAAATAACTTCCCTGGGTGTATTTCCGGCAAGATCCTGCCTAAGTAAGGCTGTAATGTGTCCCTTATCAAAAACACCACTCCCCCTCCTCTCTTGCCTCCCTTTCTGTCCTCCCTGTAGCATTTGTATCCTGGAACATTAAACTGACAGTCCTGTCCATCCCTGAGTCACGTTTCTCTAATTGCTATGATATCCCATTCCCATGTTCCTAACTATTCCCTGAGTTCATCTACCTTCCCTGTTAGACCTCTTGCATTGAAATAAATGCAGTTTAAGTTATCAGTCCTACCTTGTTCTCTGCTTTGTCCCTGTCTGTCCTGACTGTTTGATTTGCCTTGTTCTTACCTGTACCAATCTCAGATTGACATCTTCCCTCACAATCTCGCTGAGTCACACCCACCCACCTTACCAGTTTAAATCCTCCTGAGCAGTTCGAGCAAACCTCGCTGCCAGTATATTAGTCCCCTTCCAATTTAGGTGCAATCCGTACAGATCACTTCGACCCCAAAAGAGATTCCAATGATCCAAAAATGTGAATCCTTCTCCCGAACACCAGCTCCTCAGCCATGCATTCATCTGCTCTATCCTTCTATTCCTGCCCTCAGTAGCTCGTAGCACCAGGAGAAATCCAGATATTACTACTCTCGAGGTCCTCCTTTTTTATTTCCTGCCTACCTCTCTGTAATCTCCCTTCAGAATCTCAACCTTTTGCCTTCATGTGTCATTGGTTCCAATGTGTAAAATGACTTCCTGCTGGTCCCTCTCCCCCCTGAGAATATTCTGCACCGTCTCTGAGACATCCTTGATCCTGGCACCAGGGAAGCAACACACCATTCTGATTTTTCGCTGCTGGACACAGAAACGTCTGTCGGTATGTCGGACTAGACAGTCCCCTAACACAATTGATCGCTTGGAACCCAACATACGTCTCATTACATAGAGCCAGTCTCAATACCATAATCTTGGCTGTTCCTGTTATGTACCCGAGTGTCCATCATCCCAGTCATTTTCCAAAACAGCATACTTGTTTGAAATGAGGATAGCCACAGAAGACTCCTGCACTACCTGCCTCCTTCTCTTACTTTTCCTGGAGTTAACCCATTTGTGTGACTGAATCTGAGACTTCCCCCCTTCCTATAACTGCCATCCATCACATCCCCTTGCTCTTGTAAAGTCTTCATTGCCTCTACCTGTTTCTCCAACCAATCCATTTGATCAGATAGCATTCGCAACCAGCAGAAGGTCAGTCAGAAGAAGGAAAGCGAGGAGGAATGGCTGGAAAGAGAGTCAGGAGATGGGAAAGGAGGTCATTTGAAGTTGCAGAACTCAATGTTGAGTCCTTAGGAGGAAGATGAGATGTTGTGGTCTGATTCACTGTGGCAACAGAGGAGGGCCATGTCAAAGAGGGAATGGGAAGGGGAAATTGTAGTGAGCGGTGAGTGGGAGGTCAGGTCACTCCTTGTGGGCCTGGCTGAGATGTTCAGTGAAATATACCCTCAGTATACTTTTGGTCTCACCAATGTAGAGAAGACCACATCAGGAGAACCGGATACAGTAAACTAGGTTGGACGAGAGGTTGAACCTCTGTCTCAGGTAGGACAGTTCAGGGCCCTGGATGGAGATGAGGTGGGTGGTGTACCAGCAGACTTTGCATCTCTTACTGTAGCAGGGGAAGGTACCAGGGATTTGGGGTGTTCGTGGGGAGAGTAGCAGAAACCAAGAACTGTCGAAGGGAATGGTCCTTGCGAAAGGCAGACAGAGGTGTGGAGTGGAAGATATTCTTGGTGGTGGGGTCTAGATGGAGTTGGTGGAAGTGTTAAAGGATGATGTATTGGATACAGAGGGTGGTGAGTTGAAAGGACAAGGGAGATCCTGTCTTTGTTGCTTTTTGGGTAGGGGGGAAATGTGTTTAGAGCAGTGGAGTGAGGAATTTTCCTGAACCCTGCAACCGTAAAAGATGCAAAACCTGCCGGCACATTACCCCACTCCTCATCTCCATCCAGGGCCCCAAATAGTCCTTCCAGATGAGAGATTCATCTGCCTCTCCTCCAACCTAGTTTTCTGTATCCAGTGCTGCCGATATGGTCTTCTCTGTATCAATGAGACCAAATGTAAACGAAAGGCACATTTTGCCGAGCCTCTCAGTCAGGCCAACAAGGACCAACTTGAACTCCCACTCACTGCCCACTACAATTCGCCTTCCAATTTCATCTCCAGCTTGACCATCCTTGGCCTCGCCCATTGCCACAGCGGATCAGACTGCAAATTGGAGGAACTGCACCTCATCTTCCGCCCGAGCAGCCAAACGCCAGGAGGACTTAACATTGAGTTCTCTAATTTCAAATTACCTCCAAGCCCATCCACCGATTCCCTTTCCAGCACCCTCCTCTTCCCTTCCATATCTCTGACCGAGCCTGCCTTCCAGCTGCCGACTGGATTCATTCCTCCCATCAACCAAACAGGCCGTACCCTCCATCTGTGGTTACTACTTACCCACTCCGCCCATCTCACCACCCACCCTTTATCTGAAGCTCCCCTTCCCCAACACTCTGCCCCCAGCCCTGAAGAAGGGTTATACCTGAAAAGCTGCCTTTTCCACCTCCTGATGCTGCCCGGCTTGCTGTGTCCTTCCAGCCTCCTGCCCGTCTGCCTTGGATTCCAGCATCTGTAGTTTTTTTTTTGACTCTAACAAAGAAATAGCTCAGGCAAATCAAGTGAACTGTCAGATGAACCGACCAAGTCTGGAAGATTTTCTCCAGTGGAACAGTGGATCACAAGAAGACCATAAACACCACAAGATGTAGCAGCAGAAGTAAGTTAAAAATCCCACAACACCAGGCTATAGTCCAATACCTTTAATTGAAAGAACTAGCTTACGGAGAGCCGCTTCTCCTTCATCAGGTGGTTGTGGTGCTCCAAAAGCTAGTGTACTTCCAATTAATCCTGTTGGACTGTAACCTGGTGTTGTGTGATTTTTAACTTTGTACACCCCAATCCAACACCATCATCTCTAAATCAGCAGAGGTAAGTCTGCTCCAGCATTCAATCAGATCATGACTGATATGATCATTCTCAATCCAACTTTCCTGCCTTTAGCCCGTACTCCCCTCCCCCCATTACTGAAGATGAACCTGTCCTTCACCTTGGAAGATCACATTCCCAGCTCTTATACACAAGTTGTGGCCAACCGTGACATCACTTGCTTGGAATAGTCAAAGTAAAATGTCCATATAATGTCCTCACAATAAGCATAAAACAAAATAAAGTTGGTAGCTTTGCCTAGTTACTATCAGTGGATCTGAAACGTTACCTTTGCTTTATCTCCACAGATGCTCCCAAATCCGCCGAGTTTCTCCAGCGATTCCTCCTTGCATCACTGGGAGGGACCTCACGTCCTATTGGGTGGGAACACGGGACTGACGGGCATTCTGACCAATCGGAGCTAGACAGGAGCTATGGCCCACCCTAAGGGGGGGGGGGGAGGACGCTGGCGGAGTCTCGAGGCCCGCGGCCGTTTTACGGACTCGCCTTGAACGAGCGGCGCGGCACCGAGTGTTGGCGGTGCTCACTGTTTATACCCGGAACCGAGAAATGGCCTGTGGTTTCGGCAAGAACGGAGTGAGTGTATTTTTAATCCTTCTAGTGACGGTAAGAAAACAGGTTCGTTTTTAGTCAACAGACTGTTAGTGTGCAGACAGGCTGGAGGAGGTTACATCAAACACGTTATCGGGTGGAAGGAGTCAGTGAGGTCAAAATGCAAAAATATTTAACATGACTCGCAAATAGACCCTTCGGCCCAAAAAAAACCCAGAAATTGCTGCAAAATTTCAGCAAGTCTGACAGCCCCTGTGGAGAGAAATCAGAGTTAACGTTTCAGGTAAAAACAATGACTGCAGATGCTGGAAAACCAGATTCTGGATTAGTGGTGCTGGGAGGGGATGGAGGTGATAGGTCAGGGCGGGGGGGGGGGGGGGGCTGGATAGGTGGAAAAGAAGATAGGCAGGTAGGACAGGTCATGGGGACAGGGCTGAGCCGGGTCCACACTCGCCTGCTCCTTGGATGCTGCCTGACCTGCGCTTTTCCAGCAACACATTTTCGCAACTTTCCCCTATGCTGGTCGTACTCTTTCCCTCACCAGGCACACACTCTCCTGTACTGGGCGTACACCCCTCCTCAGCGGGCCCACTCTCCCCTGTGCTGGGTTTACACTCTTCCTCATTGGGCCCACACTCCCCTGTGTTGGGGACACCTCTCCTCACCGGGCCCACACTCTCCTGGTTTGGATGTACACTCCTCCTCACTAGGCCCACTCTCCCCTGTGCTGGGTGTACACTCCTCTTCATCAGGCACACTCTACCCTGTGCTGGGCGTACAATCTGCCCTCACCGAGCACACTCTATCCTGTGCTGGTTGTATACTCATCGTCACTGGGCCCACTCTCCCGGTGCAGGGTGTACACTCCCCCTCACCAGGCCCATTTTCCCCTGTGCTGGATGTTCACTCCCCCTGACCGGGCCCACTCTCCGCTGTGCAAGGCATACATGTCTCCTCACTGGGCCCACTCTCCCCTGTGCTGGGTGTACACTCCTCCTCACCGGGCCCACTCTCCCCTCTGCTGGGTGTACACTCCTACTCACCGGCCCATACTCCCCTGTGCTGGATGTACACTACCCCTCACCGGGCCCACTCTCCCTTGAGCTTGGTGTACGCTCCTCCTCACCGGGCCCACTCTCCCCTCTGCTGGGTGTACATTTCCTCTCACCGGGCCCACTCTCCCCTGTGCTGGGTGTACACTCCTCCTCACTGGGCCCACTCTCCCCTGTGCTGGGTTATAATCTTCCTCACCGGGTCCACTCTCCCCTGTGCTGGGCAAACTTTCTCCCTCACCAGGCACACTCTTCCCTGTGCTGGGTGTACACTTCTCCTCACCGGGCCCACTCTCCCCTGTTTTGAGTGTATACTCCTCTTCATCAGGCACACTCTACCCTGTGCTGGGCGTACAATCTGCCCTCACCGGGCCCTCTCTCCCCTGGGCTGGCTGTGCACTCATCCTCACTGGGCCCACTCTCCCAGTGCTGGGTGGACACTCCCCCTCACTGGCCCACTCTCCTGCGTGCCGGGTGTACACACCTCCTCACCAGGCCCACTCTCCCCTGTGCTGGATGTACACTTCCCCTCACCAGGCCCACTCTCTCCTGTGCTGGGTGTACACCTCCCCTCCCCTGTGCTAGGTGTACACCCCTCCTCACTGGGCCCACTCTCCCCTGTGCTGGGTGTACACACCTAATCACCGGTCCCACTCAGCCCTGTGCTGGGTTTATAACCATCCTCACCGGGCCCACTCTCCCCTGTGCTGGGTTTACACTCCCCCTCATCGGGCCCACTCTCCCCTGTGCTGGATGTACACCCTTCCTCACCAGGCACGCTCTCCCCTGTGCTGTGTGTACACTCCCCCTCACTGGGCCCACTCTACCCTCTGCTGGGTGTACATACCTCCTCACGAGGCCCACACTCCCCTGTGCTTTTTGTTCACTCACCCTCACCGGGCCCACTCTCCCCTGTGCTGAGTGTACACCCTTCCTCACCGGGCCCACTCTCCCCTGTGCTGTGTGTACACTCCCCCTCACCGGGCCCACTATCCCCTGTGCTGGATGTACACTCCCCCTCACCGGGCCCACTCTCCCCTGTGCTGTGTGTACACTCCTCCTCACCGGGCCCACTATCCCCTGTGCTGGGTGTACACTCCCCCTCACCGGGCCCACTCTCCCCTGTGCTGGGTGTACACACCTCCTCACGGGGCCCACTCTCCCCTGTGCTTTACATACACTCCTCACCGGGCCCACTCTCCCTTGTGCTGGGTGTGCGCTCACCCTCACTGGGTCCACTCTCCCCTGTGCTGAGTGTACACCCTGGCTCACTGGGCCCACTCTCCCCTGTCTTGGGTGTGCACTCCTCCTCTCTGGTCCCTCTCTCCCGTGTGCTGGGTGTACACTCCCCCTCACTGGGCCCACTCTACCCTCTGCTGGTTGTACACACCTCCTCACCGGCCCACTCTCCCCTGTGCTGTGTGTACTCTCCTCCTCACCGGGCCCACTCTCCCCTGTGCTGTGTGCTCACCCCTCCTCACCGGGCCCACTCTCCCCTGTGCTGGGTGTACACACCACCTCACCGGGCCTACTCTCCCCTGTGCTTTGCATACACTCCTCCTCACCGGGCCCACTCTCCCCTGTGCTGGGTGTACACCTTGGCTCACTGGGCCCACTCTCCCCTGTCTTGGGTGTGCACTCCTCCTCACTGGTCCCTCTCTCCCGTGTGCTGGGTGTGGACTCCTCCTCACCGGGCCCACTCTCCCCTGTGCTGAGTGTACATCCCTTCTCACCCGGCCCATTCTCCCTTGTGCTAGGTGTACTCTCCTCCTCACCGGGCCTACTCACCTCTGTGTAAAGTATAGGGTTAAAATTGTGCAGCGTAAGGGAAGAGGTGTAAGCTTTTGCAGAAGCAACATGATAAAATTGGACTGCACGTGCAAATACTAAACAGTGAGAAGTGAAAACAGGTAGAATTATCAATGACTAATAGGACAGAGGAACCATGCATCAGAGTGTACCAGTAACAGGAGAATTGTGTGCCAATCGCAGGAGGGATGTACTCAATGGACGGAATTTAGTTTGGCAGGATGATCACACGAAGACAGGAAACTATGCCAGGATAGTCACAAATAAGGAATTAGATAAATAAGGGTAAGGGGCGACAGGCTTAGAATAATGGGAGAAGTAAACAGAAGCGGAGTGAAGCTTGAGCTTGTGATAGGCTGCGCGCTACAGCAAAAGTATCCAATGTGGTAAAAGGGGAGGACCGAGAGATGCAGCTGAACTGCATAAATCAGAATATAACCCGCAGATCGGAGGGCCTATCCGTTAGACACCCGTCTTGCAAGTATGTTTCAATCAAATTCGCTGCTTCAGATTTTGACTCGTAAGGAAATTTATTGATATGTGAGCTTTGTTTTTTACAATTATTAGCCGAGTGGTTCCATAAAGAGCCTGTACTGCACTGCAATGTTCTGCGTTGTATGAGTCTAACATCCTTTATTAGCCGAGCGTTTCCATTACGGGCCTGTACTGCGCTGTCATGGTCTATGTGTCTAACTTCCTTTATTAGCTCAGTAGTTCCATAAAGGGCCTGTACTGCGCTGTAATGTTCTATGTACAATGAATCTAACATCCAAAATTAGCAAAGTGGTTCCATAAAAGGCCTATATTGTCCTATAATGTTCTCTATTCTATGAGTCTAACATCGAGTATTAGCGGAGCGGTGCCAGAAAGGGCCTGAACTGTGCGGTAATGTTCTATGTTGTAATAGTCTAACTTCCTTTTTTAGCTGAGTGGTTCCATGAAGGGCCTGTACTGCGCTGTAATGTTCTATGTTCTTTGAGTGTAACGGGCATAATTAGCTAAGTGGTTGCAAAAAGGGCCTGCACTCCAATGTTCTATATTTTGTGTTAGTCTAAATTCCTTTATTAGCCAAGCGGTTCCATAAAAGGTTATACTGCGCTGTAATGTTCTATGTTATATTAGTCTAATTTCCTTTATCCGAGCGGGTCCATAAAAGCCCTGTACTGCGCTGTAATGCTCTATGTTGTATTAGTCTAACGTCTGTTATTAGCCAAGCGAATCCATAAAGGGCCTGTACTACACTGTCATGTTCTATGTTGGATTAGTCTAACTTTCTTTATTAGCAGAGTGGTTCCATGAAGGGCCTGTACTTGTGAGACGTGATTTCCCATGCACTAAGCCATGTTGACAATCCCTAATTAGTCATTGCCTTTCCAAATACATGTACATCCTGGCCCTCATCATTCCCTCCTACTACTTGCCCACCACCAATGTCAGGCTCACTGGTCTACAGTTCCCTGGCTTGTCCTTACCACCCTTCTTAAACAGTGGCACCAAGTTAGGCAACCTCGATTCTTCTGGCACCTCACCTGTGCGATCAATGATACAAATTCCTCAGCAAGAAGCCCAGCAATCACTTCCCTGGCTTCCCACAGACATTTTAGGTACACCTGATCAGGTACTGGGGATTTATCCACTTATGCATTTCAAGACATTCCGTACTTACTCCTCTGTAATATGGACATTTTTCAAGATGTCACCATCTATTTCCCTACATTCCATGCCCTTTTCCACAGTAAATACTGATACAAAATACTCATTTAATATCTCCCCCCTCTCCTGTGGCTCCACACAAAGGCCACCTTGCTGATCTTTGAGGGCCCCTATTTTCTCCCTAGTTACCCCTTCGACCTTAATGTATTTGCAAAAACCTTTTGGATTCTCCTTAATTCTATTTGCCAAAGCTATCTCACGTCCCCTTTGTGTCCTCCTGATTTCCCTCTTAAGTATACTCCTACTTAAGTGAAATATTATAGTGTTCTCGTTTTTTATTTCAGCCATGTCATCAGTCTCCATATGATACTCTCTACCTTGTTCTCACTCTTTCCGATAATTGCCCGTGTACTATTTAAAGATATTTTCGACGTAACTTGTTCAGAGGTGTTACTATGCATCTGAGGAACTGGTAGACCTTGAACCAGTGCCTTCTGGCTCAGAGGTAAGGACACTACAACTGTGCCAAAATAGCTCCTTCTTTTCCTAAGTGAAGGTTAACCATAAATCTAATCTCATGTGCTCTCTTCACTCCACTTCTGACCACCTCCATGCTTTCCACCTACAGTTCAGGGTTAATGAAGTAAAGAAAAAAACTTAAAACTGACATGAGAAGTAAATTTTATTAAATATGTTTACATAACATGAGTCTGAATTCCATTTAAAAGCACAGGGGAATGTTCAGACAACTACTGCAGTCAGGTATTTTCCAAGCAGCTGTTTTTAGCCCAATAAAGGGAGTAGAACCTTGTGAATCCGTGGTTTAACTCTTCCAGCTCAGCAGTCAGGCAGTAATCAACCTTAAAGTTCTCAACCGCTCCTATCATACCTGCCTGCACCACTACACCTCACAGTGAGTTCTAGACACCTACCACTCAGTGTAAAAAAAACTTGCCCCTCACATCTCCTTTGAACTTGCCCTCTCTCATGTTAACTGCATGCCCCCTAGTATTGGGCATATTAACTCTGGGGAAAAGGATTCTCACTGTCAAATCTATCTCAATTGAACAGACTTCTATCAAGCCTCCCCTCCACATCCACTGCACGACAGAAAACAACCCAAGTTTTTTAAGCCGCTCCTTATAGCTCATATCCTCTAATCCAAGCAGCATCCTGGTCACTCTCTTCTGCACCCTTATTCTTCTTATGTGGCAACCAGAAATGAACACAATGCTTTAACAGAGGAACAACATTATCTACTCGCCAGGCCTCGCGACCTCTCCAGTGGCTAAGGAGGATACCAAGACCATGGTCAAGACCCCAGCAATTTCTTGGCTCACTCAATAACCTGGGTTAGATACCATGAGAATCTGGGGACTTATTCACCTTTACACTCTTCAGGTGACCCAGCACTACTACTTTCTTGATCTCAAAATGCTGCAGCATATTAGCATGCTCCACATAAATCTCACTATTCCCCACACCCTTCTCCTGGATGAATACTGATGCCCTGAAGCTCTTCAACCAAATAAACTCGCTACCACAGCCACATTTGCTTCCTCAGTGCCTGCCTTCGTAACCAGCTCATCCCACACGCACTCCGGACCACCTTTGAACCAGCAGAGTTCGGATCCGAACAGGACAAACAGTACAGACTACAGATTCAAAAACACCAGCAACGGTTCTCCTTCAAGATCCTACACTCCACGCTCACAGCAATGCGCCGGCACCTAACCTCTCTCCTGTCAGTCCTGCCTCAGCTGAGGGCCACACTCTCAGAATTGCAAAGGACCCACTCTGTACTACATCCTCAGGAGAATTCATACTCTCAACAGTATTTCAACTACATCTCAAACATCAAAAACTGTAAGTACAACAAACTTTTATCTATCCACCTCCATAACCAGCGCTCCTCAAACATTCCTGTACATTCCCCTGGCCTCTGGAACTGCTTGGCACCGTAAGCCATGCGACTGGTGCATCTGCCACCCCCACACTGAATGATGTCACTTCCGCCCCCATCATGGCCGCTCCCACAGCCACTTCTGCCCCTCACAATTCCTCGTGCACCACACGTGACATCACTTCCGCCCCTCACATCATCGTTGATGTCACACGCCTAGTGACTCCCCCCCCCCCCACTTATGTGTTTGCCACCACTTCCAACCCCAACAACGCCATTCACCTGCATTCTGCTGACACGCCTCCCCACAGATCCCACTGTCACCATTCCCGTCCCCCAGAACCCTGAGGGGAACACCACCCCTGCTCATGACTCCATTCCCATTCCCCCACCACCACACCCACTTCAGTTACAGGTTCCACCCCCACTCCCAGGTCCACACCCACACCAGATCCCAGATCTGCCAAGTTTTCACCATCCCTCCAGACCTTCCCCTCACTGAGGACGAACAATCAGTCCTCAGCAAAGGACTCACCTTCATCCCCCTCCATCCACTCATCAATGAATTTAATACATGCCGTGATGTCGAACACTTCTTCCGCTGCCTCCGCCTCCGAGCTTACTTTCACAATCAGAACTCCCGTCCACCTTTGGAGGACCCCTTCACCCACCTCCAACACACTGCATCCACCTGGACCCCCGCGCTGGCCTATTACCCACCCTCGACGTCCATTGCCCACTGCCGCCTGGACATTAACAGCCTCAACCTGCCTACCTCCCCTCCCCCACTCCAACCCCTCACCCTCACAACGCGCAGCCCTCCAATCCCTCTGCTCCAATCCCGACCTCACCATCAAGCCAGCAGATAAAGGAGGCGCGTGGTAGTCTGGCGCACTGACTTCTACACCGCTAAAGCCAAACGCCAACTGGAGCAAACCTCTTCCTACCACCCCCTCGACCATGAACCCCACCCGCCCCCCCATCACCAAACCATCATCTCCCGGACCATACAGAACGTCATCACTTCAGGAGATCTTTCACCCACAGCTTCCAACCTCATAGTCTGGGAAACCCGCACTGCCCGGTTCTACCTCCTTCCCAAGATCCACAAGCCTGACCACCCTGGCCAACCCATTGTCTCAGCATGCACCTGCCCCACTGAACTCATTTCTACCTACCTCGACACTGTCCTATTTCCCCCCTAGTCCAGGAACTCCCCACATACGTTCAAGACACCCCCACGCCCTCATCCTCCTCCAAGACTTCCGTTTCCCTGGCCCCGAGCGCCTCATCTTCACCATGTTTATCCAATCCCTCTACACTTCCATCCGCCATGACTAGGGCCTCCAAGCCCTCCATTTCTTCCTCTCCCGACATCCCCAAGAGTATCCTTCCACCGACACTCATTCGTTTGGCAGAACTGGTCCTCACCATTAACAATTTCTCCTTCGAATCCTCCCACTTCCTCCAGACCAAAGGGGTAACCATGGGCACCCGTATGGGCCCCATCTATGCCTGTCTCTTTGCTGACAATGTAGAACAGTCGATCTTCCGTAATTACACCGGCACCACTCCCCACCTCTTCCTCCGCTACATTGATGACTGCATTGGCGCCACCTCGTGCTCTCGCGAGGAGATTGAGCAATTCATCAACTTCACTAACACATTCCACCCTGACAACATTTATCTCGAACATCTCTGACACTTCACTTCACTTCCTGGACCTCTCCATTTCCATTAATGACGACCGACTTGATACCGGCATTTTTTATAGACCCATCGACTCCCTCAACTACCTGGATTACACCTCTTCCCACCGTACCTCCTGCAAAAAAGCCATCCCGTATTCCCAATTCCTCCGCCTCTGCCGTATCTGCTCCCAGGAGGACCAGTTCCACCACAGAACATACCAGATGGCCTCCTTCTTTAGAGACCGCAATTTCCCTTCCCACATGGTTAAAGATGCCCTCCAACGCATCTCGTCCACATCCCACACCTCCACTCTCAGATCCCACCCCTCCAACCGTAACAAGGACAGAACACCCCTGGTGCTCACCTTCCACCCTACCAACCTTTGCATAAACCAAATCATTTCCACCACCTCCAAACAAACCCCACCACTCCGCCTTCCGCAAAGACCCTTCCCTCCGTGACTACCTGGTCAGGTCCACACCTCCCTTCAACCCACCCTCCCGTCCTGGCACCTTCCCCTGTCACCGCAGGAATTGCAAAACCTGCGCCCACATCCGAGGCCCTAAAGGCGCCTTCCACATCCAAAGTTTTACCTGCACGTCCGCCAATATCATTTATTGTATCCGTTGCTCCCAATGCGGTCTCCTCTACATTGGGGAGACTGGGCACCTCCTCATAGAGCGCTTTAGGGAACATCTCTGGGACACCCGCACCAATCAACCACACGTGTCCGAATATTTCAACTCTCCCTCCCACTCTGCAGAGGACATGGATATCCTGGGCCTCCTTCACCGCCTCCTCCCTCACCACCAGATGCCTGGAGGAAGAACGCCTCATCTTCTACCTCGGAACACTACAACCCCAGGGCATCAATGTGGACTTCAACAGTTTTCTAATTTCCCCTTCCTCACCTCACCTCAGTTCCAAACTTCCGGCTCAGCCCTGTCCCCGTGACATGTCCTTCCTGCCTATCTCCTTTTCCACCTGTCCACCCCCACCCGCCCTGACCTATCACCTCCATCCCCTCCCCCCTCACCTATTGTACTCTATGCTACTTTCTCCCCACCCGCACCCTCCTCTCACTTATCTCTCCACCTTCAGGCTCTCTGGCTTTATTCCTGATGAAGGGCATGACCACAGTGAGAGCCTGGACAGCTACCTCAGCCCAGCGAGGGTCCAGCAGTTTGCTCACCATGGGGATGCAGACAGCTTCCCCAGAGACAGGACAGTCAAATGCACAACGGTAACCCCATAAACACGGATTAAAAAAGGTTCATTTGCTATAGTATAACAGGGCACTCACTCAGTAGGTGGGTTCTGCTGAAGCCACAGCTAAATAATAAGAGACTGGATAGTTAATAAAGGGAACTGTAAATAGGATAACTGTAAATTCGAGTAATTCAATCTGTTCTTTGTAATGTTAAGACATGCAATGTATATATCTATGAACGACATGACAAATTGTACAAGTACCAAAGATTTATTTCTATGAATAAAGTATATTTTGAAATAAAAAATATGATGAAGGGCTTTTGCCCGAAACGTTGATTTTACTGCTCCTCAGATACTGCCCGAACTGCTGTGCTCTTCCAGCACCACTAATCCAGAATTTAGAGGGGTATGGGCCAAACACCTCCAAATGGTCCTGGTTCAGTTCCGGAAATCCGGTCAGTCCGAATGGGGTCGGGTCAAAGAGCCTGTTTCCACACTGTGTGTGATTTATCTCTCATTCGGTTTGATTCCACTCACTCCGCCCTTCCCCGGGTCAAACGTGCGTGACCTCCTCCTCAGTATATCTGCACGTTAACAGTTTGTTGACTCACACCGAAACTGTTTTCTCAGCCTCACTGGAAGGATTTTAGTAAAACCCTCTCACTGTGTCCAGGTGGAAACCCCACAGAGATAGCGCCATGGCCCCGCCTCGCGGTGACCGATTTAAATGATGACGCCCCGCCCCCTCCCACCGCGAGCTCGCGCAGAGGCGGTTAAACGGACGCGTCTCGCGGCTGCACGTGAGCACTCAGGATGGGCCTCAGCTCAACACCCAACTCCGATTGGTCACAATGTCCATAAATCACACGGTTTCAGCCAATAAGGAATGCCGACCCGCGCGTGGAATGTCGTTTGGAGGTGAATGTGGACAAAAGAGAATTTGCTGGAGAAACTCGGCAGCCGGTTTGGCGGGATCCGTGCAGGTAAAGCGGAGGCAATTTTTCTGATCCAGTGCTCCTTCATCAGATTTTATAGTAACTAGGAAAGGTACAAATAGCGGGGTGAGGGCTGTCACTCCCGCAGTAGGTGGAGCTGGAGCTCAGGAAGAGAGAGAAGAGCAGTCAGACAGAGAAAGAGCTGCCTCACTGTGAGGGAGGGAGAGAGAAAAGCTGCCTGAAGCAGCCTGTGTCATGGCAAGGGCCTGGACTCTGGGGAAAGGTCATTGCACAAGGTGCTCAGCCTCTAACATGGTTGAGCCTGATATTGCCTCCCTGGTACCAGGATCAAGGATATCTGAGTGAGCAATATCCCCAACATGGAATTGGACCAGCAGGACGACATTGTACACGTTGGAGCTAATGACAGAGGAAGGAAAAAGGATGATATTTTGAACGTAGAAAGTTAGGCAGGAATTTTAAAAAAGGAAATCCTCAATGGTAGCAATATCTGGGTTACTCCCGGTGTCATGAGCTCGTGAGGGGATGAATAGGAGGATAGAGCAGATGAACGTGTGGCTGAGGAACTGGTGTAGGAGAGCAGGGTTCACATTTTTGGATCATTGGAATCTCTTCTGTGGTAGGAGTGACATGTAGATGAAGGAGGGATTGCACCTGAATTAGAAGGACACTAATATACTGGCAGGGAGAGCCAGGAGCTGCTCAGGAGGATTTACATTCGTACGGTGGCGGTGATACTGAGGGATAGGGATCTGCCTGAGACTGGTGCAGTTTGGAAAAGGTAAAAGTCAAACAGTCAGGGCAGGCAGGAACAAAGCAGGGAATGAGGTAGGAGTGATAAGTGAACCTGCATGTATTTCAATGCAAGGGGCCTAATGGAGAAGTCAGATGAACTCAGGGCATGGTTAGAAACATAAGACTGGGATATCATAGAAATTACAGAAACATTGCTCAGGGATGGACAGGACTGGCAGCTTAATGGTCCAGGATACAAATGCTATATGAAGGATAGATAGTGGTGTTTTTGATAAGGGGGGTACCATTATGGCTGTATTTTGGGTGGATATTACTGGAAATACATCCATGGAAGTTATTTGGGTGGAACTGAGAAGCAAGAAAGGGATGATCATCCTTATTGTGATTGTACTTTCGACCCCACAGTCAGGGGGAAATTGAGAAACAAGTTTGTAAGGAGATGGTTTAAAGGTGGCAAATGTTTTTTCCTTTTTTTTGAGACAGGGAATAGGAGTAATACTGGGAATTACAGACCTGTCTTACTTTGTGGTGGGCAAATTATTGGAGAGGATTCTGTGAGACAGGATTTATAATTACTTAAATGCCATATTTTGATTAGAGATAGCCAACATGGCTTTGTGAGGGGCAGGTCATGCATCATAAGAGGAATCGCTAGAGAGATTCGGCAGGTTTGGGACGACCTTTGGAGATAAAGTGAAGGTAATTCCAAGTGTGGTCTAACCAGGGCTGTACAGAGCTGCAGCATAACCTTGCAGCCCTTTGCTAATGAAAGCCAACACACCAGATGCCTTCTTAACAATCCTACAATTCCACACTTATGGAATATTTGAGGATGTGACAAAGCACTCTCTGATAAAGATGGACCAGTGAATATGGTGTTTATGGATTTTAGCCAGGCATTTGATAAGGTTCCCCATAGTAGGCTCATCCAGAAAGTAAGGAGAATGCGTGGTGGTGCATTACTTAATAGTCAGGTCTTGGGAAATGTTGCTGAACAGAGACCTTGGAGTCCAGGTTTATAGTTCCTTGAAAATGGAGTCGCAGGTCGATAGGTTAGTGAAGAAGGCATTTGGTGTGCTTTCTTTTATTAGTCAGAGCATTGAGTTTAGGAGGTTGTCGGTTATGTTGCAGCTGTTAGGCAGCTTTTGGAATATTGTGGGCAATTCCAGCCTCCCTCCTAAAGGAGGAATGTTGTGAACTTGAAAGGGTTCAGAAAAGATATTTATAAGGCTGTTGCCAGGGTTAGAGAGTTTGAGCTGTAGCGAGAGACTGAATAGGCTTGGGCTGTTTTCCCTGCAGTGGCAGTGGCTGAAAGGTGACCTTTATAAGACTTATAAAATCATGAGGGGCATGGACAGACAGGGGCTTTTCCCTTGGGTATGGAGTCTGGAACCAGAGCGTGTAGGTTTAGGGTGAAAGGAGAAATATTTAAAGGGATCCTGAGGGGCAATGTTTTCATGCGAAAGGTGGTGCATGTATGGATTGAGCTGCCAGAGGAAGGCTAGTACAATTACAACAAGTGAAAGGCATTTCAATGGCTAAATGAATAGGAAGCATTTAGAGGGATATGGGCCAAGCGCTGACAATTGGGCCTAGATTAATTTAGAATATCTAGGTGGCATGGAGGAATTGGCCTTTCCTCACAAGACCTTCCCTCCTTACCAGGCAACATCCTAGTAAATTCCTCTGAACACCTTCCTTCCCAAGTTTCCGCATCCTTCCTATTACGCGGCGACCATAACTGTATGCAATATTCCGAGAGGCTGCACCAGAATTTTGTACCTCTGCAGCATGACCTCGTGGCTCCAAACTCAATCTCTCTATCAATAAAAGCTAACACACCGCATGCCTTAACAACCCTATCAACCTGGGTGACAACTTTCAGGAATCTATTTACATGGACACTGAGATCTCTTGGCTCACGTACACTGCCAAAAACTTACCATTAGCCAGTACTCTTTATTCCTGTTGCTCCTTCCAAAGTGAATCACCTCACACTTTTCCACATTAAACTCCATTTGCCACCTCTCAGCCCAGCTCTGCAACTTATCTGTGTCCCTCAGTAAACTGCAACATCCTTCGGCACTATTCACAACTCCACCACCCTTACTGCCTTGCTGCCATCCGCAAACTTACTAACCCATCTTTCCAAGCCCTCGTCGAGATCCTTTATGAAATGACAAACGTCAGTGGACTCAAAACAGATCCTTGTGGAACACCACCAGCAACTGAACTCCAGGATGAACATTTCCCATCAACCACCACTCTCTGTCTTCTTTCAGCTAGTCAATTTCTGATCCAAATTGCTAAATCACCCTCAATCCCATATCTTTGTACTTTGTGCACTAGACTACCGTGGTGAACCTTATCACCCACCTTACTGAAATTCATGTACATCACATCAACCGCTTTACCCTCATCCACCTGTTTGGTCACCATTTCAAAGAGGTAAAAACAAGGATAGTAGATGCTGGAAGCAAGAGTCTAGATTAGAGTGGTGCTGGAAAAGCACAGCAGACCAGGCAGCATCTGAGGAACAGAATCCTGATGAAGGGCGTTTGCCCGAAATGTCACTTTTCTTGCTCCTCGGATGCTGCCTGACCTGCTGTGCTTTTTCAGAACCACTCTAATGTAGACACCATTTCAAAGAACTCAGTAAGGTTTGTGAGGCACTATCGAGGAGAAAGTGAGGTCTGCAGATGCTGGAGATCAAAGTTGAAACTTTATTGCTGGAACAGCACAGCAGGTCAGGCAGCATCCAGGGAACAGGAGATTCGACGTTTCGGGCACAGGCCCTTCTTCAGGAATCCTGATTCCTGAAGAAGGGCCTGTGCCCGAAACGTCGAATCTCCTGTTCCCTGGATGCTGCCTGACCTGCTGTGCTGTTCCAGCAATAAAGTTTCAACTTGTGAGGCACTATGCACCCTTCACAAAACCGTATTGACTATCTCCAATCAACGTATTCCTTTCTCGATGATTATAAATTTTATCTCTTTATAACCCTTCCCAACACTTTACCCACAACTGAAGTAAGGCTCACTGCTCCATAATTACCAGGGTTGTCTCTACTCCCCTTCTTGCGAAGGGGACAACATTTGCTATCCTCCAGTCTTCTGGCGCTATTACTGTAGACTACGTCGACCTAAAGATCAAAGTCAAAGGCTCTGCAATATCCTCCCTGGCTTCCCAGAGAATCCTAGGATAAATCCCATCTGGTCCAGGGGGCTTATCTATTTTCACACTTTCCAGAATTGCTAACACCTCCTCCTTGTGAACCTCAATCCTGTCGAGTCTAATAGCCTCCATCTCAGTATTTCCCTTGACAACATTGTCTCTTTCCAGTGTGAATACTGACAAAAAAAATTCATTAAACACTTTTTCTATCTCCTCAAACTCCATGCACAACTTCCCACTACCATTCTTGTTTGGCTCTAATCTATCTCTAGTCATTTATTCCTGATTATACCTATCAAAAGCTTTTGGGTTTTCCTTGATCATATCTACCAACAACTTCTTATGTCGCCTGCTGGCTCCTCTTAGTTCTCTTTTCAGGTGTTTCCTGGCTAGATTGTATCCCTCGACCGCCCTTTTTCTCCCCATAACAACTTCCCTGTTATGCTTGCTCAGTTCCAGAATCAGATTTGCAATCCTTTCCTCTCCCTCTGGAACTAATCCGGAGGCCGATTGAAAACTCCCAAAAGGGTGACTTCTCCTTTCCTATTTCTAATCTACCTCAGTGGGCATACTACCTCAGTGGACGAGTCTTCAAATATCCTTTCTGCCACAGTAATACTGCCCTTGACTAACAATGCCACACCTCCCCCTTTTTGGCCATCTTCTCTGTTCTGACTGAAACATCTAAACCCCGGAACCTGCATCACGAACTTTGGCACCTGAGAGGCAACACCCCAAATGTAAGTCTCTTTCATTCCCTTTCTGACCACTTAATTCGGGAGTCCCTGGTGACTAATCCTCTGCTTATTCCCCTCCCCCCCCCCACCCCACCCCCCCGCTAACGTCCCTTCTGAGCAATAAGTCATTTCACCACCACCGGCACCCCCCAACCCCAACACTATCCATAACAATATACCCTTTGAGGGGAATGGCTACAGGGATCCCTGCACTGTTTTCTGGTTCCCTTTCCATCCTCTTACTAACCCACCTGCCTCTTTGTTGTACCTGTGGTATGACTACCTCCTTGTAAAGCCTCAATAACCCCCTCTACCCACTTGAATGATCTGAAGATTATTAGATGTATTATTATACTTCTGAATGGGCCATTGAATTTAATTTTAATATGGATCTTGCTCTCTGTGCACCTTCTCTCTGCAGCTGTAACATTGTAGTCTTTGCTTTATTGTATTACCTAATGCACTTTGTACAGTATAATCTGTCTGTACTGCAGGCAAATAGAACTTTTCACTGTATCTAGGTATATGTGACAATAATCAAATCAAAGATGCTGGTGGGTGGAAAGTGTAGACTGGTGGAATCGTCACTTGAGGCACTTACTGTGATAGACATGGTCCTTAGCCATGTCCCAAACATTTCCCACACTTCTGCCATCACAACCCCTGCTCTTCCCTCCCACAACACTGACAAGATCCCTTTGTTCCTTGCTTTCTATCCCACAAGCACCTGCATTCCAAGGATTATAAGCTGCTATTTCCAGTAGTTCCAATGCAGCTGCCCCATGACCACTGGCCAAAAGTGTTCAGACAATTGATTGACATAGTATAAAGGACATGCCCCTTGAAATATGATTGAATAATGTCTTGGGGCAGAGAGAAGTTCTGAATGTACTTCTCAACAAGCAGATGTCGTCGATAGCAGATCTCCTTAGTCTGTCCCCAGAAAGCAGTCTTCATTGAGCAGTCCTCATCAGGCAGATGAAAGATGGAGCAGAAGAAGAGGAGGAAGGTCACGGGAAGAATTCGCTGTCATCTCCATGAGAGATGCAACCCCACCACTTTAACAAGTGCCGTCTGTCTGTTTGTCCTCTGGTATCAGTCGCTGATACCAATTGTCACTTTGTTGTATACTTTGTTTATCCAGTTAACTAATGTGACGTATCTAAACTGATGTTTCTTTGCAAACTCAATAAACCATGAGAAAATTACTTGGGCATTGTTGACTGCCTTTTTTTTTTCAAACATCTCCCCAGCCAAGGGAACTCTCTTCCTCCTCACAACAGTACACTGGCAAAAGACGTCAATGATGGTGAACAATTTGGAAGAATTGTGTGAGATGTCAAATGAGGCCTTTCTTGTCGTTGCGATTTACAGGTCAAATTTACCAAGCAAATCTTGGAGGCAAAGATGAGATAATTACAAGTTAATGGCAAGGAACACATTCAGGCTCATTATTACTTATCTCGCCTCATTTAATATATATATGTTCCTATTCTACCCCCTGCCAAAAAGCAATGAGGGGCTGAGAACTCTCAACACAAAAGTAAGTGAGTATCTGCGACATTAGGTCGCTGTTTGCTCTTCCACACATCTATCTTGGACACATGGCATAAACATCTCAGGGCATGCCCAATGGGCGACAGCTACTTGCACCCAATGCCTGTAGATACTGGCATTCAACCTGTAGCATCTAACACATGCCAACATTTATGCTTTGTAAAATCATGGGGGGCAACTTTTTGTTATACAAGAGAGATTACCATCAACTGGCGAACTGCTGTTGGATTGGTGATTCACCCCAATCAAACCTGTGCTGTACCAGGTAGGACCTGAGGGATGACCGCATCAGCCTGAGCCAGGGGAAGGCCTTTGACAGGATATTGCACTCCTCCATGTGGGGTGTGGTCTCCAAAATGGCTTGGGGGAAGGAAATTTGTAATTAGATCTGACAGCTCTCCACAAACATCGTTAGCTCAGTCTCAATCAATGGGTGGGAATCAGAAACTTTCCCGATCAGATCCAGAGTCAGGCAGTACTGCCCATTCTCTTGTGCCTTGTCTGTGTGTTTGGATTAGATTACTTAGTGTGGAAACAGGCCCTCCGGCCCAAAAAGTCCACAGCAACCCACCCAGACCCATTCCCCTATATTTACCCCTTCATCTAACACTACGGGCAATTTAGCATGGCCAATTCACCAAACCTTCATATTTTTGGATTGTGAGAGGAAACTGGAGCACCCGGAGGAAACCCACGCAGACACGCAGGGAGAATGTGCAAACTCCACACAGAGAGTCGCCTGAGGCAGGAATTCAACCCGGGTCTCTGGTGCCGTGAGGCAACAGTGCTAACCACTGTGCCACCGTTCTCTAGAGCCTTTTGCTGAGTCATTGAGGAAGGATGTGAGTGAGAGGGGAACTTTTCCAGGCAGCCAGGGCCTGCAGGTCAAAGCCTCTGTGTATACAGATGACATACAAATCTTGAATAAACTACATCCCTCCTCTGCATTCTGTATTATATTCTCTCTCTCTTTCTCTCTCTCTCTCTCTTTCACACACACACACATAAAAATGTATAATAATATCCTCTCTGCTTTACTTTCTCTCTATCACACACTCGTTCAGACAATAATATTTCATTATCTCTCCCCTGCTGAACTATCTCTGTATTACTCTGTCTCATTCTGACAAATCTTTAATAAATTGCTCTCTGCTGTACTTTCTCTGTGTCACACACAAACCCTAAATTAATTGTGTCTCCCCATCCCTCGATGTACTGTGTATCGTGTTGTCTCTCTACACTGGCATTTTTCTAATTCCCCCTCTGCTGCACTCATATGCACAAATCTTTAGCAATGTCCCCTTTGCTGCACTTTCTGTCTATCGCTCACACACAAATATTTAATATTCTCTCCTCTCCTCTTCTCACTCTGTATCACTCTCTCACATACAGAAACCATTCATAATATACCACCTGCTAGACGCTCTCACTGTTTCAAAGTAAGGAATTTTCCAGTCCCTCAGGATCCTTCCCGAGTCCAGTGATTCCATGAAAGATCACTACTAAAACCTTCATTACCTCTTCAACTACCTCTTTGAGAACTCTGTGCTGTAGCCCCTCTGATCCTGTTGATTTATCCACTTTCAGACCTGTCCATTTTTCTAGCACCTTCTCCTTGGTGATGGCTACCATACTCATCTCTTCCCCTGACTCTCTTGAATTTTTGGGATATGATTTGTGTCTTCTCCATGAAGACTGACACAAAGTACTTATTCAGTTCCGCTGCCATTTCCTTGTTCCCCACTACAATTTCTCCAGATAATTTTGCCAGGGGCCCAGTGTCCACTTATGTCTCTCTTCTGCCCTTTATATATCTGAAGAAACTCTTGCAAAATTTCAAAATATTACCAGCGAGCTTACCCTCATATTTAATCTTGTCCCTCCTTATTTCTTTCTGCATTGCCCTCTGTTGGTCTATGTAGGCTTCCCAATCCTCTGGCTTCCCATTATCATTTGCTCCTCTCCCAGTCCTTCCGGTCAGCTTCTCCCTCATGCCTCTGTAGTTGCCTTTATTCAACTGTAATATAGTTACTAATACAGTTACATCTGAGTCCTCCTTCTCTCTCTTAAACTGCAGGGTAAATACATTCATATTATGGTCACTGCCTCCTCAGGGCCCCTTCACCGTAAGCTCCCTTATCAAGTCTGCCTCATTGCACAATACTAAATCCAGTATTGACTGTCCCCTAGTGGGCTCCACCTAAAGTTGCTCCAGAAAGCCATCTCGTACACGTTCCACAAATTCCTTTTCTTGCAATCTATGACCACCTGTTTTTTCCCAATCTATCTGCATATTAAAATCCCCTATGATCACTGTAACCTTACCTTTCTTACATGCCTTTTCTATCTCTTGCTGTATCTTGTGTCCCAAATCCTGATTATTGTTTGAAGGCCTGTCGATAACTCCCGTTATGATTTTTTTTAACCTTTGTGTTTCCTCAACCGTATCCACACAGATTCTACATCATCCAACTGTACTTTGTTTATCGCTGTTGTCTTAATTTCATTTTTTTACAAACAAGGCAACTCCATTCCCTCTGCCCACCTCCCTTTTTGATAGGATGCATATCCCTGGATATTTAGCTCCCAGTGCTGATCCCCTTTCATCCATGTCTCCATTGATATGCCTGTCACACAGTGTATTATAATCCTTATATTCAGTAAAAGAACTGAGAGTCGGCTTTTATAGAAAATAATATTCGTTTATTGTACACAATTGCGATTAGAACAGTAAAGTATAGTACAAATTAATTTTAAAAATCTGATAGGTATTTCACTCATTTTCCTGTCCCTCCCTGTTTCGGTTGTCCTGCTCCTCTAGTAACGATATAAAATTATTCGGGAGCCTGTCTGCCTTTCCTCTCTTTCATGCACTACATCGTTTGGGTTTGTCTTTCTGTATTCAGTCATAACAGGAATGAATGATTTTGTAGGCACAGTGAACCGAGTGTCTTGATTTCCTACAGCATCACGAACAATAAAGTGGGTTTTGAATTGTTTTGACAATAAAATCAATCAAAATCAATTCAAAACCGATGTTAATGTCAGAGATGCTTCAGAAAATCAAGAACTGTTTGTCCTGCAAAATCAGACCTAAGGCTAATCAAGCTGCTCCAGTTTCGCTCCAACATTGGGAGAGTTAAGAGGAAAATATCAAGAGGTAAATATTTGCAACAACTGACTAAACACACTCTGAGTTCGAGTCCACTGGATCCACAGAGGTCCAGAACTCAATGCAGTCTGAAAGGATAATTGGGGTCTCTCTTCCCTCCATTACACACATTTACACCACACGGTGCATCCAAAAGGCTAAGAGTATTGTGAAAGACCACACACACCCCTCACTCAAATTCTTCTCCCATCTGCCATCTGACAGAAGGTATCTGGACGTACGATCTCTCACAGCCAGACTGTGCAATAGTTTCCTTCCCCAAGCCATCAGGCTCCTGAATGATTGGACTCTTTCTAATCTGAAATTCTTACATATTGCTGCTAGAAAAGTGTCTATTATCCATCATGCATCTATTACACTGTAACTTGTGTGTTTTGCATTTCTTATGCCATGTACAATTGTGTAGTTTGTGCTGTTCATGTAGCGCCCTCTGTACTGGAGGAACACTATCTAGTTTTTACTGGATCAGTTGTATATGGTAGAAATGACAAATAAAATTTACTCGATTCTACTGTACTGTTACATCAGAGTATGGACAAACAAACTGAACAGGAAAGGCGAGAGAGAGTGAGAGCTCTTTAAAGCATTTGGTCTTATATAGCTGGATGAGCGCCTGGGACAGAAGTCAATGGGAATGAAGGAATACATTCTCCACTGGTTAGAGTTATCCATACCACAAAGGGAAATGTTTCTGGTGACCACAAGCCTATCATCTCAGCAGGACAACTTTTCCATGGGGGTTCCTCACAATCATCTCCAACACCTCACCACGGCCAACGCTTGGTTTGGCCAATCATTTTCTATCTACCATGAGACCTGAAGTGTGGGTGTACCCAATCGGTTGCATCACGTGCAACATAATTTCCAGCTACTCAGACACTGAAGCAATCCATGACAACATTCAAAGAAGTTCAGGCTTGGGGTGAAAAGTGGCAAAGGTTATAAAAGTCATAACCCTGCCTGGCAGTGCGCATCCCGAGTAAGAAAGAATCCAAATGATCCCACTTGCTATTCAGATACATTTCTGTTAATCCACTTCTATCAATATCAAAGAAGCAAGACTTGACCATAAACTGAATTGGACAATTTTCATTAATACTATAAGGAGTAGAGCAGGTGAGGAAGCTCTTTGATTTATTTTGCATTTTAGACTTTGCATTCTGATTGCAAAGATAATATTAAACTAATTATTTTAATAATGTGCTGTCTGCACCATAACAACAATATAGTTCTGCTGAGCCTGATGTCAGTGATAAGTAAGTTACTGGAGGGTATGTTGAGGATCAGGATTTACGTGCACTTGGAAAAGCAAGGACTGATTAGGGATAGTTAACATGGCTTTTTGTGTGGGAAATCAACTCTCATTTACTTGATTGAGGTTTTTGAAGAGGTGACAATGAGGATTGATGAAGGCAGAGCAGCAGACGTTGTCTACATGGACTTCAGCAAGATGGGTGACAATGTACCGTATGGGGTGTTGAAGGCTGAGGGGTGACCTTATAGACATTTATAAAATCATGAGGGGCATTTTTCCCCAGGGTAGGGGAGTTCAACAGAAGAGGCCACAGGTTTAATTTGAGAGAAGATAGATTTAAAAGGGACCTGAGGGGCAACCTTTTTGTCATGCAGAGGATGGTGTATGTATGGAATGAGTTGCCAGAGGAGGTGGTGGTGTAGAGTAAAATTACAACATTTGAAAAGCAACTGGATGGGTATATGAATAGGAAGGATTCAGAGGGATTTTGGCTAAATGCTGGCAAGTGGAACTAGATTTATTGAAGTTATCTGATGGATGTCAGTCACTTAAACAAAGAGTTTATTTCTGTGCTGAACAACTCCATGACTCTGTGAATCTTGATTTGCAATTCTAAGGTAGCAAATTGCAATTGGAATATTTGGAGACAAAGCCAAATCATTTGTGGCTGATTCACTCGATCGAACTTCAGGTCCACCATGGTTCTGTTCATTTCAATTGGCAGGGTTGGCAGAGTTTCATGGTTTGGAGATCAGAGTTCACATAATACAAAATGGAAGGATTAGTCTAAGGACTTCCGTTCAGAACAGTCACCTAATATTTCCAGTGATGGTACTCGATCAGAATTAGAACCCGTTTCATTTGTCTGTCTTGATTTGCCTTGTGGAGAAGCAGGAATTGTTAGCATTGTTAACAGTTTAGTTTGTTTAGACCAGAGAATGGAACAGCACAAACTCCAGGCAATTGCATGTACCAAGGGAATACATGGAGGTGAGGGCGGGGGTAGGGGTTATTTGTTTTAAACGAAGTGTCATTTCATCAAGGTATTCCATCTTCATTGAGTGGTTACGATTGGTTGTGCACTGCCTGAGGGGACACGAGAGCCAGATTCAATCATGCATGGGGAAAACCATGGCGAGTGGGACTAAGGAAGGAACCCATAGAGACAGACAGCTGATGCAGACAATGAGAGGCTGAAGTGCCTCCCTCCGTGCTGCACCATTCTCTGTGTACAGCTCTGTCCCAGTGGGTTGCTGCAATCTCATTCACACTCTGTCAGAGACAGACTACCGGATTGTTAGTGACGTTCCTCAGCCCCAGCGCATCTGATTGGTATATTACTGCTTCTCTACATTCACTATCAAGAATGGTCACAGAAAAGATTAGATGAAGCCACCTGGATGAACGGATCGTTTCCTCTGGTTCGAAAATCTGGAAACGACGGGGCAGCAATGAAACTGTCAGCCGTGAGCTATAAGTCTTTGGTCACAGTCAGGCTGACAGAAAGTAGGAAGCGGCTGGGTCCTGAGGTAGTCAGGGCCAAGTTACCTATCGCATCTCGGCCTTTTGGCTAAGATCATGTGTAGTTTTGTTCTTGTCAGTTTTAATATCTGATATGTCCCTTATTTAGGGACTCAATGTTAATCTGATTTTTGCAGGAAGGAGTTGTGTTTGGAGTTTGCTCTACCAACTATGCACATCGTCCTAGCATTGCAGTGTTTCTGGGAATAGTGCACCCTTCATTAAAAAATCTGAAAAGCAGGTTTGTTGGTTATGTTTTTTGTCTTATTTCTTATGTTCTGTGCTTAGATAGCATTTGGTTAGTAAAGTCAGACTTGCTTTCGTGCAATTCCGATTCGTTTTTGTCTCAGGCGGTGCTGAGTCCGAGGGTTGGGGCTGAGATAAGGTGGGGGGAGGGGAAACGAAGTAGCTGGAGAAATCTGCATTCATCCCTTATGCAGCGGACGTCTGGAGAGGAATGCAGTGGTGTTTGTCGAGTTCCGTCCAGAGCAGCGCCATGACGTGGGACTCCGTGCTCTTCAGCCTGTTCCCCGGGATGCACACCGAGACGAATAGCAACTGTGCCTGGAGGATCATCTGTGAAGAATGCTCTCTGGGCGGTCCGAAATCTGTTGATCTTCCAGCTGAAGCAGTTGACCCCGACTGAGTGTTGCAGCCTGGCGCATTCCAAGCTCCAGAACTACGTGTTGAGGGACACGCTGAAGCTTGGTGCAGCTGCCACCAAGGCGTGGTGGGGAAAGACCACCGTGTATCGTCTGCCTGCCTCAGCACAGGGGGCTGACGCAGTAAGGGGGCTCGGCTGACCTCCCAGCTAAATATGTGGAGAGTAATCGTACAGACCTGTATATATGAACAATTACTCTGTCTCATTATGCAAAGAAATGGAATGTTTGCATATGTATAGCATGACCAATTGCACAGATCATCAAAATATTTTATGAATAAAGTATATTTTTGAAAAAAAAAATCCCTGGGGCAGGCTATTTCGACGTCACCTTCAAGAGCGTGAAGAATTGCGAGCAGCTCCTGAAGGTCTTCAAAGAGAAGGAAGGGGAACCTCTGTTCTCCATCTTGTTGGCGCAGAGGAGTCGGGTTGTAACAATCCAGATGTACAACCCTCACGTCCCAGTAGCAGATGTCCTGACCTTCTTGAGAAGATACGTCCAGGTCGAGGGAAAGAGTACCGATGTGGTCGATCCTTTTGGGATCTGGACCAGCAAACGACAGGTCAGGGTAACCCTGAGGGTCGATGCCAGTTGGGAACATCCTCCACCCACCCTCCAGCTTTGCCATCGGAGGAAGCAGAGGTTACCTGACATATGCAGGGCAGCCGAAAGTGTGCAGAACCTGCGGGAGGTCAGGCCACATGGCGGCGGATTGTAAGGTGACCGTCTGCAAAAATTGCAAGCAGGAAGACCACCCGACCAAGGAATGTAAGGAGGCCAAGAACTGTAATCTGTGCGGAGGGGCGGGCCACATGTACAAGGCCTGCCCAAGACGAGGGGTCGCCACCTACGCACAGATGGCCGGAGGTGGCAACACGAGCTGTGGACCGCCTAAAACCAGCAAGGTATCACAAAAGAAGACAGAGGAAACCTCCCAAAGCCACCCAGCGAAGGGGGAAGTGACAACGACACGACGAGGATACAGGCAGCTCTTCCGATGGTGAGGACGGGCGCAAGGAGGGTCGTCACCAGAGGAAGAGACAGAGTGCCGCGGGGAAAAAGGAGGGCAGCACCGCCCAAGCAAGAAAAGACAATCCCTCTGAGGGGACGGGTAAAGGCCTCCCCCCACTCGGTGAGAACCAAGAGGTACCCACCTCCCCACAGCTCCAGGTAACTGGGAGCAGCGGTCCTGTGATAGCCCCGCTGTCAGGTGGAGAACTGGACTATGCGGACCCTGGGCCCAACCCGAAGAGCGGGGAAATGGCCCCAGCGTGGAGCCGGACAGCTACCTCAGCCCTGGGAGGGTCCAGCAGTTTGCCATCACCACGGGGATGCACACAGCTACCCCAGAGGGGCAAGACCAGCAGCAAATGGACAGTGTCAACCTTGTACGTACGGGTTTAAAGTCTCTTCGGATTAGAGACCCCATAAAAGCAACAAAGCTTAATACGTACAGGTTTAAAGTCCCTTGGGGTTAGAGTCCCCATAAAAGCAACAAGGTACGTACAGGTTTAAAGTCCCATGGGGTTAGAGTCCCCATAAAAGCAACAAGGAGGTTTAAGGTCCATTGAGCAGGATCTCATAAAAGCAACGCTCACAAATTGTGGTGTATGATTGTGTTGTATGTTTTAAAACTTATATTGGGGAATGTACGGAGGGTGGCAGAAAAGCCAGTAACCTTTTGAAGACAGAGACGGTGGTGTTTCAGTGAGAGAGAGTCGGTAGTGGAAACCTAACGGTGACAACGAAACTGCTGATAAACCTCGCTGAAAGAGTCCGTTGTTCGGGTGTACTCCATCCAAACTGACTACCCACCGGATTTGTCTCTGATTGGGTTGGTTGCTCGGTTATATTTATATCCAAACCAACTGACTACTGGAGGGACGAATAAAAATAAAAATACATAAAATGGAAGGGGAGTTTGATAAAGAGTGTGAAAAATACGGAGGATGTTATTCCGATTTAATGTTGCCCGTAAAACAGCAGTGGGGTAAAGCCAGAAGTCAATTAGTCAGTGGGCTTGCAAAGAACAAACAAAAAACAATGATGGAGAAATATGATAAGATTTGGGAGGAATTACAGAAACAGGGCAAAGTCCCTAAAGATGAGGAGAGGAAGAAATTGTCACTGTTTTTAGGAAAAGCAGAAGAGCAAGCTAAATTAGAAGTAGAAGGACACATGAAGGGAAAGAAAGGGTCAATATTAGTTAGAAGAAAGTGGACAAAAGAAGGCGGGGAGAAAGAAGAGAGGAGGATTCATTTGCATAACATGACGTTGGCCTGTATAGCGGTAGAAACATTACAAAAGAAAGTAGGTAGTACCTCTACAATAGAACTGACAAAGGAGACAGAAAATGCAGGACCATCCGCGCCATTATATCCTAAATTGCTTGTGGTACAATCACCGCCCCCATATCCTGTAATGCAAATGCCACTTATGTATGTTCAAGAAGGGGTGTTAGATGTGCAAGAAGTAGGAACAAGAGAGTACAATGTAGTAAAACAGAGACTGGCGGAAGCTGTAGAAGAAAGTATCAGAAATATAGAAAAAACTAACACTAGAAGCTGACCAGAGAGTTAAGGAAGTGGAGGAAGCAAGCACGTTGATAATGACATACAGTAGAAACAAAGAACAGCCAAAACAGGGGAGATATTTAGCAATGCAGGAGCCAGATGCTCATTCAACACCGTATAGTGTTGAGAATGAAAAGAGGGGAAGATTACATGATTCAGGTCAGTTTTTGGATGATGGGTTCTCAGACAGTAGAAGGAGAGATTTGAGGGAAGAACGGGATAGAGAGAAATTGGATGGGGAGGAATCTAAAAGTAGTACAGACTTTGAGGACGAAGAATCCCTGACAGACGATGATCCAAACACCTACCCAGTCACTTTTAAAGGCTCACTCACAATGCATACCGAACATGGTTCTCCAATGAAGCCCCTACCTGAACCAAGTTACAAACTGCATCAAAGAGACACATTACAACAACCGATAAAGTATCAGCACCACCAAATGCCATTAATTTACAAGGCTCTTATCTGGGGGATGTTTATCTGCCCTTCACATATACTGATATGAATTGCATCCTGGATAAAATGCCCCCATCCATGGAGGTAGGTAGGCCTTGAATGACTAAATTTTGCCAATATACACTAGGGCACAAGTTTGCTATGGGTAATTGGAGAGCATTGTTGGGTAAGCAATTGAATATGTGGGAAATACAGCAGATTGAAGTGTCTGCGGGGACCAACTTATTACCTGATTCAGACCCGTTTACGCAGCATGCCACCTGTATGGGAAGGAAATGAGGGAGAGATTCCCGATTCCACCGGGAGCGATGCACTCACTCACCTTCACAATGAAGGAGGGTGAGAATATGTCTGCCTTTTCGGCTAGGTGTAAGGACACGTGGACAGATACTGCGGGGAGCCATCCAGAGTCGGGTCAGCTACAGACTACGTTATTTAGGAATGCCGTTATGGCAGGGATGCCTAAGGAAGTAAAAGAGGCAATGGAGAGTAATCCTGATATCCCAGGTTGTTCTGCAGAACAGTGGGAAAAACATTTGACGCACGACATGAAACGTTACAGGACAAAACAGGATGAGGATAAACAGAGCACTGAGTCAACTCAAGTGCAGTTGCTGAAGTTACAGCTCGATGAGGCTAGGAGGTGGGCTAATGATACAAAGAAGGCCTCCCAAAAGATGAACTAATCAGATGGTTCAGCGGCCATTGCCACAAAACAACCTGCTGAGATTAGACCCAACACCTGATTGGATGCCACCCTACCTCCAATATGGGGGGCAGGCATATAGGTGCTTCTGGAGGAATGCGTGGTAGAGGAAGGGGCCGCGGAGGATTCAGAGGTCAGCCACCCAACACCTGTTTTGAATGTGGCCAACCCGGGCATTGGAGAAGGAATTTTCCCATGTTGTGGGGAACCCAGGGAGGCCAGGGATTGATCCGAGGACAGTATGTCCGTGCAAGTCAGCCTCCTTTTCAACAGGCTGTTCAGCCTTACCAAGTCCCAAATGCAACTGCAGCCCAGGTGCAAGGACAGTACCCCCAAACTATGCCGGAAGGGCAGGGGTACGAATATTGACGGGGCCCGAGAACCCAGGGGCATGTGGGGTTGGCAGACCCCTATATGCAAATGAGGGTCATGGACAAGAATCTGTCTTTTTTTGGTTGACATAGGTGCAAGATTTTCTACCATTACTTGTGATATACCTCGGTCAAGCATGTCATCCTCTAGCGTCCAGTTAGTAGGGTTCTCGGGTAAACCAGAAAATCTGCCTTTGACATCGCTACTGATCACGTCAGTGGCCGGACAGACCTTTCGTGATCAGTATATTTCATCACCTGCATGCCCTGTGAAAATGATGGGACGTGACTTGCTGGTGAGATGTGGAGTCTCGGTTCTGTGCGGACCAGACGGACTGGTAGTGACCTTTCCAAATGGCCATTCCTTCAACTGTTCTATGGCAATGATTCACTCTGGATCCCAAATGATGTTATTACCGGACACATCACCAATGGCAGAAGGACAGTGGGCAGATATATACTGGGCACTCCTCGAACCCGAAAACGGGCAGAACAACGGCAGACAGTCTTCATATAACCAATGGCGACCCTGGGTTCAGATGCTGCATCCCTATGCTCCTCCTGCAGATCCCCTTCATGTTACTTTATATTATGATAGAGATGATAATGAAATTTATCAGCATGCATTCTATCAGCATCTAGAATGGACTCAATGGGATATTTCCTCCAGTTGCATTCTGCTTGGAAAAGAAGATGTGGTGGGTGTTGTTGAATTAACTGCAGAACAGTTGGAATGATATGAGATGTCTGAAGAAGCTATACCTCATGTCACATTGGCCGTGCATGCTGAATATCAGGCCAAGGATCTGGGACCTATGTTCAAACGCTTGATGGTGCTAACGGACTGGGTGTGGACTCAGTTACCCGGTTTACAATATTCACCATCAGAGGAAGCCTATAGAATGATGTACTGAACAACTGACAAGATACTGCTGGAACATAGGCAGATTGAAATGTTTCATGGTAGGGACATAACAGACCATCCACAGGCTGCAGCGATGCTTGATACTCTACCAGATACCTTGTGGTCAGCAAGCTCAACGGACGTTGGTTACTGTAAACACGTCACACCAATTACATTTGATTTAATAGACCACACTCCGATTTGGCAGAGACAATATTCATATAAACCAGAGGCTGAAGCCGGCATTACCAACACAATTGAAGGATTGTTAGCAGCAGGGGTGCTAGAACCCTCCCAGTCAGCCTTGAACGCCCCTATCTTACTGTAGAGAAGCAAATACAGGTAGATATAGGATGGTGCATGATCTTTGATGGATTAATAGAGTTGTTTCTACTCCAACAGTTCCATTTCCAAACCCTTACACTGCGATGTCTGTGATGACCCCTGACCATAAGTGGTTCTCGTGCATTTATCTGGCCAACACTTTCTTCTGTTTGCCCCTAGCTGATCATCTGAGGGACATTTTTTCGTTCACCTACAAAGGCCAGCAACTACGTTATACAAGGGTCCCTCAAGGGTTTATTTTGTCACCTGGGGTGTTTAATCAGGTACTGAAAGAGCAGCTGAAGGATCGGACGGTCCCAAAGGGGGTGGTATTGATCCAGTATGTGGATGAAATTCTTTTGGCAGCACCCGATCATGTTTCTTGTTTGGAAGCCACAAAGTCGTTGCTGTTTCACCTGTATAGTGTCGGTTTCAAAGTTTCACGGGTTAAATTGCAATGCTGCAGACAAACGGTGCCTTTTTTGGGTAGAGTTATTTCTGCGAAGGGAACAGGTGTGTCTCCGTCCCATAGATCCTCCATTCTGCATCATACCAAACCAGTCACTGTAAATTACATGCTCTCATTTCTTGGGTTGGTAGGGTACAATAGACAATTCATTGCATCATATGGGGAGCTCACTTTCCCTCTAAGGGCCCTGGTAAATGAGCAAGGCATGAGAAATTTGTCGGCCCATTTGCAGTGGACTAAGGAGGCAGACGAAAGTTTCATATCTCTTAAACAGGCTTTAACGCGGGCTGCTGATTTAGCGGTCCCAGATTACGAAGAGCCATTTTTCCTCGATATTTCTGAAAAATTACACACAATAAGTGGTGTTCTTTTTTCAGAAAAAAGGGGGAGACAGGCAGGTGCTGATGTATGTAAGTGTTACCCTTGACCCAGTAGAGGACAGACACCCAGAGTACAAGACATGCAGCAGGGGTGGAAAAAATTCTTCAAAATGTAGCACATATAGTCATAGGCCATTCACTAATAGTACTGACGAAACATAGTATAGTGGCCTGTGTGAACTCAACAGCCTTTACAATGACATCACTGCGGCAAAACAGGTTAGAGAAAATCTTGAATGCACCACATATAATTATTACACATGAAGGAATTAACATGGCTGATAACATGGGAGAAGGAGAGCCACACATGTGTGAGGAAAGGGTACAGAGAGATACCAAAGTTCGGGCGGATTTACAGGCAATTCCATTAGTAAAGCCAGAAGAAGTGCTGTTCACAGATGGTTGCTGTTACAGACATCCAACTGAAGGACTTAAAGCAGCCTATGCAGTGGTGCGACAGACAAGTGAGGGATTTGAGGAAGTGTTGAAAGGAAAAGTGAGAGGCAAAGAATCAGCCCAGTTGGCTGAACTACAGGCAATGATAGCTGCATTAGAATGGTCAGAGGGAAAAAGAGTGAATATCTACACCGACTCTGCATATGTGGCAGGGGCTATACAGGTAGAACTTAGTCAATGGATCAGGGCAGGATTCTTAACAGCAGCAAAAACCCCAATTCAACATGAAAAAGATATGAAAAGATTAGCGGATGCCCTACCCTTAGCTTTACTGTCCATTAGAAGTTCAGTAAACTCCATCACAGAGTTTACCCCGTACGAGCTAACAACAGGGCAGCTGTTCCCGACCAGGAGCTGGAATACAGATGTTAGAGGGAGGAGGAGCCTCTATAAGGTACAAACCTTATTATGACCAACTAACAGCTTTGGTGTCGGCTTTCTCCAAACAGGTTGGATCGGCAAAGGGGGCCCTACGGAGCCAGCCACCATCTACCACGGATTGGGTCCTGTTGAAAGTGATCAAACGGAAATGGTCGGAGCCAAGGTGGACAGGACCTAACAGGGTGGTGGAGGGGACATCCCATGCGGTCAGACTGCAGGAGGTAATTATCACGCAATTGAAGGAAAGGCTCCCCCGCCCTACCAGAGTGTCACTACGTACTGTAAATATATGACTTACTTATAAATATATGGCTGGCTGCGAGTATAAATACACTCGGCATTCGAAAGCCTTTAGGGGTGCTCCGTTATGCGCGCGCACAGAACAAGGTCACGTGGTCTGCATATGTGGCAGGGGCTCCGTTGCAAAGCGGGGTCACGTGATGCTCTGTTTCACGCGCCGGTGGTGTGCGGGGGTCACGTGGTCCTCCATTTCGCGTGCAAAACAGGGTCACGTGGTCCTCCGTTTCGCGGGCAAAAGAAGGTCACGTGGGGTCGGACATCTGGGAATGCGAGGAGGCGGGGAATGGAGTCAGATCAACAGCCAATCAGAAGATAATTCTACCTCAATGATTGTATGACGTTTTTTATGGTATAAAAAGACTGGGTCAGGGACAGAACGGGGTCTTACATTTTGAACTGACACACTTTGTAGTTTGTCAGGGACAAAAAGGTTTAGACCCAGAGCTCTGAATGCTTTATCCACTTACTGTTTAAAATAAATTAAGAGTGTGAGACCAAATATCTTCTCCTATTGCTTCATTTAAAAGAACACATAGAAGAAAGTAAGTTTGTAGATTGAGCCAAAGTCCAATAGTACTGAAGTTCTACCTGTCCCCGGTGTTGCAACGGATGGGCCTCGCCTCGCTGCCACGGAACGCTCTGAGTAGTTGGACCGTTCCATATCACCTGTCCTTCGTGGAAAAGTTTATGAAGAAAAACACCTTTGACCACAAGTCCATCAGGATGTGGTCAGCACGTAGTGTCCTTGAGACCCTTCGGGAAAAGGAGAGGGCGGATTCTTTCAAGCGGTTCCCTGAGCAGACTGTCAAAGCCATTTCGCAGAATGCCTCATTGCCAGAACTTTCCAACAAGTACCAAGACATGGCTTGGCTGGTGGTGAGAAGGGCTCTACCTTTGAAATCTACCTTTGCACACCCGGAATCTCAGCCGCACCGCACGCTGCCTTCGAAGCGACTGCGGGGGGGGGGGGGGGCAAGACTGTCACACACCTCCTTCTGGAATGTGGTAAAAACAATGACTGCAGAGCTGGAAACCAGATTCTGGATCAGTGGTGCTGGAAGAGCACAGCAATTCAGGCAGCATCCGAGGACAGGCAAAATCGACGTTTCGGGCAAAAGCCCTTCATCAGGAATAAAGCTCGGATGCTGCCTGAATTGCTGTGCTCTTCCAGCACCATTGATCCAGAATCTGGTTTCCAGCATCTGCAGTCATTGTTTTTACCTCGTTGATTTTAACCCTACTGCGAATCCTCTTGCAAGGATGCCTGCCTTGAAGAAGTTTTCCTCCTCGCTTTATTCCTTCTGGAATGTGCCTATGCAGAGGAAGTCTGGAGAGGAATGCAGTGGTGTTTGTCGAGGTTCGTCCCGAGCAGGGCCGTGACGTGGGACTCCGTGCTCGACGGCCTGTTCCCCAGGACGCACACCGAGATGAACATCACCTGCGCCTGGAAGATCATCAACTCGGTGAAGGACCCTCTCTGGGCGGTCCGAAACCTGTTGATCTTCCAGCTGAAGGAGTTGACCCTGACTGAGTGTTGCAGACTGCCACATTCCAAGGACCAGGACTACGTGTTGAGGGACGCGCTGAAGCTTGGGGCAGCTGCCGCCAAGGCACGGTGAGGAAAGACCACTGTGTAACATCTGCCTGCGTAAGAAGAACAGGGGACCCACGTAGTCATTTGGCCTCTGCTGTCACCTGACCTCAAAATGTAATCATACGGCATGTCCAGTTGTATAGATCAAAGTATTTATGAATAAAGTATATTTTTGAAATTTTAAAAAAATGTGGGCATGGAAGCAGGATTGTGTGTTGAAGTCGCAAGCCACGGGAAGGTCACCTGATTGCGTACAGACCGAAGGTGCTCAGCAAATCGATCACCCAGTCGGCGTTTTGTCTCTCCGATATAGAGGAGACCACATTGGAAGCAACGAATGCAATAGACCAAACGGAAGGAGGTCCAAGTGAAACGCTGCTTAATCTGAAATGAGTGTCTGGGGCCTGCTGCAATGTTCCAGTGAAGCTCAACGCAAACTGGAGGAACTGCATCTCATCTTCAGACTAGGCACGTTACAGCCTGCCGGTCTCAACACTGAATTCAACAACTTCAGATGATTATCCTTTCTCGACCCCACTGTTTTCATTCTGCTCCGTAATTTTACTTCATTTATTTTATTTATCTTTTTTTTTCACTGTTCTGTACCTCTTATTTCTTGATTGTCTCTCTTTCTTTCGCTCCCCACTCTCTCATCACCTTTTCCCTCTCCTCTTCCCCCTTTGCTATCCTTCTCCCTTGTTTTCCATTTTGCCTCTGCTTCACCCCATCGCCCCCCCCCCCATCCCCCACATATTTTGTCACATAGTACTGGCTTCAGCCTTGGTCATTCACAGCTCCTAATCTCCCTATAATCTCTCTATGCACTGACATTATCACCTCTTTATTGCTACCTTTGCTTCCGGAGTCATGACTCACCTTCTCTCAGCCTTGTATAAATACCTCCCTATTTCTCCTTTTTTTTTTAGCTTTGACAAAGGGTCAGTTAGACTCGAAACATAGACTTTCTCATGTCCTGCTCAGGGACTGGCACTATATCTCTGCTTTTCCTTGGCAGTTTTGCACCTTGATGCCTCAACCAGAACCTAATGTTTCACAGTGCTCCTGTCTTGCCTGGTTGTTTATCACAGACAAAAGCCAGGCAGTTTATCATTGTTCCAACAGTGATCAGTCAAGGGGCTGGACTGTCAGGCACTTGAACAGCAGCTGAAGCAGCAAACACACTGCATGTGCTTCAATCAAATGGTCACGTCCCAAAGCCTCAGGGAACCAGTTCTCAGTCAGGGTAAGAGAGACAGTATTCAGTCAGGAGGTCCTGGCACAGTTTGTCCAGGAACTTTATCATTGTTTGGGAAAATCAGGATCAGGGAATCTGTATCATTGCAGTCCAGAGCGGTGGCCACACAAACTACTCATTACATCCTCCAAATGCCCCGATAGATTTTTCACTCCTGAATTCCTATTCACCAATTCATGGTGATACTGTACAGTCCTGTCTTTGGGGGATGAGTCAAATGAAATTCTCAGGGAAGGGTTTGGGAGTCCCTGCAGCAGCAGTGAAGTTGGAGAAGTCAGTTCTGGGCACTGGGAGCAAGCTGCTTGTCGGCAGAGGGACAGGAATTGTGGAAGGGATGGGAAAGGCACCATACCGGAGGGGGAGGGAGACAAGGACGTGGGTTACTGTGGAAGTGCGAGTCACCTTCACTGTTCCGGTTTGATGTGGGAACAGTCCAGCGTGATGGTTGGCATGGCGACGCTGTAGGCCTGGGGCTCGGGGATGGGTTATGTTGTGAAGTATAGTTTGTAAATGAAGGAGCTGTGTGGGAAAGTACAGAAGCTCATGGATCTGAGACAAAGTGCAAGGAAGGAAGAAGAGTTAGGGTGTCATGCTGCAGCTTTATAAGACTTTAGTTTGGCTTCCTGTCGGGGTGTTGCATTTAATTCTGGTCACCACATTATAAGGAGGATGTGGAGGGTGCAGAAGAGCTTTACCAGGATGCTGCCTGTATTAGGGGGTATGACCTAAAAGGAGAATCCAGAAAAACTCAGGTTGTTTTTCTTGGAGCAACGGAGGCTGAGGGGAAACTCTGTAGAAGTCTATAAAGTTATGAGATGCATAAATAGAGTTGACAGTCAGAATCTCGTTCACAGAATTGTAGTGTCTTGAACTATGGAGCATACATTGAAGGTGAAAGTTCAAACGAGATGTGAGAGCAAGGATGTTTTCCACAGAGAGTGGTAGGTGTCTGGAACATAATGTCAGGGATGGTAATGGATGCAGATACGACAGGGGTATCTCAGGGGCTTTTAGCACCATAATCATATGGATGTGCAAGGAATGGAGGGATATGGAACAAGTGACCATCAACCAGCTGTAACTACGAGTTGCTAAATAAATGAAGACAGAGGTGAATGTATTTGCAGGAATGGTGGGCAGCAAATTCATAGAAAGTATAGACAAGAAATCATCCAATGTCATGGTTGTTATATTGATCAGGAGATCTGTCACTGCCATGGAGACCAGGGAAAGTTCTGAAAAGACTGCATTTCCCACTGGACAACATCACAACGCTCACCAGGGTAGAGAGCAGATCAGGAAAATGTAAGCAATGATATAGCACAGGACTCGTGTCAAACGTTTGTTTGGAGTTAAAACTTTCCTTTGATTGTTATCCACAAATTGAAAGGTTATATTGTTTCCAATAGATAAATGTATATTCAGAATTGAAATGTGTGTGTGGAAGTGTAATAGGAACTGTAATTGTAAAGGTGTGCAGAAGTATTAACCAGGCGCTGATTAATGTATAAACAGTCACATGATCTGAGTGCAATTTCCCCAATTAGAGGGCATTCCACACTAAATGTTAACAATTCAGTGTGCTCAACAAAAGATTCCCTTTCATCTCCGATTTTCACAGTCGGCCCGTTGTTTGAGTCTATCCCCCTTATTTTGAGTGATGGATGCATGGAAGTGAGTTACAGATTCAAATCTCATCGAGAGATTTATAGATAGAATAACAGATACCCTGGAGTGACTTGCAGACTGGAATCTAATCCAGGAGTTTGGGGTGGTTCATGTACAGAGTCACAGAGATATGGGAATGACTTACAAATTGGAATCTAATTGAGCTGTTCAGGGTGCTTTATATATGGAATAGCACAGACCCAAGAGTAAGTAACGGACTGGAATTTAATTGAGAGGATTTGGGGTGGCTTACCTGTAGAATGACAGATCCTCAGGAGTGAGTTACAGACTAGAATCTAATTTAGGGATTTGGGGTGATTTATATATATGGAATAATAGATACCCAGGAGTGTGCTACAGGCTGGAATCTAATTTTGAGTTCGGGTTGGTTTATATATGGAATAATAAATATACATGAATGAGTTACAGATTGGAATCTAATTGATGAATCGGGGGTTTATTTATATAAAAGTAAAAATACCCAAGTATGAGTTGCAAACTGGAAACTAACTGAGGGACTGGAGATGGTATTGGTACAGAATAACAGATAACTGGGAGCGAGTTACAAACTGGAATCTAATTGAAATGTCTGAGGTGGGTTATATGTTGAAGAACAGATACCTGAAATGAGTTACAGATTGGAATCTGATCGAGGAGATTGAGTTGGTTTATATATATGGAATAGCAGATATTCAGGAGTAAGTTCCAGACTGGAATCTGATCGAGGAGGTTGTGTTTGTTTCTATGTGGAATAACAGACACTCAGGAGTGAGTAACAGACTAGAATTTGATCAAGGATGTTGTGTTGGATTATATATGGAATAACAGATATATATGAGTGAGTTGCAGATTGGAATCTAATTGGTGTATCAAGGCGTTTATTTACATTAAAATAAAATCCAAGTATAAGTTTCAAAATGGAACCTATTGAAGGGTTTGAAGTGGATTATGTATAGAATAACAGATTCCCGGGAAGAAGTTACAGACTGGTTTCTAATTGAGAGTTTTGGGATGGCTTGTGTATGGAAGAACAGATACCCAGGAGTGATTTACAGACCTAAATCTAATCAAGGGGTTCGGTGTGGTGCATACATGGATTAACAGATACTGAGGCGTGAGTTACAGAGTGAAATCTAAGCAAGCTTTCGATGTGGTTTATATATGGAGTAACAGATGTAAGTGAGTTGGCAACAGGTTAGAATCTAATTGATTGATCGGGGTTAATTTATTTTAAAAAAAACAAGTGTGAGTTACAAACTGAGATCTAATTGAGGGGTTTGAGGGATTATGTAAGAATAATTGATACCCAGGAGTGAGGTACAGTCTGGAATCGAATCAAGGGGTTTCAGGTGGTGAAGATAAACAGCCACAGATGTATGGGAGTGAGTTACAGACTGGAATACTGTCGAGGCGTTTGAGGTGGGTTTTATATGTAGAATAACAGACACCGGGAGTGAGTTACAGACTGGAATATAATCAAGGATTTTAAAGTGGTTTGTATATAGAATAACAGATAGCTGTTTCAGTTTTTATACATTGGAACCTTTCAGAAATTTGCAAAGTGAGGCAAACATTGCTGGAATGTGACATTCGCTCAGGCATTTACTGCAAACAGCTTCTGGAATCTGCATTTTAATCACCTTCAAAGAACTCTCTCCAATTCCTACATCTACAAAGAGAATTCATATTTTTTAGAATGCAATAATGTGGGACAGGAAACAGCTTTAGAGAGTTTGCCCACAGGGACAGTATTTCACCCCGAACTGAAACCTGGAAATGTGTAAAAATTAACCAGCAGCTTTCTGTGTTCCTGCTTCCAATTTAACATTTGACAGCTTAATTTATCCTGCCTCCAACGAGCATCACTTCACATCTCACATTGTTTCAGTTCGACTGCCAATTCATCAGACTCCCCATATCTAAACCAGTCCCATCTAAAACACCAGAGCAGTTAGAGAATGGCTTAGTTTCAGAGTAAAGCTCTCTCTATACTGTAACTTCTCAAATTCCCAGCCCAGTGTAGGGTTAGATACTGATTGAGTAATCCACTTTCCCCATTCTATCCCCATCAAATACTCAGGGCAGCTCCATCATTGGGTTAGATACAGAGTATGTGTCACTCTACACTTCCTCCATCTGAATCTCCCAGAGTCTGGGAGAATGGGATTGCGTGCAGAGTAAAGGTCCCTTGAGACTTTCCCAATCAATCAGTCCCAGGACATGGACAGCATGGGATTAAGTGAAGTTAATCTCCCTCTACACTGTCCCCATCCAAAACTCCCAGACAGGGATAGCACAGGGGTAGATACAGAGTAAAGACCCCTCTACACTGTTCCCATCCAAAACTCCCAGGACAGGTACAACATGGGGCTGGATGCAGAGTAAAACTTCCTCAATACCGTTCCTGACATCCACTCCCAGGATAGCAACTGCATGGGATTAGGTACAAAGTTAGGCAGCGTGTCGACAGTGCAGATAATACCTTGGAATTGCAAAGGGATGTTGATAGACTGGGTTAAGGGTAAAATGTCTGTCAGCGCAAGCAAGTGGATGGAATACAAAGAGGGAGCACAAAGGAGGTTTACAAGAATGACCCTCGACTTCAGAGGTTACATTCTGGGCAGAGATTATACAAAGGAGGCCTGTTTCCTCTAGAATGGAGAAGGTAAAGGGGTGATCTCATCTTCAAGATATAAACAGGGTGAGAGAGGCTAGATCAAGATGAATGATCCCTGCTGGTTGCAGATTTCAGAACAAGAGGGAACACAGTCCGAGAATTCGGGCACAGAGAATTCAGGAGAGATGTTAGGAAGCGCTTGGTTACACAAAGGATAGGAAAGGTTTGGAACTCTCTTACACAAACAGCAGTGAATGCTGGATCATCTGCAATGGATAAATATTTGTTCAGTGAAGGTATTGAGGGAATGGGCCAAAGGAAGGAAGATGGGGTTAGGCCACAGATCGGCCATCATCTGATTGAATGATGGGAAAGGACTGAGGGGCCGAATGGTCTACTCCTGTTCCAATGCTACAAAATAAAGATCCTGCTACACTGTCCGCATCAAACACTCTCAGGAAATGGACAGAATGGGGTGAGATACTCAATATAGCTGCCTTTCCTGAATCCCCATCACCACCCCCAGGAAGGGACACCACAGGGTTAGATACAGAGTGAAGCTCCCTCAATGATATCCAAATCAAAAATTTAAAGAGGCAGATATAATCAGACAAGAGATACTAATTTAAACTAAATATCTACCCTCCCCATTTTACACACAGACACAACAAGAATGGAACTACTGCACAAATTCAACACCAAGGTGTTTGTTTGATTCTCTCTGTTCTGTTCTGATTCTGTTAGATTGCTGGTTATGAACATCCCCATGGACAGTCGCTCTAATCCCATGTGCCATATCCTGCTCCCAAACACAGCATCTGATTCTAATCCGGAGTGTGAGACAGGAGCCTCTCAGACTTGAGCCTGACAGGTGGGTGAATATCCTGTGTTCATCTAACACCCAGGAATTGTTTAGTGGAGCTTTAATATTTGACAATTCCAACGTTATTTTGCCATTCCATGTCCCTGTGTAACTGTGTGACCGACTGTGTGTGTGCCCGTGTGAGTGAGTGTTTGTGTGTGTGAGTGTTTGTGTGTGTGTGTGAGAGAGAGAGATTGTGTGTGCGTGCACGTATCTATGTGTGTGTGTGAGAGAGTGAGAGTGTGCGTGTGTGAGAGAGAGAGTGTGTGCATCTGTGTGTGTGTGTGCGAGAGAGAGAGAGTGCATCTGTGTGTCTGTGTGTGTGAGAGAGAGTGCATCTGTGTGTCTGTATGTGCGTGTGTGTGTGTTTGTGTGTGCGTCTGTCAGTCTATCTGCCTGTTACCAGGGCCCTGTAATATTTTGTCAAGTCCTCCTTCACTCCACGACTTAGGTATTCAACATTATTTTCCGCATCCTTGTTCAATAATCACAGTAATCTAATGTGCTTGTGTCACCAAGTATGAGGCTTGTTTGCCAATTATTTCCAGGGCATGGGACTATGGAAGTGAGGAAGAGTGCAGCGAGTGATTTTTTTCATTTCAAAAATAGACTTTATTCATTAAAATATTTTGATATCTATACAATTGGTGATCCCATTCATATGTATACATTGTATTTCTTTACGTACAGAGATCGGACTTAATCATTTGTCTATACACGTCTGTATGTTAACCATCCAGGTGGTTAGCTGAGGCGTCAGTGGGGCCCAATTACTGAGTGGCCCCCTTGTTCTTCTGAGGCAGGCAGATCTTACACGGTGGTCTTTCCCCAAGCTTCAGCGCGTCCCTCAACAAGTAATCCTGGACCTTGGAATGTGCAGGTCTGCAACACTCAGTCAGGGTCAACTCCTTCAGCTGGAAGACCAACAAGTTTCAGACAGGTATCTTTCACCGAGTTGATGATCCTCCAGGCACAGTTGATGTTCGTCTCAGTGTGCGTCCCAGGGAACAGGCCACAGAGCACAGCATCCCACATCACGCCGCAGTTCGGGACGAACCTCAACAAACACCACTGCATTCCTCTCCAGACTTCTTCTGCATAGGTACATTCCAGAAGGAGGTGTGTGACAGTCCCGTCCTCTCCGCAGCCGCTTCAAGGGCAGCATACGGTGGGGCAGACAGTCCGGGCATGCATGAAGGATATCACAGGCAGAGCCCTTCTCACCACCTGCCAAGCCATGTCTTGGTGCTTGTTGGAAAGTTCTGGCGATGAGGCATTCTGCCAAATGACTTTGACAGTCTGCTCAGGGAACCACTCAATAGGATCCACCCTCTCCTTTTCCCAAAGGGTCTCAAGGACACTATGTACTGACCACTTCCGGATGGACTTCTGGTCAAATCTGCTTTTCTTCATAAATTTCTCCACGAAGGACAGGTGATACGGAACGGTCCAACTACTTGGAGTGTTCTGCGGTATCGAGGCCAGGCCCATCCGTTGCAACACCGGGGACAAGTAGAACATAGTGACACTTCTGTTTGCGTACCGGGGATCCACGCACAGCTTGGTGCAGCCACATGTAAGGGTGGCCATCAGGGTGAGGGTGGCATTGGGGGTGTTTTTTCCCCCGTTGCCCAGATCTTTATACATGGTGTCCCTTCGGACCATATGCAGTGGAAGATGGCCCGGGTGACTGCAGTGGCACACGTTCTGGGAATAGGCCAGGTCTGTGCCACATATAACAACAATGACAGTACCTCACACCTGATGACTAGGTTTTCACCCACGTTGGAGAGTGACCGTTGCTCCCATCTGCCCAGTTTCTGCCTCACTTTCCTGATACGCTCCTCCCAAGACTTGGTGCACACCCCAGCCCGTCCGAATCAAACACCCAGCAGGTGGTCAGTCCTGATGGTGAAGGGGATGGAGAATTGGTCGGCCTTGTTATAGAGTCATAGAGATGTACAGCATGGAAACAGTCCCTTCGGTCCAATCTGTTCACGCCAACCAGATATCCCAACCCAAACTAGTCCCACCTGCCAGCACCCGGCCAATATCCCTCCAAACCTTTCCTATTCATATAGCAATCCAAATGCATCTTAAATGTTGCAATTGTACCAGCCTCCACCACATCCTCTGACAGCTCATTCCATACACGTACCACCCTCTGCGTGAAAAGGTTGCAACTTAGGTCTCTTCTATAGCTTTCCTCTCTCACCCTAAACCTATGCACTCTCGTTCTGGACTCCCCGACCACAGGGAAAAAGACTTTGTCTATTTGTCCTATCCATGCCCCTCATAATTTTGTAAAACTCTGTAAGGTCACCCCTCAGCCTCCGACGCTCGAGGGAAAACAGCCTCAGCCTATCCAGCCTTTCCCGGTAGCTCAGATCCTCCAACCGTGGCAACACCCTTGTAAATCTTTTCTGAAATCTTTCAAGTTTCACAACATCTTTCCGATAGGAAGGAGACCAGAATTGCACGCAATATTCCAACAGTGGCTTAACCAATGTCCTGTACAGCTGCAACATGACCTTCCAACTCCTGTACTCAATACTCTGACCAATAAAGGAAAGCATACCAAACGCCTTCTTCACTATCCTATCTACCTGCGATTCCACTTCCAAGAAGCTATGAACCTGCACTCCAAGGTCTCTTTGTTCAGCAACCATCCCTAGGACCTTTCCATTAAGTGTATAAGTCCTGCTAAGATTTGCTTTCCCAAAATACAGCACCTCGCATTTATCTGAATTAAACTCCATCTGCCATTACTCAGCCCATTGGCCCATCTGGTCAGGATCCTGTTGTAATCTGAGGTAACCCTCTTCGCTGTCCACTACACCTCCAATTTTGGTGTCATCTGCAAACTTACTAACTGTACCTCTTATGCTCGCATCCAAATCATTTATGTAAATGACAATAAGTAGAGGGCCCAACACCGATCATTGTGGCACTCCACTAGTCACAGGCCTCCAGTCTGAAAAACAACCCTCCACCACCACACTCTGTCTTCTACCTTTGAGCCAGTTTATTAGATTAGATTAGATTAGATTACATTACAGTATGGAAACAGGCCCTTCGGCCCAACAAGTCCACACCGACCCGCCGAAGCGCAACCCACCCATACCCCCACACTTACCCCTATACTTACCCCTATACCTAACACTACGGGCAATTTAGCATGGCCAATTCACCTGACCTGCACATCTTTGGACTGTGGGAGGAAACCGGAGCACCCGGAGGAAACCCACGCAGACACGGGGAGAACATGCAAACTCCACACAGTCAGTCGCCTGAGTCGGGAATTGAACCCGGGTCTCTGGCGCTGCGAGGCAGCAGTGCTAACCACTGTGCCACCGTGCCGCCCACCAGTTCTGTATGCAAATGGCTAGTTCTCCCTATTCCATGAGATCTAACTTTGCTAATCAGTCTCCCATGGGGAACCTTATCGAACGCCTTACTGAAGTCCATACAGATCACATCTGCTGCTCTGTCCTCATCAATCTTCTTTGTTACTTCTTCAAAAAACTCAATCAAGTTTGTGAGACATGATTTTCCACGCACAAAGCCATGTTGACTATCCCAAATCAGTTTTTGCCTTTCCAAATACATGTACATCCTGTCCCTCAGGATTCCCTCCAACAGCTTGCCCACCACCGAGGTCAGGCTCATTGGTCTATCATTCCCCAGTTTGTCTTTACCGCCCTTCTTAAACAGTGGCATCACGTTTCCCAACCTCCAGTCTTCTGGCACCTCACCTGTGACTATCGATGATACAAATATCTCAGCAAGAGACCCAGCAATCACTTCTCTAGATTCCCACAGACCTCTCGGGTACACCTGATCAGGTCCTGGGATTTATCCACTTTTAACCATTTCAAGATACCGAGCACTTCCTCCTCTGTAATCTGGACATTTTGCAAGATGTCACAATCTATTTCCCTACAGTCTATATCTTCCATATCCTTTTCCACAGTAAATACTGATGCAAAATATTCATTTAGTATCTCCTCCATTTTCTGTGGCCCCACACAAAGGCCTCCTTGCTGATCTTTGAGGGGCCCTATTCTCTGAGGAGAAAGTGAGGTCTGCAGATGCTGGAGATCAGAGATGGAAATGTGTTGCTGGAAAAGCGCAGCAGGTCAGGCAGCATCTAGGGAACAGGAGAATCGACGTTTCGGGCATTAGCCCTTCTTCAGGAAGGGCTAACCCTATTCTCTCCCTAGTTACCCTTTTGTCCTTCATATATTTGTAAAATCCCTTTGGATTCTATTTAATTCTATTTGCCAAAGCTATCTCATGTCCCTGTTTTGCCCTCCTGATTTCCCTCTTAAGCATACTCCTACTTTCTTTATTCTCTTCTAAGAATTCACTCGATTTACCTGTCTATACCTGACATATGCTCCTTCTTTTTTTCTCGAAGAGCATGGCCTCACTCATGCTTCGGTTTACCCTGGCCCCGGAGGCCTGTTTGAACTGGTCACAGATGCACATGTTTCTGTGCAGGATCAGCGGATCCGAGCAGAAAATGGCGGCGGCGTCCATCAGCGAGTGATTAACAAAGCAAAAAGATTGATCCATTTCATTGGTTCATGGGATGTGGGCATCACTGGCTGGGTCCATTCCTATTAGCCCTTAACAAGGTGGCAGGGAGCTGTCTTTTTGAACCACTGCACTTTATCAAACTAATATTTTTGGAGAATCAGAATCTGGTAAAAATTAAATTTGAGCTTTCTTTGTTTCTGCTCCCAATGTAATATTCAACTGTTTAGTTTATACTCAGTTACGGACTGGAATCTCATCGATGGTCTCAGTGAGCTTATGCATTGTAGACAATAGACAATAGGTGCAGGAGTAGGCCATTCTGCCCTTCGAGCCTGCACCATCATTCAAAATGATCATGGCTGATCATCCTTAATCAGTATGCTGTTCCTATCTTATCTCCAAAACCCTTGATTCCCCTATCCTTGAGAGCTCTATCCAACTCTTTCTTAAATGAATCCAGAGACTGGGCCTCCACTGTCGTCAGGGGCAGAGCATTTCACACAGCCACCACTCTCTGGGTGAAGAAGTTTCTCCTCATTTCTGTCCTAAATGGTCTCCCCCGTATTTTTAAGCTGTGTCTTCTGGTTCAGCACTCACCCATCAGCGGAAACATGTTTCCTGCCGCCAGAGCGTCCAATTCTTTAATAATCTTATATGTCTCAATCAAATCCCCTCTCAGTGTTCTAAACTCAAGGATATACAAGCCCAGTCGCTCCAGTCTTTCAGGGTAAGGTAATCCCGCCATTTCAGGAATTGACCTCATGAACTTCCGCTGCACTCCCTCAATAGCCAGAATGTCTTTCCTCAAATTTGGAGACCAGAACTGCACACAGTATTCCAGGTGTTGTCTCACCAGCGCCCTGTACAGCTGAGAAGAACCTCTTTGCTTCTATACTCAATCCCTCTTGTTATGAAGGCCAGCATGCTATTAGCCTTCTTCACTACCTGCTGTACCTGCATGCTTACCTTCATTGACTGGTGTACATGAACACGCAGATCTCTTTGTATTGCCCCTTTCCTAAATTGATTCCATTTCGACAGTAATCTGCCTTCCTTTTCTTGCCACCAAAGTGGATAACCATACATTTATCCACATTAAACTGCATCTGCCATGCATCTGACCACTCACCTAACTTGTCCAGGTCACCCTGTAATCTCCTAACATGCTCCTCACATTTCACCCTGCCACCCAGCTGAGTATCATCAGCAAATTTGCTAATGTTATTGCTAATACCATCTTCTATATCATGAACAGAAATTGTAAAAAGCTGCGGTCCCAGTACTGATCCTTGCGGTACCCCACTGGTCACTGCCTGCCATTCTGAAGTGGAACCGTTTATCACTACTCTTTGTTTCCTATCAGCCAACCAACTTTCAATCCAAGTTAGTACTTTGTCCCCAATACCATGCGCCCTCATTTTGCTGACTAACCTCCTATGTGGGACTTTATCAAAAGCTTTCTGAAAGTCCAGGTACACTACATCTACTGGATCTCCCTCGTCCATCTTCAGAGTTACATCCTCAAAAAAATCCAGAAGATTAGTCAAGCATGATTTCCCCTTCATAAATCCATGCTGACTCTGACCTATCCTGTTATTACTATCCAGATGTGTCGTAATTTCATCCTTTTTAATAGACTCCAGCATCTTTACCACCACTGAGGTCAGACTAACTGGTCTATAATTTCTTGTTTCCTCTCTCCCATCTTTCGTAAAAAGTGGTATAACGTTAGCCACCCTCCAATCCGCAGGAACTGATCCCGAATCTGTCAATCTCTGGAAAATAATCACCAACGCATCCACGATTTCTAGAGCCACCTCTTTCAGTACCCTGTGATGTAGACCATCAGGCCCCGGGGACTTATCAATCTTCAGACCAAACAGTCTCTTCAACATCAATTCCTGGCAAATATAAATTCCCTTCAGTTCAGGTCCTTCAGCCACTGTTACCTCAGGGACATTGCTTGTGTCTTCCCCAGTGAACACATATCAGAAGTACCAAATCAATTCTTCTGCCATTTCTTTGTTCCCCGTAATATATTCCCCTTTTTCTGTCTTCAAGGGCCCAATTTTAGTCTTAACCAATTTTTTGCCTTTCACATACCTGAAAAACCTTTTACTATCCTCCTTTATATTATTGGCCAGTTTACCTTCATACCTCATTTTTTCTTTGCGTATTTCCTTCTTAGTACTCCTCTGTTGTTCTTTAAAAGCTTCCCAGTCCTCTGTTTTCCCACTTATCTTTCCTACGTTATACTTTTTCTCTTTTGACTTTATATGTTTCTTAACTTCCCTCGTCAGCCACGGCCACCCATGCCTCCTCCTAGGATCTTGCTTCCATTTTGGAATGAACTGATCCTGCAACTACTGCATTATACACAGAAATATCCGCCATTGTTCCTCCACTGTCATCCCTGCTAAGGTATTGCACCATTGAACTTTGGCCAGCTCCTCCCTCATAGCTCCATAGTTCCCTTTAACAAACCGCAGAGTGAGTTTCAGTCTTAAATCTATTTGAGGGATTGGGGATTAATATACAGAGTAACAGGTACCAGGGATTAAGTTACAGACAGGAGTATAGTCAAGGGGGACAGTGTTGTTCACAATTGATTAACCAAATATGGGGAGTGAGAGGCAGACTTGAATCTAAGTCAGCAGTTTAGTGTGTTTACATATGGAGTCACAGATGCTCAGGAGAGAGATATGGGCTGGAATTTAATAGAGAGTTTGGGAGATTGGTTTTATGTATAAAATAACAGGTATATGGAGCAAAAATTATAGAATAACCGACCCAGGAGTGAGATCCAGGCTGGAATCTTATCGAAGGTATCTAGGTAGTTTATATATTGAATAACAGATGCCCAGGAGTGAGATACTGACTGAAATGAGTATCTTTTAGAATGGATTGCAGGTTTTGGTTTATTATTATGTAACTCCCAGAGCTTCTTCTAAGTCACATTCTTGAAATAATTTTAAAAGATGAAAGATTTAACAGCCAATTCCTTTTGTTCAATGTATCATTTCGGTTGCATTACATTGTAATCTTTTGCAAAACATCCTCCTCCACAGCTACCTGATGAAGGAGCAGCGTTCTGAAAGCTAGTGCTTCCAAATAAACCTGTTGTACTATAACCTGGGGTTGTGTAATTTTTAACCTTGTCCACCCAGTCCAACCCCAGCTCCCCGACATCAGAGTCGCTTTAGAGAAGGGATTACGCAGCAGGATGAGTCAGATAAATAATCGCCTGTCTGGAAAGGTAATAGGGTCGTTCAGAGTTCTCGTGTGGCTATTCCTCTCTCAAACTGACATTCCATTTTGAATTGAATTGAATTTGAATTGAATTTATTTATTGTCACATGTACTGAGGTATAGTTAAAAAGCTTTGCCTTGTGAGTTATACAGGTAGATCACAGAGTTAAGTAGCATAGCTGAGTAAATAATAGGTCAACAGCGGCCAAAAACAAAAACACAGGGACAGGCGAATGTTCAGAGTTTGTGAGTCCATTCAGTATTCTAAAAACATTAGAGTAGAAACTGATTCGAAACCAGCTGATGCATGTGTACCTTCTCCCTGAAAGTAGAGATGGTGAAAAACATTTCCAGGGTGGGATGAATCTTTGAGAAGCCTAGCGGCCTTTCCTTGACAGCGGACCTGGTAGATGGATTCTATACATAGGAGATTGGCCTTTGTGATTGTCTGGGCCAAATTCACAACTCTCAATAACCGTCTCCGATCCTGAATGGAACAGTTGGATACATCCAGACAGAAAGCTCTCAATGGTGCACGTATAAAGTTGGCAAGGGTATTCAAGTCTCTCAGAGGCAAGCAGAAGTAGGAGTCAGATCTTGGGCACCAAGAATGAATCATGTTAAACAGGTTTGTCTAAATTAAAAAGAACAAGTGTTACAGGAGAGTGTCCTGTCAGCGGCACAGAAAAGGGATTTAGCAGCAGTAGACGTGAACCCTAGTGTGGTCTGTTGCTTTCTTGGTGCCAAGGTGAACGACATCTCAAAAGATTTGAAGCAGATTTTCAAAGGGGAGAGTGAGAAGCCGGAAGTTGTTGAAAACATCGGGAGGAATGACATCGTCAGGGAATGGGGTTAGGGCTTTGCAGAGTGAGTCTAAGAGCTTGGATAGAAGGTTAACGAAACAGAACATCACGTGTAGTAATTTCTGGTTTACTTCCGGTCTCAATTTCAAATGAGGGAAGAACAGGACAGATAAATCAATGGCTGAAAAGGTGGTGCAATGTGCAGGGATTCCGTTCCTAGGATCATCGGGATCTCTTCTGGGACAGAAAAGGCCTGTTCAAAAAGAGAGAGTTTCACCTGAACTGGGAAGGGACATATATCCTGTTGGGTTCTATTTCGAGAGGCTGTAAACACTTTGTTTTGGGGAGGGGGAAGGGTGGGGCTTTCCGATGTAACAGTGCAAATGGACAGAAAGATGAGGATGATTTTGAATCGAAAAAAACCCCAAGTTATTTAGAAAAGGTAGACAACAGCAATTCAGACTCCAAAGTAACTCTGAAGAATTAATCTGCATTTATTTCTGTACAGATAAGGCTGATGGACTCAGGGTGTGTATGGCATCATAGAACTCGCCTGTTAGAGCGATTACAGAAATGTGGCTGAGGCAAGGACAGGACAATGTTCTGAGTTTTAGATGCTATAGGAAGGACAGAAAGAGAGGCAAGAGAGGAGGGAGAGGAGCAGTTTTGATTGAGGAAGAATAATGGGGAATTAATATATAGAGTAACAGGTACCAGGGAGTGAGTTACAGATTGCAGTATAGTTGAGGGGTACAGTGTGGTTCACAATTGATTAACCAGTACTGGGGAGTGAACTACAGACTGGAATCTAACTGAGGAGTTTAGGGTGTTTACACATGAAATCACGGATATTCAATTACTACTGTCCTTAGTGCAGCTATTACTGAGGGACCACTTAGTGAAAATCTATGGTTTAAAACGAGAAATAAGAAAGGGATGATCAACTTGATAAGATTGGACTACAGGCCCCCCAGTAGTCAGAGGGAAATTGAGAAGAAAATATGTTGAGATCTCAAATGTATGCAAGAATAATAGTGTTGTAATAGCAAGGGATTTTAATTTTCCTAATCTGGCGCCATTTAGAAAAGTGTGGTAAGGAGAGTTCCGAGCATGTTGCTCCTGACAGAGGGAAAGGCAAGTCTGGTAAGATTAGAGAACAATGCGTGAATAAAGGTATTGAAATTCCAGGCAGGAATAAAAAAGAATCATATGTTAGATACAAACAATTAGGATCAAACTGAATCTCTTGAAGGGTATAAAGAGTACTGGAGCATTCTCAGCAAAGAAATCAGGAAGGCAAAGAGTGATATGAGATAGTCATGGCAGATAAGGTTAAGGATAATCCAAAAAGGTTCTACAAAGACATTAAGAGCCAGACAGCAACTCCACTCAGAGCAAGACCCCTTAAAGATTAACAAGGTTATCTTTGTATTGAACATCAGGAGATGACTATTTAGCATCAGTTTTTAATGTTGAGAAAGAAATGGAGGCTAGAGAACTCAGGGAAATAAATATTGATGCTTTGAAAACAGGGATGACATTACAGAAGAGAAAGTGCTGGAGGTCGTCGAAAACATGAAGGTCGATAAATCTCTAGGACCTGAGCAAGTGTATCCCAGGACAAGGTAGGACGTTCGGGAGGAAATTGCAGGACCCCCAGCAGCAATATTTGTATCATCTATAAACAGGGGTGAAATACCAGAGGACTGGAGGGTGGGTCATGTTGTGCCATTGTTCAAGAAGAGATGGATGGAGAAGCCAGGGAACGAGAACCCTGTGAGTCTGACTTTGGTAGTGGATAAGTTGTTGGAAGTGATTCTGAAAGATGGGATTATATGTATTTTGAGGGGCAAGGATTGAGTAGGGATAGTCAGCATGGTTTTGTGTGAGGAAACTCATGTCTCACAAATTTGGTCGTTTTTTTTAAGAATTGACCAAAAAGATCGATGAGGGCAGAGCAATAAATATTGTTTACTTGGACTTCAGCAAAACCTTTGACAAGCCTCTGCATAGTAATCAAATAAGTAAAATGAGAGCACATGGGATTCAGGGTGAGCTTGCCAATTGGATACAACATTGGCTTCATGGCAGGAAACAGATAGCGATGGTTGAGGTATATGTTTTTGATGGGATGCCTGTGACCAGCGTTATCCCAGGGATCGGTACTGGATCCACTTTTGTTTGTCATTTATGGAAATGGTTTGGATGAGAAAATGGAAGGCATTGTGAGTAAGTTTGTGGATGATACCCAAATTGGTAGTGAAGTGGTCAGTGAAGAATGTTACCTGAATTGCAGAGATCTTGATCAATTGAGTCAATGGACTGAAGAGTAGCAGGTGGAGTTTGATTTGGAAACGTGTGAGGGATTGCATTTTGGTAAAACAAACAAGGATAGGACTTAATGGCAGGGCCCCAGGCAGTGCTGTAGAACAGAGAGGCCTTGGGGTTCAGGTACATCATTCTTTGAAATGTGTGTTCTAGGTAGACAGGGTGGTTAAGAAGGCATTTAGCATGCTTGCCTTCATTGCTCAGACCATTGAATACAGCATTTGGGATGTTATACTGAGGTTTTACAGCGTGTTGGGGAAACCTCTTCTGGATTAATGTGTGCAATTCTGGTTGCCCTGTTACAGGAAGAATTAAACTGGAGAGGGCTCAGTGAAGATTATCCAATTTGTTGCCAGGAATGGAGGGTTTGAGATGTAAAAATAGACTGGAAAGGCGGGGACATTTCTCACTGGAACATTGGAGATGGAGGGATGAGCTCATTGAGGTTTATACAACCATGACGTGCATAGAGAAGGTAAATCACAAGGTCTTTTCCCTCAGGTGGGGGAATATCAAAACAGGGCCTCATATTTAAAGGTGGTAGGAGAAAGTCTTAAAAAGGACACAAGGGGCAACTTTTTTACACAGCGATTGGATTGCGTGTTGGAATGAACTGACAGAAAGTGATGAATGCAGATACAGTTACAATGTTTAAAAGGCATAGAGGCATAGATATGTACAGCACGAAAGCAGATTCTTCGGTCCAACTCGGTCATGGCAACCAGATACCCTTTTGGCAGCAATTGGCCGATACTCCTCTGAACCCTTCAAATTCATACAACCATTTACAGATGCCTTTTACATGCTGTAATTGGACCAACCTCCCTCACTTCCTCTGGCAACTCATTCCATAAATACACCACCCTCTGTGTGAAAAAGTTGCCCTTTAGGTCCCTTTAAAATCATTCCCCTCTCACCTTAAGCCAATGCCCTCTTGTTTTAAATTGTCCATCCCTATCATGATTTTATGTACCTTTGCAATGTTAAAACTCAGCTTCCGACACTCCAGGGAAAACAGCCGCAGCCTATTCACCTTCTCCCGAAAGCTCAAACTCTTCAACCTTCGCAAGATCCTTGTAAATCTTTTCTGAACTCTTTCAAGTTTCACAACATCCTTCCGAGAGCAGGGAGACTGAAATTGAATGCAGTATTCCAAAAGTGGCCTCACCAAAGTCCTGTACAACTGCCACATGACAGCACAACTCCGATACTCGATGCTCTGACAAAAAAAGGAAGCATACCAAACACCTTCTTCACTATCCTATCTACCTGTGACTCCACTTTCAAGGAACCGTGTACCTGAACTCCAAGGTTTCTTTGTTCAGCAACTCTCCCCAAATCCTTACCATTAAGTAGGTAAAACCAAGGACTGCAGATGCTGGAAACCAGAGTCTAGATTAGAGTGGTGCTGGAAAAGCACAGCAGGTCAGGCAGCATCTAAGGAGCAGGAAAATCAACATTTTGGGCAAAAGCCCTTCATCAGAAATAGCGGCAGGGTGTCTGCAGAGTGATGACATAAATGAGAGGGCTTTGGGGATGGGGAGAAAGTAGCATAGAGTACAATAGGTGAATCGGGTGGGGATGGAGGTGATAGGTCAGAGAGGATGCTGGACTGGATAGGTGGAAAGGAAGATAGGCATGTAAGACAGGGGATGAGGGCGGAGCTGAGCGGGAAGGCTGGGGCTGGGGTGAGGTGTGGGAAGTGCAAATGAGGAAACTGGTGAAATCCACATTGATGCCCTGGGGTTGAAGTGTTCCGAGGTGGAAGATGAAGCGTTCTTCCTCCATGAGTCGGGTGGTGAGGAAGCGGCGGTGGAGGAGGCCTGCACGTCCTCGGCAGAGTGGGAGGGGGAGTTGAAATGTTGGGCCACAGGGCGGTGGGGTTGATTGATGCGGGTATCCGGGAGATGTTCCCTAAAGCGTTCTGCTAGGAGGCATCCAGTCTCCCCAATGAAGAAGAGACCGCACTGGGAGCAACAGATACAATAAATGATGTTGGTGGGTGTGCAGGTAAAACTTTGATGGATGTGGTAGGCTCCTTTGGGGCCTTGAATGGAGGTGAGGGTGCAGGTTTTGCAATTTCTGCGGTGGCAGGGTACGGTGCCAGGAAGGGAGGATGGGTTGTTTGGGGTATGGACCTGACCAGGTAGTCACGGAGGGAACGGTCTTTGCGGAAAGTGGAAATGGGTGGGGAGGGGAATATATCCCTGGTGGTGTGGTCCGTTTGGAGGTGGCGGAAAAGTCGTCGGATGATGTGGTTTATGCGAAGGTTGGGAGGATGGAAGGTGATCACCAGGAGGGGTTCTGTCCTTGTTATGGTTGGAGGGGTGGGGTTGGAGGGTGGAGGTGCGGGATGTGGATGAGATGTGTTGGAGAGAAGGGAAATTGCGATCTCTAAATAAGGAGGTCATCTGGTGTGTTCTGTGAGAGAACTGGTCTTCCTGGGAGCAGATATAGTGGAGTTGGAGGAATTGGAAATAGGGGATGGCATTTTTGCAGGAGATGGGGTGGGAAGAGGTGTAATCTAGGTAGCTGTGGGAGTCGGTGTGTTTGTAAAAATTGTATCCCCCTTCATTTGTATAATAGTCTTGTTTGAAATTTTAAATTGTGTGCTCATTTGCATAATTCATTTATCATCATTTGTATAAATTTCAAGGACATCAAGCTTGCTGACTTTACCTGTTTGTCTTAGTGTGTAGTAATGCTTGTGTTCATTTGTCCAAATGTCATGTGTTAATTTCTGGGGCAAACTTGTAGTAATTTGTGCAAAGATCGTGTGTTAATTTGTGCAAAGATCTTGTGTGAGTTGGTGTTGTAACCGTGTGTTGCGACTGCTCTGTGTTTGAAACTGCAGCTTTGTGTCTGTGTGCATTCCAAGAATGGGTCCAGTGGGGTTGGGGGAAGGACAGGGACAGACTGGGGAGCCCTGGGCTAAACCATTGACCTGCTGCTTTCTTCCACAGCCCTCTCTAATCGTATAAAGAACATTTCATTGCTCTCACAGTATCCGTCACTATGAACAAGGTCCAGTGTTCTTCATGAGATGTTCTCTCAAACTTTCTTGCCAACATTGATGTCATAAGTCCATGTATGCAGATGCACCACTTCTCCCGCAAAAACATTTGAGACTTGGATGCTATTATCGGGGAGATGGTTAGTACGTTTACAAATGACACCAAAATTAGTGATGCACTGGGCAGCGAATAAGGTTGCCTGAGACTACAATAGACCTTGATCAGATGGGCCGATGGGCTGAGGAGTGAGAGATGAATTTTAATTCAGAGAGATGTGAGAGGTTGCATCTTTGTCAGGAAAATTGAGGCATGACTTACGCATTTAATGGGAAAGTTCTCGGAGTGTTACTGAACAAACAGATCTTGGAGTGCAGAGTCATAGCTCCCTGAAAGTGGAGTCGCAGGTAGATAGGATAGTGAAGAAGGCATTTAGTATGCTTTCCTTTATTCATCAGAGCATTGGAGTTGGATTGTCATGTTGAGGTTCCACAGGGTACTGGTTAGACCACTTTTGGAATGCCATGTCCAATTCTGCTCTCCCTGTTACAGGAAAGATGTTATGAAACTTGAAGGGATCAGAAAAGATTTCCAGGAATTTTGCCAGAGTTAGAAGGTTTGAGCTGTGGAGAAAGGCTAAATCGGTTGGGGTCGACTTTCCCTGGATCATCAGAGGCTGAGGGGAGGCTTCTGAGATATAGAAAACCATGAGGGAGCATTCTTAGAGTGAAGAGCCAAGGTCTTTTTTTTGCCCATGATAGGGGTGTCCAAAACAAGAGAGCAGAGCTTTAAGGTGAGATGGGAAAGATTGAAAGAAGAACTGAGGGGCAAGTTGTTCAGACAGAGAGTGGTGCGAGTATGGAACAAGTAGCCAGAGGAAGTGGGGAAGGTGGGTACATTACACCATGTAAAAGGCATGGGGATAGGTATCCCAATAGGAAGCGTTTAGAGGATGTTGTATGTAAAATTAATAAAAACCCAAATGTAGAGGCAAGTCAAAGAACAGTTTATTAAACAAAAGCTTTCGGTGAGTCAGCATGACTGTCACCTAACTGCGGGACTTGACCACACCATCTCTCTCAGAACAAAAGGCACTGTAGTTTTTATACTCTTGATGACGTGTCAATGACATGTACAAAAAAGCCTGTGAAAGCCCACGTTTGATGGTTAGTTGTTTTCGTGCGTGTGCGCGGGGCTCGCTGTGCCAAATATTTCCTCTTCCGGCGAGAGGATCAGCACGGTCCAAAGTTCCACCTCCCCATCCGAGTTGTTGCATGCAGCAGGCGAGCCCAAGAGCACACCATGCCACAGTCTGTAAGTACTAACCCTTCGTGTTCCAAACCCTTCAGTTTCTGTTTTCAGTTCACCTGTTTTCAGTAATACGGCTTGTGGACTTCAATGTAAAACATCTGCAACAGCACTACTGACAGAAACATTGGAATCCTAAAGGACATTCTGCATTGAATGCGTGTACAGTAGTTCATGAATAAACCAACAGGATGGAAGAAAACATCCTTAACCTCGCCCTTACCAATCAATCTGCCACAGATGTCTCTGTCCATGACAGTTGAGAAAGACTGACCACCACACAGCTTATGGAGACAATGTTCACCCTTCACTTTGATAACACCTCACATGTGCTGTATGGTGCCACCGTGCTGAATGGGATAAATATCTCAGTAGATCTAGCAACTCGAAATTGAACTTTCACAAGGCCAAACTGTATTCGAACATAATCTGCACCCGAATGGCCTGGCGGACCCTACACTTTACCTCTACCATCAAGCCAGGGTTCAATCTTGGTGGATTGAAGAGTGGAGGAGGGCCTACCAAGGGCAGCACAATGCAGAACTAAGATGCGTTGCCAATCTCGTGAAGCTGCACAACAAGATTACTTGCGAGTTAAACAGCTTAAGCAGTGGTTAATAATCAGAGCTAAGTGAATTCACGACCAAAGGTCGAAATCTCCGGTCTGCAGTCCTGTCACAACCAATCGTGAATGACCGTAGAGAATGGGACAACTCACTGGACAAGGAGTTTATGAAAGTATAAGTATCCTTAATAATGAGGGAGCCCAGCACATCAACGGTCTACTTTAATCTGCCCAGAATTCGGACAGTGTAGTGTTTTCTAAAGCTTACACTGCCTGACAGACCCTGTGAAATCCTTTGAGATGCTCATTTGGTCTTACCACTTTCATTAGGTTTTCTGTCACACTCCTGATGCCTCTTTTGGAAGTGTGTTTTTGGATTTAGCTTTATAATCAGTTATGTAAATCACCTTTGGCCGTATTATTATATTCAACATGGTCGACAAATCCTAACAGATATATACTGCTTTTTATTGTTGAATGGTGTAACTTTTCCAATACAATAAAGAAAAATGAAACATATCTAACAGAAGCTAACAAATTTTATTGGCTGATATCGTTGAAACTATCCGAACATTCCCACGTGCAAACAGAATTTTGCATTGAACTTCAGCAAGTCACCAGGGGAAGAGTGAATGAGAATTAACCTTTGTGCAAACAACTCCATCGTCTTCCTCTTTGAAGGAGCGATTAGTTATTAAATTATTCACTTTGCCACGTGCATGAAAGTGAAGTGTAGAATGTCATTCAACATATTGGAGAGTTGGAGATACTGAGGACTGCAGATGCTGCTCAGATCGGCCAGGGCAATCAGATTTATTAATTTTGGAGCAGAGATAGAAATGGGTGGTGCGGTGTTAAGGGAACTAAGGTTGGAGGTTACAGATGGAAGGTCTCCCGAGACGATAAGGTTGTCCATGGTCTTGGAGAAGACATGTTATAGAGGCAAATAACGGAAAGCAAAACCAACCATTCAGATCCGAGTCACGCGTTTCCATGTTGTTTCTTGTATGATCCTTTTGCTTTTATCACCTGTTCCCTGTATCAACTCAAAACTACAGCCACATTTCAAAGTCAAACTCACTTTACACAGAGAGAAAAAAACAATAAGGTAGTAACGGTTGTTTACTTCAACTAAGATAATATTAATTGAATTACAAAGAGTGTGGAAAACTCAAAGGGCACCAAATGTTTGCAAGAACATTAAAGAGGATATTGTTTTCTCTTCATAATGTAAATAATAAGACAAACGAGAGTAGCACAGTTCTGGATTATGGATTATTTTAGGAAAAGAAGCTGGAAGATTGAATGAAATAGCAGTGAGTGACTTAACCAGATGGCAATCAGATTGCAACTAGATTTGTCATCATTATGGAAAGGGACAAAGCTATAAGCATAGCCGAGTGTTGAACGTACAGGATTGAAGTAAAGAAGAGAATCAGGAAATCAACAAAGTGATAGAACAATGCATTGACAGGAAAAACCAAAGGTATCTTATCATTATCTATTAAGAAACGATAGGACGGATCTAGGATGTAAAGGGCATCGCACACTGAGATGTAGAAGATGGAGATTCTCAACGAGTGTTTGTCTCTGTGACTCTGTTTTCACAAAGAACTGGGTGATGTAGGCAATCTAGTCAAAGAGGAGGAATTAATTATGAGATACAACATGCATAGTCCGAGCTGAAATATCGGAAATGTTCTCTGTGAAAGTGGATAAATTAAGAGGGTGATGGATCCTTCACCCGTTTAAAGGAAGCCAAACATGAAATAATTGTCACATCGCAAATCATTTTCTAATGCTCACGACATACCAATGATGTACCAGAGGGTTGGAGATCTGTGAACAACGTAGCGTGCAGCATTAAAAATGATGTGCTATTTAAGCCAAGTCAGAATTCCATAGTCTGCATTTTTTTAGAATCAATTCTGACTGGAGAAACTGCCACTTGGTATAGTCGTGGGGTTTTGTGGCCCAGCGAGGACTCGTAGTGGCGCAGGCAACATTGAAAGTGAGATGACACTGTGTTTTAAGATGGCGTTGGAAAGAGGCAATGCTGTATAATACTTTTTCGCAACAAAACACACCTGCCAATAAATACATCAATTCAAGGAAGGTTGAGTATTACTAAATGCCATATTTATGGACATAAAATGGAGGATTTATGATGGTAATGCAGTAGATGTTGTCAATATGGAGTTTAGTAGGTCAGTTGACAAGGTCCCATTTGACAGAGTAGCCCGAGAAACAAAATTTTAAGGAACACAGGAGAATGTTGCCAGTTCAATCTAAAATTTGTTCAGTGAAAGGAAATTTGAGGTAATAATTGATAGAAATGTGAGTGAATTGAAAGTTGTTTGCAATGATATTCCACAGGGCTCAATTTTGGATACCTTTGCATTATTTGTACATATTGATGATTTGGGTGTAAAGGATGAAGGGTGGTTTGCAGACGATGCAAGTATCACTGTTGTAGTTCAGAGTAAAGGTAATGGCTATCAAATGTAGAATGTTGTCAGTTGTTCAGTTGAGTAGGTGATGGCAAATTGTTCTGAATTCAGTTGACTCTCCCCAAATGCTGAACGCACGCTTGTCTGAATTCAGAACCTCGCTTTGATTGAAATAATGAAAGGGGTAGAGGAACTAAGATCTTCAACCTTAGAACATACAACATAAAGCACAGGACAGTACAGCAAACACAAACCATTCTGCCCTCGATGTTGTACCAATCTTTTGTCCTACTCCAAGATCAAACCAACCTACATGCCCTTCATTTTTATATCATTCATGTGCATATCCAAGCGTGGCTTAAATGTCCCTAATGCATCTGATTCTACTACCAACGGTGGCAGTGCATTCCACGCACGCACCACTCTCTGTGTTTAAAAAATATCCAAGCTCTGACGTCTCCCCGAAATATTCCTCGAATCATGAAAAATTATGCATCTCGTGATAGCCATTTCTGCCCGAGGAAAAAAGTCTCTGACTATTCACTCTATCTCTGCCTCTCATCATCTTGTATACTTCTACCAAGTTGCCTCTCACCATTCTTCACTTCAACAAAAAAAGACGTAGCTCCCTCAATCTTTCTTTAATCGAACATGAACTGTAGTCCAGGCAGCATCCTGGTAAATCTCTGCATCCTCTCTAAAGCATTGACATCCTTCCCCTAATGAGGTGATCAGAACTGGACACAAGATGCCAAGTGCAGTCCAACAGGATTTTATAGAGCTGTAGCATAACCTCGCAGCTCTTAAGCTCAATTCCCCTGATAATGAATACCAACAGATCATATGCCTTCTTAACAGCCCTATCAATTTGCGTGGCACTTTTTCATGGATACCAAGATTCCACTGTTCCTCCACGCTGCCAAGAATCCTGTCTAAACATTGTATTCAGCATTCAAATTCAACCTTCCAAAATGAGTCTCTTGTCGGTTATTCAGATTGAATTTCATCTGCAACTTCTCAGCTCACCTCTACATCCTGTCAATGTAATGTTGCAGCCTGCCACAACCCTCAGCACTATCTACAACATCACTGATCTTTAGTGTCAATGGCAAACTTACTAACCCATTCTTCCACTTCTTTATCTAAGTCATTTATAAAAACTACAAAAAGCAGAGGCCCAAGAACATACCCCTACAGAACACCACTCATCACCAACCTCCAGGCGGACTACATTACATTCACTTCTACTCGCTGTCTTGTTTTGGTCAGCCAATTCTGTATCGAGACAGCTAAATGTTCCTATATCCATCACCTCCTAACTTTCTGAATGAGCCTACCGTGGGAACTATTATCAAATGCCTTGCTGAAATCATATACACCACATCCCACTGCTTGACCTTCATCAACTCGTCTTGTCACATCCTCAATAAGGTTTGTGAGGCATTACCTGCCCCTCACAAAGCCATGCTGACTATCTTTTATCAAACTATGTTTTTTCCAAATAAACATAAATCATATCTCAGTAACCTGCTTACAACAGACGTAAGACTGACTGGTCAGTAATTGCAAGGGATTTCCCCATTTCCCTTCTTAAACAGAGGAAGAATATTCGCCTCCCACAAGCCTTCCAGTACTATTCCCGTGGAGAGTGCTGATGCAGAGATCATTGCCTGAGGCACCGCAATATTACTTCCCGTAATAATCTTGGATATATTTGGTCTGGCCCTGGAGACTTATATATCTTGATGCTTCCCAGAATTTCCAGCACATCCACATTCTTCATATCAATCTGTTCAAGAATATTAACCTGGTCCAGAGTGTTCTCATTATCAACAAGGAAGCAAAACCTCATTTAGAGGCTCCCCTACCTCTTCAGATTCCAGACACAAGTTCCCTCCACTATCCCTGATTGGCCCTACCCTCGTGCTGATCATTCTCTTATTCTCACGTACATGTAGAAAGCCTTTGGGTTTTCCCTAATCTTTCACGCCAAGGCTTTATTTGTCCCCTCCTAGCTCTCCTCAGTCCATTTTCAGTTCTTTCTGAGCTGCCCAGTAATCCTCTAAAGTTGTGCCAGATCCCTGCTTCCTCAGCCTAAAGTACGCTTCCTTCTTCCTCTTGATAGGAAGCTCCTCTGCTCTTGTCATCCAACGCTCCTTCACCTTACCATTCCTTGCCTGTATCAATGGGACAAAGTTATCCAACACTCACTACAAGTGCTCCATAAACAGCCTTCACATTTCTGTTGTGCATTTTCTGTTGTACAATTGTTCCCAATTTATACTCCATAGCTCCTGTCTAATAGCAGTTTAATTTCCCCTCCACCAAATAAATACCTCCCAATACTGTTTGCTCCTATCCCTCTCCATTGCTATGGTAAAGGTGAGAGTTCTGACACCTGGCCTGGCCCGTGCCCTAGCACCAAATCCAATATGGCCTCACCCCAGTCGGCCTTTCTACATAACGAGTCAGGAATGTTTCCTGGACACACCTCACACACCTGGCTCCATCCAGACCATTTGCACTAAGAAGGTTCCAACCATTACTGGGAACGTTGAAGTCACTCATAAGAATATCTCTGTTACATCTGCACCTTTCCAACTTCTGCTGTCCGACCTGTTCTTCCACCTCTCTGCTGCTATTGGGGGGGTCTGTAGAAAACACCAAATAAAGTGTCTGCTCCTTTCCTGTTACTGACTCCCACCCCTACTGACTCAGTAGACTAATCCTCCTCAACAGCCTCCTTTTCAGCAATTGTGATGCACTCTCTAATTAACAACGCTATTTCTCCTCCTCTTTTACATTCCTCCCTGTTCTTTTTAAAAGGTCTAAACCCTGGAATGTTCAGCAACTATTCTTGTCCCTGTGAAATCAATGTATTTGTTCTGTCCACAACATGGTAGTTCCAAGTCTTAGATCCACGCTCTAAGTTCATCACTCTTATTCCTAACATGGCTTATATTGAACTTGAACACATCCCATTGCCCGATCAACTGTGTATCCTTCTCGACAGATTCTCTGCATTCTATTTTGCCCGTTCAACAACTACCCTCACCTCTGATCTCTCACTCTGGTTCCCATCCCCCTGCCATTAGTGAGCATGTACGAATAGAACTGTAAATTAAAATTACGTGATTCCACAACTGATGTTTTGTGTGCAATTCTAATCACTGCATTACAAGAAAGACATAACAGCTATAGAGGTAACAGAAAGACTTGCAAAATGAAGAATGCAGTTACAAGGATTGATTGGAGAAAGTAGGATTATTTCCCTGAGAGCAGAGGAGACTGAGGTTTAACTTAATTGAGATGCAACAAATTATGAGGAACCCAGATAAAATAAACTGCAAGGATCCATTTTCCTGAGCAGAGCAGTAATTTACAATATGCACAGTTTTAAGATGATTGGTAAAAGTGGGTTATTGGAATTCACTTTATGTTGGACATGTACAACCTCAATCGTAACCTGAAAGGCTTCAAATCACATGCTGCAAGGTGAAGGTAGAGTTGGTTTCTTCGTTTATGCAGACCCGCTTTGGGCTGAAAGGCTGGAAAGAAAAGCAAGCAAGCAAGAAAATAAAAAGACCATAAGGATAATAAGAAAGAGGCTAAAAGGGAGTGAAGGAAAGAAAGAAAGAAAGAAGACATTCCACATTTGTAGAATGTGTTTAACGATCTCAGAATGTACAACTTTATGTTATAACCGGTAAACTCGTTCTCTTGCACGAAATATTGCAGCAAATATGTGCTGTGACAAAATTCAGAATTATAATTTGATGAATAAGCAGAATATTGTTTCAGTGATTTTCAATGCAATGCAAACACTGTTGCACAGTGGCTCAGTGGTTAGGACTGCTGCCTAATAGTTCCAGGGACCTGGGTTCAATTCCCACCTCAGGTGACTGTCTGCGTGGAGTTTGCACATTCTCCTCGTGTCTGTGTGGGTTTCCTCCAGGTGCTTTGGTTTCCTCCCACAATCCAAAAATGTGCAGGTCAGGTGAATTGGCTATCCTAAATTGCCCACAGTGTGAGGTGCATTGGTCAGGGATAAATATAGGATAGGGGAATGGATCTGGATGGGTTACTGTTCGGAGGGTCACTGTGGACTTGTTGGGCTGGAGGACCTGTATCCATACAACACGAAATCTAATCCCCAATTTAGTCTCATCATTGGACCAGATGACGGGAGAGATTGTGGGACTCTTCACATTTCATCAAAGAGAATAGCTTGTCATGTCAACAAAGAAGCAGCAAATCAATTAGTTCAATATTCTTTCAATATTGAGAACAGTGACCTGTTGCTACTGGAGTGTGATATATACATCTCTGAAGTATGGGAACTTGGCTTATATTGAGAGAAATAGAGTGCTACACATCTGTTGGCACAAATTTAAACAAAGTGACTGGAGTGCGTTTTACTGCGGTTTCCTGTTTAAAACAGCAATGAAAATGGTAAAGGGATAAATTAGGACTTGCTTCAACTCCTCTCGGAATTTGTTCTGGGTCACAGCATAGATGAAAATATTGTTACAGAAACTGAGCATTTGGAGCATATTGGTCGTCTCTTGAAGGATGTATTGTGGATCATTGAAGTCCAGGCTGTTAAAGTAACCCACACCAGTAATTCGCACGTAGAGAAACTGTATGGCATGAGTGACCCATAGGAGGAGGAAGCTGAGTGAGATGGCGAACAGCAGGACAATGGATCTCCTGCGGTTCACCATCTCTGGGTCTCCATGATTCTCTGTGCTCCGGAGTCTCCTGCGGGCCCTGATAGCAACTAAGATAATACATACTGTCAAGGTATTGAGCAGCAGAACGAGGAGGAAGGGGAGAAAAGGAGTTAATATGTGATCCAGCGAATCGAAGGCCTTCTATGTAATAGAAGGACTTGATAATGCAGAACCAGGGCACCCCATCCACAAAGTACAAGGGCTTAAGGATGATGTAGAAAGGAACATTTTTTGCGAAACTCAAGTAACAGACCATTCCTCTGACCAGCAATGCAGATTTCTCGGTACAATATCTGGTCTTCAGGCTCTATAAGCAGATGGCCACAAAACGGTCAAAGGTGAAGGCCACTGTCAGCCAGACCGAGCAATCCCAAGTGGCAAAGATCAGCATAATAGTGAGTTTGCATCCAGGAGTAGTGGACAGGACACTATTACGAAAGTAGATTCGGCCGATCCGATTGAGGATGCACCCATTGGCAATGACAAGGAAATCAGTCACTGTGATCACCACCAGGTAGACTGAGATGCACCGGGACAGACCACATCATCCCCAGCAAAGGATTAAGATTGCCACCAAGTTCGCTGTGAGAAATTAAATGAGAAATAGTATAGGAACATACAAAAGAGGCCGAATACACCACTCGGGCATCCTACTATATAAAAAGGGTATGGATTTTCTACTTGAAAACCAGTATTTTTCCATGATTCGGAGATGCCGGTGTTGGACTGGGGTGTACAAAGTTAAAAATCACACAACACCAGGTTATAGTCCAACAGGTTTTATTGGAAGCAAATGAAGGAGCGTCGCTCCGAAAGCTAGTGTGCTTCCAATTAAACCTGTTGGACTATAACCTGGTGTTGTGTGATTTTTAACATTATTTTTCCACACCATCTACATTTTTGACATATGATCTGTTGATTTATGCCATAAATGCAGAGTGGTTTGCGTCAGATGCCATAGCCATGATTAACTTTTTTGTGTGTTCTTGTTGACAGGAGACTGAAATATTATTAAAGAAGAGGAGTTTGTTGGTAATGGGCAACAAGGCAGAAAGTGGAGTCTCGGACTAGTCAGATGGTTCTTCCAAAAACAATCAATTTCAGGATGGGAAAATTTGTCCCAATGTTGTGTAATTGAACCCATATGCAGGACCTATCCATCCAGAAAGGAGACACAATCAGAAGGACAGGGCAATGGATTTAAGGATAAGGGAAAAAGGATACTCCTCAGGGAGCGTGGGGTCACAGACTCAGCAGCTCTGAGCCACTAACCCTGGGTTTGGTTATGGTTATGGCATGTGCGGACAGAGAGATAGGCCTTGATTTTCCCTGAACAGCTGCACAGGGAGTACAGCAGTTGTTGCGGATGATGATGGTGGTTGGTGGGGCAAGATGTGAAGGTAGCGGGAGAAGGGGTGTGTGAGACATCAATGAAGTGTTTCTCCTTCTTCCTCTGGAATTCATTTTCCCACTGACTTTCCACTATCCATGTTTACCCGTCACTCAGTGCTGCCACTTGCAATCACAGGCACGGAGCAATTCACCTTGATCTACATCAACCACAAACCAACAGCACTAAACACTCACCTGGAGTCCCAAAATTCACCTTGTCAAGTGAAAAAATCAAGATGAACAAAACATGTTAACTTTGCACGGGATATGTCACGTCAGGCAATGATTGAGAACAAATAATGAGGAACAAAGAAAATTACAGCACAGGAACAGGCTGTTTAGCCCTCCAAGCCTGTGCCAATCCAGATACTCTATCTAAACCTGTTGCCTATTTTCTAAGGGTCGGTATCCCTCAACTCACTGCCCATTCATGTATTGGCCTAGATACATCTTAAATGATGCTATTGTCCCGCTTCTACCACCTCCGCTGGCAATGCATTTCAGGTACCAACCAACCACTGTGTAATGAATTTTCTCTGCATATCTCTCTTAATCCTTTTCCCTCTCACCTTGAACTCGTGACCTCTAGTAATTGAGTCCCCGACTCTGGGGAAAAATGCTTTTGCGATTCACCCTGTCTGGACCTCTCATAATTTTGTAGAACTCAATCAGGTCCCCCCTCAACCTTGGTCTTCCTAATGAAAGTTGTCCTAATCCACTCAAACTCTCCTCATAGCCAGCGCCCTCCATACCAGGCACCATCTTGGTGAACCTCCTTTGACCCTCTCCAAAAGCATTCACATCCTTTTGGTAATGTGGTGACCAGAACGGTATGCAGTATTGCAAATGTGGCTGAACCAATCTTTTATATAACTGTAACATGACCTACCAACTTTTGTACTTAATACCCTGTCCAATGAAGGAATGCATGCTGTATGCCTTCTTGGCCATTCTCTCATCTTGCGTTGTCACCTGGAGGGAACAAAGAACCTGAACTGGAAGATGTCTCTGTACATCAATTTTCCCCAGGATCTAACCTTATATTGTTTATATCGCTCTTGAAATTGATCTTCCAAAATGCCTCACCGGATTGAACCCCACCTGCCATTTCTCTGCTCCACTATCTATGGTATATCCTGCTGCATTCTCTGACATTCCCCTTCAGTATCTGCTAATTCCATCAATCTTAGTGTCTTCTGCAAATTTGCTAATTAGACCACCTATACCTTGCTCAAGATCATTTATGTATATCACAAACAACAGTGGTCCAAACACGGATCCCTGTGGAACACCACAAGTCATAGTTCTCCATTTTGAGAAACTCATTTCCACTATGATTGTTTGTCTCCTGTTGCCCAGCCAATTCTCTATCCATCTAGCGAGTACACTGTGGACCCCATGCAACTTCACTTTGCCCATCAGCCTACCATGGGGAACCTTATCAAATGCTTTACTGAGGTCCATGTATATGACATCTGCAACCCTTCCCTCATTAATCAACTTTATCACTTCCTCAAAGAATTCTATTAACTCGGTAAGACTTAACCTTCCCTGCACAAAACCAGGTTGCCTATCACTGAAGAGCCCATTTGTTTTCCAAATGGGAATACATCCTATCCCTTAGTACCTTCTTCAGCAGCTTCGCTACCACTGACGTCAGGCTCAGTGGTCTATAATTACCTGAATTATCCCTGCTACCTGTCTTAAGCAAGGGGACAACATTAGCAATTCTCCAATCCCCCAGGATCTCACCCGTATTCAAGGATCTCCAAAGATATCTGTTAAGGCCCCAGCTATTTCCTATCTCACTTCCTTCAGTAACCTCCGATAGATCCCATCCGAACGTGGAACTTGTCCACATTAATCCCTTTTAGAATATCCAACACTTCCTCCCTTGTTATGCCGACTTTACCTAGACTAATCAACCTTCTATTCCTAACTTCAACATCTGTCATTGCCCACTCTTCAGTGAATACTAATGCAAAGTACTTATTAAGAACCTCACCCACTTTCTCTGAATCCTCCTTTGCCCTTGAGTGGGCCAACACTTTCTCTTGTTACCCTCTTGCTCCTTATACATGAAAATGCAAAGCTCAGCACAAACGGAATAAACAGCACATCGTTTTCCGCTTGTACTGTGACCTCCCCCTCTGAAGAGTGGAGTCTTTTTCACTTAATGTCGTGTTCAGCAGCTTTAGCACTTGAGCTGTCCCATGTTCTAACCCCAACGTTTTCACACCAGGCCTTGTTATCACACAGTCCACTAATACAGAGTCCATTGTTAATCACTGACAGTTCTTATTAAGTTTTATTTACTCTCCTAGCCAGATCGTTACCCACTCTCTTTTTTTCTGACCAACTGTTCTTCTCTGCCTTTGAGCTGCATCCCCAACCATCACTTACTGCTTCCCCTCCCCACCTTATCTTCTTCATAGAAGCCAATATTTTCTTAGCTACCATCAATTCTGAGGAATAGTTACTTCACCCGAAACCTTAAGTCTGATGCTGCTGCCAGACCTTCTCAGCTTTTCCAGCAGTTTTTGATTTACTTTCTGATACACAACATTTGTAGTTTTTTTCATTGATTAATTTGGAGTTTTGGGTTTATCTGACAGTTGCTGTCACGAGTTAAATTGGTTCATTAGCTCAACCTATGAGGATGCAGGTTCTGGGGTTTAGATTTTTCACTAAGATCAGGGAAGGTGGTAAAGAGAGTGGGGGTGTGCCGTTGTTAGTCAAGGACAGTGTTACGGTGGCAGAAAGTACATTTGCTGAGTACTCATCTACTGAGGAAGTACGGGTTGAACTTAGAAACAGGAAAGGAGAGGTCACCCTGTTGAGAGTTTTCTATAGGCCTCCGAAAAGTTTCAGAGATGGAGAGGAAAGAATTGCAAAGGTGATTCTGGATATGTGTGAAAATAACAGGGTAGTGTTATGGGGGACTTTAACTTTCCAAATATTGACTTGAAATGCGATTGATGAGTACTTTAGATGGGTCAGGTTTTGTCCTATGTGTGAAAGAGACTTTCCGGACACAGTATGTAGATGAAGACAAAAAGGCAGCAAATGCAGGAATCCAAAATAGACAGGCAGGAGACTGGAGAACACAGCAAGCCAGGCAGCATCAGGAGCTGCATAAGTAGACGTTTCAGGTGTAACCCTTTTCAGCATGTAAATAGGCCAACAAGAGGTGAAGCCATATTGGATTTTAGTTCGTGCAATGAACTGAGCCAGGTGTTAGATTTGGAGGTATGTGGTCATTTGGTGACAGTGACCACAATTCGGCTACATTTACTTTAGTGGTGGAAAGGAATAGGGAGAAACTGCAAGGCAAGAGCTGTAGCGACGCAAAGGCAATTATGATGCACTTAGGCAACATTTAGGATGCATAGGATGGCGAAGGAAATTGCAGTGGATGGGTACGACTGAAACTTAGAGCTTGTTCAAGGAAGAGCTACTGCGTGTCCTTGATAAGTATGTACTTGTCAGGCAGATAGGAAGTGACCAAGCAAGGGAATCATGATTTACTAAAGTAATTGAATCACTTGTCAAAAAAAGGAGGCGGCTTACGTAAAGATGAGGCATGAAGGCTCAGTTAGAAGTCTTGAGAGTTACAAGTTAGCTTGGAAGGACTAAAGAGAGAGCCAAGAAGAGGAAGGAGAGGACATGATCAAGGAGAACACTAAAGCTTTCTAGAGGTATGTCAGGAAAAAAAAGAAAATTACTTGAGTAACATTAGGGCCTGTGAAGTAGTTGGAAGTTGTGCGTGGAGTCTGAGGAGATAAGAGCAGCGCTGAATATTTTTCATCAGTATTCATGCAGGAAAACGACAATGTTGTCGGAAAGAGTACTGAGATACAGGCTCCTAGACTAGACAGGATTGAGATTCACAAGGAGGATGTGTTAGCAATTCTGGAACGTGTGAAAATTGATAAAGCCCCTGGGCCAAATGGGATTTATCTTATGATTCTCTGGGAAGCTAAGGAGATTGCAGAGCCTTTGTCTTTGATCTTAATGTCATCATTGTTTACAGGAATAATGCCAGAAGACTGGAGGATAGCAAACGTTGTCCTCTTGTTCAAGAAGGGGATTAGAGACAAACCTAGTAATTATAGATCAAAGTTAAAAATCATACAACACCAGGTTATAGTCCAACGGGTTTTATTGGAAGCACTAGCTTTCGGAGGGCTGTTCCTTCATCAGATGGTTGTGGATTGTAGAGTACTCCATAATCACCTGATTAAGGATCTGACCTCGAAAGCTAGGGTTTCCAAAGAAACCTATTAGACTAGAACCTGGTGATGTGATTTTTAACTTTGTGCACCCCAGTCCAACACCAGCATCTCCAAATCAATTAGACATCAGCGAGCCTTACTTCTGCTGTGGGTAAAGTGTTGGAAAGGGTTATAAGAGGGAGGGTTTATCTAGAAAGGAATAAATTGCTTAGGGACAGTCACCTCAGCTGTGTGAAGGGTAGATCATACCTCACAAACCTTAGACATCTTTGAGAAGGTGTGCCAAAACAGGTGGATGAGGGTAAAGTGGTTGATGTGGCATATATGGTTTTCAGTAAGGCATTTGATAAGGTTCCCCACGGTAGGCTATTACACAAAATACAGAGGCACAGGATTGATATTGATTTAATGGTTTGTTTCAGAAATTGGCTAGCTGAAAGAAGACAGAGGGTGATGTTTGATGGGAAACGTTCATGCTGGAGTTCAGGTGCGAGTGATGTACCTCAACAATCTGTTTAGTCCATGTTGTTTCTTATTTTTACAAATGATCTGGATGAGGGCATAGAAGGATGGGTTCGAAAATTTGCAGATGACACTACATTCAGCGGCATTGTGGACAGTAATAAAGGATGTTACAGGTCATAGAGGAATATAAGTAAGCTGCGGAGCTGGGCTGAGAGGTGGAAAATGAAGTTGAATGTGAAAAAGTGTGAGGTGAATCACTTTGAACAGAGTAACAGGAATACACAGTACTGGGTTATCGGTAAGATTCTTGCTTGTTTGGATGAGCTGAGAGATCCACACTGTCCAGGTACATGGATCCGTGAAAGTTGCCAACGAGGTTGATAGGGTTATTAAGAAGAGGTAGGGTGTGTTAGCTCTTATGAGTAGAGAGTTTGAGTTTGGAGCCACGAGGTCATGTTGCAACTGTACAAAACACTTGTTCGGCCATGCTTGGAGTACAGTTTTGGTGGCCGCATTATAGGAAGAATGTAGAATGTTTGGAAAAGGTGCAGAGGACATTTATGAGGATTTTGTCTGGTTTGGAGGGAAAGTCTTATGAGGAAAGGCCGAGGGAGTTGAGGCTGTTTTTGTTCGAGAGAAGAATGTTAAGCGGTGACCTAATTGAGACATATAAGATAATCAAAGGGTTACATATGGTAGACAGTGAAAGCCTTTTTCTTCAGATGGTAATGGCTAGCACGTGGGGGCATAGCTTTATATTGAAGGGTGATCGACATAGGACAGATGTCAGAGGTAGTTTCTTTATTCAGTGAGTAATAGTTGATTGGAAAGCACTAGAGCAGCAGTAGTAGACTTGCCAACTTTAAGGATATTTTAGTGGTCATTGGATAAAAATAGGATGATAATGGAATACTGTAGGTTAGGTGAGCTTCAGATTGGTTTCACAGGCTCGCGCAGCATTGAGGACCAAAGGGCCTGTGCTGTTCTATTACACATAGAAGTTGGGAAGGTGTGTTGCAGTTTTCGTTGCTGCCGTTGAAGCCGCAATTGGAGTATTGTGCTCAGTTCCGGTAAACTTGCTATCGGAAGAATGTTATTAACTTGGAAAGAGTGCAGAAAACAAATTACGAGGATATTTCCAGGTCTCAATGGTCTGACTTTCAGGATGTGTTTGGAAAAGCTAGGATTGTTTCTTTAGAGTGAATAATACTGAGGGGGGCTCTTGTAAAAGTGCATAAAATCATGAGAGGCATGGATAGGGTGAATTCATTCAGACTTTTTACCATGATTGGCCATTTGCTGACTAGGGTGTATCAGATTATGTTTCGAGGGGAAAGAGTAAAAGGGAACCTGAGGGACAGCTTTCTTACATAGAGTGAGGTGTGCACATGGAATGATTTTCCAGTGGAGGTGCTTGAGGTACGTACAGTAACAACATTTAAAAGGCTTTTGGACAAATACATGAATAGGAAAGATCTAAAAAGGATATGAGCCAATTCTGCAGTGAAGTGGAGTTAACATTGATGGACATTTTGGTTAGCATGGACCAATTTCGGTCAAAAGGCTTGTCTTCGTGCTTTAGGACTCTCTGACCCTGTGATTCTATGACTACCTTCACTGAGATCTACTTTTTCGTTACAGCTTGAGAATTTCTCTTTTCCCTAGTTTCTATCCCTCATGGATTGAAATTGATTTTGGGAAAGCAAACTTTGATTTATGAGCCAATCCATAACCATCAGCCATTTTAGCTGCTTATCTTGCCTTTGAACTCTCTGCTCTTCCACATGAATTCTCATTCCAAATTCAATGCATATTTGATCAGGGTCCCTTCCTTAGATTCCCGAACCTTGTCTGTAGGCTTCTGGCACAAGTTCATTTGCACTTAACATGGTTTTCTTCACCACCTCCTCTGATCGTGATACAAATACTTCAGATGCTCTAACCAATAGATTTTTTGAATCAACAAAACCCACATGGCAGCTGGCCACTTGATTTGTTTAGTCACCCTTTTCAAATGAGATGAAAAAGACTTCTGCATCATTTTCATCAAATGAAAGCAATGCTTTGATAGATTTAAACGGATCCCCAAACAGCCTTCTGCTCTGATGGGTTTACTCACCCTCCCTATCTTCCTCACTCTCATTATCTTCCCCACTCTAATTGTCTTCCGTACTCTCATTATCGTCCCCACTTTCATTGTCTTCCCCACTCTCATTGTCTTCCCCACTCTGTGTCTTCCCCACTCTCATTATCTTCCCCAATCTCATTGTCTTCCCCACTCTCATTGTCTTCCCCACTCTCAGTGTCTTCCCCACCCTCATTATCTTCCCCACCCTCAGTATCTTCCCCACCCTCATTGTCTTCCGCACTCCCATTATCTTCCCCACTCTCATTGTCTTCCCCACTAAACTTATCTTACATCTTCACCGCCATTCTTTAAAGATAACTTTCCACTATTTGGCAATTTCGGAAGTTCAAACTCTTTATGTTCTTCTGTCTCTCTCCCCTCTCTCTTTTCTCTCTATTTTTCTCCCCTCTCTCTCTCTCCCTCTCTCTTTTATCTCTCTCTATCTTTCTTTCTCTCTCTCCCCCTCCCTCTCTCTCTCATTCTCTCTCTCGCTTTTTCTCTCTCTCTCTTTCTCTCTCCCCTCTCTCTCTTTCGCTCCCTCCCCCTTTTTGTCTCTATCTCTCTCTCTTCCCCCACCCCCCGCTCCCTCTATCTCTCCCTCTCTTTCGCTCCTTCCCTCCTTTTCTTTTTGTTCTGCTAAAGCAACTTTTTCCTTGTATTTTTGGTCTGCTTTAAATGTTAATTCAAACTCTTTGCCATTTCTTTTTCTCTTCCTCTTTTGCCTTTAACTCAAGCTGTTTCATTTTCAATCAAACTTTAAGCCATCTCCAAAGAATCTGATACTGTTTGCAGCAAATCTCAATGCTGAGCTATTGCTGTAATTACCTCTTATTTACTCACCGATGAAGATAACTCTTACTCAAGTTTCTCTACCAACTAAAGCAGCTTTACCTTGTTCACCTTTTGTAAACAGACAAAGTCACTTCTTCCACCCCCAGGAAACACTTAGTTCACCTTACCTAGTCCTCTGATCATCATGTATGTCTCTATTAAGTCACCTCTAACCTTCTTGTCTTTAATGAAAACAGCTTCAAGTCCCCCAGCCTTACTTCATAAGACCTCCCCTCCATACCAGGCAACATCCTAGTCAATCTCCTCTGGAAACTTTCCAACGCTTCCACATCCTTTCTGGTTGCAGTACTGTGGTAACCAGAACAGTACATAATACTCCAAGTGCGGCTGCACCAGAATTTTGCACAGCTGCAACATGACCTCATGCCTCCGAAACACAGTCCCCGACCAATGCCCTGACTGATGAAGGCCAGTGTGCCTAAAACTTTCTTCATCGCCCTGTGTACCTGTGACTCCACTTTCCAAGAACCGTGCACTTGAACTCCCTAGTCCTTCTGTTCCACTGCACTCCTTATTAAACTCCATTTGCCATTTGTCAGACCACTTTCCCAGCTGATCAAGATCCTGCTGCAATTTCTGACAGCCTTCCTCGCTGTTCATGATACTGCCTATTTTAGCATCATCCGGAAACTTAGTAATCGTGCCTTATACATTTCTATTTAAATCTTGTGTATAGATAACTGACGACAATGGGTCCAGCACCGATCCCGGAGGCACTCCTCTAGTCACAGGCCTCCAGTCTGACAAGCATTCTTTCATTATTACCCTCTGCTTCCTACCATCAAGCATATGGTGTATCTAATTTGCCAGGTCCCCATTGATTCCATACGAGCTGACCTTCCAGAATAGCCTACCATGCGGAACCTTATCAAAGGCTTTGCAGAAATCCATATAGACTGCGTCTATTACCCTGCCTTTATTAGTCTTTCTGTACCTTTCATCAAAGAACTCTCACAAATGTGTGAGGCATGATTGCCCATGTCCAAAGCCATGCTGAGTATTCCTAATGAAACACTATCTTTCCACGTGTATGCATATCTTATTTCTCAGAATGATCCCAAGTAACTTACCTACTACAGATGGTCGGCATACTGCTCTGTATCTCCCAGTTTTTTATTTTTGCAGCCTTTCTTGAATAAGGACACAACATTCCTTACCCTCCGATCTTATGTGACCTCATCCCTGGCAAACGCTGAAACAAACATAACAGCGAGGGCCCACTGAATTTCTCCTCCAGCCTCTTGCAGTGTTCTTGCATACATCTGTTCAGGGGCAGGTGATTTATTCATCCTCATACACCTTAATATATCCAACACCACCTCTACTGTGATATGGGCTGTACCCAAGAAATGACCATAATATCTACACTTTACCACAAGGTAAAAAGGAAATCCATTAAGGTGAAAGAAAAGTTAAAAAGCTCCAGAGTTTTCCCTGCAATAAAGCAGGCCACATGAAATCACAGTGTTGGTGGGTGAGGAAAAGCACTAGGAAGAATGGAAGCAGGCAAAAGGGATAACCAGGGAATTTCATTGGAGTGGTAAAGTAAAGCACAATGATGGCTGAGAGGCTGCAACAGAAATTACAAACTGCTCGTTGGTTGATTAATGAGGAAGTGCCAGATCTCTTTGTGTTATTTACGTTCGCAGGTGAAGGTTACTTGCACAGGCCAGGTGCAGTTGTGAAAGAGGTGACAGTATTATAGGACACAGAATCATGTCAAACATGATGTTTAGGGATCAGGAGATATGTAAATCAGAAGGAGTATTGCCAGACAAAGTGCTAGTACGTGGAATTCATGGTGAGACAATAAGTGCTCAGTTACGTAGAGTGATGTTAGAGTATCCAGTGAAAAATGGAGAGGTGCTGGTAGGAGTCCTGACAAACACTCAGTTCCAGAAATACAATTTGCCCTTGCTAACAATGTCATTGGGTCAAAGTATGAGTACTGCCTCCTGTGATTAGAACGCCAATGGAACTGAAGTCCTACAAAAGCACATCCTGGGAATTTTCCTCACTATGTTCTAACGAGGTCACAAAGTCACCAGTTGAAACAGGAGAAATCAAAGAACACAGATAAGAAAATTGAAGTAGAATTATCAGAGATGATAGCTAATCAAATGTTTGAAACAAAACAGGAAGCAATGGAGAGCAATATAGATATCTTTAGCTCAGAGAAATTAACTGAGTTACAACAGAAAGATGAAAAACTAAAGCAATTGTATCAAAAAGCATACACGGAAGGAGGATCTGAGTGTATCCCTGAATTTTAGTGTATTAAAAATGTTACATTCATGAGGTAACAGAGACCATTACGTATTGGATGAAGTTTTCGGGGAAATTACATGGGTAGGATTTTTACACAGAGTGGTGGGTGTGTGGAATGCACTGCCAGTGGTGGTAGTTGAGTCAGATACATTAGGTACATTTAGGAAACCCCTGGATAGGCACATGAATGATAGTAATGTGTCGGGTAGGTAGGTTAGGTTAATTTTAGAATAGGATAAAAGGTCGACTCAACCTCGAGGGTCGAAGAGCCTATATTGTGCTGTGTTGTTCTATACATAACAACCTTAACACAAAAGAGAGAGAGAAGGCCTAAAAACATGCAAAAAGCACAGGAACACAATCATTGCACTGGCAGATAAAGGCAGAATGACAGTATTCATTAACAACACAGAACATGTTCAAAACCACAGAAACTACATGCAGATACTGACACTACCAACAGAGGGAGTGCGACCCACGCCACACCCAGCCAATGGAAAAAACATTACACTATGGAACTTATGCAAAAACGGACTCATAACCAATACAGATTAATAAAAGATGTAACCTGAAGGCACAAACACCCTATAATTTTCTGATTATCTAAGGTTTACTAACCAGATATATCACTTAGACCTATTGTGGCAATCTCGGAACTGTGTCAAATAAACGTACAAAAGAATTTGAACAAAGCTAAAATATCTTACCAGTCGATCCCAACAATTACTCCAATGATAATGATGAGATTACTTACAGTGTGGAAACAGGCCCTTCGGCCCAACAAGTTCACACTGACCCTCCAAAGAGTAACCCACCAGACCCATTTCCCTACAATTACCCCTTCACCTAACACTACGGGCAATTCACCTAACCTGCACATCTTTGGATTGTGGGAGGAAGCCAGAGCACCCACAGGAAATCCTCACAAACATGGGGAGAATGTGCAAACTCCACACAGACAGTGACTGGAGGCAGGAATTGAACCTGGGTTTCTTGTGCTGTGCGGCAGCAGTGCTAACCACTGTGCCACTCTGCTGCCCTATTATCAAAGGAATTCCAAAACAGCAAAATAAACTTAAACATAGACAAAGACAAATCAATGCTCTCATTCGATGTTGCGGAACTCGTTACCTGAATAGACAAAACCTTAGCCAAAATGACAATAACTAACCTCCAGAAAAAAAACAGACCAGCTTGAGATAGCCATTTCGGCCCCCGGAAAATGTCTGCGACTGTTCATTCCATCGGTGCCTCTCATCATCTTGTGCACTTCCATCAAATCACTTCTTATCAGCCTTCGCTCCAATGAGAAAATCCCTAGCTCCCTCAAACTTTCTTCATTAGACATGCCCTCCAGTCCAGACAGCATCCTGCTAAATCTCCTTTGCACCATCTCTAAAACTCCCACATCCTTCCTCTAATGAGGCGACCAGAAGTGAACGCAATATTCCAAGTGTCCTGTAACCAGGGCTTGATTGAGCTGCAGCATAACCTTGCAGCTCTTAAATCCCCTGCTAATGACAGCCAAACAGCATAACGCCTTCTTAACAAACCTATCAGCCTGGGTGACAACTAAGAGTGATCTATGGACATGTCCCCAAGATCTCCCTGTTCTTTCATTACTTTTGCTGTAGTCATGTGGAGGGATAGGAGCACATTGTATGGGAAAATGTTCAGTTGGGGAGGGGAAATGACAATGCTACTAGGCAGGAACGGGGGGGGGGGGTGCTAAAGTGGGAACAGATGTACTCGAGGGAAATGCGGGATGGATATATGGAGGTGGTATAGGGAGCATTTGCTGATGGTGTTGGATAGGTTTGTCCCACTGAGGCAAGGAAGGGAATGATAGGGAGAAGGAACCTTAGGTGTCAAGGGATGTGGAACGCCTAGTAAAGATGAAGAAGAGTGAATAAACAAGGATTAGACAGGGCAGAAGAAGGTTACTAGGTAACCAGAAAAGCACTGAAGAATGGACTTAGGAGAACTACAAGGGGGCCTGAATAAGCGGAAGCAGGTAAACTGAAGGAAAATTCTAGTGGAATGTAACATAAAGTCAGAGAGATGGGCAGCAGGGAAACAGACCCTTCGGTCCAACTTGTCCATGCCGACCAGATATCCCAACGCAATCCAATTCCACTTGCCAGCACTTAGTCCACATCCCACTGAATCGTTCCTTTCATATACCCATTCAAATATCTTTAAATGCTGTAATTGTACCAGCCTCCACCACTTTCTCTGGCAGACCATTCCATTTACGTATCACCCTCTGCGTGAAAACTTTGCCTCTCAGGTCCCTTTTCTCTCTTTCCCCCTCTCACCCTAAACCTATGCCCTCTCGTTCTGGATTCTCGCACACTGGAGAAAAGACTTTGTCTATTTACCCTATCCATTTACCTCCGTAAGGTCGCTCCTCAACCTCTGACACTCTAGGGAAAACAACCACAGTCTATTCAGCCTCTCCCTATTGCTCACATCTTCCAACCCTGGTAATATCCTTGTAAATGCTTTCTGAACCATTTCACATTTCACAATATCCTACTGAAAGGTGGGAGACCAGAACAGCAGTCTATCTTCCAAAGATGGCCTAACCAATGTCCTGTACATGTGCAACATGTCCTCCCAACTCATATACTAAATATTCTGACCAATAAAAGATAGCATACCAAATGCCTTCGTCACTATCCTATTTCCCTGCGATTCTACTTTCAAGGAGCTATGAACCTGCACTCCAAGACCTCTTTGTTCAGCAACACTCACTCGGACCTTAACATTAAAAGTGTGTGGAACACTTTTGTGAGGACCAAGAGGATGGCCAGAGTGAGGGTAGGGCTGATCAGGGATACTGTAAGGAACTTGTGACTGGAGCCCGAAGATTATTGGAGGTCCTTAATAAATACGATCATTCAGTATTCACTAATGAGAGGGACATTGATGTTTGTAAAAACAGCGTGGAACAGGCTACTAAGCTCAAACAGGTTCATGTGAAGAAGGTAGATGCGCTGAAAACTTTGAAAAATGTAAGGATAGATAACTCCCCTGAGCCAGATGGGATCTACCCAAGTGGACTATAGGAAGTGTGGGAAGACATTGCTGCATCTTTGCATTCTCACTGTCCACTTGAGTAATGCCAGATGAAAGGAAGGCGTACATGTAATGTCCTGGTTCAAGATGGGGGATTAGGGATAATCCTGGGAATTACATACCAGTCAGTCTTTCGTCTGTGAAATGCAAACTATTGGAGAGGATTCTGAGTCAGAATTTATGATTACTTGGAAAACCATAATTTGATTAGAGACAGTCAGCATGGCTTTGCCAGGGGTAGGTCATGCATCACAAATCTTATTGAATTCTTTGAGGATGTAACAAAATACATTAATAAAAGCACAGCAGTGAATGTGGTGTACATGGATTTTAGCAAGATGTGTGAGAAAGTGCCTCATGGTAGACTCATTCAGAAAGTATGTAGGCATGGGATACAGGGATATCTGGCTACCTGGACACAGAATTGGCTGGTGCATAGATTACAGAGGGTGGTATTAAGTAGGAAGTATTCAGAAGGAGCTCGGTGACCAGTGGTGTTTTATTGGGATCTGTTCTGGGACCTCTACTCTTGCTAATTGTTACAAATGACTTGAATGAGGAAGTTAAAGGGAGTGTGGTTAAGTTTGCCGATGACGCAAAGGTTGAGAGAGTGGTGATTAGTGTGGAGGGCTGCTGTAGACTGCAACGGGACATTTACTGGATGCAGAAATTAGCTGGTCAGTAGCGGATGAGTCACTTCACACTTTTGCAGGTTGAATTATGTTTTGAAAGCTCGAATTTGAATATAGAATACAGGGTTAAATGCAGTATTCTTGGCAGTGCTTGTTCGTTTATCTTTTCTTTGTTATGTCGTGGAGATGCTAGTGTTAGACTGGGATGGTCCAAGTTAAAAATCACAAAATAACCGGTTATAGACCAACAGGTTGATTTAGAAGCACTATCTTTCGGAGCGCTGCTCCTTTGTGTTTGGGTGTGTGTGTGATTGGTCGAGTGGGTGTGTGATTGTGATGGATTAGACGCGTGTGGGGGTGTGTATGCCTGGTTGTAAGCATGAGAGGTGTATGTGTGTCTGAGAGACAGCGTTCATATGAGAGAGAGTCTGTGTGAGCGTGCGTGTATGTGTGCATGTGTGAGAGAGTGTACAGTGTAGTGGGTCACTTATAGTGTGACATGAACCCGTGGTCCCAGTTTAGTTTATCCTCATAATAACCGACCTTGGCTATCTGCCTCTTTGCATTGCTGCATATCCCGGAGTCCACCTTGGAGGATGGTCACCCGAAGTTCTGAGACCAATGTCCCTGAACGCTGAAGTGCTCTCTAACTGGATGGAACATTCCTGTCTGGCGATTGTTGTCGGTGTCCATTTAGCCATTGTCGTAGCATCTGCTTGGTCTTGCTAATGTACCATGTATGTCAAACGCATGCACACACTCTACAAAGCACAGATGCAACCACAAAGGAGCAGTGCTCGAAAGCTAGTGCTTCCAAATAAACCTGGTGGATTATAAAGTGGTGTTATTTGATTTTTAACTTTTACTTTGTTAGTAAGCATACAATTTTTCTGAACGCATGATGTATGTCTTCAGTTAGTTTATTGGTTCTGAGTGTATATTCTGGTGCAGATTGGAAGGCTCCATGTGGTTGTCATTGTTGTTGCTCAACTAGTACAGTTTTTTGTCTCCATCTGTGAACTCTCTGCTGGTTGCTTGTCTAGGTAACATTTGTGCTGTCAGTTTTCCTGTTATAGAGTCATCGAGACGTACAGCAGGGAAACAGACCTTCGGTCCAACTCGTCCATGCCGACCAGATTTCCCAAACCAGTCTCGTCCCATTTGCCAGCACTGAGCTCAAACCCCACTGAATCCTTTCTATTCATATACCCATTCAAATATTCTTAAATGCCGTAATTATACCAGCCTCCACCACTTCCTCTGGCAGGTGATTCCATACACATACCACCCTTTGCATGAAAACCTTGTCCCTCAGGTCCCTTTTATATCTTTCCCCTCTCACCTTAAACCTATGCCCACGAGTTCTGGACTCTCCCACCCCAGAGAAAAGACTTTTTCCAGGTATCCTATCCATGACACTCATGATTCTATAAACGTCCATAAGGTCACCCCTCAGCCCCCGTGACACCAGGGAACATAGCCACAGTCTATTCGGCCTCTCCCTATTGTTCAAATTCGCCGACGCTGCTGGACGGATTGCTTGTAAAGGTATCTTTTGCGTTGTCAGTTTTCCTGTTATAGAGTCATAGTGTCAAAGAGATGTACAACACGGAAACAGACCCTTCAATCCAACTCGTTGATGCCGAAAAGATATCCCAACCCAATCTAGTCCTACCTGTCAGCACCTGGCCCATATCCCTCCAAACCCTTCCTATCCATGTACCCATCCAGATGTCTTTTAAATGTTGCAATCGTACTAGCCTCCACCACTTCATCTGGCAGCTCATTCCATATATATACCACCCTCTGAGTGAAAAAGTTGCCCCTTAGATCTCTTTTATATCTTTCCCCTCTCACCCTAAACATCTGCCCTCAAGTTCTAGACTCCCCCCACCACAGGGGAAAAAGACTTTACCTATTTAGTCTATCCATGCCCCTCATAATTTTATAAACATCTATAAGGTCACCCCTCAGCCTCCAATGATACATGGAAAACAGCCCCAACCTGTTCAGCCTCTCCCAATTGCTCAAATCCTCCAACCCTGGCAATTACCTTGTAAATCTTTTCTGAACTCTTTCAAGTTTCACAACATCTTTCCGATAAGAAGGAGAACAGAATTTCACGCAATATTCCAACAGTGGCCTAACCAATGTCCTGTACAGCCGCAACATGACCTCCCAACTCCTATACTCAACACTCTGATCCGTAAAGGAAAACATACCAAAACGCCTTCTTCACTATCCTATCTACCTGTGACACCACATTCAAGGAGTTATGAACCTACAGTCTAAGATCGCTTAGTTCAAAAACACTCCCTCGGACCTTATCTAAATTAAACTCCATCTGCCACTTCTCAGCCCATTGGCCCATCTGATCAAGATACCGTTGCAATCTGAGGTTAACTTCTTCGCTGTCCACGACACCTCCAATTTTGGTGTCATCTGCAAACTTACTACTATACCTCTTAGGCTGGCATCGAATCCTTGTGTATCAGATGTAAATATAGTTCTCATGATCTAAGATTGGTCAGTGTTTGTGCTTGAGAGGAATTAAGCATAATGCCTGTTCCAACAGTGCAACAAATCGCTTATTGTCATTGCAATGAGAGTGCGTTCTGTAACCAGCACTGAAGCTGCAGTTGGATGAGAAGAGTATTGTTATTTCTGATGCATCTGTTGGGTAACACAAGAATCAGGGGAGTACAGCACCTGCTAGAGTGAGCAGTTCTACATTCAAATCGGCAATGTTTGCTTACTGTTAGTGTAAGGATATGGTGGTATAGTGATTAGTGCTGCTGCCTCAGATTCAAGGCCCTCGTTTTGATTCCAGCCTCAGGCAACTGTGTTTGTGGAGTTTGCACATTGTCCCCGTGTCTGCATGAGCTTCCTGGAGGTGCTCCGGTTTCATCCCACAATCCAATGATGTGCAGCTTAGGGGCATTAGTCAGAGGTAAATATAGAGTAAGAGAAGAGGGGAATGGATCTGGTTGGGTTACTCTTTTCAAGTATGGTGTCGACTTGTTGGGCCAAATGGTCTGTTTCCATACTGTATGGATTCTGTGATAACAGAAGTACTCATTTGAAGGAGATAGGGAATGAGATCTTGGTCAAGAGCTGGTTCAGGGATATCTGTCTGAGAATAGTTCCCATCACCTGTGGAGATAGGCTCGCTGTCAGTATTTCAAAATCTCAGCTACCAGTTGTAAATATTGTCTTACTGAATTATCTAAAGTCATTGCTAACTCTTCCTTTCAATGTGAAGCATATAAAACAAACTAAGTATATTTGTTAAATGAGGAGAAAGTGAGGTCTGCAGATGCTGGAGATCAAAGTTGAAACTTTATTGCTGGAACAGCACAGCAGGTCAGGCAGCATCCAGGGAACAGGAGATTCGACGTTTCGGGCACAGGCCCTTCTTCAGGAATATTTGTTAAATGACTATCAATAATGTAACTACTTAGTTAACATAATTGACTTCCTGGAGCTTTGGTGCTAGAATTAGAGCCAGGATTAGACTTTAATGTCAAGTATCTTGAAGAATAGGAATACATGAGTACGTTGAAAAATGTACAAAATCTCCATTCTCTGGTACAACCTTGGTTACAAAACCAGAATTAAAAACAAACAGCAGAAATAACAGAAAGCCAAAAGGCAAGCAAACATCCAGACATTAAAATTTAAGCGTTTTCTCCAAAAGTGTGTTTGGAACCACCAATGCAGGCACACGGGCCCAGCCATGGCCTGGAGTCTTGGTCAGCCTGCGCATCTGAGGAGGAGTTACACCCACCACCTCAGACTGTCAGGAGGCTGTTGCCATTCCACGGACCTCTCGCTGCTGTGCAGATGTCACCGATTTACCCAGAGCAAAAGACTAACCATGTTCTTACTAAGAGAAGGCACAAAAGGTGATGATAATCCCAATACTGTACATTGCCTATATCCCACAGTGTCTATGTCTGGAAGGACTTTGTACATTCTGGAATGTGAACATATTGTAACCTGATAACAGTGAGTGTTTCAGTATCCCTCTGTTTGGTCGCAGTCAGGCCCCTTGTGCTGGACAGGTCAAAGTGTGACCTCACAGTGTCAGTGTGACCTCACCGTTTACATCACAGAGAGATACCTGACATCACAGTTGGTTTGTAACCTGGCTTTGTCTGAGGCATGAGGCTGCATAAGGAAGTCCAGGGAAGGCAAGGTCACTGCACTGACTGTGTCTCAGGCTGATCTGTCTGGGAGTGAGTGTGATCAGAGAGAGGATCAAAGCAGATTCACTTTACACAACACAACGCTGTGAAAAGACCATCAGGGAGGTGATCAGGCAGAAGATAGTGAGGTTTGAAATTTTAATCTTTTTTTTTCCTCTTGTACTAACTGAGGTTGGAGGGGGAATGGGAATTAATGCTCCAGAGTTTATGAAAACGGCATTTAGCTCTGTTTGTGAGAAACAGAGCTCACAATATAATAAATTTCAGTCCAAGTCAAATTCTGAAGCAGCGAATTTTATTGAAACGCTCTTGCAAGAAGGGATGACTAGCAAGTAGCCACCCCGATCTAGAAATTACTCCACAATTTATACAGTTTAATTCTCGGTACTTCCCCGTTTACCTAATTGGCCTTCAAACCTATCACGTTTCCTTATTGTATTCTGCACCTGCCCAGCTGCGCTCATCCCTTGCTTACTTCTCCCCCGACTCCAGGCCGGGCGACCCTCGCCCTGTAAGTGACTTGTCTGGCTTCAGTGCTGACAGGAGGGAAATTTGCTGAGCTTGGAATATCTTGATGTTCTTTTTCAACTTATCTATTTGTCCGTAACATCTTCCATTGTTTGCAAGCACATTCCATTCTTGCATGCACATTTTAGCTAACTCAGCTCTTTGCTGAAAGAATTATACACTGGTGTTGGTTAGTTCATTCACCTTGCATAAGCAATTATGGTTGCAGAAGTAACACTGCTTTATCTATATCCCACAGAGCTTATTAAAACTTGAAAATTATCCAGAATGATTTTTAACATGGGTCAGAAATTTTAATCCAAAATGTAAATTTCCTCCTCTTACCTTGCCAATTCCTGCATCAATGGAGGATGATACAGAGACCGGAAATGATGTAGTTGCTGTAAGAAGTTACAGCGATAAGGAATGGTGTACAGGCTGGAAGATGACACAGTGATAGGGAGAGTTGCGGGAATCGAGGATATAACATTAATATGGACTGATGTAGGGGATGGAAGAATTTCCAGATATGCTGGGAGTGGCAGGGATGGGAGGAGTTTGCCGAGATATAGAGGACAGGAGTATCTGAAGGAGATGGCAGCGATTGGAAGATGTGTGAGAGCTGGAGGAGTTTTCAGAGATAAGGGCATGTATTGATGCTGGAGGAGGTTACACAGATGGACATTGGTGCTGGATGAAATTACAGAATTAGAGACGCTCTTGGGGTGGGGGCGATTAAAGTGACAGGAAGGTGTGTATGCAGTGGAGGAGGTGATGAAGATAGGAAGAGGCGTGGAGGATGGAGTATACCTCAGCGATAAGGAATGATGTAGATGATGGAGGTGGTTCTATAGATAAGGAGGGATGGAGTTGCTGGAGAATTTTACAGAGATCGGTAAATATGGAGGTTTAGAGATAGAGAGAGATGTAAATGCTGGAAGAAGCTGTGGAAAAAGGGAAGGATGTAGGTGCTCGAGGAAGTGATAAAGATAGGGTGAGTGTATGTGCTCACAATGGATACAGAAATAGGGAGATGCATTGTGGCTGGAATATTTGATTTGATTTATTATAGTCAGGTGTACCTAAGGACAGTGAAAAGCTTTGTTTGTGAGCAGTACAATTAGATCATAAGAAGCAAGGGCATACAGACCATAGGGTGCTTTGATAAAGTGAAGCACAAAGTTTACATTGCACAAGGGATGCATGAAGCAAAATCAATATTAACAAGATCAGCTCGGTTTGACTTTAGTGAAGGAGGTGGAAGAGATAAGATGCATGTTGGGCTGGAGATTGTGACAAGATTATACAGAAATAGAGAGTTGCAGGGACTGGGAGGAGGTGTATGGTTTGGAGAAGGTTACAGAGATAGGGAGGGATGTAGCTGGGGTCAGAGATCATGCTGATGGGAGGGGAGAGGTGTAGGGGCTGGAGGAGGTTACAGAGATATGGAGGGTTGTAGCTGGTGGCAAGGTCATCGAGGTGGCAGGGGATAGATATAGGGGCTGGAGGAAGTTACAGAGATATGGAGGCGTGTAGCCAGGGTGAGAGGTCATGGAGGTGGTGGGGTAGGGGTCTTGGGTTTAGAGGAAATTCAAGATTAATCCAGAACTTCAGACTAAATTCCTGCCGCAGCAGATTGCGGAATCTGCCCTGAATATATGCTTGGAATTAAGAATATACTGATGACGCTTTCATAGAGCATAGGACATAGAAGATTACAGCGCAATACAGGCTCTTTGGCCCCCTTTATTTACTGATAGCATCACCATTACAACATAACACTGATACCTAGAAGCTAAACTAACTGGATTAAAGCAAATGTTCTTAATTTCCTTACCTTCCCTACCTGTCTGTTTTCTAATGTGCAGCATATGTGTTCTATCATTCAACATTATATTTTAGTCTAAATGTTTAAGGACAAGTTTTAAGGCTATAGACTTTCTCATTCCCTCCTTTTGTCATTTCATGACAATAGCATAGCTTGTATAAGTGTAATTAGTACATTTAGTTGATTTGTATTCTCAACAAGTCAAGTGCCTCCTCTGCTGAGTCATTATCCGTAGGACCAGAGTCTGAAAGATACTGGATTTCAGCATGGGAGTTCGGGCATGGAGGTACATGGGTAGACAAGGTTTGATTTACCAGATTCCTCTTTGGCTTAGGTGAAAAGCGTTGTACGATCCATTTCATGCATAAGCGGATGACAATGTATGTTCCTAGGATGAGATCAAGGACTATCAGTATGTCCCACATGATCCATTCACACAGCTACCATAGCCAGCAGGTAGCACTCCATCCCCATGGATCGGATGACGGTGCGGCAGGTATCTTCCCTGCGTCGTGACCCGTTTTGTTGATAACATCTGTGTCGTCCAGAATATCTTTTGAGAAATCATTGGTGCAGGTGCAACACTACGGACAAATAACTGAACAAGCGCTTCCTTCTTCAGCAAGGAGGAAATCTAGCACGAGCCGATTCTGAAGCATCACCATTCCGGGTCTCCTGTAACTCTTTCTTCACCAGCTTGAGTTGGCAAATCTTGTGCAGTTGAGTTGGCAAATCTTTCAATGTCATACGCAAGGTCTGATCTCGGGCCATCTCACCACCCGAGCCAGGAGTAAGACCTCCCAGCAACCTGGACCACCAGATTTGTTGATGGTAGAAGTTGTGGAAGTCCCGTTTTGTATTTCCTCAACCTTTTGTTCCGCACTGATTCACATGTTGGTGGGCGTTGCATTCATCATCTACTTCAGGTACTACACGGTGGAGGGTGAAAAGTGGTACCGTGTGTATACTAGAGCAGAATGTCCATGCCAGTGATTGGGTAAATATGGGTAGGCTTTGTTTTTGCATGGTCAATGAAGGCTAAAAGGAGTTCCAAGGGTGCACTTCTGTGAGTGAATGATGAGTCCACTCAGAGCGAGAGCTGAATCTTGTAAACGTTGGTGCTCTCAAACGTCTGATTGTGCAAGTGTATTAAACGGAATAGGTTTTTCCATCACAAATGAGGGATTGCATAAGTTTGTGAGTCCTATTTATACACTGTACATCAGAATGATGGAAGAGTGGGCAGATAACACATAGATCTGGTGTTGAGGTTGAATAAAGAAACTATAAGTAACAGAAGGAGAATTGGCAGTGCAGAGTACTTTTGGTCTTTCTTCATCTTTCCAGCTTGTCTTATGCATTACAGCAGCTACAGAATACAGGAAAAATGTGAAGGTATTTCTGTCAGTGGCGGTTGGTCAGATAGGAGGGGGTTCCGTCGAAAAGATACAGTCTCATGGCAATAGGTGCCTTTGGGACTGGTGATTTCAGTACGATGTGCTCAATACTACAGTCTGAACAGTTCATTTTGAGAGGGGAACAGACAAGTATTTCAAAGTAACAGTTTTCGGTTGACAAAGCGTATGAGGTTATGGAATTGTGCCATCTCATGATGACTGGCATAGAAGTTGCGAGGATGACAATAAGGTCAAGAGTGATGTTTGGATACACAATGTGAGAAGCTTAAATGAGTTTCAGCTGGGCAGCTGCATTTATGATTTCCAATGGCATTGGTACAGGTTTCATTTATCCAGTCACATTGGGGTTCTAGCCGGTCTGAGGTATCACAGATGGGTTAGTTACATTTGGGCGCATGTACGTGGGTTGGGTTTTCATTGGATGCCTGTATCAGTACTAATACTAAGACTGTAAAGGTGATACAAGCTTGCAATGTAACTTGTAGACACGTGGGCGGCACGGTGGTTAGCACTATTGCCTCATAGTGCCGGAAACCCAAGTTCAATTCTCACCTCAACTGTTTGCGTGGAGTTTACACATTTTCCCCGTGTCTGTGTGGGTTTCCTCCCACAGTCCAAAAATGTGCAGGTTCGGTGAATTGGCCATGCGGAATTTCCCGTAGAGTTACCTGAAGAGAGAAATGGTCTGCGTGAGTTACTCTTCAGAGGTTTGGTGTGGACTTGTTGGGCCGAAGGGCCTGTTTCCACACTGTAAGTAATCTAATGTCGAATGTCCTTCTACCTTTGGTGCATTTTAAATTGTGAGAAGAACTTTTCCAGTGGGGGCCTAATTTTTCATGACTTAAGTCTTTCAATAGTAAGTAGTCACCGGGGTTAATGTCTTTAAATGTTAGAGCTATCTATTCTTCCTTCCCTGGTACTTGATAGGCTTCTTTGACCTGTTGATGATAAGACTGCAATGCTTTGGTTAGCTTAATCAGGTATCTGTGCATCTCTTCTACCATGACATACACATCAACAAGGTGTTGGGCAGTTAATGGTGCAGACAAGGGAGTTCTCAGGGGCTTTCCATGTATCACTTCTGCTGCCGAGAATCCCGTCTTTTTCTGTGCCAGAGATCTCATATTAAAAAGGGCAATTTGGAGAACTTACAGCCAATTAAGGCCCGTTTCTTCTCCCAATTTGCTTTGCTGTCCTTTAAGGGATCATTTGCTTTTTCTACAATTCCCGTTACATGGGGATGGTTGGCACAATGGAATTTTTGATTCAAATTCCAACTTGTGCATGTGCCTTCATTAGCTTCACACAGAAGTGGGGGAAATTATCAGAAGAGACCATTTCTGGTATTCCAAGTCTAGTATGATTTCCCTCACAGAATTTTACAAATAGTTGTTGCTGTGCAGTCAGTAGAGGGATAAACTTCAACCCATTTACAAAATCCATCGATTATCACTAAACAATACTTAGAACAATGACATCCAGGTAATTCCATAAAATCGAACTGGATAGTATCAAAAGCTGCACTTGGCAAGGGAGTTTCACCTGCTGGACACTGTTGGGGAGATTTCACTGGGGTGTTTAATGTAGGGCTAGGGAGGGTGACCCTTCCAGCCCTGAAATGGTTAACAACAGCCAAGCGAGCTGCTGCAGGCGACTGCATGACTGCTGGAGCTTGTAAGGGATATGCATAATGTTAATTAAATCTTGGAGCTTGTAAATACCAGCCTGTATCAATTGCCCCATCGAAACTCGGGATTAATAAAGAAACCGATCGGAATCTGTAACTGTTAGACAAGTGTGAATTGCTCTATCGGAACCTGTAACTATTGATTGTGAATGGCTCTATTTAAGTCTAAAGTTGATAAGTGTAATTGACAATTTAGTTAAACTGAAACTATTGAAAATGGCTAGCCTGTCAGACGCATAGTAATTCCTTGAAACAATGAACTATTGAATACGGGATCGGAACCGCTCCCGGGGATGGCTGAGCCATTGTCAAGCACAGCAGGAGCTGGACAGGCACTTCGATGCGGCCAATAGGAGGACGGATCCCCAGCGCGCGCAGATGAATGGACCAATGGGGAAGGCGAACTGACCGGGGAATCCAGGCAGCGCGAAGTATAATTGTGTCAAGTTTGAACGGGAAGACAGAACGCCTTCTCCAACGAATGCATGCTTGTAGATTCGTTATACCAGTTAAGATTCTGTGAATAAACTGCTGTCTGCGTCTAACCATAGTTGCCAGTGTGAGTCTCTCCTTCCGAAAGAACACGCAAAGACGGGACCCCGCGGGTCCGTCTTAACATTTGTTGACCCCGACGCGGGAAAGAAAAGAGACAACGGCAAATTGGCAACGTTGGCGGATCAGGGAGCAGACAACCTTCGGCCGAAGTTTTCTAAAGGTGGGGAAGCGCCTGTTAAATCTAAGGCTTCCAGTAGTTAGATTTTCTCTCAGTTAGTTTCTTGTCTGCTCTCCGACCCTCACCAACCCAAAAAACCTGATCAATTTGACAGCAGCATCGCAGAGTCCTGACTGGTAAGCCTTTACTAACCTTTTAACTTAACTAGAGTGTTTATTTCACTAACGCCTAACTGTTTTTGCCTGAGTCCCTAGCGCAGCTTTCGGAGCCGGAGCGCAAATCTGTTTTTACCTGAATCCCTAGCGCAGCTTTCGGAGCCGGAGCGCATATCTATTTTTACCTGAATCCCTAGCGCAGCTTTCGGAGCCGGAGCGCATATCTGTTTTTACCTGAATCCCTAGCGCAGCTTTCGGAGCCGGAGCGCATATCTGTTTTTACCTGAATCCCTAGCGCAGCTTTCGGAGCCGGAGCGCATATCTGTTTTTACCTGAATCCCTAGCGCAGCTTTCGGAGCCGGAGCGCATATCTGTTTTTACCTGAGTCCCTTGTGCAGCTTTCGGAGCCGGAGCGCATATCTGTTTTGCCCGATTTTGCAGATTGTTCTGCCTGACGATTACCTGACGTTACCTACCTGACCGCTGACCATATTCGACTTCCTGGATCCATGTTACTGAGCACTTAAGACTGACGAATTTTTTCTTTGTATATTCGTTGTGATCACCGAACATACCCGGGGTGACAGAGGTCGGAGCTCTTCTCCTAAAGAGGGTTTAACCATACAGACGTCTGCCTTAGACCGGTTGTTAAGAACAGAGATCTGCCACAGGAAGGTCAGGCTTTGAAAGACGTACTGTTCTTGAAGCGGTTCCCTTCAGGGGAGATCCGACATGGGGGACCTGAGTTTCGGACCTGAATTTCGGACCACCTAAGTTGACTCACCGAACATACCCGGGGTGACAGAGGTCGGAACTCTTCTCCTAAGGAGGGTTTAACCGTACAGACGTCTGCCTTAGACCGGTTGTTAAGAGCAGAGATCTGCCACGCGAAGGTCAGGCTTTGAAAGACGTACTGTTCTTGAAGCGGTTCCCTTCAGGGGAGATCCGACATGGGGGACCTGAATTTCGGACCACCTAAGTTGACTCACCTCAGGACAGCACGTCCCAGAGTGCCCTGGTAGCACTGCAGGGACGGTGGGGACATGCCTATTCATAGTCAGTTACTGCTGGATAGCGTAGCCCTGCATAAGGAAAAGTTGGACCTGGTGATTGCCCAAGCACCAGAACAAAAGGGAATTATCCTGACAAGATTGAGGGAAACATTTAAAAATCCCACATTAATGATCAAGATTCTGGACGGTCTCTACAGGTCACCACATTATTCGGCTCTCCAAACAATTGTGCTAGGCAAGCCCCCCGCTGGGTGGGCACCCCCGAGCACTGATAGCTCCCGGGAATAGAAAACAAAAATGGTTGTGACCTTTACCCCGCAGTGGCGATACAGACCGGTTTGTTCCCCTAACGGCCCAACTGTTTCGGACGGTCTTACCCTGGAGCTAGACTATTTAGCCGCGACTGTTACTTTACCCACTGATGCGTACACTGACGAGTCCACCCCAGTCCCAAAAACCCCCGACTCGCAGCCACCAACAGGGGAGATATTGGGGGAGATCAGGGCCCAGTTAAGGGAGAATAATACTGCTATGGAAGCTAAAAGAAAGGTCCGTAACCTAGAGAATAGTCTCAAGCTGTGGCGGGTTAAGAACTGGTTCCCTAAGGATAACCAACCCTTCTTTACGACAAGCGAATTTGATGCCTTCCAAGCTAAAATCCTAACCTACCTGCGGGAGAGGAAAGGGGATACCAAGAAAGGATTTTTTAATTTAGCCAAATCTTCCACTAAAAGGGAGGATGAAGACGTTTACTTGCGGGAGCTTCTGATACGCTTCCAAAGCCACTTACCGATTTCACCTATTCACACACGAGTATTGGATGAGCAGGGTCCTGTCCCGGAATGTGAGCCGGAGTGGTCTCTGAGCCAAACTCCAATTTACCCCCCTACCCCCTACACTTCTCCTGTGGCCGTGCCGACCCAAGGTGCCAAACACGAGGGAAGCCCGCCACCCCCTTACACCAGCCCACAGTCAGGATCACCCGCTCCCGGTGCATCGCCCACGGCCCCGCTTGCGGACACCAGGGCACCACTGTGTCCGCTCCAACCGCGTTGCGAGGGGCCAACCATACAGGCACCTGTTGTCAAAGTTCTAGGGGGAAATATCGCGTATGAGGACCCGGGCCGAGGCCGTGTAACAGAGCGACTGGAGAGTGTGCTCAATAATTATGGGCAGAAACTAAACGCCCTCACTGAAATGGTCGCAGCCGGGACGGGGATGGTAAAGGCAGGGGGCAGTCTGTGTCGGATCGGCCAGCCGGACGGCATCCCACAGAGATGGGAAGTACAGGACGTAGAGGTGCAAGGGGAGGGGTGCTGCCCTGTGCTGGGACAGGATGGCTCCCATGCCCCAAAGTTTCCTTCCCTGGGAAGACATGACAAATTGGCTTCAATGAATGGCCAGTCCGCCAAGTCTGAACAGGCACCCCGGGGAATTCAAAAATCCCGGCGGGACAGTAGGTCCTTTGCTGCAGAAGGGGACACTTTAATTGTTACGGGAGCTCGCCTCCAGAGCAAGCTTGTGAAGGGAGGGAGCAAGTATGGCTCCCAGCTAGATACCACCTCCTCGGAGGACGAGGGGGAGATTATTGGGGATTTTGATAAGGGGTCCTACACATCACTCCCACGGCCCCACGGCGGCCCAATACAGGGGACTTTCGCCGCTATGCCGCCCGTTCAAGCGCCTCTCCTCGCCACTAGTATGGGGGTAGAGAAGTACGTCCCCTGGTCACGGACAGACCTAGACGCCCTGGTCAGGAGGCTTCCTCCGATTGTCAACGGGGCGTCTGCCTGGATAGCGACTTTTGAGAGGGAGACTTGTCATGAGAAACTAGCGCTGGCAGATTTTAGAACCATAATGGTACGCATCCGAGCAGAGGAGGCGCTGATCAGGGCAGAAAGACTGGCTAGGTGTTCCAGGTCAGATGAAACTGTCTCGTTTGACCTCTACCGAAATTTAATCTGGCTGTCCCTGCGGGACAGCTTCCCCACTACTTTCTCGCTGGACGCGTTGGGGACCCTCAGACTAAAAGACGGGGAGGACGTACATGAATACCTGGGGAGGGCCTGGGACCTATGGCAGGCTGGGACAGGTGAAAGGCCAGATAGCTCTCCCTTGGCAATAGCACATTTCCGGAGGGGGGTGACCGAGGGACTCCCTGCACCAGTGCAGAGCAAATTGAAAGACCTGGTGGGGGTGGATTCAATGAAGGAGGACATATGGAGGAAACGGGTACATCACTATCTGAACAGGCCCCGTACCTCGGAAAAGATGAAAGTCGAAGGGCAGGCCTCCAAGACGACTACACATATCTTAGAGCAGTTTGGGAAGATTTTAGAGCAGGTGGGGGCAAAGAGCGCCGCGCAGGAGCTCGTGCCTCCAGCCGCTCAGATGTACAGTTCCCCACAGCCCAATGCTCGCAAGGCCCTGCCACGACCCAGCCCTGACAGGGCAGAATATGACGGCCATGTGTCAGCCCACGACAGCCAACAGCAGCTATCTTCAGACGCGCAGAGGCGGTTCCGGGGGGGGGGGGGGGGGGGGGGGGGGCAGGCAGCGCGATCACGGCTGGACATGTAAGGGAACTGACCATTACTTTCAAAACTGTGACCAGAGGGTGAGGTGTTGGTCCTGCAATGGGATTGGGCATTTCGCCCGCGAGTGTGACAAGGGAAGGGAAGATCGATTCATGACTAAACACTCGGGACTGCGTCCCGGGGAACGGGATAGACGGGACAGTAATGAGAGACCCCGGGATACGAATAAACAGAGAGGTTGGGTTCAGACCCGGGGCAGGGGAACACAAGGGGTGGTACAGGGTGCATTTATGGGGCCCGACGAGGAGTACGGCTACTCCCGGTGGTCTGAGGAAGAGTGCTGACGGTGCCCACGGGAATCTTGCAGTCCCCTGGCCCTCAAAGCGACACCCCCCAATAGACCCCCTATGATTCGAGGAAAGGTGTGTGGGGAGAACTTCCTATACACAATATCCTCTCACCTTAGAACAGAGGGAAGGGATTCGCCCAACAATCAGGGGACTGCTAGAAGTGGAGGTCCTCAGGAAAGTGAAGGGGGGACACTGGAATACGCCCATCCTTCCCGTCTCCAAGGGGATGGGCAAGGGGTGGCGCATGGTCCATGACCTCCGAAGGATAAATGAAGCCACGGAGACTTTAAACCTGAAGGTCCATGACCCCTACATTGCACTGCAGGCGCTCACGCCTGCCAGCCGCTTTTTCTCTGTCATAGACCTGGCTAACGCTTTCTTCTGCCTTCCACTGCACCCTGAGTGTCAGGAGTGGTTTGCCTTCACCTTCGAGGGAGAGCAGTACACATACAATCGCCTCCCACAGGGGTACGAAGACTCCCCAGGCCTGTTTAGTGTGGCTTTGACCCCTATACTTAAACAGATATCGCTTCCCACCAGCACCACAATCATACAGTATGTCGATGATTTGTTGATTGCCAGTGAAAATGACACCCAAAATTTGGAGGCGGTCCGCACCTTGCTGGACACCCTTGTGGCAGCGTCTTTAAAGTAAAACGGGGAAAGTGCCAGATAGCCCGAAAATCAGTATCCTGGGACGGATAGTAGGAAAAGGGGGCACCACACTTTCAAGAGCACACAGGGAAGCGGTCCTCTCCTATGGCACCCCTATAACAGTACAGGACATGATGGCCTTCCTGGGGTTATGTGGGTATTCTCGCACCTACGTCCCTGACTTTGTGACTATGACATCCCCACTCAGGGAAATGATCACGGAGGTTGGGGCAAAGAGGCTCAAGAGTCAGTTGCGATGGAACGCGGAGAGAGAGAAATCATTCAAGGAGGTGAAGCAAACTTTGGGAGCAGCGGCCACGCTAGCGCACCCATACTATAAGAAAGGTTTCCACCTGGACGTGGCAGAGACTGGGGGGATAGTAAACGCCGTCCTGTACCAAAAGGACCGAGGCTGCAGGAGAGTGCTGGGGTATTACAGCTGCCGTTTAGAGCCCATTGAGACAGGGCAGCCAGGCTGTGCCAGATTTGTGGCAGCAGTAACGAAAGCGGTCAACAACACTGACCATCTAGTACTCTGCCATCCCTTGAGTATTCACACAGATCACAGCATAGGAGCCTTTCTGTCCTCCAACTCATTCAGCTTTTCAGCTGGGCGGCAGGTTAGAATTGAGAATGCCCTTCTATCACCGCACACTACGTTTGCATCCGATAGGGGGAGTACTAGGAATATGATGGTGGGAGTGAATGGGGGATCCTTGAAGCCCCACGACTGTGTGGCCAGAGTGGCTGAGGAGAGGAGGATACGTAAGGGGTTGCACACAGAACCCCTGGCCGAGGCAGACTGGGACCTGTACACCGATGGCAGCAACCGTCGGGAAGCAGGCGGCATACGAGCCTCGTATGCCGTGGTCAGAGATTCAGGGGGGGTATACGACACCATCGAGTCTGGGGAAATCCCACAGCCTGCATCTGCACAGCCAGCAGAGATTACAGCCCTGACAAGGGCATTAGAACTGAGTGAGGGACACCGAGTTAACATCTTCACTGACTCCAATTATGCAGGGACCGCAGTCCACGTAGAGGGCACAGCATGGGTTAGACGTGGTTTTAAAACCAGCACGGGGAGGTCGGAGAAACACGACCAGAGTTTGCGACGGTTGCTCCAGGCAGTGCATCGTCCAAGGGAAGTGGCAGTAGTGAAAGTGCAAGGACACTCTGCCTTACGTACCAGGGAAGCACTGGGAAGTGATGCAGCTGACAGGGCAGCCAGGCTCGCAGTGCAGATGGTCACCCTGAGGTCAGGGACAGACACCAACAGAGTCCGGGGCCAGGGGAGGGTAGCAGTGATTCCGCTGGGGAGGCGGCTAGGGTTGATGCCATTGGGCAGGCAAGAAATATCCCCGACGAATATAAGCTGGTGGATGAGATTGCTGCGGGTTTTGAAAGTTTTCCCCTTTTTTCCGCCATTTTCCCGATCACGGTTAATAAAAACATTAACAGAATCAACCTCCTCCACTACAATATGCAGAGGCTTACCAACCTAACCCGGGATGCAGTTGACGCCATCCATGAACAGCTAGCACAGTCCTCTCTCATGACCTTACAAAATAGGATGGCTTTGGACATGTTACTTGCCGAAAAGGGAGGTGTTTGTGCACTGTTTGGGACCATGTGCTGTACAGCCATATCAAACAACACGGGCCCAGATGGCAAACTCACTAAGACCCTGGTGAAGCTCCGAGCCCTGGCTGCTGAGCTGAGGCACCAATCGGGGGTAAAAAAAAATCCAGTCGTCGACTGGCTGAACGCCACTTTTGGGAGATGGGGGACTCTGCTAGGGCAGCTGGCCATGGGAGTGGACATCTCGGTAGCTATTCTTGTCACTTGCGGGTGTTGCTGCATTCCGTGTATCAGGACACTGGTAACACGCACTATTGATCGTGCCCTATCAGGAACAGATGCCTCCTCGCCCGCATACCAGGCGGTGATGCTGGACCGGCCTCCAGCTGAAACTGCCCAGCGAGAGGGTACGCTCCAAAACCCGCACACGTTACATGCGACATCACGGGTAATGAGTCGCAAGACTATCTACGATTTTCCCCTGTAACCCTAGTGCCCGATTCCCTCACTTTCACCCGGGTGTGGGTACTGTATTCCACAGACCCCGGGCTGTGTCATCTGTCCGTTTAAATCGGGAACGCACCCGGCTTTTACCTCAAGGGGCCCTTGCTGTCTACACAGCCGACGGCCTGTGGTGAAATTGCTAGAGTTCTAGGTAATCACTTTTCAAGTGCCTTTAATATGTTTACACAGCTGGCGGGCTGCGGGGGGGAGCTCCTGCTGATTCGAGTACTTAAAAGTTTAAGGAGAAAGTGAGGTCTGCAGATGCTGGAGATCAAAGTTGAAACTTTATTGCTGGAACAGCACAGCAGGTCAGGCAGCATCCAGGGAACAGGAGATTCGACGTTTCGGGCACAGGCCCTTCTTCAGTGGCAGAAGGGCCTGTGCCCGAAACGTCGAATCTCCTGTTCCCTGGATGCTGCCTGACCTGCTGTGCTGTTCCAGCAATAACGTTTCAACTACTTAAAAGTTTACTCAGCTGACAGCCGGATTGCCTCTGCATGGGGGTAATTACAAGTGGCGGGGTCCTTGCGGTTTATAATGATTTTTTCTCAAGTGGGGGCGGGGTCCTTGCGGTTTATAATGATTATTTTTTTCTCTTGGATAGATACAGATGCTACAGTTTGCGTGCATGTCCGTTCCCGGTAGACGGGGGACTATCATTAATGTACGGCAATTCACACTGCTCACGGTGACAGGTCTATTTTCGGTTCATCTATTTCCGTAGGGTACGGGGTTCCAATAGGTGTGTGCTTATGTTTTTTTTTCCCTACTACTACCCAATACTATCCCTTCTCCCTCAGTGTAACATCTGCTGTTCAAAAAAAAATATGATAAACCCCTTCCATGTTAGTTTTGCCCACCTACATTGGCAGCACTTTGACTTATACTGTACGCTGCAGTCAGGGGCTGAGAAGTACTGTATGCCCCGGGATTCAACTGCTGGTCACATCAGTGACTACTACACTGCAATCGGAGGTTCTACGTGGGTTTTGATCGGATTGCCACTGCCCGGCTCTGTCCTCAGCGGCAACTAGATGGAGGTTGCTGTCCGTTACTGACTGGAGGTTATCCAGTGGCAGAAGAGTCTCCTCGGGCACGGGTCAGCCTGGCACAGGTGCAATTGCGCTGTGCACTCGGAGGAGATTGCCTCCGACCACATGGCCTGCAGTACATACATCAGACGCCTGGACGGGCCTGCAGGCCTGTGAACCATTCTGGCCGGCGGGAAGGCCGGGGCACAGTACACTGTTCCAATGGTTTTCCGATCGCTGGCGTGTACCTGACTGCGGGCAGTATGCCCTTACACCTTCTCATTTGTTTTAAATGGAAACACGAGACAAAACACACACCACCGTAGCGAATGGGCATTTACACTTGGGACTTCTTTTTTTTTGGACAGCAGACGTGGCACCCTATGTAGTTTACTTTCCCCCTTCCGGCCCTCTTACGTTCGTTACTGTTTACATGAGTTGGTGTGGCCTCAGTAGAGGCCAAGGGAGGGAATGGTGGGGAGATTTCACTGGGGTGTTTAATGTAGGGCTAGGGAGGGTGACACTTCCAGCCCTGAAATGGTTAACAACAGCCAAGCGAGCTGCTGCAGGCGACTGCATGACTGCTGGAGCTTGTAAGGGATATGCATAATGTTAATTAAATCTTGGAGCCTGTAAATACAAGCCTGTATCAATTGCCCCATCGAAACTCGGGATTAATAAAGAAACCGATCGGAATCTGTAACTGTTAGACAAGTGTGAATTGCTCTATCGGAACCTGTAACTATTGATTGTGAATGGCTCTATTTAAGTCTAAAGTTGATAAGTGTAATTGACAATTTAGTTAAACTGAAACTATTGAAAATGGCTAGCCTGTCAGACGCATAGTAATTCCTTGAAACAATGAACTATTGAATACGGGATCGGAACCGCTCCCGGGGATGGCTGAGCCATTGTCAAGCACAGCAGGAGCTGGACAGGCACTTCGATGCGGCCAATAGGAGGACGGATCCCCAGCGCGCGCAGATGAATGGACCAATGGGGAAGGCGAACTGACCGGGGACTCCAGGCAGCGCGAAGTATAATTGTGTCAAGTTTGAACGGGAAGACAGAACGCCTTCTCCAACGAATGCATGCTTGTAGATTCGTTGTACCAGTTAAGATTCTGTGAATAAACTGCTGTCTGCGTCTAACCATAGTTGCCAGTGTGAGTCTCTCCTTCCGAAAGAACACGCAAAGACGGGACCCCGCGGGTCCGTCTTAACAACACTTTACTCCTTTTCCGGGATTTTGCTTTTGACAAATTATGGAATTTGCAGCTCCGTGTTTTGCTTTTTTCTTGCAGGTGGGGATTCCACCAAGTTTGAAGAATTCTGTAAACCATTCCCTACTTACCTACATGTGTATGTGCGTGAACATAATCAACTAGAATAGGCAGAAGTGAATCGGGCAAACATGTCTGTCCTACTGGCATAACCCAACTATTGCATAACAACCACGGTTCATCCATCTATGCCTTTCCTCATCATGTGCGTCCCCCTGATGGGTCCGTATTTGTTCTAGGTCAGACTTGGTTAGGGTGTCAGAAGAGGAAATAGGAGAGTCTCCCTTTTGTTTCCTATTAATCATTCGATTAACCTTTTTTTTGCAGCAGAGTTGCTTTCTTAGCAGCTGCATCAGCGGCGTTGTTCCTTCAGTGACAACTGAAGTATCAGAGGAATGAGCAACACTTTTCAAAATTACCAATTGAGAGGGAAGTTGAATGGCACTGAGGAGATTAGCAACACAGGCAGCATTGTGGATACGGGTTCCAGATGAGGTAAGGAAGCCACGCTGCTGCCAGACTTAACAAAAATAATGGGCACAACCAAAAGCATCGTGGGAATCAGTATAGATAAAAATCATGGGGACGATCATGCAGTTCAAGAGCTTCTTCCTGCACAATGTAGCGGGATTAATGTTAGAGCAGTATTTAAAGGAGAGAAGCCGTTTCTGAAGCAATGAAATCTCAGACGAACCACAGTAAGGTGTTGAGTACGTTTAGAGGTAAGCAAGGATACCGCAGAATGGGCGATATAGACTTCTACATTTTTATGTGAAGTTATCTTACAGGCAGCCATTACCATAGTATGATGGCGGGACGAATCCTGGTGCAGTTTTAAAATAATCATGCAGACGCCATGTGTAGTTTCATCTTGAATTAATTAAATGTGGTCCCAATAGAATGTCACAGGCTGTGAATACTAATTAGGCAGAGTTTTAATTGTCAGCCTGTACAATGGCCTAATCCTTCTAATTGGAATTTTACATTGTATTGGTTTGAATTTAACTTGCATTCCTGATTGTTCTAATGTCGAACTGAAATACTATTCTTTTGAAAAACTAGCAAGGTTTTGATTCTTTCAGCCGTACATCATTTCCGTTCACTGTCTGATTAAAGTGTACAAACTGGTTATAAAAGCAGTAGTTAGATTTGATCAAAATCAATGGCCTAAAGTTCACTTATCAGTGCAATTGTAACACTCCTAATATACAGGGACATATGATTCACTGGGGGAAGAGCATCGGCCTTGGCACGTTGGTCCTCAGAGTAGGGAGGAGGGTTTCAGGCGACGTTTTGTTTGATGAAGCGTGTTCGCCTTGGCCATTACTGTGAGTGAGCTTCGAGGAACTACACGGCGAGGAACTGGAGGAGGTCGGCTGACAGGACGGGAGGGATAAAGTGAGGTCTGCAGATGCTGGAGATCAGAGCTGAAAATGTGTTGCTGGAAAAGCGCAGCAGGTCAGGCAGCATCCAGGGAACAGGAGAATCGACGCTTCGGGCATAAGCCCTTCTTCCTGAAGAAGGGTTTATGCCCGAAGCGTCGATTCTCCTGTTCCCTGGATGTTGCCTGACCTGCTGCGCTTTTCCAGCAACACATTTTCAGGACGGGAGGGATGAACTATTTCCTCCTCCGAAGCAGAGTCTCATTCATTATCCGCAGATGGATCCCGATTCTTTAGCAATGGGTCTTTGTTGGGGGGGGGGGGGGGGGGAGGAGAGGGAGAGGGATTGGGGGGAGGGGGGGGTTATTGTTGTATAAGGAACAAGTCCTGCACGGTTGCAGCCTGTTGGTTATTCTCCGGTTCCCTTTTCTTTGGTTCCCCTGATGATTCAGCTTCGGCTGTAAATCTTGACTTTCCTTTTTTTTCTATTTTCTCCCTAGCCAACTCGAATTTTGCTTCTAAATCATGTGCTTCACATCTGCGTTTTAGTTCTGTCCAATCTAGTTCAGTTCCTTCCTCAGTTAGTGGACTAATTCCCTGTTTTGACTCTCTGATGGTTGCATGGATTTATCCCATTTTTCCCTAGCTACCCTTTTCCACGCTGATATGGCCTTTTACTGCTCACTTTCCGTTTTATTTTCCCAAATCCCTTATTCAATTTTAATGAGTAGACTTCAATCATGTGTACCCCCTAGAGGCCAGTCCAGCATCAGAGAAGTGAGCAGAATATTCGATAATTGCCAATAGAGAGGGAAGTTGAAAAACACTGAGGAGATTAAGCAACACAGGCAGCATTGAGGATAGACGCTCCTGATGAGGTAAGGAAGCTGCCTCTGTTGAGGATCTGCGTTCGATATTCTCCTCAATAGGTTTTCATAATTAGGATACCGACTTACTACATCTGTTAGGGGACATTTGTCTTCCAACTTATCTAAGGTCGCATCCATATTTATCCTAACTACTTTAAATCTTCACAAAACTGATGGTCTACAGGGGACTCGAACCCCAAATACTACAAGGGCCTCTAACCCCACTAACCACAGGGACTTATAACCCAATTACTGCAGGGGATTCTAACTCCAATTACTACAGGGGACTCTAACCCCAATTACTACAGGGGTTTCTAACCAAAATTACGACAGGGGTCTCTAACCCCACAAATCACAGGTTCCTCTAACCCAAATTAATACAGGGGCCTCTAACACCAATTAATTAAGGGGCCTCTAACCCCAAATACGAAGAGGCTATAACCCCAATTATTACAGGAACCTCTAACCCCACAAAGCACAATAGCCATTACACCCTCAAATCACAGGGGTCTCTAACCCCAATTACTACAGGGAACTCTAACCTCAATTACTTCAGGGCCCTCCAACCACAATTACTACAGGGGCCTCGAACCCCAATTACTACAGGGGCGGGTAACCCCACAAAATGCAGGGACCTCTTACCACACAAAACACAGCAGTCTCCAACTCCAATTACAAAAACTCCGTTTAATACACTCTCTGCCAGAGAATATTAGCAATTGGAGTTTAATTCTGTCAGACAGGTAGAGCGTTTAATACATTTGCTATCTGCAGTGATTACAACGAGGTCATAGAAAGTGACTTCCCTGATTGGGACTGTTAATCTGGTCCAATCAGGCAGCCCCGGCTGACAGAGAAGGGCACTGCTTGTCACAGGCCACTCGGGTGTTTCCTTTCTTCCTGGTTGTGGAAACTGACTAAAGAGTCTTGCACATGGTGTTTTTTACTGTGTCTCACACCTGCCAACACATATTGGTGCTGGGGAAAAATAAACACTACCGCAGTTAGGCAGTAGTGGGGGGGGGGGGGGGAAGAAAAATTAAAAAAAGGAGTGTGGAAGGTTCTGCTTGCTCTGAGGAAAGAAAGAGCATTAGTGTCTGTGCAGTGGAAACCTGTGTGCGCTCACCACTGTCCGGACGGAATTTCACATTGGCCCCAAGGTCCCGTACTTCCTGCAGAAGCGTGTGCCCCACAACCTGAGCCGCCTCCAGAAATTTAGTTTTGTCCGTTTTAAGGACGTCAAAAAGCAGATATTGTATCGACTGCTGCTGCACACCGTCCACGTCTTCTCCCTCATTAGCCTTGGCGTGCCCATTTTCCACCGGGTGGTGGGGATCCCCCAGTGGAGGGCTCTCTACGCGGGAGTCCTCCCCCTTTATCTCAGGGATCTGGGGCGGAGGGTGCTGCACACAGTGGTCCCCTGCAACCGCAGTTGCGGTGGTTCACAGACTCCCAGCCCAACTGTTTTTTTAGTGGATCTGTGGAGTCCATGGACCACGTGTATATTGGGTGTGGGTGTTTGCACGACCTTTTTGATTTTCTCAAAATCCTCCTCCTCTGCTTTTGGTTGCACTTCAGTCCCACGCTCCTGATCTTTTGGCACCCGGTACGGAGGAGGGAGGGCAAGTCTGAAGACCTCCGCGTGGGTCTGCTCCTGAGCCCGGCCAAAGTGGCCATAAATAGATCCAGGAAGCGGGCCGTGGAGGGGGTCGTTAGGCCGACTCCCTGCCCCTCTTCCGCGATTATGTTAGAGCCCGGGTGTCTCTGGAAAAGGAGCATGCGGTGTCCATCGACATCCTGGAGTTTTCAGGGAGAGGTGGGTGACACAGGGAGTGGAGTGCATTATTTCCCCCTCCAACTCTATTTTGATTTAATCCCTGCCCTCCCCTTCACTGTTTGATCACACAGCATTGCCCTTTGATGTGAAGGGCACTGCTTGTCACTGGCCACTCGGGTGTTTCCGTTCTTCCTGGTGGTAAAAAAAGAAAAGAGCATTGGTGCCACACGTCCTATTCATTTGGAGAACTGGCGCTGACGGAGTTATTTCAGTGGTGATGAGAGAAAAGCACCGTCCTTAAGAAACTCTCTCCCAACAATGCTCTTTGAGTTGGGGTAAGCACTTCTGGCATCATGCTGTTTTTTTGAGCAAGTTGACTTGTTCAATCCTGCCTCTGAAGATTGAGTGCAGTCTGTGGAAAGAATTTTTTTTTTCTGTGGAAATGACATTGGAGTAGAGGAAAAGCAACAAGTAATTCTCCTGACAGCTTGTGGACCCACAGAATTTTTAGTCATTAGGAGCCTGGCTTTCCCTGAGGCACCAGATGCTGACACCTCCAGGAGTTGGCCGATTTGGTTAAGGAGAATTGCAATCTCAAGCCTCCTCTAATTCTGAGACATCTCATTAGGCTAGATTAGATTATTGATGATGCCAAAACAGGTCATAAGACCAGGCAACTTACTCTAACCATCTGAAGAGTTAGCCACCCAGACACATTTCGCTCTGAGTAATGCACCTAACACTATAGGAAATCTCGTATGGCCAATTCACCTAACTTGCACATCTGCGGATTATGGGAGAAAACCGTAGCAAACGAAGGCAGACACAAGGAGAATAGGCAAAATTCACAAAAAGCCCCCCAAGGCAGGATTTAAACCAGGTCCCTGCCGCTGTGAGGCAGTAGTGTGAACCACTGAGCCATCATGCTGAGACGCTATCTATTTAATTTGCACTTTGAGAACCATGGGAATCCATTTTTTTTGACTAGTGTAAGATGACTGGCAAAGGCATATGGTTTTGACTTCGGTTTAACCCTTAATGAAACTCTGAGTGACTTTGTGGGACTAATGGTGTAAATATGCATATCACCCACCAGCTGAAGCCCAACTAGACGTCAAATAGGCACGACACCTGGCTTTATGATTGGAAAATGCAGCAACTGGAGCAGATGAATTCCAAGATGTTCTGATAGAAGGGATCAATTCGACTGAGCTTGAGGAACACCATTTGAGAGAAGGCAATTACAGAGTCTTCCTCAGGACATATTCTGACCAGAGGGACTCTAAGTAAACCCATAGCAAAACCCCAAAACAAAGCCTAGCTTTATCCCAACCGTGAACATTTTCTCAAGGATCCAGGCTAGCAACCCATTGTAATTGTTATTGGTTTGCAGACTCAAGATGGCAAGCGTCTCACTAGATCTAAATTGAATAAGTGAACGCACCAGCCTCAATCCAGGAGATTGCACGTTCTGGAAAGTCCATCTACGTCTAGTTGGGAACAGTTAGATTGTGTAGAAACATTCAAATCTGAACGAATCGAATAAACGTCTGGTTGAATAGTCACCTGGTTCTAATGGAGGTCAATAACAGCGTGACAGTTTCAGTGATGACGGAACTAGGCTTCCACAAAATTTGCTCTGAACTCTAAGGCTTAAATTTGTGCAAGACCTTGGCGAGACTAAGAACCTCTACCGGGGGAGCCTTTACAGATTAAGGTAATGTTCCAGTCTTTTACGAGCAGTAACTGCTTCAGGTACAACTGATTGTAGTAAAAAGTTTGATGTTGCGATATTGATTAGGAAAGATTCACCTTGATTCGCTCAACACTTGTTGATTTAAAAATGGCTGCCTGAGTGAATTCCTCATTAAATGCCAGGATGTTTTTAGGAAGGTCTAGGGACTATCAAAGATACTAAGGCCACCCTGCATGTTAACCAGGAACGAATTCCACCCAATGCCATTTGCCTTATGGGTAAAAGTAGAGACAGAAATCAGAAAGCTGGAAAGTGAAGGAATCATCATGCCAGTCCAGTTTGTGGAATGTGTAGCACCTGTCACACCAATTCTTAACTCCGATAAATCTGTTTGTGGGGACTATAAACAAACGGTAAACCTTTTTTTTGCTGCAGCAGCAGGATAAACACCCAGTCCCTCACACGGAGGGCAGAAACACATGATGATATGCTAATAACAAGGAAGACCAATAAGTTGCAGATAACGAGCTTGGACATTGTCCTTAGATTTTTCTCCCAAGTGGGTGGACTCATTAGAAGGCACCCCAAATGGCCTGCTTGGGCTACAGAGTAGACAGGACTGGTTTACAACCATTGGAGGGTAAAGTGAGGGTGGTCTAAGGTTGCCCGCCTCCCATATCTGTATTGGTGTTTATTATAACAGAGAATTCATACATAACCTTTGCATCAATTCTTCAAAAAGGTCAGCTTTAGAAATGGTCACATCACCAAGCCATAGCTTTCAGAGAAGTGAAGAAACAGCGATCGTTTTGAACCCCTCTTTCCAGCCTCCTAGCAACCTCAATCCTCTAAGCAGAACCACTCCAATTTCGTAAATCTCACTATGGTGGTTTGGGTGTGGAATGAACTTCCGGATGAAGTGGTGGATGAGAACACAGTTACAATATTTAAAAGACACTTCTATATGCACATGAATAGGAAAGTTTGGGGAGAAGTGATGTGCCCTTGCATTCAAACACAAAACTTATGGAGAGAATTGAAAATGAACCGCATTTGCCACCTATATTTCAGAAACCCCCTTTAGTTTGAACAACTAGATTGTGCAGACCAGGAAACATCACTCAGCTTGCCTCAGAAATTAAGTTGAGCCATTTCCAAATGAATCATAGAATCGAATCCCGACCAACCCAACTGGTTGGATGGAACTCAACCCAAAACCTGTCACAGTGATGCAGCAGTACTAACCACTGAGCCACCATTTACATATGCAGGGATTCCGCCCCTTTGGCCGGCACTAACCTTTCAAAGAGCATCAATCCTTACCCTATCCCAAAAACCTCCATTTACCACAGTTAACCCACCTAACCTGTACATACCTGAACACTGTGGACAGTTTAGCAATGCCAATCCAAATGCACATACAGTTGTTTTACATGCTATTTTGTACAAACATATTAAATGCAAAAAACTAATCTACCATCCTCAATAGGGTAGAAAAAAAGGCACTTCATCTATGCCCAGTCTCCTGAAAGAAATTGCACCGATGTTAGTTGTTACACGGAGGTCAATCATCTACAAATCTCACTGGAGGGCTGAGAACTGTGTTTGACAGACAGCGCAATGGAAAATGTTCAAGAAGAAAGCACATCCACAATGTGTCCTCCAGATGCCACACATATTCCATAACAGTGTAATTATATTCGAACAAGAGTAGATCCAGTTAATTGATAAATAAGGCAGCCAATTGCACACAGTAAAATCCAACAAACTGAATGATAAAACAATATGGCAGCAGTCAGAAAGTAGTCAAAACGTAGAAACAAAGAAGATAGGAGCAGGAGGAGGCCATTCGACATTTAAGCCTGCTCCTTCATTTATCATGATCATGTCTGATTGACCAATTCAGCTGCCTCATCCTGTCTTCCCGTAATCTTTATTCCAATTCGACAGAAGTGCTATATCAAGCCGGCTTTTGAATGCATTCAACGTTTTGGCATCAACTACTTCCTATGGTAACGAATTGCACAGGTTCACCGCTCTTTGGGTGAAGAAATGTCATCCCCAGCTCCGTCCTAAATAGTCCACCCCGAAACCTCAGACTCTGACTCATGTTTCCGGGCGCACCCTCTGTCAGAAACATCCTTCCTGTACCTACCTTGTTTAGTCCTGTTAGAGTTTTATAAGTCTCTATGATATTCCCCCCACCCCCTCATTCCTCTGAACTCCAGTGAAAACAAACCTAACTGGGTCAATCTCTCCTCTCACATCAGTCCGCCATTCCCAGAATCAGTCTGGGTAAACTGTCAATGCACTCCCTCGAGAACGCAAACTTCCTTCCTCAGAAATGGAGAACAAAACTGCCCACAATATTTTAGGGGTGGTCGCTGTCGCACCAATGCCCTGTATAATTGCAACAACACATTCCTACTCGTGTACTCGAAACCTCTCACAATGAAGGCCAGCATCCCATTTTCCTTCTTTACTGCCTGCTGCACATCAATGCTTACCTTCAGCAACTGGTGCACAAGGACACCCAAGTCCCGCTGCATACGCCCCTCACCCAATTTGCACCCTTTTTGCTTCCAAAGTAAATAAATTTATCATTTCTCAAAATTATGCTGCATCTGCCATTGGTTTGCCCACTCACCCACCCTGCCAGAGCATGTTGGAACATCTTGGCATCCTCATCACAGCTCACCCTCCCAACCAACTTGGCATCATCTGCAAACTTTGAGATGTTGAACTTGGTTCCCTCAGCCAACCACACAAGAACATTAGACAGGAAGATGTGTGCTTCACTCCATAGTTGACCATTTCAGGTGAGGGGTAGCCATGGCCCTCACTGACTTTCCTCATGCCCTGGAAACAGGGCAGCGACAGGGTATCGAATCGGGACAGTCACTGGATGGCTTGGGGGGCTTCTTTGATGGACTGCTGGTTTGCTCAAACAGGGAAGAAGGTATGGGGCAGGATGACTGGTTGGGGATTCTGGAATGAGGGAGGATTGCGTCTGAATTAGGACCAGATTGGCCTGGAGAGATAAACTCCTTATGTTTAGTGGTTAAGGTTGGCACCCTCTGGTGGCCTTCACAAGCCCCTGCAAAGATGTATTTCTTGGAGCACTTGCTGATGTTCATTTTATTTTTTCTGAATTGTATGCTTTCCAAATAAATCCAAAGAAAATGGAAATAGAGATGTGTCTATAAGTATGCATGCACATAAATGTGTATGCATGCTGTCGATTGTTTCATCTCTCTGAATCTATGTAAAAAATTTGCCACTTTTGTTTAAACTGTAAAAGAAAAATTTGCTCTATTTTCTAAGCCACTGCAGCTCACCTGCAATACAGAGAAAGAACGTTACTGATCCCTAAGGTAATAGTCACATTGATGTTAAGGTCAGACCCTGAATTGTAACACTGACCAGTGAGGGAGGGGAGTCAGGGGAACCCTGGGATTATTATGGCATTGCTACAAGGCTAGGAAGTTGCTCAGTGTAGAAGTTTCATCATTTGCTTGGTTTCTGTGGTCATTTTGGGTATTTGGAGAATTCTGATAATATTCCCAGGTGGCACTCATGATTTGATGGTGACAGAGACAGAGTGCCGTGCTGTTAGATGTCGTCAGATGGTCAGCTGTTCTTCCTCTGACTGAATTCTGATGCATGTTCCTTTCGACTTGCCCGCTCCAGTCCTGTCCCTCTGTGTAATCCTGTCCCTCTGTGTAATCCTTTTCGATGTCAAAGTGTAAAAACACTTTGTTTATTAGTAGAAGATGTATCCTCATTCAGATAAAATTCAAAATCAGCAAGCTTCCACACTGCACAGTTTCATTGTAGTTTCATTAATCTGTGCAAAAATCCTTTGTTAATCTGTGGAATAAATTTGTGTTAATTTGGGCAAAGAACGTTGCATCAATTTGCACAAAAAATGTGTTGGCTTGTACAAACACTTTGTATAAATTTGTGCAATAAACTTGCAAACAGTTCTATGAATCTGTATTGGCCTGCTGCATTCTCTCAGACTTCTTCATAGTACTACAAACTTCATGGATGGTGTGTTCACATACCTGTCGGAGGTATACGTCAGGTATTGAGAGCTAGGAGCTGATTGGATGAGCTGGGACTTGGAAGGAGATGGGGTTTGAATCACAGACCTAGGGTTATTTAAACCAGGCTCAGGCAGCCATCAGCTTTTTCCATGTGGAGTGACCAGGATTAAGTATTGGTGAGTCACCATCTCTCTCGCTCTGTCTATCTGTCTGTGTGTGAGTGAGAGTGTGTGGGTTCTGTTTGAATCGTTTCCTTCAAGCTTCTCCGAAGCAGGCCGTGTCCCTCATGACACACACACACACACACACACACACACACCCAAAGTGTGAGAGAGGGAGAGAGAACATGTGGAGAGGGAGCTTGGACGAGCTGGAAAAGTGAGTTTCGTCTCGTTACCCTATCTGTGTCCCTCCTCTCACCTTTGACTATGACTCACGTTTCCCGCTTCCTTTTCTCTTTCCCACTCAGTGTCTGTCTGTGTTTCTCTCTCGCTGAGCCTGTCTTTCCTGTATCAGTTTGTCTGCTTCTCTCCATCCACCGTTCTGCCTGGGTTTCTCTCTCTCTGTCTCTCTCCGTCTCTCTCTGTCTTCCTCTCACTCTCTGTCTCTGTCTCTGTCTTTCGCGTTCTGTCTGTCTCTCTTTCTCTCTCTCCCTTTCTCTCTCTCTGTTTTCCTCTCTGTCTATCTGTCTTTCTCTCTTTCTCATTCTGTCTTTCTGCAATACCCCCTGACATTGCGCCACACCAGGCTAGTTGAACCCCTGCTGTTCACTGTTTGTGACCCCTCCCCATGCACTGTTGGGCATTATAATCACATCGATGCGATTGTACTGATGGGATCCTGAGTGTGATGCTGGAAAAGCACAGCAGGTCAGGCGGCATCGGTGGAGCAGGAGATTCGGCCTTTCGGGCATCAGCCCTCAATTTCTGATGAAGGGTTTGTTTGAAACATTGATTCTCCTGCTCTTCGGATCCTGGCTGACCTGCTGTGCTTTTCCAGCACGACACTCTCAACTCTGACCTACAGCATCGGCAGTCCTTACGTTGTCCTGATGGTATCCTTGCCAGACATATATAATTCCTGGGAATGCTGCGACCACATTTGGACCTACCAGTTGTTTTGCTGACATCCTGAAGTGAAGATTTTACTTGACCAGTTGTTGCACCGCATTCCTCACCTTCTCTCTGAACTTGGACATAGTCACTGCATAAAATAAAGTGTTTGTGCTGCAGCTGAAATCCTTGAGCATATCCCCGACATACGGTAAAATACTTGCCTTCCCAAAAAAATCTTTTGTTCCATTAAAGCCTTGGGATAAGAAGGTTATACCAAACACTAACCACAGAAGTATAAAGCTGATGGATATGGTGAAGAGGGAAATTATCGACTTTCCTCGGATGTCCATCTCTGTGTCTCTCTGATTCTCTCTCGTGCCAAGACCCCTCAGAGTCTTGCGGAGTTGTTTGGCACCAAAACATGCCTCACCGTCAGAGTGTTCATCAAAAGAATTAACAAGAATGGGATGAAAGGGGTTAAAACGTTATCAAACCACTTAAATCCCAGCCAGCTGGGGTCTCGATAATACCTTGATGGTATTCGGCAAAACCGTGGAATGTTGTTAATTACCTGCTTACTTTTAAACACAAAATAAAAACGAATAATTTTGAACAGAGCAGAATGCCAATTGTCGTTAGAGCCACAGACAAGTCTTTCTCTGTCCAAAATTTTCTCTTCATTTTCAGACAGCAAATGGCCACAAAACGATCAAAGGAGAAAAGGACAGTGAACCAGACGGAACAGTCTGTGCCTGCCCGAGCCAGGACAAAGATAATACTGCACACAGGGGTGATATCCAGCAGAGACGTTTGGAAGTAATACGTATTGACTAGCCTTAGTATGATGTTTATGAAAATGAACAGTAGATCCGACGTTGCCATAGCCAACAGGCAGCGCGTTGTACACTTAGAGAGTCCACATTTCCCTCGCGTGAGAATCAAAATCACCAGGAAATTACATGTAGGAGACAGAAGATAAAATTGGAATTGGAAATTACTGATCAAACATTATCTGAATCTGCCCAGAGAGCAATAGAAGTTGTCAGCAAGTGAATGCGTCAATTGGGAAGTTTTCAATGGCAGACCTCAAAAGGACATCTGCAAGCCGAAATCATTTCTGGCCTGAGGACTCTTTTCTGTTTTATTTGATCTGTGCAGAGAAGTCAAGGGAGCATGTTTTTCAAATAAAAGACAGAGGGGATTTGCGGAAAAGGCTTTCACCCAGAGAGGGTTGGGGATTTGGAATGCACTGTATCGGGTGGTAGCTGAGGCAATATACCTCCCAACCTTTAAGGACTGTTTGGATGAGGACTCGAAGACTAATAACATTCGAGGCCATTAACCTGGTTATGGAAACTAGGACGACTTCAGCTTCAGTGTAGCTTTGATAACATAAGCCTGATGGAACGGATTACCTCTTCTGTGTGGTCAGCTTCTATGATTCCAGGAAGTGCTTCTGTGAGGCTTGTTAGGAGTTTGAACATTGCAATCCTAAATCAAATAGATGTTTATCCTGGAAAAGTGGAACAGATGCAAAAGTTGTTTGAGAAACTCAACAGATATGGCAGCATCGGTGAAGAGAAAAATAGAGTTATTGTTTTGACTGGAATCACTGCACAGAGAAATGTTCTTCTGAAGAAGGGTTACTCGACTCAAATGTTTAATTCTGTTTTTCCGCAGACAAGAACTGATAATTGCAAACAAAGGACAGGTGCTGCATTTTATTCATGATGAACGCCTTTTGCCTGAAACGTCGATTTTCCTGCTCCTTGGATGCTGCCTGACCTGCTATGCTTTTCCAGCACCACTCTAATCTGGTTTTCAGCATCTGCAGTCCTTGATTTTACCTCAAAGGAAATTGAAACAACTCCCTATTCTCATTCCAATGTCCAATACCTCGTCCACAGTCTTCTTGGTTAATACATTTCTATGCATTTAAATAATTTGAGAATTGCCACCTCACATGCCCAAACTGGGAAATGAGGTCCAGACACACCACGACTGTCTGGATGGAAGGGTTAGCCTTCATGAACCGTATGATCCTTCAGCAGTGTGCCTCAATGTGTGTCCCGTGATAAATGCTCCATTCCGTTAGTGGTAACAGGCCGGTATCAAAACCCTTCTGAGTTTGTACACCTCAATAGCATCAACTCTCATTCTCCTCTGCTCTCCAGAAAACAAGTCTAGCGCTATCCAATCTTCCCTCAATGCTGCTCTAATTTCCAAGTGCTGGTAATTTGGTTGTAAGTCTACTCTGTGTTCATCCCAGTGAAATTCTGCTCTTTCTGTACAACTGTGACCACAACTGTGCACAACGTTGCAGCTGTAATCTACCCACTGATTTAAGTCTTAGCAGAGTTACAGGTTTTGCAGGAATGGGAGCGGTTTGTTTCAGGTTGGATGACATCCAGGGTAAGGGAGGAGTCGTTTGGAAAAGAGTAAATATGGAATTGATTCCCAGAGAAGATGTCTGGTCAAAGTCTGAGCTATGTACTGCACCTGGACGGTGGTGTGGGATAAGTTAATCAATCTCTCAGAAGTTAGAGTATGAGTTTAACAACATTTCTTCTATCTGATATGAGCTGAATTAACTGCAGTACAAGCCAGAAGCGGGACCTGAGTAGAAAGTGATGGATCAGAACGGTATTTGTTTTGGTTTTGAACAACATGATCTCTTGACAATTCGTAAACAGACAATGCTCAAATTTTATTTCAACAACAAAACAGCAGTTCAGTACCAAACAAATGATGATAAAACACAATAATGCAAATTGTTTACTCATAACAGAGTTCAAACGCATTGAGCACACAGTAAATCTTTCACCTCATTAATTTTGAAACACCCGATAAATTGAAAAAAAAAACATATAATGTGTACAGATCGCCACAACTGATGCAGTTCAAAAAACACCTCTCGTATAACACTGACACCAGAAAACCTGGATTTTACACTTGGTTATGTCAGTTGCGATTTCCACTCTTAGAGCGGAACTGCAGTAGATTCTTCGGGAATCCAACACACAGCTGAGCGTCAATCGACTCAGCTTTTAGTAAACTCTTCAGGGCTGCCTTTATTCCAACACTTTTGGCCTGGGTTGAACACGAAACGTTTAGATCATGGTGGTCGAATTGACTAATTCTCTGGGTCATTTCTCATGAACACAGATCTATACTATACATACACCCAGTTCCAGGGTGTTCCAAGGGATAAAATAATGACTCACAATTAAAAGTGTAGTAAAATTGTTTCTCAATTTATGGTGTTTTCCTTAAACTCAGATTCCAGAATGCTAGGTTGCATACAATCAGAAAATAACAGCAAACGTTTATTGTGCATAAACCCATTCAGCCTCGGGCCAGTATATAATCACGGTTTTTTGAAGAGAAAAAACGTGTGCTTGCAGAAATACCTATAAATTAACTACTACCTTCAGATAAATAGAGAAACCTAACAGTTGTTCACACGAAAAAGCGAAAGTGAGTATTTTACTTAATTTCATCGAAACTCTCTGTAGTCTCCAATTGAATTGGATATTTGTCGCGCGACAAACTGAATTATGAAATGGAAATTTCAATTACTCAAGCAAATTCTTTCGGGTCTGTAGTGATGGAGATTCTGCACGGTAATCTGTAATCTGAGACTAGAACACCGATCATCTACCCATGTTTGAGAGTGCCCCAAAATGCCCATGTGTCACTTTCAATTGCAGCGTTAAACCGTAGGGAATGCTCAAGACAGATTTACACACATTCAATGACACAACGCACTCACCAGGAATTGTTGGAATTGGAAGGACTGTGTAAAATATTTGCTGCGCCTTCTGAATTGGAAGATGCATTTTCTCGAGAATATTTTTGTTCAAACAATCTCTCTCCGTATTAATAAATGATGCAATATTTCACAAAGTTTTTCATTTATAGCTGCTGGCATTGCCAGGGGGATTGTCACAGCGCACTCAAATGGTTTTTCAAGAATTTGAATAAATAGATGACGACAGTAATTTAAACACCAGTTGTGACAGAACAGATTTTTTTTAAAGTTTATTGGAATATGTGAATCACATTCGGTTAATAACAAACACAGCAAAATGCGAATACGCTATTTTTGATACCAAATACCATACCCCTCCATGCTACGATCTCATGTCAGAGTTGTCCTAGTATTGATTCTGACCATTTGGTAACGATATTCTGGTTGTTAAATGTCTCTCTGAGAACTGTTCTCCTCAACACGGGGATGTGGCTTCCCTGTTTAACAGTGTTAATAATCACACAAGACCATGTTATATTGTAGTGGGTTTATTTGGAATTACTCGCTTGCGGAGTGTGACTCGTGGGGCAGGCTCAGAAGATACAGAATTGAAAGCAAAAGATCACAGTGACATGCAATTAAAACGAGATATTGAACAAACCTTCATTGATGTTAACTTGCAATATTTTTAGAATAGGTTGCAGGTTTTGATACATTATTACAAATTTCCAGCATTTTTAAACGTCATATTCTCGAGGTAACTTTGGGTTTTACGTAAAAAGTGACATCTCAGCTCAGACAATGTATTAAAATTGTGACTTTACAGTCTGTCTGTATCCCAATTTTGAGCCAGAGTAGGAATTTCCAAAGTAGGAATTTAAAAAAAAAATTATGGGACAACTGCCTGCATGGACTGTTTGCAGGCTGTGTGCTTTTTGAGCAAGATAAAAATTTTCTTCAAATAGAACATAGAACATTGAACATTACAGCACAGAACAGACCCTTTGGCTGTCGATGTTGTGCTTACCTGTGGAACCCAACTGAAGCCCATGGAACCTACACTATTCCATTTTCATCCATTTGCCTATCCAATGACCATTTAAATGCCCTTAAAAGTTGGGGAGTCTACTACTGTTACAGGCAGTACGATCCATACCCCTAGCACTCCTTAAAAAAGAAACGATTTCTGACATCTGTCCTATATCTACCTCCCCTGAATTTAAAGCTATGACCGCTCATGCCATCCCTTACGTAAAGCTAGGAAAGCGGCTCTCACTCTGCAACCGACGAAACCCTCTGATTATCTCATAAGCTTCAATGAAATCGCAACTCAAACTTCTTCTCACTAACATCCCTCAGCCTTTTCTCATAAAACCTTCCCTAGCCATTTTCTGATTCAATCTGTTAAATCACCTTCAATCCCATGCCTCCATATTTTGTGAAAGAGCCGACCATGCGGAAGCTTATCAAGCTCCTTACTGAAATACATAGACACCACCACCAGTTTCGTCACGTTCTCAATTAGCTCAATATTTTTTTTTAAGATTACTTCCAGTGCAGAAACAGGCTCTTCGGCTCAACACGTCCACACTGACCCTGCGAAGAGCAACCCACCCAGACCCATACCCCTACATTTACCCCTTCACCTAACACTACAGGCAAATTAGAATGGCCAATTCATCGAACCTGCACTTTTTTGGACTGTGGGAGGAAACCCACGCAATCACAGGGAGAATGTGCAAACTCCACACAGACAGTTGCCTGAGGCGGGAATTGAACCCGGGTCTCTGGCACTGCGAGGTACTGTGCCACCGTGCCCACCAATTTTTGTTCAATACAATTTTGCAAATGCAAATTCACCCATAGAACGACGTGTGTGTGTGTGTGTGTGTGTGTGTCAGGGAGAGAGAGCCTGTTTCCATCCGAGTGTGAAAGAGTGCGTGTTTGCGTGCTTGGTAGAGTGTGTGCGAGTGTGATGGAGTACAAGTCTGTGAGATGATGTGTGTGTATGTGTAAGGGTTTTGTTGAATACATGGGGGCATTGATTATCCGAACGTGATGGGTGGGCACCATTTTGTTTGGCTAATCGATTATTTGGTTAATCGATAAAATGCCTTTCCCCTGGGGCTCAGAGTTTTTAAAGTCTGCTCCGCATTCAAGAGACTGCAGCAGGACACAGTGCACGAGACCACGCTGGCCCCCGACACTGCCTCCAACCCCGTGCAACACTTCCCCCCGAACACAACCCCGTGCTACACCTCCCACCGCCCACAACCCAGTGCAAAACCTCCCCCAGACAACAACCCCGTGCTACGTCTCTCCCGCCCACAACCCCGTGCTACACCTCCCACCGCCCACAACCCCGTGCAACACCACCCACAGCCCACAACTCCATACAACACCTCCGCCTGCATCCAAACCCGTGTAACACCTCCATCTGCATCCAAACCCGTGTAACACTTCCCCTGTACCACAACCCCGTGCAACACCTCCCCCGTAACACAATCCCGTGCTACACCTCCCCCGCCCACAACCCCGTGCAATACCTCCCCTCGCCCACAACCTCATGCAACACTTCCCCCGGACCACAACCCCTTGCTAAACCTCACACCGCCCACAACCCCGTGCAACACCTCCCCCGGAACACAATTCCGTGCAACACGTCCACTGCAAACAACCCCGTGCAACACCTCCCCTCGCCCACAACCTTATGCAACACCTCTCCAGACCACAACCCCGTGCTTCACTTCCCACCGCCCACAACGCTGTGCAACACGTCCCACCGCCCACAACCCCATACAACACCTCCCCCTGCATCAAACCTCGTGCAACACCTCCACTGGACCACAACCCCGTGCAACACCTCCAGTCGCCCACAAGCACATGCAACACCACCCCCGCCCACAAACCCGTGCAACACTTCACCCGGACCACAACCCCGTGCTACACCTCCCCTGCCCACAACCCCGTGCAACACCTCCCACTGCACACAACCCCGTGCAACACCTCCCACCGCCCACAACCCCGTGCAACACCTCCCACCGCCCACAACCCCGTGCAACACCTCCCACTGCCCACAACCCCGTGCAACATCTCCCCTGCATCCAACCCCGTGCAACACCTCCCCCGCCACAACCTTGTGCAACACCTCCCACTGCCCACAACCCCGCGCAACACCTCCCACTGCCCACAACCCCGTGCAACACCTTCCCCTGCATCCAACTCCGTGCATCACCTCCCCCGCCCACAACCGCGTGCAACACCTCCCACCGCCCACAACCCCATGCAATACCTCCCACTCCCACAACCCCGTGCAACACCTCCCCCCGCCCACAACCCCGTGCAACACGTCCCCTGCCCACAACCCCGTGCAACACCTCCCCCCGCCCACAACCCCGTGCAACATCGCTCCCGCCCACAACCCCGTGCAGCACCGCCCCCACCCACGATCCCGTGCAAAACCTGCCCCCGCCCACAACCCGATGCAACACGTCCCACGCCCACAACCGCGTGCAACAACAGCCCCGCCCAAAACGCCGTGTAACACCTCCCCCGCCCACAACCTAATGCAACACCTCTCCCCGCCCACAGCCCTATGCATTACCTCCCACCGCCCACAAATCCGTGCAACACCTCCCTCTGCATCCAACCCCGTGCAATACATTCCCCGGCCCACAACCGCGTGCAACACCTCCCGCTGCCTCCAACCCCGTGCAACACCTCCCACCGCCCACAACCCCGTGCAACAGCTTCCACTGCCCACAACCCCGTGCAACATCTCCCCCTGCATCCAACCCCGTGCAACACTTCACCCGCCCACAACCCCGTGCAACACCTCCACCCGCCCACAACCCTGTGCAACACCTCCCACCGCCCACAACCCCGTGCAACACCTCCCACTGCCCACAACCCCGTGCAACACCTTCCCCTCATCCAACCCCGTGCATCACCTCCCCCGCCCACAACCGCGTGCAACACCTCCCACCGCCCACAACCCCATGCAAGACCTCGCACTCCCACAACCCCGTGCAACACCTCCCCCCGCCCACAACCCCGTTCAACACGTCCCCTGCCCACAACCCCGTGCCACACCTACCCCCGCCCACAACCCCGTGCAACATCTCCCCCGCCCACAACCCCGTGCAACACCTTCCCCTGCATCCAACCCCGTGCATCACCTCCCCCGCCCACAACCGCGTGCAACACCTCCCACCGCCCACAACCCCATGCAAGACCTCGCACTCCCACAACCCCGTGCAACACCTCCCCCCGCCCACAGCCCCGTTCAACACGTCCCCTGCCCACAACCCCGTGCCACACCTACCCCCGCCCACAACCCCGTGCAACATCTCCCCCGCCCACAACCCCGTGCAGCACCGCCCCCACCCACAATCCCGTGCAAATCCTGCCCCCGCCCACAACCCCGTGCAACACGTCCCACGCCCACAACCGCGTGCAACAATAGCCCCGCCCAAAACGCCGTGCAACACCTCCCCCGCCCACAACCTGGTGCAACACCTCCCACCGCCCACAACCCCGTGCAACACCTCTCCCCGCCCACAGCCCTATACATTACCTCCCACCGCCCACAACTTCGTGCAACACCTCCCCCTGCATCCAACCCCGTGCAACACATTCCCCGGCCCACAACCGCGTGCAACACCTCCCCCTGCCTCCAACCCCGTGCAACACCTCCCCCGGCCAACAACCCCGAGAAACACCTCCAACCGCCCTCAACCCCGTGCAACACATACCCCTGCCTCCAAACCCGTGCAACACCTCCACCGGCCCACAACCCCGTGCAACACCTCCCACCTCCCACAACCCCGTGCAACACCTGCCCCTGCATCCAGAGCCGTGCAACACCTCCCCCACTCAAAACCGCGTGCAACACCTCCCCGTGCCTACAACCCCGTGCAACACCACACCAGCCCACAACCCCGTGCAACACCTCCCCTGCCCACAACCCCGTGCAAGACCTGACCCCGCCCACAACTCCGTGCATCAGCTCCCCCCGCCCACAACCCCGTGCAACACCTTCCCCCGCCCACAACCCCGTGCAACACCTCCCACCGCCCACAACCCCGTGCAACACCTCCCCCAGCCCACAACCCCCCGCCCACAACCCCGTGCAAAACCTTCCACTGCCCACAAACCCGTGCAACACCTCCCCCTGCCTCCAGTCTCGTAAAACGCCTCCCCTCGCCCACAATCCCGTGCAACACCTTCCCAGCCCACAACCCCGTGCAACACCTCCCCCTGCCTCCAACCCCGTACAACACCTCCCACCGCCCACAACCCCGTGCAACACCTCCCCCATCACACAAGGCCGTGCAACACCTCCTACCGTCCACAACGCCGTGCAAAAAGTTGCCCCGGGTTCCTTCCATATCTTTTGCCTCCGAGCCTGAACCTATGTCCTCCAGTTCTTAACTCCCCCACCCAACAGAAAATACTTTGTCTATTTACCCTATCTATGCCCATCATGATTTTATAAACATCTATCCGGTCACCCCTCTGGCTCCGCGCTCCAGCGAAATAAGCCCCAGTCTAATCAATCTCTCCCGATAGCTCAAATCCTCCAGTCCTGGCAATATCCCTGTAAATATTTTCTAAATTGTTTCGAGTTTCACAACATCCTTATGATAGGAAGGAACGCAGAATTTTACGCAATATTACAACAATGGCCTAGCCAATGTCCTGTGCAGCAAAAACATGACGTCTCAACTCCTATACTTCTCCGAGCGCCCTAACACTCCCTTGGACCTTACCATTAAGTGTATAAGTCCTGCTAAGATTTGCTTACCTAAGATACAGCACCTCACATTTATCTGAATTCAACTTCTCAGCCCATTGGCCCATCTGATCAAGATCCCGTTGTAATCTGAAGTAAGCTTCTTTGCTGTCCACCACACCTCCAATTTTGGTGTCATCTGCAATCTTACTAACTGTACCTCTTATGTTCACATCCAAACCATCTTTATAAATGATGAAAAGTAGTGGACCTTGCAGCGATCCTTGGCACTCCATTGGTCACAAGCCTCCAGTCTGAAAAACAACCCTCCACCACCACTCTCTGTCTCCTACCTTTGAGCCAGTTCTGTATCGAAATGGTTAGTTCTCCCTGTATTCCCAAGAGGGACCTTGTTGAAAACTTTACTGAATTCCATATAGATCACGTCCACCACTCTGCCCTCATCAATCCTCGATGTTACTTCTTCAAACAGCTCCATCAAGTTCATGAGACATGATTTCAAACGCACAAAGCCCTGTTGACTATCCATAATCAGTCCTTGCCTTTCCAAATACGTGTACATCGTCTCTCTCAGGATTCCCACCACTGATGTCAGGCTCATCGGTCTGTCGTGCCCTGACTTGTCCTTACCATCTTTCTTTAGCAGTCGCACCAGGTTAGCCAACTTCCAGTTTTCTGGCACCTCACCTGTGACCATTGATGATACAAGTACCTCAGTAAGGGGGCCAGTAATCACTTCCCTAGCTTCGCACAGAGTTCTAGGGTACACCAGACCAGGTCCTGGGCATCCACTTGTATGCATTTCGGGACATCCAGCAACTCCTCCTCTGTAATGAGGACAGTTTTCAAGATGTCACCATTCACTTCCCCACATTGTATATTTTCATCCAAGTCTGGAACTGGACCGAGGTTCTTCGAGCTGTGAGCCAGTATTGTTAGGCAGTGTACCATAGTGCTGTCTCTAACTGTGGGAAGGGATTCACTCAATCATCCCAATTGTTGATACATGACCACATTCACACTGGAGTTGGCTTTTAAAAGTCCAAATTGTGGGAGATGCAGTAAAAATGCTTGGGAACTGACACACCATCGATGTGTACACACTGAGGAGAGGCCACTCAGATGTTCTCACTGCAGACCTGGGTTCAGGCAACCAGCTCAACTCAGTGTATTCACAGTGGGGCGTGGCAGGGGTGGTTGCCGGGGCAATGCCATGGATGGGGCAGGGTGGGGTGTGGCGGGGGGCAGGCACAGGGGCAGGGCCGTGGGCGGAGTCAGTGGTGCGGGCAGGGATGTGGTGGGAAGCGGGTTGGGCCTGAAGCAGAGGCAGGGGCGGGGAGCATTCTCCTGCTCGGAATAGGGAAAATGATTCATTCATTTATTAAGTTGTCTGGCACATCAGTGAGGTATCACTGACCTTTTAAATAGCCACACACTGAAATGCTTTAAAAGTAGCGGGGATCTGATTTCCCATCCATGTGTTCGTATATGAGAGACCATTCAGGTGCTCTCACAGGGTGGCTGGGTTCAAGTGTTCTTCCAACCTCAGTGTACACAGTGAGTTCACATGGGGAGATACTGTTCTCCAGTCGGGACGATGGGAAAGGATTTGCTTAGCCATCCCACTTGTACAGACACCCCTCAGTTCACAAGAAACTACAGTGATTGTATTGTTCTAAACATAAGCCCAGTTACAGGGGTAAATATTCTGCGTAGAAGTCAAACAAGAGTTAGTGTCGTATTCAACTGACACGTCATGTCACAGAGTCCCAAGACAGAATTGGACAGCACGGAAGAAGACCCTTCAGTCCAACCGAACAACCAGATATCCAAACCTAACCATTTGCCAGCACTTGTCTCATATTCTGATGAAGGGCTTTTGCCTGAAACATCGATTTTCCAACTCTTCGAATGCTGCGTGACCTGCTGTGCATCTCCAGCAACACTCTAATCTCGACTCTGATTTCCAGCAACTGCAGTCCTCACTTTTGCCTTGGCCCATGTCCCTCTAAACCTTCCAAATTCATTTACCCATCCAAATGCCTTTGAAATGTTGCAATTGTACCAGTCTCCACCACTTCCTCTGGCACACCACCCTTGCATGAATAAGTTGCCCCTTGGGTCCCTTTATACCTTTCCCCTCTCCATCTAAACCTACACTGTTTAGTTCTGGACACCCCTATCCCGGGGAAAAGACCTTGACTATTTACCCTCCATGCCTCTCATGATTTTTTAAACCTCTATAAGGTCACCCCTCTGCCTCCGATGCTCCAGGGAAAACAGCCCTGGCCTGTTCAGCCTCTCCTTGTAGCTGAAAAGCTCTAACCCTGGTAACATCCTTGTAAACCTTTTCTGAACCTTTCCACGTTTCACAACATCTTTCCTGTGGCGGGGAGACAAAAATTACACGCATAATACCACACGTGGCCTAACCAATGTCCTGTACAGCCGCAGTATGACCCCTCCAAATTCTAAACTCAATGCACTGACCAATAAAGGCAAGTATACCAAAGACCTTCTTCACTGTCCAATCTACCTGCAACTCCACTTTCAAATAACTGTGAACATAAGAACTAAGAACAATACAGCACACGAACAGGCCCTTTGGACCTCCAAGTACGCACTGCCACACCTTGCCCTTCCATACTAAAGCTGCCTTCACTTAGAACATCCAAATCTCTCTATTCCCTTCCTATTTCTGTATTCATCCAGGTGCTCCCTGAATGCTGTTATTGTGTCTGCTTCCACCACCACCTCTGGTAGCGCGTTCCAGGCACACACCATCCTTTGTGTAAAGAACCTGCCTTGCACATCTCTTTTAAACGTCCCCCCTCCCCCCACCGCACTTTGTGCCTGTGTCTCTGATAATTGATCCCCTCCACCCACACTATGAACCAATTCAAAATGGCTGACAGATGTTTATGGCAATTTACTGATATTCCGGGAGAGGAGAGTGAAACAGACAGACAAATACACACTGACCAAAGGAGAGGGATGGACAGAAGGATATTTAAATGTTGAGATGGTAAGTTAATGGGTAAAACATTGTCTCAGCCTGAAATCTAATCGGTGAAGTTAGTCGTGTTCTTATATCGAATGACAGACACCCAAGAATGAGTTACAGACTGGAACATAATCAATATGTTCAGCGTGGATTGTATTGAGAAGAACAGATTCCCGAGAGTGTGTTACATACTGGAATATAATCAAAGAGTTCAGGGTGGTTAATATTGAGAAGAACAGATTCCCGGGAGTGCGTTACACACTGGAATATGATCAATATGTTTCCTGTGTAATCTATCAGGGGCAGGAGATTCGGCCTTTCGGGCATCAGCCCTCAATTTCTGATGAAGGGATTTGTTCGAAACATTGATTCTCCTGCTCTTCAGATCCTGGCTGATCTGCTGTGCTTTTCCAGCACGACACTCTCAACTCTGACCTACAGCATCTGCAGTCCTTATTTTGTCCTGATGGCATCCTGGCCAAACATACATAACTCCTGAAATGGGAATCCTGCGATCACATTTGGACCTACCAGTTGTTTTGCTGACATCCTGAAGTGAAGATTTTACTTGACCAGTTGTTGCACCGCATTCCTCACCTTCTCTCTGAACTTGAACATAGTCACTGCATAAAATAATGTGCTTGTGCTGCAGCTGAAATCCTTGAGCATATCCCCGACATACGGTAAAATACTTGCCTTCCCAAAATAGTATTTTGTTCCATTAAAGCCTTGGGATAAGAAGGTTATACCATACACGAACCACATAAGAATAAAGCTGATGGATATGGTGAAGAGGGAAATTATCGACTTTCTTTGGCTGTCCATCTCTGTGTCTCTCTGATTCTCTCTTGTGCCAAGACCCCTCAGAATCTTGCGGAGTCGTTTGGCCACCAAAACACGCCTCACCGTCAGAGTGTTCATCAAAAGAATTAACACGGATGGGATGAAAGGGGTTAAAACGATATCAAACCACTTAAATCCCTGCCACCTGGCGTCTCTATAATAGCTTAATTGTATTCAGCAAAACCGTGGAATGTTGTTAATTATCATCTTAGGTTTAAACACAAAATAAAAAGGAATACATTTTGAACAGAGCAGAATGCCAATTGTCGTTAGAGCCACAGCCAAGTCTTTCTCTGTCCAAAATTTCCTCTTTATTTTCAGACAGCAACTGGCCACAAAACGATCAAAGGAGAAAAGGACAGTGAACCAGATGGAACAGTCTGTGGCTGCACGAACCAGGACAAAGATAATACTGCACACAGGGGTGATGTCCAGGAGAGACGTTTGGAAGTAATACATACTGAATCGCCTTAGTATGATGTTTAAGAAAATGAACAGTAGATCCGACGTTGCCATCGCCAACAGGCAGCGCGTTGTACACTTAGAGAGTCCATATTTCCCTCGCGTGAGAATCAAAACCACCAAGAAATTAATTGTAGGAGACAGAAGATAAAACTGGAGTTGAAAATTACTGATCAAACATTATCTGAGTCTGCCCAGAGAGCAATAGATGTAGTCAGCAAATGAATGCGTCAATTGGGAAGTTTTCAATGGCAGATCTCAAAAGGACATCTGCAAGCCGAAACCATTTCTGGCCTGGGCACTCTTTTCTGTTTTATTCGTTCTGTGCAGAGGAGTCAAGGGAGCATATTTTTCAAATAAAAGACAGAGGGGATTTGCGGTAAAGGCTTTCCCCAGAGAGGGTTGGGGATTTGGAATGCACCTGTATGGGGTGGTAGCTGAGGCATTATACCTCCCAACATTTAAGGACTGTTTGGATGAGGACTCGAAGTGTCATAACATTCGAGGCGATTAACCTGGTTATGTAAACTAGGACGACTGCAGCGTCAGTGTAGCTTTGATAGCATAAGCCTGATGGAACGGATTACCTCTTCTGTGTGGTCAGCTTCTATGATTCCAGGAAGTGCTTCTGTGAGGCTCGTTAGGAGGTTGAACATTGCATCCGAAATCAAATAGATGTTTATCCTGGAAAAGTGGAACAGAAGCAAAAGTAGTTTGAGAAACTCAACAGATATGGCAGCATCGGTGAACAGAAAAATACATTTAATGTTTCGTGACTGGAATCACTCTGCACAGAGAAATGTTCTGCTGAAGAAGGGTTACTCGACTTAAATGTTTAATTCTGTTTTTCTCTCCGCAGACAAGAACTGATAATTGCAAACAAAGGACAGGTGCTGCATTTTATTCCTGATGAACGCCTTTTGCCTGAAACGGCGATTTTCCTGCTCCTTGGATGCTGCCTGACCTGCTTGCTTTTCCAGAATCACTCTAATCTGGACTCTGGTTTTCAGTCCTTGATTTTACATTAAAGGAAATTGAAACAACTCCCTATTCTCATTCCAATGTCCAATACCTCGTCCACAGTCTTCTTGGTTAATACACTTCAATGCATTTAAATAAGTTGAGAATTCCCACCTCACGACCCCAAACTGGGAAATGAGGTCCCAAGGTGGGAAATGAGACACACCACGACCATGGAAGGGTTAGCCTTCATGAACCGTATGATCCCGCAGCCGTTAGCCTCTATCTGTTTCCCGTGATAAATGCTCCATTCCGTTAGTGGTAACAGGTCTGTATCAAAACCCTTCTGAGTTTGTACACCTCAATTACATCAACTCTCGTTCTCCTCTGCTCTCCAGAAAACAAGTCTAGCGCTATTCAATCTTCCCTCAATGCTGCTCTAATTTCCAAGTGCTGGTAATTTGGTTGTAAGTCTACCCTGTGTTCATTCCAGTGAAATTCTGCTCTTCTTGTGCAGCTGTGACCACAACTGTGCACAACGTTGCAGCTGTAATCTACCCACTGATTTAAGTGTTAGCAGAGTTCCAGGTTTTGCAGCAATGGGAGCGGTTTATTTCAGGTTGGATGACATCCAGGGTAAAGGAGGAGTCGTTTGGGAAAGACTAAATATGGAATTGATTCCCAGAGAAGGTAATGGTCAAAGTCTGGGCTATGTACTGGACCTGGACGGCTGTAGGGTGGTATGGGATCATTTAATCAGTTACTCAGAAGTTAGAGTATGAGTTTAACAACATTTCTTCTGTCTGATATGAGCTGATGTAACTACAGTACAAGCCAGAAGCGGGACCTGAATAGAACGTGATGGATCAGAACAGTAATTGTTTTGGTTTTGAACAACATGATCTCTTGACAACTCGGAAACAGACAATGCTCAAATTTTAGTTCAAAAACAAAACTGCAGTTCAGTACCAAACAAATGATGATAAAACAGAATAATGCAAATTGTTTACTCATAACAGAGTTCAAACGCATTGAGCACACAGTAAATCTATAACATCATTAATTTGGAAACACCCGATAAATTGAAAAAAAAACATACAATGTATACAGATCGCCACCACTGATGCAGTTCAAAATACACCTCTCGTTTAAAACTGACACCAGAAAACCTGGATTTTACACTTGGTTATGTCAGTTGCGATTTCCACTCTTAGAGCGGAACTGCAGTAGATTCTTCGGGAATCCAACACACAGCTGAGCGTCAATCTACTCAGCTTTTAGTAAACTCTTCAGGACTTCCTTTATTCCAACACTTTTGACCTGGGATGAGCGCGAACTTTTTAGATCATCGTAGTCGAATTATTAATTCTCTGGGTCACTTCTCATGAGCACAGATCTATACATACACCCAGTTCCAGGGTGTTCCAAAGGATAAAAGAAATGACTCCCAGTTAAAATGTAGTAAAATTGTTTCTCAATTTATGGTGTTTTCCTTAAACTCAGATTCCAGAATGCTAGGTTGCATTCAATCAGAAAATAACAACAAACGTTTATTGTGCATAAACCCATTCAGCCTCGGGTCAGTAAAAAAAACACGGTTTTTTGAAGAGAAAAAAATGTGTGCTTGCAGAAATACCTATAAATTAACTATTACCTTCAGATAAATAGAGAAACCTAACGGTTGTTCACAGGAAAAAACAAAAGTGAGCATTTCACTTATTTTCATCGAAACTCTCTGTAGTCTCCAATTAAATTGAATATTTGTCGCGCGACAAGCTGAATTATAAAATGGAAATTTCAATTACTCAAGCAAATACTTCCGGATCTGTAGTGATGGAGATTCTGCACGGTAATCTGTAATCTGAGACTAGACCACCGATCATCTACCCGTGTTTGAGAGTGACCCAAAATGCCAACGTATCACTTTCAATTGCAGCGTTAAACCGTAGGGAATGCTCAAGACAGATTTACACACATTCAATGACACAACGCACTCACCAGGAATTGTTGGAATTGGAAGGACTGTGTAAAATATTTGCTGCGCCTTCTGAATTGGAAGATGCATTTTCTCGAGAATATTTTTGTTCAAGCAATCTCTCTCCGTATTAATAAATGATGCAATATTTCACAAAGTTTTTTCATTTATAGCTGCTGGCATTGCCCGGGGGATTGTTACAGCGCACTCAAATTGTTTTTCAAGAATTTGAATAAATAGATGACGACAGTAATTTAAATACAAGTTGTGACAGAACAGATGTTATTTTAAAGTTTATTAGAATATGTGAATCACATTCGGTTAATAACAAACACATCAAAATGTGTATACGCTATTATTGATACCAAATACCAAACCCCTCCATGCTACGATCTAATGTCAGAGTTGTCCTAGTATTGATTCTGACCATTTGGTAACGATATTCTGGTTGTTAAATGTCTCTCTGAGAACTGTTCTCCTCAACACGGGGATGTGGCTTCTCTGTTTAACAGTGTTAAAAATCTCACAGGACCATGTTACATTGCAGTGGGTTTATTTGGAATTACTCACTTACGGACTGTGACTCGTGGGGCAGGCTCAGAAGAAACAGAATTGAAAGCAAAAGATCACAGTGACATGCAATTAAAACGAGATATTGAACAAACATACATTGATGTTAACTTGCGTTATTTTTGGAATAGGTTGCAGGTTTTGATACATTATTACAAAACTCCAGCACTTTTAAAAGTCATATTCTCGAGGTAACTTCGGGTTTTACGAAAAAAGTGACATCTCAGCTCAGACAATGTACTAAAATTGTGAGGTTACAGTCTGTCTGTATCCCAATTTTGAGCCAGATAGGTTCTATTTCCAAAGTAGTAATTTATATTTAAAAAAGTTTGGAACAACTGCCTGCACGGACTGTTTGCACGTTGTGTGCTTTTGGGGCAAAATAAAACGTTTCTTCAAATAGAACATACAACATTGAACATTACAGCACAGAAGAGACCCTTTGGCTGTCGATGTTGTGCTTACCTGTGGAATCCAACTGAAGCCCATGTAACCTACACTATTCCATTTTCATCTATTTGCCTATCCAATTAACTTTTAAATGCCCTTAAAAGTTGGGGAGTCTACTCCTGCTACAGGCAGTGCGATCCATACCCCTAGCACTCCTTAAAAAATAAACGATTTCTGACATTTTTCCTATATCTAACACCCCTGAATTTAAAGCTATGACCGCTCATGCCATCCCTTACCATTCTCGGAAAGCGGCTCTCACTGTCCAACCTATGAAAACCTCTGATTATCTCATAAGCTTCGATGAAGTCGCAACTCAAACCTCTTCTCTCTAACATCCCTCAGCCTTTACTCTTGAAACCTCCCCTCCTTCCAGGCAACGTTCTAGTATATCGCCTCTGAACACTTTCCAAAGCTTCCACATCTTGCCTATAATATGGTGATCAGAACTGTATGCAATACTCCAAATGTGGCTGCATCAGAATTTTGTACAGCTGCAACATGACCTCGTTGTTCCAAAACTCAATACCTCTACCAATAAAAGCTAACACAGCGTATGCCTTCTTAACAACCCTATCAACCTGGGGAACAACTTTCATGGTTCTATATATCTGGACTCCGAGACCTCTCTGTTAATCTACACTACCAAGAATCTTACTATTAGCCCAGTTCTCTGCATTCTTGTTACTCCTTCCAAAGTGAATCACTTTAGCCCTTGAAGCATTAAACTCCATTTGTCAATTCTCGACCCAGATATGCAGCTTATCTATGTTCTCTGTAACTTGCAACATCCTTCATCACGATTGACAACTCTACCTACCTTAATGTCCTTCTATCCTCTCATCCAGGACATCTATACAAATGACAAACAAGAGTTGAACCAAAACACATCCTTACGGTATGCCACTAGAAACTGAATGAGATTTCCCCTCAATCACCACCCTCTAGTTTTTTTCACCTAGCCAATTTCTGATCCAATCTGTTAAATCACCTTCAATCCCATGCCTCCATATTTTGTGAAAGAGCTGACCATGGGGAAGCTTATCAAGCTCCTTGCTGAAATACGTAGACACCACCACCAGTTTGGTCACGTTCTCAATGAGCTCAATATTGTTTCTTTTTAAAATTACTTACAGTGCAGAAACAGGCCCTTCAGCCCAACACGTCCACACTGACCCTGCGAAGAGCAACCCACCCAGACCATTTCCCTACATTTACCCCTTCACCTAACACTACAGGCAATTTAGAATGGCTAAATCACCTAACCTGCACTTTTTTGGACTGTGGGAGAAAACCCATGCAATCAAGGGAGAATGTGCAAACTCCACACAGACAGTTGCCTGAGGCGGGAATTGTACCCGGGTTTCTGGCACTGCGGGGCATTGTGCCACCGTGCCGCCCAATTGTTGTTCAATACAATTTTGCAAAAGCAAATTCACCCATAGAACGAAATGTGTGTGTGTGTGTGTGTCGGGGAGAGAGAGATGGTTTCCATCCGAGTGTGAGAGAGTGCGTGTTCGCGTGCGTTGTAAAGCATATGCGAGTGTGATGGACTACAAGTCTGTGAGATGATGTGTGTGTATGTGTAAGGAGTTTTGTTCAATACAGGGGGGCGTTGATTATCCGAACGTGATGGGTGGGCACCATTTTGTTTGGCTAATCGATTATTTGGTTAATCGATAAAATGCCTTTCCTCTGGGGCTCGGAGTTTTTAAAGTCTGCTCCGCATTCAAGAGACTGCAGCAGGACACAATGCACGAGACCACGCCGGCCCACGACACTGCCCCCAACCACGTGCAACACTTCCCCTGGAACACAACCCCGTGCTACACCTCCCACCGCCCACAACTCAGTGCAACATCTCCCTCAGACAACAACGCCGTGCTACATCTCTCCCGCCCACAACCCCGTGCTACACCTCCCCCGGACCGCAACCCCGTGCTACACCTCCCACCGCCCACAACCCCGTGCAACACCTCCCACCGCCCACAACCCCATACAACACCTCCGCCTGCATCCAAACACGTTAAACACCTCCCCTGTACCACAACCCCGTGCAACACCTCCCCCGGAACACAACCCCGTGCAACACCTCCCCCGCCCACAACCCCGTGCAACACCTCCCCTCGCCCACAACCTTATGCAACACCTCCCCCGGACCCCAACACCGTGCTACACATCCCACCGCCCACAACCCCATACAACACCTCCCCCTGCATCCAACACCGTGTAACACCTCCACTGGACCACAACACCGTGCAACACCTCCCCTCGCCCACAAGCCCATGCAACACCACCCCCGCCCACAAACCCGTGCAACACCTCCCCTCGCGCACAATCCCATGCAACACCTCACCCGGACCACAAGCCCTTGCTACACCTTTCCCCGCCCACATCCCCGTGCAACACCTCCCCTCGCCCACAAGCCCATGCAACACCACCCTCGCCCACAAACCCGTGCAACACCTCCCCTCGCCCACAACCCCATGCAACACCTCACCCGGAACACAAGCCCTTGCTACACCTCCCCTGCCCACAACCCCATGCAACACCTCACCCGGAACACAAGCCCTTGCTACACCTCCCCTGCCCACAACCCCGTGCAACACCTTCCACCTCCCACAAGCCCATGCAACACCACCCCCGCCCACAAACCCGTGTAACACCTCCCCTGTACCACAACCCCGTGCAACACCTCCCCCGGAACACAACCCCGTGCTACACCTCCCACGCCCACAACCCCGTGCAACACCTCCCCTCGCCCACAACCTCATGCAACACCTCCCCCGGACCACAACCCCGTGCTACACCTCCCACCGCCCACAACCCCGTGCAACACCTCCACCGGAACACAACCCCGTGCAACACCTCCCCTCGCCCACAAGCCCATGCAATACCACCCCCGCCCACAAACCTGTGCAACACCTTCCCTCGCCCACAACCCCATGCAACACCTCACCCGACCACAACCCCGTACAACACCTCCCCTGCCCACAACCCCGTGCAACACCTCCCACCGCCCACAACCCCGTGCAACACCTCCACCCGCCCACAATCCTGTGCAACACCTCCCACCGCCCACAACCACGTGCAACACCTCCCACTGCCCACAACTCCGTGCAAAAACTCCCCTGCATCCAACCCCGTGCAACACCTTCCACCGCCCACAAGCCCATGCAACACCACCCCCGCCCACAAACCCGTGTAACACCTCCCCTGTACCACAACCCCGTGCAACACCTCCCCCGGAACACAACCCCGTGCTACACCTCCCCCGCCCACAACCCCGTGCAACACCTCCCCTCGGCCACAACCTCATGCAACACCTCCCCCGGACCACAACCCCGTGCTACACCTCCCACCTCCCACAACCCCGTGCAACACCTCCACCGGAACACAACCCCGTGCAACACCTCCCCTCGCCCACAAGCCCATGCAATACCACCCCCGCCCACAAACCTGTGCAACACCTTCCCTCGCCCACAACCCCATGCAACACCTCACCCGACCACAACACCGTACAACACCTCCCCTGCCCACAACCCCGTGCAACACCTCCCACCGCCCACAAACCCGTGCAACACCTCCACCCGCCCACAATCCTGTGCAACACCTCCCACCGCCCACAACCACGTGCAACACCTCCCACTGCCCACAACTCCGTGCAAAAACTCCCCTGCATCCAACCCCGTGCAACACCTCCCCCGCCCACAACCCCGTGGAACACCTCCACCCGCCCACAACCCTGTGCAACACCTCCCCCGCGCACAACCCCGTGCAACACGTCCACTGCCCACAACCCCGTGCAACACCTCCTCCCGCCCCCAACCCCGTGCAACACGTCCACTGCCCACAACCCCGTGCAACACCTCCCCCCGCCCACAACCCCGTGCAACATCTCCACCGCCCACCACCCCGTGCAGCACCGCCCCCACCCACAACCCCGTGCAACATGTCCCACGCCCACAACCCCGTGCAACACGTCCCACGCCCACAACCCCGTGCAACAACTGCCCCGCCCAAAACGCCATGCAACACCTCCCCTGCCCACAACACGGTGCAACACCTCCCACCGCACACAACCCCGTGCAACACCTCCCCCGGCATCCAACCCCGTGCAACACATTGCCCGGCCCACAACCGCGTGCAAAACCTCCCCCTGCCTCCAAACCCGTGCAACACCTCCCCCGCCCACAGCCGCGTGCAACACCTCCCCTCGCCCACAACCCCGTGCAACACCTCCACTGGAACACAACCCCGTGCTGCACCTCACCCGCCCACAACCCCGTGCAACACCTCCCCTCGTCCACAACCTCATGCAAAACCTCCCCCAGACCACAGCCCCGTGGTACACCTCCCACCGCCCACAACCCTGTGCAACACGTCGCACCGCCCACAACCCCATACAACACCTCCCCCTGCATCCAACCCCGTGTAACACCTCCACTGGACCACAACCACGTGCTACACCTCCCCCGACCACAACCCCGTGCAACACCTCCCCTCGCCCACAAGCCCATGCAACACCACCCCGGGCCCACAAACCCGCGCAACACCTCCCCTCGTCCACAACCCCATGCAACAACTGGCCCGGACCACTAGCCCGTGCTACACCTCCCCTGCCCACAACCCCGTGCAACACCTCCCACCGCCCACAACCCCATACAACACCTCCGCCTGCATCCAAACCCATGTAACACCTCCCCTGTACCACAACCCCGTGCAACCCCTCTCCCGGAACACAACCCCGTGCTATACCTCCCCCGCACACAACACCGTGCAACACCTACACCGAGACACAACCCCGTGCTTCACCTCCCCCACCCACAACCACGTGCAGCACCTCCCCTCGCGCACAACCTCATGCAACACCTGACCACAACCCCGTGCTACACCTCCCACCGCCCACAACCCTGTTCAACACATCCCACCGCCCACAATCCCATACAACACCTCCCCCTGCATCCAACCCCGTGTAACACCTCCACTGGACCACAACCCCGTGCTACACCTTCCCCGCCCACAACCCCGTGCAACACCTCCCACCGCCCACAACCCCGTGCAACACCTCTACCCGCCCACAATCCTGTGCAACACCTCCCCTCGCCCACAACCCAATGCAACACCTCACCCGGACCACAACCCCGTGCTACACCTCCCCTGCCCACAACCCCGTGCAACACCTCCCACCGCCCACAACCCCGTGCAACACCTCTACCCGCTCACAATCCTGTGCAACAACTCCCACCGCCCACAAACCCGTGCAACACCTCCCCCTGCATCCAACCCCATGCAATACCTCCCACTCCCACAACCCCGTGGAACACCTCCCCCCGCCCACAACCTCGTGCAACACGTCCCCTTTCCCACAACCCCGTGCAACACCACCCGCGCCCACAACCCCGTGCAACATCTCCCCCGCCCATAACCCCGTGCAGCACCGACCCCATCCACCATCCCGTGCAAAACCTGCCCCCGCCCACAACCCCGTGCAACACGTCCCACGCCCACAACCCCGTGCAACAACTGCCCCGGCATCCAAACCCGTGCAACACATTCCCCGGCCCACAACCGTGTGCAACACCTCCCCCTGCCTCCAACCCCGAGCAACACCTCCAACCGCCCTCAACCCCGTGCAACACCTACTACTGCATCCAACCCCGTGCAACATCTCCCCCACCCACAACCCCGTGCAACACATACACCTGCCTCCAACCCCGTGCAACACCTCCCCCGGCCCACAACCCCGTGCAACACCTACCATCTCCCACAACCCCGTGCAACACCTCCCACTGCATCCAGACCCGTGCAACACTTCCCCCGCCCACAACCCCATGCAACACGCACGGTGGCACAGTGGTTAGCACTGTTGCCTCACAGCGCCAGAGACCCGGGTTCACTTCCCGCCTCAGGCGACTGACTGTGTGGAGTTTGCACGTTCTCCCCGTGTCTGCGTGGGTTTCCTCCGGGTGCTCCGGTTTCCTCCCACAGTCACAAAGATGTGCAGGGTCAGGTGAATTGGCCGTACTAAATTGCCCGTAGTGTTAGGTAAGGGGTAAATGTAGGGGTATGGGTGGGTTCGCTTCGGCGGGGCGGTGTGGACTTGTTGGGCCGAAGGGCCTGTTTCCACACTGTAATGTAATCTAATCTAAAAAAAACACCTCCCCGTGCCTCCAACCCCGTGCAACACCACACCAGCCCACAACCCCGTGCAACACCTCGCCTGCCCACAACTCCGTGCAAGACCTGCCCCCGCCCACAACTCCATGCATCACCTCCCCCCGCCCACAACCCCGTGCAACACCTTCCCCCGCCCACAACCCCATGCAACACCTCCCACCGCCCACAACCCCGTGCAACACCTCCCACCGCCCAAAACCCAGTGAAACACCTCCCCGCCCACAACCCTTGCAACACCTCCTACCGCCCACAAACCCGTGGAACACCTCCCCCTGCCTCCAACCTCGTATAACGCCTCCCTTCGCCCACAATCCCGTGCAATATCTCCCCCAGCCCACAACCCAGTGAAACACCTCCCACCGCCCACAAACCCGTGCAACACCTCCCCCTGCCTCCAACCTCGTATGACGCCTTCCCTCGCCCACAATCCCGTGCAACATCTCCCCCAGCCCACAACCCAGTGAAACACCTCCCACCGCCCACAAACCCGTGCAACACCTCACCCTGCCTCCAATCTCGTACAACGCCTCCCCTCGCCCTCAACGCCTTGCAACATCTCCCGCAGCCCACAACCCCGTGCAACACCTCCCACTGCCCACAACCCCGTGCAACACCTCCCCCATCACACAACCCCGTGCAACACCTCCTACCGTCCACAACGCCGTGCAAAACGTTGCCCCGGGTTCCTTCCATATCTTTTGCCTCCTAGCCTGAACCTATGTCCTCCAGTTCTTAACTCCCCCACCCAAGAGAAAATACTTTGTCTATTTACCCTATCTATGCCCATCATGATTTTATAAACATCTATCCGGTCACCCCTCTGGCTCCGCGCTCCAGTGAAATAAGCCCCAGTCTAATCAGTCTCTCCCGATAGCTCAAATCCTCCAGTCCTGGCAATATCCCTGTAAATATTTTCTAACTTGTTTCGAGTTTCACAACATCCTTATGATAGGAAGGAACGCAGAATTTTACGCAATATTACAACAATGGCCTAGCCAATGTCCTGTGCAGCAAAAACATGACGTCTCAACTCCTATACTTCTCCGAGCGCCCTAACACTCCCTTGGACCTTACCATTAAGTGTATAAGTCCTGCTAAGATTTGCTTACCTAAGATGCAGCACCTCACATTTATCTGAATTCAACTTCTCAGCCCATTGGCCCATCTGATCAAGATCCCGTTGTAATCTGAAGTAAGCTTCTTTGCTGTCCACCACACCTTCAATTTTGGTGTCATCTGCAATCTTACTAACTGTACCTCTTATGTTCACATCCAAACCATCTTTATAAATGATGAAAAGTAGTGGACCTTGCAGCGATCCTTGGCACTCCATTGGTAACAAGCATCCAGTCTGAAAAACAACCCTCCACCACCACCCTCTGTCTTCTACCTTTGAGCCAGTTCTGTATCGAAATGGTTAGTTCTCCCTGTATTCCCAAGACGGACCTTGTTGAACACTTTACTGAATTCCATATAGATCACGTCCACCACTCTGCCCTCATCAATCCTCGATGTTACTTCTTCAAACAGCTCAATCAAGTTCATGAGACATGATTTCAAACGCACAAAGCCCTGTTGACTATCCATAATCAGTCCTTGCCTTTCCAAATACATGTACATCCTCTCCCTCAGGATTCCCTTCAACAACGAACCCACCACTGATGTCAGGCTCATCGGTCTGTCGTGCCCTGACTTGTCCTTACAATCTTTCTTTAGCAGTCGCACCAGGTTAGCCAACTTCCAGTTTTCTGGCACCTCACCTGTGACCATTGATGATACTGGTATCTCAGTTTGGGGGCCAGTAATCACTTCTCTAGCTTCGCACAGAGTTCTAGGGTACACCAGACCAGGTCCTGGGCATCCACTTGTATGCATTTCAGGACATCCAGCACCTCCTCCTCTGTAATGTGGACAGTTTTCAAGATGTCACCATTCACTTCCCCACATTGTATATTTTCATCCAAGTCTGGAATTGGACCGACGTTATTCGAGCTCTGAGCCAGTATTGTTAAGCAGTGTACCATAGTGCTGTCTTAAACTGTGGGAAGGGATTCACTCAATTATCCCAATTGTTGATACATGACCACATTCACACTGGAGTTGGCTTTTAAAAGTCCAAATTGTGGGAGATGCAGTAAAAATGCTTGGGAACTAACACACCATCGATGTGTACACACTGAGGAGAGGCCACTCAGATGTTCTCACTGCAGACCTTTTTTCAGGCAACCAGCTCAACTCAGTGTATTCACAGTGGGGCGTGGCAGGGGTGGTTGCGGGGGCAGTGTCATGGATGGGTCAGGGTGGGGTGTGGCGGGGGGCAGGCACAGGGTCAGGGCTGTGGGCGGAGTCAGTAGTGGGTGCAGGGGTGTGGTGGGAAGGGGGTGGGGCCTGAAGCAGAGGCAGGGGCGGGCAGCATTCTCCTGCTCAGAATAGGGAAAATGATTCACTCATTTATTAAGTTGTCTGGCACATCAGTGAGGTCCCTCTAACCTTTAAACTATCCACACACTGAAATGCTTTAAAAGAAGCGGGGATCTGATTTCCCATCCATGTGTTCGTATAAGAGAGACCATTCAGGTGCTCTCACATGGTGGCTGGATTCAAGTGTTCTTCCAACCTCAGTGTACACAGTGAGTTCACATGGGGAGAGACTGTTCTCCAGTCGGGACGATGGGAAAGGATTTGCTTTGCCATCCCACTTGTAAAGACACCCCTCAGTTCACAAGAAACTACAGTGATTGAATTGTTCCAAGCATAAGCCCAGTTACAGGGGTAAATATTCTGGGTAGAAGTCAAACAAGAGTCAGTGTCCTATTCAACTGACACGTCATGTCACAGAGTGCCAGAGACAGAATTGGACAGCACGGAAGAAGACCCTTCGGTCCAACTGAACAACCAGATATCTAAACCTAACCATTTGCCAGCACTTGGCTCATATTCTGATGAAGGGCTTTTGCCTGAAACATCGATTTTCCAACTCCTCTAATGCTGCGTGAACTGCTGTGCATCTCCAGCAACACTCTAATCTCGACTCTGATTTCCAGCATCTGCAGTCTTCACTTTTGCCTTGGCCCATGTCCCTCTAAACCTTCCAAATTCATTTACCCATCCAAATGCCTTTGAAATGTTGCAATTGTACCAGTCTCCACCACTTCCTCTGGCAGCTCATTCCATACACAAACCACCCTTGCATGAATACGTTGCCCTTTGGGTCGCTTTATACCTTTCCCCTCTCAACCAAAACCTATACTGTTTAGTTCTGGACTCCCCCATCCCGGCGAAAAGATCTTGACGATTTACCCTCCATGCTTATCATGATTTTTTAAACATCTATAAGGTCACCCCTCTGCCTCCGATGCTCCAGGGAATACAGCCCCAGCCTGTTAAATGTCCTGTACAGCCGCAGTATGACTCCCGCAAATCCTAAACTCAATGCACTGACCAATAAAGGCAAGTATACCAAAGACCTTCTTCACTGTCTAATCTACCTGCAACTCCACTTTCAAATAACTGTGAACGTAAGAACAAAGAACAATACAGCACAGGAACAGGACCTTTGGCCCTCCAAATATGCACTGCCACACCTTGCCCTTCCATACTAAAGCTGCTTTCACTTAGAACATCCACATCTCTCTATTCCCTTCTTATTTCTGTATTCATCCAGGTGCTTCCTGAATGCTGTGATTGTGTGTGCTTCTACCACCTCCTCTGGCAGCGCGTTCCAGGCACACACCACCCTTTGTGTAAAGAACCTGCCTTGCACATCTCTTTTAAACGTCACCCCTCCCCCCACCGCACTTTGTGCCTATGTCTCTGACAATTGATCCCCTCCACCAACACCATGAACCAATTCAAAATGGCTGACAGCTGAATATGGCAATTTACTGATATTCCGGGAGAGTAGAGTGAAACAGACAGACCAAAGGAGAGGGATGGACAGAAGGATATTTAAATGTAGAGATGGTAAATTAATGGGTAAAACATTGTCCCAGCATGAAATCTAATCGGTGTAGTTAGTAGTGTTCTTATATCGAATGACAGTTACCCAGGAATGAGTTACAGACTGGAACATAATCAATATGTTCAGGGTGGTTTATATTGAGAAGAACAGATTCCCGAGAGTGAGTTACATACTGGAATATAATCAAAGAGATCAGGGTGGTTTATATTGAGAAGAACAAATTCCCGGGAATGAGTTACACACTGGAATATGATCAATATGTTTCCTGTGTAATCTAACAGGAGCAGGAGATTCGACCTTTCGGGCATCATCCCTCAATTTCTGATGAAGGGCTTTGTTCGAAACATTGATTCTTCTGCTCTTCGGATCCTGGCTGATCTGCTGTGCTTTTCCAGCACGACACTCTCAACTCTGACTTACAGGATCTGCAGTCCTTACTTTGTCCTGATGGTATCCTGGCCAAACATATGTTAGTCCTGAAATGGGAATGCTGCGATCACATTTGGAACTACCAGTTGTTTTGCTGACATCCTGAAGTGAAGAATTTACTTGACCAGTTGTTGCACCGCATTCCTCACCTTCTCTCTGAACTTGAACATAGTCACTGCATAAAATAATGTGTTTGTGCTGCAGCTGAAATCCTTGAGCATATCCCCGACATACGGTAAAATACTTGCCTTCCCAAAAAAATCTTTTGTTCCATTAAAGCCTTGGGATAAGAAGGTTATACCATACACTAACCACAGAAGTATAAAGCTGATGGATATGGTGAAGAGGGAAATTATCGATTTTCTTCGGCTGTCCATCTCTGTGTCTCTCTGATTCTCTCTCGTGCCAAGACCCCTCAGAGTCTTGCGGAGTCGTTTGGCCACCAAAACACGCCTCACCGTCAGAGTGTTCATCAAAAGAATTAACACGAATGGGATGAAAGGGGTTAAACCGATATCAAACCACTTAAATCCCTGCCACCTGGCGTCTCTATAATAGCTTAATTGTACTCGGCAAAACCGTGGAATGTTGTTAATTATCTTTCCAGGTTTAAACACAAAATAAAAAGGAATACATTTTGAACAGAGCAGAATGCCAATTGTCGTTAGAGCCACAGACAAATCTTTCTCTGTCCAAAATTTTCTCTTTATTTTCAGACAGCAAATGGCCACAAAACGATCAAAGGAGAAAAGGACAGTGAACCAGATGGAACAGTCTGTGGCTGCACGAACCAGGACAAAGATAATACTGCACACTGGGGTGATGTCCAGGAGAGACGTTTGGAAGTAATACATATTGAATCGCCTTAGTATGATGTTTATGAAAATGAACAGTAGATCCGACGTTGCCATAGCCAACAGGCAGCGCGTTGTACACTTAGAGAGCCCACATTTCCCTCGCGTGAGAATCAAAACCACCAGGAAATTAACTGTAGGAGACAGAAGATAAAACTGGAATTGGAAATTACTGATCAAACATTATCTGAATCTGCCCAGAGAGCAATAGATGTAGTCAGCAAATGAATGCGTCAATTGGGAAATTTTCAATGGCAGATCTCAAAAGGACATCTGCAAGCCGAAATCATTTCTGGCCTGAGGACTCTTTTCTGTTTTATTCGTTCTGTGCAGAGGAGTCAAGGGAGCATGTTTTTCAAATAAAAGACAGAGGGGATTTGTGGAAAAGGCTTTCACCCAGAGAGGGTTGGGGATTTGGAATGCATTGTCTGGGGTGGTAGCTGAGGCAATATACCTCCCAACATTTAAGGACTGTTTGGATGAGGACTCGAAGTGTCATAACATTCGAGGCGATTAACCTGGTTATGGAAACTAGGATGACTGCAGCTTTAGTGTAGCTTTGATAGCATAAGCCTAATGGAACGGATTACCTCTTCTGTGTGGTCAGCTTCTATGATTCCAGGAAGTGCTTCTGTGAGGCTTGTTAGGAGGTTGAACATTGCATCCGAAATCAAATAAATGCTTATCCTGGAAAAGTGGAACAGAAGCAAAAGTAGTTTGAGAATCTCAACAGATATGGCAGCATCGGTGAAGAGAAAAATACATTTAATGTTTCGTGACTGGAATCACTCTGCACAGAGAAATGTTCTTCTGAAGAAGGGTTACTCGACTGAAATGTTTAATTCTGTTTTTTTCCGCAGACAAGAACTGATAATTGCAAACAAAGGACAGGTGCTGCATTTTATTCCTGATGAACGCCTTTTGCCGGAAACATCGATTTTCCTGCTCCTTGGATGCTGCCTGACCTGCTTGCTTTTCCAGAATCACTCTAATCTGGACTCTGGTTTTCAGCATCTGCAGTCCTTGATTTTACATTAAAGGAAATTGAACCAACTCCCTATTCTCATTCCAATGTCCAATACCTCGTCCACAGTCTTCTTGGTTAATACACTTCAATGCATTTAAATAAGTTGAGAATTGCCACCTCACGACCCCAAACTGGGAAATGAGGTCCAGACACACCACGACTGTCTGGATGGAAGGGTTAGCCTTCATGAACCGTATGATCCTTCAGCAGTTAGCCTCAATGTGTGTCTCGTGATAAATGCTCCATTGCGTTAGTGGTAACAGGTCTGTATCAAAACCCTTCTGAGTTTGTACACCTCAATTACATCAACTCTCATTCTCCTCTGCTCTCCAGAAAACAAGTCTAGCGCTATCCAATCTTCCCTCAAAGCTGCTCTAATTTCCAAGTGCTGGTAATTTTGTTGTAAGTCTACTCTGTGTTCATCCCAGTGAAATTCTGCTCTTCCTGTACAGCTGTGACCACAACTGTGCACAACGTTGCAGCAGTAATCTACCCACTGATTTAAGTGTTAGCAGAGTTCCAGGTTTTGCAGCAATGGGAGCGGTTTGTTTCAGGTTGGATGACATCCAGGGTAAGGGAGGAGTCCTTTGGGAAAGAGTAAATATGGAATTGATTCCAAGAGAAGATGTCTGGTCAAAGTCTGAGCTATGTACTGCACCTGGACGGCTGGACGGTGGTGTGGGATAAGTTAATCAGTTTCTCAGAAGTTAGAGTATGAGTTTAACAACATTTCTTCTGTCTGATATGAGCTGAATTAACTGCAGTACAAGCCAGAAGCGGGACCTGAATAGAACGTGATGGATCAGAACGGTATTTGTTTTGGTTTTGAACAACATGATCTCTTGACAACTCGTAAACAGACAATGCTCAAATTTTAGTTCAACAACAAAACAGCAGTTCAGTACCAAACAAATGATGATAAAACAGAATAATGCAAATTGTTTACTCATAACAGAGTTCAAACGCATTGAGCACATAGTAAATCTATAACCTCATTAATTTGGAAACACCCGATAAATTGAAAAAAATCATATAACGTATACAGATCGCCACCACTGATGCAGTTCAAAAAACACCTCTCGTATAATACTGACCCCAGAAAACCTGGATTTTACACTTGGTTATGTCAGTTGCGATTTCCACTCTAAGAGCGGAACTACAGTAGTTTCTTCGGGAATCTAACACACAGCTGAGCGTCAATCTACTCAGCTTTTAGTAAATTCTTCAGGGCTTCCTTTATTCCAACACTTTTGGTCTGAGATGAACACGAACTTTTTAGATTATGGTAGTCGAATTGACTAATTCTCTGGGTCACTTCTCATGATCACAGATCTATACATACACCCAGTTCCAGGGTGTTCCAAAGGATAAAAAAATGACTCACAATTAAAAGTGTAGTAAAATTGTTTCTCAATTTATGGTGTTTTCCCTAAACTCAGATTCCAGAATGCTAGGTTGCTTTCAATCAGAAAATAACAACAAACGTTTATTGTGCATAAACCCATTCAGCCTCGGGCCAGTATATAATCACGGTTTTTTGAAGAGAAAAAATGTGTGCTTGCAGAAATACCTATAAATTAACTATTACCTTCAGATAAATAGAGAAACCTAACTCAAGCAAATTCTTCCGGGTCTGTAGTGATGGCGATTCTGCACGGTAATCTGTAATCTGAGACTAGACCACCGATCATCTACCCATGTTTGAGATTGCCCCAAAATGCCCATGTGTCACTTTCAATTGCCGCGTTAAAACGTAGGGAATCCTCAAGACAGATTTACACACATTCAATGACACAACGCACTCACCAGGTATTGTTGGAATTGGAAGGACTGTGTAAAATATTTGCTGCGCCTTCTGAATTGGAAGATGCATTTTCTCGAGAAAATTTTGTCCAAGCAATCTTTCTCCGTATTAATAAATGATGCAATATTTCACAAAATTTTTCATTTATAGTTGCTAGCATTGCCCGGGGGATTGTCACAGCGCACTCAAATTGTTTTTCAAGAATTTGAATAAATAGATGACGACAGTAATTTAAATCCCAGTTGTGACAGAACAGATGTTTTTTTTAAAGTTTATTAGAATACATGAATCACATTCGGTTAATAACAAACACAGCAAAATGCGTATACGCTATTATTGATACCAAATATCATGCCCCTCCATGCTACGATCTCATGTCAGAGTTGTCATAGTATTGATTCTGACCATTTGGTAACGATATTCTGGTTGTTAAATGTCTCTCTGAGAACTGTTCTCCTCAACACGAGGATGTGGCTTCCCTGTTTAAAGTGTTAAAAATCACACAGGACCATGTTATATTGCAGTGGGTTTATTTAGAATTACTCGCTTACGGAGTGTGACTAGTGGGGCAGGATCAGAAGAAACAGAATACACAGTGACATGCATTTAAAACGAGATATTGAACAAACCTACATTGATGTTAACTTGCATTTTTTTAGAATAGGTTGCAGATTTTGATACATTATTACAAAATTCCAGCACTTTTAAAAGTCATATTCTCGAGGTAACTTCGGGCTTTACGAAAAAAGTGACATCTCAGCTCAGACAATGTATTAAAATTGTAAGGTTACAGTCTGTCTGTTTCCCAATTTTGAGCCAGACAAGTTCTATTTCCAAAGTAGTAATTTATATTTAAAAAAGTTTGGAACAACTGCCTGCACGGACTGTTTGCAGGTTGTGTGCTTTTTGGGCAAGATTAGACGTTTCTTCAGATAGAACATAGAACATTGAACATTACAGCACAGAAGTGACCCTTTGGCTGTCGATGTTGTGCTTACCTGTGGAACCCAACTGAAGCCCATGTAACCTACACTATTCCATTTTCATCCATTTGCCTATCCAATGATCATTTAAATGCCCTTAAAAGTTGGGGAGTCTACTACTGCTACAGGCAGTGCGATCCATACCCCTAGCACTCCTTAAAAAAGAAACGATTTCTGACATCTGTCCTCTATCTAACACCTCTGAATTTAAAGCTATGACCGCTCATGCCATCCCTTACCATTCTAGGAAAGTGGCTCTCACTGTCCAACCTATGAAACCCTCTGATTATCTCATAAGCTTCGATGAAGTCGCAACTCAAACCTCTTCTCTCCAACATCCCTCAGCCTTTTGTCTTAAAAGCTTCCCTCCTTCCAGGCAACGTTCTAGTATATCTCCTCTGAACACTTTCCAAAGCTTCCACATCTTTCCTATAATATGGTGATCAGAACTGTATGCAATACTCCAAACGTGACTGCGTCAGAGTTTTGTGCATCTGCAACATGACCTCGTAGTTCCAAAACTCAATCCCTCTTCCAATAAAAGCTAACACACCGTATGCCTTCTTAACGACCCTATCAACCTGGGGAACAACTTTCATGGGTCTTTTTATCTGGACTCCGAGACCTCTCTGTTCATCGACACTACCAAGACTCTTACCATTAGCCCAGTTCTCTGCATTCTTGCTACTCCTTCCAAAGTGAATCACCTTACACTTTGAAGCATTAAACTCCATTTGTCAATTCTCGGCCCAGATGTGCAGCTTATCTATGTTTCTCTGAAACCTGCAATATCCTTCATCACTGTTGACAACTCTACCGACCTTAATGTCCTTCTATCCTCTCATCCAGGACATTTATACAAATGACAAACAACAGTTGACCCAAAACACATCCTTGCGGTATGTCACTAGAAACTGAATGAATATTTCCCATCAATCACCACCATCAAGTTTTTTTCACCTCGCCAAATTCTGATACAACCTGTTAAATCACCTTCAATCCCATGCCTCCATATTTTGTGAAAGAGCCGACCATGGGGAAGCTTATCAAGCTCCTTACTGAAACACAGACACCACCACCAGTTTGGTCACGTTCTCAATGAGCACAATATTGTTTTTTTTTAAGATTACTTACAGTGCAGAAACAGGACCTTCGGCCCAACACGTCAACCGACCCTCCGAAAAGCAACCCACCCAGACCAATTCCTCTACATTTACCCCTTCACCTAACACTACAAGCAATTTAGCATGGCCAATTCACCTAACCTGCACTTTTTTCGACTGTGGGAGGAAACCCACGCAGTAACAGGAAGAATGTGCAAACTCCACACAGACCCGGGAATGGAATCAGGGTCTCTGGCACTGCGAGGCACTATGCCACCATGCCGCCCAATTGTTGTTCAATACAATTCTGCAAATGCAAATTCACCCACAGAACGACGTGTGTGTGTGTGTGTGGGTGTCAGGGAGAGAGAGAAACTGTTTCCTTCCGAGTGTGAGAGTGTGCGTGTTTGCGTGCTTTGTAGATTGAGTGTGATGAAGTACAAGTCTGTGAGATGATGTGTGTGTGTATGTGTAAGATTTTTGTTCAGTACAGGGGGGCGTTGATTATCCCAACGTGATGGGTGGGCACCATTGTGTTTGGCTAATCAATTATTTAGTGAATCGATAAAATGCCTTTCCCCTGGGACTCGGAGATTTTAAAGTCTGCTCCGCACGCGCCCAAAACCCAGTGCAACACCTCCACCCGCCCACAACGCCGTGCAAAACCTCCCCCGTCCAAAACCCCGTGCAACATCTCCCACCGCCCACAACCCCGTGCAACACCTCCCCCGCCCACAACCCCGTGCAACACCACCCCCCGCCCACAAACACGTGCAACATCTCACCTGCCCATAAGCCCGTGCAACACCTCCCACCGCCTCCAACCCCATGCAACACCTCCCCGCACACAAACCCGTGCAACATCTCCCCGCCCACAATCCCGTGCTAAACCTTCCCCCGCCCACAACCCCGTGCAACACCTCCCCCGCCCACAAACCCGTGAAAAACCTCCCCCGCCCACACCCCCGTGCAACACCACACCCGCCCACAAACACGTGCAACATCTCACCTGCCCATAAGCCCGTGCAACACCTCCCACCGCCTCCAACCCCGTGCAACACCTCCCCCGCACACAAACCCGTGCAACATCTCCCCGCCCACAATCCCGTGCTAAACCTTCCCCCGCCCACAACCCCGTGCAACACCTCCCACCGCCCACAAACCTGTGCAACACCTGCGCTGCCCACAAGCCCGTCCAACATCTCCCCTTGCATCCAATGCCGTGCAACACCTCCCCAACCCACAACACCAGGCAACACCTCCCACCGCCCACAACCACGGCAACACCTTCCTACGCCCACAACCCCGTGCAACACCTCCCTCCACCCACAACCCCGTACAACACCTCCCTCCACCCACAACCCCGTGCAACATTTCCGCCTCCCAGTACCCCGTGCAACACCTCTCCCGCACACAACCCCGTGCAACACCTCCCCTCGCCCACAACCCCGTGCAACATCGCCATCCGCCCACAACCCCGTGCAACATCTCCCACCACCCACAACCCGTGCAACACCTCCCCCCCTCCACAATCCCATGCAACATCACCCACCCCCCACAAACCCGTGCAACACCTCCTCCTGCATCCAACCCCGTGCAACACACACCCCGGCCGCAACATCATGCAACAACTACCCTCGCATCCAACCCCGTGCAACACCGCCCATAACCCAGTGCAACAACTACCACCGCCCACAACCATGTGCAACACCTCCCCCCGCCCACAAACACGTGCAACACCTCACCTGCCCATAAGCCCGTGCAACACCTCCCACCGCCTCCAACCCCGTGCAACACCTCCCCCGCACACAAACATGTGCAACATCTCCCCGCCCACAATCCCGTGATAAACCTTCCCCCGCCCACAACCCCGTGCAACACCTCCCCCGCCCACAACCCCGTGAAAAACCTCCCCCGCCCACACCCCCGTGCAACACCTCCCACCGCCCACAAACCTGTGCAACACCTGCCCTGCCCACAAGCCCGTCCAACATCTCCCCTTGCAGCCAACCCCGTGCAACACCTCCCCAACCAACAACACCATGCAACACCTCCCACCGCCCACAAACACGGCAACACCTTCCTACGCCCACAAACCCGTGCAACACCTCTCTCCACCCACAACCCCGTGCAACGCCTCCCACTGCCCACAACCCCGTGCAACATTTCCGCCTCCCAGAACCCCGTGCAACACCTCCCACCGCCCACACCCCATGCAACACCTCCCCTGCATCCAACCCCGTGCAACACCTCCCCCGCGCACAACCCCGTGCAACACCTCCCCTCGCCCACAACCCAGTGCAACATCGCCATCCGCCCACAACCCCGTGAAACACCTCTGCCGCCCACAACCCCGTGCATCACCTCCCCCTGCCCACAATCCCATGCAACACCACGCACCGCACACAAGCCCGTGCAACACCTCCCCCTGCATCCAACCCCGTGCAAAACCTCCCCCGCCCACAACCCCGTGCAACACCTCCCCCGCCCACAACCCAGTGCAACAACTGCCACGGCCCACAACCCCGTGCAACACCACCCCCCGCCCACAAACACGTGCAACACCTCACCTGCCCATAAGCCCGTGCAACACCTCCCACTGCCTCCAACCCCGTGCAACACCTCCCCCACACACAAACCCGTGCAACATCTCCCCACCCACATTCCCGTGCTCAGCCTTCCCCCGCCCACAACGCCTTGCCACACCTCCCCCGCCCACAACCCCGTGAAAAACCTCCCCCGCCCACAACCCCGTGCAAAACCTCCCACCGCCCACAAACCTGTGCAACACCTGCCCTGCCCACAAGCCCGTCCAACATCTCCCCTTGCATCCAACGCCGTGCAACACCTCGCCAACCCACAACACCAGGCAACACCTCCCACCGGCCCACAACCCCGTGCAACACCACCCTCCACCCACAACCCCGTGCAACGCCTCCCCTTCCACAACCCTGTGCAACACCTCCCACTTCTCACAACCCCGTGCAACATTTCCACACCACAGTACCCCGTGCAACACCTCCCACCGCCCAAAACCCCATGCAACACCTCCCCTGCATCCAACTCCGTCCAACACCTCCCCCGCGCACAACCCCGTGCAACACCTCGCCTCGCCCACAATCCCGTGCAACATCGCCACCCGCCCACAACTCCGTGAAACACCTCTCCCGCCCATAACCCCGTGCAACAACTCTCACCGCCCACAAGCCCGTGCAACACCTACACCTGCATCCAACCCCGTGCAACAACCCTCCCTGGCCACAACCTCTCCCCTCATTCAACACCTCCCCTCGCCCACAACCCCGTGCAAAACCTCCCACCGCCCACAACCCCGTGCAACACCTTACACCGCCCACAATCCCGTGCAACACAATCTACCACCCACAACCCCATGCAACAACTCCCACCGCCCACAACCCCATGCAACACCTCCCCCGAACACAACCCCGTGCAACACCTCAAACCACCCACAATCCCGTGCAACACCTCCCCCCGTCCACAACCCCGTGCAACACATCCGACCGCCCACAATCCCGTACAACATCTCCCCCCACCCACAGCCCCGCGCATCACTTCCCCGTCCACAACCCCGTGAAACACCTCCCCCGCCCACAACCCCGTGCAACATCTCCCCTCCCAGAATACCGTGCAAAACCTTCCCCCACACACAACCCTGTGCAACACCTCCCCCGCCCACAATCCCGTGCAACACCTCCCACCGCCCACAAACCAGTGCAACACCTCCCCAGCCCACAAACCCGTGCAACACCTCCCACCGCCCACAACCCCGTGTAACATCTCCCCCGCCCACAACCCCGGTCAACACCTGCCACTGCCCACAACCCCGTGCAACACCTCCCTCCACCCACAACCCCGTGCAACACCTCCCCTTCCACAACCCGGTGCAACGCCTTCCACTGCCCACAACCACGGCAACACCTTCCCCCGCCCACAACCCCGTGCAACACCTCCCTCCACCCACAACCCCGCGCAACACCACCCCTTCTACAACACCGTGCAACAACTCCCATTGCCCTCAACACCGTGCAACATTTCCCCCGCCCACAAACCCGTGCAACACCTCCCTACGCCCACAACACCTTGCCACACCTCACCCTGCATTCAAACCCGTGCAACACCTCCCCCGCCCAGAACCCAGTGCAACCCCGCCACCCGCCCACAACACCGTGCAACAACGCCACCCGCCCACAACCCCGTGCAACACCTCTCCCGCCCACAACCCCGTGCAACATCTCCCACCACCCATAACCCCGTGCAACACCTCCCCCCACCCACAATCCCATGCAACACCACCCACCGCCCACAACCCCGTGCAAAACCTCCTCCTGCATCCAACTCCGTGCACACACACCCCGGCCGCAACATCATGCAACACCTCCCCACCTCCAACCCCGTGCAAAACTTCCCACCGCTCATAACCCCGTGCAACAACTCCCACCGCCCAGAACCCCGTACAACACCTCCCACCGCCCACAAACCTGTGCAACACCTGCCCTGCCCACAAGCCTGTCCAACATCTCCCCTTGCATCCAACGCCGTGCAACACCTCCCCAACCCACAACCCCAAGCAACACCTCCCACCGGCCCACAACCCCGTGCAACACCACCCTCCACCCACAACCCCGAGCAACGCCTCCCCTTCCACAACCCCGTGCAACACCTCCCACTTCCCACAACCCCGTGCAACATTTCCACACCCCAGAACCCCGTGCAACACCTCCCACCGCCCAAAGCCGCATGCAACACCTCCCCTGCATCCAACCCCGTCCAACACCTCCCCCGCGCACAACCCCGTGCAACACCTCCCCTCGCCCACAATCCCATGCAACATCGCCACCCGCCCACAACTCAGTGCAACACCTCTCCCGCCCATAACCCCGTGCAACAACTCCCACCGCCCACAACCCCGTGCAACACCTCCCCCTGCCCACAATCACATGCAACACCACCCACCGCCCACAAGCCCGTGCAACACCTACACCTGCATCCAACCCCGTGCAACAAGCCTCCCTGGCCACAACCTCATTCAACACCTCCCCTCGCCCACAACCCCGTGCAAAACCTCCCACCGCCCACAACCCCGTGCAACACCTTACACCGCCCACAATCCCGTGCAACACCACCTACCGCCCACAACCCCATGCAACAACTCAAACCGCCCACAACCCCATGCAACACCTCCCCCGAACACAACCCCGTGCAACACCTCAAACCACCCACAACCCCGTGCAACACCTCCCCCCATCCACAACCCCGTGCAACACATCCGACCCCCCACAATCCCGTACAACATCTCCCCCCACCCACAGCCTCGCGCATCACTTCCCCATCCACAACCCCGTGAAACACCTCCCCCGCCCACAACCCCGTGTAACATCTCCCCCGCCCACAACCCCGGTCAACACCTGCCACCGCCCACAACCCCGTGCAACACCTCCCTCCACCCACAACCCCGTGCAACATCTCCCACGGTCCACAAACCCGTGCAACACCTGCCCTGCCCATAAGCCCGTGCAAAACCTCCCACCACTCATAACCCCGTGCAACACCTCACCGCGCCCACAATCCCGTTCATCACCTCCCACCGCCCACAACCCCGTGCAACATCTCCCACGGTCCACAAACCCGTGCAACACCTGCCCTGCCCATAAGCCCGTGCAAAACCTCCCACCACTCATAACCCCGTGCAACACCTCACCGCGCCCACAATCCCGTGCATCACCTCCCACCGCCCACAACCCCGTGCAACATCTCCTCTTGCATCCAACGCCGTGCAACACCTCCCCCACACACAACCCCATGAATCACCTCCCACCACCCACAAGCACGGCAACACCTTCCTACGCCCACAACCCCATGCAACACCTCCCTCCACCCACAAACCCTTGCAACGCCTCCCCTTCCACAACTCCGTGTAACACCTCCCACTGCCCACAACCCCGTGTAACATTTGCACCTCCCAGACTCCCATGCAACACCTCCCACCACCCACAACACCATGCAACACCACCCCCTGCATCCAACCCCGTGCAACACCTCCCCCGCCCACAAACCCGTGCAACACCTCCCCCTGCATCCAACCCCGTGCAACACCCACACCGGCCACAACCTCATGCAACACCTCCTTTCGCCTACAACCCCGTTCAACACCTCCCACCGCCCACAACCCCGTGCAACACCTCCCACAGCCCACAACCCCGTGTAAGATTTCCCCCTCCCAGAGCCCCGTGCAACACCACCTACCGCCCACAATCCCGTGCAACAACTCCCACCGCCCACAACCCTGTGCAACACCTCCCCCGCACACAACCCGGTGCAACATCTCCCACTACCCACAACCCCGTGCAACACCTCCCCACGCAAAGAACCCCGTGCAACACCTCCGACCGCCCACAAACCCGTGGAACACCATCCCCGCCCACAACCCCGTGCAACATCTCCCCGCCCAGAATCCCGTGCAAAACCTTCCCCCGCCCACAACCCCGTGCAACACCTCCCCCGTCCACATCCCCGTGCAACACCTTCCACCGCCCACAAACCCGTGCAACACCTCCCCTGCCCATAAGCCTGTACAACACCTCCCACCATCCAAAACCACGTGCAACACCTCAACGCGCCCACAAACCCGTGCAACACCTCCCACAGCCTACAACCCCGTGCAACATCTCCCCTTGCATCCAACCCCGTGCAACACCTCCCCCGCCAACAACCCCGATAAACACCTCCCCCCGCCCACAACCACGGCAACACCTTACCCCGCCCAAAACCCCGTGCAACACCTCCCTCCACCCACAACCCCGTGCAACACCTCCCCTGCCCATAAGCCCGTGCAACACCTCCCACCATACACAAACCCGTGCAACACCTCAACGCGCACATAAACCCGTGCAACACCTCCCACCGCCCACAACCCCGTGCAACATCTCCCCTTGCATCCAACCCCGTGCAACACCTCCCCCGCCCACAACCTCGTTCAACACCTCCCACCGCCCACAACCACGGCAACACCTTCCCCCGCCCACAACTCCGTGCAACACCTCCATCCACCCACAACCCCGTGCAACACCTCCCCTTCCACAACCCCGTGCAACACCTCCCATTGCCCTCCACACCTTGCAATATTTCCCCATCCCAGAACCCCGTGCAACACCTCCCACCGCCCACAACCCCATGCAACACCTCCCCCTGCATCCAACCCCGTGCAACACCTCCCGCGCCCACAACCCCGTGCAACACCTCCCCCCGCCCACAACACCATGCAACATCGCCCACCGCCCATAACCCCGTGCAACACCTCTCCCGCCCACAACCCCGTGCAACATATTCCACCACCCACAAACCCGTGCAACACCTCCCTCTGCCCACATTCCCATGCAACAACACCCACCACCCACAAGCCCGTGGAACACCTCCCCCTGCAGCCAACCTGGTGCAACACCCCACCCACGGCCACAACCTCATGCATCACCTCCCCTCGCCTACAACCCCGTGCAACACCTCCATCCACCCACAACCCCGTGCAACACCTCCCCTTCCACAACCCCGTGCAACTAGTCACATTGCCCTCAACACCGTGCAACATTTCCCCATCCCAGAACCCCGTGAAAGACCTCCCACCGCCCACAACACCATGCAACACCCCCCCCCCCCGCATCCACCCCCGTGCAACACCTCCCCGCCAAAACCTAGTGCAACACCTCCCCCCGCCAACAACACCGTGGAACATCGCCACCCGCACACAACACCGTGCAAAACCTCCCCCGCGCACAACCCCGTGCAACATCTCCCACCACCCACAACCCCGTGCAACACCTCCCCCGCCCACAATCACATGCAACACCACCCACCGCCCACAAACCCGTGCAACACCACCTCCTGCTTCCAACCCCGTGCAACACATCCCCCAGCCACAATATCATGACACCTCCCCTCGCCCACAACCCCGTGGAACACCTCCCACCGCCCATAACCCCGTGCAACACCTTCTACCGCCAACAAACCCGTGCAACACTACCTACCGCCCACAACATCGTGCAACAACTCCCACCGCCCACAACCCCGTGCAACACCTCCCTCTGCCCACATCCCGTGCAACAATTCCCCGCCCACAAACAAGTGCAACCCCTCACCTGTCCGTAAGACCGTGCAACCCCTCCCCCAGCCCACAGCCCCATGCAACTCCTCACCGCGCACACAACCCAGTGCAACACCTCCCACCGCCCACAAAACCGTGCAACATCTCCCCTTGCCTCCAACCCCATGCAACACCTCCCCCGCCTACAACACCGTGCAACACCTCCCACCTCCCACCACCCACAACCACGGCAACACCTTCCCCCGCCCATAACCCCATGCAACACCTCCCTCCGCCCACAACCCCATGCAACACCTTCCCTTCCACAACCCCGTGTAACACCCCTCATTGCCCACAACACCGTGCCACATTTCCCCATCCCAGAACCCCGTGCAATACCTCCCACCGCCCACAACACCATGAAACACCTCCCCTGCATCCAACCCAGTCCAACACCTTACCTGCCCAAAACCATTGCAACACCTCCCCCCGCCCACAACACCGTGCAACATCGCCACCCGCCCACAACCACGTGCAACACCTCCCCCACCCACATCCCCGTGCAAGATCTCCCACCGCCCACAACCCCGTGAAACACACCCCCCGGCGACAACATCATGGAACACCTCCCATCACCCACAACCCCGTGCAAAACCTCCCACCGCCCACAACCCCGTGCAACACCTCCTCTCGCCCACAAACACGTGCAACACCTCACCTGCCCATAAGCCCGTGCAACAACTCCCACTGCCTCCAACCCCGTGCAACACCTCCCCCGCCCACAACCCCGTGCAACATCTCCCCGCCCACCATCCCGTGCAAAACCACCCTCCGCCCACAACCCCGTGCAACACCTCCCACCGCCCACAAACCCGTGAAACACCTGCCCTGCCCATAAGCCCGTGCAAAACCTCCCACATCCAGTGCAACAATTCCCCGCCCACAAACAAGTGCAACCCCTCACCTGTCCGTAAGACCGTGCAACCCCTCCCCCAGCCCACAGACCCATGCAACTCCTCACCGCGCACACAACCCAGTGCAACACCTCCCACCGCCCACAAAACCGTGCAACATCTCCCCTTGCCTCCAACCCCGTGCAACACCTCCCCCGCCTACAACACCGTGCAACACCTCCCACCTCCCACCACCCACAACCACGGCAACACCTTCCCCCGCCCACAACCCCGTGCAACACCTCCCCCGCGCACAACCCCGTGCAACACCTCCCCTCGCCCACAACCCAGTGCAACATCGCCATCCGCCCACAACCCCGTGAAACACCTCTGCCGCCCACAACCCCGTGCATCACCTCCCCCTGCCCACAATCCCATGCAACACCACGCACCGCACACAAGCCCGTGCAACACCTCCCCCTGCATCCAACCCCGTGCAAAACCTCCCCCGCCCACAACCCCGTGCAACACCTCCCCCGCCCACAACCCAGTGCAACAACTGCCACGGCCCACAACCCCGTGCAACACCACCCCCCGCCCACAAACACGTGCAACACCTCCCCTGCCCATAAGCCCGTGCAACACCTCCCACTGCCTCCAACCCCGTGCAACACCTCCCCCACACACAAACCCGTGCAACATCTCCCCACCCACATTCCCGTGCTCAGCCTTCCCCCGCCCACAACGCCTTGCCACACCTCCCCCGCCCACAACCCCGTGAAAAACCTCCCCCGCCCACAACCCCGTGCAAAACCTCCCACCGCCCACAAACCTGTGCAACACCTGCCCTGCCCACAAGCCCGTCCAACATCTCCCCTTGCATCCAACGCCGTGCAACACCTCGCCAACCCACAACACCAGGCAACACCTCCCACCGGCCCACAACCCCGTGCAACACCACCCTCCACCCACAACCCCGTGCAACGCCTCCCCTTCCACAACCCTGTGCAACACCTCCCACTTCTCACAACCCCGTGCAACATTTCCACACCACAGTACCCCGTGCAACACCTCCCACCGCCCAAAACCCCATGCAACACCTCCCCTGCATCCAACCCCGTCCAACACCTCCCCCGCGCACAACCCCGTGCAACACCTCGCCTCGCCCACAATCCCGTGCAACATCGCCACCCGCCCACAACTCCGTGAAACACCTCTCCCGCCCATAACCCCGTGCAACAACTCTCACCGCCCACAAGCCCGTGCAACACCTACACCTGCATCCAACCCCGTGCAACAACCCTCCCTGGCCACAACCTCTCCCCTCATTCAACACCTCCCCTCGCCCACAACCCCGTGCAAAACCTCCCACCGCCCACAACCCCGTGCAACACCTTACACCGCCCACAATCCCGTGCAACACAATCTACCGCCCACAACCCCATGCAACAACTCCCACCGCCCACAACCCCATGCAACACCTCCCCCGAACACAACCCCGTGCAACACCTCAAACCACCCACAATCCCGTGCAACACCTCCCCCCGTCCACAACCCCGTGCAACACATCCGACCGCCCACAATCCCGTACAACATCTCCCCCCACCCACAGCCCCGCGCATCACTTCCCCGTCCACAACCCCGTGAAACACCTCCCCCGCCCACAACCCCGTGCAACATCTCCCCTCCCAGAATACCGTGCAAAACCTTCCCCCACACACAACCCTGTGCAACACCTCCCCCGCCCACAATCCCGTGCAACACCTCCCACCGCCCACAAACCAGTGCAACACCTCCCCAGCCCAGAAACCCGTGCAACACCTCCCACCGCCCACAACCCCGTGTAACATCTCCCCCGCCCACAACCCCGGTCAACACCTGCCACTGCCCACAACCCCGTGCAACACCTCCCTCCACCCACAACCCCGTGCAACACCTCCCCTTCCACAACCCGGTGCAACGCCTTCCACTGCCCACAACCACGGCAACACCTTCCCCCGCCCACAACCCCGTGCAACACCTCCCTCCACCCACAACCCCGCGCAACACCACCCCTTCTACAACACCGTGCAACAACTCCCATTGCCCTCAACACCGTGCAACATTTCCCCCGCCCACAAACCCGTGCAACACCTCCCTACGCCCACAACACCTTGCCACACCTCACCCTGCATTCAAACCCGTGCAACACCTCCCCCGCCCAGAACCCAGTGCAACCCCGCCACCCGCCCACAACACCGTGCAACAACGCCACCCGCCCACAACCCCGTGCAACACCTCTCCCGCCCACAACCCCGTGCAACATCTCCCACCACCCATAACCCCGTGCAACACCTCCCCCCACCCACAATCCCATGCAACACCACCCACCGCCCACAACCCCGTGCAAAACCTCCTCCTGCATCCAACTCCGTGCACACACACCCCGGCCGCAACATCATGCAACACCTCCCCACCTCCAACCCCGTGCAAAACTTCCCACCGCTCATAACCCCGTGCAACAACTCCCACCGCCCAGAACCCCGTACAACACCTCCCACCGCCCACAAACCTGTGCAACACCTGCCCTGCCCACAAGCCTGTCCAACATCTCCCCTTGCATCCAACGCCGTGCAACACCTCCCCAACCCACAACCCCAAGCAACACCTCCCACCGGCCCACAACCCCGTGCAACACCACCCTCCACCCACAACCCCGAGCAACGCCTCCCCTTCCACAACCCCGTGCAACACCTCCCACTTCCCACAACCCCGTGCAACATTTCCACACCCCAGAACCCCGTGCAACACCTCCCACCGCCCAAAGCCGCATGCAACACCTCCCCTGCATCCAACCCCGTCCAACACCTCCCCCGCGCACAACCCCGTGCAACACCTCCACTCGCCCACAATCCCATGCAACATCGCCACCCGCCCACAACTCAGTGCAACACCTCTCCCGCCCATAACCCCGTGCAACAACTCCCACCGCCCACAACCCCGTGCAACACCTCCCCCTGCCCACAATCACATGCAACACCACCCACCGCCCACAAGCCCGTGCAACACCTACACCTGCATCCAACCCCGTGCAACAAGCCTCCCTGGCCACAACCTCATTCAACACCTCCCCTCGCCCACAACCCCGTGCAAAACCTCCCACCGCCCACAACCCCGTGCAACACCTTACACCGCCCACAATCCCGTGCAACACCACCTACCGCCCACAACCCCATGCAACAACTCAAACCGCCCACAACCCCATGCAACACCTCCCCCGAACACAACCCCGTGCAACACCTCAAACCACCCACAACCCCGTGCAACACCTCCCCCCATCCACAACCCCGTGCAACACATCCGAACCCCCACAATCCCGTACAACATCTCCCCCCACCCACAGCCTCGCGCATCACTTCCCCATCCACAACCCCGTGAAACACCTCCCCCGCCCACAACCCCGTGTAACATCTCCCCCGCCCACAACCCCGGTCAACACCTGCCACCGCCCACAACCCCGTGCAACACCTCCCTCCACCCACAACCCCGTGCAACATCTCCCACGGTCCACAAACCCGTGCAACACCTGCCCTGCCCATAAGCCCGTGCAAAACCTCCCACCACTCATAACCCCGTGCAACACCTCACCGCGCCCACAATCCCGTTCATCACCTCCCACCGCCCACAACCCCGTGCAACATCTCCCACGGTCCACAAACCCGTGCAACACCTGCCCTGCCCATAAGCCCGTGCAAAACCTCCCACCACTCATAACCCCGTGCAACACCTCACCGCGCCCACAATCCCGTGCATCACCTCCCACCGCCCACAACCCCGTGCAACATCTCCTCTTGCATCCAACGCCGTGCAACACCTCCCCCACACACAACCCCATGAATCACCTCCCACCACCCACAAGCACGGCAACACCTTCCTACGCCCACAACCCCATGCAACACCTCCCTCCACCCACAAACCCTTGCAACGCCTCCCCTTCCACAACTCCGTGTAACACCTCCCACTGCCCACAACCCCGTGTAACATTTGCACCTCCCAGACTCCCATGCAACACCTCCCACCACCCACAACACCATGCAACACCACCCCCTGCATCCAACCCCGTGCAACACCTCCCCCGCCCACAACCCCGTGCAACACCTCCCCCTGCATCCAACCCCGTGCAACACCCACACCGGCCACAACCTCATGCAACACCTCCTTTCGCCTACAACCCCGTTCAACACCTCCCACCGCCCACAACCCCGTGCAACACCTCCCACAGCCCACAACCCCGTGTAAGATTTCCCCCTCCCAGAGCCCCGTGCAACACCACCTACCGCCCACAATCCCGTGCAACAACTCCCACCGCCCACAACCCTGTGCAACACCTCCCCCGCACACAACCCGGTGCAACATCTCCCACTACCCACAACCCCGTGCAACACCTCCCCACGCAAAGAACCCCGTGCAACACCTCCGACCGCCCACAAACCCGTGGAACACCATCCCCGCCCACAACCCCGTGCAACATCTCCCCGCCCAGAATCCCGTGCAAAACCTTCCCCCGCCCACAACCCCGTGCAACACCTCCCCCGTCCACATCCCCGTGCAACACCTTCCACCGCCCACAAACCCGTGCAACACCTCCCCTGCCCATAAGCCTGTACAACACCTCCCACCATCCAAAACCACGTGCAACACCTCAACGCGCCCACAAACCCGTGCAACACCTCCCACAGCCTACAACCCCGTGCAACATCTCCCCTTGCATCCAACCCCGTGCAACACCTCCCCCGCCAACAACCCCGATAAACACCTCCCCCCGCCCACAACCACGGCAACACCTTACCCCGCCCAAAACCCCGTGCAACACCTCCCTCCACCCACAACCCCGTGCAACACCTCCCCTGCCCATAAGCCCGTGCAACACCTCCCACCATACACAAACCCGTGCAACACCTCAACGCGCACATAAACCCGTGCAACACCTCCCACCGCCCACAACCCCGTGCAACATCTCCCCTTGCATCCAACCCCGTGCAACACCTCCCCCGCCCACAACCTCGTTCAACACCTCCCACCGCCCACAACCACGGCAACACCTTCCCCCGCCCACAACTCCGTGCAACACCTCCATCCACCCACAACCCCGTGCAACACCTCCCCTTCCACAACCCCGTGCAACACCTCCCATTGCCCTCCACACCTTGCAATATTTCCCCATCCCAGAACCCCGTGCAACACCTCCCACCGCCCACAACCCCATGCAACACCTCCCCCTGCATCCAACCCCGTGCAACACCTCCCGCGCCCACAACCCCGTGCAACACCTCCCCCCGCCCACAACACCATGCAACATCGCCCACCGCCCATAACCCCGTGCAACACCTCTCCCGCCCACAACCCCGTGCAACATATTCCACCACCCACAAACCCGTGCAACACCTCCCTCTGCCCACATTCCCATGCAACAACACCCACCACCCACAAGCCCGTGGAACACCTCCCCCTGCAGCCAACCTGGTGCAACACCCCACCCACGGCCACAACCTCATGCATCACCTCCCCTCGCCTACAACCCCGTGCAACACCTCCATCCACCCACAACCCCGTGCAACACCTCCCCTTCCACAACCCCGTGCAACTAGTCACATTGCCCTCAACACCGTGCAACATTTCCCCATCCCAGAACCCCGTGAAAGACCTCCCACCGCCCACAACACCATGCAACACCCCCCCCCCCGCATCCACCCCCGTGCAACACCTCCCCGCCAAAACCTAGTGCAACACCTCCCCCCGCCAACAACACCGTGGAACATCGCCACCCGCACACAACACCGTGCAAAACCTCCCCCGCGCACAACCCCGTGCAACATCTCCCACCACCCACAACCCCGTGCAACACCTCCCCCGCCCACAATCACATGCAACACCACCCACCGCCCACAAACCCGTGCAACACCACCTCCTGCTTCCAACCCCGTGCAACACATCCCCCAGCCACAATATCATGACACCTCCCCTCGCCCACAACCCCGTGGAACACCTCCCACCGCCCATAACCCCGTGCAACACCTTCTACCGCCAACAAACCCGTGCAACACTACCTACCGCCCACAACATCGTGCAACAACTCCCACCGCCCACAACCCCGTGCAACACCTCCCTCTGCCCACATCCCGTGCAACAATTCCCCGCCCACAAACAAGTGCAACCCCTCACCTGTCCGTAAGACCGTGCAACCCCTCCCCCAGCCCACAGCCCCATGCAACTCCTCACCGCGCACACAACCCAGTGCAACACCTCCCACCGCCCACAAAACCGTGCAACATCTCCCCTTGCCTCCAACCCCATGCAACACCTCCCCCGCCTACAACACCGTGCAACACCTCCCACCTCCCACCACCCACAACCACGGCAACACCTTCCCCCGCCCATAACCCCATGCAACACCTCCCTCCGCCCACAACCCCATGCAACACCTTCCCTTCCACAACCCCGTGTAACACCCCTCATTGCCCACAACACCGTGCCACATTTCCCCATCCCAGAACCCCGTGCAATACCTCCCACCGCCCACAACACCATGAAACACCTCCCCTGCATCCAACCCAGTCCAACACCTTACCTGCCCAAAACCATTGCAACACCTCCCCCCGCCCACAACACCGTGCAACATCGCCACCCGCCCACAACCACGTGCAACACCTCCCCCACCCACATCCCCGTGCAAGATCTCCCACCGCCCACAACCCCGTGCAACACACCCCCCGGCGACAACATCATGGAACACCTCCCATCACCCACAACCCCGTGCAAAACCTCCCACCGCCCACAACCCCGTGCAACACCTCCTCTCGCCCACAAACACGTGCAACACCTCACCTGCCCATAAGCCCGTGCAACAACTCCCACTGCCTCCAACCCCGTGCAACACCTCCCCCGCCCACAACCCCGTGCAACATCTCCCCGCCCACCATCCCGTGCAAAACCACCCTCCGCCCACAACCCCGTGCAAAACCTCCCACCGCCCACAAACCCGTGAAACACCTGCCCTGCCCATAAGCCCGTGCAAAACCTCCCACATCCAGTGCAACAATTCCCCGCCCACAAACAAGTGCAACCCCTCACCTGTCCGTAAGACCGTGCAACCCCTCCCCCAGCCCACAGCCCCATGCAACTCCTCACCGCGCACACAACCCAGTGCAACACCTCCCACCGCCCACAAAACCGTGCAACATCTCCCCTTGCCTCCAACCCCGTGCAACACCTCCCCCGCCTACAACACCGTGCAACACCTCCCACCTCCCACCACCCACAACCACGGCAACACCTTCCCCCGCCCACAACCCCGTGCAACACCTCCCTCCGCCCACAACCCCATGCAACACCTTCCCTTCCACAACCCCGTGTAACACCCCTCATTGCCCACAACACCGTGCCACATTTCCCCATCCCAGAACCCCGTGCAATACCTCCCACTGCCCACAACACCATGCAACACCTCCCCTGCATCCAACCCAGTCCAACACCTTACCTGCCCAAAACCATTGCAACACCTCCCCCCGCCCACAACACCGTGCAACATCGCCACCCGCCCACAACCACGTGCAACACCTCGCCCACCCACATCCCCGTGCAAGATCTCCCACCACCCACAACCCCGTGCAACACACCCCCCGGCCACAACATCATGGAACACCTCCCCTCACCCACAACCCCGTACAAAACCTCCCACCGCCCACAACCCCGTGCAACACCTCCTCTCGCCCACAAACACGTGCAACACCTCACCTGCCCATAAGCCCGTGCAACAACTCCCACCGCCTCCAACCCCGTGCAACACCTCCCCCGCCCACAACCCCGTGCAACATCTCCCCGCCCACCATCCCGTGCAAAACCACCCTCCGCCTCCAACCCCGTGCAACACCTCCCCCGCCCACAACCCCGTGCAACACCTCCCACCGCCCACAAACCCGTGCAACACCTGCCCTGCCCATAAGCCCGTGCAAAACCTCCCACCACTCATAACCCCGTGCAACACCTCAACGCGCCCACAATCCCGTGCATCACCTCCCACCGCCCACAACCCCGTGAAACATCTCCCCGTGCATCCAATGCCGTGCAACGCCTCCCCCGCCCACAACCCCATGCAACTACTCCCACCGCCCACAACCACGGCAACACCTTCCTCCGCCCACAACCCCGTGCAACACCTCCCTCCACCCACAAACCCGTGCAAAGCCTCCCCTTCCACAACCCCGTGCAACACCGCCCACTCGCCACAACCCCGTGCCACATTTCCCCCTCCCAGAACCCCGTGCAACACCTCCCACCGCCCACAACACCATGCAACACCTCCCCCTGCATCCAACCCCGTGGAACACCTCCTCCGCCCAAAACCCCGTGCAACATCTCCCCCCGCCCACAACACCGTGCAACATCGCCACCCGCCCACAACGCCGTGCAAAACCTCCCCCGTCCAAAACCCCGTGCAACATCTCCCACCGCCCACAACCGCTTGCAGCACCTTCCCCCACCCACAATCCCATGCAACACCACCCACCGCCCACAATCCCGTGCAACACCTCCTCCTGCTTCCAACCGCGTGCAACACACCCCCCGGCCACAATATCATGCAACACCTCCCGTCGCCCACAACCCGGTGCAACACCTCCCACCGCCCATAACCCCATGCAACACCACCCACCGCCCACAACCTCGTGCAACACATCCTCCTGCTTCCAACCCCATGCAACACACCCCCCGGCCACAATATCATGCAACACCTCCCGTCGCCCACAACCCCGTGCAACACCTCCCACCGCCCATAACCCCGTGCAACACCTTCCACCGCCCAAAAACCCGTGCAACACCACCTATCGCCCACAACATCGTGCAACAACTCCCACCACCCACAACTCCGTGCAACACTTCCCTCCGCTCACAACCCGTGCAACACCTCCCCGCCCACAAACACGTGCAACACCTCACCTGTCCATAAGACCGTGCAACACCTCCCCCAGCCCACAAGCCCATGCAACATTTCCACCTGTCAGAACCCCGTGCAACACCTCCCCCTGCATCCAACCACGTGCAACACCTCCCCCGCCCACAACCCCGTGCAACACCTCCCCCGCCCACAACACAGTTCAACATCGCCACCCGCCCACAACCCCGTGCAACACCTCTCCCGCCCACAACCCCGTGCAACACCTCTCCCGCCCACAACCCCGTGCAACATCACCCACCGCCCACAAACCCGTGCAACATCTCCCTCTGCCCACAATCCCATGCAACAACACCCACCGCCCACAAGCCGGTGCAACACTTCCCCCTGCATCCAACCCTGTGCAACACCCCCCCCCCCGGCCACAACCTCATGCAACAACTCCCCTAGCCTACAACCGCGTGCAACACCTCCCAACGCCCACAACCCAGTGCAACACCTTCTCCTGCCCACAACCCCGTGCAACATCACCTACCGCCCACAACCCCGTGCAACAACTCCCACCACCCACAACCCTGTGCAACACCTTCCCCGCACACAACCCCGTCCAACACCGCCCCCGCCCACAACCCCATGCAACACCTCCGACCGCCCACAAACCCGTGCAACACCTTCCCCGCCAACAACCCCGTGCAACATCTCCCCCGTACAGAATCCCGTGCAAAACCTTCCCCCGCCCACAACCCGGTGCAACACTTCCCCCGCCCACAACCCCGTGCAAACCTCCCACCGCCCACAAACCCGTGCAACACCTCCCCTGCCCATAAGCCCGTGCAACACCTCCCACCATCCACAACCCCGTGCAAAACCTCAACGCGCCCACAAACCAATGCAACACCTCCCACCGCCCACAACCCCGTGCAACATCTCCCATTGCATCCATCCCCGTGCGACACCTCCCACCATCCACAACCCCGTTCAACACCTTCCACTGCCCACAACCACGGCAACACCTTCCCCCGCCCACAACCCCGTGCAACACCACCCTCCACCCACAACCCCGTGCAACACCTCCCCTTCCACAACCCCGTGCAACACCTCCCATTGCCCTCAACACCGTGCAACATTTTACCATCCCAGAACCCCGTGCAACACCTCCCAACGCCCACAACACCATACAACACCTCCCTCTGCATCCAACCCCGTGCAACACCTCCCACCATCCACAACCCCGTGCAACACCTCAACGCGCCCACAACACCGTGCAACATCGCCACCCGCCCACAACCCCGTGCAAAACCACCCCCGCCCACAACCCTGAGCAACATCTCCCACCGCCCACAACCCCGTGCAACACCTCCTCCTGCTTCCAACCCCGTACAAAACACCCCCCGGCCACAATATCATGCAACACCTCACACCGCCCATAACCCCGTGCAACACCTTCCACCGCCCACAACCCCGTGCAACACCACCTTCCACCCACAACATCGTGCAACAACTCCCACCGCCCACAACCCCGTGCAACACCTCACACCGCCCATAACCCCGTGCAACACCTTCCACCGCCCACAACCCCGTGCAACACCACCTTCCACCCACAACATCGTGCAACACCTCCCTCCGCCCACAACCACGGCAACACCTTCCCCCGTGCAACACCTCCCTCCACCCACAACCACGGCAACACCTTCCCCCGCCCACAACCCCTGGCAACACCTCCCACCACCCACAACCCCGTGCAACACCTCACCGCGCCCACAACACCGTGCAACACTTCCCACCACCCACAACCCCATAAGCCCGTGCAACACCTCCCACCGCCTCCAACCCCGTGCAACACCTCCCACCGCCTACAACCCCGTGCAACACCTCCCACCGCCCACAAACCCGTGCAACACCTACCCTGCCCATAATCCCGTGCAACACCTCCCAACAAACACAACCCCGTGCAACACCTCACCACGTCCACAAAACCGTGCAACATCTCCCACCGCCCACAACCCCGTGCAACACGTCCCCGGCCCACAACCTCGTGTAACACCTCCCACCACCCACAAACAAGTGCAACACCTCACCTGTCCATAAGCCCGTGCAACACCTCCCACCGCCTGCAACCCCGTGCAACACTTCCCTCCGCCCACAACCCCGTGCAACACCTCCCACCGCCCACAAACCCGTGCAACACGTCCCCTGCCCATAAGCCCATGCAACACCTCCCACCAACCACAACCCCGTGCAACACCTCACCACGCACACAACCCAGTGCAACACCTCCCACCACCCACAACACCGTGCAACATCTCCCCTTGCCTCCAACCCAGTGCAACATCTCCCCCAACCACAACACCGTGCAACATCGCCCACCGCCCACAACCACGGCAACACCTTCCCCCGCTCACGACCCCGTGCAACACCACCCTCCCCCTACAACCCCTGCAACACCTCTCCGTCCACAACCCCGTGCAACACCTCCCACTGCTCAAAACCCCGTGCATCAATTCCCCCTCCCAGAACCCCGTGCAACACCTGCCATCGCCCACAACCCCGTGCAACACCTTCCCCCACCCACAACCCCGTGCAACACGTCCACCCGCCCACAAACACGTGTAACATCTCACCTGCCCACAAGCCCGTGCAACATCTCCCACCGCCTCCAACCCCGTGCAACACCTCCCACCGACCACAACCACGGCAACACCTTCCCCCGCCCACAACCCCGTGCAACACTTACCTCCGCCACAACCCGTGCAAAACCTCCCCGTCCACAACCCCGTGCAACGCCTCCCACTGCCCACAACCCCGTGCAACATTTCCCACTCCCAGAACCCCGTGCAACACCTGCCACCGTCCACAATCCCGTGCAACACCTTCCCCCGCCCACAACCACGAGCAACACCTCCCCCGACCACAATCCCGTGCAACATCTCCCCGCCCACAATCTCGTGCAAAACCTTCCCCCGCCCACAACCCCATGCAACACCTCCCCCGCCCACATTCCCATGCAACACATCCCCCGCCCACAACCCCGTGCAACACCTCCCACCACCCACAAACCCGTACAACACCTGCACTGCCCATAAGCCCGTGCAACACCTCCCACCACCCATAACCCCGTGCAACACCTCGCCACGAACACAACCCCGTGCAACACCTCCCACCGCCCACAACCCCGTGCAACATCTCCCCTTGCATCCAACCCCGTGCAACACCTCCCCCGCCCACAACCCCGTTCAACAGCTCCCACCACCCACAACCACGGCAACACCTTCCCCGCCCACAACCCCGTGCAACATTTCCCACTCCCAGAACCCCGTGCAACACCTCCCACCGTCCACAACCCCGTGCAACATCTCCCCACCCACAATCCCGTGCAAAACCTTCCCCCGCCCACAACCCCATGCAACACCTCCCCCGCCCACAATCCCATGCAACACCTCCCCCGCCCACATCCTCGTGCAACACCTCCCACCGCACACAAACCCGTACAACACCTGCACTGCCCATAAGCCCGTGCTACACCTCCCACCACCCATAACCCCGTGCAACACCTCACCGCGCCTACAAGCCCGTGCAACACCTCCCACCGCCCACAACCCCGTGCAACATCTCCCCTTGCATCCAACCCCGTGCAACACCTCCCCCGCCCACAACCCCGTTGAACAGCTCCCACAACCCACAACCACGGCAACACCTTCCCCCGCCCACAACACCGTGCAACACCTCCCTCCACCCACAACCCCTTGCAACACCTTCCCTTCAACAACCTCTGCAACACCTCCCATTGCCCTCAACACCGTGAAACATTTCCCCCTCCCAGAACCCCTTGCAACACCTCCCACCGCCCACAACCCCACGCAGCACCTCCCTCTGCATCCAACCCCGTGCAATACCTCCCGCGCCCACAACACCATGCAACACCCCCCACCGCCCACAACCCCGTGCAACATCTCCTCCTGCATCCAACCCCGTGCAACACACGAACCGGCCACAACCGCATGCAACACCTCCCATCGCCTACAACCCCGTGCAAATCCTCCCACCGCCCATTACCCCGTGCAACACCTTCCCCCGCCCACAACCCCGTGCAACACCAGCTACCGCCCACAACACCGTGCAACATCGCCCACCGCCTACAACCACGGCAACACTTTCCCCGCTCACGACCCCGTGCAACACCACCCTCCCCCTACAACCCCTGCAACACCTCTCCGTCCACAACCCCGTGCAACACCTCCCACTGCCCAAAACCCCGTGCAACAATTCCCCCTCCCAGAACCCCGTGCAACACCTGCCACCGCCCACAACCCCGTGCAACACCATCCCCCGTCCACAACCCCGTGCAACACCTCCCCCGCCCACAAACACGTGTAACATCTCACCTGCCCACAAGTCCGTGCAACATCTCCCACTGCCTCCAACCCCGTGCAACACCTCCCACCGACCACAACCACGCCAACACCTTCCCCCGCCCACAACCCCGTGCAACACTTACCTCCGCAACAACCCGTGCAAAACCTCCCCGTCCACAACCCCGTGCAACGCCTCCCACTGCCCACAACCCCGTGCAATATTTCCCACTCCCAGAACCCCGTGCAACACCTCCCACCGTCCACAATCCCGTGCAACACCTTCCCCCGCCCACAACCCCGTGCAACACCTCCCCCGACCACAATCCCGTGCAACACCTTCCCCCGCCCACAACCCCATGCAACACCTCCCCCGCCCACATTCCCATGCAACACATCCCCCGCCCACAACCCCGTGCAACACCTCCCACCACCCACAAACCCGTACAACACCTGCACTGCCCATAAACCCGTGCAACACCTCCCACCACCCATAACCCCGTGCAACACCTCGCCACGAACACAACCCCGTGCAACACCTCCCACCGCCCACAACCCCGTGCAACATCTCCCCTTGCATCCAACCCCGTGCAACACCTCCCCCGCCCACAACCCCGTTCAACAGCTCCCACTACCCACAACCACGGCAACACCTTCCCCGCCCACAACCCCGTGCAACACCTCCCTCCACCCACAACCCCTTGCAACACCTCCCCGGCCCACAACCCCGTGCAACACCTCCCACCACCCACAAACAAGTGCAACAACTCACCTGCCCATAAGCCCGTGAAACACCTCCCACCGCCTGCAACCCCGTGCAACACCTCCCACCGCCCACAACCACGGCAACACCTTCCCCCGCCCACAACCCCGTGCAACACTTCCCTCCGCCCACACCCCGTGTAACACCTCCCCCGCCCACAACCCCGTGCAACACCTCCCACCCCCCACAAACCCATGCAAAACGTCCCCTGCCCATAAGCCCATGCAACACCTCCCACCAACCACAACCCCGTGCAACACCTCACCGCGCACACAACCCAGTGCAACACCTCCAACCACCCACAACACCGTGCAACATCTCCCCTTGCCTCCAACCCCGTGCAAAACCTCCCCGGACCACAACACCGTGCAACATCGCCCTCCGCCCACAACCACGGCTACACCTTCCCCCGCTCACGACCCCGTGCAACACCACCCTCCCCCTACAACCCCAGCAACGTCTTTCCGTCCACAACCCCGTGCAACACCTCCCACTGCCCAAAACCCCGTGCAATATTTCCCCCTCCCAGAACCCCGTGCAACACCTCCCACCGCCCACAACCCCGTGCAACACCTTCCCCCGCCCACAACACCGTGCAACACCTCCCCCCGCCCACAAATACGTGTAACACGACACCTGCCCATAAGCCCGTGCAACATCTCCAACCGCCTCCAACCCCGTGCAACACCTCCCACCGACCACAACCACGGCAACACCTTCCCCCGCCCACAACCCCGTGCAACACTTCCCTCCGCCCACAACCCGTGCAACACCTCCCCGTCCACAACCCCGTGCAACGCCTCCCACTGCCCAAAACCCCGTGCAACATTTCCCACTCCCAGAACCCCGTGCAACACCTCCCACCGTCCACAACCCCGTGCAACATCTCCCCGCCCACAATCCCGTGCAAAACCTTCCCCCGCCCACAACCCCATGCAACACCTCCCCCGCCCACAATCCCATGCAACACCTCCCCCGCCCACATCCTCGTGCAACACCTCCCACCGCACTCAAACCCGTACAACACCTGCACTGCCCATAAGCCCGTGCAACACCTCCCACCACCCATAACCCCGTGCAACAGCTCGCCGCGCCCATAAGCCCGTGCAACGCCTCCCACCGCCCACAACCCCGTGCAACATCTCCCCTTGCATCCAACCCCGTGCAACACCTCCCCCGCCCACAACCCCGTTCAACAGCTCCCACAACCCACAACCACGGCAACACCTTCCCCCGCCCACAACCCCGTGCAACACCTCCCTCCACCCACAACCCCTTGCAACACCTTCCCTTCAACAACCCCGTGCAACAACTCCCATTGCCCTCAACACCGTGAAACATTTCCCCCTCCCAGAACCTCTTGCAACACCTCCCACCGCCCACAACCCCACGCAGCACCTCACCCTGCATCCAACCCCGTGCAATACCTCCCCCGCCCACAACACCATGCAACACCCCCCACCGCCCATAACCCCGTGCAACACCTCCCCTTCCACAACCCCGTGCAACACCTCTCATTGCCCTCAACACCGTGCAACATTTCCCCCTTCCAGACCCCCGTGAAACACCTCCCACCGCCCACAAAATCAGGCAAAACCTCCCCATGCATCCAACCCCGTGCAACACATCCCCCGCCCAAAACCCAGTGCAACAGTTCCCCCCGGCCACATCACCGGGCAAAAACGCCACCCGCCCACAATCCCGTGCAACACCTCCCCCGCCCACATTCCCGTGCAACATCTCCCACCGCCCACAACCTCGTACAACACCTCCCCCCGCCCACAATCCCATGCAAAACCACCCACCGCCCACAGCCCCGTGCAACACCTCCTCCTGCATCCAACCCCGTGCAACACCCCTCCACCACAACATCACGCGACACCTCCCGTCGCCCACATCCCCGTGCAAAACCTCCCACCGCCCATTACCCCGTGCAAAACCTCCCCCGCCCACAACACCGTGCAACACCTCACACCACCCACAACCCTGTGCAACACCACCTACCGCCCACAACATCGTGCAACAACTCTCAACGCCCACAACCCCGTGCAACACCTCCCACCGCCCACAACCACGGCAACAACTTCCCCCGCCCACATCCCCGTGCAACACCTCCCTCCGCCCACAACCCGTGCAACACCTCCCCGCCCACAAACCCGTGCAACACCTCACCTGCCCATAAGACCGTGCAACACCGCCCACAGCCCACAATCCCGTGCAACACCTCACTGCGCACACAACCCCGTGCAACACCTCCCCCCGCCCACACCCGGTGCAGCACCTCACACCGCCCATTACCCCGTGCAACACCTCCCTCGCCCACAACACCGTGCAACACCACCTACCACCCACAACATTGTGCAACAGCTCCCAATGCCCACAACCCCGTGCAACACCTCCCACCGCCCAAAACCACGGCAACACCTTCCCCCACCCACAACCCCGTGCAACACCTCCCTACGCCCACAACCGGTGCAACAGCTCCACGCCCACAAACACGTGCAACACCGCACCTGCCCATAAGACCGTGCAACACCTCCCACAGCCCACAACCCCGTGCAACACCTCACCGCGCACACAACACCGTGCAACACCACCTACCGCCCACAACATCGTGCAACAACTCCCAACGCCCACAACCCTGTGCAACACCTCCTACCGCCCACAACCACGGCAACACCTTCCCCCGCCCACAACCCCGAGCAACACCTCCCTCCGCCCACAACCCGTGCAACAGCTCCCCGCCCACAAACACGTGCAACACCTCAACCGGCCCATAAGACCGTGCAACACCTCCCACTGCCCACAACCCCGTTCAATACCACCTTCCGCCCACAACATCGTGCAACAACTCCCAACGCCCACAACCCCATGCAACACCTCCCACCGCCCAAAACAACGGCAAAACCTTCCCCCGCCCACAACCCGGTGCAAAACCTCCCTCCGCCCACAACCCGTGCAACAGCTCCCCGCCCACATACACGTGCAACACCTCACCTGCCCATAAGACCGTGCAACACCTCCCACAGCTCACAACCCCGTGCAACACCTCACCGCGCACACAACACCGTGCAACGCCACCTACCGCCCACAACATAGTGCAACAACTCCCAACGCCCACAACTCCGTGCAACACCTCCCACCGCCCACAACGGCAACACCTTCCCCCGCCCACAACACCGTGCAACAGCTCCCTCCGCCCACAAACCGTGCAACAGCTCCCCGCCCACAAACACGTGCAACACCTCAACCGGCCCATAAGACCGTGCAACACCTCCCCCGCCCACAACCCCGTGCAACACCTCACCGCGCACACAACCCTGTGCAACACCTCCCACCGCCAAAAAACCCGTGCAACTCCTCCCCTTGCCTCCAACCCCATGCAACATCTCCCCCGCCCACAACACCGTGCAACTCCCACCACCCACAACCACGGCAACACCTTCCCCCGCCCACAACCCCGTGCAACACGCCCTCCGCCCACAATCCATGCAACACCTCCCCGTCCACAACCCCGTGCAACACCTCCCACTGCCCACAACCGCGTGCAACATTTCCCCCTCCCAGAACCCCGTGCAACACCTTCCACTTCCAAAACCCCGTGCAACACCTTCCCCCGCCCACAACCACGTGCAACACCTCCCTCCGCCCACAATCGCTGCAACACCTCTCCGCCCACAAACACGTGCAACACCTCACCTGCCCATAAGACCGTGCAACACCTCCCACAGCCCACAATCCCGTGCAACACCTCACTGCGCACACAACCCCGTGCAACACCTCCCCCCGCCCACACCCGGTGCAGCACCTCCCACCGCCCATTACCCCGTGCAACACCTCCCTCGCCCACAACACCGTGCAACACCACCTTCCGCCCACAACATTGTGCAACAACTCCCAATGCCCACAACCCCGTGCAACACCTCCCACCGCCCAAAACCACGGCAACACCTTCCCCCACCCACAACCCCGTGCAACACCTCCCTACGCCCACAACCGGTGCAACAGCTCCCCGCCCACAAACACGTGCAACACCGCACCTGCCCATAAGACCGTGCAACACCTCCCACAGCCCACAACCCCGTGCAACACCTCACCGCGCCCACAACACCGTGCAACACCTCCCACCGCCCACAAACCCGTGCAACACCGCCCCGCCCACAATCCAGTGCGCAACCTTCACCCGGCCACAACACCGTGCAACACCTCCCCCGCCCACAACCCCGTGCAAGACCTCCACTGCCCACAATCCCGTGCAACACCTCCCCCCACCCACACCACACGTGCAACACCTCACCTGCCCATAAGCCCGTGCAACAACTCCCACCGCCTTCAACCCCGTGCAACCCCACCAACCGCCCTCAACCCCGTCCAACACCTTCCCCCGCCCACAACCACGTGCAACACCTCCCCGCCCACAAGCCCGTGCAACATGTCCTCGCCCACAATCACGTGCAAAACCTTCCCCCGCCCACAACCCCGTGCAACATCTCCCCGCCCACAATCCCGTGCAAAACCTTCCCCCACCCACAACCCGTGCAACACCTCCCCCGCCCATAAGCCCGTGCAACACCTCTCCCGCCCACAACCACGTGCAACACCTCCCACCGCCCACAAACCCATGCAACACCTACCATGCCCATAAGCCCGTGCAACACCTCCCACCACCCACAACCCCGTGCAACATCTCCCCTTGCATCCAACGCCGTGCAACACCTCCCCCACACACAACGCCGTGCAACATATCCCACCGCCCACAACCACGGCAACACTTTCCTCCGCCCACAACCCCGTACAACACCTCCGTCCACCTACAACCCCGTGCACCGCCTCCCCCGCCCACATCCCCGTGCAACATCTCCCACCGCCCACAACCCCGTACAACACCTCCCCCGCCCACACTCCCATGCAAAACCACCCACCGCCCACAGCCCCGTGCAACACCGCCTCCTGCATCCAACCCCGTGCAACAACCCCCACCACAACATCATGCGACACCTCCCGTCGCCCACAACCCCGTGCAAAACCTCCCACCGCCCATTACCACGTGCAACACCTCCCCCGCCCACAACACCGTGCAACACCTCCCACCACCCACAACCCCGTGCAACACCACCTACCGCCCACAATATCGTGCAACAACTTCCAACGCCCACAACCCCATGCAACATATCCCACCGCCCACAACCACGGCAACACATTCCCCCGCCCACAACCCCGTGCAAAACCTCCCTCCACCCACAACCCGTGCAACACCACCCCGCCCACAAACACGTGCAACACCTCACCTGCCCATAAGACCGTGCAACACCTCCCACAGCCCACAATCCCGTGCAACACCTCACCGGGCACACAACACCGTGCATCACCACCTACCGCCCACAACATCGTGCAACAACTCCCAACGCCCACAATCCCGTGCAACACCTCCCACCGCCCACAACCACGGCAACACCTTCCAACGCCCACAACCCTGTGCATCACCTCCCTTCGCCCACAACACGTGCAAAAGATCACCGCCCACAAACACGTGCAACACCTCAACCAGCCCATAAGACCGTGCAACACCTCCCACCGCCCACAACACCGTTCAACACCACCTTCCGCCCACAACATCGTGCAACAACTCCCAACGCCCACAACCCCGTGCAACAGCTCCCCGCCCACAAACACGTGCAACACCTCACCTGCCCATAAGACCGTGCAACACTTCCCACAGCCCACAACCCCGTGCAACACCTCACCGCGCACACAACACCGTGAAACACCACCTACCGCCCACAACATAGTGCAACAACTCCCAACGCCCATAACCCCGTGCAACACCTCCCAACGCCCACAACCACGGCAACACCTTCCCCCGCCCACAATACCGTGCAACAGCTCCCTCCGCCCAAAAACCGTGCAACAGCTCCCCGCCCACAAACACGTGCAACACCTCAACCGGCCCATAAGACCGTACAACACCTCCCACAGCCCACAACCCCGTGCAACACCTCACCGCACACACAACCTAGTACAACACCTTCCACCGCCCAAAACCCCGTGCAACTCCTCCCCTTGCCTCCAACCCCATGCAACATCTCCCCCGCCCACAACACCGTGCAACACCTCCCACCACCCACAACCACGGCAACACCTTCCCCCGCCCACAACCCCGTGCAACACGCCCTTCGCCCACAATCGCTGCAACACATCCCACTGCCCACAACCGCGTGCAACATTCCCGCCTCCCAGAACCCCGTGCAACACCTCCCACCGCCAAAACCCCGTCCAACACCTTCCCCCGCACACAACCACGTGGAACACCTCCCCCGCCCACAACCACGTGCAACACCTTCCACCACCCACAACACCGTGCAACATCGCCACCCGCCCACAATCCCGCGCAACACCTCCCCCGCCCACAACCCCGTGCAGCACCTCCCACCGCCCATTACGCCGTGCAACACGTCCCTCGCCCACAACACCATGCAACACCTCACACCGCCCACAACCCCGTTCAACACCACCTTCCGCCCACAACATCGTGCAACAACTCCCAACGCCCACAACCCCGTGCAACACCTCGCACAGCCCAAAACCCGTGCAACAGCTCCCCGCCCACAAACACGTGCAACACCTCACCTGCCCATAAGACCGTGCAACACCTCCCACAGCCCACAACCCCGTGCAACTCCTCACCGTGCACACAACACCATGCAACACCACCTACCACCGACAACCCCGTGCAACAACTCCCACCGCCCACAACAACGGCAACACCTTCCCCCGCCCACAACCCCGTGCAACACCTCCCTCCGCCCACAAACCGTGCAACAGCTCCCCGCCCACAAACACGTGCAACACCTCAACCGGCCCATAAGACCGTGCAACACCTCCCACCGCCCACAACACCGTACAACACCACCTTCCGCCCACAACATCGTGCAACAACTCCCAACGCCCACAACCCCGTGCAACACCTCCCACCGCCCAAAACCACGGCAACACCTCAACTGGCCCACAACACCATTCAACACCACCTTCCGCCCACAACATCGTGCAACAACTCCCAACGCCCACAACCCCGTGCAACAGCTCCCCGCCCACAATTACGTGCAACACCTCAACCGGCCCATAAGACCGTGCAACACCTCCCACCGCCCACAACCCCGTCCAACAGCACGTTCCGCACACAACACCGTGAAACACCTCCCTCCGCCCACAACCCGTGCAACAGCTCCCCGCCCACATACACGGGCAACACCTCACCTGCCCATAAAACCGTGCAACACTTCCCACAACCCAGAACCCCGTGCAACACCTCACCGCGCACACAACACCGTGAAACACCACCTACCGCCCACAACATAGTGCAACAACTCCCAACGCCCATAACCCCGTGCAACACCTTCCCCCGCCCACAATACCGTGCAACAGCTCCCTCCGCCCACAAACCGTGCAAAAGCTCCCCGCCCACAAACACGTGCAACTCCTCAACCGGACCATAAGACCGTGCAACACCTCCCACAGCCCACAACCCCGTGCAACACCTCACCGCACACACAACCCAGTGCAACACCTTCCACCGCCCAAAACCCCGTGCAACTCCTCCCCTTGCCTCCAACCCCATGCAACACCTCACACCGCCCACAACCCCGTTCAACACCACCTTCCGCCCACAACATCGTGCAACAACTCCCAACGCCCACAACCCCGTGCAACACCTCGCACAGCCCAAAACCCGTGCAACAGCTCCCCGCCCACAAACACGTGCAACACCTCACCTGCCCATAAGACCGTGCAACACCTCCCACAGCCCACAACCCCGTGCAACTCCTCACCGTGCACACAACACCATGCAACACCACCTACCACCCACAACCCCGTGCAACAACTCCCACCGCCCACAACCACGGCAACACCTTCCCCCGCCCACAACCCCGTGCAACACCTCCCTCCGCCCACAAACCGTGCAACAGCTCCCCGCCCACAAACACGTGCAACACCTCAACCGGCCCATAAGACCGTGCAACACATCCCACCGCCCACAACACCGTACAACACCACCTTCCGCCCACAACATCGTGCAACAACTCCCAACGCCCACAACCCCGTGCAACACCTCCCACCGCCCAAAACCACGGCAACACCTTCCCCCGCCCACAACACCGTTCAACACCACCTTCCGCCCACAACATCGTGCAACAACTCCCAACGCCCACAACCCCGTGCAACAGCTCCCCGCCCACAATTACGTGCAACACCTCAACCGGCCCATAAGACCGTGCAACACCTCCCACCGCCCACAACCCCGCCCAACACCACCTTCCGCCCACAACACCGTGAAACACCTCCCTCCGCCCACAACCCGTGCAACAGCTCCCCGCCCACATACACGTGCAACACCTCACCTGCCCATAAAACCGTGCAACACTTCCCACAGCCCAGAACCCCGTGCAACACCTCACCGCGCACACAACACCGTGAAACACCACCTACCGCCCACAACATGGTGCAACAACTCCCAACGCCCATAACCCCGTGCAACACCTCCCACCGCCCACAACCACGGCAACACCTTCCCCCACCCACAAACACGTGCAAAAGCTCCCCGCCCACAAACACGTGCAACACCTCAACCGGACCATAAGACCGTGCAACACCTCCCACAGCCCACAACCCCGTGCAACACCTCACCGCACACACAACCCAGTGCAACACCTTCCACCGCCCAAAACTCCGTGCAACTCCTCCCCTTGCCTCCAACCCCATGCAACATCTCCCCTGCCCACAACACCGTGCAAAACCTCCCACCACCCACAACCACGGCAACACCTTCCCCCGCCCACAACCCCGTGCAACACGCCCTTCGCCCACAATCGCTGGAACACATCCCACTGCCCACAACCGCGTGCAACATGTCCCCCTCCCAGAACCCCGTGCAACACCTCCCACCCACAATCGCTGCAACGCATCCCACTGCCCACAAACGCGTGCAACATTTCCCCCTCCCAGAACCCCGTGCAACACCTCCCACCGCCAAAACCCCGTCCAACACCTTCCCCCGCCCACAACTACATGCAACACCTCCCCCGCCCACAACCACGTGCAACACCTTCCACCACCCACAACCCCGTGCAACACCTCACCCTGCAACCAACCCCGTGCAACATCTCCCCTGCCCAACACCCATGCAACACCTCCCCCCGCCCACAACACCGTGCAACATCGACACCCGCCCACAATCCCGTGCAACACCTCCCCCGCCCACAACCCCGTGCAGCACCTCCCACCGTCCATTACCCCGTGCAACACGTCCCTCGCCCACAACACCATGCAACACCTCACACCGCCCACAACCCCGTTCAACACCACCTTCCGCCCACAACATCGTGCAACAACTCCCAACGCCCACAACCCCGTGCAACACCTCGCACAGCCCAAAACCCGTGCAACACCTCACCTGCCCATAAGACCGTGCAACACCTCACACCGCCCACAACCCCGTTCAACACCACCTTCCGCCCACAACATCGTGCAACAACTCCCAACGCCCACAACCCCGTGCAACACCTCGCACAGCCCAAAACCCGTGCAACAGCTCCCCGCCCACAAACACGTGCAACACCTCACCTGCCCATAAGACCGTGCAACACTTCCCACAGCCCACAACCCCGTGCAACTCCTCACCGTGCACACAACACCATGCAACACCACCTACCACCTACAACACCGTTCAACACCACCTTCCGCCCACAACATCGTGCAACAACTCCCAACGCCCAAAACCCCGTGCAACACCTCCCACCGCCCAAAACCACGGCAACGCCTTCCCCCGCCCACAACCCCGTGCAACACCTCCCTCCGCCCACAACCCGTGCAACATCTCCCACCGCCCACAACCCTGTGCAACACCTCCCACCGCCCACAAACCCGTGCAACACCTACCCTGCCCATAAGACCGTGCAACACCTCACTGCGCACACAACACCGTGCAACACCACCTACCGCCCACAACATAGTGCAACAACTCCCACCGCCCACAACCACGTCAACACCTTCCCCCCCACAACACCGTGCAACAGCTCCCTGCGCCCACAAACCGTGCAACAGTTCCCCGCCCACAAACACGTGCAACACCTCAACCGGACCATAAGACCCTGCAACACCTCCCACAGCCCACAACCCCGTACAACACCTCACCGCGCACACAACCCAGTGCAACACCTTCCACCGCCCAAAACCCCGTGCAACTCCTCCCCTTGCCTCCAACCCCATGCAACATCTCCCCCGCCCACAACACCGTGCAACACCTCCCACCACCCACAACCACAGCAACACCTTCCCCCGCCCACAACCCCGTGCAACACGCCCTCCGCCCACAATCGCTGCAACACATCCCACTGCCCACAACTGCGTGCAACATTTCCCCTTCCCAGAACCCCGTGCAACACCTCCCACCGCCAAAATCCCGTCCAACACTTTCCCCCGCCCACAACCACGTGCAACACCTCCCCCGCCCACAACCACGTCCAACACCTTCCACCACCCACAACCCCATGCAACACCTCACCCTGCAACCAACCCCGTGCAACACCTCCACCGCCCAAAACCCATGCAACACTCCCCCCGCCCACAATCCCGTGCAACACCTCCCCCGCCCACAAACCCGTGCAGCACCTCCCACCGCCCATTACCCCGTGCAACACATCCCTCGCCCACAACACCATGCAACACCTCACACCGCCCACAACCCCGTTCAACACCACCTTCCGCCCACAACATCGTGCAACAACTCCCAATGCCCACAACCCCGTGCAACACCTCGCACAGCCCAAAACCCGTGCAACCGCTCCCCGCCCACTTTCACGTGCAACACCTCACCTGTCGATAAGACCGTGCAACACCTCCCACAGCCCACAACCCCGTGCAACTCCTCACCGCGCACACAACACCATGCAACACCACCTACTGCCCACAACCCCGTGCAACACCTCCCACCGCCCACAACCACGACAACACCTTCCCCCGCCCACAACCCCGTGCAACACTTCTCCCGCCCACAACCCTGTGCAACACCACCTACCGCCCACAACCCCGTGCAACACCTCCCACCGCCCACAACCACGACAACACCTTCCCCCGCCCACAACCCCGTGCAACACTTCTCCCGCCCACAACCCTGTGCAACACCTCCCACCGCCCACAAACCCGTGCAACACCTACCCTGCCCATAAGCCCGTGCAACACCTCCCACCACCCACAACCCCGTGCAACACGTCACAGCGCCCACGACCCCGTGCAACACCTCCCCCGACCACAACCCCGTTCAACACGTACTACCGCTCACAACCACGGCAACACCTTCCCCCGCCCGCTACCCCGTGAAAAACCTCCCTCCACCCACAACCCCTTGCAACACCTCCCCTTCCACAAGCCCGTGCAACACCTCCCATTGCCCTCAACACCGTGCAACATTTCCCCCTCCCAGAACCCCGTGCAACACCTCCCACCGCCCACAACAGCATGCAACACCTCCCTCTGCATCCAGCCCCGTGCAACACCTCCCCGCCCGCAAGCCCGTGCAACACTTCTCCCGCCCACAACCCCGTGTAAAACCTCTCACCGCCCACAACCCCGTGCAACACCTCCCACCGCCCACAACCACGGCAACACCTTCCCCCGCCCACAACCCCGTGCAACACTTCTCCCGCCCACAACCCTGTGCAACATCTCCCACCGCCCACAACCCTGTGCAACACCTCCCACCGCCCACAAACCCGTGCAACACCTACCCTGCCCATAAGCCCGTGCAACACCTCCCACCACCCACAACCCCGTGCAACACGTCACAGCGCCCACGACCCCGTGGATCACCTCCCACCGCCCACAACCCCGTGCAACATCTCCCCTTGCATCCAACGCCGTGCAACACCTCCCCCGCCCACAACCCCGTTCAACACGTACTACCGCTCACAACCACGGCAACACCTTCCCCCGCCCGCTACCCCGTGAAAAACCTCCCTCCACCCACAACCCCGTGCAACACCTCCCCTTCCACAAGCCCGTGCAACACCTCCCATTGCCCTCAACACCGTGCAACATTTCCCCCTCCCAGAACCCCGTGCAACACCTCCCACCGCCCACAACACCATGCAACACCTCCCTCTGCATCCAGCCCCGTGCAACACCTCCCCGCCCGCAAGCCCGTGCAACACTTCTCCCGCCCACAACCCCGTGCAAAACCTCCCACCGCCCACAACCCCGTGCAACACCTTCCACCGCCCACAACCCTGTGCAACACCACCTACCGCCCACAAACCCGTGCTACACCTCCCCCGTCCACAACCCCGTGCAACACCTCCCACCACCGACAACCCCGTGCAACACCTCACCGCGCCCACAACACCGTGCAACACCTTCCACCGCCCACAAACCCGTGCAACACCGCCTCGCCCACAATCCAGTGCGCAACCTTCCCCGGCCACAACACCGTGCAACACCTCCCCCGCCCACAACCCCGCGCAACACCTCCACTGCCCACAATCCCGTGCAACACCTCCCCCCGCCCACAAACACGTGCAACACCTCACCTGCCCAGAAGCCCGAGCAACACCTCCCACAGCCCACAACCCCGTGCAACCCCTCCAACTGCCCACAATCCCGTCCAACACCTTTCCCCGCCCACAACCACGTGCAATACCTCCCCGCCCACAACCCCGTGCAACATGTCCTCGCCCACAATCCCGTGCAAAACCTTCCCCCGCCCACAACCCCGTGCAACATCTCCCCGCACACAATCCCGTGCAAAACCTTCCCCCACCCACAACCCGTGCAACACCTCCCACCTCCCACGAACCAGTGCAACACCTACCCTGCCCATAAGCCCGTGCGACACCTCCCACCACCCACAACACCGTGCAAAACGTCACAGCGCCCACGACCCCGTGGATCACCTCCCACCGCCCACAACCCCGTGCAACATCTCCCCTTGCATCCAACGCCGTGTAACACCTCCCCCGCCCACAACGCAGTGCAACACATTCCACCGCCCACAACCACGGCAACACCTTCCTCCGCCCACAACCCCGTGTACCGCCTCCCCTTCCACAACCCCGTGCAACATCTCCTACTGACCACAACCCCGTGCAACATTTCCCCCTCCCAGAACCCCGTGCAACACCTCCCACCGCCCACAACCCCATGCAACACCTGCCCCTGCATCCAACCCCGTGCAACACCTCCCCCGTCCACAACCCCGTGCAACACCTCCCCACGCCCACAATACCGTGCAATATCGCCACCCGCCTACAACTTCTTGCAACACCTCCGCACATGCCCACAACACCGTGCAACATCGCCACCCGCCCACAACCCCGTACAACACCTCTCCCGCCCACAACCCTGTGCAACATCTCCCACTGCCCACAACCCTGTGCAACACCTCCCCCTGCCCACAATACCACGCAACACCTCTGACTGGCCAAGAACCCGTGCAACACCTTCCCCCGTCCACAGCCCCGTACAACACCTCCCCGCCCACAACCCCGCGCAACACCTCCTCGTCCACAACCCCGTGCAACACCTCTCCCACCCAGAACCCCGTGCAACATCTCCCTGCCCAGAATCCCGTGCAAAACCTTCCCCCGCCCACAACCTCGTGCAAAACCTCCCACCGCCCACAAACCCGTGCAACAGCTCCCCTTCCTATAAGCCCGTGCAACACCTCCCACCATCCACAACCCCGTGCAACAGCTCAACGTGCCCACAAACCCGTGGAACACCTCCCACCGCCCACAACCCCGTGCAAAATCTCCCACCGCCCACAACCCCGTGCAACACCTCCCATCGCCCACAACCCCGTGCAACATCTCCCCTTGCATCCAACCCCGTGCAACACCTCCCCCCGCCCACAAACACGTGCAACACCGCACCTGCCCAGAAGCCTGTGCAACACCTCCCATCGCCGCCAACCCCGTGCAACCCCTCCAACCGCCCACAACCCCGTGCAAAACCTTCCCCGGCCACAACCCCGTGCAACATCTCCCCGCCCACAATCCCGTGCAAAACCTTCCCCCACCCACAACCCGTGCAACGCCTACCCCGCCCACAAGCCCGTGCAACACCTTTCCCCGGCCACAACCCCGTGCAACACCTACCCTGCCCATAAGCCCGTGCAACAGCTCCCACCACCCACAACCCCGTGCAACACGTCACAGCGCAAACGACCCCGTGGATCACCTGCCACCGCCCACAACCCCGTGCAACATCTCCCCTTGCATCCAACGCCGTGCAACACCTCCTCCGCCCACAACGCCGTGCAACACATTCCACCGCCCACAACCACGACAACAGCTTCCTCAGCCCACAACCCCGTGCAACCCCTCCCTCCACGCACAACCCCGTGTACCGCCTCCCCTTCCAGAACCCCGTGCAACATCTCCTACTGACCACAACCCCGTGCAACATGTCCCCCTCCCAGAACCCCGTGCAACACCTCCCACCGCCCACAACCCCATGCAACACCTGCCCCTGCATACAACCCCGTGCAACACTTCCCCACGCCCAAAATACCGTGCAATATCGCCACCCGTCCACAACCCCATGCAACACCTCCCCACGCCCACAACAGCGTGCAACATTGCCACATGCCCACAACCCCGTGCAACACCTCTCCCGCCCACAACCCTGTGCAACCTCGCCCACCGCCCACAACCCTGTGCAACACCTCCCCCTGCCCATAATACCGCGCAACACCTCCGACCGCCCAAGAACCCGTGCAACACCTTCCCCCGCCCACAGCCCCGTACAACACCTACCCGCCCACAACCCCGCGCAACACCTCCTCGTCCACAACCCCGTGCAACACCTTCCCCCGCCCACAGCCCCGTACAACACCTACCCGCCCACAACCCCGCGCAACACCTCCTCGTCCACAACCCCGTGCAACACCTCTCCCGCCCACAACCCTGTGCAACCTCTCCCACCACCAACAACCCTGTGCAACACCTCCCCCTGCCCATAATACCGCGCAACACCTCCGACCGCCCAAGAACCCGTGCAACACCTTCCCCCCCCCACAGCCCCGTACAACACCTACCCGCCCACAACCCCGCGCAACACCTCCTCGTCCACAACCCCGTGCAACACCTTCCCCCGCCCACAGCCCCGTACAACACCTACCCGCCCACAACCCCGCGCAACACCTCCTCGTCCCCAAACCCGGGCAACACCTCCCCGCCTAGAATCCCGTGCAAAACCTTCCCCCGCCCACAACCTCGTGCAAAACCTCCCACGCCCACAAACCCGTGCAACACCTCCACTTCCCATAAGCCCGTGCAACACCTCCCACCATCCACAACCCCGTGCAACAGCTCAACATGCCCACAACTCCGTGCAACACCTCCCATCGCCCACAACCCCGTGCAACATCTCCCCTTGCATCCAAACCCGTTCAACACCTCCCCCGCCCACAACCCCGTTCAACAGCTACTACCGCCCACAACCACGGCAACACCTTCCCCCGCCCGCAACCCCGTGAAACACCTCCCTCCACCCACAACCCCGTGCAACACCTCCTCTTCCATAAGCCCGTGCAACACCGACCATTGCCCTCAACACCGTGCAACATTTCCCCCTCCCTGAACCCCGTGCAACACCTCCCACCGCCCACAACCCCATGCAACATCTGCCCCTGCATCCAACCCCGTGCAACACCTCCCCCGCCCACAACCCCGTGCAACACCTCCCCAGGCCCACAACACCGTGCAACATCGCCACCCGCCCACAACCCCGTGCAACACCTCCCCACGCCCACATCACTGTGCAACATCGCCACCCGCCCACAACCCCGAGCAACACCTCTCCCGCCCACAACCCTGTGCTACATCTCCCACTGCCCACAACCCTGTGCAACACCTCCCCCTGCCCACAATCCCATGCAACACCTCCGACCGCCCACAAACCCGTGCAACACCTTCCCCCGCCCACAGCCCCGTACAACACCTCCCCGCCCACAACCCCGCGCAACACCTCCTCGTCCACAACCCTGTGCAACACCTCCCCCGCCCACAAACCCGTGCAACATCTCCCCGCACACAACCCCGTGCAAAACCTCCCACCGCCCACAAACCCGTGCAACACCTCCCCTGCCCATAAGCCCGTGCAACACCTCCCAGCATCCACAACCCCGTGCAACACCTCAACGCGCCCACAAACCCGTGCAACAGCTCCCACTGCCCACAACCCCGTGCAAAACCTCCAATCGCCCACAACCCAGTGCAACATCTCCCCTTGCATCCAACCCCGTGCAACACCTCCCCCGCCCACAGCCCCGTTCAACACCTACTACTGCCCACAACCACGGCAACACCTTCCCCCGCCCACAACCCCGTGAAACACCTCCCTTCACCCACAATCCCGTGCAACACCTCCCCTGCCCATAAGCCCGCGCAACGCCTCCCAACACTCACAACCCCGTGCAACACCTCACCGCGCCCACAACCCCGTGCATCACCTCCCACCGCCGACAAACCCGTGCAACATCTCCCCGTGCATCCAACGCCGTGCAACACCTCCCCCGCTCACAACGCCGTGCAACACATCCCACCGCCCACAACCACGGCAACACCTTCCTCCGCCCACAACCCCGTGCAACACCTCCCTCCACCCACAACCCCGTGCAACACCTCCCACTGACCACAACCCCGTGCAACATTTCCCCCTCCCAGAACCCCGTGCAACACCTCCTACAGCCCACAACCCCATGCAACACATGCCCCTGCATCCTACCCCGTGCAACACCTCAACCCGCCCACAACCCCGTGGAACACCTCCCCAGGCCAACAACACCGTGCAACATCGCCACCCGCCCACAACCCCGTGCAACACCTCCCCACGCCCACATCACCGTGCAACATCGCCACCCGCCCACAATCCCGTGCAACACCTCCCCCGCCCACAACCCCGTTCAGCACCTCCCACCGCCCATTACCCGGTGCAACACGTCCCTCGCCCACAACACCATGCATCACCTCTCCCGCCCACAACCCTGTGCTACATCTCCCACCGCCCACAACCCTGTGCAACACCTCCCCCTGCCCACAATCCCATGCAACACCTCCGACCGCCCACAAACCCGTGCAACACCTTCCCCCGCCCACAGACCCGTACAACACCTCCCCGCCCACAACCCCGCGCAACACCTCCTCGTCCACAACCCTGTGCAACACCTCCCCCGCCCACAAACCCGTGCAACATCTCCCCGCACACAACCCCGTGCAAAACCTCCCACCGCCCACAAACCCGTGCAACACCTCCCCTGCCCATAAGCCCGTGCAACACTTCCCAGCATCCACAATCCCGTGCAACATCGCCACCCGCCCACAACCCCGTGCAACACCTCCCAACGCCCACATCAGCGTGCACCATCGCCACCCGCCAACAACCCCGCGCAACACCTCCCCTTGCATCCATCCCCATGCAACACCTCTCCCGCCCACAGCCCCGTTCAACACCTACAACTGCCCACAACCACGGCAACACCTTCCCCCGCCCACAACCCCGTGAAACACCTCCCTTCACCCACAACCCCGTGCAACACCTCCCCTGCCTATAAGCCCGCGCAACGACTCCCACCACTCACAATCCCGTGCAACACCTCACCGCGCCCACAACCCCGTGCATCACCTCCCACCGCCGACAAACCCGTGCAACATCTCCCCGTGCATCCAACGCCGTGCAACACCTCCCCCGCCCACAACGCCGTGCAACATATCCCACCGCCCACAACCACGGCAACACCTTCCTCCGCCCACAACCCCGTGCAGTTGTGGGCAGTGGGATGTGTTGCAGCGATTGTGTGCGGAGGGCGTGTTGCACGGGGTTGTGAGCGGGGGAAGGTGTTGCCGTGGTTGTGGGTGGTGGGAGGTGTTGCACGGTGTTGTGGGCGGGGGAGATGTTGCATGGGGTTGGAGGCAAGGGGAGGAGTTGCACGGGGTTTTGGGCGGTGGAAGGTGTTGCACTGGGTTGTGTGCGCGGTGAGGTGTTGTACGGGGTTGTGGGCTGTGGGAGGTGTTGCAGGGTCTTATGGGCCGGTTGAGGTGTTGCACGTGTTTGTGGGCGGGGAACTGTTGCACGGTTTGTGGGCGCAGGGAGCTGTTGTACGGTGTTGTGGGGGGAGAAGGTGTTGACGTGGTTGTGGGCGGTGGGAGTTGTTGCACGGGGTTGTGGGCGTTGGGAGTTGTTGCACTATGTTGTGGGCGGTAGGTGGTGTTGCACGGTGTTGTGTGCGCAGTGAGGTGTTGCATGGTCTTATGGGCAGGTGAGGTGTTGCACGTGTTTGTGGGCGGGGAGCTGTTGCACGGGTTGTGGGCGGAGGGAGGTGTTGCACGGGGTTGTGGGCGGGGGAAGGTGTTGCCGTGGTTTTGGGCGGTGGGAGGTGTTGCACGGGGTTGTGGGCGTTGGGAGTTGTTGCACGATGTTGTGGGCGGAAGGTGGTGTTGAACGGTGTTGTGGGCGGTGGGAGGTGTTGCACGGTCTTATGGACCGGTTGTGGTGTTGCACGTGTTTGTGGGCGGGGAGCTGTTGCACGGGCTGTGGGCGGAGGGAGTTGTTGCACGGGGTTGTGGGCGGTAGATGGTGTTGCATGGTGTTGTGTGCGCGGTTAGGAGTTGCACGGGGTTGTTGGCTGTGGGAGGTGTTGCACGGTCTTATGGGCAGGTAAGGTGTTGCACGTGTTTGTGGGCGGGGAGCTGTTGCACGGGTTTTGGGCTGTGCGAGGTGTTGCACGGGGTTGTGGGCGTTGGGAGTTGTTGCACGATGTTGTGGGCAGTGGGATGTGTTGCAGCGATTGTGGGCGGAGGGCGTGTTGCACGGGGTTGTGGGCGGGGGAAGGTGTTGCCTTGGTTGTGGGTGGTGGGAGGTGTTGCACGGTGTTGTGGGCGGGGGAGATGTTGCATGGGGTTGGAGGCAAGGGGAGGAGTTGCACGGGGTTTTGGGCGGTGGAAGGTGTTGCACTGGGTTGTGTGTGCGGTGAGGTGTTGCACGGGGTTGTGGGCTGTGGGAGGTGTTGCACGGTCTTATGGGCCGGTTGAGGTGTTGCACGTGTTTGTGGGCGGGGAGCTGTTGCACGGTTTGTGGGCGGAGGGAGCTGTTGCACGGTATTGTGGGCGGGAGAAGGTGTTGCCGTGGTTGTGGGCGGTGGGAGATGTTGCACGGGGTTATGGGCGGTGGGAGTTGTTGCACTATGTTGTGGGCGGTAGGTGGTGTTTCACGGTGTTGTGTGCGCGGTGAGGTGTTGCACGGGGTTCTGGGAAGTGTTGCACGGTTTTATGGGCAGGTGAGGTGTTGCACGTGTATGTGGGCGGAGGGAGCTGTTGCACGGGTTGTGGGCGGAGGGAGGTGTTTCACGGTGTTGTGGGCGGAAGGTGGTGTTGCACGTGTTTGTGGGCGGGGAGCTGTTGCACGGAGTTGAGGGCGTTGGGAGTTGCACGATGTTGTGGGCGGAAGGTGGTGTTGAACGGTGTTGTGGGCGGGGGAAGGTGTTGCCGTGGTTTTGGGCGGTGGCAGGTGTTGCACGGGGTTGTGGGCGTGGGGAGTTGTTGCACGATGTTGTGCGCGGAAGGTGGTGTTGTACGGTGTTGTGGGCGGTGGGAGGTGTTGCACGGTCTTATGGGCCAGTTGAGGTGTTGCACGTGTTTGTGGGCGGGGAGCTGTTGCACGGTTTGTGGGCGGAGGGAGGTGTTGCACGGGGTTGTGGGCGGGGGAAGGTGTTGCCGTGGTTGTGGGCGGTGGGAGTTGTTGCACGGGGTTGTGGGTGGTAGGTGGTGTTGCATGGTGTTGTGTGCGCGGTAAGGAGTTGCACGGGGTTGTGGGCTGTGGGAGGTGTTGCACGGTCTTATGGGCAGGTGAGGTGTTGCACGTGTTTGTGGGCGGGGAGCTGTTGCACGGGTTTTGGGCTGTGTGAGGTGTTGCACGGGGTTGTGGGCGTTGGGAGTTGTTGCACGATGTTGTGGGCGGAAGGTGGTGTTGAACGGGGTTGTGGGCGGTGTGAGGTGTTGCATGGTGTTGTGGGCGAGGGACGTGTTGCACGGGGTAATGGGCGGTGGGAGGTGCTGCACGGGTTTGTGGGCGGGGGAGGTGTTGCACGGGATTGTGGGCGGGTGGCAGTGTTGCACGGTGTTGTGGGCGGGGGGAGGTGTTGCATGGGTTTTGGGCGGGGGAGGTGTTGCACGGGGTTGGTTGCAGGGTGAGGTGTTGCATGGTGTTGTGGGTGGTGAAAGGTGTTGGACGTGGTTGTGGGCGGGGGAGGTGTTGCACGTAGTTGTGGGTGGGGGAAGGTGTTGGACGGGGTTTTGGCGGTGGGAGGTGTTGCACGGGGTTCTGGGAGGGGGAAATGTTGCACGCGGTTGTGGGCAGTGGGATGTGTTGCAGCGATTGTGGGCGAAGGGCGTGTTGCACGGGGTTGTGGGCGGGGGAAGGTGTTGCCGTGGTTGTGGGTGGTGGGAGGTGTTGCACGGTGTTGTGGGCGGGGGAGATGTTGCATGGGTTTGGAGGCAAGGGGAGGAGTTGCACGGGGTTTTGGGCGGTGGAAGGTGTTGCACTGGGTTGTGTGTGCGGTCAGGTGTTGCACGGGGTTGTGGGTAGTGGGAGGTGTTGCACGGTCTTATGGGCCAGTTGAGGTGTTGCACGTGTTTGTGGGCGGGGAGCTGTTGCACGGTTTGTGGGCGGAGGGAGCTGTTGCACGGTATTGTGGGCGGGGAAAGTGTTGCCGTGGTTGTGGGCGGTGGGAGGTGTTGCACGGGGTTATGGGCTTTGGGAGTTGTTGCACTATGTTGTGGGCAGTAGGTGGTGTTTCACGGTGTTGTGTGCGCGGTGAGGTGTTGCACGGGGTTCTGGGCTGTGGGAAGTGTTGCACGGTCTTATGGGCAGGTGAGGTGTTGCACGTGTATGTTGGCGGGGAGCTGTTGCACGGGTTGTGGGTGGAGGGAGCTGTTTCACGATGTTGTGGGCTGTAGGTGGTGTTGCACGGTGTTGTGTGCGCGGTGAGGTGTTGCACGGGGTTGTGGGCGGTGGGAGGTGTTGCACGGTCTTATGGGCCGGTTGAGGTGTTGCACGTGGTTGTGGGCGTTGGGAGTTGTTGCACAATGTTGTGGGCGGAAGGTGGTGTTGAACGGTGTTGTGGGCGGTGGGAGGTGTTGCACGGTCTTATGGGCTGGTTGAGGTGTTGCACGTGTTTGTGGGCGGTGATCTGTTGCACGGGTTGTGGGCGGAGGGAGGTGATGCACGGGGTTGTGGGCTTTGGAAGGAATTGCCGTGGTTGTGGGCGGTGGGAGGTGTTGCACGGGGTTGTGGGCGTTGGGAGTTACACGATGTTGTGGGCGGTAGGTGGTGTTGCACGGTGTTGTGTGCGCGGTGAGGTGTTGCACGGGGTTGTGGGCTGTGGGAGGTGTTGCACGGTCTTATGGGCAGGTGAGGTGTTGCACGTGTTTGTGGGCTGGGAGGTGTTGCACGGGTTGTGGGTGGAGGGAGGTGTTGCACGGGGTTGTGGGCGGGGGAATGTGTTGCCGTGGTTGTGGGCGGTGGGATGTGTTGCACGAGGTTGTGGGCGTTGGAAGTTGTTGCACGATGTTGTGGGCGGTGGGTGGTGTTGCACGGGGTTGTGGGTGGTGGGGGTTGTTGCACGGGGATGGATGCAGGAGGAGGTGTTGCACGGGGCTGTGGGCGGTGGGTGATTTTGCATGGGAGTGTGGGCGGGGGGAGGTGTTGTATGGGGTTGTAGGCGGTGGGTGATGTTGCACGGGGATGTGGGCGGAAGGTGGTGTTGAACGGTGTTGTGGGCGGGGGAAGGTGTTGCCGTGGTTTTGGGCGGTGGGAGGTGTTGCACGGGGTTGTGGGCGTTGGGAGTTGTTGCACGATGTTGTGGGCGGAAGGTGGTGTTGTACAGTGTTGTGGGCGGTGGGAGGTGTTGCACGGTCTTATGGGCCGGTTGAGCTGTTGCACGTGTTTGTGGGCGGGGAGCTGTTGCACGGTTTGTGGGCGGAGGGAGGTGTTGCACGGGGTTGTGGGCGGGGGAAGGTGTTGCCGTGGTTGTGGGCGGTGGGAGTTGTTGCACGGGGTTGTGGGTGGTAGGTGGTGTTGCATGGTGTTGTGTGCACGGTGAGGAGTTGCACGGGGTTGTGGGCTGTGGGAGGTGTTGCACGGTGTTATGGGCAGGTGAGGTGTTGCACGTGTTTGTGGGCGGGGAGCTGTTGCACGGGTTGTGGGTGGAGGGAGCTGTTTCACGATGTTGTGGGCTGTAGGTGGTGTTGCACGATGTTGTGGGCGGAAGGTGGTGTTGAACGGGGTTGTGGGCAGTGTGAGGTGTTGCATGGTGTTGTGGGCGAGGGACGTGTTGCACGGGGTAATGGGCGGTGGGAGGTGCTGCACGGGGTTGTGGGCGGGGGAGGTGTTGCACGGGATTGTGGGCGGGTGGCGATGTTGCACGGTGTTGTGGGTGGTGGAAGGTGTTGCACGTGGTTGTGGGCGGGGGAGGTGTTGCACGTGGTTGTGGGCGGGGGAAGGTGTTGGACGGGGTCTTGGCGGTGGGAGGCGTTGCACGGGGTTCTGGGAGGGGGACATGTTGCATGCGGTTGTGGGCAGTGGGATGTGTTCCAGCGATTGTGGGCGAAGGGCGTGTTGCACGGGGTTGTGGGCGGGGGAAGGTGTTGCCGTGGTTGTGGGTGGTGGGAGGCGTTGCACGGTGTTGTGGGCGGGGGAGATGTGGCATGGGGTTGGAGGCAAGGGGAGGAGTTGCACGGGGTTTTGGGCGGTGGAAGGTGTTGCACTGGGTTGTGTGTGCGGTGAAGTGTTGCAAGGGGTTGTGGGCTGTGGGAGGTGTTGCACGGTCTTATGGGCGGGTTGAGGTGTTGCACGTGTTTGTGGGCGGGGAGCTGTTGCACGGTTTGTGTGCGGAGGGAGCTGTTGCACGGTATTGTGGGCGGGGAAAGTGTTGCCGTGGTTGTGGGCGGTGGGAGGTGTTGCACGGGGTTATGGGCGTTGGGATTTGTTGCACTATGTTGTGGGCGGTAGGTGTTGTTTCACGGTGTTGTGTGCGCGGTGAGGTGTTGCACGGGGTTGTGGGCTGTGGGAAGTGGTGCACGGTCTTATGGGTAGGTGAGATGTTGCACGTGTATGTGGGCGGGGAGCTGTTGCACGGGTTGTGGGCGGAAGGAGCTGTTTCACGGTGTTGTTGGCGGAAGGTGATGTTGAACGGTGTTGTGGGCGGTGGGAGGTGTTGCACGGTCTTATGGGCTGGTTGAGGTGTTGCACGTGTTTGTGGGCGGTGATCTGTTGCACGGGTTGTGGGCGAAGGGAGGTGATGCACGGGGTTGTGGGCGTTGGAAGGTGTTGCCGTGGTTGTGGGCGGTGGGAGGTGTTGCACGGGGTTGTGGGCGTTGGGAGTTGTTGCACGATGTTGTGGGCGGTAGGTGGTGTTGCATGGTGTTGTGTGCGCGGTGAGGTGTTGCACGGGGCTGTGGGCTGTGGGAGGTGTTGCACGGTCTTATGGGCTGGTTGAGGTGTTGCACGTGTTTGTGGGTGGTGATCTGTTGCACGGGTTGTGGGCGGAGGGATGTGATGCACGGGGTTGTGGGCGTTGGAAGGTGTTGCCGTGGTTGTGGGCGGTGGGAGGTGTTGCACGGAGTTGTGGGCGTTGGGAGATGTTGCACGGTCTTATGGGCAGGTGAGGTGTTGCACGTGTTTGTGGGCTGTGGGAGCTGTTGCACGGGTTTTGACCTGTGCGAGGTGTTGCACGTTGTTGTGGGCATTGGGAGTTGTTGCACGATGTTGTGGGCGGAAGGTGGTGTTGAACGGGGTTGTGGGCGGTGTGAGGTGTTGCATGGTGTTGTGGGCGAGGGACGTGTTGCACGGGGTAATGGGCGGTGGGAGGTGCAGCACGGTGTTGTGGGCGGGGGAGGTGTTGCACGGGATTGTGGGCGGGTGGAGATGTTGCACGGTGTTGTGGGTGGTGGAAGGTGTTGCACGTGGTTGTGGGCGGGGGAGGTATTGCACGTGGTTGTGGGCGGGGGAAGGTGTTGGACGGGGTCTTGGCGGTGGGAGGTGCTGCACGGGGTTCTGGGAGGGGGACATGTTGCACGCGGTTGGGCAGTGGGATGTGTTGCAGAGATTGTGGGCGAAGGGCGTGTTGCACGGGGTTGTGGGCGGGGGAAGGTGTTGCCGTGGTTGTGGGTGGTGGGAGGCGTTGCACGGGGTTGTGGGCGTTGGGAGATGTTGCACGGTCTTATGGGCAGGTGAGGTGTTGCACGTGTTTGTGGGCTGTGGGAGCTGTTGCACGGGTTTTGACCTGTGCGAGGTGTTGCACGTTGTTGTGGGCATTGGGAGTTGTTGCACGATGTTGTGGGCGGAAGGTGGTGTTGAACGGGGTTGTGGGCGGTGTGAGGTGTTGCATGGTGTTGTGGGCGAGGGACGTGTTGCACGGGGTAATGGGCGGTGGGAGGTGCAGCACGGTGTTGTGGGCGGGGGAGGTGTTGCACGGGATTGTGGGCGGGTGGAGATGTTGCACGGTGTTGTGGGTGGTGGAAGGTGTTGCACGTGGTTGTGGGCGGGGGAGGTATTGCACGTGGTTGTGGGCGGGGGAAGGTGTTGGACGGGGTCTTGGCGGTGGGAGGTGCTGCACGGGGTTCTGGGAGGGGGACATGTTGCACGCAGTTGGGCAGTGGGATGTGTTGCAGAGATTGTGGGCGAAGGGCGTGTTGCACAGGGTTGTGGGCGGGGGAAGGTGTTGCCGTGGTTGTGGGTGGTGGGAGGTGTTGCACGGTGTTGTGGGCGGGGGAGATGTGGCATGGGGTTGGAGGCAAGGGGAGGAGTTGCACGGGGCTTTGGGCGGTGGAAGGTGTTGCACGGTGTTGTGTGCGTGGTGAGGTGTTGCACGGGGCTGTGGGCTGTGGGAGGTGTTGCACGGTCTTATGGGCTGGTTGAGGTGTTGCACGTGTTTGTGGGCGGTGATCTGTTGCACGGGTTGTGCGCGGAGGGATGTGATGCACGGGGTTGCGGGCGTTGGAAGGTGTTGCCGTGGTTGTGGGCGGTGGGAGGTGTTGCACGGGGTTGTGGGCGTTGGGAGTTGTTGCACGATGTTGTGGGCGGTAGGTGGTGTTGCACGGTGTTGTGTGCGCGGTGAGGTGTTGCACGGGGTTGTGGGCTGTGGGAGGTGTTGCACGGTCTTATGGGCAGGTGAGATGTTGCACGTGTTTGTGGGCGGGGAGGTGTTGCACGGGGTGTGGGTGGAGGGAGGTGTTGCACGGGGTTGTGGGCGGGGGAATGTGTTGTCGTGGTTGTGGGCGTTGGGATGTGTTACACAGGGTTGTGGGCAGGGAGAGGTGGCGCATGATGTGGCGGGGGGGTGTTGCACGGTGTTGTGTGCGCGGTGAGGTGTTGCACGGGGTTGTGGGCTGTGGGAGGTGTTGCACGGTCTTATGGGCAGGTGAGGTGTTGCACGTGTTTGTGGGCGGGGAGGTGTTGCACGGGTTGTGGGTGGAGGGAGGTGTTGCACGGGGTTGTGGGCGGGGGAATGTGTTGCCGTGGTTGTGGGCGGTGGCATGTGTTGCACGGGGTTGTGGGCGTTGGAAGTTGTTGCACAATGTTGTGGGCGGTAGGTGGTGTTGCACGGGGTTTTGGGTGGTGGGAGGTGTTGCACGGTGTTGTGGGCGGGGTAGGTGTTGCACGGGGTAATGGGCGGTGGGAGGTTTTGCACGGGGTTGTGGGCGACGGGAGGTGTCGCATGATGTTGTGGTGGGGGTTGTTGCACGGGGTTGGATGCAGGAGGAGGTGTTGCACGGGGCTGTGGGCGGTGGGTGGTTTTGCATGGGAGTGTGTGCGGGGAGAGGTGTTGTACGGGGTTGTGGGCGGTGGGAGATGTTGCACGGGGATGTGGGCAGAAGGTGGTGTTGAACGGTGTTGTGGGCCGGGGAAGGTGTTGCCGTGGTTTTGGGCGGTGGGAGGTGTTGCACGGGGTTGTGGGCGTTGGGAGTTGTTGCACGGTGTTGTGGGCGGAAGGTGGTGTTGTACGGTGTTGTGGGCGGTGGGAGGTGTTGCACGGACTTATGGACCGGTTGAGGTGTTGCACGTGTTTGTGGGCGGGGAGCTGTTGCATGGGTTGTGGGCGGAGGGACGTGTTGCACGGGGTTGTGGGCGGGGGAAGGTGTTGCCGTGGTTGTGGGCGGTGGGAGTTGTTGCATGGGGTTGTGGGTGTAGGTGGTGTTGCATGGTGTTGTGTGCACGGTGAGGAGTTGCACGGGGTTGTGGGCTGTGGGAGGTGTTGCACGGTCTTATGGGCAGGTGAGGTGTTGCACGTGTTTGTGGGCGGGGAGCTGTTGCACGTGTTTTGGGCTGTGCGAGGTGTTGCACGGGGTTGTGGGCGTTGGGAGTTGTTGCACGATGTTGTGGGAGGAAGGTGGTGTTGCACGGTCTTATGGGCAGGTGAGGTGTTGCACGTGTTTGTGGGCGGGGAGGTGTTGCACGGGTTGTGGGTGGAGGGAGGTGTTGCACGGGGTTGTGGGCGGGGGAATGTGTTGCCGTGGTTGTGGGCGGTGGCATGTGTTGCACGGGGTTGTGGGCGTTGGAAGTTGTTGCACAATGTTGTGGGCGGTAGGTGGTGTTGCACGGGGTTTTGGGTGGTGGGAGGTGTTGCACGGTGTTGTGGGCGGGGTAGGTGTTGCACGGGGTAATGGGCGGTGGGAGGTTTTGCACGGGGTTGTGGGCGACGGGAGGTGTCGCATGATGTTGTGGTGGGGGTTGTTGCACGGGGTTGGATGCAGGAGGAGGTGTTGCACGGGGCTGTGGGCGGTGGGTGGTTTTGCATGGGAGTGTGTGCGGGGAGAGGTGTTGTACGGGGTTGTGGGCGGTGGGAGATGTTGCACGGGGATGTGGGCAGAAGGTGGTGTTGAACGGTGTTGTGGGCCGGGGAAGGTGTTGCCGTGGTTTTGGGCGGTGGGAGGTGTTGCACGGGGTTGTGGGCGTTGGGAGTTGTTGCACGGTGTTGTGGGCGGAAGGTGGTGTTGTACGGTGTTGTGGGCGGTGGGAGGTGTTGCACGGACTTATGGACCGGTTGAGGTGTTGCACGTGTTTGTGGGCGGGGAGCTGTTGCATGGGTTGTGGGCGGAGGGACGTGTTGCACGGGGTTGTGGGCGGGGGAAGGTGTTGCCGTGGTTGTGGGCGGTGGGAGTTGTTGCATGGGGTTGTGGGTGTAGGTGGTGTTGCATGGTGTTGTGTGCACGGTGAGGAGTTGCACGGGGTTGTGGGCTGTGGGAGGTGTTGCACGGTCTTATGGGCAGGTGAGGTGTTGCACGTGTTTGTGGGCGGGGAGCTGTTGCACGTGTTTTGGGCTGTGCGAGGTGTTGCACGGGGTTGTGGGCGTTGGGAGTTGTTGCACGATGTTGTGGGAGGAAGGTGGTGTTGAACGGGGTTGTGGGCGGTGTGAGGTGTTGCATGGTGTTGTGGGCGAGGGACGTGTTGCACGGGGTAATGGGCGGTGGGAGGTGCTGCACGGGGTTGTGGGCGAGGGAGGTGTTGCACCGGATTGTGGGCGGGTGGCGATGTTGCACGGTGTTGTGGGTGGTGGAATGTGTTGCACGTGGTTGTGGGCGGGGGAGGTGTTGCACGTGGTTGTGGGCGGGGGAAGGTGTTGGACGGGGTTTTGGCGGTGGGAGGTGTTGCATGGGGTTCTGGGAGGGTGAAATGTTGCACGCGGTTGTGGGCAGTGGGATGTGTTGCAGCGATTGTGGGCGAAGGGCGTGTTGCACGGGGTTGTGGGCGGGGGAAGGTGTTGCCGTGGTTGTGGGTGGTGGGAGGTGTTGCACGGTGTTGTGGGCGGGGGAGATGTTGCATGGGCTTGGAGGCAAGGGGAGGAGTTGCACGTGGTTTTGGGCGGTGGAAGGTGTTGCACTGGGTTGTGTGTGCGGTGAGGTGTTGCACGGGGTTGTGGGTTGTGGGAGGTGTTGCACAGTGTTGTGTGTGCGATGAGGTGTTGCACGGGGTTGTGGGCTGTGGGAGGTGTTGCACGGTCTTATGGGCCGGTTAAGGTGTTGCACGTGTTTGTGGGCGGGGAGCTGTTGCACGGTATTGTGGGCGGGGGAAGGTGTGGCCGTGGTTGTGGGCGGTGGGAGGTGTTGCACGGGGTTATGGGCGTTGGGAGTTGTTGTACTATGTTGTGGGCGGTAGGTGGTGTTTCACGGTGTTGTGTGCGCGGTGAGGTGTTGCACGTGGTTCTGGGCTGTGGGAAGTGTTGCACGGTCTTATGGGCAGGTGAGGTGTTGCACGTGTATGTGGGCGGGGAGCTGTTGCACGGGTTGTGGGCGCAGGGAGCTGTTTCACCGTGTTGTGGGCGGAAGGTGGTGTTGAACGGTGTTGTGGGCGGTGGGAGGTGTTGCACGGTCTTATGGGCTGGTTGAGGTGTTGCACGTGTTTGTGGGCGGTGATCTGTTGCACGGGTTGTGGGCGGAGGGAGGTGATGCACGATGTTGTGGGCGTTGGAAGGTGTTGCCGTGGTTGTGGGCGGTGGGAGGTGTTGCACGGGGTTGTGGGCGTTGGGAGTTGTTGCACGATGTTGTGGGCGGTAGGTGGTGTTGCACGGTGTTGTGTGCGCGGTGAGGTGTTGCACGGGGTTGTGGGCTGTGGGAGGTGTTGCACGGTCTTATGGGCAGGTGAGGTGTTGCACGTGTTTGTGGGCGGGGAGGTGTTGCACGGGTTGTGGGTGGAGGGAGGTGTTGCACGGGGTTGTGGGCGGGGGAATGTGTTGCCGTGGTTGTGGGCGGTGGGATGTGTTGCACGGGGTTGTGGGCGTTGGAAGTTGTTGCACGATGTTGTGGGCGGTAGGTGGTGTTGCACGGGGTTGTGGGTGTTGGGAAGTGTTGCGCGGTGTTGTGGGCGGGGGAGGTGTTGCACGGGGTAATGGGCGGTGGGAGGTTTTGCACGGGGTTGTGGGTGACGGGAGGTGTCGCATGATGTTGTGGTGGCGGTTGTTGCACGGGGTTGGATGCAGGAGGAGGTGTTGCACTGGGCTGTGGGCGGTGGGAGGTGTTGAATGGGAGTGTGGGCGGGGGGAGGTGTTGCACGGGGTTGTGGGCGTTGGGAGTTGTTGCACGATGTTGTGGGCGGAAGGTGGTGTTGTACGGTGTTGTGGGCGGTGGGAGGTGTTGCACGGTCTTATGGGCCGGTTGAGGTGTTGCACGTGGTTGTGGGAGGGGAGCTGTTGCACGGTTTGTGGGCGGAGGGAGGTGTTGCACGAGGTTGTGGGCGGGGGAAGGTGTTGCCGTGGTTGTGGGCGGTGGGAGTTGTTGCACGGGGTTGTGGGTGGTAGGTAGTGTTGCATGGTGTTGTGTGCACGGTGAGGAGTTGCACGGGGTTGTGGGCTGTGGTAGGTGTTGCACGGTCTTATGGGCAGGTGAGGTGTTGCACGTGTTTGTGGGCGGTGGGAGGTGTTGCATGGTCTTATGGGCCGGTTGAGGTGTTGCACGTGTTTGTGGGCGGGGAGCTGTTGCACGGTTTGTGGGCGGAGGGAGCTGTTGCACGGTGTTGTGGGTGGGGGAAGGTGTTGCCGTTGTGGGCGGTTGGAGGTCTTGCACGGGGTTGTGGGCGTTGGGAGTTGTTGCACTATGTTGTGGGCGGTAGGTGGCATTGCACGATGTTGTGTGCGCGGTGAGGTGTTGCACGGGGTTGTGGGCTGTGGGAGGTGTTGCACGGTCTTATGGGCAGGTGAGGTGTTGCACGTGTATGTGGGCGGGGAGCTGTTGCACGGGCTGTGGGCGGAGGGAGATGTTTCACCGGGTTGTGGGTGGGGGAAGGTTTTGCCATTGTTTTGGGCGGTGGGAGGTGTTGCATGGGGTTGTGGGCGTTGGGAGTTGTTGCACGATGTTGTTGGCGGAAGGTGGTGTTGAACGGCGTTGTGGGCAGTGGAAGGTGTTGCACAGTCTTCTGGGCCGGTTGAGGTGTTGCACGTGTTTGTGGGCGGGGAGCTGTTGCACGGGTTGTGGGCGGAGGGAGGTGTTGCTCGGGGTTGTGGGCGGGGGAAGGTGTTGCCGTGGTTGTGGGCGGTAGGAGGTGTTGCACAGGGTTGTGGGCGTTGGGAGTTGTTGCACGATGTTGTGGGCGGTAGGTGGTGTTGCACGGTGTTGTTTGTGCGGTGAGGTGTTGCACGGGGTTGTGGGCTGTGGGAGGTGTTGCACGGTCTTATGGGCAGGTGCGGTGTTGCACGTGTTTTTGGCGGGGAGCTGTTGCACCGGTTGTGGGCGTATGGAGGTGTTGCACGGGGTTGTGGGTGGGGGAAGGTGTTGCCGTGGTTTTGGGCGGTGGGAGGTGTTGCATGGGGTTGTGGGCATTGGGAGTTGTTGCACAATGTTGTGGGCGGAAGGTGGTGTTGCACGGTGTTGTGGGCGAGGGAGGTGTTGCACGGGGTAATGGGCGGTGGGAGGTGCTGTACCGGGTTGGGCGGGGGGAGGTGTTTCACGGGATTGTGTGCGCGGTGAGGTGTTGCACGTGTTTGTGGGCGGGGAGGTGTTGCACGGGTCGTGGGCGGAGGGAGGTGTTGCACGGGGTTGTGGGCGGGGTTAGGTGTTGCCGTGGTTTGGGCGGTGGGAGGTGTTGCACGTGGTTGTGGGCGTTGAGAGTTGTTGCACGATGTTGTGGGTGGTAGGTGGTGTTGCACAGGGTTGTGGGTGGTGGGAGGTGTTGCACGGTGTTGTGGGCGGGGGAGGTGTTGCACGGGGTAATGGGCAGTGGGAGGTTTTGCACGGGGATGTGGGCGACGGGAGGTGTCGCATGATGTTGTGGTGGAGGGGTGTTGCACGGGGTTGGATGCAGGAGGAGGTGTTGCACGGGGCTGTGGGCGGTGGATGGTTTTGCATGGGATTGTGGGCGGGGGGAGGTGTTGCATGAGGTTGTGGCCGGTGTGGGTGTTGCACGGGGTTGGATGCAGGGGGAGGTATGGCACAGGCTTGTGGGCGGTGTGTGTTGTTGCATGCGATAGTCGGCAGGGGGCGGTGTTGCAGGGGAGGTGTTGCACGGGGTTGTGGGCGGGGGAGGTGTTGCACGGGGTTGGATGCAGGGGGAGGTGTTGCATGGTGTTGTGGGCGGTGGGAGGTGTTACACGGAGTTGTGGAAGGGGAGGCGTTGCAAGGGTTTGTGGGTGGAGGGAGGTGTTGCAGGGGGAGGTGTTGCATGGGATTCTGGGAGGTGCAAATGTTACACGGGGTTGTGGGCAGTGGGAGGTGTTACACGGAGTTGTGGAAGGGGAGGCGTTGCAAGGGTTTGTGGGTGGAGGGAGGTGTTGCATGGGGTTGTGGGCGTAGGAAGGTGTTGCCGTGCTTGTGGGTGGTGGGAGGTGATTCATGGGGTTGTGTGTGGGGGAGGTGTTGCACGGCGTTGGATGCAAGAGGAGATGTTGCACGGGGTTGTGGGCGGTGGGAGGTGATGCACGGGATTGTGGGCGCGGTGAGGTGTTGCACGGGGTTATGAGTGGTGGGAGGTTTTGCACGGGCTTATGGGCAGGGCAGGTGTTGCACGGGTTTGTGGACCGTGGGAGATGTTGCACGGGGTTGTGGGCGGTGGGAGGTGATGAACGGGATTGTGGGCGCGGTGAGGTGTTGCACGGGGTTATGAGTGGTGGGAGGTTTTGCACGGGCTTATGGGCAGGGCAGGTGTTGCACGGGTTTGTGGACCGTGGGAGATGTTGCACGGGGTTGTGGGTGGAGGGAGGTGTTGCACGGGGTTGTGGGCGGTGGCAGGTGTTGACCGGGGTTGTGGGCGGGGGAGATGTTACACGGGGTTGTGGGCGGGGGAAGTGTTTCACGGGGTTGTGGACGGGGAAGTGATGCGCGAGGCTATGGGTGGGGGGAGATGTTGTACGGGATTGTGGGCGGTCGGATGTGTTGCACGGGGTTGTGGATGGGGGGAGGTGTTGCACGGGGTTGTGGGTGGTTTGAGGTGTTGCACGGGGTTGTGTTCGGGGGAGGTGTTGCATGGGGTTGTGGGCGGTTTGAGTTGTTGCATGGGGTTGTGGGCGGTAGGTGGTGTTGCACGGGATTGTGGGCGGTGTAAGGTGTTGCACGGGGTTGTGGGCGGTGGGAGGTTTTGCACGGGGTTGTGGGCGAGGGGAGGTGTTGAATGAGGATGTGGCCAGGGAGGCTTGTTGCACGGGGTTGGATGCAGGTGTAGGTGTTGCACGGGCTTGTGGGCGGTGGGTGGTGTTGCATGTGATTGTGGGCAGGGGGAGGTGTTGCACGGGGTTGTGGGCGGTGGGAGTTGTTGCACGGGGTTATGGGCGGGAGAGGTGTTGCACTGAGTTGTGGGCGGGTGGCGATGTTGCATGGGATTGTGGGCGAGGGGAGGTGTTGCACGGGGTTGTGCGCGGGGGAGGTGTTGGACGGGGTTGGATGCAGGGGAGGTGTTGCATGCGGCTTTGGGCGGTGGGAGGTGTTGCACGGGGTTCTGGGGTGTGGAAATGTTGCACGGGGTTGTGGGAAGTGGGAGGTGTTGCACGGGGTTGTGGAAGGGGAGGCGTTGCTCGGGGTTGTGGGTGGAGGGTGGTGTTGCACGGGGTTGTGGGCCGGTGGGAGGTGTTGCTTGGGGTTGTGGGTTGGGGAGGTGTTGCACGGCGTTGGATGCAAGGGGAGATGTTGGACAGGCTTGTGGGCAGGGCAGGTGTTGCACAGGTTTGTGGGCGGTGGGAGGTTTTGCACGGGGTTGTGGGCGGGGGAGGTTTTTCACGGGGTTGTGGGCGGGGGAGGTGTTGCACGGGGTTGTGGGCGGGGGAAGGTTTAGCACGGGAATGTGGGCGGGGAGATGTTGCACGGGTTTGTGTGCGGGGAGGTGTTGCATGGGGTTGGAGGCGGTGGGAGGTGTTGCACGGGCTTATGGGCAGGTGAGGTGTTGCACGTGTTTGTGGGCGGGGGGTGGTGTTGCACGGGGTTGTGGGCGGGGGAGGTGTTGCACGGGGTTGTGGGCGGGGGAGGTTTTGCACGGGGTTGTGGGCGAGGGGAGGTGTTGCATGTGGTTGTGGCCGGGCGGGGTGTTGCACGGGGTTGGATGCAGGGGGAGGTGTTGCACGGGGTTGTGGGCGGCAGAGGTGTTGCACGGGGTTGTGGGCGGATGGCGATGTTGCACTGGGTTGTGGGCGAGGAGAGGTGTTGCACGGGGTTGTGCGCGGGGGAGGTGTTGCACGGGGTTGGATGCAGGGGAGGTGTTGCATGGGGTGTGGGCGGTGGGAGGTGTTGCACGGCGTTCTGGGAGGCGGAAATGTTGCACGGGGTTGTGGGAAGTGGGAGGTGTTGCACGGGGTTGTGGAAGGGGAGGCGTTGCACGGGGTTGTGGGTGGAGGGAGGTGTTGCACGGGTTTGTGGGCGTAGGAAGGTGTTGCCATGTTTGTGGGCGGTGGGAGGTGTTGCATGGTGTTGTGGGCTGGGGAGGTGTTGCACGGGGTTGGATGCAAGGGGAGATGTTGGACGGGCTTGTGGGCAGGGCAGGTGTTGCACAGGTTTGTGGGCGGTGGGAGGTGTTGCACGGGGGTGTGGGAGGGGGAGGTTTTTCACGGGATTGTGGGCGGGGGAGGTGTTGCACGGGATTGTGGGCGGGGGAAGGTTTAGCACGGGATTGTGGGCGGGGAGATGTTGCACATGTTTGTGGGCGGGGGAGGTGTTGCACGGGGTTGGAGGCGGTGGGAGGTGTTGCACGGGCTTATGGGCAGGTGAGGTGTTGCACGTGTTTGTGGGCGGGGGGAGGTGTTGCACGGGGTTGTGGGCGGTGGGAGTTGTTGCACTGGGTTATGGGCGGTGTTGCACGGGGTTGGATGCGAGGGTAGTTGTTGCATGATGTTACGGCCGGGGTGTGTGTTGCACGGGGTTGGATGCAGGAGGAGGTGTTGCACGGGTTTGTGGGCGGTGGGTGATGTTGCATGGGATTGTGGGTTGGGGGAGGTGTTGCACGGGGTTGTGGGTGGTGGGTGATGTTGCACGGGGTTGTGGGCTGGGGAGGTGTTGCACGGGGTTGTGGGCGGTAGGCGATGTTGCACGGTGTTGTGGACGGGGGCGGTGTTGCACGGGGTTGGATGCAGGGTGAGGTGTTGCATGGTGTTGTGGGCGGTGGGCGATGTAGCACGGGGTTGTGGGCGGTGGGAGGTGTTGCACGGTGTTGTGAACGCGGTGAGGTGTGCACGGGGTTGTGGGTGGTGGGAGGTGTTGCACGGTCTTATGGGCTGGGGAGGTGTTGCACTGGTTTGTGGGCGGTGGGAGGTGTTGCACGGGGTTGTGTGTGGGGGGAAAGGTTTTGCACGGTATTCTGGGAAGGGAGATGTTGCACGGGGTTGTGGACGGGGAGTTCATGCGCGGGGCTGTGGGCGGGGGCAGATGTTGTACGGGGTTGTGGGCGGTCAGAGGTGTTGCACGGGGTTGTGGACGGGGGGAGGTGTTGCAAGGCTTTGTGGGTGGTTTGAGGTGTTGCACGGGGTTGTGTTCGGGGGAGGTGTTGCATGGAGTTGTGGCCGGTTGTAGTTGTTGCATGGGTTTGTGGGCGGTAGGTGGTGTTGCACGGGATTGTGGGCGGTGGAAGGTGTTGCACGGGGTTGTGGGCGGTGTGAGGTTTTGCACGGGGTTGTGGGCGAGGGGAGGTGTTGAATGAGGTTGTGGCCGGGGAGGGTTGTTGCACGGGGTTGGATGCAGGGATAGGTGTTGCACGGGATTGTGGGCGGTGGGTGGTGTTGCATGTGATTGTGGGCAGGGGGAGGTGTTGCACGGGGTTGTGGGCGGTGAGAGATGTTGTACGGGGTTATGGGCGGGAGAGGTGTTGCACGGAGTTGTGGGTGGGTGGCGATGTTGCACGGGATTGTGGGCGAGGGGAGGTGTTGCACGGGGTTGTTCGCGGGGGAGGTGTTGCACAGGGTTGGATGCAGGGGAGGTGTTGCATGGGGTTGTGGGCGGTGGGGGGTGTTGCACGTGGTTCTGGGGTGTGGAAATGTTGCACGGGGTTGTGGGAAGTGGGAGGTGTTGCACGGGGTTGTAGCAGGGGAGGCGTTGCACGGGGTTGTGGGTGGAGGGTGGTGTTGCACGGGGTTGTGGGCCGGTGGGAGGTGTTGCCTGGTGTTATGGGTTGGGGAGGTGTTGCACGGCGTTGGATGCAAGGGGAGATGTTGGACGAGCTTGTGGGCAGGGCAGGTGTTGCACAGGTTTGTGGTCGGTGGGAGGTTTTGCACGGGGTTGTGGGCGGGGGAGGTTTTTCACGGGGATGTGGGAGGGGGAGGTGTTGCACGTGTTTGTGGGCGGGGGGAGGTGTTTCACGGGGTTGTGGGCGGTGGCAGTTGTTGCACTGGGTTTTGCACGGGGTTTGAGGCGAGGGGAGGTGTTGCATGATGTTGTGGCCGGGGTGTGTGTTGTACGGGGTTGGATGCAGGAGGAGGTGTTGCACGGGTTTGTGGGCGGTGGGTGGTGTTGCATGGGATTGTGGGTGGGGAAGGTGTTGCACGGGGTTGTGGGTGGTGGGAGATGTTGCACGGGGTTGTGGGCGGGGGAGGTGTTGCACGGGGTTGTGGGCGGGGGAGGTTTTGCACGGAGTTGTGGGCGAGGGGAGGTGTTGCATGTGGTTGTGTCCGGGCGGGGTGTTGCACGGGGTTGGATGCAGGGGGAGGTGTTGCATGGGCTTGTGTGCGGCAGAGGTGTTTCACGGGGTTGTGGGCGGATGGCGATGTTGCACTGGGTTGTGGGCGAGGGGAGGTGTTGCACGGGGTTGTGCGCGGGGGAGGTGTTCCACGGGGTTGGATGCAGGGGAGGTGTTGCATGGGGTGTGGGTGGTGAGAGGTGTTGCACGGGGTTCTGGGAGGCGGAAATGTTGTACGGGGTTTTGGGCAGTGGGAGGTGTTGCACGGGGTTGTGGAAGGGAGGCGTTGCACGGGATTGTGGGTGGAGGGAGGTGTTGCACGGGTTTGTGGGCGTAGGAAGGTGTTGCCGTGGTTGTGGGCGGTGGGAGGTGTTGCATGGTGTTGTTGTTTGGGGAGGTGTTGCACGGGGTTGGATGCAAGGGGAGATGTTGGACGGGCTTGTGGGCAGGGCAGGTGTTGCACAGGTTTGTGGGCGGTGGGAGGTGTTGCACGGGGGTGTGGGCGGGAGAGGTTTTTCACGGGGTTGTGGGCGGGGGAGGTGTTGCACGGGGTTGTGGGCGGGGGAAGGTTTATCACGGGATTGTGGGCGGGGAGATGTTGCACATGTTTGTGGGCGGGGGAGGTGTTGCACGGGGATGGAGGCGGTGGGAGGTGTTGCACGGGCTTATGGGCAGGTGAGGTGTTGCACGTGTTTGTGGGCGGGGGGAGGTGTTGCACATGGTTGTGGGCGGTGGTAGTTGTTGCACTGGGTTATGGGCGGTGTTGCACGGGGTTGGATGCGAGGGTAGTTGTTGCATGATGTTGCGGCCGGGGTGTGTGTTGCACGGGGTTGGATGCAGGAGGAGGTGTTGCACGGGTTTGTGGGGTGTGGGTGATGTTGCATGGGATTGTGGGGGAGGGGGGAAGGTGTTGCACGGGGTTGTGGGTGGTGGGAGATGTTGCACGGGGTTGTGGGCGAGGGGAGGTGTTGCACGGGGTTGTGTGCGGGAGAGGTGTTGCACGGGGTTCAGGGAGGCGGAAATGTTGCACGGGGTTGTGGGTGGAGGGAGGTGTTGCACGGGGTTGTGGGCGTAGGAAGGTGTTGCCGTGGTTGTGGGCGGTGGGAGGTGTTTCCTGGTGTTGTGGGTTGGGGAAGTGTTGCATGGCGTTGGAAGCAAGGGGAGATGTTGGACGGGCTTGTGGGCAGCGCAGGTGTTGCACAGGTTTGTGGGCGGTGGGAGGTGTTGCACGGGGGTGTGGGCGGGGGAGGTTTTTCACGGGGTTGTAGGCGGGGGAGGTGTTGCACGGGGTTGTGGGCGGGGGAAGGTTTAGCACGGGATTGTGGGCAGGGAGATGTTGCACGGGTTTGTGTGCGGGGGAGGTGTTGCACGGGGTTGGAGGCGATGGGAGGTGTTGCATGATGTTGCGGCCGGGGTGTGTGTTGCACGGGGTTGGATGCAGGAGGAGGTTTTGCACGGGTTTCTGGGCGGTGGGTGGTGTTGCATGGGATTGTGGGTGGGGGGAGGTGTTGCACGGGGTTGTGGGTGGTGGGAGGTGTTGCACGGAGTTGTGTGCGGGTGGCGATGTTGCACAGTGCTGTGGGCGGGTGGAGGTGTTGCACTGGGTTTTGGGCGGGTGCGGAGCAGACTTTAAAATCTCCGAGCCCCAGGGGAAAGGCATTTTATCGATTCACTAAATAATTGATTAGCCAAACAAAATGGTGCCCACCCATCACGTTGGGATAATCAACGCCCCCCTGTACTGAACAAAAATCTTACATATACACACACACATCATCTCACAGACTTGTACTTCATCACACTCGCACTCAATCTACAAAGCACGCAAACACACACACTCTCACACTCGGAAGGAAACAGTTTCTCTCTCTCCCTGACACCCACACACACACACACACGTCGTTCTGTGGGTGAATTTGCATTTGCAGAATTGTATTGAACAACAATTGGGCGGCATGGTGGGATAGTGCCTCGCAGTGCCAGAGACCCGGATTCCATTCCCGGGTCTGTGTGGAGTTTGCACATTCTTCCTGTTACTGCGTGGGTTTCCACCCACAGTCGGAAAAAGTGCAGGTGAGGTGAATTGGCCATGCTAAATTGCCTGTAGTGTTAGGTGAAGGGGTAAATGTAGAGGAATGGGTCTGGGTGGGTTGCTTTTCGGAGGGTCGGTTGACGTGTTGGGCCGAAGGTCCTGTTTCTGCACTGTAAGTCATCTTAAAAAAAAACAATATTGTGCTCATTGAGAACGTGACCAAACTGGTGGTGGTGTCTATGTGTTTCAGTAAGGAGCTTGATAAGCTTCCCCATGGTCGGCTCTTTCACAAAATATGGAGGCATGGGATTGAAGGTGATTTAACAGGTTGTATCAGAATTTGGCGAGGTGAAAAAAACTTGAGGGTGGTGATTGATGGGAAATATTCATTCAGTTTCTAGTGACATACCGCAAGGATGTGTTTTGGGTCAACTGTTGTTTGTCATTTGTATAAATGTCCTGGATGAGAGGATAGAAGGACATTAAGGTCGGTAGAGTTGTCAACAGTGATGAAGGATATTGCAGGTTTCAGAGAAACATAGATAAGCTGCACATCTGGGCCGAGAAGTGACAAATGGAGTTTAATGCTTCAAAGTGTAAGGTGATTCACTTTGGAAGGAGTAGCAAGAATGCAGAGAACTGGGCTTATGGTAAGAGTCTTGGTAGTGTCGATGAACAGAGAGGTCTCGGAGTCCAGATATATAGACCCATGAAAGTTGTTCCCCAGGTTGATAGGGTCGTTAAGAAGGCATACGGTGTGTTAGCTTTTATTGGAAGAGGGATTGAGTTTTGGAACTACGAGGTCATGTTGCAGATGTACAAAACTCTGACGCAGTCACGTTTGGAGTATTGCATACAGTTCTGATCACCATATTATAGGAAAGATGTGGAAGCTTTGGAAAGTGTTCAGAGGAGATATACTAGAACGTTGCCTGGAAGGAGGGAAGCTTTTAAGACAAAAGGCTGAGGGATGTTGGAGAGAAGAGGTTTGAGTTGCGACTTCATCGAAGCTTATGAGATAATCAGAGGGTTTCATAGGTTGGACAGTGAGAGCCACTTTCCTAGAATGGTAAGGGATGGCATGAGCGGTCATAGCTTTAAATTCAGAGGTGTTAGATAGAGGACAGATGTCAGAAATCGTTTCTTTTTTAAGGAGTGCTAGGGGTATGGATCGCACTGCCTGTAGCAGTAGTAGACTCCCCAACTTTTGAGGGCATTTAAATGATCATTGGATAGGCAAATGGATGAAAATGGAATAGTGTAGGTTACATGGGCTTCAGTTGGGTTCCACAGGTAAGCACAACATCGACAGCCAAACGGTCACTTCTGTGCTGTAATGTTCAATGTTCTATGTTCTATCTGAAGAAACGTTTTATCTTGCCCAAAAAGCACACAACCTGCAAACAGTCCGTGCAGGCAGTTGTTCCAAACTTTTTTAAATATAAATTACTACTTTGGAAATAGAACTTGTCTGGCTCAAAATTGGGAAACAGACAGACTAACCTTACAATTTTAATACATTGTCTGAGCTGAGATGTCACTTTTTTCGTAAAGCCCGAAGTTACCTCGAGAATATGACTTTTAAAAGTGCTGGAATTTTGTAATAATGTATCAAAATCTGCAACCTATTCTAAAAAAATGCAAGTTAACATCAATGTAGGTTTGTTCAATATCTCGTTTTAATTGCATGTCACTGTGTATTCTGTTTCTTCTGATCCTGCCCCACTAGTCACACTCCGTAAGCGAGTAATTCTAAGTAAACCCACTGAAATATAACATGGTCCTGTGGGATTTTTAACACTTTAAACAGGGAAGCCACATCCCCGTGTTGAGGAGAACAGTTCTCAGAGAGACATCTCCCCGCCCAGAATCCCGTGCAAAACCTTCCCCCTCCCACAACCTCGTGCAAAACCTCCCACCGCCCACAAACCCGTGCAACACCTCCCCTTCCCATAAGCCCGTGCAACACCTCCCACCATCCACAACCCCGTGCAACATCTCCCCTTGCATCCAACCCCGTTCAACACCTCCCCCGCCCACAACCCCGTTCAACACCTACTACCGCCCACAACCCCGTGCAAAACCTCCCACCGCCCACAAACCCGTGCAACACCTCCCCTGCCCATAAGCCCGTGCAACACCTCCCAGCATCCACAACCTCGTGCAACACCTCAACGCACCCACAAACCCGTGCAACAGCTCACACCGCCCACAACCCCGTGCAAAACCTCCAATCGCCCACAACCCAGTGCAACATCTCCCCTTGCATCCAACCCCGTGCAACACCTCCCCCGCCCACAGCCCCGTTCAACACCTACTACTGCCCACAACCATGGCAACACCTTCCCCCGCCCACAACCCCGTGAAACACCTCCCTTCACCCACAACCCCGTGCAACACCTCCCCTGCCCATAAGCCCGCGCAACGCCTCCCAACACTCACAACCCTGTGCAACACCTCACCGCGCCCACAACCCCGTGCATCACCTCCCACCGCCGACAAACACGTGCAACATCTCCCCGTGCATCCAACGCCGTGCAACACCTCCCCCGCTCACAACGCCGTGCAACACATCCCACCGCCCACAACCACGGCAACACCTTCCTCCACCCACAACCCCGTGCAACACCTCCCTCCACCCACAACCCCGTGCAACACCTCCCCGCACACAACCCCGTGCAAAACCTCCCACCGCCCACAAACCCGTGCAACACCTCCCCTGCCCATAAGCCCGTGCAACACCTCCCAGCATCCACAACCCCGTGCAACACCTCAACGCGCCCACAAACCAGTGCAACAGCTCCCACCGCCCACAACCCCGTGCAAAACCTCCAATCGCCCACAACCCAGTGCAACATCTCCCCTTGCATCCAACCCCGTGCAACACCTCCCCCGCCCACAGCCCCGTTCAACACCTACTACTGCCCACAACCACGGCAACACCTTCCTCCGCCCACAACCCCGTGAAACACCTCCCTGCACCCACAACCCCGTGCAACACATCCCCTGCCCATAAGCCCGCGCAACGCCTCCCACCACACACAACCCCGTGCAACATCTCCCCTTCCATCCAACGCCGCGCAACACCTCCCCCGCCCACAACCCCGTGCAACACCTCTCACCGCCCACTACCACGGCAACACCTTCCTCCGCCCACAACCTCGTGAAAAACCTTCCTCCACCCACAACCCCGTGCAATGCCTCCCCTTCCACAAACCCGTGCAACATCTCACACCGCCCACAACCCCATGCAACACCTCCCTCTGCATCCAACCCCGTGCAACACCTCCCCCACCCACAACCCTGTGCAACACCTCCCCACGCCCACAACCCCATGCAACACCTCTCCCGCCCACAACCCCGTGCAACATCTCCCACCGCCAACAACCCCGTGCAACACCTCCCCCTGCCCTCAATCCCATGCAACACCACCCACCGCCCACAAGCCCGTGCAACACCTCCCCTCGCCCACAACCCCGTGCAACACCTCCCACCGACCACAACCCCGTGCAACACCTTCCACCGCCCACAACCCCGTGCAACACCACCTACCGCCCACAACTCCGTGCAACAACTCCCACCGCCCACAACCCCATGCAACACGTCCCCCGCACACAACCCCGTGCAACACCTCCCACCACCCACAACCCGTGCAACATCTCCCCCTGCATCCAACCACGTGCAACACCTACCTCCGCCCACAACCCCGTATAACACCTCCAACCACCCACAAACCCATGCAACACCTCACCCGCACACAACCCCGGACAACACCTCCACCGCACACTACCCCGCGCAACACCTACTCGTCCACAAAACCGTGCAACACCTCCCCCGCCCACAACCCCGTGCAACATCTCCCTGCCCAGAATCCCGTGCAAAACCTTCCCCTGCCCACACCCGTGCAACACCTCCCACCGCCCGCAAACACGTGCAACACCTCCCCTGCCCATAAGCCCGTGCAACACCTCCCACCATCCCACCGCCCACAACCACGGCAACACCTTCCTCCACCCACAACCCCGTGCAACACCTCCCTCCACCCACAACCCCGTGCAACACCTCCCCGCACACAACCCCGTGCAAAACCTCCCACCGCCCACAAACCCGTGCAACACCTCCCCTGCCCATAAGCCCGTGCAACACCTCCCACCATCCACAACCCCGTGCAACACCTCAACGCGCCCACAAACCCGTGCAACACTTCCCACTGCCCATAACCCCGTGCAACATTTCCACCACACACACTCCCGTGCAACACCTCAACGCGCCCACAACGCCGTGCAACACCTCCCATCGCCCACAACCCCGTGCAACATCTCCCCTTGCATCCAACGCCGTGCAACACCTCCCCCGCCCACAACCCCGTGCAGCACCTCCCACCACCAACAACCACGGCAACACCTTCCTCCGGCCACAACCCCGTGCAACACCTCACTCCACCCACAACCCCGTGCAACATTTCCCCCTCCCAGAACCCCGTGCAACACCTCCCACCGCTCACAACCCCATGCAACACCTACCCTTGCATCCAACCCCGTGCAACACCTCCCCGGTCACAACCCCGTGCAACATCTCCCACCGCCCACAACCTCGTGCAACACCTCCCTCTGCCCACAATCCCAGGCAACACCACCCACCGCACACATCCCCATGCAAAAACTCCCCCACATTCAACCCTGTGCAACAACACCCTGCCACAACCTCACGCAACACCTCACCTCCCCCACAACCCCCTGCAACACCTTCCACCGCCCAAAACACCGTGCAACACCTTCCACCCCCCACAACCCCGTGCAACACCTTCCACCACCCACAACCCCATGCAACACCTCGCCCTGCAACCAACCCCGTGCAACACCTCCCCCGCCCACAATCCCGTGCAACGCCTCCCCACGCCCACAACACCGTGCAACATCGCCACCCGCCAACAACACCGTGCAACAACTCCCACCGCCCACAACCCCTTGCAACACCTCCCCCGCACACAACAACGTGCAACACCTCCCACCATCCACAACCCCGTGCAACATCTCCCCCTGCATCCAACCCCGTGCGACTCCTCCCCCGCCCAAAACCCCGTGCAACATCTCCCCGCCCAGAATCCCGTGCAAATCCGTCCCCCGCCCACAACCCCGTGCAACACCTCCCACCGCCCACAACCCCGTGCAAAACCTCCCACCACCCGTAACCCCGTGCAACACCTCCCCCGCCCACAACCCCGTGCAAAACCTCCCACCGCCCACAACCCCGTGCAACAGCCTCCATCGCCCTCAACCCCGTGCAGCACCTCCCTCAGCCCACAATACGTGCAACACCTCCCCGTCCACAACCCCGTGCAACACCTCGCACTGCCCTCAACCCCGTGCAACATTTCCTACGCCCAGAACCGCGTACAACACCTCCCTCTGTCTCCAACCCAGTGCAACTCCTCCCCGCCCACAACCCCGTGCAAGACCTCCCCGTGCCTCCAAGCCCATGCAACACCTCGCCCCGCCCACCACCCTGTGGACCAACTCCACAACCCCGTGCAACACCTCCCCCGCCCATAACCTCGTGCAACATCTCCCCCTGCATCCAACCCCGTGCAAATCCTCCCCCGCCCAAAACCCCGTGCAACATCTCCCCGCCCAGAATCCCGTGAAAATCCGTCCCCTGACCCACAACCTCATGCAACACCTCCACCGGCCCACAACCCTGTGCAACACCTCGCACCACCCACAACCCCGTGCAACACCTCCACGCGCCCACAACGCCGTGCAACACCTCCCATCGCCCACAACCCCGTGCAACATCTCCCCTTGCATCCAACGCCGTGCAACACCTCCCCCGCCCACAACCCCGTGCAGCACCTCCCACCACCAACAACCACGGCAGCACCTTCCTCCGGCCACAACCCCGTGCAACACCTCACTCCACCCACAAACCCGTGCAACGCCTCCCCTTCCACAACCCCGTGCATCACCTCACACTGCCCACAACCCCGTGCAACATTTCCCCCTCCCAGAACCCCGTGCAACACCTCCCACCGCTCACAACCCCATGCAACACCTACCCCTGCATCCAACCCCGTGCAACACCTCCCCGGTCACAACCCCGTGCAACATCTCCCACCGCCCACAACCTCGTGCAACACCTCCGTCTGCCCACAATCCCAGGCAACACCACCCACCGCACACATCCCCATGCAAAAACTCCCCCGCATTCAACCCTGTGCAACAACACCCTGCCACAACCTCACGCAACACCTCACCTCCCCCACAACCCACTGCAACACCTTCCACCGCCCAAAACACCGTGCAACACCTTCCACCCCCCACAACCCCGTGCAACACCTTCCACCACCCACAACCCCATGCAACACCTCGCCCTGCAACCAACCCCGTGCAACACCTCCCCCGCCCACAACCCCGTGCAAATCCTCCCACCGCCCACAACCCCGTGCAACACCCTCCATCGCCCTCAACCCCGTGCAACACCTCCCACTGCCCACAACCCCGTGCAACATTTCCTACGCCCAGAACCCCGTACAACACCTCCCTCTGTCTCCAACCCAGTGCAACTCCTCCCCGCCCACAACCCCGTGCAAGACCTCCCCGTGCCTCCAAGCCCATGCAACACCTCGCCCCGCCCATCACCCTGTGCAACAACTCCACCGCCCACAACCCCGTGCAACACCTCCCCCGCCCACAACCTCGTGCAACCCTTTCCCGTCCACAACACCGTGCAACACCTCCCCCTGCCCACAACTCCGTTCAACACCTCCCACCGCCCACAACCACGGCAACACCTTCCGGCGCCCACATCCCTGTGCAACACCTCCCACCGCCCACAAATCTGTGCAACACCTTCCCCGCCCACAACCCCGTGAAAAACCTTCCCCCACCCACAACCCCATGCAACACATCCCACTGCCCACAACCCCGTGCAACACCGCGTCCGCTAACAACCCCGTGCAAAACCTCCCCCTGCCCACGACCCCGTGCAACACCTCCCACCGCCAACAACCACGTGCAACACCTTTCTGCCACCCACAACCCCGCGCAACACCTCCCCCTGCCTCCAACCCCGTACAGCACCTCCCCCTATCCACAACCCCGTGCAACTCCTGCCCCTGCCTTCAACCCCGTGCAACACCTCCCCCGCCCACAACCCTGTGCAGCTTCTCCCCCTGCCACCAACCCCGTACAACACCTCCCCCCGCCTCCAACTACGTACATCACCTCCCCTGGCCCACAACCCCTTTCAACACCTCCCCCTCCCCCCAACACCGTGCAACACCTCCCCAACCCACAACTCCGTACAATACCTCCCCAGCCCACAACCCCGTTACACACCTCCCTCCGCCCACAACCCCGTGCTACAACTCCTACATCCCACAGCCCCGTGCAACATCTCCCCCTGCATCCTACCCCGTGCAACACCTCCAAACTCCCACAACCCCGTGGAACACCTTCTCCCCACCCGCAACCCCGAGCAACACCACCCACCGCCCACAACCACGTGCAACACCTCCCCCTGCATCCAACCCCGTGCAACATATCTCCCATCCACAACCCCGTGCCACACCTCCCTCTGCCCACAACCCCATGCAACACCTCCCATCGCCCAAAAACCCATGCATCACCTCCCCCCGCCCACAACCCCGTGCAACACCTCCCCCCGCCCACAACAACGTACAACAACTCCCACCGCCCACAACCCCGAGCAACACCTCCCCCGCCACAACCCCGTGCAACACCTCCCCCGCCCACAACCCCGTGCAAAACCTCCCCCCGCCCACAACCCCGTGCAACAATTCCCCCGCCCACAACCCCGTGCAAGACCTCCCCCGCTCACAAGCCCATACAACACCTCCCCCTGCATCCAACCCCGTGCAACACCTCCCGCTCCCACAACCCCGTGCAACACCTCCCCCGCCCACAACCCCGTGCAACATCTCCCACCGCCCACAACCTCGTGCAACACCTCCCTCTGCCCACAATCGCATGCAACACCACCCACCGCACACAACCCCGTGCAACACCACCTCCTGCATCCAACCCTGTGCAACAACACCCTGCCACAACCTCATGCAACACCACACCTCCCCCACAACCCCCTGCAACACCTTCCACCGCCCAAAACCCCGTGCAACACCTTCCACCGGCCACAACCCCGTGCAACACCTTCCACCACGCACAACCCCATGCAACACCTCCCCCTGCAAACAACCCCGTGCAACACCTTCCCGCCCACAATCCCGTGCAACATCTCCCCACGCCCATAACACCGTGCAACATCGCCACCAGCCGACAACCCCGTGCAACACCTCAACTGCCCACAACCCCGTGCAACATCTCCCACCGCCCACAACCCGGTGCAACACCTCCCCCTGCCCACAAAACCATGCAACACCACCCACCGCCCACAGGCCCGTGCAACACCTCCCCTCGCCCACAACCCCGTGCAACACCTCCCGACGCTCACAACCCCGTGCAACACATTCCACCACCCACAACCCCGTGCAACACCACCGACCGCCCACAAGCCCATGCAACAACTCCCACCGCCCACAACCCCTTGCAACACCTCCCCCGCACACAACCCTGTGCAACACCTTCCCCCACCCACAACCCCGCGCAACACCTCCTCGTCCACAACCCCGTGCAACTCCTCTCCCGCCCACAACCCCGTGCAACATCTCCCCGCCCAGAATCCCGGGCAAAACCTTCCCCCGCCCACAACCCCGTGCAATACCTCCCACCGCCCACAAACCCGTGCAACACCTCCCCTGCCCATAAGCCCGTGCAACACCTCCCACCATCCACAACCCCGTGCAACACCTCAACGCGCCCACAAACCCGTGCAACACCTCTCACCTCCCACAACCACGTGCAACACCTCCCACCACCCACAACCCCGTGCAACATCTCCCCTTGCATCCATCGCCGTGCAACACCTTCCCCCGCCCACAACCCCTTTAAACACCTCCCTCCACCCACAACCCCGTGCAGCACCTCCCATTGCCCTCAACACCGTGCAACATTTCCCCCTCCCAGAACCCCGTGCAACACCTCCCACCGCCCACAACACCATGCAACACCTCCCGCTGCATCCAACCCCGTGCAACACCACCCCGCAGAAAACCCAGTGCAACACCTCCCCCGGCCAACAACACCGTGCAAAATCGCCACCAGCCGACAACCCCGTGCAACATCTCCCACCGCCCACAACCCCGTGCAACACCTCCCCCCGCCCACAATCCCATGCATCACGACCCACCGCCCACAACCCCGTGCAACACCTCCCCCTGCATCCAACCCCGTGCAACACACCCCCCGGCCACAACATCATGCAACACCTCCCCTCGCCCACAACCCCGTGCAAAACCTCCCACCGCCCATAACCACGTGCAACACCTTGCCTCGCCCACAACCCCGTGCAAAACCCCCCACCGCCCATAACCCCGTGCAACACCCTCCATCGCCCACAACACCGTGCAACACCACCCTCCGCCCACAATACGTGCTACACCTCCCCGTCCACAACCCCGTGCAACACCTCCCACTTCCCACAACCCCATGCAACATTTCCCACGCCCAGAACCCCGCAAACACCTCCAACCCGCACAAAACCCCGTGCAACACCTTCCCCCGCTCACATCCACTTGCAACACCTCCCCCGCCCACAACCCTGTGCAACATCTCCCGCCCAGAAAAACGTGCAAAACCTTCCCCCACCCACAATCCCGTGCAACACCTTCCCCGCCCACATCTCCGTGCAACACCTCCCATCCGCCCAAAAACCCGTGCAACACCTCCTCTGCCCATAAGCCCGTGCAACATCTCCCACCATCCACAACCCCGTGCAACACCTCAACGCGCCCACAAACCCGTGCAACACCTCCCACCGCCCATAACCCCGTGCAACATCTCCCACTGCCCACAACCCCGTGCATCACCTCCCACTGCCCACAACCCCGTTCAACACCTCCCCCGCCCACAACCACGGCAACACCTTCCCGCGCCCACAATCCCGTGCAATACCTCCCTACACCCACAACCCCGTGCAACACCTCCCCTCCCAGAACCCCGTGCAACACCTCCCATTGCCCTCAACACCGTGCAACACCTTCCGCTGCCCACAGCCACGCGCAACAGCTCCCCCCACAACCCCGTGCAACACCTCATCCCGCCCAAAACCCCGTGCAACACCTCCCCCGCACACAAGCCCGTGCAACATCTCCCCTTGCATCCAAAGCCGTGCAACACCTCCCCTGCCCACAACCCCGTGCAACACCTCCCACCACACACAACCACGGCAACACCTTCCTCCAGCCACAACCCCGTGCAACACCTCCCTCCACCCACGACCCCGTGCAACGCCTCCACTTCCACAACCCCGTGCAACACCTCCCACTGCCCACAACCCCGTGCAACATTTCCCCCTCCCAGAACCCCGTGTAAAACCTCCCGCTGCCCACTAACTCATGCAACACCTCCCCTGCATCCAACCCCGTGCAAACCTTCCCCGCCCACAACCCCGTGCAACACCTCCCACCGCCCACAACCCCGTGCAACAACTCCCTGCGCCCACAACCACGGCTACACCTTCCCCTGCCAACAACCCCGGGCAACATCTCCGTCCGCCCACAACCCTGTGCAACACCTCCCCGTCCACAACCCCGTGCAACACCTCCCACCGCCCACCACCCCGTGCAACACCTACCCTCTCCCACAACCACGTGCAAAACCTCCCCCGCCCACAATCCCGTGCAAAACCTTCCCCCGCACAAACCACCATGCAAAACCTCCACCGCCCACAACCCCTTGCAACACCTTCCACCGCTCACAACCCCGTGCAACAACTCCCACCGCCCACAACCCCGTGCAAATCCTTCCACCGCCCACAACCCCGTGCAAAACCTTCCACCGCCCATAACCCCGTGCAAAACCTCCACCGCCCACTACCCCGTGCAACACCACCTACCGCCCACAACATCGTGCAAGAATTCCCACCTCCCACAACCCCGTGCAACACCACGCCCGCACACAAAACCGTGCAACATTTCCCACCAGCCACAACCCCGTGCAACACCTCCCACTGCCCATAACCCCGTGCAACATTTCAGCCACTCACAATCCCGTGAAACACCTCCCAACGCCCACAAACCCGTGCAACACATCCACCCACCCACAAACCCGTGCAACACATCCCACCGCCCACAACCACGTTCAATACCTCCCCCTGCCCACACCCCCGCGCAACAGCTCCCCCGCCCACAACCCCGTGCAACACCTCCTCCCGCCTAAAACCCGTGCAACACCTCCCCCGCACACAACCCCGTGCAACACCTCCCACCACCCACCACCCCGTGCAACATCTACCCCACCCACAACCCCGTGAAACACCTCCCCTGCCCACAACCCCGTGCAACACCTTCCCCCGCTCACATCCACTTGCAACACCTCCCCGCCCACAACCCCGTGCAACATCTCCCCCGCCCACAACCCGGTGCAACATCTCCCCGCCCACAATCCCGTGCAATACCTTCCCCCGCTCACAAACCCGTGCAACACCTCCCACCGCCCACAACCCCGTGCAACACCTTCCACCGCCCACAACCACGTGCAACACCTCCCCTGCCCATAAGCCCGTGCAACGCCTCCCACCACCCACAACATCGTGCAACATCGCCAACTTCCAAAACCCCGTGCTACACCTCCCCCGCCCACAACACCGTGCAACAACTCCAAACTCCCACAACACTGTGCAACATCTCCCCCGGCATCCAACCCCGTGCAACACCTCCCCGCCCACAACCCCGTGCAACACCTCCCCGTGCCTCCAAGCACATGCAACACCTCGCCCCACACACAACCCTGTGCAACAACTCCGCCGCCCACAACCCCGTGCAACACCTCCCCCGCCCACAACCTCGTGCAACCCTTTCCCGTCCACAACACCGTGCAACACCTGCCCCTGCGCACAACCCTGAGCAACACCTCCCCCTGCCCACAACCCCGTGCAACACCTCCCTCTGCCCCCAACCCCGTGCAACATCTCCCCGCCCACAACCGTGTTCAAAACTAAACCTGCCTCCAACCCCGTACAATACCTTCTGCTGCCTCCATCACCGTGCAACACATTCCCCTGGCCCACAACCCCATGCAACACCTCCACGCGCCTCCACCTCCGTGCAACACCTCCACTGACCCACAACCCTGTGCAACACCTTCCACCACCCACAACCTGTGCAACACCTCACCGCACCCACAACCCCGTGCAACACCTCCCATCGCCCACAACCCCGTGCAACATCTCCCCTTGCATCCAACGCCGTGCAACACCTCCCCCGCCCACAACCCCTTTCAACACCTACCACCGACCACAACCACGGCAACACCTTCCCCCGCCCACAACCCCGTGCAACACCTCCCTCCACCCACAACACCGTGCAACACCTCCCCTTCCACAAACCCGTGCAGCACCTCCCATTGCCCTCAACACCGAACAACATTTCCCCTCCCAGAACACCGTGCAACACCTCCCACTGCCAACAACACCATGCAACACCTCCCCCTGCATCCAACCCCGTGCAACACCTCCCCCGCCCAAAACCCAGTGCAACACCTCCCCCGGCCAACAACACCGTGCAAAATCGCCACCAGCCCACAACCCCGTGCAACACCTTCACCGCCCAAAACCCCGTGCAACACCTCACCGCGTCCACAACCCCGTGCAACACCACCCATCGCCCACAACCCCGTGCAACATCTCCCCTTGCATCCAACACCGTGCAACACCTCCCCCTGCCCACAGCCCCGCGCAACAGCTCCCCTCCAAAACCCCGTGCAACACCTCCCCCGCACACAACCCCGTGCAACACCTCCCACCACCCACAACCCCGTGCAACACCTCACCGCGCCCACAACCCCGTGCAACACCTCCCATCACCCACAACACCGTGCAACATCTCCCCTTGCATCCAACGCCGTGCAACACCTCCCCCGTCCACAACCCCGTGCAACATTTCAGCCACTCACAACCCCGTGCAACACCTCCCACCAGCCACAACCCCGTGCAACACCTCACAGTGCCCATAACCCCGTGCAACATTTCAGCCATTCACAACCCAGTGCAACACCTTCCACCGCCCACAACCCCGTGCAACACCTTCCACCGCCCACAACCTCGTGCAACACCACCAACCGCCCACAACCCCATGGAACATCACCCACCACCCACAGCCCCGTGCAACACCGCCCTCTGCATCCAACCCCGTGCAACACAATCACCGTCCACAACCCCGTGCAGCACCTACCCCCGCCCACAACCCCGTGCAACACCTCCGACCGCCCACAAACCTGTGCAATACCTTCACCCGCCCACAACCACGCGCAACACCTCCCCCGCCCACAACCCCGCGGAACATCTCCCCGTCCACAACCCCGCGCAACACCGCCCCCGCTCACAACCCCGTGCAACACCTCCCACCACACACAACCACGGCAACACCTTCCTCCGGCCACAACCCCGTGCAACACCTCCCTCCACCCACGACCCCGTGCAACGTCTCCACTTCCACAACCCCGTGCAACACCTCCCACTGCCCACAACCCCGTGCAACATTTCCCCCTCCCAGAACCCCGTGAAACACCTCCCACCGCCCACTAACCCATGCAACACCTCCCCTGCATCCAACCCCGTGCAACACCTTCCCCCGCCCACAACCCCGTGCAACACCTCCCTCCGTCCACAACCCCGTGCAACACCTCCCACCGCCCACAACCCCGTGCAACACCTACCAGTGCACACAACCACGGCTACACCTTCCCCCGCCAAAAACCCCGAGCAACACATCCGTCCGCCCACAACCCGAGCAACACCTCCCCGTCCACAACCCTGTGCAACACCTTCCCTCTCCCACAACCAGGTGCAACAGCTCCCCCGCCCACAATCCCGTGCAAATCCTTCCCCCGCCCACAACCCCGTGCAACACCTACCCCGCACACAACACCGTGCACAACCTCCACCGCCCACAACCCCTTGCAACACCTTCCACCGCTCACAACCCCGTGCAACAACTCCCACTGCCCACAACCCTATGTACAACCTCCCACCGGCCATAACCCCGTGCATCACCTTCCACCGCCCAATACCCCGTGCAACACCACCTACCGCCCACAACATCGTGCAACAATTCCTACCGCCCACAATCCCGTGCAACACCTCCCCCGCACAAAAAACCGTGCAACACTTCCCACCAGCCACAACCCCGTGCAACACCTCCCACTGCCCATAATCCCGTGCCTCATTTCAGCCACTCACAACCCCGTGCAATACCTCCCACCACACATAACCACGGCAACACCTTCCTCCGGCCACAACCCCGTGCAACACCTTCCACCGCTCACAACCCCATGCAAAACCTTCCACAGCCCACAACCTCGTGCAACACCACCAACCGCCCACAACCCCATGGAACAACACCCACCGCCCACAACCCCGTGCATAAACCGCCCCCTGCATCCAACCTCGTGCAACACCTACCCCAGCCCACAACCCCGTGCAACACCTCCGACCGCCCACAAACCCGTGCAACACCTCCACCCGCCCACAACCACTCGCAACACCTCCCCCGCCCACAACCCCGCGGAACACCCCCCCCCGTCCACAACCCCGCGCAACACCTCCCCCGCTCACAACCCCCGGCAACACCTCCCACCACACACAACCACGGCAGCACATTCCTCCGGCCACAACCCCATGCAACACCTCCCTCCACCCACGACCCCGTGCAACGCCTCACCTCCCATAACCCCGTGCAACACCTCCCACTGCCCACAACCCCGTGCAACATTTCCCCCTCCCAGAACCCCGTGCAACACCTCCCACTGCCCACTAACCCAAACAACACCTCCCCTGCATCCAACCCCGTGCAACACCTTCCCCCGCCCACAACCCCGTGCAACACCTCCCACCGCCCACAACACCGTGCAACAACTCCCAGCGCCCACAACCACGGCTACACCTTCCCCCGCCAACAACCCCGTGCAACACCTCCGTCCGCCCACAACCCGTGCAACACCTCCCCGTCCACAACCCCGTGCAACACCTCCCACCGCCCACAACCCCCTGCAACAGCTTCCCTCTCCCACAACCACGTGCAACACCTCCCCCGCCTACAATCCCGTGCAAAACCTTCCCCCGCCCACAACCCCGTGCAACACCTCCACTGCCCACAACCCCTTGCAACGCCTTCCACCGCTCACAACCCCGTGCAACAACTCCCACCGCCCACAACCCTATGTACAACCTCCCACCGGCCATAACCCCGTGCATCACCTTCCACCGCCCACTACCCCGTGGAACACCACCTACCGCCCACAACATCGTGCAACAATTCCCACCTCCCACAACCCCGTGCAATAACTCCCCCGCTCACAAAACCGTGCAACACTTCCCACCAGTCAAAACCCCGTGCAACACCTCCCACTGCCCATAACCCCGTGCAACATTTCAGCCACTCACAATCCCGTGAAACACCTCCCAACGCCCACAAACCCGTGCAACACATCCACCCACCCACAAACCCGTGCAACACATCCCACCGCCCACAACCACGTTCAACACCTCCCCCTGCCCACAGCCCCGCGCATCTGCTCCCCCGCCCACAACCCCGTGCAACACCTCCTCCCGCCTAAAACCCCGTGCAACACCTCCCCCGCACACAACCCCGTGCAACACCTCCCACCACCCACAACCCCGTGCAACATCTACCTCGCCCACAACCCCGTGAAACACCTCCCCCGCCCACAACCACGTGCAACACCTTCCCCTTCCTCCAAACCCGTGCAACACCTCCCGAACAACTCCCAAACAACTCCGTGCAACAACTCCAACCTCCCACAACACCGTGCAACATCTCCCCCTGCATCCATCCTTGTGCAACACCTCCCCGCCCACAACCCCGTGCAACACCTCCCCGTGCCTCCAAGCCCATGCAACACCTCGCCCCGCCCACAACCCTGTGCAACAACTCCACCACCCACAACCCCGTGCAACATCTCCGCCCACCCACAAACTCGTGCAACCCTTTCGCGTCCACAACACCGTGCAACACCTCCCCCTGCCCACAACCCTGTGCAACACCTCCCCCTGCCCACAACACCGTGCAACACCTCCCTCTGCCTCCAACCCTGTGCAACTCCTCCCCGCCCACAACCATGTTCAACACCACCCCCTGCCTCCAACCCCATACAATAGCTTCCGCTGCCTCCATCACCGTACAACACATTCCTCTGGGCCACAACCCCATGCAACACCTCCACGCGCCTCCACCTCCGTGCAACACCTCCACCGGCCCACAACCCTGTGCAACACCTCCCACCACCCACAACCCCGTGCAACACCTCACCGCGCCCACAACCCCGTGTAACGTCTGCCATCACCCACAGCCCCGTGCAACATCTCCCCTTGCATCCAACGCCGTGCAACACCTCCCCCGCCCACAACACCGTGCAACACCTCCCACCACCCACAACCACGACAATACCTTCCTCCGGCCACAATGCCGTGCAACACCTCCCTCCACCCACAACACCATGCAACACCTCCCACCGCCCACAACCACGTGCAACACCTCCCCCGCCCACAATCCCGTGCAAAACCTCCACCGCCCACAACCCCTTGCAACACCTTCCACCGCTCACAACTCCGTGCAATACCTCCCACCGCCCACAACCCTGTGTACAACCTCCCACCGTCCATAACCCCGTGCATCATCTTCCACCGCCCACTACTCCGTGCAACACCACCTACCGCCCACAACATAGTGCAACAATTCCCACCGCCCACAACCCCGTGCAACACCTCCCCCGCACACAAAACCGTGCAACACTTCCCACCAGCCACAACCCCGTGCAACACCTCCCACTGCCCATAACCCCGTGCAACATTTCAGCCACTCACAATCCCGTGAAACACCTCCAAACACCCAAAAACCCGTGCAACACATCCACACACCCACAAACCCGTGCAACACATCCACCCACCCACAACCACGTTCAACACCTCCCCCTGTCCACAGCCCCGCGCAACTGCTTCCCCGCCCACAACCCCGTGCAACACCTCCTCCCGCCTAAAACCCCGTGCAACACCTCCCCCGCACACAACCCCGTGCAATACCTCCCACCACCCACAACCCAGTGCAACATCTCCCCCGCCCACAACCCAGTGAAACACCTCCCACGCCCACAACCACGTGCAACACCTCCCCCGCCTCCAAACCCGTGCAACACCACCCGAACCCACAAGTCCGTGCAACAACTCCAACCACCCACAACACCTTGCAACATCTCCCCCTGCATCCAACCGTGTGCAACACCTCCCCGCCCACAACCCCGTGCAACACCTCCCCGTGCTTCCAAACCCATGCAACATCTCGCCCCGCCCACAACGCTGTGCAACAACTCCAACACCCACAACGCCGTGCAACATCTCCACCCCCGCCCACAACCCCGTGCAACACCTCCTCCCGCCTAAAACCCCGTGCAACACCTCCCCCCCACACAACCCCGTGCAATACCTCCCACCACCCACAACCCCGTGCAACATCTCCCCCGCCCACAACCCCGTGAAACACCTCCCACGCCCACAACCACGTGCAACACCTCCCCGCCCACAACCCCGTGCAACACCTCCCCGTGCTTCCAAGCCCATGCAACATCTCGCCCCGCCCACAACCCTGTGCAACAACTCCACCACCCACAACGCCGTGCAACATCTCCCCCTGCCCACAATCTCGTGCAACCCTTTCCCATCCACAACACCGTGCAACACCTCCCCCTGCCCACAACCCTGTGGAACACCTCCCCCTGCCCACAACCCCGTGCAACACCTGCCTCTGCCTCCAACCCCGTGCAACTCCTCCCTGCCCACAACCCTGTTCAACACCACCCCCGCCTCCAACCCCGTACAATACGTTCCGCTGCCTCCATCACCGTACAACACATTCCACTGGCCCACAATCCCGTGCAACACCTCCCCCCGCCCACAACACCGTGCAACATCGCCACCATCCACAACCCTGTGCAACACCTCCCCCGCCCACAACCCCGTGCAACATCTCCCACCGCCCACAACCTCGTGCAACACCTCCCCCTGTATCCAAACCCATGCAACAACCCTCCCGGCCACAACCTCATGCAACATCTCACCTTGCCCACCACTCCCTGCAACACCCTCCACTGCCCACAACCCCGTGCAACACCTTCCACCGCCCACAACCCCGTGCAACACCTTCCACCGCCCACAACCCCGTGCAACACCTCCGACCGCCCACAAACCCGTGCAACACCTTCACCCGCCCACAACACCGCGCAACACCTCCCCCCCCCACAACCCAGCGAAACACCTCCTCGTCCACAACCCCACGCAACACCTCCCCCGCTCAAAACCCCGTGCAACATCTCCCCGCCCAGAATCACGTGCAAAACCTTCCCCCGCCCACAACCCCGTGCAACACCTCCCCCGCCCACATCACCGTGCAACACCTCCCACCGCCCAAAAACCCGTGCAACACCTCCCCTTCCCATAAGCCCGTGCAACATCTCCCACCATCCACAACCCCGTGCAACACCTCAACGCGCCCACAAACCCGTGCAACACCTCCCACCGCCCTCAACCCCGTGCAACACCTCCCACTGCCCACAACCCCGTGCAACACCTTCCCCCGCCCACAACCCCGCGCAACACGTGCCCCGCCCACAAACCCGCGCAATACCTCCCCGTCCACAACCCCGTGCAACACCTCCCCCGCCCACAACCCTGTGCAACATCTCCCCGCCCAGAATCACGTGCAAAACCTTCACCCGCCCACAACGCCGTGCAACACCTCCCTCGCCCACATCCCCGTGCAACATCTCCAACCGCCCAAAAACCACAATCCCGTGCAACACCACACCTTGCATTGATCCCCTCGCAACATCTCCCCCGCCCACAACTCCGTGCAACACCTCCCCAGCCCACAACCCCGTGCAACACCTCCCTCCGCCCACAACCCCGTCCTACAACTCCTACCTCCCACAGCCCGAACAACATCTCCCCCTGCATCCAACCCCGTGCAACACCTCCAACCTCCCACAATCCCGTGCAACAACTTCTCCCCACCCAAAACCCCGAGCAACACCTCCCACCGCCCACAACCACGTGCAACACCTATCCTGCATCCAACCCCATGCAACACATCTACCATCCACAACCCCGTGCCACACCTCACTCTGTCCACAACCCCATGCAACACCTCCCCCACCCCAAAAACACATGCATCACCTCCCCCCGCCCGCAACCCTTTGCAACAACTCCCCCCGCTCACAAAAACGTGCAACACCTCCCACCGCCCACAAACCCGGGAAACACCTCCCCTGCCCACAACCGCGTGCAACACCTCCCCCACCCACAACCCCGTGCAACACCTCCCCCGCCCACAACCCCGTGCAACACTTCCTCCCGCCCACAACCCGGTGCAACACTTCCCCCCGCCCACAACCCCGTGCAACACCTTCCCCGCTCACAAGCCCATGCAACACCTCCTCCTGCATCCAACCCCGTGGAACACCTCCCCGCCCACATACCTGTGCAACACCTCCCCCGCCCACAACCCCGTGCAACACCGTCCACCACTCACAACCCCATGCAACACCTCCCCCGCAACCAACCCCGTGCAACACCTCCCCCGCCCACAATCCCGTGCAACACCTCCCCACGCCCACAACACCGTGCAACATCGCCACCCGCAAACAACCCCGTGCAACACCACTCCCGCCCACAACCCCGTGCAACATCTCCCACCGCACACAACGCGGTGCAACACTTCCACCTGCCCACAATCCCATGCAACACCACCCACCGCCCACAAGCCCGTGCAACACATCCCCTCGCCCACAACCCCGTGCAACACCTCCCCGTGCCTCCAAGCCCATGCAACATCTCACTCCGCCCACAACCCTGTGCAACAACTCCACCACCCACAACGCCGTGCAACATCTCCCCCCACCCACAAACTCGTGCAACCCTTTCCCATCCACAACACCGTGCAACACCTCCCCCTGCCCACAACCCTGTGGAACACCTCCCCCTGCCCACAACCCCGTGCAACACCTCCCTCGGCCTCCAACCCCGTGCAACTCCTCCCCGCCCACAACCCTGTTCAACACCACCCCCGCCTCCAACCCCGTACAATACGTTCCGCTGCCTCCATCACCGTACAACACATTCCACTGGCCCACAACCCCGTGCAACACCTCCCCCCGCCCACAACACCGTGCAACACCTCCCCCGCCCACAACCCTGTGCAACATCTCCCCACCCAGAATCACGTGCAAAACCTTCACCCGCCCACAACGCCGTGCAACACCTCCCCCGCCCACATCCCCGTGCAACATCTCCAACCGCCCAAATACCCGTGCAACACCTCCCCTGCCCATAAGCCCGTGCAACATCTCCCACCAACCAAAACCCCGTGCAACACCTCAACGCGCCCACAAACCCGTGCAACACCTCCCACCGCCCTCAACCCCGTGCAACACCTCCCTCTGGCCACAACCCCGTGCATCACCTCCCACTGCCCACAACCCCGTGCTACACCTCCCACCGACCACAACACCGTGCAACTCCTCCCCCCACCCACAACCCCGTGCAACACCTACCACCGCCCACAAATCCGTGCAACACCTTCCCCGCCCACAACCCTGTGAAAAACCTTACCCCACCCACAACCCCGTGCAACATATCCCACTGCCCACAACCCCGTGCAACACCTCCTCCACTAACAACCCCGTGCAACACCTCCCCCGGCCCACTACCACGTGCAACACCTCCCACCGCCAACAACCACGTGCAACACCTTCCCGTCACACACAATACCGCCAACACCTCCCCCTGCCTCCAGCCCCGTACAGCACCTCCCCCTACCCACAACCCCGTGCAACACCTCCCCCTGCCCTCAACCCCGTGCAACAGCTCCCCCGTCCACAACCCTGTGCAGCTTCTCCCCCTGCCACCAACCCCGTACAACAGCTCCCCCCGCCTCCAACTACGTACAACACCTCCCCTGGCCCACAACCCCGTGCAACACCTCCCCCTGCCCCCAACACCGTGCAACACCTCCCCAACCCACAACTCCGTACAATACCTCCCCATGCCCACAATCCCGTGCAACACCACACCCTGCATCGATACACTCGCAACATCTCCCCCGCCCACAACTCCGTGCAACACCTCCCTCCGCCCACAACCCCGTCCTACAACTCCTACCTCCCACAGCCCCGAACAACATCTCCACCTGCATCCAACCCCGTGCAACACCTCCAAACTCCCACAACCCCGTGCAACACCTTCTCCCCACCCACAACCCCGAGCAACACCTCCCACCGCCCACAACCACGTGCAACACCTACCCTGCATCCAACCCCATGCAACACATCTCCCATCCACAACCCCGTGCCACACCTCCCTCTGCCCACAACCCCATGCAACACCTCCCCACCCCAAAAACCCATGCATCACCTCCCCGCGCCCGCAACCCTTTGCAACAACTCCCCCCGCCCACAAAAACGTGCAACAACTCCCACCGCCCACAAACCCGTGCAACACCTCCGCTGCCCACAACCGCGTGCAACACCTCCCCCGCCCACAACCCCGTGCAACACCTCCCCCGCCCACAACCCCGTGCAACACCTCCCCCGCCCACAACCCCGTGCAACACTTCCCCCCGCCCACAAGCCCGTGCAACACATCCCCTCGCCTACAACCCCGTGCAACACCTCCCCGTGCCTCCAAGCCCATGCAACATCTCGCCCCGCCCACAACCCTGTGCAACAACTCCACCACCCACAACGCCGTGCAACATCTCCCCCCGCCCACAAACTCGTTCAACCCTTTCCCATCCACAACACCGTGCAACACCTCCCCCTGCCCACAACCCTGTGGAACACCTCCCCCTGCCCACAACCCCATGCAACACCTCCCTCTGCCTCCAACCCCGTGCAACTCCTCCCCGCCCACAACCCTGTTCAACACCACCCCCGCCTCCAACCCCGTACAATACGTTCCGCTGCCTCCATCACCGTACAACACATTCCACTGGCCCACAACCCCGTGCAACACCTCCCCCCGCCCACAACACCGTGCAACATCGCCACCATCCACAACCCTGTGCAACACCTCCCCCGCCCACAACCCCGTGCAACATCTCCCACCGCCCACAACCTCGTGCAACACCTCCCCCTGCATCCAAACCCATGCAACAACCCTCCCGGCCACAACCTCATGCAACATCTCACCTTGCCCACCACCCCCTGCAACACCCTCCACTGCCCACAACCCCGTGCAACATCTTCCACCGCCCACAACCCCGTGCAACATCTTCCACCGCCCACAACCCCGTGCAACACCTCCGACCGCCCACAAACCCGTGCAACACCTTCACCCGCCCACAACCCCGCGCAACACCTCCCCGTCCACAACCCCACGCAACACCTCCCCGCTCAAAACCCCGTGCAACATCTCCCCGCCCAGAATCACGTGCAAAACCTTCCCCCGCCCACAACCCCGTGCAACACCTCCCCTTCCCATAAGCCAGTGCAACATCTCCCACCATCCACAACCCCGTGCAACACCTCAACGCGCCCACAAACCCGTGCAACACCTCCCACCGCCCTCAACCCCGTGCAACACCTCCCACTGCCCACAACCCCGTGCAACACCTTCCCCCGCCCACAACCGCGCGCAACACGTGCCCCGCCCACAACCCCGCGCAATACCTCCCCGTCCACAACCCTGTGCAACATCTCCCCGCCCAGAATCACGTGCAAAACCTTCACCCGCCCACGACGCCGTGCAACACCTCCCCCGCCCACATCCCCGTGCAACATCTCCAACCGCCCAAAAACCCGTGCACCACCTCCCCTGCCCATAAGCCCGTGCGACATCTCCCACCATCCACAACACCGTGCAACTCCTCCCCCCACCCACAACCCCGTGCAACACCTCCCACCGCCCTCAACCCCGTGCAACACCTCCCTATGCCCACAACCCCGTGCATCACCTCCCACTGCCCACAACCCCGTGCTACACCTCCCACCGACCACAACACCGTGCAACTCCTCCCCCCACCCACAACCCCGTGCAACACCTCCCACCGCCCACAAATCCGTGCAACACCTTCCCCGCCCACAACCCCGTGAAAAACCTTCCCCCACCCACAACCCCGTGCAACACATCCCACTGCCCACAACCCCGTGCAACACCTCCTCCGCTAACAACCCCGTGCAACACCTCCCACCGCAAACAACCACGTGCAACACCTTCCCGCCACCCACAATACCGCCAACACCTCCCCCTGCCTCCAGCCCGTACAGCACCTCCCACTACCCACAACCCCGTGCAACACCTCCCCCTGCCTTCAACCCCGTGCAACAGCTCCCCCGCGCACAACCCTGTGCAGCTTCTCCCCCTGCCACCAACCCCGTACAACACCTCCCCCTGCCCCCAACACCGTGCAACACCTCCCCCGCCCCCAACACACAACTCTGTACAATACCTCCCCATGCCCACAATCCCGTGCAACACCACTCCCTGCATCGATACCCTCGCAACATCTCCCCCGCCCACAACTCTGTGCAACACCTCCCCAGCCCACAACCCCGTGCAACACCTCCCTCTGCCCACAACCCCGTCCTACAACTCCTACCTCCCACAGCCCCGAACAACATCTCCCCCTGCATCCAACCCCGTGCAACACCTCCAACCTCCCTCAACCCCGTGCAACACCTTCTCCCCACCCACAACCCCGAGCAACACCTCCCACCGCCCACAACCACGTGCAACACCTACCCTGCATCCAACCCCATGCAACACATCTCCCATCCACAACCCCGTGCCACACCTTCCTCTGCACACAACCCCATGCAACACCTCCCCCACCCCAAAAACACATGCATCACCTCCCCCCGCCCGCAACCCTTTGCAACAACTCCCCCCGCCCACAAAAACGTGCAACAACTCCCACCGCCCACAAACCCGTGCAACACCTCCCCCCGCCCACAACCCCGTGCAACACCTTCCTCGCTCACAAGCCCATGCAACACCTCCTCCTGCATCCAACCCCGTGTAAAACCTCCCCTCCCACATACCCGTGCAACACCTCCCCCGCCCACAACCCCGTGCAACACATCTCCCATCCACAACCCCGTGCCACACCTCCCTCTGCCCACAACCCCATGCAACACCTCCCCCACCCCAAAAACACATGCATCACCTCCCCCCGCCCGCAACCCTTTGCAACAACTCCCCCCGCCCACAAAAACGTGCAACAACTCCCACCGCCCACAACCCCGTGCAACACTTCCCCCCGCCCACAACCCGGTGCAACACCTTCCCCGCTCACAAGCCCATGCAACACCTCCTCCTGCATCCAACCCCGTGTAAAACCTCCCCTCCCACATACCCGTGCAACACCTCCCCCGCCCACAACCCCGTGCAACACCGTCCACCACTCACAACCCCATGCAACACCTCCCCCGCAACCAACCCCGTGCAACACCTCCCCGCCCACAATCCCGTGCAACACCTCCCCACGCCCACAACACCGTGCAACATCGCCACCCGCAAACAACCCCGTGCAATACCACTCCCGCCCACAACCCCGTGCAACATCTCCCACCGCCCACAACCCGGTGCAACACTTCCACCTGCCCACAATCCCATGCAAGCCCACCCACCGCCCACAAGCCCGTGCAACACATCCCCTCGCCCACAACCCTGTGCAACAACTCCACCACCCACAACGCCGTGCAACATCTCCCCCCGCCCACAAACTCGTGCAACCCTTTCCCATCCACAACACCGTGCAACACCTTCCCCTGCCCACAACCCTGTGGAACACCTCCCCCTGCCCACAACCCCGTGCAACACTTCCCCCCGCCCACAACCCCGTGCAACACTTCCCAACGCCCACAAGCCCGTGCAACACCTCCCCCGCCCACAACACCGTGCAACACCTCCCCCGCCCCGAACCCCGCGCAACACTTGCCCCGCCCACAACCCCGTGCAACACTTCCCCCCGCCCACAACCCCGTGCTACACCTCCCCCGCTCACAACCCCGTTCAACTCCTCCCCCGCCCCCAACCCCGTGCAACACCTCCCCCACCCACAACCCCGTGCACCACTTCCCCACGACCACAACAAAGTGCAACAATTCCCCCCGCCCACAACCCCGTGCAAAACCTCACCCGCTCACAACCCCGTGCAACACCTCCCCCGCCCACAACCCCGTGCAACACCTCCCCCACCCACAACCCCGTGCAACACTTCCCCCCGCCCACAACCCCGTGCAACACTTCCCCCCGCCCACAACCCCGTGCAAAACCTCCCCCGCCCACAACCCCGTGCAACACCTCCCCCGCCCACAACCCCGTGCAACACCTCCGCCGCCCACAACCCCGTGCAACACTTCACCCCGCCCACAACCCCGTGCAACACCTCCGCCGCCCACAACCCCGTGCAACACTTCACCCCGCCCACAATCCCGTGCAACACTTACCCCCGCCCACAACCCCGTGCAACACCTTCCCCGCTCACAAGCCCATGCAACACCTCCTCCTGCATCCAACTCCGTGGAACACCTCCCCGCCCACATACCCGTGCAACACCTCCCCCGCCCACAATCCCGTGCAACACCGTCCACCACTCACAACCCCATGCAACACCTCCCCCTGCAACCAACCCCGTGCAACACCTCCCCGTGCCTCCAAGCCCATGCAACATCTCGCCCCGCCCACAACCCTGTGCAACAACTCCACCACCCACAACGCCGTGCAACATCTCCCCCCGCCCACAAACTCGTGCAACCCTTTCCCATCCACAACACCGTGCAACACCTTCCCCTGCCCACAACCCTGTGGAACACCTCCCCCTGCCCACAACCCCGTGCAACACCTCCCTCTGCCTCCAACCCCGTGCAACTCCTCCCCGCCCACAACCCTGTTCAACACCACCCCCGCCTCCAACCCCGTACAATACGTTCCACTGCCTCCATCACCATACAACACATTCCACTGGCCCACAACCCCGTGCAACACCTCCCCCCGCCCACAACACCGTGCAACATCGCCACCATCCACAACCCTGTGCAACACCTCCCCCGCCCACAACCCCGTGCAACATCTCCCACCGCCCACAACCTCGTGCAACACCTCCCCCTGCATCCAAACCCATGCAACTGCCACAACCTCATGCAACATCTCACCTTGCCCACCACCCCCTGCAACACCATCCACTGCCCACAACCCCGTGCAACACCTTCCACCGCCCACAACCCCGTGCAACACCTCCGACCGCCCACAAACCCGTGCAACACCTTCACCCGCCCACAACCCCGCGCAACACCTCCCCCGCCCACAACCCAGCGAAACACCTCCCCGTCCACAACCCCACGCACAACCTCCCCCGGTCAAAACGCCGTGCAACACTTCACCCCGCCCACAACCCCGTGCAACACCTCCGCCGCCCACAACCCCGTGCAACACTTCACCCCGCCCACAACCCCGTGCAACACTTACCCCCGCCCACAACCCCGTGCAACACCTTCCCCGCTCACAAGCCCATGCAACACCTCCTCCTGCATCCAACTCCGTGGAACACCTCCCCGCCCACATACCCGTGCAACACCTCCCCCGCCCACAACCCCGTGCAACACCGTCCACCACTCACAACCCCATGCAACACCTCCCCCTGCAACCAACCCCGTGCAACACCTCCCCGTGCCTCCAAGCCCATGCAACATCTCGCCCCGCCCACAACCCTGTGCAACAACTCCACCACCCACAACGCCGTGCAACATCTCCCCCTGCCCACAAACTCGTGCAACCCTTTCCCATCCACAACACCGTGCAACACCTTCCCCTGCCCAAAACCCTGTGGAACACCTCCCCCTGCCCACAACCCCGTGCAACACCTCCCTCTGCCTCCAACCCCGTGCAACTCCTCCCCGCCCGCAACCCTGTTCAACACCACCCCCGCCTCCAACCCCGTACAATACGTTCCGCTGCCTCCATCACCGTACAACACATTCCACTGGCCCACAACCCCGTGCAACACCTCCCCCCGCCCACAACACCGTGCAACATCGCCACCATCCACAACCCTGTGCAACACCTCACCCGCCCACAACCCCGTGCAACATCTCCCACCGCCCACAACCTCGTGCAACACCTCCCCCTGCATCCAAAACCATGCAACAACCCTCCCGGCCACAACCTCATGCAACATCTCACCTTGCCCACCACCCCCTGCAACACCATCCACTGCCCACAACCCCGTGCAACACCTTCCACCGCCCACAACCCCGTGCAACACCTTCCACCGCCCACAACCCCGTGCAACACCTCCGACCGCCCACAAACCCGTGCAACACCTTCACCCGCCCACAACCCCGCGCAACACCTCCCCCGCCCACAACCCAGCGAAACACCTCCCCGTCCACAACCGCACGCAACACCTCCCCCGGTCAAAACCCCGTGCAACATCTCCCCGCCCAGAATCACGTGCAAAACCTTCCCCCGCCCACAACCCTGTGCAACACCTCCCCCGCCCACATCCCCGTGCAACACCTCCCACCGCCCAAAAACCCGTGCAACACCTCCCCAACCCACAACACCATGCAACACTTCCTCCCGCCCACAACCCCGTGCAACACTTCCCCCCACCCACAAACCCGTGCAACACCTTTCCCGCTCACAAGCCCATGCAACACCTCCTCCTGCATCCAACCCCGTGGAACACCTCCCCGCCCACATACCCGTGCAACACCTCCCCCGCCCACAACCCCGTGCAACACCGTCCACCACCCACAACCCCATGCAACACCTCCCCCTGCAACCAACCCCGTGCAACACCTCCCCCGCCCACAATCCCGTGCAACACCACTCCCGCCCACAACCCCGTGCAACATCGCCCACCGCCCATAACCCAGTGCAACACTTCCAGCTGCCCACAATCCCATGCAACACCACCCACCGCCCACAAGCCCGTGCAACACATCGCCTCGCCCACCACCCCGTGCAACACCTCCCAACGCGCACAAGCCCATGCAACACCTCCCCCGCCCACAACACCGTGCAACACCTCCCCCACCCACAACACCGTGCAACACCTCCCCCGCCGCGAACCCCGCGCAACACTTCCCCCGCCCACAACCCCGTGCAACACTTCCCCCCGCCCACAACCCCGTGCTACACCTCCCCCGCTCACAACCCCGTGCAACTCCTCTCCCACCCCCAACCCCGTGCAACACCTCCCCCGCCCACAACCCCGTGCACCACTTCCCCACGCCCACAACAAAGTGCAACAATTCCCCCCGCCCACAACCCCGTGCAAAACCTCCCCCGCCCACAACCCCGTGCAACACCTCCCCCGCCCACATCCCCGTGCAACACCTCCCACCGTCCAAAAACCCGTGCAACACCTCCCCCGCCCACAACTCCGTGCAACACTTCCCCCCGCCCACAACCCCGTGCAACACTTCCACCCGCCCACAACCCCGTGCAACACCTTTCCCGCTCACAAGCCCATGCAACACCTCCTCCTGCATCCAACCCCGTGGAACACCTCCCCGCCCACATACCCGTGCAACACCTCCCCCGCCCACAACCCCGTGCAACACCGTCCACCACCCACAACCCCATGCAACACCTCCCCCTGCAACCAACCCCGTGCAACACCTCCCCCGCCCACAATCCCGTGCAACACCACTCCCGCCCACAACCCCGTGCAACATCGCCCACCGCCCATAACCCAGTGCAACACTTCCAGCTGCCCACAATCCCATGCAACACCACCCACCGCCCACAAGCCCGTGCAACACATCGCCTCGCCCACCACCCCGTGCAACACCTCCCAACGAGCACAAGCCCATGCAACACCTCCCCCGCCCACAACACCGTGCAACACCTCCCCCGCCCACAACACCGTGCAACACCTCCCCCGCCGCGAACCCCGCGCAACACTTCCCCCGCCCACAACCCCGTGCAACACTTCCCCCCGCCCACAACCCCGTGCTACACCTCCCCCGCTCACAACCCCGTGCAACTCCTCTCCCACCCCCAACCCCGTGCAACACCTCCCCCGCCCACAACCCCGTGCACCACTTCCCCACGCCCACAACAAAGTGCAACAATTCCCCCCGCCCACAACCCCGTGCAAAACCTCCCCCGCCCACAACCCCGTGCAACACCTCCCCCGCCCACATCCCCGTGCAACACCTCCCACCGTCCAAAAACCCGTGCAACACCTCCCCCGCCCACAACTCCGTGCAACACTTCCCCCCGCCCACAACCCCGTGCAACACTTCCCCCCGCCCACAACCCCGTGCAACACCTTCCCCGCTCACAAGCCCATGCAACACCTCCTCCTGCATCCAACCCCGTGGAACACCTCCCCGCCCACATACCCGTGCAACACCTCCCTCGCCCACAACCCCGTGCAACACCGTCCACCACCCACAACCCCATGCAACACCTCCCCCTGCAACCAACCCCGTGCAACACCTCCCCCGCCCACAATCCCGTGCAACACGTCCCCACGCCCACAAAACCGTGCAACATCGCCACCCGCAAACAACCCCGTGCAACACCACTCCCGCCCACAACCCCGTGCAACATCGCCCACCGCCCATAACCCGGTGCAACACTTCCAGCTGCCCACAATCCCATGCAACACCACCCACCACCCACAAGCCCGTTGCAACACATCGCCTCGCCCACCACCCCGTGCAACACCTCCCAACGCCCACAAGCCCGTGCAACACCTCCCCCGCCCACAACACCGTGCAACACCTCCCCCGCCCCGAACCCCGCGCAACACTTCCCCCGCCCACAACCCCGTGCAACATTTCCCCCCGCCCACAACCCCGTGCTACACCTCCCACGCTCACAACCCCGTGCAACTCCTCTCCCGCCCCCAACCCCGTGCAACACCTCCCCCACCCACAACCCCGTGCACCACTTCCCCACGCCCACAACAAAGTGCAACAATTCCCCCCGCCCACAACCCCGTGCAAAACCTCCCCCGCCCACAACCCCGTGCAACACCTCCCCCGCCCACAACCCCGTGCAACACCTCCCCAGCCCACAACCCCGTGCAACACTTCCCCCCGCCCACAACCCCGTGCAACACTTTCCCCCGCGCACAACCCCGTGCAAAACCTCCCCCGCTCACAAACCCGTGCAACACCTCCCCCGCCCACAACCCAGTGCAACACCTCAGCCGCCCACAACCCCGTGCAACACTTACCCCCGCCCACAACCCCGTGCAACACCTTCCCCGCTCACAAGCCCATGCAACACCTCCTCCTGCATCCAACTCCGTGGAACACCTCCCCGCCCACATACCCGTGCAACACCTCCCCCGCCCACAACCCCGTGCAACACCGTCCACCACTCACAACCCCATGCAACACCTCCCCCTGCAACCAACCCCGTGCAACAACTTCCCCGCCCACAATCCCGTGCAACACCTCCCCACGCCCACAAAACTGTGCAACATCGCCACCCGCAAACAACCCCTTGCAACACCACTCCCGCCCACAACCCCGTGCAACATCTCCCACCGCCCACAACCCGGTGCAACACTTCCACCTGCCCACAATCCCATGCAACACCACCCACCGCCCACAAGCCCGTGCAACACATCCCCTCGCCCACCACCCCGTGCAACACCTCCCAACGCCCACAACCCGTGCATCACATTCCACTGCCCACAACCCCGTGCAACACCACCGACCGCCCACAACCCCGTGCAACAACTCCCACCGCCCACAACCCCTTGCAACCTCCCCCGCACACAACCCCGTGCAACACCTCCCACCACCTACAACCCCGTGCAACATCTCCCCCTGTATCCAACCCCGTGCAACATCTCCCCCCGCCCACCACCCCGTGCAACACCTCCTCGTCCACAACCCCGTGCAACTTCTCCCCCGCCCACAACCCCGTGCAACATCTCCCCGCCCAGAATCCCGTGCAAAACCTTCCCTCGCCCAAAACCCTGTGCAACACCTCCCACCGCCCACAAACCCGTGCAACACCTCCCCTGCCCATAAGCTCGTGCAACACCTCCCACCACCCACAACCTCGTGCAACATCTCCCCCTGTATCCAACCTCGTGCAACATCTCCCCCGCCCACAACCCCGTGCAACACCTCCAACCGCCCACAAACATGTGCAACACCTTCCCCCGCCCACCACCCCGTGCAACACCTCCCACAGCCCACAAACCCGTGCAACACCTCCCCTGCCCATAAGCCCGTGCAATACCTCCCACCACCTACAACCCCGTGCAACATCTCCCCCATGTATCCAACCCCGTGCAACACCTTCCCCCGCCCACAACCCCGCGCAACACCTCCTCGTCAACAACCCCGTGCAACTTCTCCCCCGCCCACAACCCCGTGCAACATCTCCCCGCCCAGAATCCCGTGCAAAACCTTCCCCGCCCACAAACCCGTGCAACACCTCCCACCGCCCACAAACCCGTGCAACACCTCCCCTGCCCATAAGCCCGTGCAACACCTCCCACCATCCACAACCCCGTGCAACACCTCAACGCGCCCACAAACCCGTGCAACACCTCCCACCGCCCACAACCACGTGCAACACCTCCCACCACCCACAACCCCGTGCAACTTCTCCCCTTGCATCCAACGCCGAGCATAACCTCCCCCGCCCACAACCCCTTTCAACACCTACCACCGACCACAACCAAGGCAACACCTTCCCCCGCCCACAACTCCGTGCAACACCTCCCTCCACCCACAACCCCGTGCAACACCTCCCCTTCCACAAACCCGTGCAGCACCTCCCATTGCCCTCAACACTGTCCAAAATTTCCCCTTCCCAGAACCCCGTGCAACACCTCCAACCTCCCACAACCCCGTGCAACACCTCCCCACCCACAACGCCGAGCAACAGCTCCCACCGCCCACAACCACGTGCAACAGTTAACCTGCATCCAACCCCATGCAACACATCTCCCATCCACAACTCCGTGCCTCACGTCCCTCTGCCCACGACCCCATACAACACCTCCCACCGCCCAAAAACCCATGCATCACCTCCCCCCGCCCGCAATCCCGTGCAACAACTCCCCCCGCCCACAACGACGTGCAACACCTCCCACCGCCCACAACCCCGTTCAACACCTCCCCCGCCCACAACCACGTGCAACACCTCCCCGCCCACAACACCGTGCAACACCTCCCCCGCCCACAACCACGTGCAACACTTCCCCACGCCCACAACCCCGTGCAACACTTCCCCCCGGCCCACAACCCCCCGCAAAACCTCCCTCGCTCACAACCCCGTGCAACACCTCACCCGCCCACAACCCCGTGCAACACCTCCCCCGCCCACAACCCCGTGCAACACCTCACCCGCCCACAACCCCGTGCAACACTTCACCCTGCCCACAACCCCGTGCAACACTTCCCCCCGCCCACAACCCCGTGCAACACCTTCCCCGCTCACAAGCCCATGCAACATCACCTCCTGCATTCAACCCCGTGGAACACCTCCCCGCCCACATACCCGTGCAACACCTCCCCCTCCCACAACCCCGTGCAACACCATCCACCACTCACAACCCCATGCAACACCTCCCCCTGCAACAAACCCCGTGCAACACCTCAACGCGCCCACAATCCCGTGCAACACCTCCCCTTGCCCACAACACCATGCAACATCGCCACCCGCAAACAACCCCGTGCAACACCACTCCCGCCCACAACCCCGTGCAACATCTCCCACCGCCCACAACCCGGTGCAACACTTCCACCTGCCCACAATCGCATGCAACACCACCCACCGCCCACAAGCCCGTGCAACACATCTCCTCGCCCACCACCTCGTGCAACACCTCCCAACGCCCACAACCCGTGCAACACATTCCACCGCCCACAACCCCGTGCAACACCACCGACCGCCCACAACCCCGTGCAACAACGCCCACCGCCCACAACCTCTTGCAACCTCCCCCGCACACAACCCCGTGCAACACCACCCACCACCCACAACCCCGTGCAACACCACCCACCACCCATAACCCCGTGCAACACCTCCCCCTGTATCCAACCCCGTGCAACATCTCCCCCCGCCCACAACCCCGTGCAACACCTCCAACCGCCCACAAACCCGTGCAACACCTTCCCCCGCCCACAACCCCGTGCAAAACCTCCGCCGCCCACAACCACGTGCAACACTTCACCCCGCCCACAACCCCGTGCAACACTTACCCCCGCCCACAACCCCGTGCAACACCTTCCCCGCTCACAAAACTGTGCAACATCGCCACCCGCAAACAACCCCTTGCAACACCACTCCCGCCCACAACCCCGTGCAACATCTCCCACCGCCCACAACCCGTGCAACACATTCCACCGCCCACAACCCCGTGCAACACCACCGACCGCCCACAACCCCGTGCAACAACGCCCACCGCCCACAACCTCTTGCAACCTCCCCCGCACACAACCCCGTGCAACACCACCCACCACCCACAACCCCGTGCAACACCACCCACCACCCATAACCCCGTGCAACATCTCCCCCTGTATCCAACCCCGTGCAACATCTCCCCCCGCCCACAACCCCGTGCAACACCTCCAACCGCCCACAAACCCGTGCAACACCTTCCCCCGCCCACAACCCCGTGAAAAACCTCCCCCGCTCACAAACCCGTGCAACACCTCCCCCGCCCACAACCCCGTGCAACACCTCCGCCGCCCACAACCCCGTGCAACACTTCACCCCGCCCACAACCCCGTGCAACACTTACCCCCGCCCACAACCCCGTGCAACACCTTCCCCGCTCACAAAACTGTGCAAGATCGCCACCCGCAAACAACCCCTTGCAACACCACTCACGCCCACAACCCCGTGCAACATCTCCCACCGCCCACAACCCGGTGCAACACTTCCACCTGCCCACAATCCCATGCAACACTTCACCCCGCCCACAACCCCGTGCAACACTTCACCCCGCCCACTAGCCCATGCAACACCTCCCCCTGCAACCAACCCCGTGCAACACATCCCCTCGCCCACAATCCCGTGCAACACCTCCCCACGCCCACAAAACTGTGCAACATCGCCACCCGCAAACAACCCCTTGCAACACCACTCCCGCCCACAACCCCGTGCAACATCTCCCACCGCCCACAACCCGGTGCAACACTTCCACCTGCCCACAATCCCATGCAACACCACCCACCGCCCACAAGCCCGTGCAACACATCCCCTCGCCCACCACCCCGTGCAACACCTCCCAACGCCCACAACCCGTGCAACACATTCCACTGCCCACAACCCCGTGCAACACCACCGATCGCCCACAACCCCGTGCAACAACTCCCACCGCCCACAACCCCTTGCAACCTCCCCCGCACACAACCCCGTGCAACACCTCCCACCACCTACAACCCCGTGCAACATCTCCCCCTGTATCCAACCCCGTGCAACATCTCCCCCCGCCCACCACCCCGTGCAACACCTCCTCGTCCACAACCCCGTGCAACCTCTCCCCCGCCCACAACCCCGTGCAACATCTCCCCGCCCAGAATCCCGTGCAAAACCTTCCCTCGCCCAAAACCCCGTGCAACACCTTCCACCGCCCACAAACCCGTGCAACACCTCCCCTGCCCATAAGCTCGTGCATCACCTCCCACCACCCACAACCCCGTGCAACATCTCCCCCTGTATCCAACCCCGTGCAACATCTCCCCCGCCCACAACCCCGTGCAACACCTCCAACCGCCCACAAACACGTGCAACACCTTCCCCCGCCCACAACCCCGTGCAACACCTCCTACAGCCCACAAACCCGTGCAACACCTCCCCTGCCCATAAGCCCGTGCAACACCTCCCACCACCTACAACCCCGTGCAACATCTCCCCCTGTATCCAACTCCGTGCAACACCTTCCCCCGCCCACAACCCCGCGCAACACCTCCTCGTCCACAACCCCGTGCAACATCTCCCCCGCCCACAACCCCGTGCAACATCTCCCCGCCCAGAATCCCGTGCAAAACCTTCCCTCGCCCAAAACCCCGTGCAACACCTCCCACCGCCCACAAACCCGTGCAACACCTCCCCTGCCCATAAGCTCGTGCAACACCTCCCACCACCCACAACCCCGTGCAACATCTCCCCCTGTATCCAACCCCGTGCAACATCTCCCCCGCCCACAACCCCGTGCAACACCTCCAACCGCCCACAAACACGTGCAACACCTTCCCCCGCCCACAACCCAGTGCAACACCTCCCACCGCCCACAAACCCGTGCAACACCTCCCCTGCCCATAAGCCCGTGCAACACCTCCCACCATCCACAACCCCGTGCAACACCTCAACGCGCCCACAAACCCGTGCAACACCTCCCACCGCCCACAACCACGTGCAACACCTCCCACCACCCACAACCCCGTGCAACTTCTCCCCTTGCATCCAACGCCGAGCATAACCTCCCCCGCCCACAACCCCTTTCAACACCTACCACCGACCACAACCAAGGCAACACCTTCCCCCGCCCACAACTCCGTGCAACACCTCCCTCCAACCACAATCCCGTGCAACACCTCCCCTTCCACAAACCCGTGCAGCACCTCCCATTGCCCTCAACACTGTCCAAAATTTCCCCTTCCCAGAACCCCGTGCAACACCTCCAACCTCCCACAACCCCGTGCAACACCTCCCCACCCACAACGCCGAGCAACAGCTCCCACCGCCCACAACCACGTGCAACAGCTAACCTGCATCCAACCCCATGCAACACATCTCCCATCCACAACCCCGTGCCTCACGTCCCTCTGCCCACGACCCCATGCAACACCTCCCACCGCTCAAAAACCCATGCGTCACCTCCCCCGCCCGCAATCCCGTGCAACAACTCCCCCGCCCACAACGACGTGCAACACCTCCCACCGCCCACAACCCCGTTCAACACCTCCCCCGCCCACAACCCCGTGCCACACCTCCCCCGCCCACAACACCGTGCAACACCTCCCCCGCCCACAACCCCGTGCAACACTTCCCCCGCCCACAACCCCGTGCAACACCTCCCCCGCTCACAACCCCGTGCAACACCTCCCCCGCCCACAACCCCGTGCAACACCTCCCCCGCCCACAACCCCGTGCAACACTTCCCCACGCCCACAACCCCGTGCAACACCTCCCCCGCTCACAACCCCGTGCAACACCTCCCCCGCCCACAACCCCGTGCAACACCTCCCCCGCCCACAATCCCGTGCAACACCTCCCCATGCCCACAACACCATGCAACATCGCCACCCGCAAACAACCCCGTGCAACACCACTCCCGCCCACAACCCCGTGCAACATCTCCCACCGCCCACAACCCGGTGCAACACTTCCACCTGCCCACAATCCCATGCAACACCACCCACCGCCCACAAGCCGGTGCAACACATCCCCTCGCCCACCACCCCGTGCAACACCTCCCAACGCCCACAACCCCGTGCAACACCACCGACCGCCCACAACCCCGTGCAACAACGCCCACCGCCCACAACCTCTTGCAACCTCCCCCGCACACAACCCCGTGCAACACCACCCACCACCCACAACCCCGTGCAACATCTCCCCCTGTATCCAACCCCGTGCAACATCTCCCACCACCCACAACCCCGTGCAACACCTCCAACCGCCCACAAACCCGTGCAACACCTTCCCCCGCCCACAACCCCGCGCAACACCTCCTCGTCCACAACCCCGTGCAACTTCTCCCCCGCCCACAACCCCGTGCAACATCTCCCCGCCCAGAATCCCGTGCAAAACCTTCCCCTGCCCACAACCCCGTGCAACACCTCCCACTGCCCACAAACCCGTGCAACACCTCCCCCTGCCCATAAGCCCGTGCAACACCTCCCACCACCCACAACCCCGTGCAACACCTCAACGCGCCCACAAACCCGTGCAACACCTCCCACCGCCAACAACCACGAGCAACACCTCCCACCACCCACAACCCCGTGCAACACCTACCACCGACCACAACCAAGGCAACACCGCCCACCGCCCAAAACCACGTGCAACACCTCCCACCACCCACAACCCCGTGCAACATCTCCCCTTGCATCCAACGCCGAGCATAACCTCCCCCGCCCACAACCCCTTTCAACACCTACCACCGACCACAACCAAGGCAACACCTTCCCCCGCCCACAACTCCGTGCAACACCTCCCTCCACCCACAACCCCGTGCAACACCTCCCCTTCCACAAACCCGTGCAGCACCTCCCATTGCCCTCAACACTGTCCAAAATTTCCCCTTCCCACAACCCGTGCAACACCTCCAACCTCCCACAACCCCGTGCAACACCTTCTCCCCACCCACAACCCCGAGCAACAGCTCCCACCGCCCACAACCACGTGCAACAGCTAACCTGCATCCAACCCCATGCAACACAAATCCCATCCACAACCCCGTGCCACACCTCCCTCTGCCCACGACCCCATGCATCACCTCCCCCCGCCCGCAATCCCGTGCAACAACTCCCCCCGCCCACAACGACGTGCAACACCTCCCACCGCCCACAACCCCATTCAACACCTCCCCCGCCCACAACCCCGTGCAACACCTCCCCCGCCCACAACACCGTGCAACACCTCCCCTGCCCACAACCCCGTGCAAAACTTACCCAGTCCACAACCCCGTGCAACACTTCCCCCCGCCCACAACCACGGCAACACCTTCCCGCGCCCACAACCCCGTGCAACACCTCCCTACACCCACAACCACGTGCAACACCTCCCTACACCCACAACCCCGTGCAACACCTCCCATTGCCCTCAACCCCGTGCAACATTTCCCCCTCCCAGAACCCCGTGCAACATCTCCCACCGCCCACAACCACGGCAACACCTTCCCGCGCCCACAACCCCGTGCAACACCTCCCTACACCCACAATCCCATGCAACACCACCCACCGCCCACAACCCCGTGCAACACCTCCTGCTGCATCCAACCCCGTGCAACACACCACCCGGCCACAACATCATGCAACATCTCCCCTCGCCCACAACCCTGTGCAACACCTCCCACCGTCCACAACCCCGTGCAACACCTCAACGCGCCCACAAACCCGTGCAACACCTCCCACCGCCCACAACACCGTGCAACATCTACCCTTGCATCCAACCACGTGCAACAACTTCCCCCACCCACAACCCCGTGCAGCACTTGCCCCTGCATCCAACCCCGTGCAACACCGCCCCCCACCCACAACCCCGTGCAACACCTCCCCTCGCCCACAACCCCGTGCAACACCTCCCACCATCCACAACCCCGTGCAACACCTCAACGCACCCAAAACCCCGTTCAACACCTACCACCGCCCACAACCACGGCAACACCTTCCCCGCCCACAACCCCGTAGAACACCTCCCTCCACCCACAACCCTGTGCAACACCTCCCGTCCACAACCCCGTGCAACACCTCCCATTGCCCTCAACACCGTGCAAAACGTCCCCCTCCCAGAACTCCGTGCAACACCTCTCACCGCCCACAACACCATGCAACACCTCCCCCTGCATCCAATCCCGTGCAATACCTCCCTCGCTTAAATCCCAGTGCAACACCTCCTCCCGCCCACAACCCCGTGCAACATTTCCCACCGCCCACAACGCCGTGCAACACCACCTACGGCCCACAAACCTGTGCAACACCTCTTCCTGTACCCAACCCCGTGCAACACACCCCACGTCCACAACATCATGCAACACTTCCCCTCGCCCACAACCCCGTGCACAACCTCCCACCACCCATAACCCCGTGCAACACCTTCCATCGCCCACAACCCCGTGCAACACCACCTACCGCCCAGAACACCGTGCAACAACTCCCACCCCCCACAAACCCGTGCAATACCGCCCCCGCACACAACCCCGTGCAACAATTCCCACCAGCCACAACCCTGTGCAACATCCCCCCCTGCAACCAACCCCGTGCAACACCTTTCCCCGCCCACAACCCCGTACAACACCTCCCCTCGCCCACACACACACGCAACACCTCCCTGCCCACAACCCCGTGCATCACCTCCCTCCGCCCACAATCCCGTGCAACATTTACCCCCACCACAAACCCGTGCAATACCTCCCACCGCCCACAACCCAGTGCAACACGTGCCCCTATATCCAACCCCGTGCAACACCTCCCCCGCCCACAACCCCGTGCAACACCTCCTCCCGCACACAACCCCGTGCAACACCTCCCACCGCCCACAACCCCGTGCAGAAACCTCCCCCCGCCCACAACCCCGTGCAACACCTCCCACCGCCCACAGCCCCGTTCAACATCTCCCACCTCCCACAACCCCGTGCAACATTTCACCCCGCCCACAACCCCGTGCAACACCTCCCACAGCCCACAAACCTATGCAACACAACCAACCGCCCATAACCCCGCGCAACACCTCTCCCTGCAACCAACCACGTGCAACACCTCCCCGTCCACAACCCCGGGCAACACCTCCCACTGCCCACAACCCCGTGCAACATTTCCACCACCCACAACCGCGTGCAACGCCTCCCCCCGCCCACAACCTCGGGCAACACCTCCCATCGCCCACAATCCCGTGCATCACCTCACCCGCCCAGAACGCCGTGCAACACTTCTCACCGCCCATAACCTCGTGCAACACCTTCCCACCCTCAACCCCGTGCAACACCTCCCGCTGCCCACAAACCCGTGCAACACCGCCCCCTGCCTCCAACCCCGTACATCACCCCCCCAGCCCACAACCCCGTGCAACATCTACCCCGCCCACAACGTTGTGCAACACCTCCCCCTGCCGCCAACCCCGTACAACACCTCCCCATGCCTCCAACACCGTGCAACAACTTCCCCGGTCCACAACCCCCATGCAACAAATCCAACCTCCCATAACCCCGTGCAACACCGCCCCCGCATCGAAACCCGTGCAACATCACCCTCGCCCACAGCCCCGTGCAACACCTCCCCGTGCCTCCTACCCTATGCAACACCTCGCCCCACCCACACCCCGTGCAACACCTCCCACCGCCCACAGCCCCATGCAACACCTCCCCCGCCTACAACCCCGTGAATTACCTCCCCCCGCCCACAACCCCATGCAACAACTCCAACCACCCACAGCCCCGTGCAACACCTCCCCTTGCATCCAACCCCGTGCAACATCTCCAACCTCCCATAACCCGGTGCATCACCTCACCCTGCATCCAACCCCGTGCAACACCTTCCCCGCTCACAACACCGTGCATCATCTCCCAGCGCCCACAACCCCGTGCAATACCTCCCACTGCCCACAACCCCGTGCATCACCTCCCACTGCCCACAACCCCGTGCTACACCTACCAACGACCACAATACCGTGCAACTCCTCCCCCCACCCACAACACCGTGCAACACCTCCCACCGCCCACAAATCCGTGCAACACCTTCCCCGCCCACAACCCCGTGAAAAACCTTCCCCCACCCACAACCCCGTGCAACACATCCCACTGCCGACAACCCCGTGCAACACCTCCTCTGCTAACAACCCCATGCAACACCTCCAACCGCCCACTACCCCGTGCAACACCTCCCACCGCCATCAACCACGTGCAACACCTTCCCGCCACCCACAACCCCGCGCAACACCTCCCCTGCCTCCAACCCCGTACAGCACCTCCCCAACCCATCACCCCGTGCAACACCTCCCCCTGCCTTCAACCCCGTGCAACAGCTCCCCCGGCCACAACCCTGTGCAGCTTCTCCCCCTGCCACCAACCCCGTACAACACCTCCCCCCGCCTCCAACTATGTACAATACCTCCGCTGGCCCACAACCCCGTGCAACACCTCCCCATGCCCCCAACACTGTGCAACACCTCCCCAACCCACAACTCCGTACAATACCTCTCCATGCCCACAATCCCGTGCAACACCTCCCCTGCATCGATACCCTTGCCACATTACCCCCGCCCACAACTCCGTGCAACATCACCCCAGCCCACAACCCCGTGCAACACCTCCCTCCGCCCACAACCCCGTGCTACAACTCCAACCTCCCACAGCCCCGTGCAATATCTCCCCCTGCATCCAACCCCGTGCAACACCTCCAACTTCCCACAACCCCGTGAAGCACCTCCCACTGCATCCAACCGCGTGCCACACCTTTCCCGCCCACAACACCGTGCTACACCTCCCTCCGCCCACAACCCCGTGCAACACCTCCCACCGCCCACAACCCCGTGCAACACCTTCTCCCCACCCACCACCCCGAGCAACACCTCCCGCCGCCCACAACCACGTGCAACACCTCCCCTGCATCCAACCCCGTGCAACACATCTCCCATCCACAACCCCGTGCCACACCTCCCTCTGCCCACAACCCCGTGCAACACCTCCCCGCACCCACAACCCAATGAAACACTACCCAGCGCCCACAACCCCGTGCAACACCTCCCCCTGCATCCAACCCGTGCAACACCACCCCCCGCCAACAACCCCGTGAAACACGTCCCCCGACCACAACCCCGTGCAACACTTTCCCACCCACAACCCCATGCAACACCGACCCCTACCTACAACCCCGTGCAACAAATTCCCCTGCCTCCAACCCCGTGCAACACCTCCCCCGTCCACAACCCAGTACAACACCTCCCCCTGCCTCCAACCCCGTACAACAACGCCCTGCCTCCCACCCCGTACAACAACTCTCGCAGCCTACAACCCCGTGCAACATCTCCCCCTGCACCCAACCCAGTGCAACACCTCCCTCAACACACAACTCCGTGCAATACCTGCCCCTGCCTCCAACCTCGTGCAATACCTCCCCCGCCCCAAAACCCCGTGCAACAACTCAAACCGCCCACATACCCGTGCAACACCTCCCCCTGCATCCAACACCGTGCAACATCTCCCGCGCCCACAGCCACGTGCAACACCTCCCCGTGCCTCCAACTCCATGCAATTACTCACCCCGTCAACAACACCGTGCAATACCTCCCACCGCCCACAACCCCGTGCAACATCTTCTCTGCCCACAACCCCGTGCAATACCACCCCGCCAACAACCCCGTGCAACTACCTCCACCGCCCACAACCGCGGGCAACACCTCCCACCGGTCACAATCCCGTGCAACATCTCCCCTTGCATCTAACCCGGTGCAACACCTCCGCCGCCCACAACTCCGTGCAACACCTCCCACCGCCCCAACCACGGCAGCACCTTCCCCCGCCCACAACCCCGTGCAACACCTCCCACTGCCCTCAACCCCGTGCAACATTTCCCCCTCGCTGAACCCCGTGCAACACCTCCCTCCGCCCACAACCCCTTGCAACACCTCCCCCTGCATCGAACCCCGTGCAACATCACCCCCGCCCACAACCCCGTGCAACACCTCCCCCTGCATCGAACCCCGTGCAATACCTCACCCGCCTAAAACCCCGTGCAACACCTCCCCAGCCCACAACACCATGCAACATCGCCACCCGCCCACAACCCCGTGCAACACCTCACCCGCCCAAAACCCCGTGCAACACCTGCTCCCGCCCACAACCCCGTGCAACATCTCCAACTTCCCACAACCCCGTGCAGCACCTCCCCCTGCATCCAACCACGTGCAACACCTCCCCCACCCAAAACCCGTGCAACACCTCTCCCTGCCCACAAATCCATACAACATCGCCACCCGCCCATAACCCCCTTGCAACACCTCCCCCGCCCACAACCCCGTGCAACATCTCCCACCGCCCACAACCCCGTGCAACACCTCCCCCCGCCCACAGTCCCATGCAACACCAGCCACCGCCCACAACCCCGTGCAAAGCCTCCCCCTGCATCCAACCCGGTGCAACACACCCCACGGCCACAACCTCGGGCAACACCTCCCACCGCCCACAACCCCGCGCAACACCTCCCCGTCCACAACTCCGTGCAACATCTGCCACTGCCCACAACTCCGTGCAACATTTCCCCCGCCCACAACCACGTGCAACACTTCCCACCGCCCACAATCCCGTGCAACATTACCACCCGCGAACAACCCCGTGCAACACATCCCTCAGCCCACAAACACATGCAACAGGACCCACCGCCCAGAACTCCGTGTAACACCTCCCCCTGCATCCAAACCCGTGCAACACTTCCCCTCGTCCTCAACCCCGTGCAACACGACCCGGCCCACAACCCTGTGCAACACCTCCCACTGCCCACAATCCCGTGCAACATTTCCGCCACCCACAACCGCGTGCAACCCCTCCCCCCGACCAAAACCTCCGGCAAAACCTCCCACTGCCCACAATCCCGTGCAACACCTCCTCCACCCACAACCCCGTGCAACACTTCCCACCGCCCAGAACTTTGTGCAACACCTTCCCACCCACAACTCCGTGCAACACCTCCCCCCTGCCCACAACCCCGTGCAACACCTCCCCCTGCCTCCAACCCCGTACAACACCTCCCCCAGCCCACAATCCCGTGCAACACCTCTCCCCACCTCCAACCCCGTGCAACACCTACCCCGCCCACAACCTTGTGCAACACCTCCCCCTGCCGCCAACCCCGTACAACACCTCCCCCTGCCTCCAACCCCGTACAACACCTCCCCTGGCTCACAACCCCGTACAACACCTCCCCGTGCCTCCAAAATCGTGCAACACCTTCCCCGGCCCACAACCCCGTGCAACAACTCCAACCTCCCACAAACCCGTGCAACACCTCCCCCGCATCGAAACCCGTGCAACATCTCCCCGGCCCACAGCCCCGTGCCACAACTCCCCGTGCCTCCAAGCCTATGCAACACCTCGCCCCACCCACAACCCAGTGGATCACCTCCCACCGCCCACAGCCCGGTGCAACACATTCCCCACCCACAACCCCGTGCAGCACCTCCCCCGCCCACAACCGCATGCAACAACTCCAACCACCCAAGTCCCCGTGCAACACCTCCCCGGCCACAACCCCGTGCATCACCTTCCACCGCCCACATCCCCGTGCAACACAGTCCCACTGCCCACAACCCCGTGCTACACCTCCCCCCCGCCCACAACCCCGTGCAACACCTCCCACCGTCCACAACTCCCTGCAACACCTTCCCCGGCCACAACCCCGTGAAAAACCTTCCCCACCCACAACCCCGTGCAACACATTCCACTGCTCACAACCCCGTGCTACGCCTCCCCGCCCATAACCCCGTGCAACACATCACACCGCCCACAACCCCGTGCAACACCTCCCCCCGCCCACAACCCCATGAAACACCACCCACCGCCCACAACCCCGTGCAACCCCTCCCCCTGCATCCAACCCCGTGCAACACCTCCCACCGGCCACAACCCCGTGCAACACGTTCCCCGCCCACAATCCCGTGCAACACCTTCCCGCCCACAACCCCTTGCAACACCGAGACCTGCGTACAACCCCGTGCAACAAATTCCCCTGCCTCCAACCCGCTGCAACACCTCCCCCGCCCACAACCCTGTGCAACACCTCCCCCTGCCTCCAACCCCGTACAACAACTATCCCAGCCTACAACCCCGTGCAACACCTCCCCTTGCCTAAAACCCAGTGCAACCCCTCCCCCAACACACAACTCCGTGCAATACCTCCCACTGCCTCCAACCCCGTGTAACACCTCCCCCGGCCCACAACACCGTGCAACAACTCCAACCTCCCACAACTCCGTGCAACACCTCCCCCTGCATCTAACACCGTGCAACATCTCCCCCGCCCACAGCCCCGTGCAACACCTTCCCGTGCCTCAAACCCCATGCAACGCCTAACCCCGCCCACAACGCCGATCAACAGCTCCCAACGCCCATAACCCCGTGCAACACCTCCCCTGCCCACAACCCCGTGCAACATATCCCTCCACCAAAAACACCGTGCAACACCTCCCTCTGCCCACAACCTCGTGCAACACCTGCCCCACCCACAACCGTGTGCAACACCTCCCACCGCTCACAACCCCGTGCAACACCTCCCACCGCTCACAACCCCGTGCAACACCTCCCCCGCCCACAACATGTGCAACACCTCCCCCGCCCACAACCCCATGCAAGACTTCCTCCCACCCACAAACCCGTGCAACACTTCCCCCCGCCCACAACCCCGTGCAACACCTCCCCCGCACACAATCCCGAGCAACACCTCCTCCGACCACAACCACGTGCAACACCTCCCCTGCTCACTACCCCGAGCAACACATTACCCGCCCTCAATACCGTGCAACACCTCCCTCCGCCCACAGCCTCGTGCAACACCTCCCACCGTCCACAACTCCCTGCAACACCTTCCCCGCCCACAACCCCGTGAAAAACCTTCCCCCACCAACAACCCCGTGCGACCCCTCCCCCCGCACACAACCCCGTGCAACACCTCCCTCGACCACAACCCCGTCCAACACCTCCCCTGCCCACAACCCCGAGCAACACATCCCACCGCCCACAATACCGTGCAACACCTCCATCCGCCCACAACCTCGTGCAACACCTCCCACCGTCCGCAACTCCGTGCAATACCTTCCCCGCCCACAACCCCGTGAAAAACCTTCCCCCACCCACAACCCCGTGCAACAACTCCCACTGCCCATAACCCCGTGCAACGCCTCCCCAGCCCATAACCCCGTGCAACCATCACACCGCCCACAACCCCGTGCAACACCTCCCCCCACACATTACCCCATGAAACACCACCCACCACCCACAACCCCGTGCAACCCCTCCTCCTGCATCCAACCCCGTGCAACACCTCCCCCCGCCCACAACCACGTGCAACACAATCCCCCGCGCACAACACCGTGCAACACCTTCCCGCCCACCACCCCGTGCAACACCTATCCCTGCGAACAACCCCGTGCAACAAATTCCCCTGCCTCCAACCCCGTGCAACACCTCCCCCGCCCACAACCCTGTGCAACACCTCCCCTGCCTCCAACCCCGTACAACACCTTCCCCTGCCTCAAACCCAGTGCAACACCACCCCCAACACACATCTCCGTGCAATACCTCCAACTGCCTCCAACCCCCGTGCAACACCTCCCCCGGCCCACAACACCGTGCAACAACTCCAACCTCACACAACCCCGTGCAACACCTCCCCCTGCATCTAACACCGTGCAACATCTGGCCCCGTCCAACACCTCCCCGTGCTCCAACTCCATGCAATACCTGACCCCGCCCACAACCTCGGGCAACACCTCCCACCGCCCACAACCCCGCGCAACACCTCCCCGTCCACAACTCCGTGCAACATTTCCCCCGCCCACAAACCCGTGCAAAACCTCCCACCGCCCACAACCCCGTGCAACACCTGCCCCTGCATCCAACCCCGTGCAACGCCTCCCCCGCCGCCAACCCCGTGCAACACCACCCCCCACCACAACCCCGTGCAACACCTCTCCCCGCCCACAACCCCGTGCAGCACATCCCCCCGCCCACAACCCCGTGCAACTCCTCCCACTCTCCACAACCCCGTGCAACACCTCTTTCTGCCCACAACCTCGTGCAACACCTCCCCCGCCCACAACCGCGTGCAACAACTCCCACCGCTCACAACCACGTGCAACACCGCCCCCGCCCACAACCCCGTGCAACACCTCCCCCCACCCACAACCTCGAGCAAACTTCCCCCCGCCCACAACCCCGTGCAACACCTTCCCCCGCACACAACCCCGTGCAACACCTCTCCCGATCACAACCCCGTGCAACACCTCCCCTGCCCACAACCCCGTGCAACACATCCCCCCGCCCACAACACCGTGCAACACCTCCCCCACCCACAACCGCGTGCATCACCTCCCACCGCCCACAATCCCGTACAACACCTCCCCCCGCCACAACCCCGTGCAACAGTTCCCTTGCTCACAACTCCTTGCAACACTTCCCCCCGTCCACAACCCCCTGCAACATCCCCCACCGCACACAACCCCATGCAATACCTCCCCCGACCACAACCCCGTGCAATACATCCCACTACCCACAACCCCGTGCAACACCTCTCCCCGCCCACAACCCCATGCAACACTACCCACCGCCCACAACCCCGTGCAAAGCCTCCCCCTGCATCCAACCCGGTGCAACACACCCCACGGCCACAACCTCGGGCAACACCTCCCACCGCCCACAACCCCTCCCTGTCCACAACTCCGTGCAACATCTGCCACTGCCCACAACTCCGTGCAACATTTCCCCCGCCCACAAACCCGTGCAAAACCTCCCACCGCCCGCAACCCCGTGCAACACCTGCCCCTGCATCCAACCCCGTGCAACGCCTCCCCCGCCGCCAACCCCGTGCAACACCACCCCCCACCACAACCCCGTGCAACACCTCTCCCCGCCCACAACCCCGAGCAGCACATCCCCCCGCCCACAACCCCGTGCAACTCCTCCCACTCTCCACAACCCCGTGCAACACCTCCCACCGCCCACAACCCCGTGCAACACCTTACCCCGCCCACAACCACGTGCAACACTTCCCACCGCCCACAAACCCGTGCAACATTTCCACCCGCCCACAACCCCGTGCAACACATCCCACAGCCCACAAACACATGCAACAGGACCCACCGCCCAGAACTCCGTGTAACACCTCCCCCTGCATCCAACCCCGTGCAACACTTCCCCTCGCCCTCAACCCCGTGCAACACGACCCGGCCCACAACCCTGTGCAACACCTCCCACTGCCCACAATCCCGTGCAACATGTCCGCCACCCACAACCGCGTGCAACCCCTCCCCCCGACCAAAACCTCCGGCAACACCTCTCACTGCCCACAATCCCTTGCTTCACCTCCTCCGCCCACAACCCCGTGCAACACTTCCCACCGCCCAGAACTTTGTGCAACACCTTCCCACCCACAACTCCGTGCAACACCTCCCCCCTGCCCACAACACCGTGCAACACCTCCCCCTGCCTCCAACCCCGTACAACACCTCCCCAAGCCCACAATCCCGTGCAACACCTCTCCCCACCTCCAACCCCGTGCAACACCTACCCCGCCCACAACCTTGTGCAACACCTCCCCCTGCCGCCAACCCCGTACAACACCTCCCCCTGCCTCCAACCCCGTACAACACCTCCCCTGGCCCACAACCCCGTACAACACCTCCCCGTGCCTCCAAAATCGTGCAACACCTTCCCCGGCCCACAACCCCGTGCAACAACTCCAACCTCTCACAAACCCGTGCAACACCTCGCCCGCATCGAAACCCGTGCAACATCTCCCCGGCCCACAGCCCCGTGCCACAACTCCCCGTGCCTCCAAGCCTATGCAACACCTCGCCCCACCCACAACCCAGTGGATCACCTCCCACCGCCCACAGCCCAGTGCAACACATTCCCCACCCACAACCCCGTGCATCACCTCCCCCACCCACAACCGCATGCAACAACTCCAACCACCCAAGTCCCCGTGCAACACCTCCCCGGCCACAACCCCGTGCATCACCTTCCACTGCCCACAGCCCCGTGCTACACCTCCCCCCCCCGCCCACAACCCCGTGCAACACCTCCCACCGTCCACAACTCCCTGCAACACCTTCCCCGGCCACAACCCCGTGAAAAACCTTCCCCACCCACAACCCCGTGCAACACCTCCCACTGCTCACAACCCCGTGCTACGCCTCCCCCGCCCACAACCCCATGAAACACCACCCACCGCCCACAACCCCGTGCAACCCCTCCCCCTGCATCCAACACCGTGCAACACCTCCCACCGGCCACAATCCCGTGCAACACGTTCCCCCGCCCACAATCCCGTGCAACACCTTCCCGCCCACAACCCCTTGCAACACCGAGACCTGCGTACAACCCCATGCAACAAATTCCCCTGCCTCCAACCCCCTGCAACACCTCCCCCGCCCACAACCCTGTGCCACACCTCCCCCTGCCTCCAACCCCGTACAACACCTTCCCCTGCCTCCAACCCCGTACAACAACTATCCCAGCCTACAACCCCGTGCAACACCTCCCCTTGCCTAAAACCCAGTGCAACCCCTTCCCCAACACACAACTCCGTGCAATACCTCCCACTGCCTCCAACCCCGTGTAACACCTCCCCCGGCCCACAACACCGTGCAACAACTCCAACCTCCCACAACTCCGTGCAACACCTCCCCCTGCATCTAACACCGTGCAACATCTCCCCCGCCCACAGCCCCGTGCAACACCTCCCCGTGCCTCAAACCCCATGCAACGCCTGACCCCGCCCACAACGCCGAGCAATAACTCCCAACGCCCATAACCCCGTGCAACACCTCCCCTGCCCACAACCCCGTGCAACATATCCCTCCACCAAAACCCCGTGTAACACCTCCCTCTGCCCACAACCTCGTGCAACACCTGCCCCACCCACAACCGTGTGCAACGCCTCCCACCGCTCACAACCCCGTGCAACACCTCCCCCGCCCACAACATGTGCAACACCTCCCCCGCCCACAACCCCATGCAAGACTTCCTCCCACCCACAAACCCGTGCAACACTTCCCCCCGCCCACAACCCCGTGCAACACCTCCCCCGCACACAATCCTGTGCAACACCTCCCCCGACCACAACCACGTGCAACACCTCCCCTGCTCACAACCCCGAGCAACACATTACCCGCCCTCAATACCGTGCAACACCTCCCTCCGCCCACAGCCTCGTGCAACACCTCCCACCGTCCACAACTCCCTGCAACACCTTCCCCGCCCACAACCCCGTGAAAAACCTTCCCCCACCAACAACCCCGTGCGACCCCTCCCCCCCGCACACAACCCCGTGCAACACCTCCCTCGACCACAACCCCGTCCAACACCTCCCCTGCCCACAACCCCGAGCAACACATCCCACCGCCCACAATACCGTGCAACACCTCCATCCGCCCACAACCTCGTGCAACACCTCCCACCGTCCGCAACTCCGTGCAATACCTTCCCCGCCCACAATCCCGTGCAAAACCTTCCCCCACCCACAACCCCGTGCAACAACTCCCACTGCCTCCAACCCCGTACAACAACTCTCCCAGCCCACAACCCCGTGTAACACCTCCCCCTGCCTCAAACCCAGTGCAACACCACCCCCAACACACATCTCCGTGCAATACCTCCAACTGCCTCCAACCCCCGTGCAACACCTCCCCCGGCCCACAACACCGTGCAACAACTCCAACCTCACACAACCCCGTGCAACTCCTCCGCCTGCATCTAACACCGTGCAACATCTGGCCCCGCGCAACACCTCCCCGTGCTCCAACTCCACGCAACACCTGACCGCGCCCACAACCTCGGGCAACACCTCCCACCGCCCACAACCCCGCGCAACACCTCCCCGTCCACAACTCCGTGCAACACCTCCCCCGCCCACAAACCCGTGCAAAACCTCCCACCGCCCACAACCCCGTGCAACACCTGCCCCTGCCACAACCCCGTGCAACACCTCTCCCCGCCCACAACCCCGTGCAGCACATCCCCCGCCCACAACCCCGTGCAACTCCTCCCACTCTCCACAACCCCGTGCAACACCTCTTTCTGCCCACAACCTCGTGCAACACCTCCCCCGCCCACAACCGCGTGCAACAACTCCCACCGCTCACAACCACGTGCAACACCGCCCCCGCCCACAACCCCGTGCAACACCTCCCCCCACCCACAACCTCGAGCAAACTTCCCCCCGCCCACAACCCCGTGCAACACCTTCCCCCGCACACAACCCCGTGCAACACCTCTCCCGATCACAACCCCGTGCAACACCTCCCCTGCCCACAACCCCCTGCAACATCCCCCACCGCACACAACCCCGTGCAATACCTCCCCCGACCACAACCCCGTGCAATACATCCCACTACCCACAACCCCGTGCAACACCTCACCCGCCCACAACCCCATGCAACACTACCCACCGCCCACAACTCCGTGCAACACATCCTCGTCCACAACTCCATGCAACACCTCCCACTGTCCACAACCCCGTGCAACATTTTCGTCACCCACAACCCCGTGCAACACCTCCCTCCGCCCACAACCCAGCGCAACACCTCCCATGGCCAACATCCCTGTGCAACACCTTCCCGCCCACAACCCCGTGCAACACCTCCCCCTGCCGACAACCCCGTGCAACACCTCCCCCTGCCTACAACCCCGTGCAACACCTCCCCCACCCACATCGCTATGCAACACCAACCCCTGCCTCCAACCCCGTACAACACCTCCCCCGGGCCACAACCCCGTGCAACACCTGTGGGCGGCACGGTGGCACAGTGGTTAGCACTGCTGCCTCACAGCGCCAGAGACCCGGGTTCAGTTCCCGCCTCAGGCGACTGACTGTGTGGAGTTTGCACATTCTCCCCGTGTCTGCGTGGGTTTCCTCCGGGTGCTCCGGTTTCCTCCCACAGTTCCAAAGATGTGCAGGTCAGGTGAATTGGCCATGCTAAATTGTCCGTAGTGTTAGGTAAGGGGTAAATGTAGGGGTATGGGTGGTTTGCGCTTCGGCGGGTCGGTGTGGACTTGTTGGGCCGAAGGGCCTGTTTCCACACTGTAAAGTAATCTAATCCAATCTAATCTAAAAAAACCTCCCTCTGGCTCCAACCCCATGCAACACCACCCCCGCCCACAACCCCGTGCAACACCTCCCCTGCATCCAACACCGTGCAATGTCTCCCCCGCCCACAACCCCGTGCAACACTTTGGCCCTGCCCACAACTGCGTCCAACACCCCCCACCGCCCACAACCCCGTGCAACACCTCCGCCCGCCCACAACTCCGTGCAACGCCTCCCCCCGCCCACAACACCATGCAACAACTCCCCTGCCTACAACCCCGTGCAACACCTCCCCGTTCACAACACCGTGCAACATCTCCCACTGCCCACAACCCCGTGCAACATTTCCCCCGCCCACAACCCCGTGCAACACCTCCCCTCGCACACAACCCCGAGCATTACCTCCCACCGCCCACAACCCCGTGCAACACATCTCCCACCCACAACCCCGTGCAGCACCTCCCACTGCCCACACCCCATGCAACACCTCCTCCCGCCATCAACCCCATGCAACACCTCTTCCCGCCCACAACCCCGTGCAACACCTCCCACCGCCCACAACTCTGTGCAACACCTTCCCCGGCGCACAACCCCGTGCAACACGTCCCCAGCCCACAATCCCGTGCAACACCTCCCACTGCCCACAATTCTGTGCAACACCTCCTCCGCCCACAACAGTGCAACACCTCCCCCAGCCCACAACAACATGCAACACCTCCCACCGCCCACAACCCCGTGCAACACCTCCCCCGCCCACAACCCCGTGCAACACTTCCCCCCGCCCACAACCCCGTGAAACACCTCCCCCCGCCCAAAAACCCGTGCAACACCTCCCCCGCCCACATCCCCGTACAACACCTCCCCCGCCCACAAGCCCGTGCATGACTTCCCCCGACCTCAACCCCGTGCAACTCCTCCCCCGCCCACATACTCGTGCAACGCCTCCCCCGCCCATAACCCCGTGCATCACATCACACCGCCCACAACCCCGTGCAACACCTCCCCCCGCCCACAACCCCATGAAACACCACCCACCGCCGACAACCCCGTGCATCCCCTCCCCCTGCATTCAACCCCGTGCAACACCTCCCACCGCCCACAACCCCGTGCAACACGTCCCCCGCCCACAATCCCGTGCAAAACCTTCCCGCCAACAACCCCGTGCAACACTTCCCCCGCCCACAACCCCGTGCAACTCCTCCCCGGCCCACATCCTCGTGCAACACCTCCCCCTGCATCCAACCCCGTGCAACACCTCCCCCCGCGCACAACCCCGTGCAACACGTCCCCCGCCCACAACCCCGTGCAACACCTTCCCGCCCACAACCCCGTGCAACACCTCCCCCTGCCTACAACCCCGTGCAACAAATTCGCCTGCCTCCAACCCCGTGCAACACCTCTCCCTGCCTCAAACCCAGTGCAACACCTCCCCAACACACAACTCCGTGCAATACCTCCCACTGCCTCCAACCCCGTGCAACACCTCCACCCCCGCCCACAACCCCGTGCAACACGATCCCCGCTCACAACCCCGTGCAACACATTCCCGCCCACAACACCGTTCAACACCTACCCCTGCCTAATAACGTAATGTAATTTTCTCTTACAACTGCTACCTTTGTCTTTGGAATGGTAGTGATCTTGGATTTGTGAGATGCTGTCCACACAGCATTGGCGAATTTCTGGAGCACATCCTGTTGACGATACACAGTGTTGCAACTGAACATCGGTGGTGGGTGGGCTGCATGTCTTTTTGAACTGGGGACATCACCCTGCCGACTTTGTCCTAAAACAGAAAGTGCTGGAGAAACTCGGCAAGACAGGTGCAATTGTAAACAGAGAAAGAGAATTAATGTTTCTAGTTCCACACGACTCCTCTTTAACACTGTTCTGAAGAAGAGTCACACTTGACTCAAATGTTTAACTCTCTATTTCTCTCCACAGATGCTGCCAGGTTTGCTATATTTCTCCAGAATTTGCCGCCTTCCTTTCTGATTTCAAGTGTCTGCAGCAATGTGCTTTTATATGGCTGTTGGGTTATGTTGCTGTCCCATTTCTTGAGGGTTGTCAGAGATACATTCGTCCAGACAAGTGGAGAGTATCCCATCACAGTGCTGGCATGTGCCTTGTAGATGGTAGAAAGGCTTTCAGAGTCATGAGTGCATTAACCACTGCAATATTGTTTCCCTTTGACCTGCACTTGCAGATGCCGTTCTTATATCATGAATCCAATTCATTTTCAGCTCAATGATAACTCCTAGGTTGTTAATCGTGGGAGATTCAGCATCAGCAAAGCCATTGACTATCAAGAGGATTTGTTTAGGTGATCTCTTATTGAACCTGGGGATTGCTTCGCCATGGTGCTGCACGAACGTTACTTGTCACTTTGCAGCCCAGGCCTGGAAGATCCCTGGATCTTGCTGCACTGTGACCTGGAGTGCTTCAGTCCCTGAGATGTTAAAACATAGGGCTGAACATTGTGCAATAACAAATACTCTGACTTATGACATCATAATTGAAGGGAGGCCAGTTGTATGGTCACGAACGATGGTTAGGCCAAGGACATAATCTTGAGGAACTCCTGCAGCGAAGTCCTGGAGCTTAGATAGCTGATCTCCAGCAACCAGAAACATTTCTGTGGGATTGGAGTCACGTGTAGCACACACAATGGAAGGAAAGCAGTTTTCATTCTCTAACGGGCATTAGTGAACGAGATGGGCTGTTGTTACAATCGACAGTAGTATCGTCATCAGGATCAAAGTTCTAATTCAATATATTTATGAAACTGGCATTTTGGTATCTGTCATGATAGGATTTAACCAGGTCCGTGGTAATTCGTCAGAAGCGCATTAATATGAGTGGATGGCTGTTTTTCTGATTGATTCAGAAACCAACTTGATATTTCTGTTCCAAACTAAAAAGGTTTAATAATTTATCTTTTAGTGCGATATTAATTTCTGGCAATTGGGTTCCAGGAAAATAGAAATACCGGCAGACTTATCATAGAATAACTACAATGCAAAAAGAGGCGGTTCGCCCAATCGAGTCCCCGCCTACACTCCAAAGAGCCACCCCCCCCCCCCCCCCGCCCCGCACACACACAGAACAAATCTCCACAACCACATATTTACCTCAGAATTGGTGCTGCAGAGCTAACCACTGAACCAGCGTGCTGCCCTGACTAATTGGAGTGGTCTATTGCGTCACTTTGCATTCACTGCGAACACTGGTAAGACCATCCAGTTTAAAGTTGCTTTCTCAAGTTTGTATCTGATCGAGATTGGTTAGTGCATTTGCTCATTGGGAAGTTTGAAAGAACTGTGGATGAGCGGCGTAAATTGCTTTCTAATGCAAGCAGAGGTATTATGCAGAAATTTAGAAGAATAATTTACGAGAATATGTGTTGCACATGTAGTGTAAATGTGTGTGAGTGCAGGCACGTGCTTGTGCATGTGTATTGTGGGGGAACAGTAGGACAAGAGGGGAACTTGGGAATTATAAGTGTGCAGATGACACAAATATTTACTTGTTGGTTAACAATAAGAAAACATGTTTTAACTTAAAGATAGAAATAGAATAAATGATCAGATGCGAGTGTGTGATGCTGGAAAATCACAACAGGTCAGGCAGCAATTTTATGTGCCGTTCTGGTCACTTAACCAGAAGAAGGATTGACTGCACTGGAGGGAGAGTAAAGGAGACGTACCAGCAAGTTATTTGGCCTGCATCGATTTACCCATGACGGGAGAGACTTCAGAAACTCAGGTTGCTTTTGTTAGAGCAGTGATTGAGATATATAGGAGTATGGGGTGCATGGATAGGGTGAACAGACAGCAACGGTTCCCCTTAGTCGAAGGGCTAATGTCGAGGGGAATTAGTTTAAGCTGAAAGGCAGGAGTTTCAGAGGATAAATGAGGAGAAATCTCACCTGGAGGATGGCAGGAGTCTGCACTGAACTGTGTGGGAACGTAGTTGGGACAGGAAGCATGACGACCTTTAAAAACCACTTGAATGAGCATATGAAATGCCTTAACTATCAAGGTTAAGAGCCTAGTGCGGAAAAGTGAGAATGATGTCGATTTAGTCTAATTTTGGCGCAGCAAACACGATGGGCCGAAGGGCCTCTTGTGTTCTGCATGACTCTATCATTCTAGAATTCCTACGTTCAGGTTCTGAATTAGTATATTTTTGTATTGCTTTGGAGAAAATATAATCCAGCGTAAGTGCCAGTTGTTTTGGTGGTCAATATCAGCTTCAGCTTCTGTATTACACTGTTCGAGCAAAAAAAAGAATTTCTCAAGCAGCTCTACAACACAATTCAAGCAGTATTCACAGGAGGAGAGCATCACTGGCTACACTAGCATTTATTGACCATTCCTAAATTGTGCCAGAAGGCAGTTCAGTGTCAAACAGATTTCTGTGGGTCTACAGTCCTATGCAGGCGACATCAGGCCTGCCTGATCTTATAAATTGTAGGACGGCGAATGCGACAGAAATTCCGCATCAGTCAAACAAAGGACAGGAGTGAACCAGATGGATTTTTCCAACAATCGACAATGGATTCGTGATAATCATTTGACTCTTATCAAAAGTTTTGTTGAATTCAATTCAAGTTCCACATGCTGCTATTTGGGTATTCAAAGCCAGAACCAATCCTGTGTCTTTAAGTTAACAGTCCATTGACAATACCGCTGGACCATCGCCTCTCCTGCTGTCTTAAAACATTGTTGGTCAATGGTGTTCACTGCAGGCACTTTGTCAGAGTGAAAAACATAAACATACTGGAAGAATCAACGAATTAAAGAAAAACAACTGACAAAACAAGGTGAAGTCAGAGGTTAGGATGTAAAGTTGTTAGACACAGTGTTCATTCCTGAAGACAGTTGGCTGTGATGTCAGAATATTAATTTCTCCTGTTGCACTGAGTGCAGGCAGTCTATAAATTTAGTTTTGCAATCTCTTCATCAAAAAGAAACTAACTTCGTTCTTCGCCTAACAGACGCAGTTAAACCTTCAGATGAAAGTTTGTGATTTACACTCTTAAGGTCCAGCCCAGAAGGGCTGAATGACCCGCTTCTGTTGCAATATCTTATGCTCTTATGGATTGTAGAAGGATCACTTCTTCTTGACTCCGCCAAGCAATTCAACACATTCTAAAGCAAGCAGTGCAGACCGTAATTTTGCTATTTATTTTGGTAAGTTTACAGTGAAAATTACTCAGAGTAATTTAGAGTGGTTGATTACCAGGTTTTCCAACAGCCAAGAATTTATTCACAAAATTACAGAATGAAACACAAAGTACAGAATATGGAATGCCAATATAACTTAGTCTATCCAAACTAGAGGAATTATGCTGTTCCGAAAATACGCAGCAGTTCCAATAAACAAACCCCTTAAACATTGAGTAAATCTGTTGTGGTTCTGTTCGCCGAGGTGCGAATATGTGTTGCAGACGTTTCGTCCCCTGTCTAGGTGATATCCTCAGTGCTTGGGAGCATCTTGTGAAGCGCTTCCGTGACCTTTCCTCCGGCATTTGAAGTGGTTTGAATCTGCCGCTTCCGGTTGTCAGTTCCAGCCTTTTGACAGACCGCTGTCCACTGAAACTTCGTGCCCTTTATTAACAATTCTGTGAGTGGAGCAGCCCCACTGCTAAAGTTCGGCACAAACTTTCGGTAAAGTCCACTCAATCCCAAGAACAGTAGTACTGCTCTTTTCGTTCATGGTTTGGGAAATTCCCCAATTATTTCCTTTTTCGCATACCGTCGGGCCATTTGTCCGTGTCTGATAAGATGGTGCAGTAAGGTGATTTTGGTTTTGCCAAATTCACTTTTAACCAGCTTTACCACCAAACGTGCCTTCTAAAGTCGATTGAACAAGTCCGATAAATACTGTAAATATTCCTGCCATGAATGACTAAAAAATCGCCAGGTCATCAATGTGCGACACACAGTTGGGTAACCCGGCAATGACCTTATTAGTCAGTCTCAGTAATGTGACTGCAGCGTTTTTCATACCAAGTGACGTGACTTTAAACTGAGATAGTACTTTTGGCATTATGAAAGCCGAAACTGCCTTTATCTCGCTGACAGATGTACTTTCCAGTAGCCTTTGAGCAAGTCTAACTTAGAATTGCAAGTTGCTTGTTCCATATTTTCGACACAGTCCTCCAACCTCTGAATTGGATATGCATCAGATTTTGTAACAGCATTGATGTTTTGATAGTCCACATGTAACCGTTGGGTACCATCTGGCTTTGGCATCATGACTATGAGTGAGCTCCAGTCACTGTAACTCACTTCAATTGTGCCATTTTGGAGCATGCGTTCTATCTTCTTCTGAACCTGTGCCAACTTTGGAGGGTTATGCCTTTAAGGATGTTGCTCAATCTGAACAGCATCCCCTCTATCTACATTATGCATAATCAAGTTCATACTGACCAGTTTATTTCTGCATATCTCCCCATCTGATATTCATGACTCTTTCAGGTCATGTCGATTTTCTTTTGGTAGGTGACACATTTATTTATCCCAATTTTTGAAAACTTCCTCATTGTCCAATTTGATTTGAGAAATATTCAATTTGGAATCCTGTAAACTTTGATCTTCCTTCAGGGCTGTAATCAATAACACCTTCTCCTCTTGCTTTCTTTCCCTGCCAAAACAGGAGTAGACTTGCCAACTTTAAGGACACTAAAATGGTCATTGCATCGGCTTATGGACGAGAATGGAATAGCGTACGTTAGCTGGGCTTCACATTGATTTCACAGGTCGATGCAAGAAGGGCCTGTACTGCGCTGTAATATTCTATGTTCTAACATACCTTTTGAGCATATCTACATGACACACTCGGAGATTTCTTCCTGTCTGGAATTCTTGCCAAGTAGTTCACCTCGCTCAATTCCCTCTCTATTTGACAAGGTCCACTAAACCTTGAGTTTCAGGGTTCACCTATTACTGGAACTAACCTTATCCCCAATGACAAAACTGCAATTTTTTGATCATTTGTCCGCTTCCTGTTTTATAACGCTGCTATACTTTTTAAATGCTCGCTAACCAATTCCCCAACTCTATTTCGTCGTTGTCTAAAATTTGACACATAGTCGAAATGTGTGGTCTCTGAATTCTGACTTATTAGTTTCTTCTTAATCAATTTTAGCATCCTCGGACTCCATGCACAATACTTTTCTGAAAAAGAGTGACATTTGTCGATTCATTTGGTGCGCCTCTAATTGCAAAAAGCCCAAGAAATCTCGCTTGTCCCATCAGTAGCAATTACCACTCCCTGCTTAAATCCTGCAAAGAGCCCCCAACCTGTTATGGACTAGGCCGGACCTCTCAAAACATTCTTAAGGAGGCAGTCCAACTCATAGTCTTGTTATTTGTTTCGTAAGTATACAGTGAAAATTACCAAGAGTCGGTTAGCTTAGTTGATTAACAGGTTTTTAAACAGACACACATTTGTTCACCAAATTATGCAATGAATCACAAAGAACAGAATATAGAATACCCACAGAACTCAGTCTATCCAAACTAGACATAAATATGCTGTTCCAAAAATACACAATAGTCCCTGTAAACAAACCCCTTAAAAATAGAGTAAAGTGAAACAGAGGCTTGCAGGTCGAATTTGGAAGGGCAGAAAAATGAGAGTCTAGCAGCCTGTTTCCTCACAGCCTACTGCTGAACTGAATAACTCAAACAAGACTTCAGCTTTTATGACCGACCACTCTTCTTTCATTGTACAGGTCACTTCTAAAACATAAAAAGCTTACGTCTAAAGTCTCATTTGTTCACGTATGAACAAGAAGGCCTCTCAATACCCTTTTCATCCCTGTACCAAACCAATCGTTTCAGAGCCTGGACTGTTTTTACGACCTCTCTGAAAAAAAGGTAAGAACACAGTATCCTTGACAAAAAAAAACTATTAGTTTTGTGACACTCTATGACAGAAACTATGCATCTCCCAGAATTCAATTACTTAATCAATTAATGATTCAACCAAACCACTGTGCCTATACCTCCGATATTTAGTGTAGTGTTTACAGTGTCTGAGGAAGCAATTATTTAGAATCCATTGTGAGTAAGGACAACTACATGCCAAAAATTAGCAGAACAGTCTTGAAAGTTATGCTCATAGCTCTGTGATTTAAGTACTGAATAGCACCAAAGTGACGAATCATATCTCACAACTCCTAAGCAGATATTCCATCATTTAGATGTCCACTACTCAATGGTTGCAATCTAATGCAGGATATTGCTGGAACACTGAAACGACCAGTTGAAGGTGATGGCATCATATGTGCACTTGTATTATTTGGAAAATCTATTGTAGCTGTCTGAACCCAATTGGAAAATTAAAAGCTCATTAGTTTACAAAGTCCATGTCTTTGGAGTAATCACATTGAAACTCAGAAAAACATATGATTTCACAAAAATAACTACTTGAATGTCGTAATCTATTTGTGCAAAGTATGATTTTTTTAAAAAAAGGTGAAACTGGCGAGTTCATATTCCCACAGAGACTCTGCAGTATTAACTAGCGACTCTGGGAATTTGCCACTTCAGACTTGTATTCAGCGTGTTCGCCTGCTGAACAAAGGGACAGTTCACTTCACAAAGAAAATGTGTCTAACATTTTACAGTATCAGCAAGATATATTACACAGTCCTTGCTTCTATTGGTATTCCTGGTAAGCAGTTACAGTTATTGTAATTGTGTAAATATTCTTATTTCTTTGTCACTATGTTGTTGATACTCTTTTCTACAGAAATAATCGCCCGTACTGTGCGTCCCTCTATGACTGGGGAGCTGGTTTCATCGATGTCTGTTCTCGAGTTGTACAGTAACATCTCTGAACAGGTTAATTGGAAAATACCTGCAAGCACCGTTTCACTGATATCATTTTGCAAGGCTGTAGGTCCTGAAATGTATCAAATAATTCAATTGCCTAAACTAATGCTTAACTAAACATTCACTTGTTGAATTAACAAGTTATTGAATTTTAATGTCCCAAATTTACCAAGTATATTTAAATTGTGGTGGTGGCCATATATCGACTGAATGTTGATAGTGTAATTTAGACAATCACAGTGCCAGTTACTGTAAAAGGTGACCATTCGCCTCAATTTCCTGTGTTAGTATCTGTTAGTTTGGAACACTGATGTTCAAAATGAGAGATGTGATATTACAGGATGGTTCTCTGAGACCGAATCATTCCAGGTAATTATTCTAACCTCTATCTGCCAGGGTGTTACACAGAACTGATAGATGGCAAAGAGAAGAGTATTGTTGTTTGCCAATCTATATGTGAAGGGATTTACATGCACTGCTCGGAAACAAACATATACTTGCTATTTCCTTGCCATTAATAGTGCTGTCACTGTACTGCAAATTTCTATAATATGGCTTTTATTATTTTGAATATCGATACAGGGACAATTTTATTATTTGAATGATTGATCCACTTGCTCTAGTATACTCCTGAGTTCGTGTGAATAATTCAACAAAGGCTGTGATTATTGATTAGACCATTTTACATAGCTGATTAAAGTCTGACAGGTCAGTTCTTATCATCAGTCTGTGTATTGATATATCTGGCTTGTCCCATGCCTGCCCTTGGCTTTTTGAGCTGTATGTGTATATAGGTTGGTATCTAGAACTGAGGGCAAATATGAATGAGTTTTCATAACAGTGAGCTCGAACCAGGAAAGTCAGTAATAACTAATAATAACACAGGAACTAATAATAACGATCCCATAAATTTCACACCTCACAGTAGTACTGTTATCTTTGTTTGAATAATCGCACCTTTGCCACGACATCAATTTTACTTTTAAAATTTTCCGCCATGTATGGACAGATATTATGAGTGGCTTAGCATTTTTTAAATATGTTAGTAAAAAGTAATCTGCATTTTCAATTTCAGTTTCTGTGGTCGAGATATATTTGTATTTTTACTATTTTGTTGACTTGTGTTACCATATTAAACGATGTTATTTGAATTCTGCACCATTAATTGTTTATCCTTCTGTCCCAGTCAAACTCTTATTCTTAAAAGATTATTTGATAGCCTTTAGTTTGACCAGAATGTAGTGCTATATAATTAACTGCATTGACATTATATTGCTTTTATTTTAATGCCAAATGTTGAACTCAATTAATAATTTTTATTTGTCATTTCGTGGTTTGTTGAATCATTCTGCCGTATTAACTGCAAATCACAATTTAAATTAATGTAAATATTGATTTAAGCTTCTACTGTACTTATTATTTTGTTACAAGTGTTGGCTGCCATTTGTCAACTGCACGTCACTCTAAAATTCATTTTCACTCTTTTCATACATGTGCATAAACCACTTCACTTTGATATTCTTACTGTTAGCTTTCCATCCAGTCTTGAATCCAAATCTCTGACCTTGCTCATGTGCCTGTTGTTTTTAGCATGTGTACAGCGGATATTCCACGAGTGATCCAGTTGTTCAAATCACAAAGTTTTAAATAAAACAAAATTTATTTACATTATTACCAAATGAAACACAAACAAAAACGAGCAGAATATTGAATACCGTATCCTATGCAAAAACCCAACAGATGATCCCAAATTCATGATGGTGCTCCAAATACTTGCACCAATTCCCACAAACACCCCTTGACACAAAAGGTAAAATCAAACACAAGGTCTTACCGGAGAGATATCACGGAGAGAGAAGGATCGGCCTGGACTTGCTTTGTCGAGTCCAACAGCTTTTACAACTGCCTAACTGCTTTCAGTGAATATCCAGACCAAACAAAACCAGAGGGAGAACTGGCCACTCCTCTTTCATTGTGAAAGTGTTTTAGTTTTAAAACTTGAATGCCCTTTACCTAAGGCAGTTCTGTTAGCTATTACCAAACTGGTCCTAAAACTCACCCAAGCACAGACGTTTTCGTACCTCTGTCTATATACGACGTCATGGAAAATAAGTCCAAGGACTGCATTACTGTGTTACAAGAGCAGCATCGTCACATTGCTACATAGTTCCTTATCGAAGACCTTTAGAAGATAAGTCAATTTAAGTGATTCTACGTATTACTTATCATTTCCTATTTATTCAAATAGTCCAAGTAGTTTGATCAGGAATAATTCCTTTAGTAAATGACTTCAGACTACTCCATGTTATGTCAACTGTTTCATTTTATTATGTGATTTTTATGCAATTCATCTTCTGCTCTTCATAAGAATTCCATTTTCCTTCTCATCAATTGCGGTTAATCTCGTATTCATTATTTAGGCTTCTTATGCCTTCCCTTTTAAACGAAAGAATATCATCATCTGATAGCAGTCTTGACACTGTTGTCCTATCTGAAGATGTATATTTATAAACAAATATTAGTGATTCTGCCAAATATTATCTTGATTCTTTTAGGATTTTGTGGAAGCAGTTAACCTTATTCAAAGGAGTTCTTTGATACTAACAATTCAAACATCTTTCACAGGATGAGCTTTAATAAAAAGACACGGAGCAAACGCGGCAACTAGTTGCTCGTGTTATTTTTATAATGTAAAGGCCAACCATTATCCTTGACAGACATACCCACCGCAAATTATCCACCAATCAAATGAGGGCCCAAACAGAAATCCAGTGGTTCTGCTGCACAAAGAAAAGAACAGTAGCTCGCCATCTTAACAATTGACAATGTTCCGAACCAATCAGTGTGTCTCCCCGATTCTCCAGAACTATTCGAATTCCAGAAAACCACATAAAAGGTATAAAATTATGGACCACCTGTAGAACAACCTCTCTTCGACATTCTGAATAGATCAGCATGGCCAAAAACAGATGCCCACTGTCTGGAAAGAAGTATAGAGAGAGAAATAGAGAGAGAGATAGATAGATAGAGAGAGAGAAAACAGTTTTGCAGTTACACATGGATAGCGAGAAAAAGAGCAGATACTAAAATCGACAAGAGACTCAGGGAAGTATTGTAAGTTTAAGGGACTGAATAGAAATGGACATAGCGTTGTTGTGTCGTGAAAGCTATTGTAACTTGATTCCAAATAAATTTCGGACTGTTTTGCATTAGTACTGGCTTGTGTTCGTAATGTTTTGTAAGGTTTGGTATTGTGAGATCTGGACAAATTCATTCATAACATTCTTTTTAGCGTTGTAGAATTTGTTTTAAGAGGAATTAAACAACATTTGGATCCCTGCATGGCCATCAATAAGAAGTGACCATTAAGTCCTTTGAATTCAAACCCATCAGTCTGGTGTCTTCAGAATTCAAAGTGATCCGTGTTTCCGAGGATAGATACCTCACGTCAAAGCCAGGATTTAAGTGAGGAACTGACAGCACAGACAGCCAAACAGAAATTGACCCAGCAGCCAAGTGTTCTCCAACCAGAGAGATCAAAGCATAACCTGAAAAACAGTATTAGGGTACAGAGTGATTTTGAGGAAGTCAGTCTAGAAGGGGACAGGCGTTTGCCTCTTGTGTAGCAATGCTGGAGATATTTTGGACTCTTTGAGTGGACCTAGGGAGCTTTTACTTTTGTCCCCAATTGTTCCTGTCCCAGAAGTGTTTTATCAGGTCAGTGCAAGTAGAGCTGTGTTTTAATTATTTGTAGTTCCAATGAGTCTAATGCATATTCCTCTGAATGTCAAACCTTTGTTGTTCCTGTTTAGGTTGTAAGTGTGATCGCTGAGCTGTTAGATTTGTTTTTAGATTTTCATCACCATGCGAGGTAACATCATCAGTGAACCTCCGCTGAAACGCTGGTTTTCTGTCCTGTCTATTTATGTATTTTGCTCTCTTAAGGTGGATGACATCACTTTCTGTTCTTTTTCACAGAGATTGGTAAATGGGGTCCAAATCGATTTATTTATTGATGAAGTTCCAGTTTGAATTCCAGGCCTCTGGGAATTCCTGTGCGTGTCTCTGTTTAGTCTGTTCCAGGGTGGATGTGTTGTCCTCGTCGAAGTGATGTCTTTCTTCATGCGTATGTAAGGATTCAATGATAGTGGGTCATGTCTTTTGGTAGGTAGTTGGTGTTCGTGTATCACGGTGGCTAGTTTTCTGCCTGTCTATCCGATGTAGTATTTGGTACAGTCCGTGCATGGTATTTTGTGCATGACGTTCATTTTGCTGGTTGTTGGTATCGGGTTCTTTAGGTTCATCAGTAGCTGTTCCAGTGTGTTGGTAGGTTTTTGGGCTACCATGATGCCAAGAGGTCAGATTCGTCTCGTAGTCATCTCCAAGATGTCTTTGATGTGTAGTAATGTGGCTAGAGTCTTTGAGTGTGTTGTGTCTACTTGTTTGGGTTTGTTGTTGAAGAATCAGCAGACTGTGTCTTTTGGGAATCTGTTCTTTTTGAAATTGTTGTATTGGTGTTTTTCTTCTGCTGCTCGCAGTTCCTGGATGCTGCAGTGCGTTGTGGCTCGTTTCATTAATGTCCTGATGCAGCTCCGTTTGTTGGGGTTGGAATAATTGCGTCTACAGTTAAATATCTGGTCTGTGCGTCCTGTTTTCCTATAGACGCTTGGATTTTAAAAATCTATTGGGCCGACCACTAACAGACACAGAAAAAAGCCACCCACGTAAGAGGGATGACCTACAACTACAGAGATGTGAACAAAAATGACTTATTAGCAGCATGAGAATCAACTCTGAAAGACAACTGAGTCACAGAAGAAACCCAGCAGACTATCAGACACACCAACAGTAAGCAGAAAGAAGGACGGGAGCACTGTCAACAAACAGGAAAGGAAAGCTGAGAAAGACTCAGAAAAGACAGAAACATGTAATCCTACCAGCACACAAATGGTGCATGGCCATCATCCTAAACAGAACACGATACATTGAAAAGGTGAACTCACTGCTCGTAGATACCAACACTTAAACCCGACTCCAGAGCCAGAAAAACGTATCACAGCTGTCTTGCAGAATTATTATAAATCAGGCCAAATTAACAAGACAGATCTCAAAACAAAATAGAACCTGATGGATCCAACACATCCCACTTCAACGAATTACCTGGAGGACACAAAACAGGCAACCCCGTCAGATCCTCGTCTCACTCCTTGGCACAATGAAAGACAGATTAGCAAAGGAACTCCACGGAAAGATGAAGTGTCTAGCAGAAACCTCATGCCACTCCATCCACTTCACCCAAGAATTCCTGAACATCATCAAAGACGCCAAGAGATATAAAAACGGAATAATGGTCTCCTGTTCACAGCCCTGTTCACATCAACTAACATCAGTCTAGCCAAAGAAACAGTGGCTGCCCCAACAGATGAACCAAAGGCACAAGTGGTAGAACAGCACCAATTTCATCACCTGTTTCACCTTCAAGCTAGTAGACCAGTGCCTCACTAACCACTTCACCCTCAATGTCAAGACGTTCAAACAAATCAACGGAATACTCATGGGATCACCGATATCGGACTTCTTAGCAGAAGCAGTAAGGCAGAGGCTCAATCCAACAGCCTTCACCATGATCCTATCTAAACTTTCAGTCTGCTCCGTGAAAGACAACTTTGTCATCACAAAATGGAACAAATGAGTGGAAACCGACAACATCATCATCAACATCCCTACTGGCATAAATTTCACAATACATGAGGAGAAGAGCAACGGACTCCCTTCGTAGCTGGTGCAGTGGAAAGAATAATTAATGGAGAACTGCAGATCAACGTCTACAGCAAAGCAATAGTCACAGACGAGATACTTACTGACAGAAGCAATCACCTCAATACCCACAAATGGAGCTGCATAAGGACATTATTGAAATAGGCCACAATACTCTACAACAACCAGGAACTACGAGCAACAGAAAAAAATAATACCACACAGCTTATTCAAAAAGAATGGGTACCCGATAAACATAGCTTGTAGATTCTTAAATAACAAACCCAAACAACAAGTAGACACAACACGCCCAAAACCTCTAGCCCCACTAAGACACATCAAACATATCTCAGAGATGACTACCAGACGATTTAGACACCATGACAATATGGTAGCCCACAATCCTACCAAGACACTAAAACAGCTACTGATGAACTTAAAGGACCTGATACCAACAACCAGCAAAATGAACGTCATTTACAAAATATCATGCAACTACTTTAACAAGCACTATGTAGGACAGACAGGCAGAAAACTAGCCACCAGCCATACATGAACACCAACTAGCCAACAAAAGACATGACCCACTCTGATCAGTATTCTTACATACCGATGACAAAGGACACCACTTCGACTGGGACAACACATCCAACTGAGGAGAGGCGAAACCGAGACACGCACGGGAATTCTGAGTGGCCTGGCATTCAAACTGGAACTCCATGAATAAACACATCGATTTGGACCCCATTTACCAACCTCTGTGAAAAGAACAGGAAATGACAACCCTCACCTTGAGAGACCAAAACACATAAATAGAAAGCGGGACAGAACACCAGCGCTTCACCAGAGTTCACTGATTATGTTACCGCGCAAAGTGACGAAACGTCTGAAAACAAATTTGCCAGGTCAGCAAGCAAACTTACAACATGAACCTCCACCATGAATTTTCTCAAAAATCGCTTTGTTGTTCCTGTCCTGGGAATGTTCAATGGGGAAGGAGCTGATGGATATGATTTTTAGTTTACTTGGAATTGAATGATTAGAGGAAAGTTTACTGTGTATGTTGAACCACAGCTGTCCCTATCCCAAGATTATTTGGTGAGAACAGTGTCAAGGAAAGGCAGTCTTTATTTTCAGAGTTGGAGGAACTATATTTTAAGTTCAAAAGAGTTGAGGAACTTTGAGTCACAGAGTCGAGGAAACTGCTTTTCTGTTTAAATGATTGGAGACATTGACAGCTGTTGTCACCCCTACGTACCCATAACGAAAGGTCTGCGAAGTGATTTTAACAGTTCCTGGAACAAGGAGTAGATATTGGATCAGTGGACTAGGGATAGACATGACACACAGGTGTAGGAAGCTCTACAGTCAGGCCACGAGAAGGCTTAATGGCCTATCTGCGGGTAGTTAGAAGGAATCACTGTGCTGAAATTCTACATTTCCAACACTTATTTCAGCTGAAGCCTTACTCTAACAATCGCCACTTTCCATACTTCAACATCATGAAAGAGAAACCCTGTAATAATGTTCTCGCCACCAAAACAGGATGTGCCCCCTCTTCCGATATAAGATGATATTCTCAGATAATAGGAGGAGAAAGTGAGGTCTGCAGATGCTGGAGATCAGAGCTGGAAATGTGTTGCTGGAAAAGCGCAGCAGGTCAGGCAGCATCCAGCTTCCTGAAGAAGGGCTTATGCCCGAAACGTCGATTCTCCTGTTCCCTGGATGCTGCCTGACCTGCTGCGCTTTTCCAGCAACACATTTCCAGCTCATTCTCAGATAATACCTTGTCTTAAATTGACCCAAATGGACAGAATTTTGCAGTAAGCCAGACGGGCCTTGGAGTGATGGTTCCGTGGTACGGGAGCGGTGGAATGAAGCCCAGAAAGAACTGGGTAAGAAATCTGTCAAGCTCACTACAGTAAGTTATGTTGCCTGGAACCCAGAATACCCCTGGTAGGGGAAGGCATCTGAGATTCGGTCACTCTAAGGAAAGCTGCAGACTGTGAGGAATAAAAATTGCAAGGTAAAATCTCTGAAACAAAGAACAGCATAGAACGTTGCAAGTAAACCTCATCCACATGGGACAGTTCAAGTCACAATTCGAAAGAGTTTATTCTAGTAAGAGGAGGGCCTGTAGGAACAGGGTGGCAGCCTCAGCATATATTGACAAGCAAGACGAACAGTGAATTACAAGCAGCCAGAAGTGTCCGGTATGCCTGCTACACTGACCAATGCACATCAGACTCTATTCGGAAGCATTAACAGTCTCAGATCCAACGCCAGTGCCCTAAGGAATCAGTTGTCCACCTGGAATGGAATATCGTGTGCCTTAGGGGTCCACACTTCCCAGGAAGATAACGACAGACTCCACAATGACATATACACACCCGCCCACATATGCGGACCCCTTCTGCCCTTCTCCAGGTGACTGCACTCTTAGCACACATCCCTGAGTTATGATTGAAACCAAAGCTCATCGATCATGTTGTCACCCGGCAACAAACAGCTGATGGTCACATGACATACACAACTCCCTTTCTCGCCACCCAACTGGCAGACATCACCGACAAGGTGACTCTCTTTTATTCCATCTCAGACCAGAAGCATTTTTTTAATGCAATTGACTGAAAGTCCATTATACATGGGCTGGATGCCGATGAGCAAACCAAATCAATCACCATGTTCAGTGGTTCATTCAGACCTCCCCGTGGATCAACAACTACGGAGGGTGACCCCTTGACAAGATGGAAGTGGCAGTCCTCAACGCCATAGGGTAGGTTGGGACAAATACCACAGAGGCGATATCTCAACTTTGCTGTTATCTGCTAACTTAATACCCATGCCTCCTCTATACTCATCCTAACCTTTTATATAAATTACAAACAGAAATGGACCCAGTACAAATCTCTGTGAAACACCGCTAGTTACAGGTCTCCAGTCTGAAAAACAACCCCTCTCCTGCGCCATTACTCTGTGTCATCTGCCATAAGGTCAAAACTGTGTCCAGCTGGCAAGTTCACCCTGAATCCCATATCATCGAGTCTTAGAATCAGAGAGATGTACAGGACAGAAACAGATCCTTCGGTCCAACTCGAATGATCTAACTTTACAGATCATTCTACCATGTGGAAATTTGTCAAAGCTTTTACGGAACTCCAATAAAACAATTTCTACCATTCTGCATTCATTAATATTTTTGAATACTTCCTCAAAAAACTCAAGTTTGGGAGGCACAATTTCTCTGACTCAAATCCATGCCCACTATCGCTAATCATTCCTTCTCTGTCCAAATGCATGTAAATCCTATCTTTCAGAAACACCTCTGACAACTTTCCTATCACTAATATCAGACTCACAGTTCTAGAGTTCTCATGCTTCTCTTACACTTTTTCTTCAATGAAGGCACAACATTAGCCACCCACCCATTTTCTGGCACCTCACCCGTGGTTATACATGACACAAATATTTCTCGTAAGGGTCCCACTACTTCCTCCCTAACTTCACATTACGTCCTAGAATAAACTTGATTAGGTGTCGGAGATGTATCCACCTTTATGTTATCTCAGACCTCCATCACTTTCTGTAATGTGAACAATTTTTAAAACGTCAACATTTATTTCCTGAGTTCTCTAGCCTCCATTTCTTTTCCATCATAAAAAAGATGCAAAATATTCATTTAATGTCCCTTCCATTTTCCGACATTTCTCACAATAGATGAAATCGCTGATCTTTAATGGGACCTAACCACTCTCTCGTTGCACTTTTGCTGTTAATGTTCTGGAAAGACTGGGATTTTTTTCACTGGAGCATCGGAGGTTGAGAGGTGTCCTGAAAGAGGTTTATAATATCATGATGGGTATAGGTTAGGTGAATAGCAAAGGTCTTTTCCCTCAGTTTTGGGGAGTTCAACACTAGGCGGTCATGTTTTTAAGCTGAGAGGAGAAAGATTGAAGAGGGACCTGAGGGAGATTATGCTTTCATACAGAAGGTGGTTCGTACGTAGAATGAACTTTCAGTGAAAGCAATTGATGCAGGTAGAGTTACAATATTTAAAATACATTTGAGTAAATACATGAATTGGAAAGATTTGGAGAGGTATTTGATAAACGCAAGCAAATGGAATGAGTTTAGTTTAGCAACATGGTTGGCGTCGACTAGTTGGGCCGAATGAGCTCTTTCAATGCTATTTGACTCTATGACTACGTGTGTTGAAACTGAGATAACTACTTTGAGATATAAATATGATGGGAAGAATACTCTCAGAATCTACAGTTGAACTTCCCAAAGTGGGAATCATAGGCCCAGAGTAAACTTGCATTCTCCACATCCCGAACAATCACTGAGTGTTAATGACAATTTTCATTCCTCGAAATGGGATCTCATTTGCCAAGACATGGAATGCAATGCTCTGCAATATCGAAAGTCGAAGTGGGATAGGGATGAAAATAGGAAAAACAAAAATGGTCCAAATTATTGAGGTCATGGAGTGTCATTGTCTTGTCTATTTCTTATGTTCTTACCAGTAAATGTTTTTAAAGCAAGGATAGTTATTTTTGAACAATGAAGGAAGAGAGGGCAGGTAAGTGAAGCTGATGCCACGAAAAGATCAGTGATGATCTTATTGAATGGTGGAGCAGGCTCAAAGGGCCAGATGACTTACTCCTGCTCCTAATTCTTATATTCTTATTCTTATTGTCAAGCTTAACTGAAGGTTTTAGGAGCAGGGAGCTGTGGAGGAAGGATCAAGAGGATGACTCGAAGTGATTGGCAGATCTCAAAACCAATTGGGACCTGATACAGGGGATATCTGAGCACTGTTTTACAGGTATTTTCTCTTCTCTTTTTCTTTATACAGTTAATTTATTGGCAATTCTGATCCTGTGTCAGGGCAAGTGTGACCTCTGTACCTGCACTACTCTGTATCTGGTGGCCATGGCAGCGGCAGATCTAATGTTCATTATCACGGAGGTTGTACTGAGACAGATCTATTATTATTATTTCCCAGTGGGTGTCCTGGACATCACCTATGCCTGCAATATTATCAATCTCCTGTTTTGTGTTGCGACAGATTGCTCAATTTGGTTCACCGTCAATTTCACATTTGATCGATTTGTGGCTATTTGTTGCATGAAGATTAGAGCACGATATTGCACCAAGAAAACTGCAAGTGCAGTTATAGCAACCACATCTATTCTGTTCTGCTTAAAAAATATTCCCTTCTACTTTGCGTTTGAACCTGGAAAGATCGTCAACAATGTGCCATGGTTCTGTTACAGAAAAGCAAGTTATTTTACCGATCCAGGTTGGGTGGGATTTAATTGGTTTGATTTAGTATTTATCCCATTGCTTCCATTTCTTTCAATCTTGTTGCTCAATGCTCTGACGTTCAGATATATTTTGGTGGTTAGTCGATTCTGATTGGGATTGAGCAGGCAGAACAAGAGGAAAAATACCAATGACCCAGAGATGGAAAGTCGAAGAAAATCTGTGGTTTTGCTCTTCACAATATCCGGTAGCTTCATAATTCTATGGCTGTTGTATGTTATAAATTTCTTCTACACCCTCACAGCGGATGTTTACAGTAATGCATTTTATAAAGTTGGAAGAGCTGGCTGGATGCTGCGAACATTGAGTTGTTGCACAAACACATTTATTTATGTGGCAACACAGGCGAAATTCAGAAATGAAGTGAAGAGCGCAGTGAAATATCCAATTACAAGAATTGTACAATTAATGAGAAAACGTAAGATGTAAGAGCAGCTCAGAGGCAAACTCTCGTTTTCCCTATTCGTGGACTCAATATTCGCAGCACACCTACTCAGCAGGAATTGCAGCACGGGAAATAACTATAATGGTAGTAGAGCACCAACCATATTTAGGTATGGGTCAGATTAAGAAACCCGATGCATGTCAGTAACTCCTCCGTGATACTGTTGGCTCATCATAAACAACTTAACTGGGGAGTAACAAGTGCACTGGAACTGGTCGAATTTGAAAGTATTCATGATGGAGATTACACATATTCTTAGAGTCAGAAACCCTTAAAATACAGTGGAGACAGGACACATGCTGATATTAAGAATACAGGAAGAAATTCAAGCGACCAAATTCTCACAACTCCATTGGAAAAAATTATCATTTCCTGGCACCATCTCCCTCTCTGTTGTTTTTGTTTTGTTTAATGCTCCATGGCGTTTTTACAGAGGCTATAATGGCATCTAGAGATTTCCTAAAAATTGGTACCTGACTTCCAAACTGCAGTTTTCTCCCAGAATCTACAACTCCCGCTATAAACTTGGTCAGCTTTAACAGGGCTTAGTCCCTCCTTGAATCTCTCCAGTCCAGTTTGTACACTTGATAAATTAGCAAAGTTGGTCTACTCAGATACATCCTATTCAAATTGCATTTTATTTTGAAACAAAGTTAAAATTTCCATGTTCATGCCCCAGACCGTACCGCTGATTTGCACATAGTACAATAGAATTAATGCCCAGCTAAATGATTCATTTGTAATCCAACTGTTCCCCCTTTTTTATATTTAATCTCAATTCATCTCGAGATTCTCTTGCACTGGAATATTTTCTTATTATTCAGCTGTTGCGTTTGATAATTGTTCTTTCATCATGTCGTGTTCCCTGTGTAGGCAAAGTTCCCTCAGGCAAGTATCTATGTGGACTCAATCCACACCAATATCTAGCTTTTGGACACTTCTCCAATCTCCTGATGTCTTCCTAAAACTTAGATTTCTTATCCATAATTATGTACTGGCAGAGCAAACATTTCTGCCAATTAAATGTTTGACAACTGATTGCAGTATATCACTTATGAACCTACTCCAAATTCAGTTACCCAGATATTGACTCCATTCTAATTTCTGGAAGACAGGGCTAAACAGAGCCATTCATTACTGCCAAAGAAATGTTTGGCCACTGATTACAATGCTTTATGTTAATTTTGAACTCACTCTAATCTACTCTCTGGAAAAACTGCCGAGCGTTTGGAAACTTGGTATCATGTTCCAATTAGAGATTGGTTTCGAACCAACTCATTCACAAATTGCACATCTTTTTGGAACTGATTTCTTACTTTTTCACAACACCGTCCTGCACTGACCTTGTGTCATTTCATCAGCGCAAGAAGCCACCATTCACATACTTTGCCTTTCTCCTCCAGACCCATTAGTCGAGCACCTTTCCACTCTCCATGAGGACGAAATCAACTCTTCTGATCTTTATCACACTGTTAACTCTTCCTAAAGAAGTCCCCCAATGATCACTCTGTTTAATTGGCTGCACTTTAGTGCAATTGTACCAAATTCGATGATTCAAAATTCTCAGCCTTATTTTCACATCACTGTTCCTCCAATTTTTTATTATTATTTAGCTCACAAAACTGCCAAGATATGTATACTCCTCTAATTTTGGCTTGAGAATTCATGACTTTCTTTTAGGAAACTACGTCACATTTGCAACTCCTATCTCCATAATATCCTTGTGATACAACGCTATCTATCGACCTTGCTTTCCTCTTTTCAGTCTGTGGTGACCAGCTTTTGTAGCATTTCTCCCTCCTTGTGAATGGGAAAACTGCTCTTCAACTCCAATCTCTCGATTCTTTTTGCTCATGTCTACACTGCCTTGCTATTGCCAACATGAATAAAATTTTCCATGAAAGAAGAGTATGGATTGGAGACAGCGAGTGCAGAAGAACTCAATAACTTCAGAATTTGTGACACATGAGGCGACTCGTGTTTTTCTCAAGCGATGATTTAAATGAGAAGTTAGACACTGAGTTTAATCTTAACAACATTTAAAAATGCTGGGTGAATCAGATTTTGAGGCAGTAACTTTTGTCTGGTAATCGAATTTCTTTAACCCCTTCATTCTCAGAAGAGATTTTAACTGGTGCTTATGAAGGCCCATTCAGCAGCTGCAACTTTGTTGTTTTACCCAGGCTTCTACATGAAAGAAAAGTCAGGCTTCGTGCTGCAACTCACCTGTGGGGCCGGTGGGACTTGAATGTAGATTTCCAGGCTAAGAGGCATGGACATTGCCGCTGCATCTGAGTATTTAAGCTAATTAATAATACCTGATTGTTTAATGACATTGAAGACTTCCGCCTTTGAATGAGAGACTGTAGACTGAACTGGTAGTGATGAAATGTCAGTATTACATGAAGTGTATAGCTCAATATACATAACTACCAGTGCTAATTAGAAGTTTCACTTTTGCAATGATCCAGACGACTATTTACCTAGGGAACTCAACCAAACAAGTTTTCCATTGCTGCGAACTAATCAGTTGAATAATAACACCATGCACGTTTCAGGGTGGGTAACGTGTTGCAAATACATAATGCATGAGCTTGGTGTTCACAGTGCGATCCACAGCAACCACATCTGCATGCAATGTCTGCACATAGAAGGACTGCATCTCAGGGATAATGAGTGGGAATCGGTTTTAGAATAATATCCTGTGTCCAGGAAGAAACGTGGATACACAGTTTCTGTTAGCATTGACGCCACCTTCCAGAGGCACTTCACATTTGTTCTGTGTTTCGGTAATTAGTGCGGTCAGCCAGTTTGTGAGACGCAGTCAGTAGTAATGTGGAGTCTTATCCCTGCTCTATTCAATATGTGAATACACCTTTCAGGGAAATGAGACGTTGCCTTTGAGGGAACTAACTAGTCACTGAAGCTGGAGATTGAAAAGGGAATGCTGTGGTAGTGAGGGACATTATAACAAGGGGATACCTATTGTATTCTGTGACAAAGAACATGTGTCTCAAAGACCATTTTTTCAATTAGATGACTCACTTGAGGACACCACCACTGTGATTAATTGGAAGTGGGATGTGAATGATCTCACTGTCACATCTCCCTGAGCCTATAGATATACATATTTGAGTCCAATAACATTGATCAGCTGTGGGGTAAGAACAATCAATCTTTCAAATGAAAACCAGAAGACCAGAGTGACATCAAGTTAATTTTAGTAGTGAATTAACAAACACATTTGCATAGGATTAATAGGATGAAAGAGTTTGATTCCTGGTACAAACAGTAGCGTAGGAACATGTTTCCCATTCAAGCAGACAGAAGGGTCTTTGCTGTTCGACTGTGAACAGAGGAAGTTCTCCTTGGCAAGTGTCCTGCTAGCTAACATATCTCGAGGGTTAAGAACAAATTTAAAATGGCCATGTGGGCAGGGTTCACATGAGGAGAGGTTTGGTGAGTTCAGCAGATGGAAAAATCAATAGTGAAAGGTATACTGGGTAGCCAGATTGTGACAGAAAGGATAGGTGAATCAAATCATTAGATTAATAAAATCATAACCGCAAACTGACCATGAGGGGAATACCATGAAGAATGAATAAACAATACAGAGGCGAAGAATGTTTCAAAAGTTTTAGAAATCCAAACATTAGCGTTGAGGTACAAGAAAGTTACGTATATTTGGACAAAGACAAGCTAAGTTGATAAGGATGTGACATAGAGATTAGATGTGAAAATGCATCAGAGCCTGATGTTCAACAAGAATTTAATTCAAAACGTAAGACTTGGGTCTCCTTATCAGAATGTGTGGACTGTCCCCAGTCAGATTATTGAGAGTTTGAGAAAATTGGAGGTGATTGTTTCAGCAAAGACATGCTGACGTGACCAGGCAAACATTACATTATGCACCAAATATTGAATATTTTCGGCCAGGGTAAATTTTGAGGAGAGAATCACCAAATTCAGTATCCAAATAATTTCATGGGGTCAAAGCTGAAGGAAAAAGAAGCGTGAAATTTAAGGACTGGAATGCAAATTAATGAGACAACGTTCGAGGGGGCCTTATTAAAAGGGTGCAAACTTGGGGTGCTGTATATTTTGCTGTGAAAATTTGTAAACAGTCAAGCCTTGTGAGGGAAATATTTGTGAGGTGCAGAATTGAGGCACAAACTTGGTTTGTTTTCTCTTGAACGGAAAAAGGTTATGAGTCGACCTGACAGACGTTCACAACATTATGACAGAAAAGTATAGAATGAAAGTCAGAGTCCTTTTCCAAGGTAGAAAGTTCAGTTAGGAGGCTACTTAGGATGAAAGGAAAAGGGGGTAAATTTAAAACAGATATTAGATTAGATTACTTACAGTGCGGAAACAAGCCCTTCGGCCCAACAAGTCTACACCAACCCGCCGAAGCGCAACCCACCCATTCCCCTACATTTATCCCTTTTACCTAACACATTTAGCATGGCCAATTCACCTGACCTGCACATCTTTGGATTGTGGGAGGAAATCGGAGCACCCGGAGGAAACCCACGCAGACACCAGGATATCAGAGGCAGGTTTTTAGCACAGTGGATAGTGAGTACCTAGAATGAGCTGTCAGAGGAGGTGATGGAAGCAGATACTTACACAACATTTGAGAGGCATATTGTCAGATACATGAATAAGCAGGGATTAGAGAATATGGACCACATGGAAGCAAATGTTTTTTGGTAAGGAAAGCTTCGTGTCCACGGTGTTGGTGGGCAGAAGGACGTGTTCCTGTGCTGCATTGCTCTCTAAATAAGAAACATTAGCTTCTTTACAGCACAAATTTTATCCCATTGCATGCAGAGGTGGGCATACACACACAAACAGACACACACATAGAAACATACATCAACATAGCCAACAGCATTGTATCACGTTAAACACAAGAAGGATAGGCAGAGATAGAGATGGGCGGTGTTTACCACCATTTCAATGAATATAACTCCCAAAACAACAGAGCGTCCATTGCACAGAAATATAGACACGGAGACACATACACATTGGGACACACAAACACACATACATAAATGGTCGGAGATAGTCAGACAGGCACGGAAACCGAAAAAGCAACACACAGACAAAGAGACACATACAAACATAGAGACAGAAATACACAAGCATATAAACACAAGCAGATATATGCACATAAACATAGACACAGATACAGGCACACAAAAATGAACATATAGAATCTGTGTGCAGTAACTTACACTATCATGGGTTTAACCATCTGTAACATAATCTGTATCAATTAGCTAACTCCCACCTTTTAGAGATGAAACGTCCATGATAAAGTGGAACAGTTGCGTGATGTTCCTCATTCTGTTGTCAGGAAAGAGGTGAATCTGTTTGAAATTTCAAGATCATTTAATAGCTCGTACAACAGATCCATCATCTGTGAAATGAAGCCTGTTTATTTATTCCAGCCATTAGGTTTATCTATAGAACCACCTTTTTTTGTAATTATCTCTCTGCCTCAATTAGTTGGATTACAAAGCATCCGCTTCATTTACTATTCAGCTGCTGGCACTTTGCTCACACTGTCTGATAGTTTTGTTACCTGCAGAAACTTATTATTTGATACTCCACTCAAACCATTTGTCTGATCTTTTGATGTCTCTGCCGCTAAATTCAGTATGTTTTTCGTTTCTTCACCTGATGAAGGTTCAGCTCTCTGAAACCTTGTGATTTCAAATAAACCTGTTGGACTTTCAACTGATATCATGTGACTTCTAATTTTGTCCACCCCAGTTCAACACCGACACCATCACATCATATCTGTGACGTGGATTGATACTCAACTTCAGAAAAACATTTAAAAAACAAGTTTGTTTACTTAACGGATTGATTTCTGTTCCATGCCCACTTTGTGTTGGCCTGTGTGCAAATCCTGTGTTTGTTTGTGGGATATGTTTGTATTTTCTGGTCTTCCTTTGTTTAAATAACTGTGGGTTGGAGCTGGTTTTTAACTGCTACTTTCTGTCTGTGTGGATTTCAAGTCTGGGCCATTTTGTACATAGGGGTGGGGGGAACGGTAGGAGATGAGGAACAGGAATAAAATGGACTGAACTACTTACCTGCACCTTTATTTCACACGTCCTCTCTCCCTCCCCTTATGTAATTCACAATGAAGCCTCTTGGCTTTCTCCCGACATGAAAGAGATGTGCTCAGGCAGAGAGAGCTTGGACGTGATTCGGGATTCGGGACGAGAGAGTATGTTGAGTGACAGAACTGGGGCGTTTATACTCCAGGTCATGACAGCCATACTTCTTTTTGCCATGTAGGTAGACGAGGAGGTAGTTAACAGAGAGTTTCTGTCTGTACGTGAGGTTCTGTTGGAATTTCAATGCCAGTTTCCATCCTTTAACCCCTTCTGTGAAACAGCCCCAGGTTGAAACAAACCCCAGGAGCAGGATCTGTCCCTGAAAGGAAAGAGAGAATGAGAAACTATCGAGCAAGAGAGCGAGGCATGGAACGTACTGCAAAAGTAAGCATCATTTCCTCAAATTCTCTGTGTCTTTCCTGATTTCTTGTTTGTCTCTGACTGTCTTCTCCTTCCTTCTTTTTCTCTTTTTCTTTCTCTCTCTTTTACTCTGTACGTCTCTGTCTCTTTCACTGGCAGTCTCTGCTCTTGTGTCTGTTTTGTCCTGTCTCTCTCTTTCTGACAATATGACCTTTTTTCTCTCAATTGGTCTTGTTTTCTTCTTATCACTCTTTAACTCTCACTCTCTGTCTCTCTTTCTGTCTCTCTCTGTATGTGTCTCTCTCTGGCAGCCTCCCGTTTACTCTTTTTTTTCATTCTATCCTCTGCCTTTACCCCCTGCTGCCTCATTCCCATCCCTCCCTTTACCCAGCCTGCTAAAGCGCCACTTTCCCCCTCCAAAAGTTTGCCACTCCTTCAAATATAAACTCAAATTTAAGTTTGTACCTTCACCTCAAGATATTGTACCAAACTTTTGTCCTGTCCCAATTCGTGGCCCTTAATATTATCCCTCCCAATTCACACCCTTCCATAATTTTGTTCCGCTCCAAAATTTCACCCACAACACCACCCCCGAAATATTACCTCCTGACCAGTTTTGACATTCCTCCCCCGCCCAGACCTACACCCCCACATTTTCCAAGACACTGCTGATTTTGCACCGCACCCCCAAAATAATTTCCCCAAATGTCATGTCCCCTCACCTTGCTTGTCCCCGCAGAATTCTGTGTCTCCCGATTTTTATACACCATTTCGTGACCCCCATAAATTTTTTGTAACCCCATATTTGTCACGCAACGAAATTTACAAGTTACAAAGAACCTAGCTAAGAACTTGAAATGTCAGACCACTCTCGGGTATGAACCAAGTGCTGGAAAGATCTCCGACTTCAGTCCTGGCAATTTTTCTTCAATTGACTTCAAAGGCCCTCGCCCTCTATGTCAAAATATTAAATCAATGAGAGTAAACTGAGCCTATTCGATTGAGGTATCTGTAATGGCAAACAATACTCATGGGATACCTTCATCCCAATCATTCAGATAATCCTGACAAGATGCTCTTAACATGGTCTTCAGGCTCTGATGCCATCTTTCCAAAACCCCATGGGATTCAGGATGGTACATACTTGATTGAAAGTGCTAAGCTATCCGTGGCTTCCTTAAACAACCTAGCAGTAGAATTAGACCCTTGGTCTGACTGAATCTCTCTGGCTAGTCCATACCGAGTAAAGAAAGTGATCACCTTCTCCACCACCCTTTTTGTCTTAATATTCTGTTAGGAATTGCCTCCAGAAATCTGGCAGAAACATTACCGTTCGCAAGTATTGGTTCTCATTTTTAGTTTCCAGAAGGGGACCTACACAATCAATGATCATCCACGTGAAAAGTTCGTCAAAAGCAGGAATTGGCAACAAACGTGCTGGTCTTATTACTGCCTGTGATTTACCTACATTTGACACGTGCGAAATGCAAGGCGAAATTTAACCACATCCTTGTATCGTCCAGGCCAATGGAATTGCTTTTGTACCTTAGCCAGTGTATTCCTCACACTTAGGTGACCTTCTATTGGTAATTCATGTGCTCCAGTACCACTTCCTCTGTGGATGCTACCGGGAACACAATCTGGTGCACTTCCACCCATTTCTCCTCTGCACCAAACGGCCGCTGTCTCCATTTTGTTCTTAGCATTCTACCTTTAAGATAATAACCCTCAGGAATACACTTTGATTCAAAAATTAGTCTTTTAGGACTAAGCGCTTCTGTCTAACGCTCTGCCTGTTATGGTTTGTCCTGCACCATCACGTCAAACAATTTTTCAGCTAACTGGACTTCAGCGCCTTCGTCTTTCACTTTAGTTTATGCTTTTTTCTGTGACATATGTCAGTAAAATATTGCGATTACACTGTGTGGAAAAATTCTAGCGTACTTTTCTTTTAACTCCTCAGTACCCTTGTCTTCCTTTGACTTATCCACAACAAGCGATGTCATTCCCACTTTGCATCCTGCTAAATCGTTCCAAAGAACAAAGTGTATTCATGGAAGTGAGAATCTGTCAATCACTCCCTCTGTTACTTTCCCAGACTTAATTTGTCTCTCCAATCTGATCTTACACAAGGGAACACTAAATTTCTGTTTCTCTATTCCACAAATTACCACTCTCTTGGGTAACATGTCAGAAAGACTTCAAATGCGTTCAACTGTTACAATTAGAGACTGATAAGATCATGTATTTCTCAAAATTGTAATTTCTTTCCCTTCCAGGCCTCTTCCCCTACTCTTCCTGTGTAAACTTTACCAACCGATGTGAAATTTTTCTCGAGATCAGGCACTAACTCTAAACCCAGCCCCTGCTGAGGCTGTGCACTCTCCCGCAGCTCCTCGCCTTTTCTTGGATTTCCTTTATTATGTGAACTAATGCCACTGGCTCAGTCTCTCTTACCACATCTTATCCCATAGTGCCTTTCTTCAACGACCAGGATTGTGACTTTACCTTTCCCAACTTACCACAGTGGAAACATATCAGGTCTTAAACCTCATTTTCACCACCTTGTGCTTCCATTATCACCCATTGTGCTATACTTTTTGATTTGTAGTGTAGGATCTCCCCTTCTCCCAATTTCTGTGCCTCGTGGAATGAAATATCTGCTGGAAGTTAAACCTTGCGCTCCGCACCAATGCATATTCATGTTCTACCTCTGCCGCTCTTCTCATGTCTTGAACTTTCTGTTCATGCACATCGAGTCATAGAGATATACAACACGGAAACAGACCATTCAGTCCTACTTGTCCATACTGACCAGATGTCCCAACCTAATCGAGTTCCACTTGTCAGCACTTGGCCTATATCCCTCTAAACCATTCCTATTCAGATACCCATCCAAATGTCTTTTAAGTATAGCAATTGTTGCCCTTAGTTCCATTTTATATCTTTCCCCTCTCACACCAAATCTATGCCTTCTAGTTCTGGACTCCCCAACACTTGGGAAAAGACTTTGTCCATTTATCCTATTCACACCCCTCATGATTTTATGAACCTCTTAGAGATCACCCTCAAATTCCAATGCTCCGGAGAAAACTAGCCAATTGAATTTCTCCCTATCGCTCAAATTGTCCAGCCCTAGCAGCATGCAAACGTACAAACTTAATGATCTCGGACTAAGCCCCTCTCGCTGCAACCGGATCCTCAGTTTCCTGACATACAGGCCACAATCAGTGAAAATTGGGGATAATATTTCATCGTCACTAACACTCAACACTGGAGCCCCCCAGGAACGCGTACCCAGCCTCCTACTGTATTCACTGTATACCCATGGCTGCGTCGTCAAATACCAGACTCATGCCACGTACAAGTTCGCAGATGACACCACCATAGTTGGTCGAATCCCATGGCAACGAAACAGACAAAAAACGGGAGGTGGAAGACCTGGAAAAGTGATGCACTAAGAACAACCTAGCTCACAATGCCAGCAAACAAAGGAACACATTATTGACATTCAGCAGGATGTTACTCATGCCCCCTTACACATTAACAGCACAGAGGTGAAACATGTGGAGAGTGTCAAGATCCTGGGAGTGATCATCCACAACAAGCTTTCTTGGAATCTTCATGTGGACAAACTGATTACAAAGGCTCAACAATTTCTCTTCTTCATCAGGCAGCCGAGGAAATTTAGCATGCCAACTTTTATAGAGAGAATTTTGTTTGTATGTATCACTACCTGGTATAGCAACTGTACCATTCAAGGTCGGAGACAGTTACAGAGAGTAGAGAACTCGGCCCGTTCAATCACAAACGACAATCTCCCATCTATAGAATGCATCGACCAGGCCTGCTGTCAAGGAAAGGTATTCTCAACGATCCATCTCACCCTCGCAATGATTTTTCTACAACCTCGACCATCACGGAGAAAGTACAGAAGCCTGAACACACGCACCAGCCGGTTTTGCAATAGTTCCTACCCTACTGTTGCTAGAGTACTGAATGGACTCCAAAATTCTTAGCATTCGCCAGTACCCGTGCTTTTGTTTTTGCCGCTGCTTACCTATTATTTACTATCTATGCTATTTAACGATGTGATCTGCCTTTATTGCTCACAAGACCAAGCTTTTCACTGTGTCTCGGTACATGTCAGAAGAAATTCAATTCAATTCAATCCTTGCCAATCTTTTCTGAAATCTTTCAATTTCACAACATCCTTCTGATTGGAAGGAGACCAGAATTGCACTCAATGTTATTCCTATCATCTCATGTTTTTGAGGTTGTTAAACTTTTCCAGCAGAATAATCTCTTTTAGAGTTTCATATATCGTATCTACCATTATGGCCTGCACCCACCTATCAAAGTTATCTTGTTTTATTCTTTTGAATTCAATACAAGTCTGACCTGGTTTCTTCTTTATCTGTCTGAATCGCTGTCTATCCGTTTCTGGTAACAATTCATAAGCACTCAAAATAGCCTTTTTGACATTTGCATAATCTCTTGCCCCCTCATTTGACAACACTGCATCTGCCTACCAGCTTTGTCTGAATAAGCCTTACCACAATGTCACTCTGGCCACTGCCTCTGCCGAGCCAGTTCTTCATGTGAAATAAAGAAAACTTCAACATCTTTCACGTCAAATTGTGCGAATGTTTTAACATATTTGCAAACATCACTACTTCCTCTCTTCGTCTCCATCCTGTTAACTTGACTTTCCTGAATAATTCACGCTTTCTTTTGTTCTGTTTAGCTTTAGTATGGAACGTTGGATCAGTGGGATGGACGGCTGCCTTACAGTGCCTGGAACCCTGGTTCAATTCCAGTCTTGGGTGATTGTCTGTGTGGAGTTTGTGCATTCTCCCTCTGTCTGTATGGGTTTTCTCCCACGCTCCAAAGTTGTGCAGTTTAGGTGAGGTGGCCATGCCAGATTGCCCATAGTGTTCAGGGAAATGTAGATAAGGTTGGCCGAATGGGTCTGTGTGGGTCACACTTCGGAGGATTGGTGTGGACTTGATGGGCCGAAGGGCCTGTACCAACACTGTAGGGATTTTAGATTTTCTTTCTTTCTTCTCTCATTGCGGTTCTTTCCCATTTTTTATCTTTTCCCTCTTCTTGCCTCAATTGCAATTTATTTTTTCCTCACTGTACTGCACTTATCTGTTCTCTGATACACCTAAGTGCTTGACCAACTCCATTACAACTTCAGCTTTCTTTCTTTCCCTGGTTAAACCCAATTCTAACCTATTTCGTAATTCTAAATGTAGGTTCTTTCTCTGTCTTTCTAAACTTTCTTTGCAAATTTGGGAAGTATCTTCAAAGCCCAGAGCCTCTTTAGCAATGTTAACAGCCATTTCCCTCACTTTTCATTTAACCAAAATTTTAATAATTCTTTCCTTTTATTTTATTTGAAGACCTAGGACACTAATCGGCAAGTGTTTAAGTCTACTGGAATCTTTTGTACCACAAATTTATTCAAATCTGTCCAAATCTCAAACTTGATCTATCTAAACCAGTCTAAATCTCAGACCAGACCCTCCAAATGGTGTAGGATAGAAAAGTTTCAGATTGATTCCACAGGTCGGCGCAACATCGAGGGTCGAAGGGCCTGCACTGCGCTGGAATGTTCTATGTTCAAACTATTGACTGAGGCAAGGATCTCTGTACTGTAAAATAATTTCTGTAAAATAAATAAATTAAAACTAAATGTTTTGTTTTTTTCTTTTGTTTTTAAATCGATCACTCTTTCCTCATTCACTCAATAAGTGATCGTTTAGCACTCATCAATCAACAAAATCTGTTCACTTCCATTTAATCACTCAGCCTAAACTGTTCAATATATAATGACGCTGCCAAATGTATTCAGAGGTGAACCGTTCTGTTACTTCAATCGAAACACACCGAAAAGTTCGCATCACTTCGCAATTTGTTAAAATATTAGTGATAGATAACTCCCATCCTCCACTATTTAAAGAAAGTAACATCAATTTATATTTAACCCGAAAAGTAAACATTAAACAACAACTATTGACAACACTAAGCCCTACTTTCTGTTAACTACTTATTACCTCCCTCCAACTCCATTACAATTTGTTGTTCAGGAAGACACATAGTAAAATAACATCAATTTAATTTCAATGCAACACAGACACCATTCCGTTGTCTGTGACTTCACTCTTCCGGTTGCTGAATTCCCTAGATTGTCTTCTTGATTTTACTGTGAGTATGTTTCCTATGAAAAGGTAACTTTGATAGGGATTGTTTCCTAATTTCTTGGATCTATCTGAATAGCAGTTGCTCTGTTTCTACTTTTCACAATGTCCAAATTTTATATGACCAACACTGGATCATTTCATTGTTTCGATGTTGACAAAACAATAAATTCAAACTCAATTGGGTTTTAGTACCCTGCAGCATTGATTTATTAAATTCGAATTGTTGTCAAAACAACAACCAAGACTCAGGTGTCCATTTCACAAGCAAATGTTATATATTTTCAATCTTCTAGGACCGTCTGGGAATGCCATCTATTCACATGTCCAAGTATTTGTAATCTCTCAGTTCAGAACAGCATTCACTCACTCTTAAAGGTACAGTACATGTCTTCAGCTTCATAACACTTTATAAACGTATTGTTTCGGCAGCACAATTTTAAATATAAAAGAACAGTTTTGGCAAGGTGATTTTAAATGTTAATAAGCAGTCTTGGTAGAGTGAATACACGCACACACACACACATGCATACACACATATACATATAAATAAATATACGCATATGAATGCACAGACTTGACATACTAACTATATATAAATGAACACAATTGGCAGCGTGATTATATAAATTGAACAGTTTAGGCAGAGTGATTAAATGGAAGTGAACAGACTTTGTTGATTGATGAGTGGTAGTGAGTGAGGAAAGAGTCATCTATTTAAAAAAAAGAAAAAACCAGAACATTAAGTTTTAATTTGATGTTATTTTACAGTATAGAGATCCTTGCCTCAGACAATAGTTTGAACATAGAACATTCCAGCGCAGTACAGGCCCTTCGACCCTTGATGTTGCGCCGACCTGTGGAACCAATCTGAAGCTTTTCTATTCTACAATATTCCATTTTCTTCCATATGTTTATCCAATGATCACTTAAGTGCCTTTAAAGTTGCCAAATCTGCTATAGTTACAGGCAGGGCGTTCCAAGCCCCTACTACTCTCTGAGTTAAGAAACCACCTCTGACATCTCTCCTTATATCTATCACCCTTCAATTTAAAGCTATGTTCCCTCGTACTAGCCATCACCATCCTAGGAAAAAGGCTCTCACTGTGCATCCTATCTAACTCTCCGATTATCTTTTGTATGTCTCAATGAAGTCGCCTCTCAACCTTCTTCTCCCTAACGAAAACAGAATCAAGAATCACAGCCTTTCCTCATAAGTCCTTCCCTCCACAATAGGCAACATCCTAGTAAATCGCCTCTGAACCCTTTCCAAAGCTTCCAATTCATCCAATTCTTGCAACATGACCTCATGGCTCCGAAACTCAATCCTCTAATAATAACAGCTAACACACCGTATGCCTTCGTAACAACCCTATCAACCTGGGTGGCAACTTTCAGTCGTCTGTGTATATGAACACTGAGATCGCTCTGCTCATCTGCATTCCCAAGAATTTTACAATTATCCCATAACTATTTATTCCTGTCGCTCCTTCCAAACTGAATCACCTCCCACCTTTCCACATTAAACTCCATTTGCCACCTCTCAGCCCAGTTCTGCAGCTTATCTATGTTCCTCTGTATTGTGCAACATCCTTCAGCACATTCCACAATACCACCTAACTTCTTCTCTTCTGTAAATTTACTAACCCATCCTTCTATTCCCTCATCCAGGTCATTTATAGAAATGACAAACAACAGTGGACCCAAAACAGATCCTTGCTGTACCCCACGAGTAACTGAACTTTTGGACGAATATTTCCCATCAACCACTACCCTCTGTCTTCTTTCAGCTAGCCAATTTCTGATCCAAATCACTAAATCACACTCAATCCCATGCCTCCATATTTTGTGCAATAGCCTACCATAGGGGACCTTATCGAGCGACTTACTGAAATCCAAATCAATTGCTTTACTCCCATCCACCAGTCTGTACTCAAAGAACTCAATATAGTTTGTAAGGCACAAAACCGTGTTGACGATCCCTGATCAACTTATTCCTCTCTAGATGATCATAATCCTACCTCTTATAACATTTTCCAACACTTTACACACGACCGAAGTATGGTACATTAATCTATCGTTACCTGGATTGTTCCAACTTCCCTACTTGTTCAAGGGAACAACATTTGCTATCCTCCAGTATTCTGGCACTATTCCTGTGGACAATGATGACATAATGATTAAAGCCAAAGGCTCTGCAATCTCCTCCCTGGCTTCTCAGAGAATCCTAAGATATATTGCATCCAGCCCAGGGGACCTATCTATATTCACACATTCGAGAAGTGCGAACACCTCCTCCTTTTGAGCCTCAAAACTGTTTAATCTAAAAGCCTGTATCTCAGTATTCGCTTGACAATATGGTTTTCTTTTTCAGTGCGAATGCCGGCAAAAGATAATCATTTAGCACTTTACCTATCTCCTCGGACTCCACGCACAATTTCCCACTACTGCTCTTGATTGGCTGTCATCTTACTCCAGTCATTCTATGCTTAGGGGTTTTCCTTTGATTCTACTAGCCAATGAATTCTCATGTCACGCCCTGTCTCTTCTTAGTTCTCTCCTTAGGTCTGTCCTGGCTAACTTTTAACCCTCAAGTAGCCTAACTGAGCCTTCACATCTCATCCTAACAAAAGTCTTCTTCTTCCTTTTGACAAGAGATTCAACTTCCTTAGGAAATCACGGCTCCCGCACTCGACAACTTCCTCCCTGCCTGACAGGTAGATACTTATCAAGAACACGCAGTAGCTGTTCCTTGAATAAGCACCACATTTCAATTGTGCCCATCCCCTGCAATTTCCTTCCACATCCTATGCATGTTAAATCTTGCCTAATCACATCATAATTGCCTTTTCCCTCCAGCTGTAACTCTTCCATGTGGTATATCCCTTTCCATCGCAAAGTAAATGTAACCGGACTGTGATCACTGTCACCAAAGTGCTTACGTACCTGAAACACAGCAACACAGGCACCCACTCATGCAGACACACGAACATACATACATGCATACACCCACATCTTCACACAACCACCTTTACACCCGCTCACACAGGCACACATACATACAGTAGACAAAAACATGTCGTGGATAGCGGGAAAGATAGAGAAGGATGTTTTGTGGTTCCTCTTCACATGGAAGATGAGATGATTGCGTTGGTTCTTTGCTGCTCAGATAGTTGCTTCCCAGTCTTCCTTCTCTGGGGGCTCTCAGTGATTTACAAGAGACATACGGACTGGGTCACGCTTATAAACAGTCTCTAACAGTCTAATTAAAAGGCCGAGCTCACAGGAACTGCTGAAGAAGCAATAAACCAAGTTTCTTCAGCCTTGAAGAGGCTTTTACAGCAGAGAACAGAGAGAGCTCTGAGCAGGTGGATTTCTGAAGATTTCTCTGTATCTGGTTCATAGCCCGAAGCTGTTCAGCTGTCTGAGAACCAATCACATTGCTACTGGCAGGCTGAAGGCTGTCTCATTGAGAATTGGTCACATGTTCACAAACCAATCAGTTACCTGCTGCAAACCAAAACACCATCTGTAAATAGGTCCACAACCACACTTCAATCACTGGGTCGCTCTCAACATCTGGTGAATTGCTTTCAGATCATGTAACAATTCTCCACTTCCTTGTTTATAAAGTGTCTCTTTTCTCATTTTTAAGGACATAATTAAATTCCAGATTTTTTTTCGAATGTTATCATTATATGCCTTAGAATCATGAAATGCAATTTCAAAAATACATTTCTTTACGAAATAAATGATGCACAAAAAGTAAAACACAAGATTACAATCCACTTATTCTTCCTCCCCTCTTACAATGTTGTGCAATTCGAACATTCCTTAAACCATTCCCTTATGCCAGCATTTAACACTTTGGACAATACATCAGCAATTACGTTCATTGTTGCAGCGATGTTCACAATCTTTACATTCAGTGGTTTCAACAAAAGACTCCATCAGAATAGTCCTGCATTCTTTATTTGAAACTTTTCAATGAAGGCGAGTGAATTATGTTTAGGGAAACTTAGCATTTCACTGTTCCTTGTTGGACAGACTTTAAAGTGTTGAAGAGCCAACAACTCTCCCAAATCCCCCTTTTCTGTTAGAGAGTATTTTTTCCAACGACTGGCATAGCTTCTCAGAGAAGTGCCCTATGGTTTTCTCTATACCTGATTCACCATCCTGGAACAAGACAGTACACAGCTCCAAGTCACCAGCATCACCTGTCATTTTGAAAAGTCTGGAAAAATCAGGGGTGGCCAACATTGGTTCATTTCTTTCCATTTGTATTCATCCTTTCAAAGGCAGCCTTGTGTTCTGTGAACAAGACAACATTTTACTTGTTTCCTTCACAAAATTGTTAAAGGCACAGCTATCCAGGTATAATTATGCATAAATTTCCAGTAAACTCACACATTTCTATAAATCTACTAATTTCTCATTCAGTTTCAGCAACTACGAATTCTAATAGAATCTTCACTTTTACTATCCTGAGCAATATGCTTGTGTGTGTGTTTGTATATATATGTGTGTTTGTGAATGTCTGTGTGTGTCTGTGTCTACGTGTATGGGTATCTGTGAGTGTGCACGCATGTGTGTGTTTGTGTGTGTCTCTCTGTGTTGTCTCTGCATGTCTCCGTACATATGTGTGTGTGTGTCTGTATTTGAGCGTTTCTGTCGCTATAGTTGTAAGAGTGACCATCTCGGTGTGTCTGTTGGTATATGTGTGTTTGTTAGTAAATATTAGAGTCTGTATTACAGTGCATTTTTGTTAGTATGTATATCTGTGTGTGTGTGCACGTCTATCTCTATGTGCTTTTTTTCTGTTGTGTGTTAATGTAACAGTCTGCATCTGTATTTGTGTGTATCTCTGTGTAATGTGTTCTCTGTTGTTCTGGGGTGAACTCATTGACATGGCATCAAATCACTTCCTCTGTCTGCCCCTCTTTTGTTTAAGGTGATACAATGTTAATGCTCATGTTGATGTGTGTCTCTATGTGTGTGATTGGAGGTGTGTGCTCGTGTGTGTGTCTGTGTGTTCATCTCTGCCTGCAATCTGAATCACTTTGTCCAAATGGAGGTTTGAACGAATTAATTAAAATGTGTTAAATCAAATGCTCAAAGTTCTGTCTCTTTTAATGTCTGTTCCTCTTCTGTTTAAAGTGATACAAAACCACCCTCTGCTGGATTCGCCACACCACTGCATAAACATCAGATTTGTTTTGAAGAAAACAATCTGTGAATGCCTCATAATACACGATTGTTTCATTCTTCAAAAAATGACTTTGGAGATATGGAGAAATTTTTCCCGATCCCTTGTGAGGTTGTCCAGGGCATATGTGGATAAAGAGGTGGACATGCCCAATGCTGATCCATTTCCCTTTACCTTTAACTCCTTTCTCACTTAGAAGCTGTGAGAGCACGTCAGAAAATATTGTAAGCTGCAGAAAGTGAAATAAAATTCACCCTACTCCCCAATGAATAGCTCACTCGAAGTTACATGCATACAATATCAGTGGAAATACTGTATTTAAGTGTATGGTCAGAAATACTGCACAAAGACAAATTACACTTTGCAGAGGGAGCACAACACTTCTCCACACGGGCATGTTCAAAACTGAGGAATCTCAATCCAGTTGCAACCTTCTCCAAACCGGACGTGTGTGTGCACGTGTATGTATGGTTGGGGGGGGGGGGGGGGGTGTCTATACGTGTGTGTCTGTCTGTCTGTGTGTCACATTTGGCCAATTTTAAAAGTGCCAGAACTTTCAAAGGTTGACTGCAGGGAAATGTTTGTAGGTGAAGCAATGGTTAGAAAGTGGGAAGCCTTCTAAAATGAGCTAACAAGGGTCCAGAGACAGTATGTTTCTGTTCGGCGGAAAGGCAAGACTGGTAGGTGCAGGAATGCTGGGTGATGGGAAAAATGAGGTTTTGGGAAAAGGAAGGACACATATGTCAGGGATAGACAGCAGAGATCGAGTCAATACTTATAAGAATATGAGGGGAGTAGGAGTATACTTAAGAGGGAATGGATGTAGGTTTGCTCACTGAGCTGGAAGGGTCATTTTCAGACATGTCGTCACCATACAAGGAAAAATAATCAGTGAGCCTCCGAATGAAGCACTCTTGTTGTCGCTGGCTTCCTATTTATATGTTTGAGTTTCATTGGGTGGGTAATGTCATTTCCTGTGGTGACATCATTTCTTATAGTGATGTCATTTCCTTTTTTTTAAGGGTTAGTAATTATTCTCAAAGTTCGTCAACTTCAGAGGGAAATCGACAGGGCAAAAAGCGAACATGAGATAGTTTTGCCCAAAAGGGTTAAGGAGAATCCAAATGCATTTCATAAATATATTAAGGATAGAATTGTAACACAGGAAAAAAATAGGACTCCTGAAGCATCATATGGCAGGCTGTGTGTGGAAATGCAGGAGATGTGAGCAATAGTAAACGAGCATTTTGCATCTTTGCTTACTACGCAGAAAAGCATGGTAGATACAGAATGTAGGGAAACATTCCCATATTACATCAGAAGCAATGCTGGATATCTTAAAAATCATGAGGTTGGATAAATCCCCAGGACCTGATGAGGTGTCCTCTCAATCTCTTTGGGAAACTAAGGAAGTGATTGCTGTGGGACTTGCTGAGATATTTGTATAATTGACAATAGGTGAGGTGCTGGAAGACTGGAGGTTGGCAATCATGGTGCCAGTATTTAAGAAAGGTGAGAAGGTACTGCCAGGGCAGTGCAGACTGGTGAGCCTGACATTAGTTGTGGACAAGCTGTGAGAGTGAATTTGCAGGGACAGGATTTACATGTATTTGGTGTGGCAAGGACTAATTGGGGCAGTTGACATGCCTTTGTTCATACAGTATCATGTCTCACCAACGAAACTGAGTTTTTGAAGAAGTATCATTGAGGATTGATGAGGCAGAACAGTGGACGTGATCGATATGGACTTCAGGAAGGTGTTCAAACTGGTTTGTCATGCTGGACAAATTCGTAAGGTTAGCTGGCATTGAACTCAGGGAGACCCAGCTATTTGGATACAAAACAGGCTTGTAGGTGGAAGACAGAGGGTGGTGGTATCGACTCGCCTTTCAGACTGGAGGCCTGTGACCAGTGGTGTGTGAATGGAATTGATGCTGGATTCACAGCTTTTTGTCATTGACATAAACGATTTGAAATTGACAATTTACATTCTATTTCGTAAGTTTGCAGATCCCACTAAAGTTTACGTGGGATTTGACAGGGAAGAAGGTTGATCACATGGGCCAATGATCCGAGCAGTCGCAGATAGAGTTTAATTTAGATGAATGTGAGGTGCTGCACTTTGAAAGGAAAATCAGAGCAGGACATACACAGTTATTGATAAGGTCCTGGACATTGTTGCTGAACGAGGACAGCTTGGAGTGCAAGATCATAGATCCTTGAAAATGATTTCTGAGATAGAGAGAGTGGTGCAGACGATGTTTGGTAGACTTTGCTTTATTGATCAGAACATTGTGTATCGGAATTGCGAGATCATGTTGTGGCTGTGCAGGACATTGGTTAGGCCACGTTTTAGAATATTGTGTTCCGTTCCATTCTCCCTCTAAGAATGTTGGAAGATTTGAAAATGTTCAGAAGGATGTTTCCAGTGTTGGAATATTTGAAGTATAGGGATAGGCTGAATACAGTGATGCTGTTTTCCCTGGAGTGTCGTGGGCTGAGGTGTAACCTTATGCAGGTTTATGAAATCATGAGAGGCATTGAAAGTAGTGACAGAGAGGATCTTTTCTCTGTTATGAGAGAGTCTAGAACTAGAGGGGATAAGTTTAAGGTGAGAGGGGATAAACTTAAAAGTAACTGAAGGGGTACCTATTTCACACAGGGCATGGTGCGGCTGTGGAATGAATTACCAGAAGAAGTGGTGGTGGCTGGGACAATTACAAAATTTAAAAGATATCTGGATGGGTAGATAAATAGAAAGGGTTGAGATGGATACATGGGCAAATGAGACTGGATTAATTTAGGATATGTGTTCGGCATGGATAATTTGGACTCAAGTGTCTGTTTCCATTCTATACTACGCCATGTGTCTAACCATGGCCAGAGTGCTAAGAACAATCAAAAAATGTTCTATAGTAGTTGAATACCAACACTTTAAATCTGACTTCGCTTTTTGAAATGTATTTCTGCCTTTTTGTTGAAATGATAGGGTTTTGTGTGCAGGGAGAAATCTGAGATGACGTTTTGAGTTCCGTGACCCATGTTCAGATGAAGATGTTCTGATGAAACGTGATTTCATTCACCCTGTTTCTCTCTCCACAGATACGTGTTGGATTTGTTCTGTTTCATTTTTTCAGCATTCAAAGCCTTAATTTATTTCATTACAATGCTTCACTTCCAATCCCTCTCAGAACTAATTCTTAGAACCATAGGACCAGACTGTATAGGAGAAGGCCTTCGGTCCATCCAGTTTGTGCTAACAAAGCTACACAAAATCTACTTTCGTCCCAGCTCCCAGATCTATACTCATAGCCTCGAATATTATGATGCCTCAAGCGTTCATCCAGATAGTTTTTAAAATTTGTGACATTTCCTGCTTCCACAAATCTCCCAGACACTGAATTAGCAGACACCCACCACTCTCTAGGTGAATGCCTCCACCTCAGATCCTGAAAGCCTTTTCCCTTGCACCTTAAAGATATGCGCACCCCGCCACCACTCCCACCACCCCGTCCCCCGCCATCTGACAATTGCCTGCCAACAATTAGTTAAACACAAGAGTGAGCAGCTTCAAAATGGGTCAGGCCATAGGAGCTATCATATTCAAACACGATGTCTGAACATTCCCAACTGCCCCAGTTATGTGCTAAGATCTTATATTGCTATCTATGCTGACGACTAGAAGTTTGATCATTAATTTCCAATTTGAATTTTACTTCCTGTTTCTTTCAGTTAATTAGCTGGTGATTTTGGTTCTCACACGGGCAAAGTGTGGTCTCTCTAACTGCACAACGCGCTGCCTGTTAGCTATGGCAACGTTGGACATACTGTTTGTTCTCACTGACATCATACTGTGGAAATTCAAATTCTTTGACATGCCAACGTGTTTCCTGGATCTCACCGCTGTCGGCCATCCTGCCTATGTCATGGCTCGTGCAGCCACAGACTGTTCCGCCTGGTTCACTGTTCTTTTCACCTTTGATCGTTTTGTGGCCATTTGCTGCCTGAAAATGAAGAGAGAATATTGGACTGAAAAAGTCTTGGCCGTGGCTATGGCTGCAACTAGCATTCTGCTCTTTTCAAAACAGCATTCCCTTCTATTTTCGGTTGAACCTTGGAGTATAATTAACAATGTTCTGTGGCACTGCCAAATAAAGTCAAGTTATTTTACAGATCCCAGGTGACTGAGATTCAGATGGTTTGATATCATTTTAACCCCTTTCATCTCATTCATGTAAATTCTGTTGATGAATACTCTGATGGTCAGACACATTTTGTTGATCAGTCGAGTTTGCAAGAGCCTGAGGGGTCAGAGGAAGGGAGAGAGGCACAAAGACACAGAGATGGAGAATCGGAGGAGGTTAGTGATTTCCCTCTTCACCATATCCATTAGCTTCATATTTCTGTGGACAGTGCACGGTTCAAACGTCATATACTTTAGCATTCAAGGAACATATCGCTGGAACAACAGTTCTATGAAGGATTTTACATACATTGCAGAAATGCTGAGAGTTTTCAGCTGCAGCACGAACACATTATTTTGTGCAGTGACTCTGTCCAAGTTCAGAGCGAAGTTCAAGAATGCAATGCAAAAACTGGTTACATAAATTCTTCACTTAACGAGTCAGCAAAAGAACTGGGAGAGGTCCGCAGGCACCTGCAGTGTTCCCAGTGCAACAAGTTGCATACGTGCAGACAGAATTTCATCACAACAATCACGTGGATTGAGTTGAACACCCTGCAGTGGCGAGGGGCGAAGCAAGATGGGTCACCATTCATCACACTCAGGCACACGCTGCTATCCCTGATTGACTGACGGATTGACACACATGGAGACAGACAGACAATGAGGAAAAGTAGTCCATTCAGCCCTTTGAATCTGGTTCACTCGTCATTCCAGAACATCATGGTTCATCCAATTGTAAAGTGTAATACACATTCCTGCCTGTTCCTGACATTGATACCAACCTCCCAGGCTTCACAAAAATCCATCTACCTCCACTTTAAGAAATATTGGAAGACGTAACAAAGGGACAGCAGTGAAGGAAAAAAGAGGTAACTGTCAGGGGCAGGGCATGGTGGAAAGAGGCTGGAGGAGTGATTCCAAATGATGAACTGTCTGTGAGTGATGGATTCAACTGGAACATTGAGTCTTCATGGGCAGCCCTGTGAATGAGTGATAAAGTCCGCAGCAGGAGTTTCTGCATTTCCCCTGTAGGGGAGGAGAGAGAGGGACAGAAACAGCCCCTTCTGCACCATGATCAATGTCAGTCACTGTCTGTTAGCTCGCAATAAACATTTTATTCCAACAAGAGAAAATCTCTGTGTGCTCGTGATCCCCGATCTGAATTGTTTCTTGCTCCATGCACATTTGTTCAGTTTTGACAGTGTTCCATGAGCCCTCTTATGCTTACTTCCACCACAGGAATATTGCCTTCTCTCTCTTTCGGCCTCTTTCTGCATGTCGTTTTCTCTGTCCCTTTCTTCCTCTCTTTCTTCCTCCCGACTAAAGGGGTAAATATGGGAACCCGTATGGGCCCCAGCTATGCCTGTCTCTTTGTTGGCTACGTAGAACAGTCCATCTTCCGTAGTTACACCAGCACCACTCCCCACCTCTTCCTCCGCTACATTGATGACTGCATTGGCGCAACCTCATGCTCCCGTGAGGAGGTTCAGCAATTCATCAACTTCAATAATGCATTCCATCTCGACCTTCAATTTAACTGGACCATCTCTGACACGACCTTCCCCTTCCTCTCCATCTCCATTAATGACGACCGACTTGACACTGACATTTTTTACAATCCCACCGGCTCCCACAGCTACCTGGATTGCACCTCTTCCCACCTTACCTCCTGCAAAAATGCCATTGTGTATTCCAAATTCCCCCGCCTCCGCCGTATCTGCTCCCAGGAGGACCAGTTCCACCACAGAATACACCAGATGGCCTCCTTCTTTAGAGATGCAATTTCCCTTTCCACGTGGTTAAAGATGCCCTCCAACACATCTCGTCCACATCCCGCCCCTCCGCCTTCATACCCCACCTCTCCGCCTTCATACCCCACCTCTCCAACCGATAGAACGACCCTGGTGCTCACCTTCCACCCTACCAACCTTCGCATAAACCAAATCATCTGCCGACATTTCCGCCACCTCCAAACGGACCCCACCGCAAGGGATATATTTCCTTCCCCACACCTTTCCACATTCCACAAAGACTGTTCCCTCCGTGACTACCTGCTCAGGTCTACGCCCCACAACAACCCACCCTCCCCTCCTGGCACCCTCCCCTGCCACCACAGGAATTGCAAAACTTGCGCCCCCGCCTCCTCATTCACCTCAATTTAAGGCCCCAAAGGAGCCTTCCACATCCATCAAAGTTTTCCCTGCACGTCCAGAAATATCATTTATTGTACGCGTTGCTTCCGATGTGGTTTCCTCTATAATGGGGAGACTGGACGCCTCCTTGCAGAGCGATTTAGGGAACGCCTCCCGGACATCTGCACCAATCAACCCCACTGCCCTGTATCCAACATTTGAATTCCCCCACCCACCCTGCAGGACCTGGGCCTCCACCGCAGCTCCCTCACCACCCGACGCCTGGAGTAAGAACGCCTCATCTTCTGCCTCGGAATACTTCAACCCCATGGCATCAATGTGGATTTAACCAGTTTCCTCATTTCCCCATCCCCCACCTCACCCCAGCTCCAACCATCCAGCTCAGCACTGCCCTCATGCATTTTTCTACCTGCCTGTCTTCCTTTCCACCTTTCCACTCCACAACCCTCGCTCACCTTCGTCTCCACCCTCATTCACCCTTGGTATTCTTTGCTACCTTCCCCCACCCTCCTCTCTGACCTATCCCCTCCATCCCCACCCCCAGTCACCTATTGGACTCTGTGCTACTTTCTCCCCACCCCCACCCCTCTCATTCATCTCTCCATTCTGCAGGCACCCTGCCTCTTTTCCTGATGAAGAGCTTTTGCTCGAAACGTTGTTTTAATCTGCTGCTGATCTGCTATCTGGTTTTATCTTTTGAACAATATTATCTCCAACTCACTGACTGTTCAGCCTTATCCAGAAACTGGGACCGTGACAGTAATTCACTGAACAGCATTCCACTGACAGAGACACCCAACCTCACTGCTGCTGCAGCATTCTCTGATCTCAGTATTCTGTCATCTGTTCCAGTTTCATACGGTGTGAGGGTATGAGGCATGAGTTCAGACGAAGGGTCAACGGATCCAAAGCATTTACTCTGATTTCTCTCTCACATTTCCTGCCCATCCTCCTCAGTTTATTCAGCAATTTCTGTTTTGTTTCACAAATCACGCCAGTTTTCTCTCGAATTAAATACATTAAGATGTGATCTGAGCGAAGTTTGTGAATCTAGAATGAGGGAGCAGAGTCTGTGAATTACGACGAGAATGATCCAGCAAGAACTTAGGAAGCACTTTGACATGCCCAGGGAGGGAGATGTTTGGAACAATCTTCCACAAACGGCAGTGGATGCTGGATCAGTTGTGAACTTTAAATCTCAAATTGATTTTTATTGTGATGCAATGGAATTGTGGATCGTATGCTCCATTTTCTTTTGGAAAGCTTGTCTAACTATAGTCCCGACTGGAAATCCTCTTCTCCTCACCGTCTCCGGCCAGTAGATTAAAATCTTGACAGATTTCCCTCCGTATCCCTGCGCATCCAGATATTTATGATGCACGGATTGTTGATTTACAGAGTAAATATCACAACTGTCCTAAAACTTACACATTGTTGCTAAGGGAACCCTGCGTGCTCTGTTCTTCTGCATCTGTGGAAGACAAATGGAGTAGTTTCGTTTCAAAGCTTACGCAGGTTCTGATAGCGTCATAGAGTCATACAGCACTGAAATATATCCTTTGATTCAACTCGTCTATGCAGAACAAACATCCTAAATTAATTGAGTCCTAGTTGCCAGAACTTGGCTCATTTCCCTCCAAACTCTTCTTATTCATATACCCATCCAGATGCCTTTTAAATGTTGTAATAGTACCAGCCTCCACTGGTACTATTTCCTCTGGCAGCTCATTCCATACACGTGACATGCTCTACATGAAAAGGTTGCCCCACAGGTTCCTTTTAAATATTTCTCCTCTTCCCCTGAACCTATACCTTCTAATTCTGGACCCCCCAGCCCAGGGAAAAGACCTTGTCTATTTATCCTATCCATGCCCCTCTCATTCTTTTAACATCTATAAGGTCACCCCTTAGCCTCCGACGCTCCAGGGAAAACGGCTCCAGCCTGTTCAGTCTCTCTCCACAGCTCAAATATTCCAACCCTGGCAATATCTTTGTTATTTTTTTCTGAAACCTTTCAAGTTATCACAGCATCCTTCCTATAGCAGAGAGACCAGTACAGAATACAGTATTCCAGAAGTGGCTTAACCAATGTCCTGTACAACCACAACATGACCTCCCACCTCCTATGCTCAGTGCTCTGACATAAATAGGAAAGCATAACAAATGCCTTCTTCACTATCATGTCTACCTGCAACTCCACTTCAAGGAACTATGAACCTGCACTCGAAGGTCGCAAATAGATCACCTATTTCCTGGTCCTGTTGTGGCTCCGACCAGGACTTGGTCCAATACTAAGAGCAGGAGATGACCTGATCCAAGGAGAAGATGTGAGATTGATTTATTTATCGTCCATACTCCAATTCTGTGATTGAGTTGTGGGTGAGGTTCCAGTGAGAACTGGAAGAATCTATTACACACATTCAGATAGTGCCCATGCAAACCAAACAAAGTCACAGACTTCCCTCTGCTCTCCTAAGAGGAACTGTGAGCTCAGTCTCTGCCCAAACTCCATAATCTCTGGAGTCACTGGTTTGGAGGACAATCTCAGGTGGGTGTGAAAGTGTTTAAATTCAAACTCACTCAACCCGGACCATTTCCACTCACACAGTCTGCTGGGTTTTGGTGGGAAAGTCATATTGTTGCGGTCTGAAATAGTCAGGAGTATGTTCTTATCAGTAATTCACCATATATTTTCCCATTTTGCTTCCACAGTTAATTTGCTGTCAATTGCTATCCTTTCATGGGGAAGGTGCGGTGTTCCCCCTTTTCCAATCGCTACCTGGTGGTAATGGCAGCTGCTGATCTCCTGGTCATTATCATTGGCATTATAGTGAAATGATTTCGTACTTATTATTACCCATGGTATTTCCTGAACATCACTCCTGTGTGTTGTGCTACTGGGGTCCTGTTACGTACAGACAGGGACTGCTCTGTCTGGTTCACTGTCACTTTCTCCTTTGCCCGATTTGTGATCATTTGTTGTCAGAAGCTGAAAACAAAATATTGCACTGAAAATATTGCGACTGTGGTTCTAGCAACAATCTGCACCCTGTTCTGTTTGAAAAACATCCCCTTTTATTTTCAATATGAGCCTCGTGGCATAATCAACAATGTGCCATTCCACTGTAGAACAAAATCAAGCTACTTTACTGAGACTTTGGTGGGTGGCATTAGATGGGCTTGATATGGTTTTAAGTCCTTTACTACCATTCGCTTTCATTCTGTCACTCAATTCTCTGACAATCAGATGCATTTTAATGGCCAGTCGAATCCGGAAGAAGCTGAAGAGCAAAGGAGAGAATCACAGAGACCCAGAGATGGAGAGCAAGAGGAAATCTGTGATTTTGCTGTTGAGCATCTCTGGGAGCTTCATCCTCCTGTGGTCAATTGCTGTGCGGGATTTCGTATATAATGTCATTCAAGGCATCAATCCTGACATTTACTCCGGTTTCCTATATCACTTCAGCAAAGTTGGTCACATGCTGCGGAGACTAAGTTGTTGCACACACGCATTTATTTATGCAACAACATTGTCCAGAGAGTGGTGGGTGTGTGGAATGTTCTGCCCCAGAAGGCAGTGGAGGCCCAGTCTCTGGATTCGTTTAAGAAAGAGTTGGATAGAGCTCTCAAGGATAGTGGAATCAAGGATTATGGAGAGACGACAGGAACAGGATACTGATTGAGGATGATCAGCCATGATCATAATGAATGGTGGTGCAGGCTCGAAGGGCAGAATGGCCTACTCCTGCACCTATTGTCTATTGTCTATTGTTCAGAGCGAAGATCAGTAAAGCAGTAAAATACTTGCTTACACGATTTTCTTGTGTTATATATAATTAAAACTCCTCGGTGAACACCACAGCAAGGTCCTATTGTTTCCAGCGCATGAAACAATGTTTTAAAAGTAGTCATCATGGGATGTGAGCCTTGCTAGCGGAGTCAGCATCTACTACCGTCCCTAGTTGCCTCTTGAGAAGGTGGTGCTTAGCTGCCTTCCTCAACCACTGCTGCCCACAATGCGACAGTGAAGGAATGACGCTATATTTTCAACTCAAGATGATGAGGGACTTGGCGGAGACCTTGCAGGGGGTGGTGTTCCCAGCTATCAGCAGCACTTGTCCTTCCAGATGGAAGCGGTCATAGGCTTGTAAGGTGCTTTCTGTGGATCTTTGGTGAATTTCTGCAGTGCGTCTTGTAGATGATACATACTGATGCCACGGTGTGTCGGAGGTGGAGGGAATGGATGTTTGTGGATGTGCTGCTAATTAACTGGCTGTTCTGTCCTGGATAGTGTCAAGCTACTTGTGTGTTGTTGGAGCTGCACCCCTACAGGCAAGTGGGGAATATTCCTTCACATTTTTGACAGACAGTCCTTCTCCTCGTGCAGGGAGAGAGTTGAGCTGGGAACCTGAGGATTTCCCATCACAGCACACTCCAAAGGAATTTTCCGGGAAAATGGGATCTTCTACTGCGTAATTCCTGTCAGCTTGGAACTTTCTGTGAGCCTCCATCACAATCAAATCCTTCCGAGTGCTTGGTGAAATTAAATGGAATAGTTAATCAGAAAATGTTTGTCTTTTAAATACATGCTCAGTAATAATCAAAAGACACCATACTAATGTCATAAACAGCCAATTATGAGCTGTTTCAATGTGAGAAATTGTGGCAGGTGATCATATGATGTTATCAGAACACACCCACCAAACATTTATTAATGCAAAGTTCCAAATCACACAACACTGGGTTATAGTCCAATAGGTTTATTTGGAAGCACTAGCTTTCATAACACTGCTCCTTCATCAGGTAGCTGTGTAACAGAATCATAAGACACAGAATTTATTGCAAAGGTTTACAGTGTAATGTAACTAAAATTATGTATTGAAATGGACCTGCATTGTTTGTTAAGTCTCTCATCTTTTAGAATGGGCATGTTGGTTTCAGCACTTTCATATGTAAACTCCAGAACTTTCGTAAAGTTACATTCTCAAGTGAACTTTAAGAATAGATGCCATGTTGGCCCAGATAATGACTTGAAGGTTATTTATGCAGCAACATTGTCTAGGTTCAGAGAAAAGTTCAGTAACAAAGTAAAATATCTAATATCATGAAGTTCTTATTTATGAATAATTAAAACTTACGAATAATAACAAAAGCTGGGCTCCCTATTTTTAACATCAAACTTTCAAATTCCAATGGGCTGCTACACCATTGCTGCCCTCAAACATGTACAGTATTCCCTGTCATGGAGTGAATATGCAAAACCGTGCCATAAATCTCTCTCCTGTTAAAAAAATGCAACACTACCCTCTACTGTCCTCCCCATGCCACTGCATGTGGTACTGTGGAGGATTCATTCCCTCAAGGATTCGGTCAGAGAGAGAGAAAGAGACGGCAGCAGCTCACTGCATAACCTAAACTAACAGCATCATCAACACACAAACATTCAAAGACACACAGAGACACAGAGTGGAAACGTGTGGTGCTGGAAAAGCACAGCCAGTCAGGTAGCATCCAAGGAGCAGAAGAGTCGACGTTTCAAGTTTAAGCTTTTCATCATGAAAAGCTTCTGCCCAAAATGTTGATTCTCCTGATCCTCCGGTGCTGCCTTTTCAATTCTGATCTCCAGCATTTGCAGCCCTGACTTTCTCCACAGACACAGACAGAAACATACTCACGGACTGACAGTCACGCAGACTGACCGACCGACAGACAGATACACATGCACACACACACACAAACACAGAAACGTGCAACACACGTTGACTATCCCTAATTCGTCCTTGCCTTTCCAAATACATGTACATCCGGTCCCTCAGGATTCCCTCCAACAAATTGCCCAACAGATTCACTAGTCTATAGATCCCTGGCTTGTTCTTACCACCCTTCTTAAACAGTGGCACCACGTTAGCCAACCTCCTGTCTTCCAGCACCTCACCTGTGGCTATCGATGATACAAATATCTCAACAAGAGGCCCAGCAGTCACTTCTCTAGCTTCCCACAGAGTTCTCGGGTACACCTGATCAGGTCCTGGGGATTTATCCACCTTTACCCGTTTCAAGACATCCAGCACTTCCTCCTCTGTCATGTTAAAATTTTGCAAGCTGTCACCATCTATTTCCCTACAGTCGATATCTTCGAAATCCTTTTCCACAGTAAATACTGATGCAAAATCCTCATTTAGAATCTCCCCATTGTCTGTGGCTCCAAACAAATGCCACATTGCTGATCTTTGAGGAGCTCTATTTTCTACCTAGTTACCATTTTGTCCTTAATGTATTTTTAAAAACTTCTTAATTCTTTTTTCCAAATCTATCTCATGTCCCCTTTTTGCCGTTCTGATTTCCCTCTTAAGTATACTCCTACTTCCTTTATTCTCTTCTAAGGATTCACTCGATCTATCCTGTCTATACTTTACATATGCTTCCTTCTTCTTCTTAACCAAACCCTCAATTTCTTTAGTCATCCAGCATTCCCTATAACTACCAGCCTTTCCTTTCACCCTAACTGAAATATACTTTCTCTGGATTCTCGTTATCTCATTTCTGAAGGCTTCCCATTTTGCAGCCGACCTATTACCTGTGAACATCTGCCTCCAATCAGCTTTCGAAAGTTCTTGCCCAATACTGTCAAAATTGGCCTTTCTCCAATTTAGAACTTCAACTTTTAGATGTGGTCTATTCTTTTCCATCATTATTTTAAATGTAATAGAATTATGGTCGCTGGTCCAAACGTGTTCTCCCACTGACGCTCAGTAACCTGCCCTGGCTTATTTCTCAAGAGGATTCGGGGTAATCCAAGATGGAAGACGGGAAAAATTTCTGACTGTAACAGTTGCTCCTTTTTTGAGGTATTTTAGGTGCTGAAGGTGATTCCAAGAGCAGCGATTGGATTCATGTGCTGTTGCATTGTTTTGGAACTTTGGGAAAAAAAGTCAAAACAACAACAGTTTGAAAAGGGAGAAGAAAGACGATGGAAGCACATGGTCAGGATATTACAGGAGAGAGAGAGAGAGAGAGAGAGAGAACCTGCACAGTTACTGCCTTTGCTGTTTGAATTCATGTATCATTGGACATCGGTATGCATCTGGGAAAATTAACAAACAATGAAATTCATAACTGATCTTGGAGGAACTGTTGGGCGGAGTTCACAGCACAGAATCAGATAAGTTAATCAGATGTGCAGTGGCAACACACCACGGTATCTATAAAAATAAGAGAACAGAACTGAGGTACAACAATATTAATATAAAAGCAAGAGCAACTCAAATAGAAAATAGGAAGCAAATATGACCAGGAACCGTTTCCAGACACACATATTTATATTTACAAATGAGCAGTTCTAATGCTAAACGATATTTATGTTTAAACTAGAACAACTCCAAAGCAAAACAATGTTTAGATACAAACACAAACAGATACAATGCACAATAATATTTCCATGCAAACATGATCAACTACTATACACAGCAATATTTGTACAGACACACTCAGCTCCAACATATAACAATACTGAATACTTTATATGCTGTGCATATGAAGAATGCAATACTGTATATGTGAATGAGTTGGAGAAAGGAAGAAAATGTGCTGTTTCCAAATTTGCAGTTAACACAAAAATAGTTGGGAAGGCAAGTTGCGACAGGTTCTGGGAAAGCATCACAAGTCCTGAAGTGTTAACTCTGATATCTCTCCACAGATGCCGCCAGTCATGCTGAGCAATCCAGAAATGTCTGCTTTTGTTTATGTATGACATTTTTGCTTCAAACATGGGCCAAGAGCTGAATCTTAGAGGGGAGGTGAGAGTGATACACCCTGACATCCCTGTGGCTCGCTCAAAATTCACTTGGAGGACAATCGGGGGCACACTCCCTGCTCGTACCTATCATATCTGGCACACAGGAAGATGGCTGTCGTTGTTAGAGGAGGGTCAGCTCAGCTCCAGAACATCTCTGCAGAAATTCCACGGTGTACTGCCCTCGGACAAAACAGTTTCAGCTACTTCATCAATAAATAGCTGGTCATAATTAATTTGAATATTATTGCTACAAAAGGAGGTCAGAGGCCAGGAAGACCATGGCGAGGAACTCACCTCCTGACTCCCCAAAGTCAAAGCGAAAGTAAGAAGTGTAACGAAATACTCCCCAGTTTCTTTTTGGATGTTGCTCCATCAACACTCACCATCCATGACACCACCCAGGATAAAGCATCTTGCTTGATTGACATCACAACTCCAAACATAGACTTCCTCCACCACTGACACTCAGGAGCAGAAATGTGTCACAAACACAAAATGCACCAAAGAGAAACATCAAGGCTCATTAGACAGTGCCAATGCACATTTCATCAGCTCTGCTGGTGACACCGTACACTGAGTAGCTTTTTTTCTCCAATCATAAAAGGAGATTGACGTGTTTTTGGACGGAACCATTTCTGGATCTTTATCTATGAGGGATTGTCTCCACTCTCTTCTAACTGACCTGTTCCCCTTATTAAAAGGTCTCCACCCTTTCCACCTCTCATCAGCGTTTTGAATACTTGTGTTCATGTGAGTGTATAAAGTCCTTCAAAACTCCAGAAAGACCTCCCTGACCGAGAATTTGCACCACGACTGATCAAGGCACGTGGTGTCTTAACGATTGTATTAACCTGCTCTCCGACATTCAGGGATCAGTGGGCAAGCATCCCAAGTTCCCATGGTCCTTTGAGATTTCTAGTGCCTTGCATCTCAGTAATCATTACCTTGCCTTGTGTCGTTAGTTAGACAATAGGTCTTCAAACCGAAGTAACTGTTCAGATTTCAGTCGCTATGATGTGGAGAGACTGAGGTTTGGATTTTTCCCACGTCCCCACATGTACTCCATTTAGAGCAATCTGTGCACCGTGGCCTCCTGTAGGGTTTATTCGTCCTTTTTCAGGAGAGGGAGTGTTATGACGAGACAGAAATATAACCTGAGAGACACAGAAAGACACCCACATGCACACACTCGCAAAAACAAGTCACTCAGATAGAGAAGTACTCCCACACGCTCAAATACACTCAAGTTGAGACGTAGGAAGAAACTGAAAAAACAAAAACAGGAACACATCCCATTTTCCACACATAACACATGAACATGCACCGAAACAGAGTCAAACGGAGATATGGGAAACCAACTCCTGACAGAAGTATAACCTGATCCTGAGTGATATAGAAACACACCCTCACCCTCACAAACACACAGAGGATTACAATCAGTTTAAATTGTGTGACAACACCTCCACACTGATACATTAGCACAGCCAAATTTCACATAGACACGCCCACACAGAAATACCACCATACTGAGATATATAGGAACACGCCTACGTTCAGACAAAAATGCACACGCATACACAGACAGAAAAACAGTCAGACTAAGATATACAAACAGACCAACAGAGATACACAACACACACATGTACGCATAAAAGGTCATCCCAAATAAAGAAACACATTTACATACAGACACATAATCACAAACACATCCCCACACACATATAGAACTGAAGTCATACTGAGAGACATTGCACATCAACATGCAAGAACTTACAGAAACATTTGTATACACACATGAGCACAGTTAAACACAGTTACAGAACCACATATACAATTATACATAGACATCAGAAGCGAACAGAGACACCCCCACAGAGAGGCAAACAGAGATCCTGCTGGGGACACAGAAAGATCCTGACACATGGACAGGGAGGAAAACACAATCTGAACAACACACGCAGCTGCTTAAACAGCAGCACAGGCAGTTAGAGACACAGCCCCACTCCCACAATAATGCACTGAACGTCAGAGAAACACACATACAAAGTCAGCAAACAGTATAACATGCTGACAGTCGAGTCACAGAGTCATAGAGATGTTCAGCATGGAAACAGACCCTTCGGTCCAACCCGTCCATGCCGACCAGATATCCCAACCCAATCGAGTCCCACCTGCCAGCACCCGGCCCATATCCCTCCAAACCGTTCCTATCCATATACCATCCAAATTCCTCTTAAATGTTGCAATTGTACCAGCCTCCACCACATCCTCTGGCAGCTCATTCCATACACGTAGCACCCTCTGCGTGAAAACGTTGCCCCTTAGGTCTCTTTAATATCTTTCCCCTCTCACCCTAAACCTATGCTCTCTAAAATTCATTGTCAAAGAAATGTTAAGCACACAGACACTGCATACACAGACGCAAACACAACACATGCAATGTCAAAACACACGCCGATACACATTCACATTGTCACAGTAACAAACAGCCACACGAACATACTGTCACAGAAACATTCCCACATAGACTGACTAACATACCCAAACACATAAACACCGCAAAATGCAGTCACCAAAATTAATCTCCAGGTCCACACACAAAGGGAAACCAACACACGGGGGCAGAAATTAAGTCACAATGTGTCACATGGACATATCCAAAGACAAAACCTGTGGGCACACACACAGAGTGAAACTCCCACAAAGGCAGTGAAACATAGATACACTCAGAGACCCTCACAGACGGAAAGTGAAACACTTAAACACAAACTCCCGCACATTGACAGGGAGAGAGAGAGGGAGACAGTCAAAGTGCAGAAGATGAAGGGACACTACTTTTACACAAATGTAACTAATATTATGCCAAGATATTGTTGGATGCGCCAGTGCATTTTGTATTTTCCAAAATCACCTCCTCAGATAAACTCAGTGAAAGAAGAGACAGAGAAGTGGTTTGAGCCAACTCACGGTAGCAAGTGTTAAACTGAGAGAACACGTGTCTGATGTGGTCAATGTGTGAGAAAGAAACAGGGCGTGAGACAGAGAGAGAGAGAACATGAGACACAGAGACAAAGACAGACAGAGAGACAGAGGTAGAGGGATAGAGTCAGGGAGAGACTGACAGCAAGAAATTTAGAGATGGGGAGAGAGAGATGCAGACATAGCGAAAGAGAGTGAGAAAGAGAGGATGAGAGGGACAGAGACAACGACATGCAGAAAGAGGCGGAGAGAGAGTGAGAAGGCAATATCCCTGTGGTGGAAGTAAACATGAGGGGGACTCAAGAAACCCTGTCAAAACTGAACAAATGTGAATGGAGCAAGAAACAGTCAGATACAGGGATCACCAGCAGACCGAGACTTTCTTTTGTTGTAATAAAATGTTTATTGCCAGCGAACAGACAGAGACTGACAATTATCATGATGCAGGAATGACATGTTCCTGTCCCTCCCTCTCCTCCCCTGCAGGGGAAATGCAGAAACCCCTGCTGCCGGACATTATCACTCATTCTCAGGGTTGTCTGTGAAGAATCAACGTTCCAGATGAGTCCATCGCTCAACGCCAGTCCATCATTTGGAATAACTCCTCCAGCCTCTTGCCAAACTCCCCTCCACCTGATAGTTACCCCTTGTTCCCTTACCTGCTGTCCCTTTGTTACGCTTTCTAATATTCCTTAAAGTTGAGGTGGATGGATTCTTGTTAAGCCTGGGAGATTGATATCATTATCCGGGGCAGACAGGAATTTGGAGTACACTTTAGAATTGGATGAGCTGCGATGTTCTGGAATGACGGGCGAACTAGTTTAGAAGGGCTGGATAGCCTATTTATCCTCATTGTCTGTGTGTCTCCACGTGTGTCAATCCATCAGTCAATAAGAGATAGCATCGTGTATCTGAGCATGGTGAATGGTGACCCATCTTGCTTCGACCCTCGCCATTCACTGCAGGGTGTTCAACTCAATCCATGTGATTGTGTTGATGAAATTCTGTCTGCACATATGCAATTCCTGCACTGGGAACACTGCAGATGCCTGGGGACTGCCCCAGTTATTTTGCTGAGTCATTAAGTGAAGAATTTATGTAACCAATTGTTGGACCGCATTCTTGAACTTTGCTCTGAACTTGGACAGAGTCACTGCACAATATAATGTGTTCGTGCTGCAGCTTAAATCCCTCTGCATTTATGCAATGTACGTAAAATCCTTTGTAGAACTGCAGTTCCTATGGTATGTTCCTTTAATGCGAAAGTACAAGACGTTTGAACCGTGCGCTGTCCACAGAAGTATGAAGCTAATGGATATGGTGAAGAGGGAAATCACTGACCTCCTCCGATTCTCCATCTCTGTGTCTTTGTGACTCTCTCCCTTCCTCTAACCCCTCAGGCTCTTGCGGACTCGACTGATCAATAAAATGTGTCTTACCGTCAGAGTATTCATCAACAGGATTAACACGAATGGGATGAAAGGGGTTAAAGTGATATCAAACCACCTGAATCCCAGCCACCTGAGATCTGTAAAATAACTTGATTTTATTCGGCAGTGCCACCGAACATTGTTAATTATACTCCCAGGTTCAAAGCGAAAATTAAAGGGAATGCTTTTTGAAAAGAGCAGAATGCCAGTTGCAGCCAAAGCCACAGCCAAGGCTTTTTCTGTCCAATATCTTCTCTTCATTTTCAGGCAGCAAATGACCACAAAACGATCAAAGGTGAAAAGGACAGTGAACCAGACGGAACAGTCTGTGGCTGCACGAGCCATGACATAGACAGGACGGCACACAGCGGTGAGATTCAGAAAACACGTTGGCATACCAAAGAATTTGAGTTTCCACAGTATGATGTCGGTGAGAACAAACAGTAGATCCGACGTTGCCATAGCCAACAGGCAGCGCGTTGTGCAGTTAGAGAGGCCACAGTTTCCCCGTGCAAGAACCAAAATCACCAGGCAATTAACTGAAAGAAACAGGAAGTAAAATACAAATTGGAAATTACTGAGCAAGCTTCTCTACGTCAGCACAGATAGCAATAGAAGATTTTCGCATATAACTGGGGCAGTTGGGAAGGTTCAGATGTCAAGTTTGAACAATGGCCTGACCCAATTTGAAGCTGCTCACTCATGTGTTTAAGTAAGGGTAGGCAGGGAATTGTCAGATGGCAGGGGGGCATATCTTTAAGGTGACAGGGAAGAGGGGTTCGCGGGATCTGAGGAAGAGGTGTTCACCAGAGAGTGGTGGGTGCCTGATCATTCAGTGCCTGAGAGAGTTGCAGAAGCAGGAAATGTCACAAACTTTAACAACAACCTGGATGAACGCTTGAAGCATCATAGTATTCGAGACTATGAGTATGGTTCTGGGAGTTGGGACGAGAGGAGATTTTGTGTAACTTTGTTAGCACAAACTGGATGGACCGAAGGCTCTCTCCTATACAGTCTGGTTCTGTGATTCGAAGAATTCATTCCGAGAGACAGGTTTGAAAGTGAAGCATTTTAATGATATAAATTAAGGTTTTGAATGCTGAAAATATGAAACAAAACAAAACCCAACAAGTATGGCAGTATCTGTGGAGAGAGAAACAGGGTGAATGGAATCACGCTTCATCAGAACATCTTCATCTGAACATGGGTCACTGAACTCAAAACGTCATCTCGGATTTCTCCCTGCGCACAAAACCCTCTCATTGCAACAAAAAGACAGGGATTCATTTCAAAAAGCGAAGTCAGATTTGAAGTGTTGATATTCAACTGCTATGGAACATTTGTACGATTGTTCTTAGCATTTTGGCCATGGTTAGACTCATGGAGTAGTATAGAATGGAAACAGACACTTGAGTCCAAATTATCCATGCCGAACATACATCCTAAATTAATCCAGTCTCATTTGCCCATGTATCCCTCTCAACCGTTTCTATTTATCTACCCATCCAGATACTTTCTAAATTATGTAATTGTCCCAGCCTCCACCACTTCTTCTGATAATGCATTGCACAACCACACCATGAAATAGGTGCCCATTCAGTTCCTTTTATATTTATCCCTTCTTACCGTAAACCTATGTCCTATCGTTCTAGACTCCTCCTTAGCAGAGAAAATACCTTCTCTATTATTTATTTCAATGCCACTCATGATTTCATAAACTTGCAGAAGGTTACACCTCAGCCTACGACACTCCAGGGAAAGCAGCCCCGGCGTATTCAGCCTATCCCTTTACTTCAAATATTCCAAACCTGGTAACATCTTTTCTGAGTGAGAGAGTAGTAATGTTGGGAGGAATACTATGGAATTACATCTCAGTGTGAATCTCTGACCAGCGTCTGTGGCATATGATGGATCGGAACGGATATAGTTTGGGCATTTATTTGAGGTTTGGGCGTAGTTTATCAGTTTTAGACAGTCTAAGTGTTTAACAGACTCACTTCTGTTTTGATATCAGGTGATTAATTTCAGAACACGCCTAGATCCTTGACAGAAATCCAAGCTGATGACACATGTTTGTGTTGATTGAACAAAGTGATCTCTTGCTGTATCGTAAACACACAATGCTGCAAATATTGCATTCATTAAAAAATGAAATTTATTGCTAAAGAAATGAAGGTAAAACAGAATAAACAAAACTACGTACTTATAAAGCAGATTCAAAGGCAATGAACTCACAGAAGTATAATTCTCATTCATCTCAAAACGAAAGGCCACGACTTTCACATATTACACAAAACCCGACTCCCAGTTCCGTTCAAAACAACATAGCCCTCTAAACATATTCACACCAGAATCTTCGTATCTATCACTTGGTTAAATGACTTTTGACTGCCAATTCTCAACTGGAATTGCAGTCAATTTCTTACTGGAGCTACCGCACATCGGACCATCAATATACTCAGCTTTAAAAAATATCTTCAGAGCTTTATTATTGTCACAACACTACTGTCTGTGATTAACACAAAACTTTCGCTCCAAGGTAATGTTGTTTACTCAAACTCTCATTTCATTTGCACGAGCACAGATCTGTGTATCCATTCAGTTCCAGGGTCTTACAGGAACAAAACTAAATGACAAAAATGATAAAATTGAAAGTAAACCTTTCCTCGTAAGGGTTTCTTCCTAAATTGAAAATTCCAGAACTCACTTATAAAGTTTTGAGGTCCCATTAATGCCATGTACGGTTGCAACCAGCAAAACTAAACAGAAACTCATTCGTGTACAAAGCCATTCAGCCCATCGCCCAACTTCAAACGCAATCTTTAAAAGAAACTGCTGCAATTACACAAATAAATCCAAGTAAACTATAAATTTTAGATGCACAGAGAAGCCCACTGCTTATTCACTTCAACACCATAACCAAACACAAACTCACTAATATTACACTCTCTACATAGACGATCACCGCTCTCTGTTTCCAAAGTGATTCCTTGCCTTAATTCCATTGAAACTCTCCGTAATCTCCGATTGAAATGGGCATTCTGGAAGGTTTTCACAAGACATGAATAATTTCCACGGCAATTCCTGTGGAATATGCGATGACACGGATTCCACAGGGTTCCTGTAATCTGACGATAAACTACCGAGCTTCTGCCACTGTGTGAATTTTGGGCCCAACCTATCTATATATCATTGTCAGTGACAGAGTGAACCCAAAGCCCACCATCAGACAGATTGACACAATTTCAATGGTGTACCGCACTTACCGGGGATTGTTACAATTGGAAGGGTCATGGAAAATAAATTCCGCAAGTAATTAAATAAAATGTCATTTTCGGCCTGAATCTCTGTGCGCAGGCAATCTCTCTGGACTAAATGCCGAGGTGATGTAATCTCAAAGCCTTTCATTTATACCTCTTGGCATCGCCTGGGGGACTGTTACATTACAATGTGGTTCACTTAATTTATTTTAAGAATTTGAACAAACAGGTGACACCGGTGAGTTAACTCCCAGTGGCCACAGATTATTTTTACAACTGTGGTTTATACGATTGTGCAAATCTCAGTCGGTCAGGAACAAACAGAGGAAAATGTATATTGAATAACATAATCGAATCCTTACAGTATGGAAGCCGGCCAATGGCCCAAGTCAACACTGATCCTGCAAAGGGTATCCCACCCAGACCCACCCGCTCTCTCTGTGAGGCAGCAGGGCTAACCACTGAGCCTCTGTGCTGCCCTCACTACCAGCATTGACAGCACGACACCATCTATCGAACTCTCATTTCATACCAGTGTCGTCCTTCCATTGACTTTGATAATTTGGAAATTAAATCCCAGTTGTTGAGTGTCTCTCTGAGAAACATTCACCTCAACCCTGGGATGTGTTTTCCATGGTTATCAACGACTATTCTGTGAAGGGATCATCGTTGGTTAATGCTAACGACACACTGTCGGTTTTAATGAAAACATCATCGCAATACAATTCCTCACCTTGAGCACAGGCAGTGTCTGATTCGAACATAATTTCTCCACACAAGGCAATAATTGAAGCAGGTAAAAATAACTCACTGAAAAATGCCCTCAACGGTTACATAAGCTCCATTCAATACAGAACCTCTTACCGTGGTAACAGCGCCCTGGACATGTCTCAGAGCTGACTCTAAATCACACATGATCCCGACAGCAAGACATCGGGATGAGATATTCTCTGTTCACCTGCAGTGTATTGCACATGTACAGAGAAGAAACCTAAAACATCTGACGGATGATGGGATAGAACAGTTTCAAGCGAGATGGAGGAGTGAGGTCACAGAAGGATTTGCACACACAAGGATGCAGAAATGTACAATTCTGGAAATGATTGAGAGGGGGGTCAATGTTGTCAATGAGGGCCGTGAGATGGGGAAATGGGACTTGGCTTGAGGACTGATAGAGGACAAAAAACAGAGAGCAGGAGTAAATATGTCATTACCATAATGTCAGTCTGGTATTCGTCAGTGACACAAGGATCATTTCTGGCAATACAGACATAATTTCTAGCAATGACTTAGATAATGGGATCATGCATTACCTTTGATCGTAACACAATATTAAGTTGACAGTAATAGGCAAGGAGGACATAGGAGCGCTGAGAAGGGAAAGGGCAGGTTCAGTGAGTAAAAGAGGACAAAATAGTCTGTGCAGTATAATGTAGAGAAATGTGAGGCATTGTTCATTCATTTCATTCTTGGAAAGGTTTTAGGCCATCGACAAAATTTCAGATGATTTTTCTCACCTAAAAGCAGAAGGCAACAACATGCCTTTCGGTCCATTCATCGCCAGACGTTTCCATTATTCTCTGGAAAACTTTACTCATCTCAGACACTTCTTAATTCAAGGAATTGAACCATGGGTTTGCGTCATCACAGCCCCTCACATTTGAACCCTTGTTGTCCAGCTATCAATCTGGTGAATAAATGCTGCACTCAAATGGACATTGAGCCCCAATTCTCCAGTATGTAGAGAAAGGCATTGTTCATTCATTTCACTCTTGGAAAGGTTTTAGGCCATCGACAAAATTTCAGATGATTTTTCTCACCTTAAAGCAAGAGGCAACAAGATGCCTTTCGGTCCATTCACCGCCAGACTTTTCCATTATTCTCTGGAAAACTTTACTCATCTCAGACCCTTCTTAATTCAACGAATTGAGCCATGGGTTTGCGTCATCACAGCCCCTCACATTTGAACCCTTGTTGTCCAGCTATCAATCTGGTGAATAAATGCTGCACTCAAATGGACATTGAGCCCCAATTCTCCAGTATTTCGTTTCTGTTTTTTTTTCTTGTTTATAAAGTTAATGCAGTGCTGTGTTAACTTCAAATGCCAGCATGCACAAAGCTAACATGACTGACTGACTCTTTCACAATCATCAGTTCTGAATAGCCAGAGTCCAGGATGTATATTGTCTCAACAGTGCCGAGGGTCAAGAATGTCACAGAACAACTTCAGGACATCTTGTGTTGTGGGGTTTGCTGGGGTGGGACAGGGGTTGGAGATAGAATGTGTGGAACATGAAGAACCCAAGATCTTGATGAGCATTAGCACCAACAATGTCTGGGAATAAAATTCATGCTCATAGTCTAGCATCTTGTCATTATTCACCCTTTATTTACAAATGCACAGTCCTCCACACATTCTGAGGACCTTTGAGAATAAAGATCCGCTTGGTGTTCCCCTTGACTCTTTACTACAAGTCTGAGGGAGCCTCAAAGAGGGTCTTCACGTTTCTCCAACCATTAATGTGGGAGACTACAAATCAGGCCACCTTTCTCCAGAACTTCGAAGATAGGGTTTAGAAAGGTAACCCACTCCCACTGTTTGGGGATTCGAGCGCAAAGGGACATAGTCTGCAATGTCGGGCTAAAGTGTTCAGGAGAGATGTTAGGAAGCACTGCCACACAGAAAGGGTGTTGGATGGTGGGAAATCTCTTCCACAAAGGGTAGTGGATGCTGGATTAGATGTTAATTTTATATCTGAGATAGATTTATTTTTCTTAAGCATAGTTAGTAAGGGATAATGTACAAACACAAGTATATGGAGTTTGGCTACAAATCAGGCACTGTATGCTGTGACAAGCTCACGGGGGCTGAATGTCCTGTTATTTAGTTCCCATGACTTTGAACCGCCTCCCACAGCCTATAATACGATCCCGAAAGTGTGGAATTAGGCCCTTCAGCTCAACAAATCCATGCCTACCCTCTGAGAGGAAACCACCCAGCCACATTCCCCTGCCCTATACTTACCTATGACGAATGCACCGAACCCATACATCCTTGAACACCATGAGCAGCTCAGCCTGGCTCATTTGTCTGTCCTGCATATATTTTGGATTTTTGGAGGAAACCAGAACACACAGAGAAAACCCACGCAGGCACGGGGAGAACGTGCACAGATAGTTTCCCGAGGTTGTGGGCGGCACGGTGGCACAGTGGTTAGCACTGTTGCCTCGCAGCGCCAGAGACCCGGGTTCAATTCCCGCCTCAGGCGACTGACTGTGTGGAGTTTGCACGTTCTCCCCGTGTCTGCGTGGGTTTCCTCCGGGTGCTCCGGTTTCCTCCCACAGTCCAAAGATGTGCAGGGCCAGGTGAATTGGCCATGCTAAATTGCCCGTAGTGTTAGGTAAGGGGTAAATGTAGGGGTAGGGGTAGGGGTATGGGTGGGTTCGCTTCGGCGGGTCGGTGTGGACTTGTTGGGCCGAAGGGCCTGTTTCCACACTGAATGTAATCTAAAATCAAACCCCGGTCCCTGGTGCTGTGAAATAGCAGTGCGAACCACTAAGAAAACATGCCATTTCAAACTATCCACTGCATTGACATCCTGCCTAAATTTCTGTGCGCTGGAGTGGGCAGAGCTCAGGTTTAACCCACTGCAAGTCTTATGATATTCAAGAGTTCAAATCTGGGCTGTTTCCCCCAGCTGTGTCTAAAGCTGTGATTTATACAAGTTAAATGACATTCCCCTTTCCTTTGCATTCCACTCGACTTTGGATAACTTTTTTTGACAAACCTGCTCACCGCTCCCAGTCACTTTCCAAAAAAGAAGTATACATCTCCAAGTCGTGATGTTAAGTCCCCACCAGAATTCAGCCACTGAATGGATATTATCTCTACCAAAAAGAATGAATCTTTCTTACTTCCAACATTATCTGCCATTTGCCGGCCCATTTCACTAGTTAAAGGGGTAAAATGCACACGAACATATCCCACTAATTGACTGTGAATAGGGGTAATATTTGGAACACTGAAATCAGCCTTCATTTAAAATACGGAGAACAAATAGACAGAGACTTGGACATTACACGGACTGATTTTTTTTAAATTCAGGGGATAAAGCTTTTCTTAGTTTTCAATGCTGAATGAGTCTGCTGTTGACATGAACACACCCAACAATATTGGATTAGAAGGAGGCCATTCATCCGGTCTGTCCCACGGGAACAGGAGGAGGCCATTCAACTCCTTCTCCAGCATGATCACTGGGAAAACGAGGCCATTGAGCTCATTTCTGGCCTAATACTTTGGTACAGGAGGCCATTCAGCTCTGATTTCTCTGCATAGATGCTGGAAGATGTGTTGATTTCTTCCAGGAATTTGTTTTTGTTTCTGATTAAGAGCATTAACTGTTCTTACAGCTTTTACTCAGCCCATTGTCTAGCCTGTGACACAGGAGGAGCCTCTTTCAGAGGTCGAGAGGATGGCCTAGCAGACTTATTGCTGAACTGGTGAGCCAAGTAACTTCGTCACGTTCTCGGGACCCCAGTTCAAATCCCACTGTGACAGATGGTGACGTTTCAATTCAACGTCCGTCTACAATTAAAGAGTCTAATGATGAACCCCCAGTCGCTTGTCGATTCGCTAATGCCTTTTCGAGAGGTCAGACCTACACGTGACTCCAGACGTACAACAATGTGTTTGACACTTAACAGCCCTCGAGGCAATTTGGAATGGGCAATAAATGCTGATGCTGGCCGGCGATGCCCTCATCCTGTGACTGAATTAAAAAAGAAACATTCTTGAGAACGATAAAGAGGAAATGGAAGAAGCACTTCCGCCCATTCTGAATTGGTAAAGAAGAAGAGCAGAAGGTCTTTCATTCCTACTCCTGAGCACAAGAATAGCAAAAGGGCATAACGTCAGTCCATACTGTTCTACATGACAAAGCACAGGCAGGAGAGAAAGGGAAGGCATGAGGAGTAGGGTTTTATGGGGTGTAATGACAACTGGAATGTGAATGAGGGAGCAGTCGGTGAGGTGGGAAGAGGTAGTCCCGGGAGATAGTGCCACATGGATGCACCTGATTGTGTGAATGGACGCAGTGAGCGCCAACGTTCAATGACGATGTCTGGAAATTTGAAGAGAGGACTGTGACCATCACCACCACCGCCACCAAATTGATTAAAGCTAGAAATAGTCTCCCTTACTCTGTACTTATTCATCGCTATTGCCCTGTATTTTGCCACTCTATGCCCCTGTATTTAAGCATTTATGTCTCTCTGTATGCAAATCTCTCCCTGTTAATCTTCATTTACTTGTATCGCTGTTCCCTTGTATGTAACCCACACTTTTTCCCAGTGTTTAATTCTCTGCTGATTACTGTGTCTTTCACCTTCTTGCTTTCTGTATTTGAGACACTCCCTGTTATTCTGTATTTAAGCCGTGATCTGTATTCAGTCCTCTCTATTCCCTGCCCTGTATTTAATCCTCTTCCTCTTAGTCTGCCATTAGTCCTCACCCATTACTCTTTCTTTAATCCTGTCTTATCTACGTTCAATCCTTTCTATTCGCCTGTATTTAACCACCTCTTTCTTACCCTGTTTTCAATCCTCTGTTATTTGTGATTTTATCATGTTCGTATTAGTTTACATTTAATCCTCTCATAACTACTTCCCACTGAACCCGCTAAATTTAAACTCTGCCCATTACAATCTTTAACCATCTCTGTATTCAGTGTACTCCCCATTGTTCTCTAATTAACCCTCTCGCTACTACTTTCTATTCAATCTCGTACACTGTATTTAACCCTCCCCTCTTCCCCTGAACTTAAACCTCTCCCTAACCTCCTGCACTGAATCCTCACCTCATTACTCTATTTAGTTTTCCCGCATTTCTTTATATTAGATTATTTCCCTTTTCTGTGTTCAACCATCTCCCAGTTGCCCTGTTTACAATTTTGTTTCTATTACATTCCATTTCACCATCTTTATCCCTCATATAGAATGTACTTCACATTACACGACTTAACCCTCTCCACGCTACTTGATACTAATTCCTGCCCCTTTTCCTGTAAATAACCCTTTCCTCCCTCAACTAAATTCAGTTTTTTTTCCTATAAAACCCAACTTACACCTTTCCCTATTACTTTGCATTAATTCCCATTCCCTTATCCTCTATGTAAACATCTCTCTGTTACTCTCTATTTAACCCTCTCGTCATTATTGTCTATTTAATCGTACCCCCATTACTGTCTGTTGAATTCTATCCGTTTTACAATCTTTAATCATCTCTCTATCTTCACCATGCTCTTCAGCTCTTGTTCCCCCTTCCACAATGTGTGTTCTGCCCCACAATAACCAGACACCAGATGTCATGTCCAGAGCATTCCATCAACTGCAGGCACGTGTGAGCTGCTGCTCTTTGTTGCCGTCCCACTGCCGGGCACTGGAACAGCAAATTCACCCCAAAGCACTGGAGGGGCTCAGCAGCCGAACCACACATCAGATATAGTACTGCTGATAAGAAGGAGGCAGCCACAACTTCAGCATACACTAATACTTACATATAAACAGCAACGGCTCCAATACACAACTATATTTATATACCAACTGGAGCATACACATAAACTGATACAGCTCCAATTCATAACTTTGGTATATAAATTGGCTGAGAGGCTTCAATATATAAGAGAGGCTGAGAGGGTGATAGAGAGAAGCTACAGGGACAGAGTTACGCCAGAGAACAGAGGTAGCTGGGTAACAGTTAGAGGTGGGAAGGGGAGGAAGCAGGCAGTGCAGGGATCCCCTGTGGTTGTTCCCCTCAAGAATAAGTTTACCGCTTTGGGGGAGAAGGCCTAGCAGGGGTAAGCTGCAGTGACCGGGTCTCTGGCACAATGTCCGGCTCCGAGGGCCAGAAGGGAAAGGGGGAGAGGAGGAGAGCGCTAGTTATTGCAGACTCTATAGTTAGAGAGACGGACGACATGGGAGAGACTCTCGGATGGTTTGTTGCCTCCAGGTTGCCAGGGTCCGAGACGTCTCGGACCATGTCTTCAGAATTCTTAAGGGGGAGGGTGTGCAGCCAGAAGTCGTGGGGCACGTTGGCACCAACGACATAGGTAGGAAGAGGGGTGGGGAGGTCATTCAGGAGCTCAGAGAGTTAGGCTGGAAGTTAAAAGCTAGGACGGACAGAGTCGTCATCTCTGGGTTGTTGCCGGTGCCACGTGACATAGAACATAGAACATAGAAGAATACAGCGCAGTACAGGCCCTTGGGCCCTCGATGTTGCGCCGATCCAAGCCCACCTAAACTACACTAACCCACTATCCTCCATATACCTATCCAATGCCCTCTTAAATGCCCATAAAGAGGGAGAGTCCACCACTGTTACTGGCAGGGCATTCCATGAACTAACGACTCGCTGAGTGAAGAACCTACCCCTAACATCAGTCCTATATCTACCCCCCCTTAATTTAAAGCTATGCCCCCTTGTAATACCTGACTCCATACGCGGGAAAAGGTTCATACTGTCGACCCTATCTAACCCCCTAATCATCTTGTACACCTCAATCAAGTCACCCCTAAACCTTCTTTTCTCTAGTGAAAACAGACCCAAGTGCCTCAGTCTTTCCTCATACGATTTTCCTTCCATACCAGGCAACATCCTGGTAAACCTCCTCTGCACCCGTTCCAATGCCTCCACATCCTTCCTATAGTATGGCGACCAAAACTGCACACAATATTCCAGATGCGGCCGTACCAGAGTCTTATACAACTGCATCATGACCTCAGGACTCCGGAACTCAATTCCTCTACCAATAAAAGCCAGTACGCCATATGCCTTCCTCACCGCACTATTTACCTGGGTGGCAACTTTCAGAGATCTGTGTACATGGACACCAAGATCCCTCTGCTCATCCACACTACCAAGTATCCGACCATTAGCCCAGTACCCCATCTTTTTGTTATTCTTCCCAAAGTGAATCACCTCGCACTTAGCTACATTGAATTCCATCTGCCACCTTTCTGCCCAGCTCTGCAGCTTCTCTATATCCTGCTGTAACCTGCCACATGCTTCCTCACTGTCAACAACTCCTCCGACTTTCGTATCATCCGCAAACTTGCTCACCCAACCTTCTAACCCCTCTTCCAGGTCATTTATAAAAATGACAAACAGCAATGGTCCCAAAACAGATCCTTGCGGAACACCGCTAGTGACGGCACTCCATGAAGAAACTTTGCCATCAACTACTACCCTCTGTCTTCTTCCATCCAGCCAATTCCTAATCCAAACCTCTAACTCACCCTCAATGCCATATCTCCGTATTTTCTGCAGTAGCCTACCATGGGGAACCTTATCAAACGCCTTACTAAAATCCATATATACCACATCTACCGCTTTCCCCTCATCAACCTCCTTCGTCACCTTTTCAAAGAATTCAATAAGGTTTGTGAGGCACGACTTGCCCTTCACAAAACCATGCTGACTATCCTTGATCACATTATTCCTATCTAGATGTGCATAAATCCTATCCCTTACAATTCTCTCTAAGACTTTGCCCACAACAGAAGTGAGACTCACCGGCCTATAGTTACTAGGGCTATCCCTACTCCCCTTTTTGAACAAGGGAACCACATTTGCTATCCTCCAGTCTTCTGGGACTACTCCTGTAGACAAAGAGGACATAAAAATCAAGGCCAATGGCTCTGCAATCTCCTCCCTTGCTTCCCAGAGAATCCTAGGATAAATGCCATCAGGCCCAGGGGACTTATCTATTTTCACCTTTTCCAGGATTTCCAACACCTCTTCTCTACATACCTCAAAGCCATCCATTCTACTTATTTGTGCCTCAGTATTCTCATCGACAACAATGCCCTGTTCCTGAGTGAATACTGAAGAAAAGTATTCATTCAGTGTCTCCCCAATCTCTTCCGCCTCCACACGCAACTTCCCCCTACTATCCTTGACTGGACCTATTCCTACCCTAGTCATTCTTTTATTCCTAACATACCTATAGAAAGCCTTAGGGTTTTCCCTAATCCTATCTACTAAGGACCTTTCATGTCCCCTCCTTGCTGCTTTTAGCTCTCTCTTCAGGTCCTTCCTGGCTACCCTATAACTCTCAATCGCCCCAATTGAACCTTCACGTCTCATCTTGAGATAGGCCACCCTCTTCCATTTAACAAGGGATTCCAATTCCTTATTAAACCACGGCTCCCTCGCACGACCCTTTCCTTCCTGCCTGACAGGTACATAATTATCAAGGACACTCAATAGTTGCCCCTTGAACAAGTTCCACATATCATTTACACTCTTGCCTTGGAGTCTACTTTTCCAAGCCACACATCCTAAGTCATGCCTCACCGCATCATAATTTCCCTTACCCCAGCTATAATTCTTGCCCTGTAGTACACACTTATCCCTCTCCATCACGAGTGTAAAAATCACCGAATTATGGTCACTATCCCCAAAGTGCTCACCTACCTCTAATTCTAACACCTGGCCTGGTTCGTTACCCAGAACCAAATCCAGTATGGCCTCACCTCTTGTTGGCCTGTCTACATATTGTGTCAGGAAACTCTCCTGCACACATTGAACAAACACTGACCCATCTAACGAACTTGAGCTATAGCTTTCCCAATCAATATCAGGAAAGTTAAAGTCCCCCATAACAACCACCCTATTACTGTCACTCATCTCCTGAATCACCTTCCCAATCCTTTCTTCAATGATTCTAGGACTATTAGGAGGCCTGTAAAAGACTCCTAACAGGGTGACCTCACCTTTCCTATTCCTAACCTCAGCCCAAACTACCTCAGATGGCAAGTCCTCATCCATCGTCCTTTCCACCGCTGTAATACTATCTTTGACAAGCAATGCCACACCTCCCCCTCTTTTACCCCCACCTCTGACCCTACTAAAACATTTAAATCCCGGAACCTGCAACAGCCAATCCTGTCCCTGTTCTAGCCATGTCTCCGTAATAGCCACAACATCGAAGTCCCAGGTACCAACCAACGCTGCAAGTTCACCTACCTTATTTCGTATACTTCTTGCATTGAAGTATACACACTTCAAGCCACTTCCCTGTTTACAGGCACCCTCCTTGGAAATTGATGCCATGTTCCTCACCTCCCTACACTCCAGGCCCTGCACCCTGAAGCTACAATCTGGGTTCCCATGCCCCTGCCGAGTTAGTTTAAACCCCCCCCCCAAGAGCACTAGCAAACCTCCCGCCAAGGATACTGGTTCCCCTCAGGTTCAGGTGTAGACCATCCTGTTTATAGAGGTCCCACCGTCCCCAGAAAGAACCCCAGTTATCCAAAAACTGGAACCCCTCCCTCCTGCACCATCCCTGAAGCCACGCATTTAATTGTTCTCTCCCTATTCCTCGAATCTCTATCACGTGGCACGGGTAACAAACCAGAGACAACAACTCTGTTTGTTCTAACTCCAAGCTTCCAACCTAGCTCCCTGAAAGCCTGTCTAACATCCTCAGCACTCCTCCTACCTATGTCGTTGGTGCCAATGTGGACCACGACTTCGGGTTGCTCCCCCTCCCCCTCCAGGACCCGGAAAACACGATCAGAGACATCACGTACCCTTGCACCTGGGAGGCAACATACCAAACGTGAGTCTCTCTCGTTCCCACAAAACCGCCTATCTGTGCCACGAACTATCGAGTCCCCAATTACTACTGCTCTGCTCTTCTTCACCCTTCCCTTCTGAGTAACGGGGACAGGCTCCGTGCCAGAGACCTGAGCCCCGTTACTTACCCCTGGTAAGTCATCCCCCCCACAAGTATCCAAAACGGTATACTTGTTCTTGAGGGGAATGGCCGCAGGAGGTCCCTGCACTGGCTGCTTCCTCCCAGTCCCCCTCACTGTCACCCATCTATCTGCCATCTTTGGAGTTACTACTTCCCTATAACTCTGATCTATGACCCCCTCTGCCTCCCGAATGATCCGAAGTTCATCCAACTCCAGCTCCAGTTCCCTAACACGGTCTTGGAGGAGCTGGAGATGGGTGCACTTCCTGCAAGTGTAATCGGCAGGGACGTCGATGGCATCCCTCACCTCATACATGTTGCAGGAGGAACATTGCACTGCCTTCACTGCCATCCCTCTAAAGCTAACTGTTTAAACAAAAACTGTGTCTAAATAATACAAGCAAAATTCAGCACTTACCTGCTTGCCACAACAGATGTTATTATTAGGTTAGAGGAGGAGGGCGGGTGGGAGGCACTACCCGTGTAGTGCCTCGGGTTCCTCTCCTTCACGCTTTTAAAGGGGAAAAAAAACTAACCCAGCTAAGCTTACACTAACTGCTTCCGGGTCTCGGCTGCCCCTCTGCTTGCCGTCACTTCCTCTGCTGCTCCCGCTCTTTCTGTGAAGGAGAGAGAAAACCAAACACCGATGCCCGCTACAGGTAAGTAATTTTGAAAAAAACTCTTACCTTAGCTGTAGTCTCCCGGGTTCACCTCAACTCGGCCGCTGCTCCCACTCAAATGACCGTTGGTGGTGAAACAGTGAGTATTTATACTCACAGTTCTCCTTCCCGGCTGCCCCTCTGCTTGCCGTCACTTCCTCTGCTGCTCCCGCTCTTTCTGTGAAGGAGAGAGAAAACCAAACACCGATGCCCGCTACAGGTAAGTAATTTTGAAAAAAACTCTTACCTTAGCTGTAGTCTCCCGGGTTCACCTCAACTCGGCCGCTGCTCCCACTCAAATGACCGTTGGTGGTGAAACAGTGAGTATTTATACTCACAGTTCTCCTTCCCGGCTGCCCCTCTGCTTGCCGTCACTTCCTCTGCTGCTCCCGCTCTTTCTGTGAAGGAGAGAGAAAACCAAACACCGATGCCCGCTACAGGTAAGTAATTTTGAAAAAAACTCTTACCTTAGCTGTAGTCTCCCGGGTTCACCTCAACTCGGCCGCTGCTCCCACTCAAATGACCGTTGGTGGTGAAACAGTGAGTATTTATACTCACAGTTCTCCTTCCCGGCTGCCCCTCTGCTTGCCGTCACTTCCTCTGCTGCTCCCGCTCTTTCTGTGAAGGAGAGAGAAAACCAAACACCGATGCCCGCTACAGGTAAGTAATTTTGAAAAAAACTCTTACCTTAGCTGTAGTCTCCCGGGTTCACCTCAACTCGGCCGCTGCTCCCACTCAAATGACCGTTGGTGGTGAAACAGTGAGTATTTATACTCACAGTTCTCCTTCCCGGCTGCCCCTCTGCTTGCCGTCACTTCCTCTGCTGCTCCCGCTCTTTCTGTGAAGGAGAGAGAAAACCAAACACCGATGCCCGCTACAGGTAAGTAATTTTGAAAAAAACTCTTACCTTAGCTGTAGTCTCCCGGGTTCACCTCAACTCGGCCGCTGCTCCCACTCAAATGACCGTTGGTGGTGAAACAGTGAGTATTTATACTCACAGTTCTCCTTCCCGGCTGCCCCTCTGCTTGCCGTCACTTCCTCTGCTGCTCCCGCTCTTTCTGTGAAGGAGAGAGAAAACCAAACACCGATGCCCGCTACAGGTAAGTAATTTTGAAAAAAACTCTTACCTTAGCTGTAGTCTCCCGGGTTCACCTCAACTCGGCCGCTGCTCCCACTCAAATGACCGTTGGTGGTGAAACAGTGAGTATTTATACTCACAGTTCTCCTTCCCGGCTGCCCCTCTGCTTGCCGTCACTTCCTCTGCTGCTCCCGCTCTTTCTGTGAAGGAGAGAGAAAACCAAACACCGATGCCCGCTACAGGTAAGTAATTTTGAAAAAAACTCTTACCTTAGCTGTAGTCTCCCGGGTTCACCTCAACTCGGCCGCTGCTCCCACTCAAATGACCGTTGGTGGTGAAACAGTGAGTATTTATACTCACAGTTCTCCTTCCCGGCTGCCCCTCTGCTTGCCGTCACTTCCTCTGCTGCTCCCGCTCTTTCTGTGAAGGAGAGAGAAAACCAAACACCGATGCCCGCTACAGGTAAGTAATTTTGAAAAAAACTCTTACCTTAGCTGTAGTCTCCCGGGTTCACCTCAACTCGGCCGCTGCTCCCACTCAAATCAGTGAGGCAAGGAATAGGGAGAGAGTGCAGTTGAACACGTGGCTGCAAGGATGGTGTAGGAGGGAGGGCTTCAGGTATTTGGACAATTGGACTGCATTCTGGGACCTGTTCAAGCAGGACGGGTTGCACCTGAACCAGAAGGGCACCAATATTCTGGGAGGTAGGTTTGCTAGCACTCTTCGGGGGGGTTTAAACTAATTTGGCAGGGGGACGGGATCCGGACTTGTAGTCCAGCAAGTAGGCTAGCTGTTTGTCAGGATATCCAAGAATGTCGGGAGGCTGTGGAGAAGGTAGCACTGACAGGGAATACTTGCGGACACAGAGATGGGTTCAAGTGTGTATACTTCAATGCAAAGAGTATCAGAAATAAGGTGGGTGAACTTAAGACATGGATCGGTACCTGGGACTACGATGTTGTGGCCATCACAGAAACGTGGATAGAAGAGGGACAGGAATGGTTGTTAGAGGTTCCTGGTAACAGATGTTTCCTTAAGGTTAGGGAGGGTGGTAAAAAAGGAGGGGGGGTGGCGTTGTTAATTAGAAATGGTATAACGGCTGCAGAAAGGCAGTTCGTGGGGGATCTGCCTTTGGAGGTAGTATGGGCTGAAGTCAGAAATAGGAAAGGAGCAGTCACCTTTTGGGTGTTTACTATAGGAACCCCAATAGCAGCAGAGATGTGGAGAATCAGATTGGGAAACAAATTTTGGAAAGGTGCAGAAGCCACAGGGTAGTAGTCATGGGCGAATTCAACTTCCCAAATATTGATTGGAAGCTCTTTAGATCAAGTAGATTGGATGGGGCGGTGTTTGTGCAGTGTGTCCAGGAAGCTTTTCGAACTCAGTATGTAGATTGTCCGACCAGAGGGGAGGCCATTTTGGATTTGGTACTCGGTAATGAACCTGGACAAGTGATGGGCTTGGCAGTGGGTGAACATTTTGATGATGGTGACCACAATTCTGTGACTTTCACCTTGGTTATGGAAAGAGATAGGTGCGTGCAACAGGGTAGGTTTTACAATTGGGGGAAGGGTAATTACGATGCTGTATGACAGGATCTGAGGAGCATAAGTTGGGAGCATAGGCTGTCAGGGAAGGATGTCGTGGAAATGTGGAACTTTTTCAAGGAACAGATAGGACGTGTCCTTGATATGTATGTACCTGTCAGGCAGGAAAGAAATGGTTGTGTGAGGGAACCTAGGTTGACGAGGGAGGTTGAATGTCTTGTAAAGAGGAAGAAGGAGGCTTACATAAGGTTGAGGAAACAGGGTTCAGACAGAGCAGTGGAGGGATACAGGATAGCCAGAAGGGACCTGAAGAAAGGGATTAGGAGAGCTAAGAGAGGGCATGAAAAATCTTTGGCGGATAGGATCAAGGATAACCCAAAGGCATTTTATGTGTATGTGAGAAACATGAGAATGACGAGAACGACGGTAAGTCCAATCAAGGGCAGTAGTGGGAGACTGTGTATTGAGTCGGAAGAGATAGGAGAGGTCTTGAATGAGTACTTTTCTTCAGTATTTACGAACGAGAGGGACCGTATTGTTGAAGAGGAGAGTGTGAAACGGACTGGTAAGATAGAGGAGATACTTGTTAGGAAGGAAGATGTGTTGGACATTTTGAACAACTTGAGGATAGACAAGTCCCCCGGGCCTGATGGGATATATTCTAGGATTATGTGGGAAGCAAGAGAGGAAATTGCAGTACCGTTGGCAATGATCTTTTCATCTTCACTGTCAACGGGGGTGGCACCAGGGGACTGAAGAGTGGCGAATGTTGTGCCCCTGTTCAAAAAAGGGAATTGGGATAACCCCGGGAATTACAGGCCAGTTAGTCCTACTTCGGTGGTAGGTAAAGTAATGGAAAGGGTACTGAGTGATAGGATTTATGAGTATCTGGAAAGACACTGCTTGATTAGGGACAGCCAGCACAGATTTGTGAAGGGTAGGTCTTGCCTTACAAGTCTAATTGAATTCTTTGAGGAGGTGACCAAGCATGTGGTTGAGGGTAGAGCAGTGGATGTAGTATACATGGATTTTAGTAAGGCATTTGCTAAGGATCCCCATGGTAGGCTTATGCGGAAAGTCAGGAGG